>NC_136426.1:318949775-320344762 GCF_052849685.1 Lactuca virosa | reverse complement strand
GGTGTACCAGGCGAGAATTTAAGATAGGAAAGCTTTATTTACGATAAACGTATAAATCTCCTTATCACTTCGAAACGTTTACATGTTAGTTCTAATCTCGTAATCATACGCTTAGAATCCTACACACATAAGGTTTCCAGATCCGGTCGGCAACAGACCATAGATCCGAACAAATAATAGCATATAAGGCATCCTTATAGCTCTAACATAAAATATTTAACACATAAAACATTTAGGCATCTTTCCTAAAATAAACTTGTGCTTGTGTCTAAAATATAGCAGACACTCATCTCACAATCATCACTTAGCATTCAAAGTTTAAGTCTAGAAATCCTACAAATTCCTAGTTCGCTTAAACTAATGCTCTGATACCAAATGTGACATCCCCAATTTCACGGCCAGAAAAGACCGGTTTAATTTATGCTTTTAAAATAATTTCAGAGTAATCATTTGATTAAAAGTGTTGCAGAATTTTTTCCCAGAAAAACATAATAAATATGTTATCAAATAAGTTCCGAAGAAATGTATTTTACTCACTTAAACCATTGGGATGTCATTGTCAATACAAAAATATAAGCATAAACAAAACTTACATTCATTTACACTAGTGATCTACTTCTCTTTTAATCTCTCAGTGTAAAGCAACTTCGTATCGATACCTGTGATACAATTAAACTGAGTGGGTCAGGCTTCGGAGCCTGGTGAGCATATAGGGTTTTCAACCCACAATAAATAATAAACTTATTAAGTTCTCAATCAACAATAAATTTATTAATTCCATCAACCAAAATAACCCTAATTACCCATTCCCTTTATCCTCACTTTACGTCCCTAAAACAACTATCATAAGGGACCTAGCCTAAGGATTATCACTAGGCGTGACAACATTTCTTTGGGGGTTCCTCAGCAAGTTATGTCAAATAAAACAAACATCGGGGTGACAACATTGCTTTCCCTCAGCAAGTTATGTCAAACAAGACATCCTAACATAAAACAACCAACAAGGTGACAACATTGCTTTCCTTCAGCAATTTATGTCAAATAGGCACGAAGTCACATCGTCGCCATGTGCTAGTCCATAGCTCTTATTCATCGACGGTATTTCCCACGGGAGTTCCCCCCCCCCCCCCCCCCCCCCCCGCAATACATGTCAATGGTTTTTCCATATACTAAGTCCATAGCTCTTATTCATCGACGGTATTTCCCACCGGAGTTCCCCCCCGTAATACATGTCAATGGGTTTTCCATACAACTGATGAACATACTTAAGGGGTTTCCCCAGCCTTACATGCCCTAAGGGCACTCATGAGGGGAATAGAGTACAACGAATGAACACTCAAGTCCATTAACACCTATAGGTTACGAGCCTGCTAGTGTTCCACAGACCGTCAAAACAGTCCATGGTTGTCATCCATACTCTGCTGAATGACGGGGGTCTTAGAGTACAGCGAATGAACACTCAAGTCCATTAACACCTACAGGTTGCGAGCCTGCTAGTGTGCCACAGACCATCAAAACAGTCCATGGTTGTCATCCCTACTCTGCTGAATGACGGGGGTCAACGTTGGGTAAGGGCTTTTCTCATATTGCACCACTCACTCTCAACTCATGATCTATATCACTGATCATCTCATCTATCCAACTCACCTTTCATCACACACCCACTATTTAACTCATGATCTATATCACTAACTCATGAAACTAGTCCGGTCACTTCATAAAAGAACAAAGACTCCAAAGCTCTTCCAAATAAAAGTATAGGGAAAATACTGATAAAGTACTCCCGTACGCTCCCGTACCCCGACACGTAATAGTGTCAAAAGGAAGAACTAATGGATGAACACATAGTTCAAAAACACCTAATGAACGTATAGTTCAAGAACACTTTATGAACATATAGTTAAAACATACGTACCGATTACAAGTCTACTAACGTTCCACTGGACTATCTAAAATAGTCTGTGGCCGTTGTCTATACTTTGCTAGATGACTAGATCATCTTAAACATCGATACCTCTCATCACTTTTATTTCATCACACATCATCTAATTCATCTACCCATGTTTTACCCAACATATTTGTAGATAAAAATATATATACAGTTTAAAACTTATATAAAACATCTATTCAACAGTCACCTTAATTAAACAATCAATATAATTACACACAACACGTATTTTAAATAAAATACTTCATATATATGTGTAAGGTGAAAGTAACTACACACTCACTTGATTAATGAAAATCGGGCAGCAATTCGTTTCCTAAAAACGATCGTTTCTAATAAAACATATACTTAATACATTCAAACATTACTTGTATTAAAATTGTGTTTGTGAAAGGGACTATACACTCACCTGATTTAATGAAAATCGGGCAGCAATTCGTTTCCTAAAACGATCGTTTCTAATAAAACCAGGAGTTTTATTGAGAAACCGGGCTCTGCGAGGGTCGGGCTTCAAAACCGAAAATATAAATTTTCCGGGCTTCTCGGGAACTTCGGAACGTATTTCGGGCTTTAGAAATGATACCGGGGCTTCGGGGGAAGTCAAAATGATAAAAAAGATGAAAAATGGGTGAAAAGTGACAAATTTCGGATTCTACCCGGGAGGATTCGCACCCTCCTATTTATAGCCGAAGGAAGGGACACGCGGCAGCAGCAACGAGGCTCGGACAGGGCAGGGTGGCGAGACACGCGTCAGATGCGAGGGTTGCACACGCCTGCGAGCTCGGAAGATGCTACCGATGCGAGGCGCGTCGATATCCTAGTGGACCTCGACTTCGGACGAATCAGCGGCTGACACGAGGCGTACACGAGTCATCTCGCATGCGAGGTGACGTGGCCAAACCTGAGCCATGCGAAATTCCTCGGTTTTTGCATTTTTCTCGGTTTTTGTGCAAAAACTTCTAAAATCCATAACTTTCGCATACGGGCTCCGTTTTTTACGTTCTTTATATGCACGCGTAGGTAAAATTACGCTCTACAACTTTCGTTTAGACTTCGTCGGCTAATTTTGACTTTAATTTTTATATTAATGCTTTTAACCGACCGGGACAGGAAATCCGTTAAAAATTCATAACTTCTTCATCCGACGTCCGTTTTCGTCAGACTTTTTACCGTTGTGCTACTATTTATGAGACCTTCGATTCTCGTTTAGGTCGTGTCGGCTTAAAATCACTCGATCTAAAATTCTAGTTTTTAGCTGTCTATTGCTAAGCTGAGACTTCGAAAAATTATAACTTCCTCATACGAAGTCAGATTTGGGCGTTTTTTTATCGAACTTCTCGGTTTAATGAATACTACGAGTTTCGTTTAGATTACTAAGGCTAAAAAAGAGTTTATCAAAAACTCACTTTTTACGACATTCGGCACCGTGCCGGTTTGTCGCGAAACTTCGACAGGCTAAGAGCTATGGACTAGCACATGGCGACGATGTGACTTCGTGCCTATTTGACATAAATTGCTGAAGGAAAGCAATGTTATCGCCTTGTTGGTTGTTTTATGTTAGGATGTCTTGTTTGACATAACTTGCTGAGGGAAAGCAATGTTGTCACCCCGATGTTTGTTTTATTTGACATAACTTGCTGAGGAACCCCCAAAGCAATGTTGTCACCCCTAGTGATAATCCTTAGGCTGGGTCCCTTATGATAGTTGTTTTAGGGACGTAAAGTGAGGATAATGGGAATGGGTAATTAGGGTTATTTTGGTTGATGGAATTAATAAATTTATTGTTGATTGAGAACTTAATAAGTTTATTATTTATTGTGGGTTAAAAACCCTATATGCTCACCAGGCTCCCAAGCCTGACCCACTCAGTTTAATTGTATCACAGGTATCGATACGAAGTTGCTTTACACTGAGAGATTAAAAGAGAAGTAGATCACTAGTGTAAATGAATGTAAGTTTTGTTTATGCTTATGTTTTTGTATTGACAATGACATCCCAATGGTTTAAGTGAGTAAAATACATTTCTTCGGAAATGATTTGATAACATATTTATTATGTTTTTTTGGGAACAAATTCCGCAACACTTTTAATCAAATGATTACTCTGAAATTATTTTAAAAGCATAAATTAAACCGGTCTTTTCTGGTCGTGAAATTGGGGATGTCACATTTGGTATCAGAGCATTAGTTTAAGCGAACTAGGAATTTGTAGGATTTCTAGACTTAAACTTAGAAAGCTAAGTGATGATTGTGAGATGAGTGTCTGCTATATTTTAGACACAAGCACAAGTTTATTTTAGGAAAGATGCCTAAAATGTTTTATGTGTTAAATATTTTATGTTAGAGCTATAAGGACGCCTTATATGCTATTATTTGTTCGGATCTATGGTCTGTTGCCGACCGGATCTGGAAACCTTATGTGTGTAGGATTCTAAGGGTATGATTACGAGATTAGAACTAACATGTAAACGTTTCGAAGTGATAAGGAGATTTATACGTTTATCGTAAATAAAGCTTTCCTATCTTAAATTCTCGCCTGGTACACCGAACGTCTGCTTGGGTGTACAAAACGTTATGTTGAAGACTCGTAGAGAATTGAGTAGATGGAGGAAATGAAAAGCTTATGATAGTGAATGATACCTATCAGAAGATATCGTAAGAGTGGTATCTTGTCTTAGAATATGTTTGATAAAATAATGAAACGTTTAGAGGAGTATGGTACGTCTGAAGTACACCTTCGATTGGCAGGATGATGGAACGATTGGTGTAATTACTGAAGTTGTTCCATCGTCTGGAATTTCCATCACCAACCAAGTTGAAGCAGAATTGATGACTGAAGATACGCATGGAAGAAGTCCTAGTGGAGTCTAGGAAAATTCTATGATTAATTGGACACATTCGTATGTGTTAACTTGTTTTGTGATTTTAGGACTTGGGGACTGCGAGACAGTACTTGGGACGAGTATGAGTAAGTGTGAATAGTAGTAGAGATCTATACTACTGGAAGCACATGACTCACACTTGGATCAGGGAAAGTCACAAGGTTACCAAGGAACTTGTAATTGATTCCGTCTTATTCTAGTCTGTCGTTACCATCGTTTCGGTAATGACTAAGAAGATGATTGTTATTCCGACCCTAGTGGTCATATCGAATTGAGTCCGACTACGATGAGTTTGTTATGTGGTACAGAGAACCAAGTTCGATGTAGCAGTTGACTTAAGCCGAATTGAAGTAAAGGCTGATCAAAGCGATCAATAGAAGTATCGCGTTCGTTGTTAAAGAAGTTGGGTTAGGTTGTGTTCTGACCCAAATGGGTAAAGTGATAGCGTATGCATTGAGGCAATTGAAGGAGCATGAAAAGAACTACCCCTCTCATGATCTGGAGTTGGCAGTGGTAGTATTCGCCTTAAAGATAGGGAGGGACTATCTTTATGGTACTAAATGCAAACTTTTCACTGATTATAAGAGTCTTCGATATCTCTTTAATCAGAAGGAATTGAACATGAGGCAATGACGCTGGCTAGAGTTACTCAAGGACTACGACAGTGAGATACTTTACCACCCTGGTAAAGCAAATGTTGTTGCTGATGCTCTCAGTCGGAAGGTAAATCTTGAAAAGAAAAGGCCAAGAGCGTTGAGAATTGAAGTTGTCTTGACAATTGTGGAAAGTATAAAGAAAGCTCAAGAGGAAGCTTTAGAGAAAAATGACCGAAAGGAAGAACGTTTGGGAAAAACGTTGGTGTTTGATACAAACGGTCAAGGAGTGAAGGTATTCAAAGATAGGATTTGGGTATCTAAGACGGGAGGAGTAAGAGGTCGTCTGATGGAAGAAGCTCAAAAAACCATGTACCTGATTCATCCCGGCAGTACAATAATGTATAGGTATCTAAAACCCTATTACTAGTGGCCGACGATGAAGCTCGATGTTTTTAAGTATGTGGCCGAGTGTGTAACATGTGCTAGGGTTAAGGCACAACATCAGAAACCGTATGGGAGTTTAGAACCTTTGCCTGTACCCATGGGTAAATGGGAAGGTATCACTATGGATTTTGTGACTAAACTGCCCAGAACAAGGACGGTCACGACAAGATTTGGGTGGTCGTTGATCGCTTCACTAAGAGTGCGCATTTCATAGCAGCCAACGAGAAATATTCTATGGATAAACTTGCGAATTCTTATGTGAAGGAAAGTGTGAGGCTTCACGATGTTTCGTTAACGATTGTATCCGATCGTGACAACCGTTTTACCTCAAGATTTTGGAGGAGTCTATAAGCGGAATTGGGTACGAAGTCGTGTTTGAATACAGCTTACCATCCACAAACCGATGGTAAGAACGAATGAATAATTCAAACATTGGAGGATATGCTGAGAGCATGTACCCTGGAATTCCAAGGTAACTGGGGTAAACACTTACCTCTAGTAGAATTTTCCTATAATGATAGTTTCCACTCGAACATCTAGATGGCACCTTATCACGCTTTGTATGGGGAAAAGTGTCGAATGCCGTCATGTTGGCTGGAAGCTGAGGAAAAGCAGTTTATGGGACTTGAAATAGTCCATCAGACTGCTGAAAAGTTGAAACTGATTAGGGAAAGGAGGTTAGCTGCTCAAAAGAGCTATGCTAACAAGAAAAGACAACCGATATCATTTGAAGTTGGAGATTCGGTTTTACTTAAAGTCTCGCCGTGGAAGGGACTTATAAGATTTGGTAGAAGGGGAAAGTTGAGTCCAAGGTTTATTGGACCATTTAAAGTTCTTCTGAGAATCGGGAATCAAGCTTACAAGCTAGAATTACCGGAAGAAACTAGAGGGTATTCATAACACCTTTCGTGTGTGTTATTTAAGAAAATTTATGGGAGATGTGCCCGACATGATTCCCATTTCTAAATTAAGGTTGGATGAAAACAAGAGGTTGATTGAAGAACCTGAGGCAATCGTTGACCGTAAGACTAAGAAGTTGTGATGTAAAAATGGTCGATTTAGTGCTTGTGCGTTGGAAACATACGAATGGGCCAAATCTCACTTGGAAAACGGAGAGTGACATGAGGAGTCGCTACCCGTATTTGTTTGCTTTTTTTTTTGAACCGGCAAATACAAATATTATAATCTATTCCTAAATTAACACCTAATTCCACCTATGTCCACCACGGGACTTAAACCCTCGACCTCAGGAAGGGAGGGCACCACCTGATACCGCTGGGCTAGAAGCCCTTTGATCCCGTATTTGTTTGCTGATGTGTGATTCCGGGGACGGAATCATTCTAAGGGGGAGAGAGTTGTAACGCCCGTGTTTCTAGGCTAGGCATTAATATTGACATAATGGTCTAGGTTAACCTTTGTAACTCATTTAGAAGAAATGAAAAGGAATTATGTGAATATTATGTGAATTATGTGTTTTATGCTTAATTATTAGGGTTTAATTAATTAAGAATAAAAATGAGCGTCAAAATTAAATATTAGATAAAGCCGATATCTATTAAGAAACTTGTAGTGGGCGTGACAAGGATTACGGATATATAAAGAATGCCGAAATCCGAGTTATAACGAAGAAGTTATGACCTGTCGAAGTTTCGTGACAAAACCGGCACGGGGCCGAATGTCGTAAAAAGTGAGTTTTTGATAAACTACTTTTTAGCCTTAGTGATCTAAATGAAACTCGTAGTGTTCGTTAAACCGAGAGTAGGTATAAAAAGAACGCCCAAATATGACTTCATATGAGGAAGTTATGATTTTTCGAAGTTTCAGCTTAGCAGTAGACAGCTAAAAACTCGAATTTTAGATCGAGTGATTTTTAGCCGACACAACCTAAACGAGAATCGAAGGTCTCGTAAATAGTAGCACAACGGTAAAAAGTCTGACGAAAACGGACTTCGGATGAAGAAGTTATGAATTTTTAACGGATTTCCTGTCCCGGTCTGTTAATAATAATAATTTAAAAATTAAATTCAAAATTAGCCGACGAAGTCTAAATGAAAGTTGTAGAGCGTAATTTTACCTACGCGTGCATATAAAGAACGTCAAAAACGGAGCTAGTATGCGAAAGTTATGGATTTTAGAAGTTTTTGCGCGAAAAACAAGAAAAATCCCCAAAACCGAGGAATTTCGCACACGTGGACTTCGGCCACGTGTCATCGCTTCGCATCCGACGCGTGTCCGGAAATTGGCTAAGTCACCGAAGCCACCTAGCGAGGCGTGTCATGATCTTCTCGAGTCCGAGGTTCGGTCCAGTAGAAGTGCGACGCGTGCCTCTTCCCTCGTGCGTCCGAACCCTCGCAGGTGCCACGAACCATCCCTATTTCGGACTAGACCGCGGTCCACTAAGGAGCTGCCAGCAGCCACTTCACACGCGCAACCCATGTGCGAGCCCTCCCTGCGAGCCCTCGGATCTGCGACGCGTGGCTTCTTCTCAACCGTTGGATCAGGAGGCTCGGCCCTATAAATAGGAGGGTGCGAGACCTCCCGGGTATATTTCGGAAAATTGCCACTTTTAGCCCCTCTTTCCATATTTCTTTCATTTTAACGTCCCCCGAAGCCCCGATACTTATTCCAAAAGCCCGGAATACGCCACGAAGTGCCCGAGAAGCCCGGAAAATTTATCTTTTCGGTTTTGAAGCCCGACCTTTCGCAGAGCCCGGTTTCTCAATAAAACTCCCGGTTTTATTAGAAACGATCGTTTTAGGAAACGAATTGCTGCCCGATTTTCATTAAATCAGGTGAGTGTGTAGTTACTTTCACCTTACACATATATATGAAATATTTTATTTAAAATACGTGCTATGTGTAATTATATTGATTGTTTAATTAAGGTGACTGTTGAATAGATGTTTTATATAAGTTTTAAACTGTATAAATATTTTTATCTACAAATATGTTGGGTAAAACATGGGTAGATGAATTAGATGATGTGTGATGAAATAAAAGTGATGAGAGGTATCGATGTTTAAGATGATCTAGTCGTCTAGCAGAGTAGAGACAACGACCATAGACTATTTTAGATAGTCTAGTGGAACGTTAGTAGACTTGTAATCGGTACGTCTGTTTGAACTATATGTTCATAAAGTGTTCTTGAACTCTACGTTCATTAGGTGTTTTTGAACTATGTGTTCATCCATTAGTTCTTCCTTTTGACACTATTACGTGTCGGGGTACGGGAGCGTAAATAGTGGGTGTGTGATGAAAGGTGAGTTGGATAGATGAGATGATCAGTGATATGGATCGTGAGTTGAGAGTGAGTGGTGCAATATGAGAAAAGCCCTTACCCAACATTGACCCCCGTCATTCAGCAGAGTAGGGATGACAACCATGGACTGTTTTGACGGTCTGTGGAACACTAGCAGGCTCGCAACCTGTAGGTGTTAATGGACTTGAGTGTTCATTCGCTGTACTCTAAGACCCCGTCATTCAGCAGAGTATGGATGACAACGATGGACTGTTTTGACGGTCTGTGGAACACTAGCAGGCTCGTAACCTGTAGGTGTTAATGGACTTGAGTGTTCATTCGCTGTACTCTAAGACCCCCGTCATTCAGCAGAGTATGGATGACAACCATGGACTGTTTTGACGGTCTGTGGAACACTAGCAGGCTCGTAACCTGTATGTGTTAATGGACTTAAGTGTTCATTCACTGTACTCTATTCCCCTCATGAGTGCCTTTAGGGCATGTAAGGCTGGGGAAACCCCTTAAGTATGTTCATCAGCTGTATGGAAAACCCATTGACATGTATTGCGGGGGGGGGGGGGGACTCCCGTGGGAAATACCGTCGATGAATAAGAGCTATGGACTTAGTATATGGAAAAAACCATTGACATGTATTGCGGGGGGGGGGGGGGGGAACTACCGTGGGAAATACCGTCGATGAATAAGAGCTATGGACTAGCACATGGCGACGATGTGACTTCGTGCCTATTTGACATAAATTGCTGAAGGAAAGCAATGTTGTCACCTTGTTGGTTGTTTTATGTTAGGATGTCTTGTTTGACATAACTTGCTGAGGGAAAGCAATGTTGTCACCCCGATGTTTGTTTTATTTGACATAACTTGGTGAGGAACCCCCAAAGCAATGTTGTCACCCCTAGTGATAATCCTTAGGCTAGGTCCCTTATGATAGTTGTTTTAGGGACGTAAAGTGAGGATAATGGGAATGGGTAATCAGGGTTATTTTGGTTGATGGAATTAATAAATTTATTGTTGATTGAGAATTTAATAAGTTTATTATTTATTGTGGGTTGAAAACCCTATATGCTGACCAGGCTCCCAAGCCTGACCCACTCAGTTTAATTGTATCACAGGTATCGATACGAAGTTGCTTTACACTGAGAGATTAAAAGAGAAGTAGATCACTAGTGTAAATGAATGTAAGTTTTGTTTATGCTTATGTTTTTGTATTGACAATGACATCCCAATGGTTTAAGTGAGTAAAATACATTTCTTCGGAAATGATTTGATAACATATTTATTATGTTTTTCTGGGAACAAATTCCGCAACACTTTTAATCAAATGATTACTCTGAAATTATTTTAAAAGCATAAATTAAACCGGTCTTTTCTGGCCGTGAAATTGGGGATGTCACAACTTAGGTGCGGGATTGTCAATCTCGTATAGATCTATACACAAGTATCACGCTCTCCCTACAAGAGATTATGGTCTATAATACAGGACTTGAAATGCGTACTTGAGAGTACGGTGAAGTCGGATGTCTCACAAAACTTAGTATCAATAGATTTACGAAATGAAATCCACGTTTCTTGTAAACGAAAGTGTTTCCTTTTTTTACAGTGTTTATGTAAAGATGTTATGAATAACTCGTAAACTATACCCAATATAGTTTTCCAAAAATGTGTTCCATTTGGTGATAAAAACTCGATGTAATACCAACTTTGCATGTAAAGTGTAACGTTGGTATTAATGTTGTTTAACATTTATAAACAAAAATGTAGGTAAAGTATTTGAAACCATATATAACGATGCGTATTTTAACATATGTTTTTCTCGTGTTTCACTTGTATTTCCCCCCCCCCCCCCCTTAAAACATGAAAAAGACGTGAAAATGTAGGGGTATGAACTCACCTGGAAAGTGTGGTGATTTGAAGAAAACGAGATTTTCTCGGGCGGCACTTCGACCGGAAAGTGGTGAATTTTTCGGGAATCTCGGAGCTTCGGACCTTTGTCGGGACTTGGATACGGAACCGGGGCGTCGGGGTAGTCTCGGGATAGTAGAAGTATGAAATTAGGGAGAGAAATTGAGGAATGAGCAAGTAAAAGTCGGAAGTCTCGCATGCTATTTATAGGAGGGCTGCCAGGCTTCGTACGCTGGGCGTACTCCGAAGTACGCGGGGCGTACCTCGTACGCTGGGAGTACCCTCGTACGCGGGGCGTACGTAAGCGATGACGTCTCCGATAGCCGGTCTTCGGATGGGATGGTAGTAGAGGTATAGGGGCGACGTGGCCGATCCAAGGCCTTGCATTGGGTACGCTGGGCGTACTCCGAAGTACGCTCCTTCGGATAAGTCTCGAAGTGTGTGCCCAAAACTTCAAAAGTGCGTAACTTTCGCATACGATCTCCGTTTTTGACGTTCTTTATATCCACGCGTAGGTGAGAATATACTCTACAACTTTTGTTTAGACTCCGTCAGCTAATTTTGACTTAAATTTTTAATATTATATTTTTAATAGGCCGGGACAGGATAAATCCGTTAAAAATTCATAACTTCTTCATCCGATGTCCGTTTTTGTTTGTCTTTTTACCGTTGTACTACTATTGTCGAGATCTTCAATTCTCGTTTAGGTTGCGTCGGCTAAAAATCGCTCGATCTCTATTTCGAATTTTTAGCTGTCTACTCCTATGTCCGAAACTTAGAAAAATCAAAACTTCCTCATACGAAGTCAGATTTGGGCGTTCTTGTTATACATGCTCACGGTTTAACATAATCTACGACTTTCGTTTAGATACCTAAGGCTAAAAAGTATTTTATTGAAATTTCACTTTTTACGCTTAACAATGTTTTATCGGTTGTGTCGCGGATTTTCGATTGGTCATAACTTCTTCGTTATAACTCGGATTTGAGTGTTCTTTATATTTCTGAAGACCTTGACACAATATATAACATTTTATGTATCCCAATTGAGACTTTAGAACACTTCATTTTTGACGCTATTTTTAATGATTCCAAAATAGATTATAACATTTGACTTTTGAACAATACATTGACTTGGAATATCGGGTTGTCACATCATCCCCCCGTTTAGAGGGAATTTCGACCCGAAATTAATTCTACGTTAAGTATTTAATGACTTAGGGAAGAGATGCGGGTATTTTTGTTTCATTTGATCTTTGCACTCCCAGGTGTATTCAGGTCCTCGCTTGGCATTCCAACAGACCTTCACTATGGGTATGCGACTTTGTTTTGTTCTCTCAATTTCCCAATCCATGATCTCTACAGGCTCTTCCACGAAGTGGATACTCTCGTTGATTTCAATTTCGTCCAGAGGGATGACGAGAGTCTCATCGGACATGCATTTCTTTAGGTTCGACACGTGAAAGGTAGGGTGTACGTTATTGAGTTCCTGCGGTAATCGTAGTTTGTATGCCAGCGGGCCGATCCTGGAAAGGATCTCGAATGGTCCGATATACCTTGGGTTTAGTTTCCCACGCTTTCCGAAACGTATTAATCCCTTCCAGGGTGAGACTATCAATAGTACCCGGTCCCCAACCTGGAATTCCAAGGGCTTTCGTCTTTTATCCGCATAACTCTTTTGTCTGTCTCTTGAAGCCTTCAGTCGTTCTCGGATTTGGACAATCTTCTTGGTAGTTTCCCTTATGATTTCCGGGCCAGTGAGAGTGCTGTCGGGTACTTGACCTCTAGCTAGTTGTGTGTCACCCATTTCAGCCCAACACAGAGGCGATCTGCACTTACGGCCTTAGAGGGCTTCAAATGGAGCAACCTTGATGCTAGTGTGATAGCTATTGTTGTACGAGAATTCAACCAATGGTAAATGGGTATCCCAAGCTTTACCAAAATCAATCACACAAGCTCTTAGCATATCTTCCAAGGTTTGAATGGTTCTCTCACTCTGACCGTCGGTCTGTGGGTGGTAGGCGGTACTCATGTCTAGCCTCGTTCCTAGAGATTTTTGTAGTGACTGCCAGAACCTTGAGGCGAATCTACTATCTCAGTCCGAGATAATGGATATTGGTACACCATGCAGTCGTACAATCTCCCTGATGTATGTTCTAGTTAGTTTCTTCAGCTTATCCATTTCCTTTATTGGTAGGAAGTGCGCGGATTTGGTTAACCTGTCGACGGTCACCCAGATGGTGTCAAGTCCACCCGCTGTCTTGGGTAACTTGGTTATAAAATCCATGGTTATCCGCTCCCACTTCCACTCGGGTATTTCCGGTTGTTGCAACAATCTCGAGGGCTTTTGGTACTCTACCTTGACTTTGGTGCAAGTCAGACATTTGCCTACATAGGTAGCGATTTCGGCTTTCATGTTTGGCCACCAATACAGGTTCTTGAGATCCAGATACATCTTATCCGATCCGGGATGTATGGAGTATCGAGTCTTATGGGCTTCATTCATGACAACATCTCTGAATCCGCCAAACTTCGGCGTCCATATCTGATTCATGAAGTAACGAACTCTGTCATCCTTGACTTCAAGATTCTTATCCATTCCTCTTAAGGCTTCATCCACCACATTTTCGGATTTCAAGGCTTCTATTTGAGCTTCCTTGATTTGTGTGGACAGGTGTGAATGAATCGTCATGGTTAAAGATTTCACTCGGCGGCCCGAGTATTCCTTTCGACTGAGGGAATCAACTACTACATTAGCTTTCCCGGGATGATAACGAATTTCGCATTCGTAATCGTTTAGTAGTTCTACCCACCGTCTTTGTCTCATGTTGAGTTCCTTTTGATTGGGGATGTGTTGAAGGCTTTTATGATCGGTGAAGATTGTACATTTTGTGCCATAGAGATAGTGTCTCCAGATCTTTACAGCGAAAACGACTGCTCCTAGTTCGAGATCGTGCATGGTATAGTTGACCTCGTGCGTCTTGAGTTGTCTCGAGGCGTATGCGATGACCTTCCCTCGTTGCATTAGGACACATCCAAGTCCCTGGTTTGACGCATCACAGTAGACCACAAAGTCTTCTGTTCCTTCTGGCAAAGATAATATAGGTGCGCTGCATAGGGCTCGCTTTAGTGTTTGGAATGCAACGTCTTGTTTTTCTCCCCAGCTGAAGGTTACACCCTTCTGTGTCAGGGTGGTAAGTGGCTTAGCAATCTTCGAGAAGTTTTGTATGAACCTCCGGTAATACCCGGCAAGGCCTAAGAATTGTCGGATTTCCGTTGGAGTCCTTGGAGTTGTCCAGTTCTCGATTGCCTTGATTTTGGAAGGGTCCACGTGTATCCCCTCCTTGCTGACCACGTGACCTAGGAAATCTACTTTCCGAATCCAAAATTCGCACTTTGAGAATTTTGCATATAGCTTCTCTGTCCTTAATGTTTCCAAGACCTGTCGGAGGTGTTGGCTATGTTCCTCCTTGCTCCTTGAATAGATGAGTATATCATCTATGAGCACGATCACAAATTTGTCCAGGAAAGGATGACATACTCGGTTCATCAAGTCCATGAACACCGCCGATGCGTTTGTCAATCCAAAGGGCATCACTACAAACTCGTAGTGACCATAGCGAGTTCGGAATGCCGTTTTGGGAATGTCTCCTTCCAGGACTCGCAGTTGGTGATACCCAGATCTTAAATCGATCTTTGAGAAGTAGCTCGCTCCTTGTAGTTGGTCGAACAGATCGTCTATGCGTGGTAAGGGATATCGGTTCTTGATCGTGAGTTTGTTCAGTTCCCGGTAATCGATGCACATGCGAAAAGATCCGTCCTTCTTCTTTACGAACAGAACCGGTGCTCCCCAAGGTGAGAAGCTCGGTCTGATGAATCCTTTGCTTAGAAGCTCGTTCAGCTGGCTGGATAATTCCTGCATTTTTGCCGGTGCTAGACGGTACGACGATTTTGCTACTGGGGTAGCTCCGGGAATCAAGTCGATCCTGAACTCGACTTGACGTTCTGGTGGGACTCCTGGAAGATCTTCAGGGAAAATGTCGGGGAAATTGCAGAATTCCGGAATGTCTTTAATGTCTTTCACTTCTCGTTTCTTGTCTACCACGTGGGCTAGGAAGGCATGATATTCTTTGCGCATGTATTTTCGGGCTTTGACGCAAGAGATGATTTGTAAATTGGTACCGGGTTTGTCACCATAAATGACAAGAGTTTCGCCACTTGGCAGATTTAGGCGAACAACCCTTTCGTGACACAGAATATCAGCATGGTGAAGGCTTAACCAGTCCATACCGATGATGACATCGAAGCTTCTTATGGTGATTGGCATTAGATCGATTTGGAAAAAGTGTTCATTTAGAGCTAGTGTGCAGCCTACATACAAATCGTTTGTGCTTTCTGTTTTACCGTTTGTCATTTCTACTATAAATATCTTATTGAGTGCTTGGGGTTTTTGACTAAGTAAGTGTTTGAAATTATGACTCACGAAACTTCTCTCCGCACCACAGTCAAAGAGTATGCATGCATAAATGTTGTTGAGGAGAAACGTACCCGTAACCACTGTGGGATCGGCTATTGCCTCGTTCTGCCCTATTGCCATCACTCTTCCTACACCGCCAACATTCTTTGCCTTAGGGAAATCCCTCTTGTAGTGCCCAGTTTCCCCACACCCATAACATGCCTGACTCACTCCAGCACCAGGAACTTGGGTGATTGGTTGCACCGGTGCCTTACATAAACGGGTAGTGTTCCCTTTCATGTCGCAGTTTTTACAGTGCATCTCCCGGAAATTCCCGTTGTGATGGTAATTGCATTTGTTGCACTTTGGTAGGTTCCCAGCATATTGTTTTACCGACGTAGGGGTAACAGGGACAGCAGTGGGGGTGGTAGCGGCATGGACCGCCACTATTTGTTTCTTTGAAGGTTCTTGCGAAGTTTGACCTTTCCTCTTGTTCCAAAACTTCTTGTTGTTGTTGTTGTTGTTGTTGGCATTGTTGTTATTGTTGTTGCTTCCTTTGGTTGGTTCTGGGACGACGGTCGTGACATCTTGGCAGACCCCATGATCAACGAGGGACTGTGCCAGTTGTTTGGCACTGTCGAACGTCATGGGTTTGGAAGCTAGCACACTTCCTCGAAGCTGGGGCGACAGCCCCCAGATATACCTTTCCACCTTCTTGCTTTCTAGGGCCATCATCCATGGGCAAAGTATTGTCAAGTCACTGAACCTATTCGTATAGGTTGTGATGTCCGAGCCCACCATAGTTAGTCCCCAAAGCTCCTGTTCAAGCTTCTGGATCTCGCCCCTTGGGCAGTACTCTCGCAGTAGCATTTGCTTCAGGTTCTCCCAACCGATGGAGTTTGCCACCACCAGAGTTAGTGACTTGACGTGGCCATTCCACCATGTTAGGGGTCGTTCGGAGAAAGTACATGCGACAAATTTTACTTTGCTCTCTTCGGGGCATGAGCATATCTCGAACACGGCTTCTGTTTTCTCTATCCATTGGGATAGAGCCATTACTCCCCCGGTTCCATTAAAGGGGATGGGTTTGTTGTTGGAGAAGTCCTTGTAAGTACATTCCCCGTAACGACCCTGGTTTTGGCCATTACTAGAGCTATTTATTCCTCCTCCTGATCCGTTGTTACTCATTTGTGCCATTGCTGCGGTTACGGCAGCTGTTACAGCAGCCTGAAAAGTAGCAGCATCCATCGATGGAGGTGGTGGTGTTGGTGCTCCTGTAGTATTGAAGCGTCGAGGATTCCTTCTTGGCGGCATGATTCTGCCATAAGTTAAGATACGAATTCTTGATAAGTCTTCAGAAATGATTATGGAAAGTCTTAGTATCATATGTTTTGTGTTCCGAACATTACCGAAATTTGTAAGTTAATGGAAACTTTCAATAATAAGTGTATGATTTCCTTAGTATTTTAAGAACTTAATGGAATACTCAAAGAAATAATAAATGCGTGTCAATCTCATTGATATTAATATTTGATACAACGATCAGGAAAATTTGACCTTACATGGGTCTAGGGTACATCAATGATAATGGGAAAATTTGACAACATTCGGGCCCCCGAATTATGCACTCACAATCCGTCGGGTTTACATTTAAAAAGAAAGAGTAACACCAACACTTAGTCGATAAGTATATATACATAGCGCCAGAAGTACGCGCTCTACTCCGAGCGGGTGGCATGCTGCGGACCATGGTATGTGGTTGTGGAAGTCTGAGCTCGGGCTACTTGACGTTCAGCCTCGATGATGCGCCTCTCCATTGCGGCTTGGCTCTTACAGAACTCCCTTACTTCGGCTCTAGCAGCAGTAATGTCCTTCTGAAGGGAAAAGGTGTGCTCTATTGTCCGCTCATGTTCTTCGTCCAGACGACGAGACGTACCGCAATGACAATAGCGGTGGCCCCAATGTCCAAGAGTTGGCTGGCATTCACTCTTGCTTGCTCGCCTTGGTTGGCAATACGATGAACCATGACAGGGAGTGCCCTGTCAGCCAAACCCCCGTTGCTGAGGTTATAAAAGCCTCGTCCCATGCCGTAAGGTGGTCGTTGTCCTTGCTCCTTGCTCCATCGTTTCAGGTCCACAGCCCAACGGGGCGCCGGGCCCTGAAAGTTCCTTTGGGGATTTGCTGCTCCTCGGGGAGGATCATAGATCTCGGGTTCCGAGTCAGTGCTCCCACCATCTCCTTCCTCTTCTGACTCTTCATCTGGGTCTTCCTCTGGATCCTCTTCGGAATCCTCCTCTGGCTCTTCCTCGGGAATTTCTTCGGGATCTTCCTCTGGGTCTTCCTCAATCCAGCCTCCATTACCCTGGTTGGGGTAGTAGGGATCCCCGGGAATGTGAAATCCTGCCGTTTTGTCTGGTCGAGAAATAGAGGCAAGAGAATTATATAAAAACTTGGGAGTAAAAAGGTAATTTTTGATAAATAAAATTTTTATTTATTTGACGATTCCTAATTTTAACTAAATATCGAGGTTCGCACGATTATTATAGTTCTTATGGTTTTATAAAATACTCCTATAGTATTTCAAATTTGTAAGTTTGATTCTAGTATTCTCTTTGGTAAGTTTTCGACTTGTTGCTCACTACGACCATTCCTCGACATACGTTGGTCACATCCTGGATAAATATAGTTGATCAGGCTATATTTATTCTCGATCTGATTACATACCCCGGTGCCTAATCGTAGTGTTGCAACTTGCCTTAATACTTTTGTAAAATTTTAGCTATGATACGAGACCGATGCATGCGTGTACTTATACTTTTATAAAAATAAAAATATATATCATTTTAATTTATTAAAAGTATAGTTTGTGAAAACGTTTTGTCAGAGGGTTTTAGTCCTTTTGCATTTATAGTTTGTATATCTTACGTGGTTTGATATACTTAGTTACTATAAACAATGCTCTGATACCAATCTGTCACACCCCCAAACCAGAATGGCGGAAACATTCGGGGGTGGATGACTTCACGTAGTATCATAACAGTTGAACATTTGTAAAGAAAGTAACCCAACCATCATAAATATAATAAAAGTTACATCGTTGCATGTAATACATGTTTCAAAAGAATATTAAAAATATGATGATTTAAAATGTTTTGATAACAGACGCCTTAGCGTTCCTTCTCCAAAAGCTGATGGTTACCTGTATTACTGATTCCCTGAGAAATACAAGTAGTTTTGAAAAAGTGTCAACAATTAAGTTGGTGAGTTCATAAGCGTTTTTGTACTAAAATTTGTATGTCTTTCGGTAAAAATAACTGAACGTGTTTTCCAGAAAATCCAATATTTTCTATGTATGTGTGATAGTTTGAAAAAGTTCCAAAGGCTGGAATGCAATAGTATTTTTCATGCTAAAATGGTGAAAGTGGATTTATACATATTTAATGTAACACTGAATGCATTTAAGAGTCTCGTAAATCAAAATATTTCGATATTCCATGTGAGATTTATAACCATGCTATTGACCCAGACTGCCTGTAACAACGTTCTTCTGGCGTTGCAGTGTTATGACGTTTGTCACCCCAGACCTGCCGGTCTAACTGTAGCTAACAGTTTAGGTGCGGGATTGTCAATCCCGTATAGATCTACACACAAGTATCACGCTCTCCCTACAAGAGATTATGGTTTATAATACAGGACTTGAAAGGCGTACTTGAGAGTACGGTGAAGCCGGATGTCTCACAAAACTTAGTATCAATAGATTTACGGAATGAAAAGTCCACGTTTCTTGTAAACGAAAGTGTTTCCTTTTTTTTACAGTGTTTATGTAAAGATGTTATGAATAACTCGTAAACTATACCCATTATAGTTTTTCAAAAGTGTGTTCCATTTGGTGATAAAAACTCGATGTAATACCAACTTTGCATGTAAAGTGTAACGTTGGTATTAATGTTGTTTAACATTTATAAACAAAAATGTAGGTAAAGTATTTGAAACCATATATAACGATGCATATTTTAACATAAGTTTTTCTCGTGTTTCACTTGTATTCCCCCCCTCCCTTAAAACATAAAAAGACATGAAAATGTAGAGGTATGAACTCACCTGGAAAGTGTGGTGATTTGAAGAAAACGAGATTTTCTCGGGCGGCACTTCGACCGGAAATTGGTGAATTTTTCGGGAATCTCGGAGCTTCGGACCTTTGTCGGGACTTGGATACGGAACCGGGGCGTCGGGGTAGTCTCGGGATAGTAGAAGTATGAAATTAGGGAGAGAAATTGAGGAATGAGCAAGTAAAAATCGGAAGTCTCGCATGCTATTTATAGGAGGGCTGCCAGGCTTCGTACGCTGGGCGTACTCCGAAGTACGCGGGGCGTACCTCGTACGCTGGGCGTACCCTCGTACGCGGGGCGTACGTCAGCGATGACGTCTCCGGTCGCCGGTCTTTGGATGACACGGTAGTAGAGCATAGGGGCGACGTGGCCGATTCGATGCCTTGCATTGGGTACGCTGGGCGTAACCCTTCGGATAAGTCTCGAAGTGTGTGCCCAAAACTTCAAAAATGCGTAACTTTCGCATACGATCTCCGTTTTTGACGTTCTTTATATCCACGCGTAGGTGAGAATATACTCTACAACTTTCGTTTAGACTCCGTCGGCTAATTTTGACTTAAATTTTTAATATTATATTTTTAATAGGCCGGGACAAGATAAATCCGTTAAAAGTTCATAACTTCTTCATCCGATGTCCGTTTTCGTCTGTCTTTTTACCGTTATACTACTATTGTCGAGATCTTCAATTCTTGTTTAGGTTGCGTAGGCTAAAAATCGCTCGATCTCTATTTCGAGTTTTTAGCTGTCTACTGCTATGTCCGAAACTTAGAAAAATCAAAACTTCCTCATACGAAGTCAGATTTGGGCGTTCTTTTTATACATGCTCACGGTTTAACATAATGTACGACTTTTGTTTAGATACCTAAGGCTAAAAAGTATTTTATTGAAATTTCACTTTTTACGCTTAACAGTGTTTTATTGGGTTGTGTCGCGGATTTTCGATTGGTCATAACTTCTTCGTTATAACTCGGATTTGAGTGTTCTTTATATTTCTGAAAACCTTGACACAATATCTAACATTTTATGTATCCCAATTGAGACTTTAGAGCACTTCATTTTTGACGCTATTTTTAATGATTCCAAAATAGATTATAACATTTGAGTTTTGAACAATACATTGACTTGGAATATCGGGTTGTCACAGATTAAACATGATTCAATCAAAAGTTTAAATAAGAGTAACTAGAATTTGCCTTAATCCTCCTCAAAATCGAATGTAGGGTCAATTCTTCACTTTCCAGAGCTTCCACCGTGTTCTTAATCGCAACTTGGCCTCCAAGGGTTTCAGAAAAGTCGTTTGTTTCGGGTTGGAATGTCATATTTTTAGACTTCTGGAAACAGGGTTGACTCGTCGAGTCCATGGGTCGACTCGTCGTGTCCTTCATTAAAACTCCGTGTACGGCAAGGACTTCTATTCCTTCGCGAATGTTCGATCCGACTCATTGAGTCGGGGTGTTGACTCGCCGACTGCTTCAAGATTTTTGACTTTTTCCTCTTTATTTACTTCCCGAGCTCCCGATTGTTATTTCCGCTTCCTTTCGCTTCCGAGCACTTCTTCTAAGCTGAAAATACAATTTAAACGTAATTAAGCACCTTTTGTTCCATATTTGCAATAAAATAGTCAAAAAGTATTAATATTCTATACAAAATATATGACTAAATATGCACATGTCAACAGCCGAGGAGTTGTGGGAGCAACCAGAAGAGATTATGTAGCACCGTAAATTTCCAAACAAAATTTTCATTTTAAATTCATATAATCTCATAACGCATTTCACAAAATCTCTTTTATTTAGTTTACAAAACACATCTCCATAATTGTTTTTTTAATAATCCAGGATCCTCAAAAACATAACTCTTTCTCTGGTGTGTACAATCGAGTCGGTGCCTTCCCGCGATCCTGAGAAAACCTGAAATACATAACACATTAGACAGTAAGCACGAAGCTTAGTGAGTTCCCAAAAATACCACACACATCTCAGTAGCCTCTCATGGCTATACTCAGATAAGACCCTTCGGTCAATGTGTCTCAGTGGGACCCTCCGGTCCCAGAACTCAGATGGACCCTACGGTCCTAACTCAATAAGCTCATAAAAACAATACTTAACATAAATCACAGAGACATAATGCAGAAGATCACAATACACGAATAAGCACATAAGACATCTCCGTCACACAAGGATACCACTCATGGTAAGTATAGTGAGAAGACTCACCTCGAATGATGAACAACCCCTAAAAGGCTGTTGCCAAGCACCGACCTCTAACTCTGATTCAAAATTCACAATTAACCCAATTAGGAACCAAGTCCAGACTCTCACTCATTAGGTATACAGGAGGTCCACTAACCAGACCATCAACAACCTAAAACCCATTGGGCCCACCAAGGCCCAATAATAAATGGGCTCTCCCGAGGCCCAAATCTCAAGTCTAAAAGGCAAGCCCCAACTCAAGGGCCCAAAGCACCTATACATAATCCTCTGGTCCGAAACTCTATTTGAGTAAGCCCAAACTCCAGGCCCAACAATCAAGGCCCAAAATGAGACTTAGCCCATAAGTCCACAGTGAGGTTACGCAGGGCGTACCTCTCTTGGTACGCTCAGCGTACTCATGAACCCAGATTGGCCATCGGGGACACTGGGGCAGTACGCGGGGCATACATAAATTACGCTCAGCGTACTTCCCAGATTTACTCTCTCTATTCATTTGGTCTTAATCAGTTAAGACATCAACTCAAATCCCAGATCTGGAATCGCTAATGGCTCTTACTCCATAAAGTCAGTGACTTTAAGCTTTTGCATGGCTGAGGAGGTCACAACACCCAAATCACGCACTCTCTTATCTCTAAAAGCTCATATCTCATGCATGGTTTGATTCCAACGTCCAAGACCTCATTTTTATGGATCCTCTCCACTAGAAACACCTTAAAGGACAAACATTAGGCTCTGGAGTGCAACAAATCATAAAGCTTCAAGCTTTGGGACCAAAAACCCTAAAATGGACCATAACATGCATAAATCAAAAGGATGGGAAAGCTTTGAGCTTTATACCTTCAAATGATGCTCCATCCACAGAAAAGCTCAGATCCAAAGCCTGTACTCTAACTCTATTCTCTTCCATGTTCCTTCTCCACTCCAAAATTAGGGTTTTCAATCTGTGCCTAGTACGCCCAGCGTACCCACTGGTACGCCCAGCGTACTAGGTGGCTCTGCTTAAAAACCACGCACATGAGTACGCTAAGTGTACACTCACGTACGCCCAGCGTACTAAGTTACCACCTTTCTCAAATTAAGGGACTTATCCTGCCAAAACTTCAATCTTCCAATGCTTCCTCGATATGAATCCGTTTCCAAAGAACCTCATACCCACGGAAGGTGACGAGATGCCTTACGCTTCTAGTAAATCGTCGCAACCCCGAGACTTCCTCATGTCCGGGTTGCAACCCACGAACCCTAACCACTGAAGACCCGAAACAGGATGTTACAGATTCCTCATGCACGAGTTCAACATTCAGTTTGAGAGGTGAGTTTCTCTCCAGTAGGAACGGGTCTAAGGCCACAATGCCAGCCCGTTTAGAAGTCAGTAGTTCTAGAATCCGGTCCGATGCCGGGGCGGTCCTGAGAAGAGTATATGTATGCTTGATGTCTTTGTGATTCATGCATGTTATGTGTTATGTGTTCCAGGGCAAGATCGATGTACGTTAGTTTATATGTTATCTGTTATGTGTTCCAGACTTCGGTCCGCTGTCGTGGTAAGCCCGATGCAGTTATGTTATATGCTTATGTTATTTGTTTATGATATATGATATGCTGTGTATGTGTCGGGGTAAGCCCGATGCTAGGGCAAGCCCGATTCCAGACGTGGTCTGATGCCGGGGTGAGCCCAATGCCGGGCAGGATTCCGATGTCGGGTAAGCCGACGTCGGGTTTTTCCCGATGAAGTTGGGCAGTGTCCCAAAGTTTATGTTATATGTTATGTGTATGGTATGTGGTAGTTTGGGGGAGCTCACTAAGCTTCGTGCTTACAGTTTTCAGTTTGGTTTCAGGTACTTCAGCTAGCACAGGGAAGGGATTGGGATGATTGCATGACACACACCATAGTTTTCTAGCCTGGGAGATTTACTCTGATTTCTGTTATGAGTTTTGATATGTTGACAGATATTACAATATTCTGAGATACTTGGTTTATGATTTTATATGATGATGATAATTATGGTTTTATAAATAATTTTAAAAAGAAATTTTTGGTCTGTATTTTTTGGATGTTTCAGTGTGACCATCTGAAGTAATATGAAAACCATATAACTCAGGTGGCACACTCACCCTAGTGGATCTTCGAAGAGGTAATGAGTTATCATCTGGTTCAACAGGAACTGTTTCCTCTGGTTGAGTGCTAGTGTCATCTAAGGTTCCTTCATTAGCTAACTCTTGAATCTCTTATTAGAAAGACTCCTCTTCGTGCTACAAAGACCACGTTTTCACTAGGTCTGTAGAACAAATATCCAAAATACTGTTTTGGGTAACCAATGAAAACACATTTCTCACTTCTAGCTCCTAGCTTGTCGTGAGTCTCTCGTCTTACGAAAGCTTCACAACCCTAGACTTTAATATGTGCTAATGAGGGAACTTCCCCTTTGCTGAAGAGGTACTTGAAACAAAACTGAAAACTGTAAGCACAAAGCTTAGTAAGTTCCCCCATAATACCACATACCATACTATAACATACTGTCAGGCATATATGGGTGCCCTACCTACCCTGCTGAGCATACCAGGGTGCTCAACCTACCCTTTGCACACATACCGGGGTGTCCGACCTACCCCTCAGTCCTAACAACCGAACTTGGGGACTATTCCCCTCGTACTACAACTACCACATAAAACATATCATACTAGCACATAAACATCACGGGTTGTAGCATACCTAGATGAATATCACAAAGACAATCATCTAATCATAACTCCTAGTGGTGGGCCGACATTGTGGCCGTAGACCCACCGCTACTGGAAGGTAACTCACCTCGTAAAGCTGAGTGTCGAATCTCACGGGAAGTAACCTCTAACAGCTGCTCCGAAGACTCCCATCTATCATAATTATAATAATACTCAATTAGAATCCATAACACTGCTTAGGGTAAAATAACCATTTTACCCCTTGGTCCAATAGGAACATACATAAGTCCCAATTCTAGCTTAGGGTAAAATAACCATTTTACCCCTTGGCCTTGACCAGAATCGGGGAGTTGAACCAGAGGGAGTACGCCCAACGTACTGACCAGCTTCTTTGGGACTTCATTCATGACTTAATCTGTTAAGTCTTTACGTCCAAAATGCAGATCCAGGTCCTTTAAGACCTCCTAAACCATAAAGTCACGAACTTTATGTGATTGCATGCAAGGTTGGGGTCAAAACATGATTTTGGTCCTTTTAACAAACTTTAAGACCCAATAACACTTGCATGGTTGTGGCTTAACCATCAAGGTCCAATTTTTATGATTCTTAGTGCCTCTAAAATCCCAAAAGGACAGCTATTATGGTCTGAAATCATTAATATGCAAGAAGCTTTAACAATGGAGTCCAGAAGTAACTTTAAACACCCCCATAAGCAAATCTAAGAACACAATGGCCAAGGTTTGAACTTGATACCTCAAATAAGTTAGAAATGGTGCTAATCTTCTGGATCTACAAGCTCTTGGTGGATCCTTGCTCCTTATTCAAGTTCCTTCCTCTTCCAAAGCACCAAACTACACCAAAATACTCTCAAATGGCTCCCAAATCACAAGAACACACAAAAGTAGGCTAGGGTTTTCGTGGAGGCTGTATAAGGGTGAAGGGAGGCTGAACAAACTAAAAAACGAAATCCATTGGATTAAACATGATTCAATCAAAAGTTTAAATAAGAGTAACTAGAATTTGCCTTAATCCTCCTCAAAATCGAATGTAGGGTCAATTCTTCACTTTCCAGAGCTTCCACCGTGTTCTTAATCGCAGCTTGGCCTCCAAGGGTTTCAGAAAAGTCCTTTGTTTCGGGTTGGAATGTCATATTTATAGACTTCTGGAAACAAGGTTGACTCGCCGAGTCCATGGGTCGACTCGTCGTGTCCTTCATTAAAACTCCGTGTACGGCAAGGACTTCTATTCCTTCGCGAATGTTCGATCCGAATCGTCGAGTCGGGGTGTTGACTCACCGAGTGCTTCAAGATTTTTGACTTTTTCCTCTTTATTTACTTCCCGAGCTCCCGATTGTTATTTCCGCTTCCTTTCGCTTCCAAGCACTTCTTCTAAGCTGAAAATACAATTTAAACGTAATTAAGCACCTTTTGTTCCATATTTGCAATAAAATAGTCAAAAAGTATTAATATTCTATACAAAATATATGTCTAAATATGCACATATCAAAATACCCCACACTTGAATTTTGCTTGCCCCCAAGCAAAACTAAATTTTAACATATTAGCATCACATAAGACAATCCCAATCAAACCCAACCATTATGCCAAGACCGCAATGCATTTATTTGTGTCTAAAATTTTCCTAAGGACCCCCTCAATTCTAAATACTCACAATCCTCATAAACACTCGCCCACTTCTTTTGAACAATGCTCATTTTATGCATCCCTCTGAATCCATCCGCAAAAAACTTCCTAACCTCAAGGTATTTTTGGTCAAGCAACCCAAGCATACATAATCTAGAAAATTACAACTTTTCGATACCACTATAGAGCTTATTTGGAATTCTTCACTTCTTTGATAATTTATCTTGATTTCTTTGAATTCACCACCTTTATTATTCTTGGTATCTTCAAAATTTTTGATTTTTCGTAATTTTGATCTTTTGATCTTCACTTTGAAAGCTCCAAAATTCTTACAACTTTTCTTGTAATTCTTTCTCTTTTTTTTTCACATGTAACTCACTTTTTTTTCAAACCCTACATGCTTAAGCAGGGGCGCTCAACTTCAACCTTTATTGATTAAAGATAAAATTTTCCTGGATACATTTCTGGTACACGATGCTAAACATATTGCATCCCTCAAACTAAGCGAGGTTGTGTTTTTGTCCCATGATTTCACTAGAATAAAGGGGACCACAAATGCACTAGAACGTATATAGGCTCAACTAAATATTCGGGTCCTCATAAAATCATCAAATACAATACTAGCATGGAATCCTAATTGCTTTTACCATGATTTTCTAAATTAACCCTAGCAATTTTATGCAAAATTTCAAAAATTTCAACTAAAATTTCAACTAAAATTTCAACTAATGTAACCAACCCCCTACCCCACACTTAATTTATGCAATGTCCCCATTGCATACTACGCATGATAAAGAAAAAATAAAGTAAAGAGGGAATTGGAACAAACTCCCCTAGGATAATAGTGGCGAGGTTGATCGTCTTCATTCAAAGCTCCATCTTCAATTGACTTTAGACATCGGAACAGCTCATCCATGCAACAGGTGTCAAATCTCGTGTGGTTGACAGCTCTAAAAATGCAGGAAAAACTCTCGGAAAACTTCAGAAATTAATCTTCAAAAATGCAGTCAATTGCCGTGTGAAATATCATCAAATCATGAGCTTGAGAGGTGAAATAAGGAGCAACTCGTCGAGTTGTTATGGTGACTCGCCGAGTTGTAGAACGAAAATGGCAGAAATCATGAAATTACACTGCGACTCGTCGAGTTATTACGTGCACTCAGCGTGTCCGTCGCTGTGTGGAAAAAAAATGTATTCTGCTTAAATCCGTTTTTTTTGTGTGCTGAAGTAGCATTAAAATGACACTCATGCTCTTCTTTTATTCAGTATTTACGCACTCTTTAACCCTCTTAATAACCGGACTCGATACTCGGACTCAAAACTTCCTTCTCTCTCGCCTAGACTCGATTCTTCCCACCATTCGATAATCCTCTAGACCCTTTTCATGCAAACCCTCATTCAAATTCTGAAAAGAACAACACAAAAGTAATAAAAAGGAAAACATCCTAATGATAATCCTAAAAACTAGTTGTCCAAAATTAACCAAACAAAATAAAAAATAGTTCCAACACAACCAAAATAAAAATAAAAAAGGATAAACTAGTTTTCATCTTCCTCATCATCATCATCATCTCCTCTTCCACTTCCTCCCACTCCACTACTACGGGCATTGAGTCTTTCATCCCACATGCGTACATGCGGATAATTTCCCCCATCTATGTGTTAAATGTGAAAGTGTTCAAACAATTGGACATATGACTGGTTGCCAAAATTCACCCCCTTGCCAAATCATCTTGGAATTGTCGCATCTCCACATCGTACCAATCCATTGGTTCTTCATCATCAACCGAAATTACCGGTGGGTCATCATGGGCTTGTTCTTGTCTTTGCCTAACTCTCCTTCCCGACTCCTCGGGTCCTATAACCGCATCATCATGAGGAATAGCAAAGGTCCCTCCACCAAAATCTTCAATTATTCTTGCCCTCCTAAAAAGCATAATGCTAAAAGGAGGAGTCGGGACCATTGTCAACATATTCCATGCTCCTCTTTCCATCAACCCATATGATTTCGCCAGGCGGATCACAAACATTCCGCCATTGATTTTTGAAGTTTTTCTCTCCTTGACCGCTCCCTCGGCTAAATAAGATGCTAAACAGTACGGGAGGTTGCAAAAAGTGTTTGGAGTAATAATACTCCACAAATAAAAGACATCAAGATTAGGAACCTTGTCGTCATCCTTCCGCATATTGATCGTACTAGCAATGAGGCGGTGAATCAATCGATGGGTAGGTGATCTAATGCTCCCTTCTTGAGCAGACTTAGGCATATAGACTTTGTTTGCAATAGTGTTCCACCATGTGGAACCCACAACGCCCTCCGGAAATGTTTTGTGAGCATTGTCCAAGAAAGTACCAAAACCTCCAGCGTTGACCAATTGTTGGTCATATATATCCAATCTCCAAGCAAGCTCCACCATGCTACATTGACGGAACTCGCCACCAAGGCAAAAGATAATGACTCCCGGATTATAGTAATCATTTCCTCCACGAAAATTGATGGTTGAGAAGAACTCCCAACACAACTCCTGAAACACCGGTTCTTGGATACAGAATAACCGGTTCCATCCATCACAAGTGATGGATACTCCGTTATGCATAAATGTTTTGACCAAAAACGGGGCCAATTCTTCCTCATACCGAACTTGTCCCAGCCACTCCCAATTGATTGCGTTAGGTACATAGATTTCTTTCTTTCTAATATCCACCAATTTCTTTTTCCATCGGGACATTGTTGAATTAGATTGAATTCTTGGGAAGTTTAACCAAGGGAAATCCCCTTGGCTACCTTGAAAACTTTGCCCCCACCCGGAAATCATATTCTGCAACACATGAAAACAAACACAAACTAGAGAGCACATAAACGTTAAAAAAAATCCGGACCGTATTCAGGTTCTGACTCGTCGAATCCATGAACAGACTCGGCGAGTCATATGAACCCTTCGAGTCGCGTGACTGATTTTGACCAAATCATCCAATAAAACTCAAAAAAAAATTCAGGGGTTTGTCTAGGGATGCTTATCAAGTATTATTTCACAATAAATTTCATCTAGAACACTCTTCTTAAACAAAAAATCGTAACCCTAGAATCTAAATCAAGTAAAAATCGGGTTTTCAACATACTAAGGCCATTATTCTGCCGAAAATTAGAGCTTTAATAAGATCGAAAGTAAAAGATGTTACCTTGTTGGAAGAAATTAGAAGGAATCAAGAGAATCAAGATGGTTGCTTGGATAGAATTTGGCACGTCGAGTGGGTGTGTCGGCTGTGAAAAATGAAAGTGTTTTTCAATTAGGGTAAAAACCCTAATTTTACAGAATTGTAAAATTATATTTTTTCAGTAAATAAAATCGACTCGTCGAGTCAGTAAACGGACTCGCCGATTCAGGTCGCGATTACAACTTTCTGGTTCGTAAGGAATCGCCGAGTCACGGATGGACTCGCCGAGTCATTTATTTGAAAAAAATTCATCATTTTACATGTTATTCACCACACCCCACACTCAGACCTTGCTTGTCCTCAACCAATCATTTTAGACAATTAAGAAGATTTAGATAGACAAATCCTAAGAAACGAAGAAAAAAACGCAAAATAAAACTAAAAAGAAAAGTAAAAGAAAGCAAACTCTATTGATGAGTTGCCTCCCGTTAAGCGCTTCTTTTTTTAGGAGTCTTTAGCTGGACTCCTTCCCGCTCTACGTGTCAGCGGTTGCCTCCAAGTCCAGCCCTTCTTCAAGTCTTTCATCTTGTGGCATTCCTTCTTCGTATTTCTTAACCCGATGCCCATTGACTTTAAAGCTTGACCTATCTTTACTCCATAACTCAACCACCCCATAAGGATAGACATGCTTTACTGAAAACGGCCCGGTCCAACGAGTGCGTAATTTTCCCAAAAAGAGCTTAAGCCTTGAATTGTATAATAGCACTTTTTGTCCTTCCTCAAACTCTTTATTACCCTTCAACTTTGCATCATGCCATCTTTTGGTCTTATCCTTATAAATTAACGAGTTAGTATAAGACTCATTCCTCAATTCTTCCAAGGCATTCATTTGCAAAAGTCGATTTGCACGCAACTCATGTGGCTCAAAATTGCATGTTTTCAAGGCCCAATAGGCTTTGTGTTCAAGCTCCACGGGTGAATGGCAATTTTTACCATACACTAGTCTATAAGGCGTGGTTCCAATGGGTGTTTTGAATGCGGTACTAAATCCCCAAAGTGCATCATCCAATTTGTCCGCCCAATCTTTTCTATTGTGCCCCACCGATTTCTCCAATATTCTTTTTAGTGCCCTATTTGTAACTTCTGTCTGCCCATTTGATTGTGTATGGTAAGGTGTTGAAAATCTATGGCGTACCCCATATTTTTGCAACACTTTTGCTAGTTGATCATTAGAAATGTGGGTTCCCCTATCACTAATTAATGCCTTAGGCACTCCAAATCTTGAGAATAATTTTCTTAAAAATTTAATCACAACTCTTGCATCATTTGTAGTGCTTGCGCTTCCGCCCACTTTGACACATAATCCACCACCACGAGTATGTATTTGTTGCCTTTGAATAAAGGAAATGGTCCCATGAAATCTATACCCCACACATCAAATATTTCACAAACTTAAATATTCATTTGGGGCATTTCATTCCTTGCCGATATATTACCCGTTCTTTGGCAAGTATCACATTCCTTCACGTATGTAGCCGCATCCTTGAAAATAGTAGGCCAATAAAAACCAGTATTAAACACTTTTTTAGCAGTGTATTGTACCCCATGATGTCCTCCTACAGGTCCATTGTGGCAATGCTCTAATATGTCCCGATTTCCTTGCCAAATCTGATGATTCCATCCGCACAACTCCTAAAAAGATGAGGCTCATCCCAAAAATAATATTTTAATTTGGAAAAGAGCTTCTTCTTTTGTTGATGGGTAAGACCTTTTGGAAGGTAATTACCAGCCAAGTAATTTGCAATGTCTGCATACCACGGTTCCTCATCCACAATCACCATCAAGTATTCTTCCGGGAAGTCATCTTCAATACCCTTATTATCTATCTCGTCCCTTTCTGGATTTTCTAGCCTAGATAGATGGTCAGCAACTACATTCTCCATCCCTTTTTTATCCTTGATCTCTATGTCAAATTCTTGTAATAGAAGCACCCATCGGATCAGTCTTGGCTTTGCATCCTGCTTGGAAAACAAGTACTTAATAGCAGAGTGGTTAGTGAAAACAGTGGTTTTGGCTTTGCATCATGCTTGGCAAACAAGTACTTAATAGCAGAGTGGTCAGTGAAAACAGTGGTTTTAGATAAAATAAGATAAGGGCGGAATTTGTCAAAAGCATACACCACGGCTAGTAATTCTTTTTCGGTAGTGGTGTAGTTTTCTTGGGCTGGATTTAAAGTCTTGCTTGCATAATAAATGGGTCGAAAGTTCTTATCAACCCTTTGGCCAAGTACAGCTCCTAATGCAAAGTCGATTGCGTCACACATTATTTCAAAAGGCAAGTTCCAATTCGGGGCAATAATGATCGGGGCATTAGTTAATTTATCTTTCAAAATTTCAAAAGCCGCTAGACACTCTTTAGAAAAATTAAAAGGTGCATCTTTTAAAAGTAATTGAGTTAGAGGTCTAGTTATTTTAGAAAAATCTTTTATAAAACGGCGGTAAAAATCCGAGTGACCTAAAAAACTCCTAATGCCCTTCACATTAGTTGGTGGAGGCAATTTAACAATTGTATCCATTTTTGCCCGATCCACCTCAATCCCCGCCTTGGATACCTTGTGACCTAATACTATGCCCTCTTTTACCATAAAGTGACATTTCTCCCAATTCAGAACTAAATCGGTCTTTTCGCACCTAGCAAGCAGCAAGTCAAGCTTAGCAAGACAATCATGAAAGGAAGATCCAAAAACAGAAAAGTCGTCCATAAATACTTCCATAAACGTTTCCACCATGTAGTGGAATATTTCCGTCATGCATCTTTGAAAGGTCGCGGGCGCATTGCATAACCCAAAAGGCATACGGCGATAAGCAAAAGTCCCACTCGGGCAAGTGAAAGTAGTATTTTCTTGGTCAATTGGGTCTATGGGTATTTGGAAGTAACCCAAAAATCCATCTAAGAAACAATAATAACTATGGCCAGATAATCTTTCAAGCATTTGATCAATAAAAGGTAAGGGAAAATGGTCTTTACGAGTGGCATCGTTTAGCTTTCGATAATCGATGCATACTCGCCAACCGGTTACCGTTCGAGTTGGAATGAGCTCGTTCTTCTCGTTTGTCACTACATTCATTCCTCCTTTCTTGGGCACCACTTGAACGGGACTAACCCATGGACTATCGGAAATAGAATAAATGATCCCCGCATCCAATAGTTTGACTACCTCCTTTTTGACCACTTCTTGCATGTTCGGGTTTAACCGCCTTTGATGTTGCACTATTGGCTTTGCTCCTTCTTCCAGGTTGATCTTGTGAGAGCAATAAGAAGGGCTTATTCCTTTTATGTCGGTGATATTCCATGCAATGGCACACTTTCTTTTCTTTAAGACATGCACTAACTCTTCTTTTTCAGATTTGGAGAGGTCAGAAGCTATAATAACAGGTTTTTGATCACCATCCTCAAGAAATGCATACTCCAAATGATCTGGTAAAGTTTTAGGGTCGGATTTTGTATTTTGTACACTTAACACATCGAGTTCATGTAGGTGACTCGTCAATTCCATGCCAAAATCCCTTTGTGATCGCGATTTCTCGAGCGGACTCGTCGAGTCGATGTATCTGACTCGGCGAGTCGAGTTTTCTGCACTTCTGAGTATTTCATTGTATTCAGCTTCTTCAAGTAGTCTCTTTATTTCCCTTATCTCCCCTTCATCATCAAAATTGTCTTTGAAGGCAGTGGAAAAATTGTTTGACTTGTCTTCCTTCCATTCTTCCATTAATTCTTCCAATATATCCACCGAAAATGTTGTGTCATCACTAAACCTTGTGTGCTTCATGGCTTGATCAACTCCAAATGTAACTGATTCGTCCCCCACCCGAAGGGTAAGTTTATAATCTCGCATGTCTACTATATCACTCGTGGTATTAAGGAATGGTCTTCCAAGTATGATCGGGACTTGAGGATCCGCTTCCATGTATAGAACTATGAAGTCCGCGGGGAACACAAATTTATCAACTTTTACCAATAGGTCCTCGCATATCGCCCTTGGAAACGTCACCGTTTTATTAGCTAAGTGAATTGCCATTCGAATTGGCCTTGGCTCTGGAAGGTCTAGTTTCTTAAAAAATGAATATGGCATGAGATTTACACTTGCCCCTGAGTCATCCAATGCATGTATAGTTGCTAAATTTACGAACTGACAGGGCAAGGTCAAACTACCCGGGTCACCTTTCTTCTTAGGCAGTTTGTTCAGCATGGCGGCTGAGCAATTTTCATTGAGAACTACCTCCTTCACTTCTTCCATCTTCTTTCTATTCGTAAGAAGCTCCTTTAAAAATTTGGCATACTTGGGCATTTGTGCAACTGCTTCGATGAAGGGCATATTAATTTGAAGGGCTTTGATGTGTTCCAGGAACTTTTGATAATCTATATCATGCTTATCTTGTCTAGCTCGGCCTGGAAACGGTAACGGAGGCTGATAGAGTTTAACAGGAGACTCTCTTTTCTGTTCAAGTGGGGGACTCGTCGAGTCGGTGTCTTCGACTCGGCGAGTCGAGCCGGGTTTCAGCGATTTTTGCTTTTCTGCTTCCTTCTCTTGTACAAGTTTCGGATCTTCTTGCTGAATAGGGGTCAGAGGAGTAATAATCTTCCCACTCCTAGTTGTCACGATATTTATATGTGCGCCTCTTGGATTATTTTCGGTATTACTAGGAAGTCCACCCGGTTTTCTCTCGTTTATTTATAGTGCAAGTTGGCCTAGTTGTTTTTCAATGTTCAGAATAGATGCTTGCTGATTCCTTAGCAGAGTTTGTTGATCCATCATCATTGTGTGGTGTTCTTTAATCATGCCGTGGTGATCCCTTAACATATTTTGTTTCTCTTTTATTGTAGCGTCGGTGTCATTATGTCTCTTCTCGGATGCAGCTACAAATCTTGTGAGCATGTCCTCCAAATCAGATTTCTTTTCTTGCACCAGCTCCTCTTTTTGATAAAAACCCCTTGCTTTCTGCTTATACTTTTCCTCCTTTGCATTTTTGTATTCATCATATGGTATCCATTCTTTCTTAGGTTTTCGCCAATCATCATCATATCTATCACTGCTTGAATAATACACTTGAGCTTTCTTGTTCCCGTTCTCATCAAGATCACAGTCTTTAATAAGGTGAGGCCCTCTACAATTTTCACATCCCACTCTAATGGCATGGATGGATTGGTCCATCTTAGTCATTCTTCGGTCCATGCTCTCTAATTTGGCCATCATTGCTTCCATATCATCGATAATTGAGTTCACCACACCTCGAGTTGTGTCATTCCTTAGGTTGTGATATTCTCTAGAGTGCTTAGAGAATTCTTCAATTAGTTGCTTTATCACCGGGGGTGGCTTCTTCCTGAGTGGTCCTTGTGAGTCAAGGAGCTGCCTTGTTGTCACGTTTACTCCGTCATAGAAAGTGGAGACTTCTTGTTGACTATTTAGATCATGATGTGGGCAGTTCCTTAGTAAGCCTTTGTATCTCTCCCACGCCTCATAAAGTGATTCGCCAGCTTGTTGCTCAAAGTTTGCTATGGATTTCTTCAACTTTGCTATCTTTGATGGAGGGCAAAATTGATCAATAAATTCCTCACGCATCTTAGCCCAAGTAGTGATGGATCATGGGGGAAGTGATTTCAGCCAATCTTTCACAGCTCCTTTGAATGTGACTGGTAGCATACAAAGCAATACGGTGTTGCGGTTCACATTAGGAACATTAAAGTAGTCGGCTATGTCATTCACCTCGTCAAGATGCTTGTATGCGTCTTCATGATCCTTCCCGAAGAATGGGATTTCCTTAAGTTGAGCAAGTATGTGGCCCTTAAGTTCAAAGGTGGCAGTTGCGGGAATCGCGGGTTGCACGAGTCCTGGGCCGGTGTCGTCACGCATCCTTTTCTTCCGTTCACCCATGGGAACTTCATCGATGTTAGCCATGGTGTTAGCTAGTTCGCCTTCTATGTCGCTTCCTTCTTCAAATTCGATTTCTTCCTTTTCGGTTTCGTACTCGGTATCCTCCTTCTTCGGGTCTTCGTCCGCCACTGAAGAGATGCTGGATTCTCCCACTTTCTTGCCCTTTTTCTTACTAAAAACAGATTTAAGATTCTTCAACGGAGAATTCTTCGATGTTGCGGTTTCTCCTACGGTTTTGCCTTTGTTTTTCCTCAAAGTTTCTTCCGGGTCTTCAAGTGGTGGAATCAAAGGTGTACCTCCTCCTCTGGTCATAAACATACTGCAATCAAGACAGAAAACACGTGTAAAAAGAACAAAAATAAACTAAAAACGAAACTATGCGTTCAGCGATGGACTCGTCGAGTCTATTCGTAGGGACTTGGCGAGTTCACTTCCAAAACAGAAAAAAAAATAAACAAATTTACTAAAGGCGAAAAAATAAAAATCAATCCTAATATTAAATTTACTAAAAGCGGTAACTTTGTGTAAGAAAAATCTCACACAAAGGATCGATAACACTACTAATCAAATTAAATTTTAGAACCGATCCACGGCAACGGCGCCAAAAACTTGATGCGTGTGAAACTAACTAGTTTTATTCCTACTATTTTAATGTAAATTAGACACACAAAAGGCAGTGTACTTGTCTATTGGTGGTATAGTTAAGCAAGCAGGGTATCGAACTCAGGGAACGGTAATTAATCTAACTACTAGAATTATCTAAATAAAACAATAATAAATTAGAAGGATTTTCTCTAGTTATACAAGACTAGAAACTTAACTAACACTTAAACTAAGCAACTAACAGCTAAGCAAGCAAAAATTAACCAAATTCAATAGTATAAGGGGCTTCTGTTTAGGTTCGAATCATTTGATCCTATGGTTGATTTTATGGTAAATGCAATGAATTAATTTTTCTTTGGCTACCGATTAAGGTGATTAGGTTCACGTTCACTATTACTAGTCCTTAGAAAACAGATTAATTCAAGCAGTGGCCAGTTGTCTAAATTAATGAATTTCCTAGTTTATTAATTCGGGTTAAGTAAGACTTGTAGTGGTTAATTAAATTGGTCGTTCAATTAACCTCTTGTTGATGGTTCGTCACAGAAGCTTACACATTAATTTATTTATTGTCTAGTTAACCCTAGTTTCACATTCGCTATTCCTAGGCATATAACAATGTTCTCACATAAATCATACGAAATTAGCAATTAAGAGATGTCCATGCAACTTAATATGCTGGTTAATTAACTGAAAATAGTTGTAATTAACATATAAGGTTCTTTAACAAGCTTAACAAAACAATATCACCAAATTAAATTATTCCTAACCATAAAATCAATCCATATTCACAAAATCATCTACCCTAAACAGAAGACAAGGGTTTTAGTTCAAAATTACAGCAAAAACAAACTCAAAAATGAAATCCATTGGTTTAAACATGATTCAATCAAAAGTTTAAATAAGAGTAACTAGAATTTGCCATAATCCTCCTCAAAATCGAATGTAGGTTCAATTCTTCACTTTCCAGAGCTTCCACGGTGTTCTTAATCGCAGCTTGGCCTCCAAGGGTTTCAGAAAAGTCCTTTGTTTCGGGTTGGAATGTCATATTTATAGACTTCAGGAAACAGGGTTGACTCGCCGAGTCCATGGGTCGACTCGTCGTGTCCTTCATTAAAACTCCGTGTACGGCAAGGACTTCTATTCCTTCGCGAATGTTCGATCCGACTCGTCGAGTCGGGGTGTTGACTCGCCGAGTGCTTCAAGATTTTTGTCTTTTTCCTATTTATTTACTTCCCGAGCTCCCGATTGTTATTTTCGCTTCCGACCGCTTCTTCTAAGCTGAAAATACAATTTAAACGTAATTAAGCACCTTTTATTCCATATTTGCAATAAAATAGTCAAAAAGTATTAATATTCTATACAAAATATATGACTAAATATGCACATATCAGCAGCCGAGGAGTTGTGGGAGCAACCAGAAGAGATTATGTAACACCGTAAATTTCCAAACAAAATTTTCATTTTAAATTCATATAAATCTCATAACGCATTTTACAAAATCTCTTTTATTTAGTTTACAAAACACATCTCCATAATTGTTTTTTAATAATCCAGGATCCTCAAAAACACAACTCTTTCTCTGGTGTGTACAATCGAGCCGGTGCCTTCCCGCAATCCTGAGAAAACCTGAAACACATAACACATTACACAGTAAGCACGAAGCTTAGTGAGTTCCCCAAAATACCACACACATCTCAGTAGCCTCTCATGGCTATACTCATATAAGACCCTCCGGTCAATGTGTCTCAGGGGGACCCTCCGGTCCCAGAACTCAGGTGGACCCTCCGGTCCTAACTCAATAAGCTCATAATAACAATACTTAGCATAAATCACAGAGACATAATGCAGAAGATCACAATACACGAATAAGCACATAAGACATCTTAGTCACACAAGGATACCACTCATGGTAAGTATAGTGAGAAGACTCACCTCGAATGCTGAACAACCCCTAAAAAGTTGTTGCCACGCATCGGCCTTTAACTCTGATTAGAAATCCACAATTAACCTAATTAGGAACCAAGTCCAGACTCTCACTCATTAGGTATACAGGAGGTCCACTAACCAGACCATCAACAACCTAAAACCCATTGGGCCCACCAAGGCCCAATAATAAATGGGCTATCCCGAAGCCCAACTCTCAAGTCTAAAAGGCAAGCCCCAACTCAAGGGCCGAAAGCACCTATACATAATCCTCTAGTCCGAAACTCTATTTCAGTAAGCCCAAACTCCAGGCCCAACACTCAATGCCCAAAATGAGACTTAGCCCATAAGTCCACAGTGAGGTTACGCAGGGCGTACCTCTCTTGGTACGCTCAACGTACTCATGAACCCAGATTGGCCATCGGGGACACTGGGGCATTACGCGGGGCGTACAGGAATTACGCTCAGCGTACTTCCCAGATTTACTCTCTCTACTCATTTGGTCTTAATCAGTTAAGACATCAACTAAAATCCCAGATTTGGACTCGCTAATGGCTCTTACTCTATAAAGTCAGTGACTTTAAGCCATTGCATGGCTGAGGAGGTCACAACACCCAAATCACTCACTCTCTTATCTCAAAAAGATCATAACTCATGCATGGTTTGATTCCAACGTCCAAGACCTCATTTTTATGGATCCTCTCCACTAGAAACACCTTAAAGGACAAACATTAGGCTCTGGAGTGCAACAACTCATAAAGCTTCAAGCTTTGGGACCAAAAACCCTAAAATGGACCATAACATGCACAAATCAAAAGGATGGGAAAGCTTTGAGCTTTATACCTTCAAATGATGCTCCATCCACAGAAAAGCTCAGATCCAAAGCCTGAACTCTAACTCTATTCTCTTCCATGCTCCTTCTCCACTCCAAAAATATCACAAGAACACTTAAAACACTCAAAGGCTCCCAAATGCATCCACAAACTCCATGAACGAAGGTTTAGGGTTTAGGAGGGTTTGAAATCTGAGGGTGGTGGCCAGGAATGAGGCCATCTCATTCTTTATATAGGGACACACCCAAAATTAGGGTTTTCACTCTGTGCCTAGTACGCCCAACGTACCCACTGGTACGCCCAGCGTACTAGGTGGCTCCGCTTAAAAACCACGCACATGAGTACGCTAAGCGTACACACACGTACACCCAGCGTACTAAGCTGCCACCTTTCTCAAATTAAGGGGATTATTCTGCTAAAACTTCAAACTTCGAATGCTTCCTCGATATGAATCCGTTTCCAAAGAACCTCATACCCACGGAAGGTGACGAGATGCCTTACGCTTCTAGTAACTCGTCGCAACCCCGAGACTTCCTCATGTCCGGGTTGCAGCCCACGAACCCTAACCACTGAAGACCTGAAATAGGATGTTACAGATTCCTCATGCACGAGTTCAACATTCAGTTTGAGAGGCGAGTTTCTCTCCAGTAGGAACGGGTCTAAGGCCACAATGCCGGCCCGTTTAGATGTCAGTAGTTCCAGAATCCGGTCCGATGTCGGGGCGGTCCCGAGAAGAGTATATGTATGCTTGATGTCTTTGTGATTCATGCATGTTATGTGTTATGTGTTCCAGGTCAAGCTCGATGTATGTTAGTTTATATGTTATCTGTTATGTGTTCCGGACTTCGGTTTGATGTCGTGGTAAGCCCGATGTAGTTATGTTATATGCTTATGTTATTTGTTTATGATATATGATATGCTGTGTATGTGTCGGGGTAAGCCCGATGCCGGGGCAAGCCCGATGCCAGACGTGGTCTGATGTCGGGGTGAGCCCAATGTCGGGCAGTATTTCGATGTCGGGTAAGCCGATGCTGGGTTTTTCCCGATGAAGTTGGGCAGTGTCCCAAAGTTTATGTTATATGTTATGTGTATGGTATGTGGTAGTTTGGGGGAGTTCACTAAGCTTCATGCTTATAGTTTTCAGTTTGGTTTCAGGTACTTTAGCTAACACAGGGAAGGGATCGGGATGATTGCATGGCACACACCATAGTTTTCTCGCCTGGGAGATTTACTCTGATTTCTGTTATGAGTTTTGATTAGGGATGTCAACGGGACCAAACGGGAGCGGAAATGGTTGCCCCCGCCCCCGCTCCCGAAATCACTTGTTGCCCCCGCTCCCGGTCCCGCCCCCGGATCCCCCGCTTACACAGCCCCTGGTCCCGCCCCCGGTTACCTCCATCGCCCCCGGTCCCGCCCCCGTTCCCCCGGTACTCCCGATTTATAGGCTTAAAAATGGATTTTTTTGCTAAAAAATTGCTTTGTTTTAGGCTTAAAATACTATTTTTAATAACTTTTGTATATAAACAAACATGTAAGCCCTAAACCCTAAATCAAGAATTGATCAAACATAAAACATCACTAAAGTTATAAACATATATATATATATATATATATATATATATATATATATATATATATATATATATATATATATATATATATATATATATATATATATATATATATTATAAAAATAAACGGGGCCCCCGCGGGAGTACGGGACGGAAATACTCACTCCCACCCCCGGTCCCGAAAATAAACGGGAGTTAATATCGCCGCCGCCCCCGCTCTCGAAAATAAACGGGAGTTAATATCGCCTCCGCCCCCGCTCCCGCTCCCAAATTTTTAAAAAAATTAGTCCCGTACGGTATCGGGGTCCCACGGGAATGGGGTCCCGCGGGGATTTTTGACATCCCTAGTTTTGATATGTTGACAGATATTACGATATTCTGAGATACTTGGTTTATGATTTTATATGATGATGATAATTATGGTTTTATAAATGATTTTAAAAAGAAATTTTTGGTCTGTATTTTTTGGATGTTTCAGTGTGACCATCTGAAGTAATATGAAAACCATATAACTCAGGTGACATACTAACCCTAGTGGATCTTCGAAGAGGTAATGAGTTATCAACTGGTTCAACAGGAACTGTTTCCTCTGGTTGAGTGCTAGTGTCATCTAAGGTTCCTTCATTAGCTAACTCTTGAATTTCTTCAAGGTAAATGGTACTCCCACTGTCCTCTTTGAATATGAGCTCTCTTTTTAGAAAGACTCTTCTTCGTGCTACAAAGACCACGTTTTCACGAGGTCTGTATAACAAATATCCAAAATACTGTTTTGGGTAACCAATGAAAACACATTTCTCACTTCTAGCTCCTAGCTTGTCGTGAGTCTCTCGTCTTACGAAAACTTCACAACCCCAGACTTTAATATGTGCTAATGAGGGAAATTTCCCTGTCCACATTTCGTGAGGTGTTTTGGCAACCTTCTTTGTAGGGACAAGATGGAGGATGTGGGCGGCTGTCTCCAAGGCATACCCCCAGAAATCAATAGGAAGCGAAACACGACTCATCATAGAACGAACCATGTCTAACAAGGTTCGGTTACGCCTCTCAGCCACACCATTTAACTGTGGTGCCCTAGGAGGAGTTAATTGTGAAATTATTCCACATTCCTTTAGATAGTCGTTGACTCGATACTAAGATACTCTCCGCCTCTATCGGATCTAAGTACATTTATCTTCCTACCCAATTGTTTCTCGACCTCATGTTTAAACTCTTTGAACTTTTCAAAGGTTTCTGACTTATGTTTGATTAAGTAAATATAACCATATCTTCTATAATCATCAGTGAAAGTCACATAAAATCGATTAGCATCCCTTGTAGTTGATCTGAAGGGTCCACATACATCTATATGTATGAGGTCTAACAGATCTTCACCTCTTTCACAAGACCCTGTGAATGGTGATTTTGTCATCTTTCCCAAAAGACAAGATTCACACATATCATCTGAGTTTAGGTCAAATGATTCCAACACTCCATCCTTTTGGAGTTGGGCTTTGCGTTTCTTGTTAATGTGTCTAAGACGACTATGCCACAAGCATGCCTTGTCTACACTATTAGACAAGTCAATATTGAATGCACTATTACCTAAGCTATCAACACAAGTTACTGTTTCATACACACCATCACAATGTAAAGCTTCAAACACAAAAACACCATTCTTATAAATAGAAATTGAACCATTTAAATTATTAAAAGAGTACTTAAAACCTTGTTTGAACAATGCATGAAATGAAATAATGTTTCTCATCATCTCAGACAAATAGCAACAATTCAATAAATCTAATCTAACTCATTACTAAGAAAAAGTTGATAAACTCCGATCTTGGTTACTGGTGAAGACTTTCTATTTCCCATGATCAAGTTTATCCTCCCTCGCTCCACCTCCTCACTTTCTTTTAGCCCCTGCAAGTCAGAACAAATGTGAAAACCACATCCTGTATCAAGGACCCATGAACGAGAAGATAATGAGTTATTAGAAGAAATAGTGTAAATACCTGCTGAAGATGGTGTCACACCCCCGAAGTGGGACGACGGAAACGTCCGGGGGCGGATGACTTCATGTACAGTATCATAACAATTGAATATGAATGAAACATAGCAACCAAACACCATACATTTGAAATACAGACTTACATAAGTTACATATTGAACTTGTTCATCAGTTACACAAAAGTAAGAAAAGTAAAATTTCTTGAAGTCGCACCACTTGATCTCATAGCCGAGATTATTACGTGTTACTGGATCCCTGAGAATACAAGTCGTTTTGAAAAGCATCAACTAAAAAGTTGGTGAGTTCATAAACATTTTTATATAAAATGGTTTTGTACTTGTTAAGGGTAGTTCTCATAGTGTTTTCAGAAAATCCAATATTTTCTATAAAATAATTTGTAAGTCTCGTTCTAAAATTGTGAATATATGCATGTCTGTCCTAGGTTATCTTTTGTTTGCAAAAGTAAAGCGAACGTTCCCAGAAAATCTGATATTTTCTAAAAGAAATGGTTTGAAATATTTGTGTCCGATCTTATATTAATGCATGTGTGTTAATGTTTGCGAGAAATAGAAAGAGAATGATCCCAGACGACCCGATGTTGTCTGCGTAAGAGAATGCTGGAATCTCAACCCCCGAGGTTGAGTACCAGCGCGTATAGGTTACCGTTTTATCCAAAACGAAGGTTTCCCATAAATTTTATAATGTTAATTCCTCTAAGTGAGTCGCTATAACCATACTAGATAATGACAATTTTGCCTGTCATGGCGTTGTTGGGCGCCGACGGAATAGAATAAGGTTTTTGTCACCCTAGACTGGCCTAGTCTAACTGTAGCGAATAACTCAGGTGTGGGGTGTCACCCTCGTATAGATCTATACACAAACTCTCGCTCTCCCTCCAAGAGACTCTGGTTATAACTACAAGCTACGATTGTACACTTATTAGGTGTCAACCGACACGTCTCACTAGATCCTTAATCGAATTTACGCGGAAAAAGAAAGAAAAACATATAAGGTAAATTCCAGGCCCAGTAAACATGTAAGTGGACAACTAAGGCCCACTACACGTGTATATTATTTCCAGGCTCAAAAGGAATGAGAATGTATATATCCCGGGCCCAATATGCATGTAAAAGGACAACTAAGGCCCACTAAACAGGTAAAAGGACACTAAGGCCCACTAAACATGTAAAAGGACACTAAGGTCCACTAAACATGTAAATAAATTTTCAGGCCCAATAAAGGAAAGAATATATATATATATATATATATATATATATATATATATATATATATATATATATATAGATATATGTATATATATAAAATACATATAAGCTAACATGTCTAGATGTTTTAAAAGTATATATAAGTTATACAAACTTGCATCTAACACAGGTATAAGAGTTTTTAGCATGATAAAAATAATTTCTTGTTTTTGACCTTTCTGTCCCTGTTTTTAGAAAAGTTATAGAAAAATCATCGCAAGTCGAAATTCGGATCCGTAAACTCTGAGAGTTTGGAAATGAGTCTACTTTATTGATAATTTTTATTAAGATTTTTAATGGACTCAAACCAGTGTGAAAATGTTCATCTTCACAGACTGATCCGAAATCATTCCTGAAATGATAGACAGTTTTGTAAAAATCACCAAAAATTGTAGAAAAATCGTATGAACGCGTGCGAGTAGTCATTTTAAAGGTATCAAACTTAACTTTTTGCATGTATAACAGTTTTGAAAAATATTATAATTAAGGTGGTCAAAACAGTCCGTAATTAGACCAAAACGTTTCTGTTAAAAGCTGGTTTTTGAGTTTAGGTTATACATGTTTTAACACAACACTTATTTTTGCTATTTTGAGTGTATAATCCCAGATCTACAAGTTTTTATGATATATATATATATATATATATATATATATATATATATATATATATATATATATGACAACACATAGTTTTCTCATGGTTTTTATGAAGATCTAAGTGATAAACTTCATGTTCAAGTAAAGATCTAAAAGTTAAACACATAACACAATGGTACATGCAAATATCCAACGGTTAAATGAGAGTTGACTTGTATCCTCCCCCCGAAAACATGAAAAATATGAAAGATATGGGGGTATGAAGCTCACCTTGGGGTTTTTGAGATGTAGATGAAGAAGAAGATGAAACTTTGAACCTAGCTTGAGTTTTTGGTGAGATCGCGAAATGGAGGTGGTTCTAAGAGTTTAACACACAACAAAAGTGTGTAAACGGGATGTTTTCAACATAAAAATGAAGCAAAACACTTGATTTTAGCATAGAACTTACCAAGAAACCTAGAACCGATTTTGATGGTGATGAACTCGACATTTTTGAAGAGAAGAAGAAGGATTGTTCTTGAAAGTGAGGTAAGTGAAAAATGAACTTGTGAGATGCGTGTGTGTGTGTTGTGGCCGTGAATAAAAAGAGAGAAGAGGGAAGCAAGAGAAGTGTGAAAAGATGGAGCATGGAAGTATGAGATTACATAGATATATGAGGTGTATTAGGCTTAGATGTATGGTGGATATTAGTGAGGTGTCATCCTCCCATTAACCCCATATTATTTCCTTTTTTTATAAATTCGATTTAGGTTAATTAGGAGAGGGTTCTTGGCCCACATGACAGCCCAAAATGTTATAGGGAGGGTGTTGGCCCAATGAATGGGGGTTTTCGGCCCATTGGGCCCTCTTTATTGGGTTTACAGCCCAAGAATGATAAAGGAATTGGGTTTACGGTCCAATAAAGTTCAATAAGGTTATTCACGGCCCAATAAGGCCCACTAAGAGGGTCTTGGTCCAATAAGGGTTTTAGGTTGAGAATTTAGGGGTTAAGGCCCAAAAATGATTGAGTTTGGCTTATTGGATCGAGTTTTGGGTTTGAATCACAATATATGAATGTATGAACTTAAATGGCATTGAAGTTTTGAATTTCGCTAGATGAGATATTGTAAGGTTACTCAAGGAGATTACATTGTACATGAATTCACATCTTAACCTAATTTGCCAGTTGTGACATCATCCCCCCGTTAGAGGGAATTTCATCCCGAAATTCGTTTCTAAAGCTGCTCTCAAATACTAAGGAAAAGATGCGGGTATCTTGGTTTTGTCTAATCTCTTCGTTCCTAGGAGAATTTAAGTTCTTGCTTAGTGATCTAGTGGACCTTTGCTACCGGCCCTTGACCTTGCTCCTTTGGTTAATCGGGTGTTGGTCATCTCAGCCCAATCACAAAGGTATTCTGCCTTTGCGTCCTACATGGTGAAGTGAATGGATGGTCATGGTAATTGAGGATTGTGTACTCGGTGTCCCAACAGTAGTGCCTCTCACCTGTAGGGTGAACACTATTTCCACTAAGGTTAAGGTCGTGTGATGTAGTTGGTCTTATAATTCTTAAGTTGTCTTGGGAGTTTCTTACTACGGGGTTCTGAACCAGTGGGAGATCGATCTTTGCTTGTTTCTGGTCGAGTAAGTATTCAATTCGCGATAGGGGATATCGATCCCTGAGGATGGTTTCAGTTGATTCTTAATAGTCAGTGGTCCTATGGACACTTAGCCTTTCCTATTTATGAGTTGGTTAGGCATTCTCTGAGGTTGAAGTCGTGGTTTGATAACTCTCATACTTACTGGGTTGTTCCATTGACTGGATACCTTCGGTGTTTATGTTGGTGCAAAGTGGTCTTGGTGGTCTGGCTATGAGAATGGCTTCATGAGTTGAGTCGATCTCCAAACTCAACTTGGCATGTAGATGATATTTCCGAAAGGGCTTTGGAAACATCTTAGGGGGGTTATAAATCTCTAGGTTACCCTCGGCATCCTTTGCTCCTTGTTTCTTATCCCTATTATGGGCTAGGAAAGAGTGTGGTATTACTTGCACGGGTACCTAAGGGTCTACATGTCTGGGATAATTCGAGGATTGTCATTACAAGTTGTAGGGGTTTCGTTAATCGATTGGTTAAGGCGAAGAGCCTCGTTGGCACATGAATTTCGTATGGCGAGGATCCAGTCAGCTCATGTCAATTGACATCGTTGGGCTCCGTTTTGTAATAGATGTTGGATTGATCTGAAAGGGATGTTTGTTTGAAATGATAGTGTGTTCTACATTCACATTTGTAATGTTACCAATTTTGTTCTTGGTATTACTACTATGGTTATCTCGTTTTGAATTTTTAGGTGTCCTAGCAATATGAGTGCCTTGGTATAAACGATGTGATTTCGTAGTCTGATTTCTATTAGACCTCCCTATGATGGTTTGATGTAACCTAGTCGTACATAATTTAAGATTGAAAAGATTGGAGACTGAGTGGTTATGTCCTAATTCCACAGTTAGATAAGAAACAAGAATTAATGCGGAACTACACACTCTAAGCTTGTGAAATCTTAATTACACACGACCTTACGTTTATACTAAGTTAGACCGAGTGGTTTGGGAACGTACCAAAAATCTCGGTAGGGTTCCTCGTTGTCCCTTTCACGTCCAGTTGTTAAATTCCTCCTGGTCCTCCGTCATTCTTCTCTGTTGGACAATTCCTCTAGAAGTGTCCCATTTCACCACATGCGTGGCATACATGACTTACTTCTGGGCTGGGGGTTGGAGTGAAGCATGGGGCCGGGGCCCTACGGTAGCGAGAGGTGTGCCCCTTCTTGTTGCACCTTTTGCAATGAAATTCCCAGCAGACTCCCTGATGATGGTAGCTGCACTTGCTGCAGAGCGGGAGGATTCCATGATATGGTCTTCTCGGTGCTGGGGTAGGGGGCCAGTGGGGGTAGGGGCTGCTACAACTTGTTGTCTTTTGGTAGGCCCTTGAGTCGAACTGCTTCCTTTCTTGTTCCCTAGCTTTCGCTTCATGACCTTAGGTTTGGAGTTTGGGTTGTCTTGGTAAGTTGTCCCTCGTTGGTTTCCTTGGTTGTTACTACGGTTGGAGCTATCGACACCATTTCCATTTCCATTTGGGTTGTTTGCGTTGAGTTGTGCCATGACGGCTGTCATGACATCTGTTATAGCGGTTTGGAAGGTTGCGGGGTCTATCTGTAGATTTGGTGTTTCGTCGGCCAGCTGGTTGTTTCCATGGGAAGACATGATTCTGTTGCATGATGAGAAACAGGTTCGTGAGTAACTATGGTTATTTCTAGTCTTATCTCATCTATGATTATAGGTATGAACTTATGTATGTATGCATATAAATCACATGTTTTGTTGCACGATTCTCGTTGTCTCGTCCCACATCCCTATAATGTATTAATGGTAGTATGCATAAATAGGTATTGTACAAATGTTAATTTCTCCTAATAGATCATAGATATCAGATCCTTAAGTTGGCTCAGGTTACATGAGTTCTTGTAGGGCGTACTTCTCTTGATTTACTACTACTAGTTGTGATGAATTACATGGTAAACCTAGGACTTTGTGCCAATAGCGTAGTGACTCTCATATGCCTAAATACCGTACAAGGTGTCCAACCATTTCGCTCATTTCACGAGTGGCCTCTTCCGCTCTCTGCTCTGCTAAGGCTGCCTTAGCCTTGACTTTAACGAGTTGTCGCCTTAGGGTGATCACCTCTTCCTCTAGAGGACGTAGTCGTTTGGTAAGGTCCTCCTGTGCTGCTTGTTGGTCCTCCTGTGCTTGCTAGGGATCTCTCCGGCGTCTTCACCCTCGTCTGTTTCCTTATCAGAGTCTTCTCTCTTGTAGTCCGTTACTTGGTATTCCTCGGGGTCTACTTCTGGGTTCTCCCCTAGCACTTCCTTTGGTTCTCCCTCAATCCATTCGTTGGCTATTACCGCAGGGTAGTAGGGGTCTTCGGGGTGAAGCTCAACCATGTTGCCTTTGTGAGAATGGAGATATGAGATACATGTAGAAGATTTAAGTGCGGAGGTCATATGGTATTCTAAAATGCTACTATAGTATTACATGTTTGATCCTTGGGCTTCCTGATGTACGAAATCAATACGTTTTTAGACTTGTTGTTATTGTTTAGTATCATAAAATACTCATATAGTATTTTAAACTTTAGATTTGGCTCAAATGCTCCTTTGCATGTAAGGTTGGTAAGTTTTAGACTTGTTGCAACACCACCCTCACTCCCAAGCAAATGTTGGTCGTATCTCAAATAAATATAGTTGATCAGGCTATATTTATCCCAGATATGATTACATAACTGCCCAGGTTTGACTGTAGTGTTCAACATCTAAATACTTTTGTTTTGTTCTTATTATGATACAGTTCTAGCAAGTATGTATACTTTTAGAAGATACTTATATTCTTATGGAATACTTTTAGTCAGAGTGTTTTTAGTCCCACTGTATTTATATTTGTATATCTTGTATGGTTAGATATACTAGTTCACTATCAACAATGCTCTGATACCAATCTGTCACACCCCCGAACCGAGACGGCGGAAACGTCCGGGGGCGGATGACTTCATGTACAATATCATAACAATTGAATATGAATGAAACATAGCAACCAAACATCATACATTGGAAATACACACTTACATAGTTTACATATTGAACTTGTTCATCAGTTACACAAAAGTAAGAAAAGTAAAATTTCTTGAAGTCGCACCACTTGATCTCATAGCCGAGCTTATTACCTATTACTGGATCCCTGAGAATACAAGTCGTTTTGAAAAGCGTCAACTAAAAAGTTGGTGAGTTCATAAGCATTTTTATATAAAATGGTTTTGTACTTGTTTAGGGTAGTTCTCATAGTGTTTTCAGAAAATCCGATATTTTCTATAAAATAATTTATAAGTCTAGTTCTAAAACTTTGAATATATGCATGCCTGTCCTAGGTTATCTTTTGTTTGCAAAAGTAAAGCGAACGTTCCCAGAAAATCTGATATTTTCTAAAAGAAATGGTTTGAAATATTTGTGTCCGATTTTATATTAATGCATGTGTGTTAATGTTTGCGAGAAATAGAAAGAGAATGATCCCAGACAACCCGATGTTGTCTGCGTAAGAGAATGCTGGAATCTCAACCCCCGAGGTTGAGTACCAGTGTGTATAGGTTACCGTTTTATCCAAAAATAAGGTTTCCCATAAATTTTATAATGTTAATTCCTCTAAGTGAGTCGCTATAACGCTACAAGAAATATGAGCTTCTGTGACCAAAATATTAGAGACTGATTAATTAGTCTTGGATGCCTTGTATCTGGGACTGATGAAATAGTCTCGATTACTATCTAGGACTGATTATAATGTATAAATTATTAGAAACTAACCAAAATTATTCGAGACTAAAATTCGGTCCCTAAATTTGTTTGCATCCGTTTAGGTTTGGTAGGAAACACATTGGGGACTGAATTTCAGTCTCTAACAGTATAACACTAATTTTGACTTTGGAAGAAAGGTTATATGAGACTAAATTTTAGTCCCTGATAGATTTGTGCAAGTTTTAATTGTGTCTGGAACTTATCAGGGACTGACTTTCAGTCATTGATATAACTAAACCAAATTTTTATTTAGATGGGAAACTTTCTAAAGACTGAATTTCAGTCCTAAATACACATTCACTATTTGTCATTTGAATAAACACTTAGAACTACCTGGATCTTAGTATCTAATGTTGATTATTTACTCATATATACCATATATGAGACACTGATGTATCAGTCATGAATACAATTTGGAAGGAAACTTATTAAGGACTGAAATTCAGTCTTGGATAAATTAGCCATCGACTTCAAGCGTCGCGAGAGCGACAGAAGAGCTATGATGACAAGTGGCGAAAGCCATTAGAGTTTCAAGTCGGGGATTGCGTGTTGTTAAAACTCTCTCCTTGGAAGGGAATGATTCGCTTCGGGAAACGAGGAAAACTTAACGCACGATAAGTTTCCTTCCAAATTGTCTATCAGATGAAACCCTTGTCGTTCCTTTGGAAGAGATTGAAATAAACGAGAATCTCCTGTTCGTTGAAGAACCAGTCGAGATTATGGATAGGGAGGTGAAGCGTACAAAGCAAAGTCGCATCCCGATTGTAAAGGTATGATGGAGCGCAAAACATGGACCGAAATTCACGTGGGAACGTGAAGACCAGATGAAGCAGAAGTACCCTCACTTATTCTTCCCTTCACAAATCTAGTTTTCAAAAGAATTTCGGGACGAAATTCCCTCTAACGGGGGGATGATGTCACAACTAGCATTTTAGCTAGGAAATTCTATTCCTGTGTAACCATTCAACTATTGTAAATCATATACTTTAAGTAAATATCACCAATGCTCATTTAAATTCACCTTTCATGTTCAACAAAGAGTCTGAGAACCCTAAGAATCCCGGTTTAAGTCTATATTGGACTAGGATTTCCTTATTGGGCCTAATGGACCAATAAGTATTCAATTCAACTATTTTGGGCTTGGAAACCCTATTTGGATTCTAAATGGACCCAATTCCCAAATCTATAACATTTTGGACCATTTGGGCCTAGAATGATTCATTCTAACCCTAATGGGCCTTATTGGGCTATAGCTAATCCAATTAAACTTAGTGAGCCATAAAACCCACTTTTTATGCCATTTGGGCCGTGAACCACCCTAAAGGCCCAATGGGCCGAAAACTTCTCTATGGACTTCATAATTTCGAACCAAGGAAAGAATTGGGCCAAACTATTTCATCCTCCTTCCTCCTAGCCCAAAGACCCTCGGCCCAACATCATTAACAAAAAAAATGAAAATGAAATGGAAGGGGAGGAGTTGACTTTGGAGGTGCCACCTCCATATTACTCACCATGTAACAAGGAAAGCTATCTCATGTTTCCATGCAAGTCACCTCATCCTTCTCTCCCATCTATTCTTCTACTTACGGCCGAGAGCAAAGGCACACACACACACATACTTCATTTTCACAACACTCTCCAAACACTCTCAAAGATTATCCTTCTTCCTCCAAGATCTCGAAAATTGCTAGAGTTCTAAGGATCTTCATCAAGTCATTCCAAATCTTTGAAGCTTCATAATCCCGAGAACTACTTCAAGGTGTTGCTAGGACCAAAAATCTCTTCATCCCTTCTTCAAAACCGAAACATCAAAGCAAAGGTGAGTTCATACCCCCTTGTTTTCGTTTTTCATATGATTTTTGGGGGAGAATGCAAGTAAAATGTGTAGATCTATGTGTTATATGCATGTTTTGTGTGAATTCTTAGTTTATTGGTAAAAATGTGTTAGATCTTAGCAAATCTAGAAAGTTTAAGTAATATTGAACAAAGATCTATGAACTATGACATTATATACATCACATCATCAAGCCAAAAGTTATTACATGTTTAAGATACAAAAGATTTCAACAAAAACCTTGTTAAAGGTCAAAAATTGTCAATAAAACAAAAGATAAGGGCAAAAAGTGACATTTATGTTTTTATAGGGACCAAACAGGTCCTACTTGTATAAAAGGGGATTTTTATGATAAACATGCTTTCCAAAGGGCAAAAAATGCAAGTTTTAGCTTAATGTGCCAAATATTTGGGTCTCACGGTTTTGGGCCCAATATTGCGAAAAAAATGGAAGTTTTTGGATTAAAAATGTTATTTGATCAAAGTTTGAGTCATAAATGTAAATAAACCAAATTTAGGGGTGAAAATAACATTTATTTTTAAATCGGACCAAAAATGTAACTTTTATAAAAATTGGGCCGAAAGTGTCAATTTGACAAATAAAGGGTTGAAAATGCACTTTTCTGCAAAATTGGACCTTAAATGTCAAAATATATATTTTTGGACTAAAACCGTGAATTTCTAGACATTTGGGGCAAAATTACAAATTTTTACAAATTATGGACTAAATGTCATTTATATAAACTTTGGGCCTTAATTGAAAATTTTGGAGCTTATCGACCAAGAACATCATTTTCACAAAAGAGGACTTTTTTTTATATTCAATTCAGTAAATCTCGAACTAAAACAAATATCGAAATGATAATAAATGGACGTAATACAACGATAACAAATTTATTGAGCCTAATACTCAGGTTACGTAGCCAATGGGCCTTAAGGGCCCATTCAAGTGTATATTGAGCCCAATATTTTCCATGACATGATTATTGGGCCTTGCGACCCATTAACAAGTTAATTTGGGCCTGAGCTATGGGTCACATGTTTTTTGGTCCTTTGAGGTCCATTTACATGCCTATTGGGCCCAAATTACCCACTTACATGTTATTGGGCCTTTGTGATCCACTTACATGCTAATTGGGCTTGGACTGAAATTCACATGCTTGGTAGATTGTAACAATACCTTTACATAACTATTGAACTTCATATACTTATATATGTACCTTTGGATTTGATAACATACAACATGCACGTAAACATTAAACATAATACGAAAGGTTGAGAATCTGGTGAGATGTGTCGGTTGGCACCTTTGAGTGTACAATCGTAGCTTGTAGTTATAATCAGAGTCTCCTGGAGGGAGAGCGAGAGTTTGTGTATAGATCTATACGGGGTGACCCCCCACGCCTTAGCTGCTCGCTACAGCTAGACTAGGCCAGTCTAGGGCGACAAAACCTTAAGCAAATACCAACATTTGGAAAAATGTTAAGACAAGCAACCTAGTCATTATCATGTATGATTATAACGGCTCATATATAGATTCTAATACCAATCAAACAATTCTAAGATTAACCCTTCGATTGTGTCAATACAAATAACTTATTTAACGATACAAGAACCTCGACATTACTATAAATCAGAAAATATCGGATTTTCTGGGGAAATATTCATATACAATTATCACTTCCTTACAATACAAGAAATCTAAACTAAATCCATATATGTTACAACTAATAAATTCACACATACATTTATACTTGATTTTCACATCATTTTCAGACATTTTACAGAAAATATCGGATTTTATGGGTTTTTACAAAGGATTCAAAGACTTTTATTCAAACATACTTATGAACTCACCAACATTTTATATGTTGACCGTTTTCAAAATAACTTGTATTCTCAGGTAATCGTTAAGCAGGAATATTTTCAAGTGTGTATGGTTTCATTTATGTAACATCACTTATCATACTTTTAATATTTTGGAACTTATGTATTTATAACAATGTACTTGATGTGAACAATGTTGTTGTTATATGTAATGTTGGTGGTGAATGTGTTATGTTTCATGTATATTCGTTTTGATGATAATTCAATTGTTAGTCACACGAGCCCCCGGACGTTTCCGTCGTCTGGTTCGGGGGTGTGACAGGTTGGTATCAGAGCAATGTTTATAGTGAACTAGCATATCTAACCATACATGATATGCAACTATAAACACAATGGGACTAAATAACTCTGAACAAAACAAAAATTTCACACTTATGTGCGCATACTAGGATAATAATCTAACAACATCTAATAAAAACTTCTGGAGGAAATTGAACACTATGATTAAACCTGGGCAGTTATGTAGTCATATTAGGGATAAATATAGGCTGATGAACTATATTTATTCATAATATGATCAACATGTGTTCGAGAGTAATCATAGCGGGAAATGAACCCAAAAGCCTACCACACTCTCCAAAAACTCTAGGGAACTCAAATCTAAATAATTAAAATATACTATAGGAATAATCAAAACATGACTTGCTCCCGCGCTCCCATGCAGTCATCATGGATGATGATCAGCAAGGAGTACATTTCTATCAAGCGCTAGTGGCTCAAGGGATGCTTGAGGAGGATCCCGAAGAAGAACAAGGAGGAGCCCATGACGTTGGGCCCGACGAGTACACTGATACTGACTATGAGTTTGAGGGGACTGACTAGGACATGGAGGAAGATAGGGACACGAATGAGGCCCCTGTCGAACCACCTACCGATGAGGCACACCTGGACCACCCTACTACGCCAGCGGATCCCGTTGGTGAGGATCGTTCTCCAGAGGAAGAGGTCGCCACACTTCGGAAACAGCTGTTTGCTATGGAGGCACGAGCCGTGCAAGCTGACCAGGAAAGGGATGAGGTCATCGGAGAAATGACCGAGATGGCTCAGTTGTTGGCGCATCATTTTGGGATATGATTTCGCTACCACCTTTAGACACTTCTCAGTATGATCAGGATCAGTAGTGTACCCTATTAGTATTAGGTTTCTCTTAGGCATACTATGTTAGGTACTACCTGTTGGATTAATGTCTAAGTCCATAACTATATTTGGTATGTACTTGACCCGACCCGGCATGGTCCATTTGGGTTGCACTTCACCGGCACAATTAATATGGATAGTCTTCTGAGAATATTATATTTATGATTTATATTAATATATTATAAGTTCTAATATATTAATATGGAATCATATTATTTAATTAGTATTGATCAAGAATTAATTTAGAATTAATTAAGTGATCAAAAAGAACTAATTAAATATGGACTCTTATATATATGGAATGGGCCAAGTTCATTTAGGTTGGGCTAAGCTTTCATGGATGGTCCATGGAGCTTTTAACCCATGGATCCTATGTAAATGAAAGGTCATGGGTATTAGGGTTTACATGGATGTAACCCTAATCCTCCATAATATATAAAGGGGTCCTTGGCTCACAAAATTGGCACAAGTGTGTGAAAATAAGAGTGGGCCGATTTTAGTGTGCGTACATATTCTCTCAAGTTCTTCCAAGGTGTTTTGGTGATTTGTGATTCCATTTGAGGCTTCCACACTATTGGGGCTAAGCTCTGAAAGCTTGAAGACATCAAGCTACATCAAAAGGTATGTCATCTAACTAGAACTTTGTAGTATAGGTGCTTCATAATATGCTAGTTAGGATGAAACCTTGGAATAGTTAATATTTGCATGTATAATAGAGAAAACATAGATCCAAGGTTTATAGGGTTGCATGTACACCATAGGAGTGTTAGAATGCTCAAAACCCAACAGTGGTATCAGAGCCATGGGTTGTTTTCTGTTATATTGATGCAAATGTTTTATTTTCAAGTTGGAAAAAAAAGGAAAAAAAAACATGACGTTTGTCAAATTTTAAGATAATTACTTGTTTTGTGAAAAACGAATTATTTGTAAAATTTGAATCATTTGTTATATGAGTTGAATTAGGTCAAATTTAGTAAAAGATAAAATGATATGATTATTTTATTAGTTTTAAAAGTTTGATCCAAATGTTTTAAGGAGTTACAAATTTTGTCATAAAATTTTGGAGCTCAAAAGTTTTTTTTTAAAGTTGTGATCTTCAGGGTTTTTGAAACTTCCATAAGTTATGGATATGAAAGTTTTTTTTTTTTAAAAAAAATTTGATTCAAAGTTTTTATGGAGTTACAAAATTTGGTGTTAATGTTTTAAAGAATTCCATAACTTGTTCTTAAGTTATGGAACATGGAAAGTTTCATCATAAAACACCATTAATTCCATAAGTTATTGAATCCAAAGGTTTTCAAGAATTACAAAACTTGCCCTCAAGTTTTGGAATTTGAGAAAAGTTTTTTATGAAAAAAAGAATTGAATTCTAAAACTCTTGGGTTCATAACTTAAACAATTAATTAAATGGTTTTAATTTTGAGTTTAATAATTGGAATTATGATGTTTTGTTGAATAATTCAAATTAACTCTTATGGACTTTATTAATAGTTAATTAAAGCGTTTAATTAAAAGAGTATTATTAATCCATAAATATATGGTTTGAGTTTAATTAAATTAAAAGTCTAGTTTAATTAATAGATTAAACCATCAAGTATTTTAAATGTCTAAAATACACCCTTATACTATTATAATATTAAAAGTTTAATATATTATATGTATAAGAGCAAGTCGTCTTACCATTAGTAGGCCTCATTCACGAAGCCGGTCTATAAGGGGGGTATAAGGTTACTGCCTATAAAATGGCAGTTTAATGGGTGTCCACTCTCACTCACCGCTTCCTTGACCGGTGGAGGGTCGTTAGCCGAACAGGTAGGACAAGGACTATAATTCTCCCTTCATTATAAGTATAATGATAAATATTAAGTAACTAAACACTTATAAATTCCCAATCTTAGTTACTTAGGAAAATGTGAATATGGTGCTAATCCATGAAATTACACTTTGCACTTTGTTTAAGCTGTTAGTGGAGCGTGTGTGGTTAACCGGCACACTAACCTGGACTTAACAAGGTAGGCAAAGGGTAACTTAATGTTTATCATAGTATCGTTGGAGCGTGTGTGGTTAACCGGCACATCGATTGAGGGGTAAATATTAAGGGTACCAAGTATATTTGCATGGTTACTTCACACCTTGTTTTGTGATCCTCGGCATCCCAGTCACAAAAACTGAAGGGCACACTCGAGATTGAAACATGCCATTGAAAAGTTCAATGAATCTCAAAAGAATCTAGGAGTTTCAAAACCAATTAAAACCTAATAATACATTTCGTTTATCTTGGTGGAAATTGGTGAATCGTCATTCACCTACCTTCAAGTATTTTATAGCTTGGATTACAGCATCCCTCTTCCAAGTTATAAAGTAGTTTGTTGGGTCCTAGCCTTAGTATCTCATATTGTGTGTTATATTAAGGACTTAAATCAACTTTACGTGAATTTCTCCCATTGTTGATGTCTGGTTTAGACAACAATGATCTTCCCAAACCAAGCTTTCCTAATGAATATGACTTCCCGAGTTTGGCTCATGGAAGTCATACTTCTCTTCCTCCACCTCCTCCAATTATTCTCCCTAACCCACAAGTTCAAGGTCACTCAAGCCCTAATGGAAAGCAAGGTCAATGTGTGATCACATCTTAGTGATGAAGTCACATATTGACAAGCCGGGAGAGTTGGGTGTCAAAGTCTTGAGAAAGTTGGATGTTCAATCACTTTCTAAGTCACATAGTGAGTTCCTTTGGGACTACTATGAAACAGACTATGACATGAACCTTAATGATCATATCTATTTGCTTGGTGCTGCTGAATCAGCAATGATTTGGAACGATAGTAAAGCAAATTTGATTAGAAGATCAACTTCCCAAAAACTTTATGGACAGTGACAATGGTGACACTGGAAATCAAGAAAAAGCATTCTCTTCCCAATGGAAAGGGATTGGCCATAGTCAACCCGGTTGACCAAATGGTAAAGAGAAAGGCTAAGTCTGAGTCCTATTACCAAAGGGTCCATATGTTTATTTTGCCAAAGGAAGGGGCGTTGATTGCAAAGCTGCCAAATTTACCTAAGGATGTTAAAGTCAATAAGTTTGACTCTACATCAGGTAGAGCCCATTATCTAACTCTGTTAAGTTCTATTCTGAGATCCTCATTACATGATGTGACTGAGTCACATGTTGATGTTTTAAGAATCAAAGAATAGAGAGAAATCTTAAAGGAAGTATATGCTGATTCTGATCGCGAAGGTGGATTTCGATCGCATCAGAATTTTGAGCAGTTGCTTAAGAAGTTATGATATATTGCTAAGGAATAGATAACAACAATTTTCGATGTGGATTGTAAGGATAAGTTTTTCCGCAAAGTCTTAAAATAAAAGAAAATTGTTTAATTTTATTTATTTGAAGTATCCTTACAATGGCATTTGTGGAAAATTGTTGCTTATATGATTCCACTGACAGCAATATTGGAAAATGGATTTGATTCTTTCATTTGTGGTAGTGTCTAAATTTACCAAATCAGGAAAGTTCCTCATCACCCAAGTTTCAATTAGACCGAAACTTGGAATCATGCAAGTTGAATAGTATGATGAATGAGAACTTTCAAGCATTGGAAAATCAAGACTAATTACTTGTTCACATGGATGTGTGAGTCAAGTGAAGGACTAAAGGGATCGAGTACACATTCTTGTGCACTGGTCATGTCCACCAGAAAGCTCGTTAAGACTATTTGATTTACTAAAGTTTAGTAAATATGGTTATACTTACAAGTTTAAGTATAATTCTGAAACATTGGAAAAGTCTCAATGTGTGGCAAAACGAATGGGAAGAATCAAATTAGGCAGAAAGATAAAAGTTTCTCAAATCTGAAAAGATGGGAGAGTACTTTAGTATCATGTTTGTGATCATCTTAATGATTTAGAAATCATATCACAATTAGTCCTCTAAAGGTCATCTTAGTGCATTCTTATGACTAAGAAGAGGAGTCATGAATTGTTGAAATGGTTAGATCAGGAAGATGAGTCATACTTCGTTCCAAAACAATTCTTAGAGTCATACTCCAAGATTGTAACTTGAGTGACATATCTTAAAGAAAGGTTTAAAACACTTGTCAAATGTAAGAGTAAAAGTGTCCTACTCTTGTACATTTGAAATTGGTAAGTTGTGATGTTTTGGATAAAACAAAGACCAACTAAGGCCAATTGTGTGAAGTGTTTGTCTTGATAAAGAATCCGCACTATCTCTTGAATATTTGGCAAGATAGTCTTATATGTCAAGAGGATAGTGGGAGTCTTAAAGATCCTAAAAAGAATTTCAAGAACTAATCAAGAATAAAACCTGAGGTTCTTCACTAGCAGACGACTTGAGGTTTACAACCTATCGTGTTGACATATTCTGTGCCCATTCCAGTTAAAGTTGGCTTTGCAAAGGAGTTCTGAAAGTTCTCAATTGGTTGCATAACAACTTGGAAGCAATGGCAGGCCCTGTACTGCCAGGTGGCAAGAAGTTAAGATCGCATAAGTTCAGTCCATATGAGTTTGGATTTGTCATTATCCTTGTCTTATGACTATGGTTTTGACGATTCACATGGATAAGAACACATACACCATAAAATCTAAGGGTCATAAGGTTTCTCTCCGATTCATGAAAATGATGGTGAGGAAACACTTCCACCAAGTAGATTTGAAGCAGATGGCAAAAGGTCTAAACAATTGAGACTATGATTACGGCATCCCTTTTCATAGTTCTGAAATTGTTTAGACACACATGCATGCTATCTAAGGAAAGGTGTATGATTTTGATAAAGTTTTATCAAAGCATCTCGTATCAGAAATCTGAACTTTGGTAAGAAAGTCAATAAAATATTGATTTCTAGAAGTCCAGGTGATTTCTGAGTACATGTCAAAGCTAGTGGGAGCATAAGTGTTATGCTAATAATCATCATGTTAGTGGGAGCATGATAATTATTGTTAGTGTTGCAAGTTAGCAATGTTAATTATAGAAAACAAAAGTTTCAATTCATGAGGCTGCAGGGATTGAAAAAGTTGTTTTGCTATAATTAAGGGAGAGGATATACTTCATTTCAGTTCTAAAGGCTTAGATTGAGACCTTAATCATCTTTAGTTAAGAATATATATATGAATTTCATGTTGGATTGGTTCAACTTAAGGAATTTCTATATATTGCGTTCTCAAAATTCGATTATGATTACGGCATCCCTCTTCATAGTCAAAATTTGAAAACATGGCAAATAAAAATATTGTAGCAAAAGACTGGTCTAGAATCATGTCTTTATGTGAGACATCATGAATCGTGTACCATTTGCTTTGGGTACAGGATCGATTGCATGTGCTATAATATTTGTCATTTCTAAATTTTTCCAAATGCCCAGAGGCATTAAGAAGGGAAAAGGTCTAGAATTGGATATGACTAAAATGATTAAGCAATTGTCGAGGACAATCTGAGGTTTACTAAAGATCGGTTGCTCAGGGACAGTTGGAAGTATAGTGCTAATTTTGGAAGGACCATATTGACATATTCTGAAAAGAGGCATCTCTTATTCAGAAGTGATAGTCAAAATGAGAATATGGAGTTGTCTCCATAGGTGGAAGTTATCTGTGTAAGATTAAAAAACTTAATGCAAGAAGCATGTCCAAAGCAATGTACTTTGAATATGAGACTTAGTTTCCATGGAGTTGATCTCCATTGGAATACCTTATAATGACTGTTGACAAGTCTTTGTGACTTTGTACATATTCATTACAGGAGGGTCAGTGCATATAAGTTTAAAATCTAAACAGATTTCGATAAATGATAGGAATTTGAAATTCTCACATTTTTCGATAAGGATTTGGGAGTGTGAAATTAGAATCATTGAAATTATGCTCAATTGGTTTATTTCACAAAGTAAGGATCATAGGCAAACATAGAGTGCATACTTGGTGTATGGCAAAGCTATTGTTTAAGAAAAACATAGTGTACATGCTTGGAGCATGGGACAACTAGTGTTTTTAATCCAAGTATAAAGTTGATAAAACCGAAACAATGAATAATGAGTAATCAGTATGGTGATAAATAAAAGTGTTTATTTATATTCATAGGGTTTGATACCATATTTGATTCATTTATTCTTGTGTTTCACTTTGTGTGTTTTGACTTCCAGAATAACTAAGTCGCTCTTCCTGAATGATTAAGTTATTCAAACCATCCACAGTCGGTCATATGTTGGAAGTAGATATGAATCAAGACTGTCATGGGTTGGTTTGTAGAGGTCCAAGTTGGTGGACAAAGTGGTGCTACAACACTCATGAGTGCTCATAAGTTCTGAGTATTGGATTCAACCCGCGCTCATTTGAATCACTTCATGGATTTTATCACGAGTGATCATGAGACGATAATATCTTATATTCTTCAAACCTAGAGATATGAGTTGTTACTATGAGTTGGTTATACATTGATTCCACGAAAAAGCATTTGGTAACTCGATGTTATAAAACGTGCCTTTGTGTATGATTCAACAAGTAGTAGAACAAGCCATATGAGTCGACGTTTATCCATTCCTTTTACCTTCGGGATAAAAGCGATATATGTGGGCCCCTCGATGATTTAGCAATGACATATGTGAGTCCTTGGCCAAGCCAGGACTGATTTTATTTGTTCAATCAGTCAGTCATCATAAATCGAAAATCGGGAAACAACAAATGGACAGAGAGAATGATTATAATCCATGTCTCAGTCCATATGATATCTAGAATGGAGGAATATATGATCCCTTATCTAATGGACAAGTCATTGACAAGGTCAGAGTTCGACAGCGGCTTTAAGAGCTACGATTGCCAGTTAGGTTTTGAAGTCATACTCAATAATAGTTTTAGACTTATCCAAGTGGGAGACTGTTGGATTAATGTCTAAGTCCATAACTATATTTGGCATGTACTTGACCCGACCCGGCATGGTCCATTTGGGTTGCACTTCACCGACACAATTTATACGGATAGTATTTTGAGAATAGTATATTTATGATTTATATTAATATATTATAAGTTCTAATATATTAATATGGAATCATATTATTTAATTAGTATTGATCAAGAATTAATTTAGAATTAATTAAGTGATCAAAAAGAACTAATTAAATATGGACTCTTATATATATGGAATGGGCCAAGTTCATTTAGGTTGGGCTAAGCTTTCATGGATGGTTCATGGAGCTTTTAACCCATGGATCCTATGTAAATGAAAGGTCATGGGTATTAGGGTTTACATGGATGTAACCCTAATCCTACATAATATATAAACGGGTCCTTGGCTCGCAAAATTGACACAAGTGTGTGAAAATAAGAGTGGGCCGATTTTAGTGTGCATACATATTCTCTCAAGTTCTTCCAAGGTGTTTTGGTGATTTGTGATTCCATTTGAGGCTTCCACACTATTGGGGCTAAGCTTTTAAAGCTTGAAGACATCAAGCTACATCAAAAGGTATGTCATCTAACTAGAACTTTGTAGTATAGGTGCTTCATAATATGCTAGTTAGGATGAAACCTTGGAATAGTTAATATTTGCATGTATAATAGAGAAAACATAGATCCAAGGTTTATAGGGTTGTATGTACACCATAGGAGTGTTAGAATGCTCAAAACCCAACACTTCTCGCCATGGGGAGCCCCGGTTCTTTTCGTTAAAAAGAAAGACGGATCCTTCAGGATGTGGATCGACTATAGGGAATTAAACAATCTCACCATCAAAAACCGATATCCACTTCCACGAATCGATGATCTGTTTGACCAGCTTCAAGGAGCTAGTTACTTTTCAAAGATAGATCTGAGATCCGGTTATCACCAACTTAAAGTCCGAGATGAGGACATTCCTAAGACTGCTTTCCGAACTCGTTACGGTCATTACAAATTCGTCGTAATGCCCTTCGGTCTAACAAATGCCCCCGCTGCATTTATGGACCTCGTGAATCGAGTCTGTCGCCCATTCCTTGATAAATTTGTAATCGTCTTCATCGATGATATTCTCGTGTACTCTCGAAGTGAAGAAGATCATAGCCAACACCTCCGACAGATTTTAGAAACCCTGCGGGATGAAAAGTTGTATGCGAAACTCTCCAAGTGCGAATTCTGGCTCCGCAGTGGAAACTTTTTGGGCCATGTAGTCAAGTAGGAAGGAATACATGTGGACCCCTCCAAGATCAAAGCAATCGAAAACTGGGCAATTCCGACAACGCCAACAGAAATTCGCCAATTCTTGGGTCTCGCAGGCTACTATAGAAGATTCATTCAGAACTTCTCCAAGATAGGCAAACCCCTCACCACATTGACTCAGAAAGGCGTACCTTTCAACTGGACCGAGAAGCAAGAAGTTGCCTTCCAATCCTTGAAGCAAGCCCTCTGTAGTGCTCTAGTGCTATCCTTACCGGAGGGAACCGAAGACTTCATAGTTTACTGTGATGCTTCGAATCAAGGATTAGGTTGTGTCCTCATGCAACGAGAGAAGGTAATTGCTTACGCATCCAGACAACTGAAAACTCATGAAGTAAATTATGCCATGCATGATCTCGAACTGGGAGCGGTGGTCTTCGCCTTGAAAATTTGGAGGCACTACCTATATGGTACCAAGTGCACCATCTTTACAGACCACAAGAGCCTACAACACATTCTAAATCAAAAGGAACTAAACATGAGGCAACAAAGATGGGTTGAACTATTAAACGATTATGAGTGTGAGATCAAATACCATCCAGGCAAGGCTAACGTAGTAGCCGATGCCCTGAGCCGAAAGGAGTATTCAATTCGTCGTGTGAAGACCCTGTCAATCACCATCCAATATCATCTAGCCTCACAGATCAAGGAAGCCCAATTGGACGCATTGAAGCCAGAGAATGTCGCTAGTGAATCGCTACGAGGAATGGAGAAGGAGCTCGAAGTTAAAGACAACGGAGCCCACTACTTAATGAATAGAATCTGGGTTCCCAAAATTAGGGGATTCAGAGAGATAGTCATGCATGAAGCCCACAAGACGCAATATTCTATTCATCCGGGGTCAGGCAAAATGTATTTGGATATCAAGCTGTAAGGGTCGATGTCTTGTAAAGAGTCGAATTGTGTTTAGTCTATTTCGTATGTAATATATTTACTAAGTCACTTTTGTACGAAGCGTAATGGTTCCAGACTTAGTATTTTTTGTACTCTCATGTTTCCTATAAATTGGGACTGAGCTTTGGTTTAGACTAAGAGTTTTTCCAGATTTCGTAGTCTACTTTTGTGATCAAGCTTATTGAGAGTAATAGAAACTTCAAAGTCTTATTTACTTTCTAAGCTCATTACATTGATTGATCTTGTTCTTAATCGATTTCTCATATACAATTCAACTACAATTGGTATCAGAGCAGGAATCAAACTGCATTGATCTAATTTTCTTTCTGAATCATCTGATTTTGAGTCATTTTTTTTGTCTCAAAAGTTTCCGCACTTTTGGTTCTGAAAATCACATCTGATCTACAGATTTGATTAGATCCTGCATTCAAATTGTATAATCGAGTGATCGATTATAAGTTTCTAATCAATTCGTTTGATCAAATATCAAATTCATCAAGTTTTCTGTGATTACTGAATTTTTTTTCTCGTGTGTTCATCAATGGCGAACTTCAACATGAACACAATGACTTCTTATTCTCATCTGCTCGGATCATCAACCAAAATTCCAATTCCAGAATACTATGATCAGTGGGCTGATCGTATGGAAGACTACTTGAATGGTCTGGATGAAGAGTTGTGGAATTGCATCAATGGAACAGTTCAACCTCCATCGAATGTTCAAAATATTGGTTCATCTGGAACTACTTCTGCTGTTGGAGAACAACAAAAAAGACTGGAGAAACACGAAAAGCGTTGTATGAGAGAATTAAGAGGTGCTTTGCCACCTGTTGTTTATAACTACATTCGTGGTTGTAAAACTGCTAAGGATATCTGGAATACTCTCAAGGAAAAATATCAAGGAAGCGAGAAGACTAAGATCAATTCTGTTAAGCAATGTTTGGTTGAGCTGAAAGAGTTCAAACAGAAGGAAACTGAAACAATTGAAGTTTATTATGATCGTCTAAATGAGTTGATCAACAGATGCAATCGCTATGGAATCACAAGGTCTCTAATGGAGTATAATATTACTTTTGTTATGGGACTTAGGAAGGAGTGGAGGAGTGTTAGTATGATGATCAAAAATCAACAGAGCTTCGATACTTCTTCTTTGAATGATGTTTACAATCAGCTGAAGACACACGAAAGTGAAGTGTCTGAGATAATGGAAGAAGCAAAACAGAGTTTAGGAGGACCACTAGCTCTGGTTTCGAAAGTATCTGAGGTGGAATCTGCTGAAAAAGAGAATTCAGATGAAGAAGGTTTCCTCTTGAATTCGGATGATGAAGCTATAGCTTTTTATTCGAATAATCGAGTTAAGAAGTTTTTCAAAAGGCCTTTTAATTCTAAGGGAAAGCAGAGTGAGTTGAAAGGAAATCTTACGAAGTCTGGTGTAGAAGAGAAAAAGAAATTTGAAAAGTCTGAGAAGGATGATGACAAGGTGAAAGAGTTTAAGGCAGAAAAGAAATTGAAAGGAGATTCTGGTGTAGATTGTCATCACTGCAAAGGTGCGAATCATTTTGCAATTGATTGTATGCTTCGTAAGAAAGAGGAAAAGAAGAATAGAGTGAAGGACAAAGCATACTATGCTGAAAAACTGGAGGAAGTTCGTGAGAAGGCCAAGGGATTGTCTCTTGTGGCAAGAGGAGAGAATGAAGATGAAGAAAGCGGTACTTATCAGATTTGGTCATCTGGGTCTGATGATGAGGAAATGAGACATCCTACTCATGGTGCCATGTATGAAGAAATTCGAGGATGGAGAAGAAGAAGAGATATCTGGACATTGCTTTGTTTCGAAGTCAAGTGACAAATCTCCAATGACAACAAAGGTACGCTCTATACTCGAATCTTTCAATATTCCTTTACATGCATATGATTCTGAAATAAGTGCTTTTGATGATACTGTTGCTTACTTTGATGCTATTATTGTGTCTGCTAGTAATGAGGCAAAGAAACTTAATAATCAATTGCTTGAGACTCAAAAGATGCTAGACACGAAACGTTGCAGGGTAGAGTATCTAGAGTTGCAATTAGAAAATATCAATTGTGATCGAGAGAATCTAGATAAAGATGTAAGAATGTTGTTGGCTCAACGTAACATCTATTGTAATTCTGCAAAACGGTTATATGCAAAATTAACAGCATTACATCATTCTTCTGATATTAGCAAAGAACAACATCGAAAACTATTGCCTTTTCTTGCATTCGAAAGAGAAAAAGTTGATGTCATGTCATATGATTGTGAAAACACAATAGCTGATTTTAACAAAGTACCATACGATAGGTTTGCATATGGTGTTGTTAAGATAGATGAGTTTTTAAATGCTGATGAATTGGTTAATATTGTTAATGAAAGTTTGACAAAAGATGAACAAGTGAAAATTTTGAAAAGAACTGAACATTCGAAACTTGATTCACAACTCAATTTTGCTGATGTCGATGAGAATTCAGATAATCTTAGCGAAATCAGTGAAATTGAAGAAGAAGAAAGTATTGATTTTTCTCAGTTGTCTATTATTAACATCATATCTAAGGCCAAAGGTAAAGAAATTGTTAATGATTCGATGGTTGAGGATGACATTGGAAAACCCTCTACTTCGAAATTATTTGACTTTGATGAAGTGGAAGTTCGAGACAGTCAGACAGATAGTAGTGATGATGAGGAGGATGAAATCAAAGCTTCGAATGTTTGTAAAACAGAAAAGAAAGTTTCAAGTGAAACTTCAATTCCAAGAGTTGTTGTTGAACAAGTTTATGGAGAAACTGAAAAATTTGACAAGGTGATGAATGACAAAGGTGCTCACTATTTGGAAACTCATACTGTTGTGTATCCGAATTTTACATGCACAGATGATGTAATTTTTCCAAATCAAGTATTTGTAACAACTGGGAATGCTCAGAACGTCAAGCCCGAATTCAACAAATTGGTCGAAGAAGACAATAAGCGTTCCACTGATGAAGGATTCTTTGCAAATCAAAACACTGTTGAAAACAATCTCACTAAGAATTCGTATGTTTTTCAAAAACAACACTCAAAACAAAAAAGGGTTGTTAAATCAGAAAAAGAAAAAGATGTTGTTACAAAAGAAGTTGTTTATTCAACTCCAATTATGAAACTTAATTCAAACGAATTCAAAGAGCTTGTTAACAATTTTTCAAAAGAACACAAAGTTTCAAAAAGAAAGGCACGAAAAGTAATTTTTTGGCAAGTAGTGTCTAACGAAAAACCCGCTCTAACTAAATCCAAAGTTTCGTATGAGACAATTAGTGTTTCAAAATATAAATTCTCAAATTCTTCAAAAACCAAGAGTTCTCAAAAACCAATTGTCACAGAAAAACAAAAAGAAATGTCTTTTCATCATCCAATGAGTGTAATAGACAAATTTCCAATAAATCAAAAGGTTGCACATATTTGAAAATTTGATAACATTCGAAAGTATGAGAAATCACACCAAGTTGTGAATGATCAAAAACTTAATAATGTTCGAAAATCAACGAATAGTCAACAAGTTCCAAACAAAACTTTCAAATCAAAAGTTACATTTACTCCACAAAAGCCAAATTTTCCAAATCCTTCAATCACAAAACCAACAAGAGTTTCGTGTTCAAATGAAAAATCAGGAATTCATTCTATCAACAATTGGCTTGAAGGACAAGGCAAAAGGTATCAATCTGGGAAGTTTTCTCAAGTTCAGATCAAAACAGCTTATGAGAAGTATTTGAATGAGTCAACAACTAGAAGTTTATCTTCTCAAGATTCAGAAATTCCGAAACAGAGATGGAAACCAATCAACAAATTAACAAGAATTGAGAAGCCTGAGGTGCAATCTAATGAAAGTTCAAAACTATCGAAAAATTATATTTCAATATCTTTAGATAATGATGTTGATTTAATTGATAGTATAACTGCAAAAATTCGAACTTGGGCTTTTAATTCTAAAATTCACTCCTTGTTTCAAACTAATAACCAAGGACCCAAAAAGCCTTGGGTACCTAAATTCGTTAATTAAATGCAGGTACTTTGTGACGAGCAATATGATACGAAGTGGTATATTGATAGTGGTTGCTCACGTCACATGACTGGAAGGAAGGAGAACTTAAGAGATTTTCGAAGTCTTGAAAATGCTGGGGTGGTGAAATTTGGTAATAATCAAAAATGTCAAGTGAAAGGATATGGCAAAGTAACGAATGGGCAATTCACAGTAAATCGCGTTGCATATGTGGAAGGTCTTCAACATAACTTGATTAGTGTTTCACAATTAGTTGTGGGCACTGGAAATCAAGTGGTGTTTAACGAAGAAGGGAGTATAATCTCAAAAGTCAAGACGAATGAAGTATTGCTAAAATCGAAACGATATGGCGATATGTTCACACTCGATATTAAACCAATAATGGGCAAACAATCTGTTTGTCTACTTTCGAAAGCTTCAAGTGATGTCAGTTGGTTATGGCATAGACGTTTATCACATTTAAACTTTCAAAATCTAAACAAGCTGGTTACAGAAGATTTAGTTCGTGGTCTTCCTGTGTTAAAATTTGATAATAATACTCTTTGTGCAGCTTGCGAACAAGGAAAACAACATCGCAAAGGACATCCTATCGTGATAGACTCAAAAATTGTTGAACCATTGGAACTTCTTCATATTGACCTTTGTGGACCTTCGACTGTTGAAACAATTAACAAGAAACGGTACATTTTGGTTATAGTTGATGATTTTTCATGGTTCACATGGGTATTTTTTCTCAGGTTAAAATCTGAAGTAGCTCAAACAATGATTGATTTTATAAAAAAGATAGAGATGAGTCTGAAAAAGAATATTCGTCGAATAAAGAGTGATAATGGCACTGAGTTGCAGCAACCAGTAATACCCGAGTGGAAATGGGAGAGGATTATTATGGACTTCGTGACCAAATTGCCAAAGGCAGCAGATGGACTAGATACTATCTGGGTAATTGTCGATAGATTAACAAAATCCGCTCATTTCCTGCCAATAAAAGAGTCCCACAAGATGGTAAAGCTGACCCGAATCTACCTCAAGGAGGTTGTGAGACTCCATGGAGGGCCAGTATCTATTATCTCGGATCGAGATAGCAGATTCACTTCAAGATTCTGGCAATCTCTTCAGAAGGCAATAGGAACACAGCTAGATATGAGCACTGCCTACCACCCACAGACGGATGGTCAGAGTGAGCGTACCATCCAGACACTCGAGGATATGCTTCGAGCTTTCGTGATTGACTTCGGCAAGTCATGGCATACCCACTTGCCTCTGATCGAGTTCTCCTATAACAAAAGTTATCACACAAGTATCAAGGTTGCTCCCTTCGAGGCTCTTTATGGTCGTAAGTGCAGATCACCCCTATGCTGGGCCGAGGTGGGTGACACTCAACTAGCAAAAGGGCAATCGCCGGCCAGTGCTCTTACAGGACCCGAAGTCATCCGTGAGACGACCGAAAAGATAGTCCAAATCAAAGCTCGACTCCAAGCATCGCGAGAGCGACAGAAGAGCTATGATGACAAGTGGCGAAAGCCATTAGAGTTTCAAGTCGGGGATTGCGTGTTGTTAAAAGTCTCTCCTTGGAAGGGAATGATTCGCTTCGGGAAACGAGGAAAACTGAACCCGCGATACATTGGACCGTTCGAGATTCTTGCCTGAATTGGTCTAGTGGCTTACAAGCTGCAGCTACCCGCCGAGCTCAGCAACGTACACCCAGTGTTTCACGTATCGAATCTGAAAAAGTGTCTATCAGATGAAACCCTTGTCGTTCCTTTGGAAGAGATTGAAATAAACGAGAATCTCCTGTTCGTCGAAGAACCAGTCGAGATTATGGATAGGGAGGTGAAGCGTACAAAGCAAAGTCGCATCCCGATTGTAAAGGTACGATGGAGCGCAAAACATGGACCGGAATTCACGTGGGAACATGAAGACCAGATGAAGCAGAAGTACCCTCACTTATTCTTCCCTTCACAAATCTAGTTTTCAAAAGAATTTCGGGACGAAATTCCCTCTAACGGGGGGATGATGTCACAACTAGCATTTTAGCTAGGAAATTCTATTCCTGTGTAACCATTCAACTATGGTAAATCATATACTTTAAGTAAATATCACCAATGCTCATTTAAATTCACCTTTCATGTTCAACAAAGAGTCTGAAAACCCTAAGAATCCCGGTTTAAGTCTATATTGGACTAGGATTTCCTTATTGGGCCTAATGGACCAATAAGTATTCAATTCAACTATTTTGGGCTTGGAAACCCTATTTGGATTCTAAATGGATCCAATTCCCAAATCTATAACATTTTGGACCATTTGGGCCTAGAATGATTCATTCTAACCCTAATGGGCCTTATTGGGCTATAGCTAATCCAATTAAACTTAGTGAGCCATAAAACCCACTTTTTATGCTATTTGGGCCGTGAACCACCCTAAAGGCCTAACGGGCCGAAAACTTCTCTATGGACTTCATAATTTCGAACCAAGGAAAGAATTGGGCCAAACTAGTTTATCCTCCTTCCTCCTAGCCCAAAGACCCTCGGCCCAACATCATTAACAAAAAAAAATGAAAAATGAAATGGAAGGGGAGGAGTTGACTTTGGAGGTTCCACCTCCATATTACTCACCATATAACAAGGCAAGCTATCTCATGTTTCCATGCAAGTCACCTCATCCTTCTCTCCCCTTTCTTCTTCTACTTACGGCCGAGAACAAAGGCACACACACACATACTTCATTTTCACAACACTCTCCAAACACTCTCAAAGATTATCATTCTTCCTCCAAGATCTCGAAAATTGCTAGAGTTCTAAGGATCTTCATCAAGTCATTCCAAATCTTTGAAGCTTCATAATCCCGAGAACTACATCAAGGTGTTGCTAGGACCAAAAATCTCTTCATCCCTTCTTCAAAACCGAAACATCAAAGCAAAGGTGAGTTCATACCCCCTTGTTTTCGGTTTTCATATGATTTTCGGGGGAGAATGCAAGTAAAATGTGTAGATCTATGTGTTATATGCATGTTTTGTGTGAATTCTTAGTTTATTGGTAAAAATGTGTTAGATCTTAGCAAATCTAGAAAGTTTAAGTAATGTTGAACAAAGATCTATGAACTATGACGTTATATACATCACATCATCAAGACAAAAGTGATTACATGTGTAAGATACAAAAGATTTCAACAAAAACCTTGTTAAAGGTCAAAAATTGTCAAGAAAACAAAAGATAAGCGCAAAAAGTGACATTTATGTTTTTATAGGGACCAAACAGGTCCTACTTGTATAAAAGGGGATTTTTATGATAAACATGCTTTCCAAAGGGCCAAAAATGCAAGTTTTAGGTTAATGGGCCAAATATTTGGGGCTTACGGTTTTGGGCCCAATATTGCGAAAAAATGGAAGTTTTTGGATTAAAAATGTTATTTGACCAAAGTTTGAGTCATAAATGTAAATAAACCAAATTTAGGGGTGAAAATAACATTTATTTTTAAATCGGACCAAAAATGTAACTTTTATAAAAATTGGGCCGAAAGTGTCAATTTGACAAATAAAGGGCTGAAAATGCACTTTTCTACAAAATTGGACCTTAAATGTCAAAATATATATATTTGGATAAAACCGTGAATTTCTAGACATTTGGGGCAAAATTACAAATTTTTACAAATTATGGACTAAAGTGTCATTTATACAAACTTTGGGCCTTAATTGAAAATTTTGGAACTTATCGACCAAGAACATCGTTTTCACAAAAGAGGACTTTTTTTTATATTCAATTCAGTAAATCTCGAACAAAAACAAATATCGAAATGATAATAAATGGACGTAATACAACGATAACAAATTTATTGAGCCTAATATTCACGTTACGTGGCCAATGGGCCTTAAGGGCCCATTCAAGTGTGTATTGAGCCCAATATTTTTCATGACATGATTATTGGGCCTTGCGACCCATTTACATGTTAATTTGGGCCTGAGTTATGGGTCACATGTTTGTTGGGCCTTTGTGGTCCATTTACATGCCTATTAGGCCCAAATTACCCACTTACATGTTATTGGGCCTTTGTGATCCACTTACATGCTAATTGGGCTTGGACTTAAATTCACATGTTTGGTAGATTGTAACTATACCTTTACATAACTATTGAACTTCATCTACTTATATATGTACCTTTGGATTCGATAACATACAACATGCACGTAAACATTAAACATAGTACGGAATGTTGAGAATCTAGTGAGACGTGTCGGTAGGCACCTTTGAGTGTACAATCGTAGCTTGTAGTTATAATTAGAGTCTCTTGGAGGGAGAGCGAGAGTTTGTGTATAGATCTATACGGGGTGACCCCCCACGCCTTAGCTGCTCGCTACAGCTAGACTAGGCCAGTCTAGGGCGACATAACCTTGAGCAGATACCAGCATTTGGAAAAATGTTAAGACAAGCAACCTAGTCATTATCATGTATGATTATAATGTCTCATTTAGAGATTCTAATACCAATTAAACAATTCGAAGATTAACCATTCGATTGTGTCAATACAAAATAACTTATTTAACGATACAAGAACCTCGACATTACTATAAATCAGAAAATATCGGATTTTCTGGGGAAAGATTAATATACAATTATCACTTCCTTACAATACAAGAAATCTAAACTACATCCATATATGTTACAACTAATTAATTCACACATGCGTTTATACTTGATTTTCACATCATTTTCAGACATTTTACAGAAAATATCAGATTTTTTGGGTTTTTACAAAGGATTCAAAGACTTTTATTCAAACATACTTATGAACTCACCAACATTTTATATGTTGACCGTTTTCAAAATAACTTGTATTCTCAGGTAATCGTTAAGCAGGAAGATTTTCAAGTGTGTATGGTTTCATTTATGTAACATCACTTATCGTACTTTTAATATTTTGGAACTTATGTATTTATAACAATGTACTTGATGTGAACAATGTTGTTGTTATATGTAATGTTGGTGGTGAATGTGTTATGTTTCATGTATATTCATTGTGATGATAATTCAATTGTTAGTCACACGAGCCCCAGACGTTTCCACCGTCTCGTTCGGGGGTGTGACACCACCCTACTACCATCATCGCCACCACCATCTCCCTTACCACCTACCACCACCACCATTTACTGTTTTTAAAATTTGTATAATATATATCTTTACAAATAAATTATAAAGCAAAGTAATATTAAAAAAAGACAATTTTATCGGTTTACATTATTGAAATAAAATTAATGATTGCAAACCAAACTAAATTTTAAAGTGAATTCCAATTTATAACATATTCCAATTCTTTGACGAATTTCAGTTTTTTCAATACATTCTACGAACCAAAAACCTTTCATAAAAATTAAAATCATTCCGCTTCTATATTGAAACTAACTTGCTAAAAAAATATACAAAAATTCCCTTTTCCTAAAAATCAAACCTGTAAAGAGAATCCAGACCTAGATGTTATCCATCCCGCTTTCTCACTTTCATCTGCAATGGTTCTCAATTTTTCCCTAAGCCCTTATCTTTAATAGGTAACTAGGAAAAGGTTCGTGCGTTGCACGAGTGAAAGTTTAGTGGCTAAAATATAAAGAAGTAAAAATAAAGTGCCAAAATTATAAAGACGAAAAGTTTGTTGAAACTTTAGTGGCAAAATTAGTAAAAATAAAGTATCAAAACTATAAAGAGGAAACGTTTGTTAAAACTTTAGTGGAAAAATTATAAAAAAGTAAAAATAAAGTGGTAAAATTATAAAGAATAAAGAAAAAGGATTTTAAAGAAGTAAAAGTGAGAGTTTAGTGGCAAAAATATGAAGAAGTAAAAATAAAGTGGCAAAATTATAAAAAGGAAATGTTTGTTGAAACTTTAGTGGCAAAATTATAAAAAAGTAAACATAAAGTGGTAAACTTATAATAGAATAAAGAAAAAAGGTTTTAAAGAAGTAAAAGTGAGAGTTTAGTGGCAAAAATATGAAGAAGTAAAAATAAAGTGGCAAAATTATAAAAAGGAAAAGTTTGTTGAAACTTTAGTGGCAAAATTAAAAAAAAGTAAAAATATAGTGTTAAAATTATAAACATGGAAAGTTTCCTGTTGAAACTTCCAATGTCCTTTAATATATATATATATATATATATATATATATATATATATATATATATATATATATATATATCAGCCACTCTATGCACCTCCCAATCCCTGATAATTTCAAGTTCTTAATCCTATTTTCGACCATCTAGAAGATATTAAGGGTTCAGACCTCATCTCTGATGAGATTATGCATTCCTGATCCTGTCTTTGAGATCGAAAACTCTCCTCTCCTCCTTACTTCTCAGTAACGAACTATATAGTTAACACCTCTACATGTTCTTCATCGATGCGATTACCCCCATATATATATATATATATATATATATATATATATATATATATATATATATATATATATATATATATATATATATATATATATATATAGGGGTGTTCAAAACCGGATATCCGAAAATTCGGATATCCGAATTTCGGATACGGATTCAGATATCCATTCAAATATCCAAAATTTATTCATTTACTATTTATAACAAACTCAAAATACCATTAACGGATGTTAGAATATAGTGATAAGTTGCACAACGTCGCAAATTTCCAAACAATAGTGCATCCATGATTGGGCCAGTTAAATAAAATTTATAATTCAATATATAAGTAGTTTACATTTTAGAAAACTCAATCGCGCAATTCACCTACAGGAGTTGCTACATTCAAAAATCGAAAATATAATATTTTTTACGCGACGAAAGCAAAAATCATCATTATAATCAAGACTTATTGTCTTTTTTAGCTTATTATTTCTATAGTATGGACAAAAATAGCCTATACCATAACATCTTGATGAATTGACTAACGATATTAAGTTTGGCTAATATAGTTAGAGTATGTAAAACAATGTAATTTATGTTATCACACAATATGATACTACGTGAATTAAAAAAATATCAATGAAACAATGTAATTTATGTTATCACAGCAAGCTATATACCTAACTCTCACGATTTATTCTAATTTGAAATAAAAATTATTAAACAAAAGAGTTAAAAAAATGTATATATTTCGGATATCGGATATCCGAATTATCCGAAAATTTAGAAAATAGCTATCCGTATCCGAATCCGAAAAATCGGATATCCGGATTTCGGATATCCGAAATTTCGGATAATTTTCACTTCGGATTTTCGGATTTTCGGATACGGATACTTTTGAACACCCCTATATATATATATATATATATATATATATATATATATATATATATATATATATATATATATATATATATATATATATATATATATATATATATATATATATATATATATATATATGGAAACGCACGCAAACACACACCCAACACCGCCTTCAACCACCTGCATTCGCCGTTCGTCACTCTTAACCCTAGATCCAAACTAACGTAGCGACCTCATTCTCTTCTTGAACTCTAACTGCTGTTTTGCTCTGTTTCCCCCTCTCATACTATTCGTCAATTTCTAACCATTTTGTTGTATGATTTTAACCCATGTAGGTTAAATGTTTTTCTCCGAAGAACCACCACTATTGCCGTCTACCAGGTTAGAATTTGGTTTGAAATGTTTGTTGTCTTTACTGGTTGAATTAAACATCATTAAATACATTATTTCTTTGTTTATACTGCGTACATGTGTTACCCAGAGAAAAAATCAAGTTGAAATCATTTAGTTTCCCTATTCCATTTCATGTCTAGAAAATTCTTCTCTAAATACTAGTATTAGCTGATTTGATTAATTTTATATATGCAGGTTCAGAGAAGAGATTTGTATGGTTCTTGGAAACAATAAATAGGAGTAAACCGTTAGTTTAATGTGTGATGTTCCATTCATTTATATTCTTTCTTTTATTTATCAAATACTAGTGTTTAATGATTTTGTATATCATATTACTGATTAGGTACAAAAAGAGGCAAGATTATTGTAGGAGATATACAATAATACTGTAAGTTTTTTTTATTACTTTTGCATAATTGAATTTTGTAAAACATTTCTAACATCATTTTTTTTTTCATATCAAGACCAGGCTTTTACATAATTTCAGTTTTCATTAATATTATTCATTGGTCATTTCAAAGGGACTGTTGTGGCTTACTACATTTTATATTTGATTTACGTTTATGATTGAAGTTCTACAACATGTCTTTCTTAACAGAATGAATGCATAACCATAATTTATCTGCCTGTTTTCTTCAGATGACATGGGAATATCTTGCTTTCTCAAATTCTACTTAAAAAGCTAACTTGCAGCTATACCATTAGGTATATTACTATGTACCTTATATTTTCTTGATATTTAATCTCATTTTTCATTTGGAGGTATTTATAAAATGTCTTGTGTTGCTGAACTTTTATAGGTTAGAGTTGTAAATGGAAGTCCACTTACAAGAGATTATTGCTTTGTAAAACATAACAACGTATGTGCTAATGGGTACTATTTCTTCCTTTTTCATGACAGTTACGTTTGCAAGAAAAACCCTCCAAGTTCTCGGTCATTGAATTCACTATTATGCATTGTAATATCTTATTATTTTATTTTCATTAAATTCTTTCTTTTTCTTATCTTCGTTATGATCAACAATATTGATGTTAGTGGTATTTGTATTTCTGGAGATACTACAATGCAATATATCACATGAATTGCAGAACTAATATATATATATATATATATATATATATATATATATATATATATATATATATTATATATATATATATATATATATATATATATATATATATACATATATATATAATTGATTCTCACTATACATTGTTGGCTTTTGTGATATGTATCTTGTTACCTTCCTCATTAACTAATATTATTCTTGTGAAATTCTGCAATCTGTTGATGTAATCAAGACCACAGGTTCTGGCCATGTTCAGATAAGTAGTTTGAGGTCAACCATTGCTAACACTGGTCAAACACAAGTCTAGGCTAGCTAATCCTTCACCAGAACGAGAAACATCATCCCTTATGGTTGTTAATGCTCCTAAAAGCTGTTGGATAAGGTGTCTAAGTCCATAACTATTTCTGGTATGTACTTGACCCGACCCGGCATGGTCCATTTGGGTTGCATGGCAGCATGCAATTGGATAAACTAAAATGAGAGAAATAACACTTATGGTTTATTAATATATTATAAGTTCTAATATATTAATAATATTATTTAATTAGTTTGATCAAGAATTAATTTAGAATTAATTAAGTGATCAAAAGATAACTAATTAAATATATGGGTAGATTATGTAAATCTTCCATATCTTAAATAGTGGGCTTGAGAGACCTATGGGTGGAACCCAACTTGTATGTGGATGACATACTACTCATAGGAAATGACATCCCAACTCTGCAGGAAGTTAAGTCCTGGCTTGGGAAGTGTTTCTCTATGAAGGACCTAGGAGAAGCTGCCTATATTCTAGGGATAAGGATCTTGAGAGACCGGAGTAAAAGACTAATTGGACTTAGTCAGAGTACTTACTTGGATAAGGTGTTGAAGAGATTCGGCATGCAGGACTCCAAGAAAGGAGAGTTACCCATCCAGAGTAATGCCAGATTGAGTAAGACACAAAGCCCTAGTACTGAGGCTGAGATAGCAGAAATGAGTCGAATACCTTATGCTTCGGCTGTAGGATCAATCATGTATGCTATGACGTGTACTCGACCTGATGTAGCCTTTTCTTTGAGCATGGTTAGCAGGTATCAGGGGAACCCTGGCAAGGCACACTGGACTGCGGTAAAGAATATCCTCAAGTACCTACGGAGGACTAAGGACTGGGTCCTTACCCTCGGTGGGAGTGAAGACTTGAGAGTTGTAGGGTATAGTGATGCTAGCTTTCAGACTGATAGGGATAATTTCCGCTCTCAGTCAGGCTGGGTCTTTACCTTAAATGGAGGAGCAATTTCTTGGAAGAGTTCCAAGCAAGAGACAGTGGCTGATTCAACTTGTGAATCAGAGTATATAGCAGCTAGCGAGGCAGCAAAGGAGGCGATATGGCTGAAGAACTTCATTGGAGACCTTGGAGTTGTACCAGCTATTAAAGAGCCAATGGAAATTTTCTGTGATAGTGAAAGTGCAGTTGCCTTAGCCAAGGAACCAAGGGATCATGGGAGATCCAGACACATCGACAGAAAATACCATTTCATGAGACATCGAATAGAAGAAGGACTCCTCGTGGCAAAGAGGGTATCATCGGATGAGAATCCAGCAGATCCCCTCACGAAGGGACTGACTCGGGTTAAGCATCTCCAGCATGCTCGGAGCATAGGGCTGAAGGATGATATTAGATTTAGTAGTTAGATAACCTTGAAATTTGTAAAGTGTAATTGACATTAGATGATGAATAAAAGGTGTTTTATTTATGAGTAAAGTGTTGCTATCTCTTGTCGATCGTTTACTATATTTCTTTTGCATGTTTTGAGTTCCAGAATAATTATGTTTGGTATATCATATTATTCGAACCTCCACAGTCGGTCATATGTCGGAAGTAGGTATGAATCAAGACTGTCATGATTGGTTGTAGAGGTCTAAGTTGTTGGACATGGCTACAACACTCATGAGTGCTCATAAGTTCTGAGCATTGGACTCAACCCACGCTCACTGGAATCACTTCATGGAATTTATCTCGAGTGATCGTGAGACGGTAATATCATATAAGTCTTCAAACCTAGAGATATGATTTGTTACTTATGAGTTGGTTATGCATTGATTGTACGTTAACGCATTGGTAACTCGATGTTATAAAACGTGCTTTTGTGTATAATTCAATGAGTGGTAGAACAAACATATGAGTCGAAGTTTATCTGTTCCTTCTTGGATTAGAAGCTGATATCTGGGCCCCTCGATGATTTTGTTTTGACCTATGTACCGGGCCCGGTCAGAACTAAGTTGATGTGTTCAATTAAGTTCTTTGTCAAACAAATCGGAAATCGGGAAACAAACTGCTGGACAATAAGTAAGACATTGTTCCATGTATTTGTCCGGCTGATATCTAGAACAGAGGATTATATGATCACTTATCTTAAATGGCGTATCATCATCTTCTCAGTTCCGAGAGACCTTGAAAGAGCTACGATTGCCGATCGGTTCCTGAAGTATTGTAGTTATAGTTATTAGACTTATCCAAGTGGGAGACTGTTGGATAAGGTGTCTAAGTCCATAACTATTTCTGGTATGTACTTGACCCGACCCGGCATGGTCCATTTGGGTTGCATGGCACCATGCAATTGGATACACTAAAATGAGAGAAATAACACTTATGGTTTATTAATATATTATAAGTTCTAATATATTAATAATATTATCTAATTAGTTTGATCAAGAATTAATTTAGAATTAATTAAGTGATCAAAAGATAACTAATTAAATATATGGGTAGATTATGTAAATCTTCCATATCTTAAATAGTGGGCTAAGAGGCTCCATGGATTATCAAGTTGGGTTCCACCCATAGGATGCTCCATGGATGCTCCATGGGAGTTACAAACCCATGGGTCATGGAAATGAAGAGTCATGACACATTAGGGTTTACATGGTGTAACCCTAGATGTGTCAACACTATATAAGAAACCCATTCTCCACCAAAATAGGCTACACTAAGAAACAAGAGGGCTAGAGCCGATTTTGCAAGTGTAAGATTCTCTCAAAGTTTACTCCTTTGCATTTGGTATTGTGTGAAGCATTTGAGGCATCACACTTGGGGTGCTAGGCTCACAAGGTTTCAAGGATCATAATCAACAACAAGGTAAGTTATTCTATCTTTCATTCAAGTTAAAAATGTTCCCCATGTATGCTAGATAGGAATATAACCTTGGAATTCAACTTTGCATGATTATTAGACAAACATAGATCCAAGGTTATTAGGGTTGCATGTACACTTAGGAAGTGTTAGAATGCTCAAAACCCATCAAAAGCAGCAAAGTTTTTGATGGTGGTAATCAACTTGTTTTTTTTCTTTTACCTTTTGTCTAAATGCAAGAAACAACAATGTACTTTTATTTATATGTGTAATATAGCATCCTATATTGTTTCTTTATATTATAGGATTGTATTTTCATTTTTTTCTTATTAAGGCATCACACTTTAAAAAAATCTACCCAATTATGACATTGTTATGGTTATGCACAATTTTTAAATTACAATGATGTAATAGGAAAAAAGAAAGCAGGATGATATAACAAACAGATCAATGAAAGTATAGTGTTATTTTATTGTTGTGGTTAGTTATTTTAAATGTCCTAATATTAATCTAGTGGGCTTTAGTTGACGGGAAATTGATATATGTATGGAGTTTTCCTATGGATGCATCAGGTGCACAACTTGAGGAGGAATTTAAAACAATTTGGCATATCAAAAATGATGGCATCCAAGTTAGAAGTAATAAGGTACGCTTCTTATATTTTCATGTGCTGATCAATTTACTAGTTATTTTGATATTTTTCTTGATCCATGGACATATGGCTAAGTGTTTGACTACTTGAACAATGAAAGAGAGGAATAGTTGGTATTAAAATTATTCATGGAATAAAGAATTATCATGATGGATGTATTTTTGTTAATATGGTAATGAACTATGTGCAGATTATAGATCTCTAATTCCCATATTTTCAGAATATATAATATGCCCAGCTGATAAAGATGGAGATTTTATGCACAGTGACATCACAAACATATCAGAGGACAAGCCGTAGACATGATCTTTCATTAAAAATAGATTTTTTTTTCATATATGGTTTAGTTATTGAGTTGTTAGTTACTGTTTTTTGTTTTGTTTAGTGTTTGGATATGATGATATCTAGATTACTATTTATTTATTTATTAAAAGTTCAATTCATGTATTTAAAACAATTTGCTTACATATTTTTTTAACTATAGTTGTTAATTGGGGACTTAAATCTAGTCTTAGATTGTATCATTTGCAACTAATTACTATTACTAAAAGTTTGTATCAAAGGCTGAATATTAGTCCTAGTGAGAACATATTAGGCCACTAAAGAATCGTATTAAGGACTAAATGAGATAGTATCAAAGACTGATATTCAGTCCTGGAATGATAGTTCCAGGATTAATATGATATAAATGGGGTCTAAAAAGAAAAACATTGGAGACTAAACATAATAGTGTCAAAGACTGATATTTAGTCCCTGAAAGGTAGTATTAGGGACCAATGTTACATAAAATTGGGATTTAAATCAAACATATTGGTGACTAAATGAGGTATCATCGGGGAATGATATTCAGTCACTAAAAGATAGTACTAGGGATTGATATGACATCAAATTGGGGATTTGAAAAAAATAAATTAGAGACTGAATGAGATACTATCTAAGACCGATTTTCTGTTTCTGATACTTTGATAAATTAGGGACTGATTTTCAGTCTCAGATACATAACAAATTAACTATCTAAGACTAGGTCTCGGGGAATACCTAGGGACTAGCTAAATTAGTCTCTAATTCTCATCCGAGAATGATTATTGACCATCGGAGACTGATTATGTCAGTCTTTGATACTCCTTTTTCTTGTAGTGTAACCATACTAGATAATGACAATTTCACCTGTCATGGCGTTGTTGGGCGCCGACGGAATAGAATAAGGTTTTTGTCACCCTAGACTGGCCTAGTCTAACTGTAGCGAACATCTCAGGTGTGGGGTGTCACCCCCGTATACATCTATACACAAACTCCCGCTCTCCTTCCAAGAGACTCTGGTTATAACTACAGGCTACGATTGTACACTCATTAGGTGTCAACCGACACGTCTCACTAGATCCTTAATCGAATTTACGCGGAAAAAGAAAGAAAAACATATAATGTAAATTCCAGGCCCAATAAACATGTAAGTGGACAAATAAGGCCCACTACACGTGTATATTATTTCTAGGCTCAAAAGGAATGAGAATGTATATATCCCGGGCCCAATATACATGTAAAAGGACAACTAAGTCGCACTAAATATGTAAAGGGACACTAAGGCCCACTAAACATGTAAAAGGACACTAAGAGCCACTAAACATGTAAAGAAATTTTCAGGCCCAATAAAGGAAAGAATATATATATATATATATATATATATATATATATATATATATATATATATATATATATATATATATATATATTAAATACATATAAGCTAACATGTCTAGATGTTTTAAAAGTATATATAAGTTATACAAACTTGCATCTAACGCAGGTATAAGAGCTTTTAGCATGATAAAAATACTTTCTTGTTTTTGACCTTCCTGTCCCTGTTTTTAGAAAAATTATAGAAAAATTATCGCAAGTCGAAATTCGGATCCGTAAACTCTGAGAGTTTGGAAAATGAGTCTACTTTATTCATAATTTTTATTAAGATTTTTAATGGCCTCAAACCAGTTTGAAAATGTTCATCTTCACAGACAGGTCCAAAATCATTCCTGAAATGATAGACAGTTTTGTAAAAATCTCCAAAAATTGTAGAAAAATCGTATGAACGCGTGCGAGTAGTCATTTTAAAGGTATAAACCTGAAATTGTTTTATGTAAAACAGTTTTGAAAAATATTATAATTAAGGTGGTCAAAAAAGTCCGTAATTAGACCAAAATGTTTTTGTTAAAAGCTGATTTTTGAGTTTAGGTTATACATGTTTGAACACAACACTTATTTTTGCTATTTTTAGTGTATAATCCAAGATATACAAGTTTTTATGATATATATATATGACAACACATACTTTTCTCATGATTTTTATGAAGATCTAAGTGATAAACTTCATGTTCAAGTAAAGATCTAAAAGTTAAACACATAACACAATGGTACATGCAAATATCCAACGGTTAAATGAGAGTTGACTTGTATCCTCCCCCCGAAAACATGAAAAATACGAAAGATATGGGGGTATGAAGCTCACCTTGGGGTTTTTGAGATGTAGATGAAGAAGAAGATGAAACTTTGAACCTAGCTTGAGTTTTTGGTGAGATCTCGAAATGGAGGTGGTTCTAAGAGTTTAACACACAACAAAAGTGTGTAAATGGGATGTTTTCAACATAAACATGAAGAAAAACACTTGAGTTTAGCATAGAACTTACCAAGAAACCTAGAACCCGATTTTGATGGTGATGAACTCGAAATTTTTGAAGAGAAGAAGAAGGATTGTTCTTGAGAGTGTGGTAAGTGAAAAATGAACTTGTGAGATGTGTGTGTGTGTGTGTGTTGTGGCCGTGAATAAGAAGAGAGAAGAGGGAAGAGAGAGAAGTGTGAAAAGATGGAGCATGGAAGTATGATATTACATTGATATATGAGGTGTATTAGGCTTAGATGTATGGTGGATATTAGTGAGGTGTCATCCTCCCATTAACCCCATATTATTTCTTTTTTTTATAAATTCGATTTGGGCTAATTAGGAGAGGGTTCTTGGCCCAAATGACGGCCCAAAATGTTATAGGGAGGGTGTTGGCCCAATTAATGGGGGGTTTCGGCCCATTGGGCCCTCTTTATTGGGTTTACAGCCCAATAATGATAAAAGAATTGGGTTTACGGCTCAATAAGGTTCAAGAAGGTTGTTCACGGCCCAATAAGGCCCATTAAGAGGGTCTTGGTCTAATAAGGGTTTTAGGTTGAGAATTTATGGGTTAAGGCCTGAAAATGATTGAGTTTGGCTTATTGGATCGAGTTTTGGGTTTGAATCACAATATATGAAAGTATGAACTTAAATGGCATTGAAGTTTTGAATTTTGCTAGATGAGATTTTGTAAGGTTACTCAAGGAGATTACATTGTACAGGAATTCACATCTTAACCTAATTTTGCCAGTTGTGACAGATGGCTTCACTTTGCCATCTTTGATGTCGTGCAGATACTTTGGGCAGCTTCGTTTCCAGTGCCCTTTGTCATTGTAATAAAAGCAGTCGGCATCTTTTGGGTCAGAAACATGGGGAATCACAACATTGGACTTGGCCTTTGGGCCATTGCTAGATGACCCAGCTCCGATCTTGCCCTTCCAATTTGCTTAGGAGGACCTTTCCTCTTTTTCCCCTTTCCCTGTCCAATAGCCAAGACAGGGGCACTAGCAGGAGTGGAGGCTACACGTTGTGCAATTGGGCCAATGTGTGCTCAGTGTTGTTCAAATGGTAAGTTAGGATGAACTCACCATAACTGTCGGGCAATGAGCTCAAGACCATGTCTATGACCAATTCCTCATCAAATTACACGTTGAGCTTGAACAAACGCTCTATGTAGCGTTGCATTCTTTACACATGACTGACAACCGACTCCCATTCGTTCATTCTGCAAGCCATGAGTGATTTGACTTCTTCAAACTTTTCTTGACGAGCTCGCTTATTGTACTTTTCCATAAGGTCCTTGTTCATCTCAAAGGGCTAGTAGTCCTCATAGTACCTTTGAAGTTCTGGGGACATGGTTGCGACCATGATGCATGCCACTTTGGTTGCATCATCATAGTGCTTCTTATAGGCAACATATTGTTCGGTAGTGGCTTTGGTTTCATCGATCTCTTTGAGCTCCTTTTCAAGGACATACTCTTTGTCCTCAAAATGAAGCGCCATTTTGATATTGCGCATCCAATCTTTATCTTTAGAGCTATCCATAACGATTTTGGAGAAAATTTTGAGCAAAGAGAAGTTATGGTTGGAGGAAGACGAAGCAGAAGTGTTTCCAGGAGTAGACATCTGAAAAGAAAGATAGTTTTAGTTAGATTTCAAGATACCTCGATATTAATAACCCAAAGATACAATATTAAGGTTAGGATCCAACTATGAGGATTCACAACTTAGAAATGGGATGCTGAGATCCAAGTGTGAATTTCATAAAGGTAAGTGAATGACGATTCACTAATTCCACCAAAAGACGAAACAAACGAAGTGAAATTCCTAATTCTTTTGAGATACATTGAAACTATTCAATGGTATGTTTTAATCTCAGATTATGCTCTTCTATTTGTGACTGGGATACCGAGGATCACAAACAAGATGTGAATAACCATGCAAATTTGCTTGGTAGCCTCATTGTCTTTACCAATATCTATTGATGTGTTGGTAAACCACACACGCTCCATCAACAATGATAATTATGAGATACCCATTACTACTCTTTATTAGTGCCTATTAGTGTACTGGTTAACCACACACGCTCCACTAACGACAAATAAAGCATAATGTGCAATTTCATGGGTTAGCATACTTTTCGCATTTTTCCTAAAGTAACTAGATTTGAGATTTTATAAAATAATGTTCTAGTACTTCATTAATAACATTATACTTTTAATGAGATTTAGTTGTCCTATCAAATCCGTTCTGCTAACGACCCTCCACTAATCAAGGAAGCGGTGGGTGAGAGTGGACACCCATTCAACTACCATTTTATAGGCAGTTTCCTTATACCCCCCTATAGACTAGCTTCGTGAATAAGGCATACTAGCGATTTGACTGACCAATTCTTATACACATATAATATTTAACTTTTAATTATAATATATATATATATATATATATATATATATATATATATATATATATATATATATATATATATATATATATATAAGGTGTGTTGTAAACTTTTTAAAACTTTAGGGTTTATATAAAATTTTCGAAAATTAAACCATTAATTTTGAATTTAAAATAAACCAAAAACTAGATTTAATAATTATCTATTAATTAACTATTTAGTTAATTTATTAAATCTTGTAAGGATTATCTAATCAAATTAAACAATTAATTTAATCCTAATCCTTATCCCTCTAGATTTTAAAAATTTAAGGTAAAGGATAATTATCCAATTAATCCAATCAAGTAACAATTATCCAAACAAGAAACCCTAAAAATCATAAGGATATTTCGAAATTCAAAGGAAGGATGCTAGGGTTTTTCAAAACCCTCGCCCTAATTTCGATTAGGGTTCATGGAGGCTAGGGTTTTCGAAAACCCTTTAAGCCAAAACCCTAAAAACAAAAACTTGGCCATTTAGGGTTTAATAGCTATAAACCCTAATTTGCAATTCAACTATTATAGCAATTCAATTTAAAAAAACCAATGGCTCTGATACCACTAATAGGTTTTGGGTAAAACAAATAAACTAGAAAACAATTCCTAAGTTCACATGCAATCTACTTTGGATCTATGTTTTAACTATTGAACATATAACTTTGAATTGCAAAACAAGAACCCTAAGAGAGGAGGCTATTTTTGAAATTCACCAATTAGGGTTTTAGAGTTACATACCTTTCAATTTTTATAGTAAACAATTGGTAATCCTTTTGATCTTGATCTTCTTGGAAGCTTAGCACCACAAATGCAATGCTTCTAATGGAATCACACCCAAGAGCTAGTAAGAAGGAAACTTATAAGGAGAGAGGTTAGGGTATGCAATTTTCGGCCTAGGGTTTCTTCAAGAGAAGGAGTGACCGATTTTGGACGCAAAGGCCTCCTTATATAGCTGAGGTATCTAGGGTTTAGGGAAAACCCTAATGTTCCTTTGCTTAGCGCCTAAGCTTCTCCAAAGGCCTTATCCAAACCCCTTGGACGAAATCATTAGGGTTCCCCCTATAGATTTCGTCCACCCCCTTCCAAGGGATTTCTGGAACCTTCCACTCAACTATTTCATAATTGCAAACTAGTCCCTGTACTTTATAATTAATACAGTTAACCCCAAAATCAATTCCAATTAAATTCTGGCTAACTATTAATTAAACATTATGATTTCTAATTAATATATTAATCTTTTAACATATTAATAAATCATTTTTATTAATTTATTAATCTTATAATAAATCAATATCTCTCCTTTCATAATTTCCTTGTCCAGTTGCTAGGTTTGAGGGCAACCCAAAAGGACTGTGCTGCTTTCAATTCAAGTACATACCAATTATAGTTATGGGCTTAGACACCTAATCCAAGAAAAACTTGGATGCAAATAGGTTGCATGTGAGCTTAAGGGTTGTAACGTCCCAAAAATTAAGACCAAAAATTTCAATTTTTAAGATAATAAAATCATCATATAAAACATGTTAATAAAACCATGGTAAAATTGAAGTATATCAATAAATATCCAAATACATCAGAGTCATATAAAATGCGAAACAATGTGGTGTGTGAAATGTAGTCATCCCGAGCTCTTCCCCTTCGAACCAGAAGTACCTAAAACATAAACTAAAAACGTAAGCACGAAGCTTAATGAGTTCCCCAAATACCACATACCATACATATCAAACATAAAATGGGCCCCGCTCAGAACAGATCTGTCAGTCATCAGGCCTCGCCTGGCATCGGCCCCCGCCTCGTATACATACAAATACATAAACACATGCAAGAATCAAAAAGATAAATAACATACAAGATAGTCATCGTGCCCCGCCTGGCATCGGGCCCCGCCCAGTATATATATATATATATATATATATATATATATATATATATATATATATATATATATATATATATAAACACATAAACGTAAATAACATATAATATACTCATGTGGCACCGCTTGGCATCAGGCCTCGCCTGGTATACATATCAGATATCCTACATGAAGAGTCACACAGACAGCTAACATCCTAGTCATAATAAAACATGGGACGACATTGGTGCCTTCGACCCGCCAAACACAGTGAGGAAACTCACATCAATCTGCTAAATGTCTCAGATAAAATCTCGGACTACCAATCCGGAAAAATTCCCGTGCTAACACCATCAAATAATATCCGGTTAATAATCGGTCCACAATCCAAAACTGGAATCCTCGTTCGAACTCCAACCCTCAAGGTAAAAGTCCATTTTATCCTTTCCTCACTTGGCCCAAAACCCAAGACCTAATCTGATTAGCCCAATAAGGCCTAACTTCCTAATTAGGCCAAAAACCCATCACGAGCCTAATCCAAGAAGGCCCACGGCCTTATAATGCCCCAAAATCAGAAGACTATTGGCCCAAACCCAAAAGTCCAAAATGTGGCCCAATACGCGAAAGTCAACAAAAGTCAAACTGCTGAGTATGCTTGGCGTACTCAGACTTACGCTCAGTGTACTCCTTCCGGGGAGAGTATATGCAGCGTACGAGTTGGGTATGCCCCACATCTTCCACAGACTACCAACCCAACCCATTAAGCATGTGACAACCGGCTATTTCGAGTCAACAAAAGTCAAGCAAGACAAACACAGGTCAAATAATTATGACATAAAGCATGAACTTATGCCTTACTTTAGGGTTTTCAGTTTTAAGACCCTAAAACATTGAGATTTTGGTTGTGAAGAACCAAAATCACATGCTAGGGACCCAAATCCCATGCTCAAAACCAAAATCACCCTTTGGTGGGTGATACCAAAAACTGAAATCACCCTTTAGTGGGAGAATACCAAACCGAAATCACCCTTTGATGGGTGGTGCCAAACCGAGAACATGCTAGACCGAAATCTCCACTATGCCAAATTCACACCAAGGCCGAAATCACATGTGATTTCGGTGAGAAGTAGAGGATTTCGGTGGGAAAAGAAGATAAGGAAGGGTTGACTTTGTGATTTGAAGTTCATCTTTTCCAATACAGAATCAAACCCAACGTGTATCAATGCAATTACCCAACAGATAACAAAGCAAGTATCCCTTCACCCTTACTCCTTATCTTTGGCCGAAATCACCCCATAAACCCCCCACCATTTCCATATTACTTCATGTTACTTCATTTTCTCTCAAAGAACCAAGTCCAAATCCTCCAAGTTCAAATTCTCCAAGCTTGTTCTTAGAATTTTGGTAAGTTTTTCTTGTTAATCTAGTGTTTTTATACAATTTAGTTTCACCTTATTTACACACATTATTATGTGTTAAAACTCTTAGGATAATATCCTTTCCAAGGAAGTTCATCAATCACATTCAAGTGTTTAGGCTTAGAAATCTTCACATCATCTCTTCAAACAACCCACAATCACACTCAAGGTGAGTTCATACCCCCATATTTTCGAGTTTTTCATGTTTTAGGAGGGGGGAATACAAGTAAAAAAATTTGGTTTATCATACAAATACTTGCAATGTTTCATCTTTATGTTAAGAATAAGACATTATTTGCATGAGTTATGGTTATTACTAGCTTATATACAAATACTTGTGATATATTAGTTTTGAAATACAAAACTAACAAAAACAAAATATAATCTATGCTATGAAATCATAAGAAAAGTTATTATTTGCAAAACTACATGGTTTTTGGAAGCTTTTTACCAAAACATAGTTTTTCTAACCAAAAAGGGGGTACATTCTAGTTACTTCACCATTTTGTGGGTTACAACCCAAAAATATGATGTTTTTACCATATATTTTGGAACTAGACAAGATAACTATTTTGTATTTATATAAATGATTATATAAATAGTCTTAACAAACAAACATAATGAACTATAATTGGTATCGTTTGGGAGTCACATACACTACACCATCATTTCAGAAGAAACATATAATTATTTAAAGGTATAATTGTTTTTACACTATGTAACAACTACAGAAGAGTAATACTCTCATTTACAAGAAACACGATATTCTGCAAGCTACACGTAAACCGGTTGATACAGACTTGTGAGACATTTGGATTCACCATACCTACCAGAGTACACACTAAAGTCCTGAATTATAACCAGAGTCTCTTGTAGGGAGAGCGTGACACTTGTGTATAGATCTATACGGGATTGACAACCACGCACCTCAGTTGTTAGTTATAGTTAGACCTACCAGTCTAGGGTGACAAATGTCGTAACAGTTTCGACGCCTGAAGAATGTCGTTCAAGCCACTAGTCACATTAGTATGGTTATAATAACTCACATGGGGTATTAACTAACATTTGGTTTATGGGGCTAACATACATCCAACAAAGTTTGTAGAAATATCCAACACTATTTTTCCAGTACAGTACTACTTACATTTTAGTCTTGGGTTAAGACTTACATATTATTTTTATAGAAAATAATGGATTTTATGGAAGCATACTCTATCATTTTACAAAGAACAACTACCAATTTCTCTCATACAAAACGCTTATGAACTCACCAACTTAATTGTTGACACTTTTCAAAATCACTTGTATTCTCCGGAAACTAGTAAACAGGTAATCACAAGAGTTTTTGGTGGATGGGACGTCGTCGCATCACGTTATTAATTTTTGTCATATGCATTTAATATCATGTAAACAATGTTCTGAGCACAATGTAAACTTATTAAATATTCAATACAATGGTTGTAATGCTTTGATCGCTACTATTCAATTGTTATGATACTGTACATGAAATCCATCCACCCCCAGACGTTTCTGCCGTTCTGGTTTGGGGGTGTATGACTTTCATGGTAAGTGAATTCATTCAGTTGAAAACCTCGATATAATCAGGACTAGAGATGTTTGTCGGTCAGTCATTCCTGGAGGAAATTTTTACGGTACAATTACAGCGTGGATGGTCTGTCGGGGAGTCAGACCAATGTAAGGTGTCAGGATCCGGGGAGGAAAAGCTAGTTTTCTGCTTGAGACAAAGGAGTTATCCTTCATCAAAATTGGGGAAGGTCTGGTTTGGATGGGTTTAGTTGCCTTGGGGAGGCCATTGGACGATCGGGTGACAGTTGTGTCCCTCGGGATGTAAGGTGTCGGTATTCGTTGGGGGTAAGAACGGGTTGTCGATTATGGGTAAGAGTTGGATACTCAAGTTGCATCATGGTTGAAGTGCTCTCAAGGCTTCACCCTAAAGGAGAGACACCCGATTTCGGAAGCAGGGATGAAGGCCAGGTATAGTGATTCTGTCAGGATTTGGCCCCGATGGGCAAGGAGTGCATCATTTAGGATTGTGGTGGAAGCTCAGATTGATTCATAGTGCCTACTATGTTTTAGCCACAAAAGTGTTTGGATGACGACTATACTGTGCTTCCTTATAGTCGATATTCAGGAAAAGGAGTGTCTGAATCATGGGAGGAAGTTAGTGCTAGTTATCGAACAGAAGATGTAGGCCACAAGGAAGTAAGGTAGCAAGATTAGTGAAGGTGCAATAGGAATCAGCCGTTGGGTCATAGTAGGTGATGGAAGTTACGGGCATGGCACGTGAGCAGCGGCCGGAGGAGGAGATGAGGAAGCATTATCCAGACCCTGTGCATCAATAAACTTCGAGGACGAAGTATAGTTCAAGTGGGGGAGATTTGTAACGCTTGGTTTATGTGTTATTCAGTTTTCAATATTTTCAGACTTTTGGGTTAGAACTCGACGAGTTGGGGAGCTCCAACTTGTCGAGTAGAGATCATTTTGGAAGCGGAATGAAGGGTCTACTCGACGAGTTGGAAGGCCCCAACTCGACGATTAGACATTGGAAAGGAAAACCCTAATTTTCAGGGATTATACCCTATTTAAAGGCCTTAAGCCTCACTTATAGCCTCCCTTATCACCCCTTTTTCCAGAGAAACCCTAAATCATGTCTCATCTCCCATTTTGAGTGTGTGAGGGCTTAAGGAGTGCCTTTTTGGTGTTTATGTGAAGAAGCTTGAAGTGGTGGGTGCATAGCTGAAGGGAGAGGCTATAGATCCGGTGTTTACTCTGCTGTGGCAACCATTCTAAGGTATAAATTCAAAACCTTGACCTTCCATTGCTTAGATCTTATTCTATGAAATTTTATGGCCATTATTAGCCTAGTTTGGTACCATTCTTGGTTTTGAGCATCATATGAAGATATGGCTTTAAATCTGGACATCTCAGGGCCTTTGGGGACTTAAAGTTGCCAACTTTATCAAGTCTTGGCCCTCCTTCAAGCTCTAATGTTGGATTAGATGTCTAAGCCCATAATTATTATTGGTATGTATTCGACCCGACTTGGCATCGTCCATTTGGGTTGCATGGCATCAGAACGATTTGGATAGACTTTTGTGAGAAAAGGATATTTATGATTTATTAATATATTATAAGTTCTAATATATTAATATAAAATCATATTAGTATTGATCAAGAATTAATTTGGAATTAATTCTGTCATCAAAAGACACTAATTAAATATATGGGGATTGATTGTGTAAATTATTCATTCTTATATATGTGGGCTTATGATCCATAGTTCTTCATGTTGGGCTAAACCCATGGAGTAACCCATGGATACTCCATGGAGGTTTTAACCCATGGAGCATGAAGAATATGGAAAGACATGAGTTACATGGTGTAACCCTAATAGCCACAATATATAAATACCCCATAGCTCAAGAAAATCGAGGCTAAGGATTGATATGTGAGGGCTAGCCGATTTTGAGCATAAGGACTTTTCTCTCAAGTTATTCCAAGTTGTTGTTGGTGTTGTGTGAACCATTTGAGGTGTCACACTTGAGGCACTAGGCTCTTAAGCGCCATGGAATCAAGCTACAACAAAGAGGTATGTTATTCTAACTAGTATCTTATTTGTTTATGTCAAATTGCATGCTAGTTATAGGTTTAATGCCTTGGAATCCATTTGCATGTATAATTAGTGAAAACATAGATCCAAGGTATTTAGGGTTGTATGTGCACCATAGGATGTTGTAGTATACTAAAACCCATCAGTGGTATCAGAGATAAGGCTTGTTTTCAAGTTATACTTGCTGAAATAGCTTAAAAATCGAAAATTCTGGCTTTCTGGGCACTGGACTCGCCGAGTCCACTGATGGACTAGCCGGGTCCATGAGGAAATTCATCCTACTCGTCGAGTAGGTTCATACACTCGACGAGTAGGAGCCCCTGACATCATATTTTCGACTTTTGAGGCTGGAATTAGACTAGGAACATTACCCTAAGCTGTTTTTGAACTTATAAACCTATTTTTGATGTGGTAATGTTCATGCTAATCCAATTTCAAAGATAGATGTCAATAGATTCATGTTTTGTATTAGTTTAATGGTTAGGCTAATTACATGAAAATTGTTTAATATGAATTATATTGTTCTTATGAGTTAGCTTAGATTAATAGAAAAGTTATGTGATAATGTGTTTTCAATCCAAATTTATCTAAAAGTTGTTCATAAAATGTGTTTTTGTAACTTGTCCTCAAGTTATATGAAAAGTCACATTTATGATTTTTAAAAGTCGTAAGATTTCCATAAGTTATAAAAATGAAAAGTCTCATTTTTAAAATGCTTTAAATTCTTCCATAACTTGTCCTCAAGTTATGGAACTTGAAGAGTTTTTTCATTAAAACTACTTTAAACTCATAAGTTATGGAATTGAAAAGTTTTTGAATTATTCAAAACTTGCCCTCAAGTTTTGGAATTTGTAAAGTTTCCCCATGAATACTTTAATTCTAAGTTAAACCCTTAGAATTTTAAAAGTGAAAATTAAACCCTTATACTATTATAATATTAATAGTTAATAGTTATATGTATGTATAAGAATAAAGTCAGTCTTACCGTTAGTAGGCCTCATTCACGAAGCCGGTCTATAAGGTGGGTATAAGGTTACTGCCTATAAAATGGCAGTTTAATGGGTGCCCACTCTCACCCACCGCTCCCTCGACTGGTGGAGGGTCGTTAGCCGAATGGGTTTGACAGGACTATAATTCTCCCTTCATTATAAGTATAATGATAAATATAAAGTAAATAAACCTTTTATAAATTCCTAATCTTAGTTACTTTAGGAAAATGTGAATTTGGTGCTAACCCACGAAATTACACTTTGCACTTTGCTTAAGTCGTTAGTGGAGCATGTGTGGTTAACCGTCACACTAACCTGGATTTAACAAGGTTGGAAAAGGGTGGCTTAAGGTTTATCATATATCGGTGGAGCACGTGTGGTTAACCGACACATCGATCAGGTGATAAAAATTAAGAGTACCAAGTATATTTGCATGGTTATTCACACCTTGTTTGTGATCCTCGGCATCCCATTCACAAACTTGAGAGGGCACAATCGAGATTTAAACATGCCATTGAATAGTTCAATGAATCTCAAAAGATCTAGGAGTTTCAAACCAATTGAAACCTAATTCCTATTTCGTTTTTCATGGTGGAAATTGGTGATTCGTCATTCGCCTACCTTTAAATATTTTATAGCTTGGATTACGGCATCCCTCTTCCAAGTTATAAAAGTATTGTTTTGGGTCCTAGCCTTAATATTTCATATTGGGTTTTATATTAAGCACTTAAATCAACTAACTTGAATATATCCCATTGTAGATGTCTGGTTCAGACAACTATGATCTTCCCAAATCCCATGGAACAAGCTTTCCTAATGAAGATGATGTCCCGTGGTTGGTTCATGGAAATCACACTTCTCTTCCTTCACCTCCTTCAATTATTCTCCCTAACCCCACAAGTTCTTGGAAAATTCAAGGTCACTTAAGCCCTATTGGCAATAAAAGTCTATGTGTGCTCACATCTTGGAGATAAAGTCACATATTGACAAGCTGGGAGAGTTGGGTGTCAAGGTCTTAAGGAAGTTGGTTGTTGACCAGGTTCTTTAATCACTTTCTAAGTCACATAGTGAGTTCCTTTAGGGCTACTACATGACAGACCATGACATGACCCTAAATGATCTTACCTATTTGCTTGATGCTGCTAAATCAACAATGATTTGGAGCACGTGTAAAACAAATTTGATTGGAAGATCGACTTCCCAAACTTCCATGGACATTGACAATGGTAACATTGGAAATCAAGAAAAGATTTCTCTTCCCAATGGAAAGGGATCGGCCATAGTCAACTCGGTTGACCAAATGGTAAAGAGAAACGCTAAGTCTGAGATAGTCCCGTGAACCATTCCCAAGAGTCCATATGTTCCTATTGCCAAAGGAAGGGGCATTAGTTGCGAAGCTGCCCTATTTACCTGAAAGATCATAAGGTTGGTCAAGTAAAAAAGTTTGACTCTACTTCAGGTAAGTCCACTATCTAACTCTATTAAGTTCCTCTTTGGAGATTCTTATTACATGATGTGACTAGGTCACTTGTTGATGTTTTAAGAATCAAAGAAAAAAAGAGGAAGCTTAAAGGAAGTATATGCTGATTCTGATCGCGAAGATGGATTTCGATCGCATGGTTCGGTGATCAGAATTTTGAGCTGCTGCTTAAGAGTTGTGATAGATTGCTTAGGAATAGATAACAACATTGTTTTCATATGCATTTGCATTGTAAGGATAACTTTTTTCCGCAAGTTTTAAAATAAAGGAAAAAAAATGGTTTTGATTTTATTTATTTTAAGTATCCTTACAATGGCATTTGTGAAACATTGTTGTTTATATGATTCCATTGATAGCAATATTGGAAAATGGATTTGATTATTTCGTTCGTGGTAGTGTCATAATTTTCTAAATAAGGAAAGATTCTCATCACCCAAGTTTCAGTTGGATAGAAACTTGGAATCATGCAACTTGTGTGATGAATGAGAATTTTCATCTTTGGGAAATTAAGACTAATTCCTTGATCGCATGTATATGTGAGTCAAGTGAAGGACTATAGGATCGGGTACACTTGATTGTGTGCTGGTCAGGTCCACCACAGAGAACGAAAAGACTATTCTTCATGATTTACTAAAGTTTAGTAAATATGGTTATACTTACAAGTTTAAGTATAATTCTGAAACATTGGAAAAGTTTCAATGTATGGAAGAACGAATGAGAAGAATCAAATTAGGCAGAAAGATAAAAGTTTCTCCAATCTGAAAAGATAGGAGAGTACTTTAGTATCGTGTTTTGTGATTATCTTAGTGATTGAGATACTATTTCACAATTGATTCTCTAAGGACATCTTAGTGCATTTGTTTGACCAAGAAGAGGAATCGTGAATTGTTGAATTGGTTAAATCAAAAGATGAATCATACTTCGTTCCAAAATTGAGTCTTAGAGTAATACTCCAAGATTGTAACTTGAGTGACATAATCTTAAGAAGGTTTATAAGACTTGTCAAATGTTGAGTAAAATGTTTTCTTACTCTTGAACATTTGAAGTTGGTAAGCTGTGATGTTTTGGATAAAACAAAGACCAAATGATGCCAATTGTGTGAAGTGTTTGTCTTGATAAGAATCCGCACCAAATCTTGAATATTTGCTTTGTCAAAGAATGGTTCTCGACAAGAGAATCTTATATGTCAAGAGGTCAGTGGGAATCTTAAAGATCCTGAAAAAGTTTCAAGAACTAATTTAAGAATAAAACCTGCAGTTTATCACTAGCGCACGACTTGAGGTTTGTAACCTATCGTGTTGACATACTCTTATTTCTGTGCCCATTCCAGTTAAAAGTTGACTATGCATGTGAGTTCTATGAGTTCTCAGTTGTTTGCATAAATACTTGGAATAAATGGTAGGCCTTGTGCTGCCAAGCGGCAAGAAGTTAAGATTGCACAAGTTCGGTCCATATGAGTTTGGATTTGTCACTAACCTTGTCTTGTGATTATGGTTATGACAAATTCACATGGATAGGAACACATACACCCTAAAATCTAAGTGTCATAAGGTTTCTCTTCGATTCATGAAAATGATGGTGAGGAAATGCTTTCACTAAGTAGATTTTAAGTTGATCGCAATTATGATATTTGCATTCTCAAAGTCGTTAGTGGAGCGTGTGTGGTTAACCGACACACTAACATGGACTTGTGAGAAATGGCAAAGGTCTAAACAATTGAGACTATGATTACGACATCCCTTTTCATAGTTCAAAAATTGTTTAGACACACATGTGAGCTATCTAAGGAAGGGTGTGTGATTCTGATAAAGTTTTATCAAAGCATCTAGTATCAGAAATCTAAACTTTGGTAAGAAAGTCAATAAAGTATTGATTTCTAGAAGTCCAACTGATTTCTGAGTACATGTCAAAGCTAGTGGGAGCATAAGTGTTATGTCAATAATCATCATGTTAGAGGGAGCATGATAATTATGTTAAGTGTTGCAAGTTAGCAATGTTAATTATAGAAAACAAAAGTTTCAATTGGGAAAAGTTGTTTTGCTATAATTAAGGGAGAGGAAATTATACTTCATTTCAATTCTAAAAGCTTAGATTGAGATTTTAATCATCTTTAGTCAAGGATATATATATATATATATATATGAATTTTATGTTGGAATGGTTCAACATAAGGAAATTCTATATATATATTGCGTTCTCAAATTCGATTATGATTACGGAATCCCTCTTCATAGTCGAATTATGAAAACATGGCAAATACAAAATATTGTAGCAAAAGAATGATCTTGGTTCATGTCTTTATGTGAGACATCATGAATCGGGTCCCATATGCTTCGGGTATAGGATCGATTACATGTGCTATAATATTTATCCTTTCTAAACATGTGCTATAATATTTATCCTTTCTAAATTTTCCAAATACCCAGGGAATTAAGAGGGGAAAAGGTCTAGAATTGGATATGACAAAAATGATTAAGCATCTGTCGAGGACAATCTGAGGTTTATCAAAGATTGGTTGCTCATGGACAGTTGGAAGTATGGTGTAAATTTTTGTAAAGGACCATATTAACATATTCTGAAAAGAGGCAACTCTTGTTCAGAAGTGATAGTGAAATGGGAATATGGAAATGTTTCCATAGGTGGAAGTTATTCTTTAAATCTGTGTAAGATTGGAAAACTTAATGCAAGAAGGATGTTCAAAGCAATGTACTTTGAATATGAGACTTCGTTTCCATGGAATTGATCTCCATTGGAATACTCTGTAATGTCTGTTGACAAGTCTTTGTGACTTTGTGCATAATCATTACAAGAGGATCAATGCATATAAGTTTAGAATCTAACAGATTTCGGTAAGTGGCAGAAATTTAGAATTCTTACATTTACGATAAGGATTTGGGATTGTGAAATGAGCATCATTGGAATCATGTTCAATTGGTCTATTTCACAAAGTAAGGATCATAGACAAACATAATGTGCATACTTGGAGTATGGCATAACTGTTGTTTGGACAAACATAGTGTGCATGCTTGGAGCATGGCATGACTATTGTTTTGATTCAAGTATAAAAGTTGATTATTTGAAACATTATACAATGAATAATGAGTAATCAATATGGTGTTTAAATAAAAGGTGTTTTATTTACTCTCAAAGGTGCTTGGGATCATAGAGGATTAGTATTGTTATTGTGTTTCACTTTGCATGTTTTGACTTCCAGAATAGCTAGGTTATTCTTTTTGAATGACTAAGTTATTTAAATTCTCCACAGTCAGTCATATGTTGGAAGTAGGTATGAATCAAGACTATCATGAAGTTGGCTTGTAGATGTCTAAGGTGTTGGACATAGCAAGAGTTGCTGCAACCTTCATGAGTGCTCATAAGTTCTGAGTATTGGATTAAACCCACGCTCACTTGTATCACTTCATGGATTTTATCTCGAGTGATCGTGACACGATAATATCTTATATTCTTCAAACCTAGAGATATGAGTTGTTGACTATGAGTTGGTTATACATTGATTGTACGAAAACGCATTGGTAACTCGATGTTATAAAACATGCCTTTGTGTATGATTCAACGAGTAGTAGAACAAGCATATGAGTCGAAGTTTATCCATTCCTTTTACCCTTGGAGGGATAAAAGCGATATCTGTGGGCCCCTCGATGATTTAGTGATGACAAACGTAAGTGCTCGGCCGGGCCTGGACTGATTTGATTTGTTCAAATAGTCGGTCGTCATAAATCGGAAATCGGGAAACAACAGATGGACAGAGAGAATGATTATAATCCATGTCTCAGTCCATATGATATCTAGAATGTAGGAATATATGATCCCTTATCTAATGGACGCGTCATTGATTTGTTCAGAGTACGGCAGCGGCTTTAAGAGCTACGATTGCTAGTCGGGTTTTGAATCATACACAATAATAGTTTTAGACTTATCCAAGTAGGAGACTGTTGGATTAGATGTCTAAGCTCATAACTATTATTGGTATGTATTCGACCCGACTTGGCATGGTCCATTTGGGTTGCATGGCATCGGAACGATTTGGATAGAGTTTTGTGAGAAAAGGATACTTATGATTTATTAATATATTATAAGTTCTAATATATTAATATGAAATCATATTAGTATTGATCAAGAATTAATTTGGAATTAATTTTGTCATCAAAAGACACTAATTAAATATATGGGGATTGATTGTGTAAATCATTCATTCTTATATATGTGGGCTTATGATCAATAGTTCTTCATGTTGGGCTAAACCCATGGAGTAACCCATGGATACTCCATGGAGGTTTTAACCCATGGAGCATGAAGAGTATGGAACGACATGAGTTACATGGTGTAACCCTAATAGCCACAATATATAAAGAAGCCATAGCTCAAGAAAATCGAGGCTAAGGATTGATATGTGAGGGCTAGCCGATTTTGAGCATAAGGACTTTTCTCTCAAGTTATTCCAAGCTGTTGTTGGTGTTTTGTGAACCATTTGTGGTGTCACACTTCAGGCACTAGGATCTTAAGCTCCATGGAATCAAGCTACAACAACGAGGTATGTTATTCTAACTAGTATCTTATTTGTTTATGTTAAATTGCATGCTAGTTATAGGTTTAATGCCTTGGAATACATTTGCATGTATAATTAGTGAAAACATAGATCCAAGGTATTTAGGGTTGTATGTGCACCATAGGATGTTTTAGTATACTAAAACCCATCATATAAGTCCCTTGACAAGCTTTGACTAAGTGTTTTATCCTTTGATGCCTTACATGCATGTAAAGTTAGCAACTTCACGTGTTATCTTAACCCAAGGGGGCTGGATCTATAGTTTCGGGCTTTAGATTCGACTGGAAAGGGGCTGAATATGTTGAGATAGGGGAAACTCGACGAGTTTCCCTGGCAACTCGACGATTTGGGTCGGGTTTTCTTGCTTTCTGGATACTGAGCGAACTTGGAGAGTTGATGAGATAACTCGACGAGTTGGCTAGGGTTTTACCCAGTCTTTTGAACACTGAAGGAACTCGACGAGTTGGGTCAACATGGACTGTTGACCTTGACTGTTGACTTTGACTTTGACCTTTGACTTTGGGCAAGTTAGTCCCAAGGGGTGCTTGGAGTAAACCAATTTATAGTGAAGGATATTATGGGATTAGGGTAAGGCCGTAAGGGGTTGGCGCCCAATTTGGAAAATTAGGCCATTGATGGATTTATGGACATTATAGTGTTAGGCTTTTGTTTTGGGCTTGGGCCTCAGTTTTGGATCATACTGGGACAGGGTTAGAATGATCATTTTACACCATGTATGGATTAGGGATTATAGTATGGAACCCAATTTTCTAATTGGGTATATTGATTGGTATTGATAGCTCGGGAAGTCGGCGGGGCAGCATCTAAGGATGTCATTCGGGAAGCTTTTGCATTCGAGGTGAGTCTCCTCACCATACCAATGGATCTAAGGCACCAAGATCGGCCCATTTTATGATATGTGGTACACTAGCTGAAGTTATATTATGAGGCATGATAGTTGGTTATGTGCTAGGGAGTATGCTAGTTGTATATATGGTATGCTTGTATGGAAGACCATGGGAGAGCCCATGACACCTGGATGTAAGACCATGTGGAGAGTGTTGGGTTTTATGTACTCTAACATTCCTATGGTGCACATACAACCCTAATGCTTTAGATCTAAGTTTTCTCTAATTATACATGCAATAAACATTTTCCAAAACATGAAGCCTAAACTAACATGCAAGGTGATATTTGAATCATAAAAACTAGTTAGAATATTACCTTGTGTAGTAGCTTGAATAACTTGGCCTCAAGAAAGATTAGCACCCCAAGTGTGATGCCTCAAATGGAATCACAAAACACCAAGAACAATTAAGATGAATATGGAGAGGTTATGGAGACTAGAAATCGGATTCTACTCCTTGGAATGCAAGGTGTACCCGATTTTAGCTTATGAATACATATATATATATATATATATATATATATATATATATATATGTGTGTGTGTGTGTGTGTGTGTGTGTAGAATATCAAGGGTCATGTGTAACCCTAATCCATACCCATAAGCTTATGATCCACCCATTTGATTTGGATAACTACTTCATGGACTAACCCATAAGCCCATCACAAATCAAACCATGGATCATTAGCCCAACTCATATGTATCAATTTAATTAGTGTCTTTTGATCACTAAATTAATTCTAAATTAATTCTTGATCAATAATATGATTCTTCAATTAATATATTATACTTATAACATATTAATAAATCATAATTAACCTCTTACTCAAATATCCTTCCTAACATATTGCTTTGATGAATGCAACCAAAATGGACCATGCTATTATCGGGTCAAGTACATACCAATTATAGTTATGGGCTTAGACACTTTTTTCCAACAGAGAGCCCATGGCTTTCCTACTAAAGACCATGGGAGAGCCCATGACACCCGGATGTAAGACCATGTAGAGAGCCCATGGATTTCCTATTAAAGACCATTGGATAGCCCATGACACTTAGGTGTAAGACCATGTGGGGAGCCCATGGCATCCTGGAGTAAGACCCTTGGGACGAGCCCACGACATCCCTATATGTTGTATGCATGGCTTATGTGGGTTATGTAGTTGATATAGCTGGTATGGATTTTGTAATTATGTAGATTGTGTGGGGTATGCTCTGGGAAACTCACTAAGCTTCATGCTTACAGTTTTGTTTATTGTTTCAGGTATCATCGGTTTGGAAAGGAAGGGCTCGGCTTGATTGCAGTGCACACACCCATGTTTTCCACAATGAGTGATTTTGGGATGAACTCTGATAAATGTTTTAATTCGTGATGTTTTGAAATGTTTGGAATAAATGATATCTATGTTTTTACTATATTAAAAATGAAAATTTTACCCTTGATTTTTATCACACCCCCAAACCGGAACGGGTGAAACGTTCGGGGGCGGAGGACGTCATGTACAGTATCACAACAATTGTATAATAGGATTCAAAGCAACACAACCATTACATTGATAAGGTAGAGTATTTACATCTGCTCAATAGATAGTTTGTATGACATGAAAATATATAGCAAAAGTATAAAAGACGCGAATCTAAAAGCTCCGTCTTCTCAAAATCTGCGAGTGTGCCTGTCTTATCGGTTCCCTCAGAATACAGGTGATTTAGATAGTGTATCAGCATTTAAGTTGGTGAGTTCATAAGTATGTTTTAGTGAAGGAAAACTTGTCTTTGTACTATGAAAATGCTAGTATGTTTCTCCAGAAAATCCAATATTTTCTACAGTGAATGTAATGTAGTAATGTATGTTCCTTGTAAATGTATACTGTATTAGTGTACTCAGTACTAGAAAACAGTGTATTGCATCTGTATTTGTATGAAAACCTTTGTATGTATACCTAGATACCACCAGTTGTAGTGAAAGTAGTGTCTGTAATAGCGTTTGTATGAAAACCTCAGTATGAATGTCTGCTTAACACCAGCTGTAGTGTAAAGTAGTTTATCATAGGGTACTGTAGTTTTATTAAATAAAATAAAACTGTTGAAGTAGTGTTAATCTCGTAAACATATGTGTTAGTTATAATGTTGTCAGTTTCATATAACCATGCTTGATATGACCTAGTGACCTCTAAGACGTTCTTCAGGCGTCTGAAAGTTATGACATTTGTCACCCCAGGCCTGTCGGCCTAACTGTAGCTAGCAGTTCAGGTGTGGGATTGTCAGTCACGTATAGATCTATACACGAATATCATGCTCTCCCTCCAGGAGACTCTGGTTATACTGTATAGGATTTACTTCCGTAACCTGATGTATACTAGTGAAGTAGTTCCCCACAACCCTGTATTAACTAGTTTATGTGTAGTGTCGTAGTGTTGTAGTCTTCTATTGTATTAGAAAATATATGTAGTGTCATGTATTAATGTACCTTATGTAGTGTCATGTATTAATGTACCTTAGTAGTGTATACTTGTATCAATTTCTTAGAGTAGTGTTTCCCAAATTATACCTATTATAGTTTCGTTTGTATGTGTTGGGTTTTGAGCACTATAACACTCCTATGGTGCACATGCAACCCTAAATGCTTTGGATCTATGTTTTCTCTAATTATACATGCATTTTGTTTTTCTAAAGCATTCATCCTAGCTAGCATATAATTGAAGCTATATAATAAAAACTTAGTTTGGATGCTTACCTCTTGAGTAGGGTAGAGTTCTTGACCTTTGAAAGCTTGAGCACCTCAAGTGTGATGCCTCTAATGGTTCACAAACACCAATATGCAAGAGGAGGGTTAAGAGAATAAGTTACTTGTCTCAAAGAGATGGTGTAACCGATTTTCGCTCATGAGGGTTCTATTTGTAGTGTTGCACATGCTAGGGTTACACTTTGTAAACCCTAATGACCCATGACTTTCCACATTCTCAAGCTCCATGGATTTAACCTCCATGGACTATCCATGGATTAGTTTAGCCCATCTCATAATCATGGATCATTGGCCCACACTACAAGAATCATTGATTTACACAATAAATCCCTATACATTTAATTAGTCTCTTTTGACCACAAAATTAATTCCAAATTAATTCTTGATCAATACTAATTAAATAATATGATTCCATATATTAATATATTATACTTGTAATATATTAATAAATCATAAATAACCTTATTCTCAAAAGTCCATCCTATCAAATTGCACTGGTGAAGGCAACCTAAAAGGACCATGCTACTATCGGGTCAAGTACAGCCCATTTATAGTTATGTGCTTAGACACCAAATCTAACAGTCTCCCACTTGGATAAGTCAATAACTATAGCTGCCAATGTAACTTCAGGATCCGACTTAGCAATCGTAAGCTTTCAAAATCCGCTGTCAACTCTGACCCAGTCAGTGATGCATCCTTTAGATAACTGATCATATAATCCTCTGTTCTCAAGTTATCAGCTGGACAAATACATGGAACGATGTCATACTTATTGTCCAGCAGTTTCTTTCCCGATTTCTGATTCGTCTGACATAGAACATAACTGAACACATCAATTTAGTTCTGACCGGGCTAGACACATAAGTCAAAACAGAATCATCGAGGGGCCCAAGATATCGCTTTTAATCCTCTTAGGATAAAAGGGAACAAATAAACTTCGACATTATATGCTTGTACTAACTACTCATCAAATCATGCACAACGACATGTTTTATAACATCAAGTTACTGATGCATTTTCGTGCCATCAATACATAACCAACTCGTAGTCAACAACTCATATATCTTGGTTTGAAGACTTATATGATATTATCGTCTCACGATCACTCGTGATAAATTCCATGAGGTGATTCAAGTGAGCGCGGGTTGATCCAATACTCAAATCTTATTTCAGAAGTACTCATGAATGGTGTAGCAAACTGTTGCTATGCCTAACGCCTTAGACAATCTACAAGCCAACTCATGACAATCTTCCTTCATACTTACTTCCAATGTATGATCGATCGTGGATAGTTTGAATAAATCATATTATTCTGGAATTCAAAACATGCAAAGTGAAACAATAGTAAACGATTGACACAAGACAGTAACTTTACTTATAAATAAAACTCCTTTTATTCAATCATCAAATGTCAATTATAATTTAGCTATTACAAGTTTCGGTTTATCTAACCACTAAAACTAATATCGTCTGTTAGCCCAATGCCCCTTGCATGTTGCAAGTGCTTAACCCTGGTCAGTCCCTTTGTAAGGGGATCTGTTGGGTTGTCCACTGATGATATCCCCTTCACCATGAAGTGTCCTTCTTCTACTTGATGTCTTATGAAGTGGTATTTTCTGTCGATATGCCTGGATCTTCCATGATCTCTCGGTTCCTTGGTTAAGGCAACCGCCCCTTCATTATCGCAGAAAATCTTCATAGGCTCCTTTATGGATGGAATGACTCCAAGGTCTCCGATGAAGTTTTTCAACCATATCGCCTCATTCGATGCTTTGCTTGCTACTATGTACTCTGATTCGCACGTTGAATCAGCTACAGTCTCTTGCTTGGAACTTTTCCATGTCACTGCTCCTCCATTCAGGGTAAACACCCATCCCGACTGAGAGCGGAAATTATCTCTGTCGGTCTGAAAGCTGGCGTCGTTATACCCTGTCACTCTCAAGTCATCAGTCCCACCAAGGGTAAGGACCCAGTCCTTAGTCGTCCACAGGTACTTAATAATGTTCTTAACCGTAGTCCAATGAGCTTTACCGGGATTCCCTTGATATCTATTGACCATGATCAAAGCAAAGGCTACATCAGGGCGAGTACAAGTCATAGCATACATGATTGAACCAACTGTGGAAGCATATGGTATATGAATAATTTATGCTATCTCAGCCTCTGTACTCGGACTCTGAGTCTTACTCAGTTTGGTATTGCCTTGGATAGGTAAGTCACCTTTCTTGGAATTCTCCATGCTGAAACGTTTCAACACCTTGTCCAAGTAGGTACTTTGACTAAGTCCTATTAGTCTTTTACTTTTGTTTCTCAATATCCTTATCCCTAGGATGTAGGCATCTTCTCCGAGGTCCTTCATAGCGAAACACTTCCCAAGCCAGAACTTGACCTCCTGCAAGGTTGAGATTTCATGTCCTGTGAGTAGTATGTCATCTACATACAATACCAGAAAGCTAACTATACTCCCACTGGCTTTGACATATACATAGGACTCATCCTCGCTTCTCGAAAATCCAAACTCTTTGACTTTCCCATCAAAACAAAGATTCCATCTACGAGATGCTTGTTTTAATCCATATATGGATTTCTCAAGATTACACACTCTATTAGGGTACTTTGCATTGACAAAAGCCTCTTGTTGAGTCTTGTAAACATCTTCAGCCAACTTTCCATTAAGGAAAGCGGTTTTGACATCCATTTTCCATATTTCATAGTCATGAAATGCAGCTATGGCTAGCATAACCCTTATAGATTTAATCTTCGCTACTGGTGAGAAGGTCTCATCATAGTCAACTCCCAGAGTTTGAGTAAAGCCCTTCACAACCAGTTACGCTTTATATGTGTGTACTTTCCCATCCATGTCGGTCTTCTTATGGAAGATCCACTTGCACCCAACTGTCTTACGGCCCGGTACATTGTCAACCAAGTTCCAAACTTTATTGTCATACATTACTGAATCTCGCTGTCCATAGCCTCTTTCCATTTTGCAAACTCGGGGCTTGCTATGGCTTCCTTTTATCACCTTCAGCTGTTATATGAAAACCATATAACACAGGTGCAACACTAACTCTACTGGAACGTCTCAAAGGTACGGATTCGTCAATTGGATCAACAGGAGTTTCCTCCTCAGGTTAATTGCTAGTGTTTGAGGTGCCTTCACCGCTTGACTCTTGAAGCTCTTCAAGGTCAATTTTCCTCCCACTGTCCCCTTAGCATATGAGTTCTTGTTGGATAAGGTGTCTAAGTCCATAACTATATTTGAGATGTACTTGACCCGACCCGACATGGTCCATTTGGGTTGCACTTCACCCGAACAATTTATATTGATAATCTTTTGAGAATAGTATAAGTTAAGATATATTAATATATTATAAGTTCTAATATATTAATATGAAATCATATTATTTAATTAGTATTGATCTAAAATTAATTTAGAATTAATTTGGTGATCAAAAGTGTGACTAATTAAATATGGACTCTTGTATTTATATAGTGTGGGCTAATGGTTATTTAGAATGGGCTAGGGTTGCATGGTAAGTCCATGGATAGTCCATGGAGCTTTAACCCATGGATCTCATGGAAATGAAAAGTCATGGGTATTAGGGTTTACATGGATGTAAGCCTAATCGACCACACTATATAAAGGAGTCTTTGGCACTTGATTTTGCACTTGTTGTGTGTGAGAACTAAGAGTGCCCATTTCTAGAAGTGTTCTAATATTCTCTCAAGTATCCAAGGTTTGTGGTGATTTGTGACTTCCATTTGAGGCATCCACATTATTGGTGCTAGGCTCTCAAACTCCAAGTAATCAACCACTACGAAAAGGTATGTAACTCTACTAGCTTATTATGTTTTAAAGTTCCCCATGCCATGCTAGTTAAAGTTATGAACCTTGGAAAAACAAATTTGCATGTATCTTAGTAAAACATAGATCCAAGGTTTCTAGGGTTGCATGTACACCTTAGGAGTGTTAGAATTCTCAAAACCCATCAGTTCTCTCTCACGAAAGACTCCTCTCCTAACAACGAAGACAACATTGTCACTCGGTCTATAGAAGAGATATCCAAAGGACTTATGCGGGTAGCCGATGAAAATACATCGCTCACTCTAAGGTTCGAGCTTGTCATGAGTATCACGTCTCACGAAAGCCTCGCAACCCCAAACTTTGATGTGGTCTAACGAGGGAACCTTCCTTGTCCACATCTCGTGAGGTGTTTTGGAAACCTTTTTGGTAGGGACTAGATTAAGGATATGGGCAGAAGTCTCTAAGGCATACCCCTAAAATGAGATAGGTAACGAAGCTCGACTCATCATGAAACGAACCATGTCTAACAAGGTTCTATTGTGCCTCTCAACCACACCATTAAGCTGTTGTGTCCTAGGCGGCGTCAATTGTGAAACAATTCCACATTCCTTAAGATAGTCAAGGAACTCGATACTAAGATACTCTCCTCCTCGATCGGATCGTAGCATCTTTATCTTCCTGCTCAATTGATTCTCCACTTCCTGCTTAAACTCTTTGAACTTTTCAAAGGTTTCTGAATTATGCTTGATTAAGTAGATATAGCCATATTTACTGTAATCATCGGTAAAAGTCACATAGAAGCGGTTAGCATCCCTTGTGGCGATTCTGAATGGTCCACACACATCAGTGTGTATGAGATCCAACAGACCTTCACCCCTTTCACAAGTACCAGTGATGGGTGACTTGGTCATCTTTCTAAGTAAACAAGATTCGCAAGTGTCATCCGACTTCAAGTCGAATGACTCCAAAACTCCATCCTTTTGGAGTTGGGCTATGTGCTTCTTGTTTACATGTCCAAGACGACAATGCCACAAGCATGCCTTATCCAAATCATTGGAAGAATCAATGTGTAACACATTATTTCCTAGGTTATCTAAAACATTCACAGTTTCATATACACCATTGCAAGGTAATGATTCAAAATAAAATACACCATTATAATAAGCATTAATTGTACCAACTTCATTATTGAAAGAAAAGGTAAAACCTGTTTTGTACAAACTATGAAAGGAAATAATATTTCTCGCCATATCGGACGAGTAACAACAGTTATTCAAATCTAAATTTAACCCATTACTAAGCAATAAATAATAAACTCCAATCTTGGTTACATGCGACACTTTCCTATTTCGCATGATTAAGTTTATCTTCCCGTTCTCCACATCCCTACTTCTTTTTAGTCTCTGCAAATCAGAACAAATGTGAAATCCACAACCTGTATCAAGGACCCAAGAATTAGCATGTGATGAGTTATTAGATTAAATAGTGTAAATACCTGCAAAGGAGGGTTTGATCTTCCCATCCTTTATGTCCTGCAAGTACTTTGGGTAGCTTCGTTTCCAGTGCACTTTTTCATGACAATGGAAGCAATCAGCATCCTTCGGATTGGAGGAGGAATTAGCAGAACCAGCTTTGGTCCAACTAGAATAGGATCAATCAAGAGACTTTCCCTTGCGGCTCTTGGAGGGTGACTTCCTCTTCTTTCCCTTCCCATGTCCGATTGCCAGAACATGGGCATAAGTAGTAGTAGTAGTAGGAGTAGACACAACCGATTTGCCTTTTAAGTTGCTTTCTGCAGTCCTTGAAAGGCCTTGAAGCTTGCTAAGAGTGACCTCCTCCTTGTTCATATGATAGGTCATACAAAACTGATCATAACCAGAAGGTAAAGAGTGTAGAATAATATCTATGGCCAACTCTTCATCAAAATTGACATTCAATTTTAGCAAGCGGTCCACATATTTCTTCATCTTTTTCAAGTGGGCAGTGATGGGTTCACCATCCTTCATTTTGGTTGTGATCATGGAGGCAATGATCCCATACCTCTCCCGCCGAGCACTTTGATGGTATCTTTCCATCAAATCATGATACATTTCATAGGGATAGTAGTCCTCATAGGACTTCTGTAGCTCAGCAGTCATGGTAGCGATCATAAGACACGACACCTTTGTCGCATCCCTCTCATGAGTAGTGTGTTCGACTATTTGTTCAGGAGTGGCAGTGGTTACATCAATCTCCTTAAGCTCTTTATCCAGGACATATTCTTTGTCCTCATAGAGAATAGCCATTCTGATGTTACGAATCCAGTCATTTAAGTTCGAGCCATCGAAAATGACCCTCCCACATAGGTTCATGAGGGAGAAAGAGCCTGAAGGGATTGGGTTGGAAGCATTGTTTGGGACAGACATCTGAAAAAGAAGAAGAACAAAGTTTAGATTAGATGATAATCCTTAATATTACACCCAAATGAAATATTAAGGCTAGGACCCAACAAAATATTCTACAATTGCGAAGAGGGATGTCGTAATCCAATTGTAAAATATTTGAAGGTAGGTAAATGACGATTTACCAATTGCCACCATGAAAAATGAAATAGATTATTATGTTTTAATTGGATTTGAAGTTCCCAGATCTTTGAGATTCATTGAAGTTTTCAATGACATGTTTAAATCTCGATTGTGCTCTTCAAGTTTGTGACTGGGATGCCGAGGATCACAAACAGGGTGTGGATAACCATGCAAATTAACAAGGTACACCTAATGTTACAATCACCTAATCAATGTGCCGGTTAACCACACGTGCTCCATTGATCTATGATTAACACTAAACTACCCTATGTCACACATTGTCAGTCCCAGATTAGTGTGTCGGTTAACCACACACGCTCCACTAACGACTTAACAAGGTGCAAAGTGTAATTTCATGGATTCGCACCATTTTCACATTTTCCTAAAGTAACTAAGATTGGGAATTTAATAAATGTTTAGTTACTTTATATTTATCATTATACTTTTAATGAAGGAGAATTAGTGTCCTATCCTACACGTTCAGCTAACGACCCTCCACTAGTCAAGGAAGCGGTGGCTGAGAATGGACACCCATTAAACCACCATTTTATAGGCAGTAACCTTATACCCCCCTTATAGACCGACTTCATGAATGAGGCCTACTAACCGTAAGACCGACTTGTCTTATACATATATATATATATATATATATATATATATATATAATTAAACTTATAATATTATAAAGTATAAGGGTTGAATTTAACTTTTAAAACTCTAGGGTTTGGAATTAAACTTTCATTGATGAGACTTTACAAATTCCAAAACTTGAGGGCATGTTTTGAAACTTGTCAAAACTCTTCACATTCATAACTTATGAGTTTAATTGGATATTAATGTATGAGACCTTTCATTTTCCATAACTTGAGGAAAAGTTATGGAGGTCATTAAAATTCATATAGATCATTTTTCTAACAACTAAAATTATCACATAATCTATGATCCAACTAAACTCACAATCAAGAAATTTCTAGTCAACAATTTGAAAGCCATTTTGTTTATCATATAAAAACAACAATTATTTTAAAACTTTGACAATTATCTTGTGGTTGGATGAGTACAAGCACTACCATATCATAAAAAACATTTCCAATGATACAAAACACTTTGTAGTAGTGTTCCCAATCCAAACCAGGCCAATAAACTCGAAATTCTGCACACAGAGCCTTCAACTCGTCGAGTGCATGAACTGGACTCGGCGAGTTGCTCTGTTACTGAGTGGACTCGTTGATTCTGTTCATGGACTCGTCGACTTCACCAGTCAGAGGCCAAAATTTCGACTTTTTTAGCTTTGAAAAACTAGTAAGCATCATATATAATAGAAAACAATCCTAGGCTCTGATACCACTGTTGGGTTTTGAGCACTATAACACTCCTATGGTGCACATGCAACCCTAAATGATTTGGATCTATGTTTTCTCTAATTATACATGCATTTTGTTTTTCCAAAGCATTCACCCTAGCTAGCATACAATTAAAGCTATATAATAAAAACTTATTTTGGATGCTTACCTCTTGAGTAGGGTAGAGTTCTTGACCTTTGAAAGCTTGAGCACCTCAAGTGTGATGCCTCTAATGGTTCTCAAATACCAATATGCAAGAGGAGGCTTAAGAGAATAAGTTACTTGTCTCAAAGAGATGGTGTAACCGATTTTGGCTCATGAGGGTTCTATTTATAGTGTTGCACATGCTAGGGTTACACTTTGTAAACCCTAATGACCCATGACTTTCCACATTCTCATGTTCCATGGATTTAACCTCCATGGACTGTCCATGGATTAGTTTATGTCACATCCCCGAACCAGACGGCGGAAACGTCTGGGGGCTTGGGTGACTTCTTTCTTGTAGTATCATCACAAAGTATATAATTGAAACATAACATCATCATCATCACACATGTCATATTACAACTGTCGTTGGTTTACATCAAATATTGTATTTCAATATTACATGCCAAAATATTCAAGTACGATGAAACAAAACATAACAAAATATCCATAAATTCTTTCTGCCCAACCTGCTCAACGATTTCCTGAGAATACAAGTTAATTTAAAAAGGTCAACATAAAAATGTTGGTGTGTTCATAGCATGTTTGAGAAAATGTTTTGTATTGATTTGTAAACACGAGAAAATCCGATATTTTCTAAAAAATAGTTTGAAATATTTGAAATATTTGTGTCCGATCTTGTATTAATGCATGAGTGTTTTTATTTGTGAGAATATATAAGGTGAATGAACCCCAGACAACCTGATGTTGTCTGCTTATGAAAATGCTGGAATCTCAGCACCCGAGTTTGAGTACCAGCGCGAGTTTATTACCGTGATATCCCAAAAAGAAAAGAGAATATGGTTTCCCGTAAATTTTATAACATTAATTCCTCTAAGTGAGTCGCTATAACCATACTATATAATGACAATTTCGCATGTCATGGCGTTGTTGGACGCCGACGGAATAAGATAAGGTTTTTGTTACCCTAGACTGGTCTAGTCTAACTGTAGCGAACAACTCAGGTGTGGGGTGTCAACCCCATATAGATCTATACACAAACTCCCGCTCTCCCTCCAGGAGGCTCTACTTATAACTACAGGCTATGATTGTACACTTAATAAGTGTCAACCGACACGTCTCACTAGATCCTCAATCGAACTTACGCGGAAAAAGAAAGAAAAACATATAAGGTATATTCTGGCCCAATAAACATGTTAGTGGACAACTAAGGCCCACTAAGCATGAGAATTATTCCAGGCTCAAAAGAAATGAGAATATATACATCCCGGGCTCAATATACATGTAAAAGGACAACTAAGGCCAATTTAACAAGTACATTATTTCCAGGCCTAATAAGGACGTGAATATCGATATCGATCCGTGGTTTGTTAGGTTGGTTGATTAATCTATGTTGTTTACCAAAGTGACATAAAAAGCTCATCTTTTTTGTAAAAGATCATTTTTGGTCCTAAAAACCGAGAATTTACAATTTTGGCATATTTTGGCAAAAATGACAATTTAGGCCCCCTTTAAGGACAAAACTTGCATTTAAGGCTAGTTTTAGTAAAAATAACAATTTTGGCATATTTTGAAATGAGTGTTATGTTCTACAAATAGCATCATATTTTAGTAGATCTTCAAGTTCATGGAGTTTATGACACATAATCACATATATATATCATGAAAAACACACAAAATCATGCATACACACATAGATCTACACAAAACAACTTGTATTCTCCCCTAAAACATAGTAAAAACCGAAAATATGGGGTATGAACTCACTTTGCTTTGGAGATTTTGGTTTTGGAAGAAGATTGGAGAGGTTTTCGGCTTTAACAAGCTTCCTTGAAGAGGTTTTCGAGATCTATGAAGTTCTAAGAGCATGGATCATTAAATGAAGTGTTAATGGAAGTAAGATTATCATGTATATGAAGTAAATCATCAAGTTTAAAGAGTGGCTTACCAAATGAATGATGATCTTTGAAGGAAACCTTGAAAGCATCTACCAACCCACGATTTTTAGAGAAAATGGGAGGGAGTTCTTGAGAGGATTTAGAAGTGAAAAAATAGAGTTGAGATGGTGAGTTGGGAGGCCGAGAATTTGAAGAGAGAAGGAGAGAAGGATGAAGAGATGGATAGGATGTGATGTGCATGGATATTTGAGTCTTCCTAAATATTTGTTAGGTAATGTGCATGGGAACCCACTAGACAAACATGAGGTGGCACTTAATTTGTAAATTAATTTCCTTTTTTTTAAATGGACGGGAATGAGAGGAAGGAAAAGGGAAGGGAAAAACTTTAGGCCATGCTTGCTTATATTCGATATTATGAGGCCCAAGTTGAGAATTTTCGGCCCATTGGGCCCTTATGAGGGTTTACGGCCCAATGAGGCCCAAGAAGATAGTTTACGGCCCAATTATAAAGAAAAGATGGATTTACGGCCCATCATGGTTCGATAGAGTGGCTCACGGCCCATCATGGCCCATGATAACAAGGTGAGACATTTTAGGCCCAATAAGGCCCAAATGTCATGGTTTGACGAATGTGAGTCCAATTAGAGCCCAAATGGGGTTCTTTGGCCCCAAATCATCAAATGAAAGGTTTAATGGCCCATTAGGCCCAATAAGAGGATCCTACTCCATACTAAGTTTGAACCGGGTTATTAGGGTTTCAAACCCATAGTTGAGTATATGATATGTATTAAGTTAGGTTTTGGACTTTACTCAGGAGTTTTGATTCAAACAGATATTTTTGATTGAGCATAGAATATGATAACCACTTAGATTACAAGTCTTACAAGAGTTGATGTTTACATGAAAACAGAATTTCCTAGCTAAAAATGCTAGTTGTGACATCATTCCCCCGTTAGAAGGAGTTTCGTCCCGAAATTCTTTTGGAAGGTAGGATCATGAACGAGAGAATAAGTGAGGGTACTTATGCTTCATCTGGTCCTCGCGTTCCCATGTGAATTCCTGTAACGCCCCATTCCTGGTACGAAAGTAATTCTCTAAATATTCATTTTATAAGAGCTACTCGACGAGTTGGTAGCCCTAACTCGTCGAGTAGATGCGAGTTGGACCGCGGGGTTTAAGTGGACTACTTGACGAGTCAGTAGAGGGACTCAGCGAGTTGGGTTGACTGAGAGTTGACTTTGGCCTTGGCGTTGACTTGACCAGGAGGGTAAAATGGTCATTTTACCCTAAGAGGATTATCAGTTTTTGATTAAGCGTTGTGATGGAATTATAGCCGGAGAGTCGCCGGAGCAACAGATAGGGATCCCTCACCCAGTTTTTCAGCAGTCAGCCATACGAGGTGAGTTTCCTCCAAGTAGGAACGGGTCTACGGCCACAATGCCGACCCGTTTAGATGATAGCAGTTCCGGACTTCGGTCCGATGCCGGGGTGGTCCCGAGAAGTAGTTATGTATGCTTGATGTCTTCGTGATTCATGCATGTTTATGTTATGTGTATATGTTCCGGACTCCGGTCCGATGCCGGGCAAGCCCGATGCAATATTTGTGATTATGTTATATGTTCATGCTTATGTTATGTTCAGTTTATTCCGGACTTCGGTCCGATGCCGGGCGGGGCCTGATGCAGTGGGCGGAGCCCAAGTTATTCCGGACTTCGGTCTGATGCCGGACGGGGCCTGATGAAGTTGGTGGGGCCCAATCTATGCCGGACTCCGGTCCGATGCCGGGCAGGGCCCGACGCAGTGGGCAAGGCCTAATATTTGTTATATGTGTTATTGTATGGTATGTGGTAGTTTGGGGGAGCTCACTAAGCTTCGTGCTTACAGTTTCAGTTTTGGTTTCAGGTACTTTAGCTAGAAAGGGAAAGGGCTCGGGATGATGGCATGGCACCCACCACAGTTTTCTTAGCCTGTGAGTTTACTCTGATGTTTTATATGAGATTGTGTTATGATGACAGATTTTATGAGATTTTGAGATACATGTTTTATGATCTTATGTTATGGCGATGATATTAATGTTTGTTAAATGATTTTGAAAACGAAATTTTTGGGTTGTATTTTGGGGATTTTTCAAGTTGGTATCAGAGCCTTGGTTTGAGGGATTCGGGCACACTTTCGGGTGTGTCTGAACTCAAACTAAGGAATTGGTAGGAAAATCAATTTTTGCAAAAGAAAAGAGTTTAAAAAAAAGGGGCAAAAAGAATATTTAGAAAGAAAAGAACTTTGAAAAGAGAAAAGGGTGCGGTGCATGCAATCAACCGAGCTCAAGTAAGTACTCCAAAATTACCCATACAAGTTATGACATGTTATGATTATCAGCTTGATTAGAACAGCATGCTAGATTAGGACTAAGGATCTAGGAAGGATGCCTTATGTGCCTGTTATATGTGTTCAGCCTTATGAGAACTGCATGCTAGTACAGATTAGTCAGTGTGATAGCCAGAGTAGTATATGCTTGATTATGTGTACTCGATGCTCGAATGCTGCTTGCTTTGTGCTTTTAGGAGCCTTAGTTATCTTTTACTAAGTAGTAAACGAATATGTTACGTTGCATATTGCAAGGACTAAATAATTTCAGAAGGTTAAGTCTAGCTCTATTTCGCAGCTCTTGTCTGAGTCCAACCGTTGTAGAGTAGGATCTCTCATTCGAAGAGTTATCTAGTCTGAGTAATATGTAATAGTATTCGCGAGCTAGTTAGAAAAAGAAAGCAGAACTTCTTATGCAGCTGATGGCGGAGAGTGGGTTGGTGATTACCCTAGGGGAAGCCTAGGAAGAGTTTAGTATGAGATCAGCAGTAGTAGTAGTAGAAGGGACTTGGTGGAGTCGAGACAGTTCTTGAGGAAAGTACGGATAGATGTGGAAGGTAGTATGGGCCAGTACTACTGAAAGCAGAAGATTCGTACTCGAATCAAGGAAGGCTGGGATTAGAGCAGGGAACTTGTAGTGTATGTGATCCCTCCAGTTATGTTAGTATTCTGACGCTTATTGTGATGTGTTTTCAGAATGGTGGTTTTACGCTCTAGACCAGCAGTGGGTAGCTCAGGTGCAGGAGAGGGATCAGGCTCAGGCTCTGGAGCTAGGCAGTTAGTTGAGCAGACCAGGGAGTTCATCTCCTCGGAGGTCACACGCAACATACTAGACCAGACTCCTATGATTTTTGGATCGGTCAAGGAGGGTATCTTAGAGCTTCTGGATGAGAAGTTGAGCGCGTTCCGTACTGAGATAACGACCATGATGGGATCGCGCACATTGAATTTCAGGGAGTTCAGAGCTTGTGGAGCTCCCGACTACCATGGGGCCCGGGACCCCATTGCGAGTACCAGATGGTTGGCAGATGTCACCAACGCGTTCCGCACCAGCAGATGTCCCGAGGGGGACAAGGTCAGATTAGCATCCTGTCTTCTGAAGGACAGGGCACGAGATTGGTGGGAGGAGGTCGGGAGAGCCATTGGAGATGACGTTGTGCTGGATGCGATGACCTGGAGTGATTTCACGACCAGGTTCAGGGCCGAGTTTGCACCTCTCATTGATGTGCAGCAGCTTGCTAGGGAGTTTCAAGACCTCCAACAGACGACAGAGACTGTGGCGGAAATTACCGCCAAGTTTAGGGAGAGGGCCCTTCTCGTTCTGCAGTATGTAGCGGATGAGGAGATGAAGAAGGCACGATATCATGAGATGTTGCAGAGTGATATCCGCCAGTTTGTGAGCCGCTCCAGCTGCAAGACGCTGGAGGGCTCGTGAGAGGGAGATTGATTTAGAGATGGAGAGGAAGAGGAAGCCAGAGGTGGCGTCTGGTGCAGTGGGTTTGGGCAAGAAGCCCAAGGTGTCTGATCACAGGTCTAGGGGACAGCAGAGCCACACTCGATGTGGCAAGTGTGGCAGGTTGCACGATGGGGTGTGCAAGGCGGGGAGTTCCGGCTGCTTCAAGTGCGGTCGGACTGGGCATATGAGTAGGGATTGTACAGCTACTACCACTACCACCACAGCAACATCTGATCCGATTTGCTTCCATTGCAATCAGAGGGGACACAAGAAGTCCCAGTGTCCGAATTTAGCATCAGCGGGACAGGTGGTGGCACCCGCTCCTACCACACTGAGGATTACAGACGGCCGACAGGGTCGTGCTGAGGCGCCGGTGGCGAAGAGCAGAGCCTTCCAGTTGACAGCAGAGGAGGCACGAGCGACTCCTGATGTGGTTGCTGGTATGTATTTCTCCATCTTCCCTTTATTACTTTTGACTATTACTCATGATTATGTGTTGTTTTTAGGTTCGTTCCTAGTGAACGACATTTCAGCTATGGTATTGTTTGATTCGGGGGCTAGTCGATCGTTTTTGTCGCTTGCACTTAGCAAGCGATTTAGCAGACCTCCGGGGGAGCTGGATTGCCCACTCGGCGTTGAGATAGCAGATGATAGGACCGTCAGGGTCGCGAGAGTTCATAGAGGATGTACACTTCGGTTATTTGATGAGCAGTTTTCGGTGGACTTAGTTCCTATTCCCCTGCGAGGGAACAAAGTTATAGTAGGTATGGACTGGTTGAGCCCCAATGGGGCAGTGATAGATTGTGAGCAGCAGTTGGTTAGAGTTCGCACTCTCAGTGGGGGAGAGTTAGTGATTCAGGGCGAGAGGCCACAGCGTGGACCGATTCTCTGTTCAGCAGCGAGAGCGAGATGTTATTTTCAGCAGGGTTGCGCGGGATATGTTGCTTACGTTATGGGTACCCGGGAGAAGGGTAAGGCGACGGTCGATGATGTACCAGTAGTGCGAGAGTACTCGGACGTATTCCCGAAGTATTTGCCTGGGATACCGCCGGAGAGACAGGTTGAGTTCCGGATTGACCTGGTCCCTGGTGCGGCTCTGATAGCCAAGGCACCGTATCGGTTGGCTCCTCCCGAGATGCAAGAGTTGTCTACGCAGCTACAGGAGCTGCTAGACAAGGGTTTTATCAGGCCGAGCAGTTCGCCATGGGGAGCCCCGATCCTATTTGTGAAGAAGAAGGACGGGTCGCACCGTATGTGCATTGATTATCGGGAGCTGAATAAGGTAACGGTGAAGAAACGTTACCCACTCCCGAGGATAGATGATTTGTTCGACCAACTTCAGGGAGCATCTTGGTTTTCCAAGATTGATCTACGGTCCGGATATCACCAGATGCGGGTCAGAGATGATGATGTGCAGAAGACCGCTTTTAGGAACCGTTATGGTCATTATGAGTTTGTGGTGATGCCGTTTGGGCTCACCAATGCTCCAGCCGCGTTCATGGATCTGATGAACCGCGTGTGCAGATCGATGCTGGATCGGTCTGTAATAGTATTCATTGATGATATCTTGGTTTATTCCAATATTGAAGAGCAGCACGAGGAACAACTGAGGGAGGTGCTTGAGACCTTGAGGAGGGAGAGACTTTTCGCAAAGTTCTCTAAGTGCGAGTTCTGGTTACGCGAGGTGCAGTTTCTGGGGCACCTTGTCAACCAGAAGGGTATATTAGTAGATCCAGCCAAGATTGAGGTCGTGATGCAGTGGGAGGTCCCGAGGTCTCCATCCGAGATTCGGAGCTTCCTGGGTTTGGCAGGGTACTACAGGAGATTCATCCAGGATTTCTCCAAGATAGTAGTTCCGCTGACCCGAATGACCAAGAAGTTGGTGGTGTTTTGCTGGGGTCCTGAGCAGCAGACAGCCTTTGAGACGCTTAGGCAGCGACTGTGCGAGGCGCCGATTCTTACCCTGCCAGAGGGAGTAGATGACTTTGTAGTCTACTGTGACGCTTCGATCACAAGTATGGGAGCAGTGTTGATGCAGCGGGGGCATGTGATAGCTTATGCCTCGAGACAGTTGAAGCCTCACGAGGTTAACTACCCGAGGCATGATTTTGAGTTAGGGGCGGTGGTGTTCGCCCTCAAGATTTGGCGGCATTACCTCTATGGGGTCCGGTGTACTATCTACACGGACCACAAGAGTTTGAGGTACCTCAAGGACCAGCCGAATCTGAACATGAGGCAGCTTCGGTGGTTAGACGTGGTAAAGGATTATGACTGTGAGATCCATTATCACCCGGGCAAGGCCAATGTAGTGGCCGACGCCCTGAGCCGAAAGGCGGTGGCGGCTCCGATCCGAGATATCTGTCTGAGAATGACAGTGATCACTCCACTGCTGGAGCAGATTAGGGAGGCGCAGGTTGAGGGCCTGAAGGAGGAGCGTCATAAGTGCGAGAGGATAGTGGGTCGAGTAGCTTCGTTTGCTTACGATAGCCGAGGATTATTGACCCTGCATGGGAGGGTCTGGGTACCGTACTGGGGTGGAGTACGACAGGTGTTGATGGATGAGGCTCACAAGTCTCGGTTCTCCATCCATCCAGGGGCGACGAAGTTGTACAAAGATCTTCGACCCGATTACTGGTGGCCCTGCATGAAGCGGGACGTAGCTTGGTATGTGGAGAGATGCCTGACCTGCAGGAAGGTCAAGGCAGAGCACCAGAGGCCCTATGGCAAGATGCAACCGTTAGACATTCCTATGTGGAAGTGGGAGGATATCACTATGGACTTCATTACTAAGCTTCACAGGACCGCACGTGGGGTTGATTCGATATGGGTCATCGTGGATCGGTTGACCAAGAGCGCCCATTTTATACCGATCCAGGCGAGCATCTCTGCCGAGAAGTTGGCCGAGATTTATGTGCGAGAGGTAGTGGCACGTCATGGAGTGCCTGTCTCAATGGTGTCAGACCGAGATGTCCAGTTTACTTCCAGATTTTGGAAGCGGATTCACGGCGAGATGGGTACTCATCTCCATTTCAGCACCGCTTTCCACCCTCAGACAGACGGACAGAGCGAGAGGACGATTCAGACTCTCGAGGACATGCTTTGAGCATGTGTGCTAGACTTTGATGGCAGTTGGGATACGTATCTTCCGTTAGCGAAATTTTGATATAACAACAGCTATCACTCCAGTATAGACCGACCTCCCTTCGAGATGCTCTACGGGAGGAAGTGCAGGACCCCAATCTGTTGGGGTGAGGTCGGTTAGAGAGTAATGGGGAGTACGGAGGTAGTACTCAAGACCACGGAGCGAATTCAGCAAGTCCGGAGCAGGCTCCAGACTGCTCAGAGTCGGCAAAAGAGTTACGTCGACAAGCGGCATTCGGACTTGGAGTTTCAGGTGGGCGATATGGTCCTCCTGAAAGTGTCACCCTGGAAGGGTGTTATCAGATTTCGAAAGCGGGGAAAGATGGGCCCCAGGTTCATTGGTCCGTTTAGGGTTTTGGCCCGGGTGGGTCGGGTTGCTTATCGGTTAGATCTTCCAGCAGAGCTCAGCCAGATCCCCAGCACGTTCCATGTTTCTCAGTTGCGGAAGTGCTTAGTGGATGATTCAGCAGTGGTACCCCTGGAGGACATTCAGGTTGACGATAGTCTGAACTATATCGAGAGACCAGTGGCGATTTTAGCTCGCAAGGTGAAAGAGCTGAGGAACAAGAGAGTAGAGTTAGTGAAGGTGTAGTTGCAGCACCGTAAGGGTTCAGAGTGGACATGGGAGCCAGAGGAGGATATGAGGGAGCACTACCCGGAGTTGTTTCCAGATTCAGCAATCTTCGAGGACGAAGTCTAAGACAACTAGGGGAGAATTGTAACGCCCCATTCCTGGTATGAAAGTAATTCTCTAAATGTTCATTTTATAAGAGCTGCTCGACGAGTTGGTAGCCCTAACTCGTCGAGTAGATGTGAGTTGAACCGCGAGGTTTAAGTGGACTACTTGACGAGTCAGAAATGGACTCGGCGAGTAGGTCCATCAGGAGGAAACCCTAATCCTTAGGGTTTGCACCCTATTTAAGCAACATTATGAGTCTTCACCCCAGCCTCCATCACCTCCACAGTCCATTCTCGAAACCCGAGAAACCATTGAGTGTCTTAAAGCCTTTCTTGCCATTTTTGTGTGATTTGAAGTTAGGAGAAGGAATAGATCATTTGGTGATTCAAGAAGAGGCAGGAGATCCAGAGTTTTTGTTGCATTTCAGAGATCTTGAAGGTATAAAGTTTATACCTTGGCTTATTTTCACTTAGATCTTCATGAAAGCTTGTTTGTTGCCACTTTTGGATCCTTTCCAAGCTAATTTCGGGTAGAGAGCTTTTGGGACTGTAAGGACTTTAGATCCAGGCACTCTTGAGTGCCAGAAGCTCAAAGTTACCACCTTTATTCAGCCAAGATCCAATTTTATGCCCTAGATTCTCATTTCTAGCTTGTTTTGGGAGATTTAGCTTCATAGCATCATGCATGCACGTAAAGTTAGCAACTTTACGTGTTATTCTAGCCTAAGGAGTCCAGATCTATGAATTAGAGGCAATGGAATCACCTAGGATCAACTGTATAATTTGAGCTTGCAATGGACTCGCCAAGTTGTTCTTGGGACTCGACGAGTCGAATCGATGTACCCAAACCCTTCTTCGATTATGAGTGATACCACTGAGTTAAGGAGATGACTCAGCGAGTTGGGCATGAGTGAGACTTGGAAACAAAAGAACTCGACGAGTCCAAGGAGAGACTCGACGAGTAGAATCGAGATGTCCCGATGTTATGACCGTTTGAACTCGACGAGTCGGTAGAGGGACTCGGCGAGTTGGGTTGACTGAGAGTTGACTTTGAACTTGGGGTTGACTTTGACCAGGAGGGTAAAATGGTCATTTTACCCTAAAAGGATTATCAGTTTTTGATTAAGTGTTGTTATGGAATTATAGCCGGAGAGTCGCCGGAGTAGCAGATAGGGATCCCTCACCCAGTTTTTCAGCAGTCAGCCATACGAGGTGAGTTTCCTCCTAGTAGGAACGGGTCTACGGCCACAATGCCGACCCGTTTAGATGATAGCAGTTCCGGACTTCGGTCCGATGCCGGGGTGGTTCCGAGAAGTAGTTATGTATGCTTGATGTCTTCGTGATTCATGCATGTTTATGTTATGTGTATATGTTCCGGACTCCGGTCCGATGTCGGGCAAGCCCGATGTTGTAGATGTGATTATGTTATATGTTCATGCTTATGTTATGTTCAATTTATTCCGGACTTCGATCCGATGTCGGGCAGGGCCCAAGTTATTTCGGACTTCGGTCCGATGCTGGGCGGGGCCCGATGCAGTGGGCGGGGCCTAATCTATGCCGGACTCTGGTCCGATGCCGGGCGGGGCCTGATGCAGTGGGCAAGGCCCAGTATTTGTTATATGTGTTATTATATGGTATGTGGTAGTTTGGGGGAGCTCACTAAGCTTCGTGCTTACAGTTTCAGTTTTGGTTTCAGGTACTTCAGCTAGCGAGGGAAAGGGCTCGGGATGATGGCATAACACCCACCACAATTTTCTTAGCCTGGGAGTTTACTCTGATGTTTTATATGAGATTGTGTTATGATGACAGATTTTATGAGATTTTGAGATACATGTTTTATGATCTTATACTATGGCGATGATATTAATGTTTGTTAAATGATTTTGAAAACGAAATTTTTGGGTTGTATTTTGGGGATGTTTCAATTTCGGTCCATGCTTTGCGTTCCATCAAACCTTCACAATCGGAATGCGGCTCTGTTTCGTACGCTTCACTTCCCTCTCCATTATCTCAACCGGTTCTTCGACGAACATGAGATTCTCATTTATTTCGATCTCTTCCAGAGGAATGATAAGAGTTTCATTTGATAAGCACTTTTTCAAATTTGAGACGTGGAATACGGGGTGTACGTTGCTGAGCTCCGTAGGTAGCTGCAGCTTATATGCCACCGGACCAACTCGGGCTAGAATCTCGAATGGACCGATGTATCGCGTATTGAGTTTTCCCCGTTTCCCAAAATGGATCATCCCTTTCCAGGGAGAGACCTTTAATAGCACCCGATCTCCGACTTGGAATTCTAGTGGCTTTCGTCGTTTGTCAGCATAACTCTTTTGTCGGTCCCGCGATGCTTGGAGTCGGGCTTTGATTTGGATTATCTTCTCTATTGTTTCTCGAATGATTTCTGGCCATGTAAGAGTGCTGCTTGGTGATTTCCCTTTTGCCATCTGGGTGTCACCCACCTCAGCCCAGCAGAGAGGCGATCTGCACTTGCGACCATACAAGGCCTCAAAAGGAGCAACCTTTATGCTTGTGTGATACATGTTGTTGTACGAGAATTCAATCAAAGGCAAGTGGGTATCCCATAAATTTCTGAAATCGATCACACATGCCCAGAGCATGTCTTCAAGTATTTGAATGGTTCTCTCACTTTAGCCATCAGTTTGCGGGTGGTAGGCAGTGCTCATGTCTAATTGTGTTCCCATTGCCTTCTGGAGCGACTGCCAAAACCGTGAAGTAAATCTGCTATCCCGATCCGAGATAATAGATACTGGCACCCCATGAAGTCTCATGATCTCCTTTATATAGATTCGTGTTAATCTTTCCATCATGTATGATTCTTTTATTGGCAGGAAATGGGCGGATTTGGTTAAGCTATCAACAATCATCCAGATAACGTCCAATCTGTCTGCTGTCTGAGGTAATTTGGTTATGAAGTCCATGGTAATCCTTTCCCATTTCCACTCGGGTATCACTGGCTGTTGTAATAATCCTGAGGGCTTTTGATACTCTACTTTCACTTTGGCGCAAGTGAGACACTTGCCCACGTAAGTGGCGATCTCTACCTTCATATTTGGCCACCAATAATGTTGTTTAATGTCCAGGTACATTTTATATGAACCTGGATGGATGGAATATCGCGTTCTATGAGCCTCATTCATGACTATCTCTCTGAATCCCCCAAGTTTAGGGACCCAGATTCTATTCATGAAGTAGTAAGTTTCGTCCTCCTTGGCTTCAAGGTTTTTATCCATCCCACGCAGTGTTTCATTTGCGACGTTCTCCAGTTTCAATGCATCGGATTGGACTCGCTTAATCTGCGAGGTTAGGTGGGAGTGGATGGTTATCGATAATGTCTTCACCCGGCTACCTGAGTATTCTTTCCTGCTCAGGGCATCAGCTAGCACGTTAGCTTTTCCTGGGTGGTATTTGATCTCGCATTCATAGCCATTTAGCAACTCAACCCACCTTCGCTGCCTCATGTTCAACTCCTTTTGGTTTAGAATGTGATGAAGGCTTTTGTGACCCGTGAATATGGTGCACTTTGTACCGTAGAGGTAGTGCGTCCTAATCTTTAGGGCGAAGACCACAGTTCCCAGCTCGAGATCATGGGTGGTGTAATTTACTTCATGCGTCTTCAATTGTCTGGATGCATAAGTTATCACCTTTCCACGCTGCATGAGGACACAACCTAACCCTTGATTCGAAGCATCGCAATATACTACGAAGTCTTCGGTTCCCTCTGGTAAGGATAACACTGGAGCACTACAGAGGGCTCGCTTCAAGGTTTGGAAGGCAGCTTCTTTCTTTTCCGTCCAGGTGAAAGATACACCTTTTTGTGTCAAGGTGGTGAGGGGCTTGGCTATCTTGGAAAAGTTCTAGATAAACCTTCGGTAGTAGCCGGTGAGAGCCAAGAATTGTCGAATTTCTGTTGGTGTTTTCGGGATTGCCCACCTTCAATGGCCTTGATCTTAAAAGGATCTATGTGAATCCCTTTCTCACTGACTACATGACCCAAGAAGTTTACGCTGCATATCCAGAACTCGCATTTTGAGAGCTTCGCGTATAGTCTTTCAGCTCTCTTAGGGTTTCCAAGATTTGACGAAGATGTTGGTCGTGCTCCTCCTTGCTTTAGGAGTATATAAGAATGTCATCGATGAAGACGATTACAAAATTATCGAGGAATGGGCGACAGTCTCAATTCATGAGGTCCATAAATGTGGTGGGGGCATTTGTTAGACCGAAGGGCATCACAACAAATTCGTAATGACGGTATCACGTTCGGAAGGCAGTTTTTGGAATGTCCTCTTCTCGGACTCGAAGTTGATGATAATCGGATCTTAGATCTATTTTGGAGAAGTAACTAGATCCTTGAAGCTGGTCAAATAGATCATCAATCTGAGGGAGTGGATATCGGTTTTTGACGGTGAGTTTGTTCAATTCCCTATAATCGATGCACACCCTGAAGGATCCGTCCTTCTTCTTGACAAACAAGACCGGTGCTCCCCAAGGTGAGAAGCTTGGCCTGATAAATCCTTTGCTCAGAAGTTCGCTTAATTGACTGGATAACTCCTGCATTTCGGCGGGAGCTAACCTGTAGGGTGATTTGGCAATTGATGTGACTCCTGGTATTAGGTCGATTCAGGATTCGACCTGCCTTTCTGGGGGTATTCCTGGAAGGTCTTCAGGAAATACATCCGGGAAGTCGCATGCCACCGGGATGTCTTTAATGTTTACTTCTTCCTTGTCTTTATCCATAACGTGAGCTAGGAAAGCATAGTTTTTCTTGTGCAGGAACTTTTGTGCCTTGATGCACGAGATGAGACGAAGATTGGCACCAGGTTTATCACCATAGATTATGAGGGTTTCGTGATTGGGGAGGTGAAGGCGAACGGCCTTCTCGTGACACAAAATATCAACACGGTGGGGGCTTAACCAATCCATGTCGATTATCACATCAAAACTCCTAATATTTACTGGCATCAAATCTATTTGAAATGAATGGTTGTTTAGTGTTAATGTACACCCTACGTAAACATCCTTAGTTAATTCGGTTTTCTCATTAGCCATCTCCACCGTGAAGGCTTCCTTTAGCTTCTGGGGTTGTTGATTTAGCAATTATTTGAATTTGTTACTAACGAAGCTCCGCTCAGCTCTGCTATCGAATAAAATGCATGCGTAAATGGTGTTAAGCGGGAACGTACCAGTAACAAACGTCGGGTCTTGAACTGTTTCACCTTGACCCAACGTCAATACCCTTCCTGATCCTCCTGCCCCTTGGTTGTTGGCTTTGGGGCAATTTCTTCTGAAATGGCCAGTTCTTCCACACCCATAACATGTGTGACTATCCCCATCGTTACTGTTGTTGCGGTTTTTGTTGTTTTTGTTGTTGTTGTTGTTGTTGTTGTTGTTGTTCGGCTGTTGGTTCTGTTGAGGATGAGATATGCAGCATCGGGCGGTATGGCCCTTGCGGTTGCAATTTGTGCAGTGCATCTCCCTGCACTGTCCATGCTGGTGAAAGCCACATTTGTTACACTTGGGCAAGGTTCCCGAGTATTTCCAGGTAGTAGTTTGCGTAGTTGAGACTGGAGCATGTGGTGATGAGGTAAACTGAGCAGTAACAACATGGACTGCTACAGTTTGCTGCTTTTTCGATGACTCTTGGTTTTGTCGTCCCTTTCGCTTGTTGTCTTTGTTTTTCTTGTTGTCTTTTCCCTCTTTCTTGTCTTTAGTTTCTCCAGCTTTGTCACCCTTCTTGTTGCCATGATCGTACAACTTCTTAGCTAGCCTTTTAGCACTGTCAACTTTTTCTATCCACCTCTTTAGAGTTATTACGCCTCCTGTCCTCTTGAAGGTTCGAGGCTTGGCGTTCATGAAATCCTTGTAGGTACAGGTCCTTGTGGGTCCTTGGTTCATCCCCTGATTTGAACTTCCGGCTCCTTGCCCGTTACCTCCACCGTTATTTCCGTTGTGGATCTGCGCCAGTGCTGCGGTGACCGCAGCTGATACTACCGCTTGGAAGGCGGTTGAGTTTATCTCCGGTGGTGTTGGTGCTGTGTTGTTTCCGCGATTCGGTCTCTAAGGCATCTTCTGTCATGGAACAGAAAGATGTTGAGTATTTAGTGGATTCTAGTTTCGTGATTCTTCAATTATAGAACAGTGAGTGCATACAATCAACATGTAATAAAAGTAATAGAACACATAACAGATAACAACATTATGAGAAAATATATAACCGCTTTCATTAATGATAATCTTTGGATACATGAAAATTTGCCTTTATAAGGCATACAATACATGAAAGGGAATGAACTCCTACAGAGTAACGACTGCATGAATAGTGTAATCACTTAGTCATGTAGTCGGTAGTTCATAGAGTGGTACAAAAGAAAATCATAACGGTAGTGGTAGTAGATGAACAGATACTAGTTGCGGCGAGGAGGGTCTGGTGGTGCTTATGTCGAGGTAGATGCACCCTGGAGTCTGGCCAGGTGATGCTCGGCGACTCGAAGTCGGGCTTCCAATGCTGTCTGTCGCGCCTGATAGTACCTGACTACCTCGTGTGTCATCCTTTCCGCGCGCTCAATCGCGGCTCTCATGGCAACCATTTGACCCGCGGTTGCCTGTGCCTGATCGCCGATGTCGCGCATCCTCCTTACCATCACTGGCAAGGCTCGGTCAGCAGGTCCACCGTGACTCAGCTTGTAGTAGTCCCGGTTCATACCGAATGGGGGACGTACCCCTACTGGCGACTCCACCTCCAGATATCGTGTGCCCATGGGGGTGTAGGACCATTGGGACCCATCCTGTGTGGGGGCACCCTGGCCATGTATGGCGGATTGATGAGTTCAGACTCTGCGTCCGAGTCATCTGCATCGCTGCCATCAGCCTCCTCCTGATCTCAGTCTGCTACCGGTTCTGCCGGTCCTCCTATAGGTTCGTCTTCGGGTTCTTCTTCCGGTTCTTCCTCCGGCTCTTCCTCTGGCTCTAACCATCTACCATTCCCCTGGTTGGGGAGTAGGGATCTCCTGGATGATGGAATCCGGCCATCATGCCTGCACGAGGGGTGAGAAACATGTAAGGAGAGTGTACGTGGATAGCATTTCAAATACTCCTATAGTATTTTAATTGTTTAGGTTTGAGTCCCGTAGGGCTTTTTGGATACGAGGTAAGTTTCTAGATTCATTTCCCAGCATGATCACTCCCAAACACATGTTGGTCGTATTTTGAATAAATATAGTTGATCAGGCTATATTTATCCCTAATACGACTACATAACTGTCCGGGTTTAACCATGGTGTTCAATTTCCTCCAGAGACTTTTAGGGTTATAGTATTAATGCACACTTAGGTATTATTTTATTCAGAGTTTTTTAGTCCCATTGTATTTATAGTTGCATATCTTGTATGATTAGATATGCTAGGTCACTATAAACAATGCTCTGATATCAATCTGTCACACCCCTGAACCAGACGGCGGAAACGTGGGGGTGCTTGGGTGACTTCTTTCTTGTAGTATCATCACATAGTATATAATTGAAACATAACATCATCATCATCACACATGTAATATTACAACTGTCATTGGTTTACATCAAATATTGTATTTCAATATTACATGCCAAAATATTCAAGTACGATGAAACAAAACATAACAAAATATCCATGAATTCTTTCTGCCCAACCTGCTCAACGATTTCCTGAGAATACAAGTTAATTTAAAAATGTTGGTGAGTTCATAAGCATGTTTGAGAAAATGTTTTGTATTTATTTGTAAACACGAGAAAATCCGATATTTTATGAAAAACAGTTTGAAATATTTGAAATATTTGTGTCCGATCTTGTATTAATGCATGAGTGTTTTTATTTGTGAGAATATATAAGGAGAATGAACCCCATACAACCCGATGTTGTCTGCTTATGAAAATGCTGGAATCTCAACACCCGAGTTTGAGTAACAACACGAGTTTATTACCGTGATATCCCAAAAAGAAAAGAGAAGATGGTTTCCCGTAAATTTTATAACGTTAATTCCTCTAAGTGAGTCGTTATAACCATACTAGATAATGACAATTTCGCCTGTCATGGCGTTGTTGGACGCTGACGGAATAAGATAAGGTTTTTGTCACCCTAGACTGGCCTAGTCTAACTGTAGCGAACAGCTCAGGTGTGGGGTGTCACCCCTGTTTGGATCTATACACAAACTCCCGCTCTCCCTCCAGGAGACTCTGGTTATAACTACAAGCTACGATTGTACACTCAATAGGTGTCAACCGACACGTCTCACTAGATCCTTAATCGAACTTACGCGGAAAAAGAAATAAAAATATATAAGGTATATTTCGGCCCAATAAACATGTAAGTGGACAACTAAGGCCCACTAAGCATGAGAATTATTTCCAGGCTCAAAAGGAATGAAAATATATACATCCCGGGCCCAATATACATGTAAAAGGACAACTAAGACCCATTTAACAAATACATTATTTCCAGGCCCAATAAGAACGTGAATATCGATATCGATCTGTGGTTTGTTACGTTGGTTGTTTAAGTTATGTTGTTTACCAAAGTGACATAAAAAGCTCATCTTTTTGTAAAAGATCATTTTTCGTCCTAAAAACCGAGAATTTACAGTTTTGGCATATTTTGGCAAAAATGACAATTTAGGCCCCTTCTAAGGACAAAACTTGCATTTAAGGCTAGTTTTAGTAAAATTAACATTTTTAACTCCCTTTTGTCAAAAATATCAATTTTGGCTTGATTTTTATGAAAATGTGCATTCTTGGCCCATTTGTAAATAATTTTATCCTTTTGGCCCAAGTTCTAACAAATTCATATTTTTAGTTTTTCTTAGCAAAAGTTTACATTTTTGGCACATCTATGTTGAAAATGACACTTACGCCCACAAAAGTCCAAAAATTTACAATTTTGGCCCAAGGCCGTGAGAAGCCCAAATAAAGCTCAATTGTGAAATTTTTTACATTTTTAGTCCTTGTAGGGTCCCAAATGTCGTAAATATCCATGTTTAGAAAAAATAATCCTTTTTGAACCCCTAAAAAAACGTGAGTTACATAAAAATACCCATTTTTGGTTATTTTGTCGCTTTTGGCCCTCTCATGCAATTTTCTTAGTTTTAAGTAACTTTGACGTATTTTAAAACATTTCTTTGCAAGATAAGTTGAAATGAGTGTTATGTTCTACAAATAACATCATATTTTAGTAGATCTTCAAGTTCATGGAGTTTATGACACATAATCACACATATATCATGAAAAACACACAAAATCATGCGTACACACATAGATCTACACAAAACAACTTGTATTCTCTCCCAAAACATAGTAAAAACCGAAAATAGGGGGTATGAACTCACTTTGCTTTGGAGATTTTGGTTTTGGAAGGAGATTGGAGAGGTTTTCGGCTTTAACAAGCTTCCTTGAAGAGGTTTTCGAGATCTATGAAGTTCTAAGAGCATGGATCATGAAATGAAGTGTTAATGGAAGTAAGATCATCATGTATATGAAGTAAATCATCAAGTTTAAAGAGTGGCTTACCAAATGAATGATGATCTTTGAAGGAAACCTTGAAAGCATCTACCAACCCACGATTTTTAGAGAAAATGGGAGGGAGTTCTTGAGAGGATTTAGAAGTGAAAAAATGGAGTTGAGATGGTGATTTGGGAGGCCGAGAATTTGAAGAGAGAAGGAGAGAAGGATGAAGAGATGGATAGGATGTGATGTGCATGGATATTTGAGTCTTCCTAAATATTTGTTAGGTAATGTGGATGGGAACCCACTAGACAAACATGAGGTGGTACTTAATTTGTAAATTAATTTCCTTTTTTTTAAATGGCCGAGAATGAGAGGAAGGAAAAGGGAAGGGAAAAACTTTAGGCCATGCTTGCTTATATTCGATATTATGAGGCCCAAGTTAAGAATTTTTGGCCCATTGGGCCCTTATGAGGGTTTACGGCCCAATGAGGCCCAAGAGGATAGTTTAGGGCCCAATTACAATGAAAGGATGGGTTTACGGCCCATCATGGTTCGCTAGAGTGGTTCACGGCCCATCATGGCCCATGATAACAAGGTGAGACATTTTAGGCCCAATAAGCCCCAAATGCCATGGTTTAACGAATGTGAGTCCAATTAGAGCCCAAATGGGGTTCTTTGGCCCCAAATCATCAAATGAATGGTTTATTGACCCATTAGGCCCAATAAGAGGATCTTAGTCCATACTAAGTTTGAACCGGGTTATTAGGGTTTCAAACCCATAGTTGAGTATATGAGATGTATTAAGTTAGGTTTTGGACTTCACTCAGGAGTTTTGATTCAAATGGATGTTTTTGATTGAGCATAGAATATGATATCCACTTAGATTACAAGTCTTACAAGAGTTGATGTTTACATGAAAACAGAATTTCCTAGCTAAAAATGCTAGTTGTGACAGTTTAGCCTATCTACATAATCATGGATCATTGGCCCACACTACAAGAATCATTGATTTACATAATCAATCCCTATATATTTATTTATTCTCTTTTGACCACAAAATTAATTCCAAATTAATTATTGATCAATACTAATTAAATAATATGATTCCATATATTAATATATTATACTTGTAATATATTAATAAATCATAAATAACATTATTCTATAACCTTCATACTATCAAATTGCACTGGTGAAGGCAACCCAAAAGGACCATGCTACTATTGGGTCAAGTACGTCCCAGTTATAGTTATGGGCTTAGACACCAAATCCAACAGTATGTTCTTGTTTCGTGTATTGTATTTAGCGAAGTAGTATAGTGAATCTCAAATTATACCGATTATAATCTAACTATAATGTTCTGTAGTGTAATGAAAACATTTACAATTTAATTATATGAAAGCAATATACCATTATGCTCGACATATTACAAAAGGGTTAAAAATATATGAAATATTTTTAGGAGTGTAGCGAATGCTCGGTTTGAAACAATTGCAAATGTTTTAAAACTATTTAAAAGTGTTTGAATAAACACAAAAGTCCTTGTATTTTACTTGTATTCCCCCCCCCCTAAAAATATTAAAAACGTTGAAAATGTAGGGGTATGAACTCACCTCGTATGTGCATTTGAGTTTGAATATCGAGTCGTAGAAACGATCCTTGGACTAGCGTACGAGCGAATGACGTTATCCTAAAAATAATTATATTCGACGTCGTATTTAAATTAATTATATACTAATTTAAATAATGAGTTAAATAATTATATGCAAGGAATACTCACAAAATTATTTGGAATTGTTTGGAAATGTTGCAAAGTGTTTTTGGTTGGCAAAATTTGGTTTACGGTTGGATCTTATGGGTTTACGGTTGGATCTTGGGAAATTATGAAGACTTGAAGATCATATGAAGATTTGAAGGTGGTTTTGAATGTTCTTGATGGGAATATGAAGATTTGAAGGAACTGTGGACGTAAACTCTTAGAGATTGAGAGAAAAAGGGGTGTTCACGGATGGTAGTTGAGAGGATTTTTGGGAGTGTTTACGGATGAAAATGAGTGAAATGAAAGTGTTTTCGCCCAAAACACACATATATAGGGGTGTTTTACGGTTTAGAGCTTTTAGAAAGGGATGTTTACGGTCTTGAGTCAAAAGGATAAAGGGGTTCACGGATTTGGGTTAAAAGGAAAAGGGTTCACGGCCTTGGTTTACACCATTTAGGGTTTACGGTTTGGTTTCCACCCTTTTAAGGGTTTAGGGTTTTGCTTTTCACCAAAAAGCATGTGTTTACGGTTTGGGTAATCCCAAAACCGTAAACACATTTCAACCCTTTTAAACCTTTAATTATGTTAAGCATAGTCCCTTTGTTTCGAACTTGTATATAAGTTAAATGAACATGCACTCGAGGCAATTAAAGTTCCTATATCTACAATATAGGTGGTGAGTTTTTACTTGAACATGCTTGTATTCTAGAGTGTTATTGACATGAAATAACAGGTTGTTACAATTTTTGGGTCGTTACATTACTGGTGGCCCTGCATAAAGCGGGATGTAGCGTGGTACGTTGAGAGGGTGTACGTTGTTAAGTTCTTGAGGTAAACGGAGTTTGCAAGCTACATGGCCGATTCTAGCGAGTATCTCGAATGGCCCAATGTACCTTGGATTTAGTTTCCCGAGCTTTCCGGAGCGTATCATGCCCTTCCAGGGTGAGACCTTCAGCAGAATGGGGTCACCAACATGGAATTCCAAGGGTTTTCGTCTCTTGTCTGCATAGCTCTTTTGTCTATCTATTGAGGCTTTCAACCGTTCTCAGATCTGTACGATCTTTTCTGTGGTTTCTCGAATGATTTCTGGGCTAGTGAGAGTGCTATCAGGAACTTGCCCTTTAGCTAGCTTCCTGTCACCCACCTCAGCCCAACACAGAGGGGATCTGCACTTACGGTCATAGAGGGCTTCGAATGGAGCAGCCTTGATGCTAGTGTGATAGCTGTTGTTCTATAAAAACTCGACAAGTGGCAAATGCGTGTCCCATGCTTAACCAAAGTCAATCACACAGGCTCTTAGCATGTCTTCTAGCGTTTGAATGGTTCTCTCAATCTTTCCGTCAGTTTGAGGATGGTAAGTTGTGCTCATGTCCGGCTTATTTCCAAGAGCCTTCTCTATCTTGTCTGTTTCTTTGATTGGCAGGAAGTGGGCGGACTTGGTTAATCTGTCAACGATTACCCAAATAGTGTCATGACCACCCGTAGTCGTGGATAGCTTGGTTAAGAAGTATATTGTAATCTGATCCCACTTCCACTCAGGTATTTCTGGCTATTGAAGTAAACCTGAGGGCTTTTGATATTCTACCTTAACTTTGGCACAAGTTAGGCACTTGCCCGCGTAGGTAGCAATGTCTGCTTTCATGTTTGGCCACCAATAGAGTTTCTTAAGATCCAGATACATCTTATCTGAACCTGGATGAACGGAATATCGAGTCTTATGGGCTTCGTTCATGACAACGTCTCTATAGCCACCAAACTTCGGTGTCTAGATCTGATTCATAAAGTAACGAACTCTGTCACCCTTGATTTCTAAGTTCTTCTCCCTTCCTCTTAAGGCTTCATCTGCCACGTTATCCGACTTCTAGGCTTCTAACTAAGCCTCCTTGATTTGTGTGGACAGATGTGAATGGATTGTCATGGTTAGTGCCTTCAACCTACGACATGAGTACTCCTTTCGACTAAGGGCATCCGCTACTACATTGGCTTTACCGGGATGATAGCAAATTTTGCATTTGTAATCATTGAGTAACTCTACCCATCGTTGTTGTATCATGTTAAGTTCCTTCTGATCAAAGATGTGTTGAAGATAGTGTTAAAATGTGGTCGGTGAAGATAGTGTACTTGGTACCATAAAGGTAATGTCTCCATATTTTTAGTGCAAAGACCACTGCTCCCAACTCAAGATCGTGAGCTGTGTAGTTGACTTCATGTGCCTTAAGTTGTCTTGAGGCATAAGCAATAACTTTTCCTCGCTGCATAAGCACACAACCTAAACCCTGATTGGATGCATCTCAATAAACAACGAAACCCTCTGTCCCTTCTGGAAGAGACAAGATAGGTGCGCTGCACAAGGCTTACTTCAGTGTCTGGAACGCAATGTCTTTTTTTCTCCCCACCTACAAGTTACTCCCTTCTAAGTCAGGGTAGTAAGCAGCTTAGCAATCCTGGAGAAGTTTTGTATGAATCTACGGTAATGGCCAGCAAGACCCAAGAATTGACGGATTTTTGTGGGCGTTCTCGGTGCTGACCAGTTCTCGATTGCCTTTATTTTGGAAGGGTCCACGTGTATTCCTTCTTCGCTAACCACGTGACCAAGGAAAGTTACCTTACTAATCCAAAACTTGCACTTTGAGAATTTCGCGTACAACTTCTTCGCCCGTAATGTTTCTAGAACTTCTCTCAAGTGCTGACTATGTTCTTCCTCGCTTCGTGAATAGATAAGTATATCATCAATGAATACTATCACGAATTTTTCTAGGAAGGGTCGGCACACCCGATTCATTAGATCCATGAATATTGCGGGTGCATTGGTTAGACCAAAGGGCATTACTACAAACTCGTAGTGACCATAACGAGTTCAGAATGTTGTTTTAGGAACATCATTCTCATGGACTCGTAATTGGTGATACCATGATCTCAGGTCAATCTTTGAAAAGTAGCTGGCTCATTGGAGTTGATCGAATAGGTCATCTATACGTGGGAGAGGGTATCAGTTTTTAATAGTGAGCTTGTTTAGTTCGCGGTAGTCTATGCACATACAGAAAGATCCATCCTTCTTCTTAACGAACAGGACCGGCGCTCCCCAGGGTGAGAAGCTTGGTCTAATGAATCCCTTACTGAGTAGTTCGTTTAGTTGGCTGGACAATTCCTGCATTTCTGCAGGCGCTAGACGATACAGGGATTTGGCTACGGGGTTAGCTCCAGGAATCAAGTCGATTCGGAACTCGACTTGGCGTTCGGGAGGAACTCCTAGAAGATCTTCAGGGAAGATATCAGGAAAGTTACAGACTTCGGGGATGCTCTCGAGGTCTTTCACTTCTTGTTTTTCGTTAACTACGTGAGCTAGGAATGCATGACACTCCTTTCGTAGATATTTTTGGGCATTGATGCAAGATATGATGCGAAGGTTCGAACTGAGTTTGTCGCCATAGATAACGAGGGCTTTGCCATTTGGAAAATTGAGAAAAATGGATTTTTCATAGCAAAGGATATCGGCACGGTTAAGACTTAACCAATCCATTCCTATAATGACATCGAAGCTTTTTACGGAGACCAGCATAAGGTCAATTGAGAAAGAGTGGTCGTTTAGAGTGAGGGTACAACCTATGAATATGTCGTTAGTGCTCTCTTTCTTCCCGTTAGCCATCTTGACGGTGAATGTTTTGTTTAGTGATTGTGGTTTGTGTTTGAGTAAGTGTTTGAATTTATGGCTAACGAAACTTCTCTCCGCACCACTATCAAAGAGAATGCATGCATAAGAGTTATCGAGGAGGAACGTACCCGTGACTATGGTGGGATCCGCTACAGCCGCCTCCTGTCCCATTGCTAGCACTCTCCCCGTGTTGCCAACGTTTCTTGCTTTAGGGAAATCTCTCTTCTAATGCCCAGTCTCACCACAACCATAATAGGCCTGACCTATTCCAGCTCCGGGGGTCTGAGCTTTAGGCTGCACAAGCATCTTGCAAAAATGGGTTGTTTTCCCCTTTTTGTTACAACTAGTGCATTGAAACTCCCGAAAATGTCCATGATGATGGAAATTGCATTTTTCGTACCTCGGGAGAGTTCCAGTATATCGACTGGTAGGTGCTTGAGTAGTGGGAACAGCAGCAGGAATGGTAGCAGCATGGACTGCCACTATTTGCTGTTTCTTGGAGGGCTCCTGCGGAGATTGGCCTTTCCGCTTGTTCCAGAACTTCTTCTTACTGCCACCCTCCTTGGGCTGTTCAGGGATGACAATTACAGGGTTGTGGCGATTCCCGTGATCCACCAAGGTCTGTTCCAGACGCTTGGCACTATCAAAAGTGAGTGGCTTGGCAGCTAAGACGTTCCCTTGAGTTGGGGGTGTCAATCCCCATATGTATCTTTCAACCTTCTTGCTCTCCAGGGTAACCATCCCGAGACACAGAAGAGCCAGGTCACTGACCCTAGCTGTGTAAGCAGCGACATCAGAGTCCTTCATTTTTAGATTCCAGAGCTCCTGCTCTAGTTTTTGCATCTCACCCCGTGGGCAGTATTCAGCTAACATTAGCTCCTTCATATCGTCCCAACACATAGCATTGGCTATCGGGAGAGTCGGGGATTTGACTTGGCTGTTCCACTAAGTTAGAGCTCTATCGGTGCAGGTGCATTCTGAAAATTTCACTTTGCTGGATTCAGGGCACGCACAGATTTCGAATATTATTCGGTCTTTTCGAACCAACGGGTTAAGGTAATGACACCACCAGTGCCATCGAAGGATTTGGGTTTAGCGGTTGTGAAATCCTTATGGGAACACTCTCTCGGGTGTCCTTGGCTACCCCCGAGGTTAAGAGGATTGGTACCACTACCCGATCCGCTAGTGCCGCTTGTATTGATCTGCGATATGGCGACAGCCACAACGGCGGTTAATGTTCCTTACAAGACAGCAGGGTCAAATTGGGGTGGTGGTGGCGGTGGTGGATTTGTCGAAGTGCTGTTTTTCTTCCTGTTGGACTTCTTTGGAGCCATCTGTCTCTAAAATGATTTAAGAGAAAAGGATGATAAGTCTTCTATAGTGGTCATGAGTCTGGTGATACTGAACAAGGTATATCTTATCCTGACAGTTATAGTGTTCTATTAAGCGATTTACACAGGAAGTCTACTAATACAAGTAAACAATCGCCATGAAATTAATAGCAACACTTGGAATGAATTTGTATAATGTGATTTGTGCCTGATTCCCCCTATAATCACATAGTGTACGCCAATTTTATATAACTAAAATCAAATAGACCTTCGACTAAGTGATCCTACTCTAAGTCCACAACCAAACAAGGAACATGAAGTAAAGTTAAACCACCTATTCCGAGTCTATGAAATCTTACTTATATATAACTTAGATATATACACTTAGCAATTATAGATCTATTAGTAAGAGTTCTTTGTTTTCACGTATTTGGCTCTAGTGTTATAATGCTATAAAATACTCATATAGTATTTTAACTGTATGTACGGTTCTATTATTTCCTTTGTATAGAGTTTGGTAAGTTTTAGACATATTGCAGCACCACTATTACTTCGAAACACATGTTGGTCGTATCTCAAATAAATATAATTGATCAGGCTATATTTATCCCAGATAGGATTACATAACTATCCAGGTTTAACCATAGTGTACAACATATAAATACTTTTATTTTGTTCTTCTTGTGATACTATTTCAGGTATGTATGTATACTTGTATACTTCTTATAAAATACTTAGATATTAAAAGTATACTTTTAGTTCAGAGCGCTTGTCACACCCTAAAATCGAAATGGCGGAAACATTCTGGGGCGGAGGACGTCATGTGTAGTATCACAACAATTGTATCATAGCAATCATAGTAAACACAACCAAACATTGAATACATATATGAAAAAGGTTTACATTGACTTAATACATAGTTTTGTTTATATCAAAAGTAAAATAGAAGGACGTGACTCTAACACTCCGACTTCTCCAAACTCCTGGAAGTACCTGTCTACTAATTCCCTGAGAACACAAAGCAGTTTTGAAAGAGTGTTAGCATAAAGCTGGTGAGTTCATAAGCATTTAGTTTTGGAGAAAATGTTCTTTGATCCTTTTGAAAAGTGTTCCTCAAGAAAATCCCATATTTTCTTATGAAAAGCATGGTTAAAACCCATTCCTTCCATGACTTCCTGGTTCATACTAGATACGCACAATCCAAGGAGTGATGGAATGAACATGAATATCCGTTAGTTGAATGATACACCATCAGTTTATAAAATACCGTGTTATCCTGGGAAAATCCTATATTTTCCCTAAAAGTAGGTTGTTGGTTATCCGTTCTAACTGAAGAGCACAAGTATCTACCATACTCATATCGTTAAAGCATAGTTTCTTTTGAAAACCCTTGGTTACTCCCAGTAAGGTATATTAGTCTTATTACATAAATAAAACTAACTGAAAACGTGGTGATCTAAATCCTGAAGGTATTGTTAATACCCTCCCGTAATCACTTGGTTATTAACTCTGAAGTTAGTTCGTTTGATCTATTATTATGTAAATACATCGTTATTATCTACATTGCGAGTTTTATGACCATACATTAACTTGATATGGCGCGAATCGGGCACCAGTATCCTCTATGACTTTGTCACCCGTAGACCTGCCGGTCCTACTGTAGCTAGCAGCAAGGTGCGGGATAGTCAGTCCCGTATAGATCTATACACAAAAATCACGCTCTCCCTCCAGGAGATTCTGGTCACAAGTGCTAGTCCTCCACTTAGTTAAGTTTGTAAGCGCCCAAGGACGTGTCTCCAATTAGATTAACGACTTTACGAATAATAATATAGGAAAACCCTTTTTGTTATTAACATGAATAATATCTTTTTTTTATGATTCATAAGTTCATTTCCTTACTTTTGAAAAGTTCTTTTGCGAGGTTAGTATCTTAACACTTTTTGTAAAACTGATTTCTATATCCGATGTATATTTTTGATGGAAATATATTAAAGAAAATGTTATATTTGAACACAAGATTACTTATGCTTTTGCTTGTATTCCCCCCCCCCCCCCCCTGAAAACATTAAAAACTCGGAAAATATAGGGGTATGAACTCACCTCGAGCAAGTGGTTTGATAGAAGGATCGATACGAAGTGTGACATCCCCTAATTTCTCGGCCAGAAAAGACCGATTTAATTTATGCTTTTTAAAATAAAATCAGAGAAATATTTTCAAAAGATGTTGCGGAATAGGTCCCCAAAATAAAACATGATAAAAGTTTATCAAAACCTTTCTATAAGAAATGTATAGTTTCATTTCATATCAAAACCTCGGGATGTCATGTTCCGATACAGATCAAAAGCATAAACAAGACATTATAAGCCTTTCAACAGTTATTTACAACTACTGGCCTATAATCCAAAAATCTCTCATCGTCCTCCGACTATGCTCGGGGTCCACTACCTGTAATCATAAAAAAACTGAGTGGGTCAGGCTTGGGAGCCTGGTGAGCATATAGGGTTTTCAACCCACAATAATAATAACTTATTAAGTTCACCAATCAACAATAACCATGATTAACCATTCCCGTTGTCCTCACTTTACGTCCCTAAACACCTAACACAAGGGACTTAGCCTAAGGAATATCATCGGGTTGGACACTACTGCTAAGGGGACTCCTCAGCCATACATGTCCTAAAGGCAACCATGAGGGGGATTGGAGTACACCAATGAACATTTAGTTCATCAACACCTACAAGTTGCGAACCTGCTAGTGTGCCACTGGACTGTCTAGAAAGGTCCGTGGTCGTCATCTATACTCCGTTAGACGACTTCACCGATAACAACAACAGCAACACCGACACCGACACCGAGGTCTCTCACCATTTTAACACACACCGACTATTTCGTCTACCCATGTTCTACCCAACATATTTGTAGATAAATTACATATACAGTTTAAAACTTGTATAAAACATCTATTCAACAGTCACCTCAAATAAAAAATTAACATATTTACACATAGCACGTATTTTAAGCTAAATACTTCATATCTATGTGTAAAGTGAAAGTAACTACACACTCACTTGTTTTGATGAAAATCGGGCAGCAATTCGTTTCCTAAAACGATCGTTTCTAATAAAACCGGGAGTTTTATTGAGAAACCGGGCTTTGCAAAGGTCGGGCTTCTAAACCGAAAATATAAATTTTTTGGGCTTCTCGGGCACTTCGTGGTGTATTCCGGGGCTTATAATCGATAGCGGGGCTTTGGGGGATGTTAATATGAAAGAAATATGAGTTTAGGGGCTAAAATTGACACTTTTCCAAAATATACCCGGGAGGTCTCGCACCCTCCTATTTATAGGGGCGAGCCTCCTGATCCAACGGCTGAGAAGGCTCCAGGTGTCGCAGATCCGAGGTTCGCAGGGGAGGGCTCGTACATGGCTCGCACATGGATGCGCATGCGAAGGGGTTGCTGGCCTCTTGTGATTGGACCGAGGTCTAGGTCCGAAGTAGGGGCATTCGTGGCTCATTGCGAGGGTTCGGTCACGAGGAAAAGGGCACGCGTCACACTTCTACTAGACCGCTTCGGATCAGCTCACGAGATCGGATGACTCAGCAGCTCGGACACATGGCTCGCATGACTCACCAATTTCAGACACGTGGCACGTTCTAAGCGAAGGTGACGTGGCCGAAGCCACCTATGCGAATTTTCTCGGTTTTTGTGCAAAAACTTCTAAAATCCATAACTTTCGCATACGAGCTCCGTTTTTGACGTTCTTTATATGCACGCGTAGGTAAAATTACGTTCTACAACTTTCATTTAGACTTCGTCGGCTAATTTTGAATTTAATTTTTATATTATAATTTTTAACAGACCGGGACAGGAAATCCGTTAAAAATTCATAACTTCTTCATCCGACGTCCGTTTTCGTCTGTCTTTTTACCGTTGTGCTACTAATGACGAGACCTTCAATTCTCGTTTAGGTCGTCTCGGCTAAAAATCACTCGATCTAAAATTTGAGTTTTTAGCTGTCTACTGCTAAGCTGAAACTTCGAAAAATCATAACTTCCTCATACGAAGTCAGATTTGGGTGTTCTTTTTATACATACTCTCGGTTTAACGAACACTACAAGTTTTGTTTAGATCACTAAGGCTAAAAAGTAGTTTATCAAAAACTCACTTTTTACGACATTCAGCATCGTGTCGGTTTTGTCGTGAAACTTCGACATGCAATAACTTCTTCGTTACAACTCGGATTTCGGCATTCTTTATATATCTGTAATCCTTGTCACGACCACTACAACTTTCTTAATAGATATCGGCTTTATGTAATATTTATTTTTGACGCTCATTTTTATTCTTAATTAATTAACTCCTAGTAATTAAGCATAAAACACATAAAACACATACAATTCACATAATTCCTCTTTCATTTCTTCAAAATGAGTTACAAAGGTTAACCTAGACTATCACCTTAATATTAATGCCTAGGCTAGAAACACGAGTGTTACAATTCTCTCCCCCTTAGGATGATTTCGTCCCCGGAATCACACACCAACAAACAACTGCAGGTAGCGACTCATCATGTCACTCTCCGTTTCCCAGGTGAGATTTGGTCCATTCGTATGTTTCCAGCGCACAAGCACTAAATCAACCATCTTGCGCCGCAACTTCATAGTCTTACGGTCAAGGATTGCCTCAGGTTCTTCGATCAACCTCTTGTTTTCATCCAACCATAACTCAAAAATCGGTATTATGTCGGGCACATCTCCCGTGAACTTCCTCAAATAACACACATGAAATGTGTTATGAATACCCTCCAGTTCTTCCGGTAATTCTAGCTTGTAAGTTTGATTCCCGATCCTCTGAAGAACTTTAAATGGTCCAATAAACCTTGGACTCAACTTTCCCCTTTTACCAAATCTTATAAGTCCCTTCCACGGCGAGACTTTAAGTAAAGCCGAATCTCCAACTTCGAAGGATATCGGTTGTCTTTTCTTGTCAGCATAGCTCTTTTGTCGATCTTGAGCAGCTAACATCCTCTCCTTATCACTTTCAACTTTTCAGCAGTCTGATGGACTATTTCAGGTCCCGTAAACTGCTTTTCCCCAGCTTCCAGCCAACATGATGGCGTTCGACACTTTTCCCCATACAAAGCGTGATAAGGTGCCATCTTAATGCTTGAGTGGAAACTATTATTATAGGAAAATTCTACTAGAGGTAAGTGTTCATCCCAGTTACCTTGGAATTCTAGGGTACATGCTCTCAGCATATCCTCCAATGTTTGAATCGTTCGTTCGCTCTGACCATCAGTTTGCAGATGGTAAGCTGTACTCAAACACAACTTGGTACCTAATTCCTCTTGTAGACTCCTCCAAAACCTTGAGGTAAAACGGTTGTCACGATCGGATACAATCGTTAACGGAACACCGTGTAGCCTCACAATTTCCTTCACATAAGAATTCGCAAGTTTATCCATAGACCATTTCTCGTTAGCGGCTATGAAATGCGGACTCTTAGTGAAGCGATCAACGACCACCCAAATCATGTCGTGACCGTTCCTTGTTCTGGGCAGTTTAGTCACAAAATCCATGGTAATGTCCTCCCATTTACCCATGGGTACAAGTAAAGGTTCTAAACTCCCATACGGTTTCTGGTGTTGTGCCGTAACCCTAGCACAAGTTACACACTCGGCCACATACTTAGCAACATCGAGCTTCATCCTCGGCCAGCAGTGATAGGGTTTTAGATCCCTATACATTTTCGTACTACTGGGATGAATCGAGTACATGGTTTTGTGAGCTTCTTCCATCAGAAGATCTCTTACTCCTCCCGTCTTAGGTACCCAAATCCTATCTTTGAATACCTTCAGTCCTTGACCGTTTGTATCAGACACCAACGTTTTTCCCAAACGTTCCTCCTTTCAGTCATTTTTCTCCAAAGCTTCCTCCTGAGCTTTCTTTATACTTTCCACAATCATCGAGACGACTTCAATTTTCAGCGCTCTTGGCCTTCTCCTTTCAAGATTTACCTTCCGACTGAGAGCATCAGCAACAACATTTGCTTTACCAGGGTGGTAAAGTATCTCACAGTCGTAGTCCTTGAGTAGTTCTAGCCAGCGCCGCTGCCTCATGTTCAATTCCTTCTGATTAAAGAGATATTGAAGACTCTTATAATCAGTGAAAAGTTTGCATTTAGTACCATAAAGATAGTGCCTCCATATCTTTAAGGCGAATACTACCGCTGCCAACTCCAGATCATGAGTTGGGTAGTTCTTTTCATGCTCTTTCAATTGCCTCGATGCATACGCGATCACTTTATCCCTTTGGGCCAGAACACAACCTAACCCAACTCCAGAGGCATCACTATAGACTGCGAAGTCATTCAGGTAACGAAAGAATTGGTGCTTCACACAATCTCTTCTTCAACTTCTCAAAGGCTTCCTTATGCTTCTCATTCCAAGCATAAGTAGCTCCTTTGTGGGTCAAAGTTGTTAATGGAGTAGCAATCGAAGAAAAGCCTTGGATAAATCTTCGATAATATCCAGCTAATCCTAAAAAGCTTCTAATCTCCGTAGGACTTTTTGGTTGTTGCCACTTCATCACAGCTTCAATCTTTGCTGGGTCAACCGTTATTCCTTCTTGGTTAACCACATGACCTAAAAATTTGACTTCTTGAATCCAAAATTCACATTTGGAGAACTTTGCATACAGCTTCTCCTTTTTCAAAACTTCTAGCACTTCACGCAGATGCTTTTCATGCTCCTGCTTGCTTTTCGAATAGATCAAGATATCATCTATGAATACTATCACGGATTTATCAAGGTATGGTTTACAAACCCTGTTCATCAAATCCATGAAAGCTGTTGGGGCATTGGTTAATCCGAACGACATAACCAAAAATTCATAGTGTCCATATCTTGTTCTGAACGCGGTCTTCTCGATATCCTACTCCCTCACCTTTAGTTGATGGTATCCTGACCTAAGATCGATCTTCGAAAAATAGCTCGATCCTTGCAACTGATCGAACGAGTCATCAATCCTCGGCAACGGGTGCTTGTTCTTTATCGTCGCTTTTATTCAGCTCTCTGTAATCGATGCACATTCTCATGCTCCCGTCTTTCTTCTTTACAAATAACACAGGGGCTCCCCAGGGTGATGAACTAGGTCGAATGAAACCTTTGTCCAATAACTCTTGAAGTTGTGTCATAAGTTCTTTCATCTCTGTTGGTGCTAATCGATATGGTGCTTTTGCTATCGGCGTCGTTCCTGGTAACAAGTCGATACGGAATTCTACTTGTCGATCAGGGGGCAATCTGGGAAGATCTTCTGGAAAGACTTCCGGATAGTCACACACCACCGGAATATTCTGCACCTCTTTCTTCTCCTTCTTAGCATCGATCACGAACGCTAGATATGATGTACATCCCTTGGCCAAACACTTTCTGGCTTTCATTAGGGAAATGATTCCAGAGTTTACTCTACGTTTGTCTCTATACACCATAAACAACTCTTTCCTTGGCGGGTTTACTTTTACTATTTTCTTCCTACACAATATTTCGGCATCATTGGCGCTAAGCCAATCCATTCCTAAAACTATGTCGAAACCATTTAACTCGATAGGCAATAATTCCTCTTGGAACTTATTCCCATCCAAGTCAATGATGATGTTCTTCATACGATGGCTAACAGGTACAAACTTGCCTAGCAATTTCGACTAATAAAGCATTAACTAGTCTATCTACAGGCAAAGCTAGTTTTCTACCAAATTCATGCGATATAAAGGAGTAATTGGCTCCAGAATCAAACAAAATTTGGGCAGACAATTCATTTACGAGAAAGGTACCTGAAGCGACATCGGCTTCTTCTTTCGCAGCTTCGAGTGTAATCTGAAAGGCTCTCGCCTTCGGCTTTGGTGGAAGATTGGGTTTTGCTGCGTCCTTCTTCTTCGGGCAATCCCTCAAAATATGCCCTTCTTCATGGCACCCATGACAGACATTATTAGTGAAGGTGCATTTATTGGCATAATGCCCTGGCTTTCCACATTTGTAACAATTGAGTTCCACGCTGCACTTCCCAGCATGTTTCTTCTTGCACCTGTTACACCACTTGGCTTCGGTTCCTCCTCCGAATTTTCTCGAACCAGACTTCGAGAACTTGTTCTTTTTATTGGAACCTGACGTTCCTTCAAACTTTCTCTTTTCGCCAACTTCAACCTTGCTGGCGGCTCTCCCCTTGATCATATCTTCAACAGACTTGGCAACCCAGATAGCTGCCTCCAAAGTAAGTGTCTGACGTACTGGCACCGCATACTCCCATGTAAGTCCCTTTGCGTACCTGTCAATTTTCGCCAGCTCGTCTGGGACAATACGCAAAGCAAACTCCATTTTGTCTGTGAAGTTATTCGTATATTCGTCAACGGTCATACTCTCCTTCTTCAACGATAGAAATTGGTTTTCTAACTCAAGTACGTTTTGGGCCGAGCAGTACTTGCGCTTGAAGTACACCAAGAACTCTGCCCAAGTCATTTGCAATGGCTCATTAGGGCTTAAGGTTTTCCCCAATGTATTCCACCAACGAGCAGCACTACCCCTGAACTGACGCACTACAAAGGTGGTTTGTAACTTGCCTTGGCAATCACAAGTCATGAAAGCCAACTCCATTTCCGAGATCCAGTCCATAACTCCGACAGGATCTTCTTTTCCAGTGAAGGTCGATGGCTTGCAAGTCATAAAGTCCTTATACTTGCACCCATTCCTCTCCACTCTATCTTCGTGGTTATTCCTCCCAACCACGAGCGGTTCACTATGACCAACCAATCTGCTGTTGTTCCCTTCTTCAGATCGATCGTCATTCAATTCACGTTGTTCAACAGGAACTGAAGGTTCATCCCTGTTGTTCAGCAACATTTGCCTCAACTCTTCCCTCTGTTCAGCCATCATGGTCTGAATCATAGTTCGTACTCCAGCCATGGTGATGGGTTCTGGTGCAGCTCCTACTATAGGCACCTGTTCCACCACTTGGGGTTGAGATTGTTGGTTTCTGTTTGCATTTCCCGCTCCACTTCGAGTTCTTGCCATTATAATCTATATACCGAATAAGGAGAATTTAGGTCTTTATCCTTGTTAGATATTTTAATTACCTTATCACTCCGAAACGTTTACATGTTAGTTCTAATCGTAATCATACGCTTAGAATCCTACACACATAAGGTTTCCAGATCTGGTCGGCAACAGACCATAGATCCGAACAAATAATGGCATATATGGCCACATATAGCATTTAGCACATAAAGGCATTTTAGGCACCTTTCCTAAAATAAACTAGTGCTCATGTCTAAAATATGGTAGACACTCATCTCACAATCATCACTTAGCATTCTAAGCTTAAGTCTAGAAATTCTACAATTTCTTAGTTCGCTTAAACTAATGCTCTGATACCAACTGTGACATCCCCTAATTTCTCGGCCAGAAAAGACCGATTTAATTTATGCTTTTTAAAATAAAATCAGAGAAATCTTTTCAAAAGATGTTGCGGAATAGGTCCCCAAAATAAAACATGATAAAAGTTTATCAAAACCTTTCTATAAGAAATGTATAGTTTCATTTCATATCAAAACCTCGGGATGTCATGTTCCGATACAGATCAAAAGCATAAACAAGACATTATAAGCCTTTCAACAGTTATTTACAACTACTGGCCTATAATCCAAAAATCTCTCATCGTCCTCCGACTATGCTCGGGGTCCACTACCTGTAATCATAAAAAAACTGAGTGGGTCAGGCTTGGGAGCCTGGTGAGCATATAGGGTTTTCAACCCACGATAATAATAACTTATTAAGTTCACCAATCAACAATAACCATGATTACCCATTCCCGTTGTCCTCACTTTACGTCCCTAAACACCTAACACAAGGGACTTAGCCTAAGGAATATCATCGGGTTGGACACTACTGCTAAGGGGACTCCTCAGCCATACATGTCCTAAAAGCAACCATGAGGGGGATTGGAGTACACCAATGAACATTTAGTTCATCAACACCTACAAGTTGCGAACCTGCTAGTGTGCCACTGGACTGTCTAGAAAGGTTCGTGGTCGTCATCTATACTCCGTTAGACGACTTCACCGATAACAACAACAACAACACCGACACCGACACCGAGGCCTCTCACCATGTTAACATACACCGACTATTTCGTCTACCCATGTTCTACCCAACATATTTGTAGATAAAATACATATACAGTTTAAAACTTGTATAAAACATCTATTCAACAGTCACCTCAAATAAAAAATTAACATATTTACACATAGCACGTATTTTAAGCTAAATACTTCATATCTATGTGTAAAGTGAAAGTAACTACACACTCACTTGTTTTGATGAAAATCGGGCAACAATTCGTTTCCTAAAACGATCGTTTCTAATAAAACCGGGCTTTGCAAAGGTCGGGCTTCGAAACCGAAAATATAAATTTTTGGGGCTTCTCGGGTACTTCGTGGCGTATTCCGTGGCTTATAATCGATAGCGGGGCTTTGGGAAATGTTAATATGAAAGAAATATGAGTTTAGGAGCTAAAATTGACACTTTTCCAAAATATACCCGGGAGGTCTCGCACCCTCCTATTTATAGGGGCGAGCCTCCTGATCCAACGGCTGAGAAGGCACCAGGTGTCGCAGATCCGAGGTTCGCAGGGGAGGGCTCGCACATGGATGCGCATGCGAAGGGGTTGCTGGCCTCTTGTGATTGGACCGAGGTCTAGGTCCGAAGTAGGGGCATTCGTGGCTCATTGCGAGGGTTCGGTCACGAGGAAAAGGGCACGCGTCGCACTTCTACTGGACCGCTTCGGATCAGCTCACGAGATCGGATGACTCAGCAGCTCGGACACGTGGCTCGGATGACTCACAAATTTCGGACACGTGGCACGTTCTAAGCGAAGGTGACGTGGCCGAAGCCACCTATGCGAATTTTCTCGGTTTTTGTGCAAAAACTTCTAAAATCCATAACTTTCGCATACGAGCTCCGTTTTTGACGTTCTTTATATGCACGCGTAGGTAAAATTATGCTCTACAACTTTTGTTTAGACTTTGTCGGCTAATTTTGACTTTAATTTTTATATTATTATTTTTAACAGACCGGGACAGGAAATCTATTAAAAATTCATAACTTCTTCATCCGACATCCGTTTTCGTCTGTCTTTTTACCGTTGTGCTACTAATGACGAGACCTTCGATTCTCGTTTAGGTCGTCTCGGCTAAAAATCACTCGATCTAAAATTCGAGTTTTTAGCTGTCTACTGCTAAGCTGAAATTTCGAAAAATCATAACTTCCTCATACGAAGTTAGATTTGGGTGTTCTTTTTATACCTACTCTCGGTTTAACGAACACTACAAGTTTTGTTTAGATCACTAAGGCTAAAAAGTAGTTTATCAAAAACTCACTTTTTACGACATTCAGCATCGTGTCGGTTTTGTCGTGAAACTTCGACATGTCATAACTTCATCGTTACAACTCGGATTTCGGCATTCTTTATATATCCATAATCCTTGTCACGACCACTACAACTTTCTTAATAGATATCGGTTTTATCTAATATTTATTTTTGACGCTCATTTTTATTCTTAATTAATTAACTCCTAGTAATTAAGCATAAAACATATAAAACACATAGAATTCACATAATTCCTTTTTCATATCTTCAAAATCAGTTACAAAGGTTAACCTAGACTATCACCTTAATATTAATGCCTAGGCTAGAAACACGAGTGGTACACGGAGGCTGAGTGTCAAGTGAATCCTTGAACACGATTGGACCTTATTCAACATGTAATAATACATATAGGAGCCAAATTAGGGCATTTCGCTACTAGACATGATATGAAAACACTCTAGGGACTTAGAAACACTTGTACTAAGTGTTGGAACCTTATGGTATTGAGTAAGGGGGGTGTATGACCACCTTATGTGTGTGTGCGGCCATGGGTGTGCGGCCCATGAGGTGTGCGGCCATACACTCATGATGGAAGGTGTCTTTGAGGTGTTTTCAAGGTTCACATTAGCATCCATGAAGTGTTCTAGGTCCATGCTTAGTTGTGGTGCAAGTTTGAGGTCAATAAGGGTCATGGAAGTGGGTTTGCGGCCCTAGGATGTGTGTGCGGCCGTACATAGGGGTGTGCGGCCGTACACCCTTCATGCATATGCCCAAAATGTCTAATTTAAGGTGCAACAAGGCTAGGGTCATGTCCATCTCGAAGATAGGGGTCAAACACTCACTTTGGAGGGTCTTTTAGGAGTGTACGGCCAACCTCTTGAGGGTGTGCGGCGTACTCCTTTAAAGGATGAAGAACACGGCCGTACTCCTTCGCGGGCGGAGCACGTCATGTACAGTATCACAACAATTGTAGAATAGGAATCAAAGCAACACGACCATTACATTGATAAGGTAAAGTATTTACATCTGTTCAACACATAGTTTGTATGATATTAAAATGTATAACAAAAGTATTAAAAGACGTGACTCTAAAAGCTCCGTCTTCTCAAAATCTGCGAGTGTACCTGTCTTATCGGTTCCCTGAGAACACAAGTGATTTTGAAAGTGTATCGACATTTAAGTTGGTGAGTTCATAAGTATGTTTTAGTGAAGGAAAACTTGTCTTTGTACTATGAAAATGCTATTATGTTTCTCCAAAAAATCCAATATTTTCTATAGTGAATGTAATGTAGTCATGTATGTTCCTTGTAAATGTATATTGTATTAGTGTACTCAATACTAGAAAACAGTGTATTGCATCTGTATTTATAAGAAAACCTTTGTATGTATACCTGGATACCACCAGTTATAATGAAAGTAGTGTACTGTAATAGCGTTGGTATTAAAACCTTAGTATGAATGCCTGGTTATCACCAGCTGTAGTGTAAAGTAGTGTATCATAGGGTACTGTAGTTTTATTAAATTAAATAAAACCGTTGAAGTAGTGTTAATCCCGTAAACATATGTGTTAGTTATAATGTTGTGAGTTTCATATAACCATGCTTGATATGACCTAGTGACCTCTAAGATGTTCTTCTGGTGTCTGAAAGTTATGACATTTGTCACCCCAGGCCAGCCGGCCTAACTGTAGCTAGCAGTTCAGGTGTGGGACTGTCAGTCCCGTATAGATCTATACACAAATCTCACGCTCTCCCTCCAGGAGACTCTGGTTATACTGTATAGGATTTAGTTCTGTACCCTGATGGATACTAGTGAAGTAGTGCCCCACAACCTTGTATTAACTAGTTTATGTGTAGTATCGTAGTGTTGTAGTGTTCTATTGTATTAGAAACTGTATGTAGTGTCATGTATTAATGTACCTTATAGTGTAAAGTAATCATACTTAAATAATTATTTTAGTAGTGTATACTTGTATTAATGTATTAGAGTAGTGTTTCCCAAACTATACCTATTATAGTTTCGTTTGTATATTCTTGTTTCGTGTATTGTATTTAGCGACGTAGTGTAGTGAATCTCAAATTATACCAATTATAATCTAACTGTAATGTTCTGTAGTGTAATGAAAACATTTACAATTTAATTTTATGAAAGCAATATACCATTATGCTCAACATATTACAAAAGGGTTAAAAATATATGAAATATTTTAGGAGCGTAGCGAATGCTCGGTTTGAAACAATTGCAAAGGTTTTAAAACTATTTAAAAATGTTTGAATAAACACAAAAGTCCTTGTATAAACACAAAACTATTTTAAAACTATATATGAAATATTTTTAGGAGTGTAGGGTTAGTATTATTCTTGTGTTTCACTTTGCATGTTTTGATTCCAGAATAACTAGGTCATTCTTTCCGAATGACTAAGTTATTCAAACCATCCACAGTCGGTCATATGTTGGAAGTAGATATGAATCAAGAATGTCATGAAGCTGGTTTGTAGATGTCCAAGGTAGTGGACATAGCAAGAGTTGCTGCAACATGGATGAGTGCTCATAAGTTCTGAGTATTGGATTAAACCCACGCTCATTTGAATCACTTCATGGATTTTATCACGAGTGAATCATGAGACGATAATATCTTATATTCTTCAAACCTAGAGATATGAGTTATTGACTATGACTTGGTTATACATTGATTGCATGAAAATGCATTGGTAACTCGATGTTATAAAACTTGCCTTTGTGTATGATTCAACAAGTAGTTAGTACAAGCATATGAGTCAAAGTTTATCCATTCCTTTTACCCTTAAAGGGATAAAAGCGATATCTGTGGAAAACCATTAAGTGGGTGTTCAACAAGTAGTCAGGGGGCCATTATAAGTGGAAAACCATTAAGCAATTGTCGAGGACAATCTAAAGTTTACCAAAGATTGGTTGCTCAGGGACAGTTGGAAGTATAGTGTTAAACTTTTGAAAGGACCATATTGACATACTCTGAAAAGAGGGAACTCTTGTTCACAATTGATAGTCAAAATGGGCATATGGAAATGTTTCCATAGGAGGAAGTTATCCTTTGAATCTGTGTAAGATTAGAAAACTTAATGCAATAAGGATATTCAAAGGAATGTACTTTGAATGTGAGACTTCGTTTCCATGGAATTGATCTCCATTGGAATACTTTGTAATGTTTTTTGCCAAGTCTTTGAGACTTGGGCATAGTCATTACAACGGCATCATTGCATATAAGTTTAGAATCTAACAGATCACACTAAATGGCAAGAGTTTGGTATTCTTACATTTACAATAAGGATTGGTATTCATTGTATCATTAGACCAACATAGTGGGCATACTTAGAGTATGACATAGCTATTCTTTGGACAAACATAGTGTGCATTCTTGGAGCATGGCATGACTATTGTTTTAATTCAAGTATTAAGTTGATTATTCAAAACATTATACAATGAATAATGAGTAATCAATATGGTGCTTAGATAAAAGGTGTTTTTATTTACACTCAAAGAGTTTTGGGGCCATATAGGATTAGTATTATTCTTGTGTTTCAATTTGCATGTTTTGACTTCCAGAATAACTAGGTCATTCTTTCCGAATGACTAAGTTACTCAAACCATCCACAGTCGGTCATATGTTGGAAGTAGATATGAATCAAGACTGTCATGAAGCTGGTTTGTAGATGTCCAAGGTAGTGGACATAGCAAGAGTTGCTGCAACATTCATGAGTGCTCATACGTTCTGAGTATATCTTCGAGTTTTAAGGCTGGAATTGGCCTAGAATCATTACCCTAAGCTGTTTTGGACTTATAAAACCTATTTTTGATGTGGTAATGATTATAGTAAACCAATTTCAAAGTCATTATCAAAGTTTCAAGGTTTATATATGTTTATATGATTCTTGAAAATTGTTGATATGGATTGTTCATGCTTATGAGTTTTGGTAGATCATAGAAATTATATGCAAATTGTTTGTTAGTGTAATTCTTGATCTTAATGAAATTGTATGGACTCCATAACTTGTCCTCAAGTTATGGATTACCTAAAGTTTTTGTGTGTTACCTTGTTTTATGAGTTAATTTAGATTAATGGAAAAATTATGTGTTAGTTGTTTTCAATCCAAATTGATCTAAAAGTAGTTCATAAAATGTGTTTTTGTAACTTGTCCTCAAGTTATATGAAAAGTCACATTTATGAATCTTAAAACTCATAAAAGTGTCATAGGTTACAAAATGAAGTCTTTTTCTCATAAATAGTTTTATGGACTTCATTACTTGTCCTCAAGTTATGGATGTTCAAGAGTGTCTTCATTAAAGTTTTTAAAACTTTAATTAAACTCATAAGTTATGAAAATCCAAGAGTTTTGAATAGTTTCAATACTTGCCCTCAAGTTTTGGAATTTGTAAAGTTTTGCTTATGAATGCTTTAATTCCAAATCAAACCCTAGAATTTTAAAAGTTTAAAATTCAACCCTTATACTATTATTATAATTTTAATTATATAGATATCTATAAGATAAAGTCAATCTTACTGTTAGTAGGCCTCATTCACGAAGCCGGTCTATAAGGGGGTATAATGTTACTGCCTATAAAATGGTAGTTTAATGGCTATCCACTCTCACCCACCGCTTCCTTGACTGGTGGAGGGTCGTTAGCCGAACGGGTAGGATAGGACTCTAATTCTCCTTTCGTTAAAAGTATAATGATAAATACTAAGTAACTAAACTCTTATAAATTCTCAATCTTAGTTATTTAGGAAAATGTGAAATGGTGCTAACCCATGAAATTACACTTTGCACCTTTGTTAAGTCGTTAGTGGAGCGTGTGTGGTTAACCGGCACACTAATATGGGACTGACAATGTGTGGCGAAGGGTAACTTAAGTTTATCATAGATTGGTGGAGCGTGTGTGGTTAACCGACACATCAATTAGGTGATAAAGTTGAGGGTACCAAGTCAATTTGCATGGTTATTCACACCTTATTTGTGATCCTCGGCATCCCAGTCACAAATTTAAGAGGGCACAATCGAGATTCAAACATGCCAATGAAAGTTTAATGTATCTCAAAAGATCTAGAAGTTTCAAATCCAATTAAAACTGAATTATATTTCGTTTTCATGGTGGAAATTGGTAAATCTTCATTTACCTACCTTCAACTATTTTATAGCTTGGATTACGACATCCCTCTTCCGGTTATAAATAGGTTGTTGGATCCTAGCCTTAATATTTCATATTGGGTGTTATATTAAGGACTTTAAATCAACTAAACTTGAATTTCTCCCATTATAGATGTCTAGTTAAGACAACTATGGTCTTCCCAAATCTTTAGGAACAAGCTTTCCTATTGAAGATAATATTCCACATGGCAATCAAGGTGAAAGATTAATCCCTTTGTTGTGCATTAATGGGACTGGAAATCATGCTTCACTTCCTCCACCTCCTCCAATAATTTTCCTTATCCCACAAGTTTCAGGACTTGAAAAAGTTCTAAGTCACTCAATCCCTATTGGCAAGCAAAGACTATATGTGCTTACATCTTGAAGGTTAAGTCACATATTGGCAAGCCGTGAGAGTCGGGTGTCGAAGTCTCGAGGTAGCTGGCTGTTGACATTGGTTCTTCAGTCACTCCCTGATGACAGATCACGACATGACCCTTAGTGATCTTACCTATTTGCTTGATGCTGCTAAATCATCAATGATTTGGAGCATTGGTAAAGCAAATTAGATTGGAAGATCTACTTCCCAACCCTATTTTGACATTGACAATGGTGACATTGGAAGTCCGGAAAAGCATTCTCTTCCCAATAGAAAGGGACTGACCATGGTCAAGTCATTTGACCATTGGTAAAGAGAAAGGCTAAGTCTGAGACAATCAAGTGTACCATTTCCAAAGAGTCCATATGTTTCTTTTGACAAAAGAAGGGGCATTGGTTGCGAAGCTGCCGAATTTACCTGAAAGTTCATAAGGATGGTAAAAGTCAAAAAGGTTTGACTTTGCTTCAGGTTAAAGTCCATTATCTAACTCTATGAAGTCTCTTTTGGAGATTCTTAATACATGATGTAATGTAATTACATTTTGATGTTTTGGAAGAATCAAAGGAAGCTTAAAGAAAGAGTGTGCTGATTCTGATCGCGAAGATGGATTTCGATCGCATGGTTCGATGATCAGAATTTTGAGCTGCTGCTTAAGAGTTATGATATGTTGCTTAGGAATAGATAACATGTTTTTCATATGTATTTGCATTGCAAGGATAAGGTTTTTCCGCAAAGTTCAAAAATAAAAGAAAATTTTGATTTTATTTATTTTAAGTATCCTTACAATGGCATTTGTGAAAAAATTATTGTTTATATGTTTCCATTGATAAGCAATATTGGAAAATGGATTTGATTCTTTCATTTGTGGTAGTGTCATAATTTACCAAATAAGGAAAGATTTTCATCACCCACGTTTCAGTTGGATAGAAACTTGGAATCATGCAAGTTGTATTGTGTGATGAATGAGAATTTTCATCTTTGGGAAATTAAGACTAAGTCCTTGCTCACATGTATATGTGAGTAAAGTGAAGGACTAAAGGATTGGGTACACTTGGTTGTGCGCTGGTCAAGTCAACCACAAGGAATGATAAGATTATTCGTCATGATTTACTAAAGTTTAGTAAATATGTTTATACTTACAAGTTTAAGTGTAATTCTGAAACATTGGAAAAGTTTCAATGTATGGCAGAACGAATGAGAACAATCAAATAAGGTAGAAATATAAAAATTTCTCCAATCTGAAGAGATGGGAGAGTACTTGAGTATCTTGTTTTATGATTATCTTAGTGATTATGAAACCATATCACAATAGATCCTCTAAGGACACCTTAGTGCATTTGTTTGACTAAGGAGAGGAATCATGAATTGTTGAAATGGTTAAATCAAAAGATAAATCATGCTTTGTTCCAAAAATCAAGTCTTAGAGTCATACTCTAAGATTGTAACTTGAGTGACATAATCTTTAGAAAGTTTATAACACTTGTCAAATGTAGAGTAAGATGTTTCTATTCTTGTACATTTGAATTTGGTTAGTTGTGATGTTTTGGATAAAACAAAGACCAACTAAGACCAATTGTATGAAGTGTTTAACTTGATAAGAATCTGCACTAACTCTTGAATATTTGTTTTGTCAAGGAATGGTTCTTGACAAAGAGAATACTATATGTCAAGAGGTCAGTGGGAGTCTTAAAAGATCTTGAGGTAGTTTCAAGATCTAATCAGGAGTATTGTTTAATCACTAGCACACGACTTGAGGTTTGTAACCTATCGTGTTGACATATTCTTATTTATGTGCCTATTCCAGTTAAATTTGACTATGCTTGTGAGTTCTATGAGTTCTCAATTGTTTGCATAACAATGTGGAAGCAATGGTAGGCCCTTGAGCTGCCAAGTGGCAAGAAATTAAGATTGAACAAGTTCAGTCCATATAAGTTTGGGTTTGTCACTAACCCTGTCTTGTGATTATGTTTTTGACAAATTCACATGGATAGGAACACTTACACCATAAAAAAATCTAAGTTTCATAAGGTTTCTCTCCGATTCATGAAAATGATGGTGAGGAAACGCTTTCACTAAGTAGATTTTAAGTAGATAGTAATTGTGAGTTTTGCATTCTCAAAGTCATTAGTGGAGCGCGTGTGGTTAACCGACGCACTAACATGGACTTGTGAGAATGGCAAAAGGTATAAACATTATGATTACGGCATCCCTCTTCATAATTGTTTAGACACATATGTGAGCCATCTAAGGAAAGGTGTATGATTTTGATAAAGTCTTATCAAAGCAATCTTGTATCAGAAATCTGAACTTTGGCAAGAAAGTCAATAAAGTATTGATTTCTAGAAGTCCAGTTGATCTCTGAATACATGTCAAAGCTAGTGGGAGCATAAGTGTTGTGCTAGTAAGATAATAATCATTGTTCTAGTGGGAGCATGATTATTATGGTTAGTGTTGCAAGTTAGCAATGTTAATTATAGAAAACAAAAGGTGCAATTCGCTTTGAAAAGTTGTTTTGCTATATTTAAGGGAGAGGATTAATACTTTATTCCAATTCTAAAAGCTTAGATTGAGATTTTAATCAACTTTAGTCAAGATATATATGAATTTTATGTTGGAATGGTTCAACATAAGGAAATTCTATATATGTTGCATTCTCAAAATTCGATTATGATTACGACATCCCTCTTCATAGTTCTAATTTTGATAACATGGAAAATAAAAATTTGTATAGCATGAATCAGGTCCCATATGCTTCGGGTATAGGATCGATTACATGTGCTATAATATTCATCCATTCTAAAATTTTCAAATGCCTGGGGCATTAAGAGGGAAAACCATTATAAGTGGCTATAATATTCATCCATTGGATTAAACCCACGCTCATTTGAATCACTTCATGGATTTTATCACGAGTGAATCATGAGATGATAATATCTTATATTCTTCAAACCTAGAGATATGAGTTGTTGACTATGACTTGGTTATACATTGATTGCACGAAAACGCATTGGTAACTCGATGTTATAAAACATGCCTTTGTGTATGATTCAACAAGTAGTTAGTACAAGCATATGAGTCAAAGTTTATCCATTCCTTTTACCCTTAAAGGGATAAAAGCGATATCTGTGGGCCCCTCGATGATTTAGTGATGACACCCTAAGTGCTTGGCCAAGCCTGGACTGATTTGATTTGTTCAATTAGTCGGTCGTCATAAATCAGAAATCGGGAAACAACAAATGAACAGAGAGAATGATTGTAATCCATGTCTCAGTCCATATGATATCTAGAATGGAGGAATATATGATCACTTATATAATGGATGCATCATTGATTTGTTCAGAGTTCGACATCGGCTTTTAAGAGCTACGATTGCTAGTCGGGTTATGAAGTCGTACTTGCAATAATAGTTATTAGACTTATCCAAGTGGGAGACTGTTGGATTAGTGTCTAAGTCCATAACTATAATTGGTATATACTTGACCCGACCCGGCATGGTCCATTTGGGTTGCATGGCATCGGGACATTTGGATAGACCTTTTGTGAGAAGAGGATATTTGTGACATATTAATATAGTATAAGTTCTAATATATTAATATGAAGTCATATTATTTAATTAGTATTGATCAAGAATTAATTTGGAAATAATTTAGTGATCAAAAGAGACTAGTTAAATATATGGGGATTGATTGTGTAAATCATTCATTCTTATATATGTGGGCTTATGATCCATGATTCCTTATGTTGGGTTTAACCCATGTGGTGACCCATGGATACTCCATGGAGGTTAAAACCCACGGAGCATAAGGAATGGGTAAAGTCATGGGTTACATGGTGTAACCCTAATGTGCACACTATATAAAGACCACATTGGTTGGTGAAACTGGCACTAGTACATACACAAGAGGGAAAGCCGATTTCTAAGAGTCAAGTATCTCTTCTCATCGTTATTCCAAATGTTGATGATGTTGTGTGAACCATTTGAGGTGTCACACTTGAGGCACTAGGCTCTTAAGCTCCGTGGAATCAAGCTACAACAAAGAGGTATGTATTCTATCTAGTTTTGTTATCCTAGTACATATGATTGTATGCTAGTTAGGGTAATACCTTGGAAAATTGATATTTGCATGTATAATAGAGAAAACATAGATCCAAGGTATTTAGGGTTGCATGTACACCTTAGGAGTGTTAGAATGCTCAAAACCCAACAATATTATGCTTATACTCTCCTATTTCAACATGGTTTTCCCATAAACTTGTATATAAGTTAAATGAACATGCACTCAAGGCATTTAAAGTTCCTATATCTACAATATAGGTGGTGAGTTTTTACTTGAACATGATTGTAGTCTAGATTTTCATTGACATGAAATAACGGGTTGTTATAATTTTTGGGTCGTTACATTACTGATGGCCCTGAATGAAGCGGGATGTAGCCTGGTACGTTGAGAGGTGCTTAACCTGCAGAAAGGTCAAGGCCGAGCACCAGAGGTCTCACAGCAAGATCCAGCCGTTGGATATCCATATGTGGAACAGGGAAGATATTACTGTCGATTTCATCATGAAGCTTCCCAGGACCGCGCGGGGAATGGATTCGATTTGGGTCATCATGGATCGTTTGTAACGCCCGTAGATCCGGGCTAGTCAAATTAGAGATAATAGGGGTCGAAAACGACTTTTTGACAAAAGATTATTTAGAATAAATAATCTTAACCAAGTTGTAGAATACGTCTCAAGGGTTCCGTACATATAAAGAACGTTGAAATCCGAGTTATAACGAAGAAGTTATGGTCCGTCGAAGTTTTACGGCAAAACCGGCACGACACCGGGAGACGTAAATAGTGAATTTATGATGGATGACTTTTTAGCCTTAAAAATCTAAACAAAAGTTGTAGTATGCGTTAAACCGAGAACATACAAAAAACGAATGCCCAAATCTGACTTCGTATGAGGAAGTTATGAATTTTCTAACATTTGGCTTAACAGTGCATAGCCCGAAACTCGAATTTTAGATCGAGCGGTTTTTGGCCTACGCGACCTAAATGAGAATTGAAGATCTCATTAAGGAACTCAACGGTAAAAAGACAGATGAAAACAGAGTCCGTATTTAGAAGTTATGAATTTTACGCGGACATTTAACAGTATAATCTCCTCGTACTGTTAAATTTAAGATCGGTCGAGAATTAGCCAACGGAGTCAAAATGAAAGTTGTAGATCTTATTTTTACCTACGAGTGGATATAAAGAACGTCAAAAACGGAGGTCGTATGTGAAAGTTACGGATTTTAGAAGTCGGAAGTGTGCTGTGCGAAAATGGGTGATGTGGCACAATCTTGGGCATTGCTTTCTCCCCAAGTCTTGCCACTAGATGGTGACATGTGGCACCAAGTTCAGCCATTTTTCATCCTATAAATAGAACCTCTCCCATCCTCATTTTCTTCACACCTTTCCCATTCTTTCTTCTCTTTACTCTCTCTCTCTAGAACCTCTCTCTAGCCCCGAAACCCCCCGAAAAGCCTAGGGAACCTCCCTAGCACGTGGCGGAAGCCCCGGAGCGCTCGACGGCTCCGAAAAGAAGAGCTTTTCGGCTCGGGAACGCTGCTCCAAGCAAAGCCCGGTTTTCTATAAAACCCGCTGTAAGTGAGCTATGGCTACGCTATTTTTAATATAGCTTTTATTTAATTATAGTAACGTTATTAGGAACTTATAATAACTACTTGGGATATTATTATGAGTTATATAAGTATTTTTTTAACGCTTATATAATAGTAATAATAGCTAGACTATTAATTAGTCTCAGCGAATAATATACTAAACTCTAGTGGTAATAATACTAGGTTTCGTCGAAGGAAATTATTTTTAAGAAGCGAAGCGCTGTCTGAGTTCGGAATCACCACCTTTTCAAGTGAGTGCATGGTCCCTTTCAGCTTACACATAGATATGAAGTATTTTATGAAAATTACGTGTTGTGTGTGCATATTATCTGTATACTTGCTATCTATGCTGGATGAACGATTTTATACATGTTTTAAATGATTTAAACTGTATATGTATTTTATATCTACAAAATGTGTTGGGTAAAACATGGGTAGATGAATAGTTGCTGTGTGACAAAATAAAAAAATAAGAGGCCTCGATATAGATGTTATTGATGATCCAGTCATCTAGCGGAGTATAGATGACGACCACAGACTATTCTAGACAGTCCAGTGGAACGCTAGCAGGATCGCAACCTGTAGGTGTTTATTTGAATTGTGTGCTCACCAGCAGTACTCCATCCCCCACATGGTTGCCTTATTTGACATGAATTGTTGAGGAACCCCCGAAGCATGTGTTGTCACCCCGATGAAAGTCCTTAGACTAGGTCCCTTGTGTTAGATGTTTTAGGGACGTAAAGTGAGGATAACGGGAACAGGTAATCGGGTTTGTTTGGTTTGATAAAGTTAATAAACTTATTTACTGTGGGTTGAAAACCCTATGTACTCACCAGGTTTCCCAACCTGACCCACTCAGTTTATTTATATCACAGGTGTTGATATGAAGTCACATTATACTGAGAGATTAAGGAGATATAAATCACTAGTGATAATGAATGTAAGTTCTGTTTATGCTTATGTTTCTGTATTGACGATGACATCCCAAATGTTTTAAAATGAATAAAAATATTTTTCTTCGGAAATGATTTCATAACGTATTTATCATGTTTTACTGGGAACAAATTCTGCAATATTTTTATTAAAAGAGGTACTCTGATTTTTATAAAGCATAAACAAAATCGGTCTTTTCTGGCCGTGAAAATGGGGATGTCACAGTTGGTATCAGAGCATTAGTTTAAGCGAACTAGGAATATGGATTTATTTCTAGACTTAAACTTAGAATGCTAAGCAAGGATTGTGAGGAGTGTGTCTAATAAAATTTAGGTAAAGCACCTGAATAGACACAAGCACTAGTTAATTTAGGGAAAATGCCTAACATGCTTTTATGTGCTAAACGATTTATGATATGCATTGTATAATCGGATCTATGGTTTGTTGCCGACCGGATCTAGAAACTTTATGTGTTCAGATTTCTAAACGTTTAATTACGGTATTAGAACTGGCATATAACTTTTCGGAGAAATAGGGAGAATTACACGTCGATCGTAAATAAAATCTTTCCTATCTTAATTCTCGAGATTGCACACCGAACGTCTGATTTGGTATATAGATCGAAATGGCAAGAACCCGTAGTGGATCCGGGAATGCAAATGGGAACAGGAATCAACCACCAGTGATTGAACAAATACCTGTTGTAGCAGATGCTCCTGAGCCAATTACAATGGCCGGAGTACAAGCCATGATACGGGCTATGTTGGCTGAACAACGGGAAGAGATGAGGCAAATGTTGCATGAAAATAGGGACGAACCTACAATGCCAGTTGAACAGCCAGAATTGAACGATGGGCAGTCAGAAGGAGGGAACTACAGTGGGACCGTTGGTCAAGCCAACCCACCAATAGTTCGACAAAACAACCAGTATGATGGAGTCGAGAGGAATGGATGCAAGTACAAGGATTTTCTGACTTGCAATCCATCGACTTTCACTGGAAAGGAAGATCCGATCGGAGTCATGGATTGGATCTCGGAGATGGTGTTAGCTTTCATGACGTGTCGTTGCAGAGGCAAGTTACAGACCACCTTTGCAGTACGTCATTTCCGAGGAGGTGATGTGCGCTGGTGGAATACCCTGGGGAAGACTCTAAGCCCCAATGAGCCCCTGCAACTGACATGGGCAGAGTTTTTGGTGCAGTTCAAACGCAAGTACTACTCAGCCCAAAACCTGCTCGAGCTAGAGAACCAGTTCCTGACCTTGAAGAAAGGAAGCATGTCAATTGATGAATACACCAACAACTTCACAGAGAAGATGGAGTTTGCCTTGCGTCTTGTTTCGGATGAGCTGACGAAAATCGACAAGTACGCAAAGGGACTTCCATGGGAGTACGCGGTTCCAGTGCGTCAGTCACCTACTCTGGAGGCAGCTATCTGGGCTGCCAAGTCTGTGGAGGATATGATTAAGGGAAGAGATGCCAACAAGATTGAGGTTGGCGAAAAGAGGAAGTTTGAGGGGTCTACGAGGCCCAATAAGAAGATCAAGTATGGTTCAAAGGAGTTTAGCGGAGGAGGAAACAATGTGAAATGGTGCGAGAAGTGCAAGAAGAAGCACTTCGGGAAATGTAGCGAGGAAGTGACTTGCTACAAGTGTGGGAAGACCGGACATTACGCCAATGAGTGCACCGCCAACAAAAGGGTGTGTTATGAATGCCGTGAAGAAGGGCACGTTGCTATGAATTGCCCGAAGAAGAAAGAGGCGGCAAGACCAAACATTCCACCGAAACCGAAAGCAAGAGCGTTCCATATGATCCTTGACGAAGAAGATGGAAATGAAAGGGATTAGGAATGAGGATCTATGAAGTAGTCGTGTAAATAGTACCACGTGGTGTAGCCTATTAGAGGCATAGTATAGGTTGAACTTGAACACCTATGTAATCGTTTCAAGGAATAATATAAAACCTTCGTTTTGTTATCTAATGTGTCAAGTTGTTATGTGATTTTCTTGTATGGTGACTTGGGTGAACTGCAAGACAATACTTGGGACGAGTATGAGTAGGTGTGAAAGGTAGTAGAGGCCTATACTACCCAAAGCACAGGACTCACGCTTGGATCAGGGAAAGTCACAAGGTTACCAAGAAGCTAGTAATTGATACCGTTTTATTCAAATATGTCGTTACCATCGTTTCGGTAATGACTAAGATGATGATTGTTATTCCGACCCTAGTGGTCATATCGAATTGAGTCCGACTACGATAAGTATGTTACGTGGTTCAGAGAACCAAGTTTGATGTAGTATCTGACTTAAGTCGGAAGATTGAAATAAAAGATAATCAAAGCGATCGGTAGAGGTATCGCGATAGTTGCTTGTAGCTAGAAATGATACCTTTTAAGATGTGATTAGAACATGAAGAAATGTATAGTCTGTTCTGGAAGACTCTAAGAGACATGAGTCTAAGCGTGGGAACATACGATGATAAGTCATTAGAATATGACACATCGTTCCATTTTAGTAATAAAATAATTTATCTTAAGTTTGTTAAGAAGAAGAATAAGTCTCCAGTAAGGATCGAGATTGTGACTTGAAGGTCATAATTTGGAGTCTAATGTGAGATAGGGAGCAAGTGCAAGATCGAGCACCGCCTGCAATCAGGAAGTCTTAGAGTTAGATATTCGTTCGAAGAAACATCAAAGTTACGGTTATTAATTAGGATGCAGAGATAACGTATGGAGTCATCATGTAAGCCCTGTTTCGTTGATGATTCCGGGACATAATCATCCTAAGGGGGAGATAATTGTAACGCCCGTAGATCCGGGCTAGTCAATTTAGAGATAATAGGGGTCGAAAACGACTTTTTGACAAAATATTATTTAGAATAAATAATCTTAACCAAGTTGTAGAATACGTCTCAAGGGTTCCGTACATATAAATAACGTTGAAATCCGAGTTATAACGAAGAAGTTATGGTCCGTCGAAGTTTTACGGCAAAACCGTCACGACACCGGGAGACGTAAATAGTGAATTTACGATGGAGGACTTTTTAGCCTTAAAAATCTAAACAAAACTTGTAGTATACGTTAAACCGAGAACATACAAAAAAACGAACGCCCAAATCTGACTTCGTATGAGGAAGTTATGAATTTTCTAAGATTTGGCTTAACAATGCACAGCCCGAAACTCGAATTTTAGATCGAGCGGTTTTTGGCCTACGTGACCTAAATGAGAATTGAAGATCTCATTAATAGGAACTCAACGGTAAAAAGACAGACGAAAACAGAGTCCGTATGTAGAAGTTATGAATTTTACGCGGACATTTAACAGTATAATCTCCTCGTACTATTAAATTTAAGATCGGTCGAGAACTAGCTGACGGAGTCAAATAGAAATTTGTAGATCTTATTTTTACCTACGTGTGGATATAAAGAACGTCAAAAACGAAGGTCGTATGTGAAACTTACGGATCTTATTTTGAGGCCTTCACCAATGCAACTTGATAGGATGGACTTTTGAGAATAAGGTTATTTTTGATATTTTAATATATTACAAGTATAATATATTAATATGAAATCATATTATTTAATTAGTATTGATCAAAGAATTAATTTGGAATTAATTTAGTGATCAAAATAGGCTAATTAAATATACGAGGACTGATTTGGTAAATCAATGATTCTTATAGTGTGGGTCAATGATCCATGGTTATTTGGGTGGGCTAAACCAACATGGATAGTCCATGGAGGTTAACCCATGGAGCCTAAGTAAGATGAAGAGTCATGGTGCATTAGGGTTTGCATGGATGTAACCCTAGCACTTGCCACACTATAAATAGACACCCCTAGAGCCAAAATCGGTTACACCTATCATTCTTGGAGTTTGATATTGATTTTAAGCTAAGCAACTTATTCTCTCAAGCCTCCTTTTTCACTTGGTGTTTGTGACACATTAGAGGCATCACACTTGAGGTGTTAAAGCGTTTGAAGGCCAAGAACTACAAGTCCTATTAAGAGGTAAATTATCTAACTAGTCATTTTGTTCAAATGTATGCTAGTTCGGATGAATGCTTTGGAAAATCAAATTTCATGTATAATTAGAGAAAACATAGATCCAAAGCATCTAGGGTTGTATGTGCACCATAAGGTTGTTAGAGTGCTCAAAACGCATCAGTGGTATCAGAGCCTAGGATTGTTTTTTGTTATACTTGATGCTTATTGCTTTTCAAAGTTGAAAAAATTGATTTTCTGGCTTCCAACGGATGAACTCGCCGATTCCACTGGCTGACTCGACGAGTCCACTCAGTAAATGACCAACTCGACGAGTCAAGTTCATGTACTCGTCGAGTTGTTGGGTCTGTATGCAGAATTTCAAGTTTTTTGGCCAGAATTGGATTAGGATCATTACCACAAACTGTTTTTTGAAACATATAATCTATTTTCTTGATATGGTAATGATTATGCTCGTCCAATTAAAAGATAATTGTCAAAATTTCAAGATTTGTATTAGTTTATATGATTAGGCTAATTTCTTGCAATTGTTGATATGAATTATCTTGACTTATGAGTTTAACTAGATCATAGATTAATTTGATTATTTTGTTGATTAAAATGTTTGATCTAAATGCCTTTAAATGAATTCCATAACTTTTTCTCAAGTTATAGAAAATGAAAAGTCTTTTTCTTTAAAAGTCATTAAACTCATAAGTTATGGAAATGAAAAGTTTTGAAGGGTTTTAAAACTTTCCCTCAAGTTTTGGAATTTGTAAAGTCACACTTATGAATACTTTAATTCCAAACCTTAGAATTTTAAAAGTTTAAAATTCAACCCTTATAGTATTATACGATTAAAGTTTAATAATTATATATGTATAAGACAAGTCATTCTTACCGTTAGTAGGCCTCATTCACGAAGCCGGTCTATAAGGGGGTATAAGGTTACTGTCTATAAAATGGCAGTTTAATGGGTGTCCACTCTCACCCACCGTTTCCTTGACTGGTGGAGGGTCGTTAGCCGAACGGGTAGGATAGGACATTAATTATCGTTAAAAGTATAATGATAATTATAAAGTAACTAAACTTTTATTAAATTCTCAATCTTAGTTACTTTGGGAAAAATGTGAATTTGATGCTAATCCATGAAATTGCACTTTGCACCTTGCCAAGTCGTTAGTGGAACGTGTGTGGTTAACCGGGACACTAACATGGACTAGTAATGTAACATCCTGTGACAACCGTCAAAATTCGAGTCGGTTCTAGATTTGAATAAACTTAGTTGCACATATAGGCACGACACATAATAGACTTAGTAACTAGAAGCTAAGTTATAACCTATTAGAAACTTGGAAACAAGTAGGATCGGATGATAGTGTACTTAGATTTCACATTGATATGTGAATTCTACTACTACTTAACTGTAGTGACTATCCATATTTGAGTCACTCTTTGACTAAAACACCTTTTCATGAATCATATACACACATTATGCACTTGACCTAGCAGTAGAAATTAGGTTGCGGCCTCATAGAAACTTAAGTCAGAGTTGAAAACTATGACTAGTATACTTGATTCCTCAATTTCGTTTGAATCTCGAAACCACTACATAGAATGCCAATAAACTGATAAAATAAGTTACAAATATTATTTATAACTATAAAAGAGTTATAATACCATAAGATAAATTGAAGTCTAAAAGATTCTATTGATTTTGATATCTAAAGATTTATTAATTCTCAAAACCCTAAAAACCCTAAAACCTAAATTTTATAAAATTTGACATCAAGAATTCTATAAAAATAGTTATGAAACTCATAATATTATCCTAAAACAATTAAATTCAGGGAAATATAATCAAGGAAAATAAAATTTAACTCATTAACATTTACCCTTAATTTATAAATCAAAAATCAAGGTTTTATGAATAAAAACTTGATTTTAGTGCACATTTTATATAAAAATTGAGATATTTTATAAAAGAACTTAAATTTTATAAAATAAAATGAATGAGAAAGGGGTATTATACTAAAAAATTCGGATCCCTCTCTACCCATATCTCTCTCTCACACTCTCATTCTCCAACACACACACATCTCTCTTCTTTCTCTCTCTAGAAAACTCTCTCTACCTTCTCTCTAATTTTTCTCTCCAAACACCACTCCATTCTCTCTTCCTCCCTCTAAGAACCATGAAATTTTCCAGAAAACAAACCCAAGAACACTCCTCAAACTCGAAATCTTCATCATCTTGTGGTATTCTTGAAGGTAAAATCGATTTCTACTTCACTTTTCCTTCAAGTTTTGCTCTTTTTCTTACACTTTCTCCTTCTTCATCTTCTTCAAACTTGTTTTATTTTTGTTAAAATGGTTTTTATAGCATGATGGATGTGTTTTAACACCATGCATGTATGATAAACAAGGTTGCATGTTCATGATCTTAGTGCAAAAATCGATTTTAAGGATTAAAACATCAAACTCAAGTTAAGAGTTTTTTTAGAAACAAAATTTTGTTCATAAATGAATGTATACATTTTGATAAGTTTTAATCTTTTGATCTCTGGAAACATGACTAGAATATAAGTTTATCATGATATCTTTTAAAATATTTCAAAAGATTTACTCAAAGAAATGATGAAAACTCATTTTTCTAACCAATCACCATGCATGCAATCTGCCAGATTTCTTTACCTGACTTTAAACTGTCATATCTCACTCATTTCTTAACCAAAATTCGGGATTCTTTTTCTGAAATATAATATTTTCAGTTAGCTTTCAAATCCATCTAACCTCACTGGATAATTCAAATATTTCGATTTTTAGCAATTTTTACAAAACTGTTGCTCAATCAGCACCTTTTTGTGAATACTAGTTTTGTATTGCATGTTCAAAGATCTTATTCATCACTAAAAATCAAGGAAAAATTAACTTGAGCACTTAACATCATGTATTAAGAGGTATAAAAATATCTTCATTCAAAAGCCTTTGGAACATGTTGCAAAAATTCTCAAAGTAACATCAATAATTTTTACCAAAATCACAAGAATCAAGTTTTCTCTATAATTGTTTGAGCCTTTAGGCATGTTTTTCGACATCAAAAATAAGAAAACAATTTTTCATTGTTATTAAATTGTTTGAAGTTGCATTCTGGAAATTTTCAGCTCAATATATATTTTCTTTATTTTTACATGAAAATAATAATAAAATAGAGTGTTAAAGCATATAAAATACTTAAACTTGTCAATAAATTCTGGAAATATTTGTGGATGACCCTTTAAGTTAATAAACATCTCTCATGAAGTTTCATCGATTTTTGTTACTGTTTTGTATGGTTATTAATTTTCTTTTAATTTAGCTCTAATAAATCATAAAACCACTTTAGGGAATGTGAAAATATTATTTCTTATTTTTCGCAGCTTGTACCCTGCATTTAAGACTCAGAAAAATATTTTGGGAATTCTTCAAAATGTATATCTATTTTTCCATGATTTTTGTGTTTATAATGGATTAAAAACAGGAAAAATAGTTTTTCTCATCCAAAATTAATAAAAATTTACCAGAAACTCTTATAATATGTTAGGATGATAAATAAAATTTTTGATGATTTTTATCTTCTGTATTCTATTTTTCTTCTATTTTCCCAAGATTTAATACACTTAAATGTACAAAAATCATAAAAATTGTGTTAAACTTTTCGAAAACACATATTAATAATTTTCTCAGATTATGTACACTGTAAAACAGTTACACAAAAATTATAAGAATTTTTCATGATAATTTACTATTTTTCCATGATTTTATGATTATTCAAGGAATTAAATGGTGAAAAATAGTTAGACAAATCAAAAATTCAAGAAAATTTATCTTAAAGTCTTTGACTTCAATTAAAACTGAAATACAAAGTTTGGGAAATTTAGAACTAAATTGATTTAGTTTTTGAATATTTAATCATTAGAACACTTCTTAAAATGTTAAATATTAACATTTCAATAATGAGAATTTTCCACTTAAATTGTTATATAACAATTGATCCATTGAAATTTAATTTTCACAGAAAAATGTTTGTAACTTATCAATATTAAAATTTGACACAATATTGGCATAATTCTATTGTAGTAGTAAGTATACTAGTATTAGATTTCGATTAGAGACTCACTAGCGAATACCATTATTGTAGGAATCGGTAGTGGTACTCGTGGAACGTAGTTCAAGGCACCATTTGCATCATCTCAATGTATTGTGAGTATTCACCACTCCCCTATTTTCGGTTTTTAAATGTTTTGGGGTGGAAAAGCATGTCCTAAACTATTTATGTTCGTTGTATTTAATTGACTCGTATAAATTTGGTTGCTATATTTTGCATATTGTGAGTATTCACCACTCCCCTATTTTCGGTTTTTAAATGTTTTGGGGTGGAAAAGCATGTCCTAAACTATTTATGTTCGTTGTATTTAATTGACTCGTATAAATTTGGTTGCTATATTTTGCATATTGTGAGTATTCACCACTCCCCTATTTTCGGTTTTTAAATGTTTTGGGGTGGAAAAGCATGTCCTAAACTATTTATGTTCGTTGTATTTAATTGACTCGTATAAACTTGGTTGCTATATTTTGCATATTGTGAGTATTCACGCACTCCCCTATTTTCAGTTTTTATGTTTTGGGGTGGAAAAGCATGTCCCGAAAAAATATTATTTGAATGTTGTATTTAAATTGATTTGTATCAAACATGATTGCTACTTTATTGCTATGTCTCTCTATGTATGTCTATGCAACACGAAACATGAGAACTTATCGTACTAAGGCCCTTCCCTTATCTCTAACCATTAACTCTTTGAGCCAATGGTCATTATGGATAGCGCTATTAGGAATTGACAACTCCTCACTCGCCCTATTGCTGGAGTGCATGATACCATATTCATCTATGGAACGATAAGCATAGATCTTGATAGGGCTTCAGTCATAGGTTTGGATGAGACTCATTGTTTGCTCATACACATACAAACTCGTTTCTCGTTATAGCAATAAACTTGTTTATTAATTATAGCAATGAACTTTGTTTCTCATTACAACAACGAACTTTTATTACTGAAAACTTATATACATGTTTTAGCAATGAAATTGTTTGCTCCTTGTAGCAACGAAATTGATTGCTCATTTTAGCAATGAAACTTGTTTACTCGTTTGAGTAACGAACTTTATCTTCCATGAGAATATGAATGTTGCATCTTATTTGGGCAACATACCTTATCTCTCATGATGACAAAGAACTTTGTTTTTACAAACTTATTTACTCATTTTAACAATATACTTTTATTATTGGAAACTTTTATCAAAACTTTGATTTCAATTCATGGAACCAATATTATTTTGTTTATCTGTGAGTACTCACCAACTATTTTTATAGTTGACGCTCGTTTTACATGCTTTTTCAGGAATCATCGAGTAAGTGGCACTTAGGGACACTTCACTTTTAGGAACATTCGCATGTGTTGTATTTCAATTTACATTGTAATTTCTTTTAAAAGTTGTTCAAACCCATTGTGAATTTGTAATGATTTTTAATACTATGGTTGGTGTTGTCTTTTAACTTTTGCGATGAAACCCTTTGTACTGCCATGCCCTGTGTTTCCGCTTTAGCGGGGTGTGACAGGAAATGGTATCAGAGCCGAAAGTTATAGAGAATACCGGTTTTCCTTTGGAAAACCACAACTATAGCCAAAAAATTTCTAAACGTTTTTAAAATATAGAACATACTACTGGTATAACTAATTCGAGTACGCATTATTGGACTTTAATTAAGTATAGCCTGGCCAACTATGCTTAATTAAGGAAAGTTAATGTGAGGCTGGAAACGGTTATAGTAGAATTATGTTCAAAACTATTTTCAACTTAAACTATTGAAAAACAAAAATTTTCGGTGTGCGTACGGGCATTGCATATTATAGGCATTCATCTAGATACACTTAGAAACTAAGTGCACTTTTATAACAATGCCTTTATTTAGAAATAATCTTATCCCTTATCAAGTGCTAGGTTAACCACTTAGGTTATATCACTAGCCACTCTAGGAGCAATGCACTTAGTACTGAGAATGAGTATTCCTCGATAGCTATTGACTTTAGATGTAAGGTTAGTAGCTAGATATACACTAGTAATAATCTTAAGTCGAAACCTATACCAATTATTCCTCAATACCTCTTCATCGTCTTCAAGAGTTACAACTAGGAAAAAGCGTTTCGATACCGACACGAACGATAATTGGAGCATCTCGTAAGGAGGTAGATGAGTCACCACTAAGTAATCACTTGGATACCATTGGCGGGCATTCCGGATTCGACTCACAAGGAGACACGGAGGTTTAACCTATATGTGAGATCTTATTTCTACATTACGATTTAGCTCTAGGTTGTTTCCACCTTGAGGTTAAAACTTAACATAGTATATCCCTTTGACCTCTATAAAAAGTCGTCAACTGCATTGACACCATAAAACGTTTACAAACAATTTTTCTTGTCCTTTATTTTGAGGAAAAGACACCGGTACTCGCCTTAGTATTTAGGTACGATCAGCTACACTAACATACTTATTCCTTACTTCTTAATCTTCCATCGAAAAATTATTTTGCTTAATCGGTTTTATTTATCATCGATAAAATATTTTATAACCACTTCATGCAACTTACTAGACCTTTCCTAACAATGTAAGCCATATTCTCGCTAAAAATCTTTTGATAACTTGCTTTAACTTAACACTTTTCTTCAAAACTCAATTTAACCAATATTTGTTTTAACCTTGCTATTTCAATTTCATTTCAAATCCATTTCAATGGATAGATGTGCTTTTAAAGGCATATAAACCATTTTAAACCTTGCTTACCATTTTGACACGTTTTCGAAAAACTGAGAAACATTTTCTTTTATAAAAGTGTTTAAACTCTATGCTATAAAACTTAAACATATAACATTGAAGTCCTATTATATGTAAAAGCATCCTCGGATTTTCCAAACCACTTTTGCTTTGACACATTTAACCGCTTTCACATTTAGACATTGTAATTTACTTTAATGTGTTTTCTCGAAAACACAACATGATATTTATGCAAATGTCTACTTCAAACAAGTTTATAAGACATATTTAATGCTTGTAATTCAAAACATACCTTATTTGTGTACTTTGCTTCAATATAGTTTTATAATCTATAAATATTCTAAAATATAAAGCATTGCAAAACTTAGTGTTCACTTTTAAAGTTCCAGTGGCGCACTTTCGACAATGCACAATTATTCATTTAAATATGTTAAGTCTTTACCTTATCCGTTTTAACCATTGTTGGACTCAAGCCTAAAAGGGTCAAGACTGTCAGATTTTCAATTACCAGTTGTAGTGCTTTTTTTTTCCACAATTGAAGTTTAACTTAATAGATAACTCGTGAATTTTTAGCAATCCTTAGCAAACACTTTAAAACTCCCACATGTCTATGTAACCATCAACATACATCAAATATTGAAGTTTGAAATATATCTCAACCTGGTTTTAATCTACCTATAGGTATTGTTCTTATAATTTTAACAATAACAATCATTGTCGCCGCTACCTTCCTTTTTCTTTCGCCCGCACTTGATTTCTTGCTCTCCTTATGATTTCAGATCTCGCACACCCATAATCGTAACATAATACATTGTCTAACTTTGTTTCTGTCTATTTTGCTTCTCCTGGTATCATGTTTGTACACATACATACTAGAAGTCTATCCTTTCGTTTTGAGCGATTAATACATGTATAGCCGTGAGGAATAATTTTTATTTAGTCAACTTTGATATATTCAATTACGCCTTTTTATCATATACATCTTGTTTTTATTTTGAAATCTCTATAAACAAGTGATCCTTATTTACATTTGCTCTTTCGTTCTAAATTCAGAAACTTGATATAAAATGCAATTTTCATTGTATTTTTCCTTATAATTAATACACAAGATGAATACTCTTATGCTTATAATTTTTCTATATCCGGAAAATATATGTGAAGGATATGTATCCTTATGTTTCTTCTTTTCTTTAAATGCATCAAGAATTTTGAATTTTACGATTATCTATTCTCTAAATGATTGTTTTTGTAGAAACACTAAACTATGAATGCCCTATTTTGAAGATTGACATTTTTACACCTTTCTTAAAATAGTAATTTACTTTGCAATTTTTAGTGAGTTCCTAAACTCTCAAGCTTGTTTTCATAAGTATTTTGACTCCTCGTAAACTTAGATTTGTCCTGACTTAGACAATTAGTCAATTTTTCAAATAGCGTAATATCAATAATTTCAATAAAAAAAAATTTCCCTTAATGACGACTTAAACCTTTAACTTTAATTAATCTTTATATTATTTTACTACTTTGTTGGATCGTCACACATGTATTTTCATTATCTTGGAATTATTACACATTTTGATAATAGTGAGATTAATTATCATTTCTAAACAGACATTTTTATAACAATGAGATTTTTAATCACTTCTAAACACTTAAAATGCTATATACACAATGTGATTTAATTTATCATAAATTTTCATCGCCTCCATTTGCACCAATGACTCTCTAAATATATTTATTCTTCGAATAAGGTTTTATTATTGTAAGAGTAACCGTAGTAGTAATTATAGCCTCAGAGATGCTCAATCATTCGTAATTTATTTTGTCGGCGACACTTAATTAGCCTTTACATTTGAGATGTACCAAAACTTCGTTGCCTACCCTTAGTACGTATTTTTAGGAACTTACCCTCAATCGCTTCTCTTTCATTCGTGCTACCCCTTCTTATTTCAAAATATATCCTTTCCAGATGTAGTAGCCAACCCGGAAGTGAACAAATTGTTCCTAATCTCTTCTTTATTAGGCGGCGAATTTACACTTAGTGCTAATTTAGAACGCGACTTAAGGATCAATGCGGATTTAACGCTCAATGCAGTTAGTGCTTCAGCAAAACTTATAGCTCTCTTAATTCAGATAATATCTAACGAGATGATCTTTTTCGACTAGGTCGCCATGTTTGGATCATGATTTCCATGATCCTAATTTCTCGCAATCTAAATTGTAGAACTCGAATTAAGGAAACATTAATTTGACTATAGCTAAAGAATTGGGCTTTTCCCTTGAGGAAATAAACCCGAAATAATCAAAGAACATTGCAAGTCACCACCTCTCCAGCTATATAATTGTATTCGACTGAGTTCTAATAGAATACGTCACGAATTGAATTTCGGGGCGAAATTCTTTCAACCGGGAGAGAATGTGACAACCGTCAAAATTCGAGTCGGTTCTAGATTTGAATAAACTTAGTTGCACATATAGGCACGACACATAATAGACTTAGTAACTAGAAGCTAAGTTATAACCTACTAGAAACTTGGAAACAAGTAGGATCGGATGATAGTGTACTTAGATTTCACATTGATATGTGAATTCTACTACTACTTAACTGTAGTGACTATCCATATTTGGGTCACTCTTTGACTAAAACACCTTTTCATGAATCATATACACACATTATGCACTTGACCTAGCAGTAGAAATTAGGTTGCAGCCTCATAGAAACTTAAGTCAGAGTTGAAAACTATGACTAGTATACTTGATTCCTCAATTTCGTTTGAATCTCGAAACCACTACATAGAATGCCAATAAACTGATAAAATAAGTTACAAATATTATTTATAACTATAAAAGAGTTATAATACCATAAGATAAATTGAAGTCTAAAAGATTCTATTGATTTTGATATCTAAAGATTTATTAATTCTCAAAACCCTAAAAACCCTAAAACCTAAATTTTATAAAATTTGACATCAAGAATTCTATAAAAATAGTTATGAAACTCATAATATTATCCTAAAACAATTAAATTCAGGGAAATATAATCAAGGAAAATAAAATTTAACTCATTAACATTTACCCTTAATTTATAAATCAAAAATCAAGGTTTTATGAATAAAAACTTGATTTTAGTGCACATTTTATATAAAAATTGAGATATTTTATAAAAGAACTTAAATTTTATAAAAGAAAATGAATGAGAAATGGGTATTATACTAAAAAATTCGGATCCCTCTCTCCCCATATCTCTCTCTCACACTCTCATTCTCCAACACACACACATCTCTCTTCTTTCTCTCTCTAGAAAACTCTCTCTACCTTCTCTCTAATTTTTCTCTCCAAACACCACTCCATTCTCTCTTCCTCCCTCTAAGAACCATGAAATTTTCCAGAAAACAAACCCAAGAACACTCCTGAAACTCGAAATCTTCATCATCTTGTGGTATTCTTGAAGGTAAAATCGATTTCTACTTCACTTTTCCTTCAAGTTTTGCTCTTTTTCTTACACTTTCTCCTTCTTCATCTTCTTCAAACTTGTTTTATTTTTGTTAAAATGGTTTTTAGAGCATGATGGATGTGTTTTAACACCATGCATGTATGATAAACAAGGTTGCATGTTCATGATCTTAGTGCAAAAATCGATTTTAAGGATTAAAACATCAAACTCAAGTTAAGAGTTTTTTTAGAAACAAAATTTTGTTCATAAATGAATGTATACATTTTGATAAGTTTTAATCTTTTGATCTCTGGAAACATGACTAGAATATAAGTTTATCATGATATCTTTTAAAATATTTCAAAAGATTTACTCAAAGAAATGATGAAAACTCATTTTTCTAACCAATCACCATGCATGCAATCTGCCAGATTTCTTTACCTGACTTTAAACTGTCATATCTCACTCATTTCTTAACCAAAATTCGGGATTCGTTTTCTGAAATATAATATTTTGAGTTAGCTTTCAAACCCATCTGACCTCACTGGATAATTCAAATATTTCGATTTTTAGCAATTTTTACAAAACTGTTGCTCAATCAGCACCTTTTTGTGAATACTAGTTTTGTATTGCATGTTCAAAGATCTTATTCATCACTAAAAATCAAGGAAAAATTAACTTGAGCACTTAACATCATGTATTAAGAGGTATAAAAATATCTTCATTCAAAAGCCTTTGGAACATGTTGCAAAAATTCTCAAAGTAACATCAATAATTTTTACCAAAATCACAAGAATCAAGTTTTCTCTATAATTGTTTGAGCCTTTAGGCATGTTTTTCGACATCAAAAATAAGAAAACAATTTTTCATTGTTATTAAATTGTTTGAAGTTGCATTCTGGAAATTTTCAGCTCAATATATATTTTCTTTATTTTTACATGAAAATAATAATAAAATAGAGTGTTAAAGCATATAAAATACTTAAACTTTTCAATAAATTCTGGAAATATTTGTGGATGACCCTTTAAGTTAATAAACATCTCTCATGAAGTTTCATCGATTTTTGTTACTGTTTTGTATGGTTATTAATTTTCTTTTTATTTAGCTCTAATAAATCATAAAACCACTTTAGGGAATGTGAAAATATTATTTCTTATTTTTCGCAGCTTGTACCCTGCATTTAAGACTCAGAAAAATATTTTGGGAATTCTTCAAAATGTATATCTATTTTTCCATGATTTTTGTGTTTATAATGGATTAAAAACAGGAAAAATAGTTTTTCTCATCCAAAATTAATAAAAATTTACCAGAAACTCTTATAATATGTTAGGATGATAAATAAAATTTTTGATGATTTTTATCTTATGTATTCTATTTTTCTTCTATTTTCCCAAGATTTAATACACTTAAATGTACAAAAATCATAAAAATTGTGTTAAACTTTTTGAAAACACATATTAATAATTTTCCCAGATTATGTACACTGTAAAACAGTTACACAAAAATTATAAGAATTTTTCATGATAATTTACTATTTTTCCATGATTTTATGATTATTCAAGGAATTAAATGGTGAAAAATAGTTAGACAAATCAAAAATTCAAGAAAATTTATCTTAAAGTCTTTGACTTCAATTAAAACTGAAATACAAAGTTTGGGAAATTTAGAACTAAATTGATTTAGTTTTTGAATATTTAATCATTAGAACACTTCTTAAAATGTTAAATATTAACATTTCAATAATGAGAATTTTCCACTTAAATTGTTATATAACAATTGATCCATTGAAATTTAATTTTCACAGAAAAATGTTTGTAACTTATCAATATTAAAATTTGACACAATATTGGCATAATTCTATTGTAGTAGTAAGTATACTAGTATTAGATTTCGATTAGAGACTCACTAGCGAATACCATTATTGTAGGAATCGGTAGTGGTACTCGTGGAACGTAGTTCAAGGCACCATTTGCATCATCTCAATGTATTGTGAGTATTCACCACTCCCCTATTTTCGGTTTTTAAATGTTTTGGGGTGGAAAAGCATGTCCTAAACTATTTATGTTCGTTGTATTTAATTGACTCGTATAAATTTGGTTGCTATATTTTGCATATTGTGAGTATTCACCACTCCCCTATTTTCGGTTTTTAAATGTTTTGGGGTGGAAAAGCATGTCCTAAACTATTTATGTTCGTTGTATTTAATTGACTCGTATAAATTTGGTTGCTATATTTTGCATATTGTGAGTATTCACCACTCCCCTATTTTCGGTTTTTAAATGTTTTGGGGTGGAAAAGCATGTCCTAAACTATTTATGTTCGTTGTATTTAATTGACTCGTATAAACTTGGTTGCTATATTTTGCATATTGTGAGTATTCACGCACTCCCCTATTTTCAGTTTTTATGTTTTGGGGTGGAAAAGCATGTCCCGAAAAAATATTATTTGAATGTTGTATTTAAATTGATTTGTATCAAACATGATTGCTATTTTATTGCTATGTCTCTCTATGTATGTCTATGCAACACGAAACATGAGAACTTATCGTACTAAGGCCCTTCCCTTATCTCTAACCATTAACTCTTTGAGCCAATGGTCATTATGGATAGCGCTATTAGGAATTGACAACTCCTCACTCGCCCTATTGCTGGAGTGCATGATACCATATTCATCTATGGAACGATAAGCATAGATCTTGATAGGGCTTCAGTCATAGGTTTGGTTGAGACTCATTGTTTGCTCATACACATACAAACTTGTTTCTCGTTATAGCAATAAACTTGTTTATTAATTATAGCAATGAACTTTGTTTCTCATTACAACAACGAACTTTTATTACTGAAAACTTATATACATGTTTTAGCAATGAAATTGTTTGCTCCTTGTAGCAACGAAATTGATTGCTCATTTTAGCAATGAAACTTGTTTACTCGTTTGAGTAACGAACTTTATCTTCCATGAGAATATGAATGTTGCATCTTATTTGGGCAACATACCTTATCTCTCATGATGACAAAGAACTTTGTTTTTACAAACTTATTTACTCATTTTAACAATATACTTTTATTATTGGAAACTTTTATCAAAACTTTGATTTCAATTCATGGAACCAATATTATTTTGTTTATCTGTGAGTACTCACCAACTATTTTTATTTGACGCTCGTTTTACATGCTTTTTCAGGAATCATCGAGTAAGTGGCACTTAGGGACACTTCACTTTTAGGAGCATTCGCATGTGTTGTATTTCAATTTACATTGTAATTTCTTTTAAAAGTTGTTCAAACCCATTGTGAATTTGTAATGATTTTTAATACTATGGTTGGTGTTGTCTTTTAACTTTTGCGATGAAACCCTTTGTACTGCCATGCCCTGTGTTTCCGCTTTAGCGGGGTGTGACAGGAAATGGTATCAGAGCCGAAAGTTATAGAGAATACCGGTTTTCCTTTGGAAAACCACAACTATAGCCAAAAAATTTCTAAACGTTTTTAAAATATAGAACATACTACTGGTATAACTAATTCGAGTACGCATTATTGGACTTTAATTAAGTATAGCCTGGCCAACTATGCTTAATTAAGGAAAGTTAATGTGAGGCTGGAAACGGTTATAGTAGAATTATGTTCAAAACTATTTTCAACTTAAACTATTGAAAAACAAAAATTTTCGGTGTGCGTACGGGCATTGCATATTATAGGCATTCATCTAGATACACTTAGAAACTAAGTGCACTTTTATAACAATGCCTTTATTTAGAAATAATCTTATCCCTTATCAAGTGCTAGGTTAACCACTTAGGTTATATCACTAGCCACTCTAGGAGCAATGCACTTAGTACTGAGAATGAGTATTCCTCGGTAGCTATTGACTTTAGATGTAAGGTTAGTAGCTAGATATACACTAGTAATAATCTTAAGTCGAAACCTATACCAATTATTCCTCAATACCTCTTCATCGTCTTCAAGAGTTACAACTAGGAAAAAGCGTTTCGATACCGACACGAACGATAATTGGAGCATCTCGTAAGGAGGTAGATGAGTCACCACTAAGTAATCACTTGGATACCATTGGCGGGCATTCCGGATTCGACTCACAAGGAGACACGGAGGTTTAACCTATATGTGAGATCTTATTTCTACATTACGATTTAGCTCTAGGTTGTTTCCACCTTGAGGTTAAAACTTAACATAGTATATCCCTTTGACCTCTATAAAAAGTCGTCAACTGCATTGACACCATAAAACGTTTACAAACAATTTTTCTTGTCCTTTATTTTGAGGAAAAGACACCGGTACTCGCCTTAGTATTTAGGTACGATCAGCTACTCTAACATACTTATTCCTTACTTCTTAATCTTCCATCGACAAATTATTTTGCTTAATCGGTTTTATTTATCATCGATAAAATATTTTATAACCACTTCATTCAACTTACTAGACCTTTCCTAACAATGTAAGCCATATTCTCGCTAAAAATCTTTTGATAACTTGCTTTAACTTAACACTTTTCTTCAAAACTCAATTTAACCAATATTTGTTTTAACCTTGCTATTTCAATTTCATTTCAAATCCATTTCAATGGATAGATGTGCTTTTAAAGGCATATAAACCATTTTAAACCTTGCTTACCATTTTGACACGTTTTCGAAAAACTGAGAAACATTTTCTTTTATAAAAGTGTTTAAACTCTATGCTATAAAACTTAAACATATAACATTGAAGTCCTATTATATGTAAAAGCATCCTCGGATTTTCCAAACCACTTTTGCTTTGACACATTTAACCGCTTTCACATTTAGACATTGTAATTTACTTTAATGTGTTTTCTCGAAAACACAACATGATATTTATGCAAATGTCTACTTCAAACAAGTTTATAAGACATATTTAATGCTTGTAATTCAAAACATACCTTATTTGTGTACTTTGCTTCAATATAGTTTTATAATCTATAAATATTCTAAAATATAAAGCATTGCAAAACTTAGTGTTCACTTTTAAAGTTCCAGTGGCGCACTTTCGACAATGCATAATTATTCATTTAAATATGTTAAGTCTTTACCTTATCCGTTTTAACCATTGTTGGACTCAAGCCTAAAAGGGTCAAGACTGTTAGATTTTCAATTACCAGTTGTAGTGCTTTTTTTTTCCACAATTGAAGTTTAACTTAATAGATAACTCGTGAATTTTTAGCAATCCTTAGCAAACACTTTAAAACTCCCACATGTCTATGTAACCATCAACATACATCCAATATTGAAGTTTGAAATATATCTCAACCTGGTTTTAATCTACCTATAGGTATTGTTCTTATAATTTTAACAATAACAATCATTGTCGCCGCTACCTTCCTTTTTCTTTCGCCCGCACTTGATTTCTTGCTCTCCTTATGATTTCAGATCTCGCACACCCATAATCGTAACATAATACATTGTCTAACTTTGTTTCTGTCTATTTTGCTTCTCCTGGTATCATGTTTGTACACATACATACTAGAAGTCTATCCTTTCGTTTTGAGCGATTAATACATGTATAGCCGTGAGGAATAATTTTTATTTAGTCAACTTTGATATATTCAATTACGCCTTTTTATCATATACATCTTGTTTTTATTTTGAAATCTCTATAAACAAGTGATCCTTATTTACATTTGCTCTTTCGTTCTAAATTCAGAAACTTGATATAAAATGCAATTTTCATTGTATTTTTCCTTATAATTAATACACAAGATGAATACTCTTATGCTTATAATTTTTCTATATCCGGAAAATATATGTGAAGGATATGTATCCTTATGTTTCTTCTTTTCTTTAAATGCATCAAGAATTTTGAATTTTACGATTATCTATTCTCTAAATGATTGTTTTTGTAGAAACACTAAACTATGAATGCCCTATTTTGAAGATTGACATTTTTACACCTTTCTTAAAATAGTAATTTACTTTGCAATTTTTAGTGAGTTCCTAAACTCTCAAGCTTGTTTTCATAAGTATTTTGACTCCTCGTAAACTTAGATTTGTCCTGACTTAGACAATTAGTCAATTTTTCAAATAGCGTAATATCAATAATTTCAATAAAAAAAAATTTCCCTTAATGACGACTTAAACCTTTAACTTTAATTAATCTTTATATTATTTTACTACTTTGTTGGATCGTCACACATGTATCTTCATTATCTTGGAATTATTACACATTTTGATAATAGTGAGATTAATTATCATTTCTAAACAGACATTTTTATAACAATGAGATTTTTAATCACTTCTAAACACTTAAAATGCTATATACACAATGTGATTTAATTTATCATAAATTTTCATCGCCTCCATTTGCACCAATGACTCTCTAAATATATTTATTCTTCGAATAAGGTTTTATTATTGTAAGAGTAACCGTAGTAGTAATTATAGCCTCAGAGATGCTCAATCATTCGTAATTTATTTTGTCGGCGACACTTAATTAGCCTTTACATTTGAGATGTACCAAAACTTCGTTGCCTACCCTTAGTACGTATTTTTAGGAACTTACCCTCAATCGCTTCCCTTTCATTCGTGCTACCCCTTCTTATTTCAAAATATATCCTTTCCAGATGTAGTAGCCAACCCGGAAGTGAACAAATTGTTCCTAATCTCTTCTTTATTAGGCGGCGAATTTACACTTAGTGCTAATTTAGAACGCGACTTAAGGATCAATGCGGATTTAACGCTCAGTGTAGTTAGTGCTTCAGCAAAACTTATAGCTCTCTTAATTCAGATAATATCTAACGAGATGATCTTTTTCGACTAGGTCGCCATGTTTGGATCATGATTTCCATGATCCTAATTTCTCGCAATCTAAATTGTAGAACTCGAATTAAGGAAACATTAATTTGACTATAGCTAAAGAATTGGGCTTTTCCCTTGAGGAAATAAACCCGAAATAATCAAAGAACATTGCAAGTCACCACCTCTCCAGCTATATAATTGTATTCGACTGAGTTCTAATAGAATACGTCACGAATTGAATTTCGGGGCGAAATTCTTTCAACCGGGGGAGAATGTAACAACCGTCAAAATTCGAGTCGGTTCTAGATTTGAATAAACTTAGTTGCACATATAGGCACGACACATAATAGACTTAGTAACTAGAAGCTAAGTTATAACCTACTAGAAACTTGGAAACAAGTAGGATCGGATGATAGTGTACTTAGATTTCACATTGATATGTGAATTCTACTACTACTTAACTGTAGTGACTATCCATATTTGGGTCACTCTTTGACTAAAACACCTTTTCATGAATCATATACACACATTATGCACTTGACCTAGCAGTAGAAATTAGGTTGCAGCCTCATAGAAACTTAAGTCAGAGTTGAAAACTATGACTAGTATACTTGATTCCTCAATTTCGTTTGAATCTCGAAACCACTACATAGAATGCCAATAAACTGATAAAATAAGTTACAAATATTATTTATAACTATAAAAGAGTTATAATACCATAAGATAAATTGAAGTCTAAAAGATTCTATTGATTTTGATATCTAAAGATTTATTAATTCTCAAAACCCTAAAAACCCTAAAACCTAAATTTTATAAAATTTGACATCAAGAATTCTATGAAAATAGTTATGAAACTCATAATATTATCCTAAAACAATTAAATTCAGGGAAATATAATCAAGGAAAATAAAATTTAACTCATTAACATTTACCCTTAATTTATAAATCAAAAATCAAGGTTTTATGAATAAAAACTTGATTTTAGTGCACATTTTATATAAAAATTGAGATATTTTATAAAAGAACTTAAATTTTATAAAAGAAAATGAATGAGAAAGGGGTATTATATTAAAAAATTCGGATCCCTCTCTCCCCATATCTCTCTCTCACACTCTCATTCTCCAACACACACACATCTCTCTTCTTTCTCTCTCTAGAAAACTCTCTCTACCTTCTCTCTAATTTTTCTCTCCAAACACCACTCCATTCTCTCTTCCTCCCTCTAAGAACCATGAAATTTTCCAGAAAACAAACCCAAGAACACTCCTGAAACTCGAAATCTTCATCATCTTGTGGTATTCTTGAAGGTAAAATCGATTTCTACTTCACTTTTCCTTCAAGTTTTGCTCTTTTTCTTACACTTTCTCCTTCTTCATCTTCTTCAAACTTGTTTTATTTTTGTTAAAATGGTTTTTAGAGCATGATGGATGTGTTTTAACACCATGCATGTATGATAAACAAGGTTGCATGTTCATGATCTTAGTGCAAAAATTGATTTTAAGGATTAAAACATCAAACTCAAGTTAAGAGTTTTTTTAGAAACAAAATTTTGTTCATAAATGAATGTATACATTTTGATAAGTTTTAATCTTTTGATCTCTGGAAACATGACTAGAATATAAGTTTATCATGATATCTTTTAAAATATTTCAAAAGATTTACTCAAAGAAATGATGAAAACTCATTTTTCTAACCAATCACCATGCATGCAATCTGCCAGATTTCTTTACCTGACTTTAAACTGTCATATCTCACTCATTTCTTAACCAAAATTCGGGATTCTTTTTCTGAAATATAATATTTTGAGTTAGCTTTCAAACCCATCTGACCTCACTGGATAATTCAAATATTTCGATTTTTAGCAATTTTTACAAAACTGTTGCTCAATCAGCACCTTTTTGTGAATACTAGTTTTGTATTGCATGTTCAAAGATCTTATTCATCACTAAAAATCAAGGAAAAATTAACTTGAGCACTTAACATCATGTATTAAGAGGTATAAAAATATCTTCATTCAAAAGCCTTTGGAATATGTTGCAAAAATTCTCAAAGTAACATCAATAATTTTTACCAAAATCACAAGAATCAAGTTTTCTCTATAATTGTTTGAGCCTTTAGGCATGTTTTTCGACATCAAAAATAAGAAAACAATTTTTCATTGTTATTAAATTGTTTGAAGTTGCATTCTGGAAATTTTCAGCTCAATATATATTTTCTTTATTTTTACATGAAAATAATAATAAAATAGAGTGTTAAAGCATATAAAATACTTAAACTTGTCAATAAATTCTGGAAATATTTGTGGATGACCCTTTAAGTTAATAAACATCTCTCATGAAGTTTCATCGATTTTTTGTTACTGTTTTGTATGGTTATTAATTTTCTTTTTATTTAGCTCTAATAAATCATAAAACCACTTTAGGGAATGTGAAAATATTATTTCTTATTTTTCGCAGCTTGTACCCTGCATTTAAGACTCAGAAAAATATTTTGGGAATTCTTCAAAATGTATATCTATTTTTCCATGATTTTTGTGTTTATAATGGATTAAAAACAGGAAAAATAGTTTTTCTCATCCAAAATTAATAAAAATTTACCAGAAACTCTTATAATATGTTAGGATGATAAATAAAATTTTTGATGATTTTTATCTTATGTATTCTATTTTTCTTCTATTTTCCCAAGATTTAATACACTTAAATGTACAAAAATCATAAAAATTGTGTTAAACTTTTTGAAAACACATATTAATAATTTTCCCAGATTATGTACACTGTAAAACAGTTACACAAAAATTATAAGAATTTTTCATGATAATTTACTATTTTTCCATGATTTTATGATTATTCAAGGAATTAAATGGTGAAAAATAGTTAGACAAATCAAAAATTCAAGAAAATTTATCTTAAAGTCTTTGACTTCAATTAAAACTGAAATACAAAGTTTGGGAAATTTAGAACTAAATTGATTTAGTTTTTGAATATTTAATCATTAGAACACTTCTTAAAATGTTAAATATTAACATTTCAATAATGAGAATTTTCCACTTAAATTGTTATATAACAATTGATCCATTGAAATTTAATTTTCACAGAAAAATGTTTGTAACTTATCAATATTAAAATTTGACACAATATTGGCATAATTCTATTGTAGTAGTAAGTATACTAGTATTAGATTTCGATTAGAGACTCACTAGCGAATACCATTATTGTAGGAATCGGTAGTGGTACTCGTGGAACGTAGTTCAAGGCACCATTTGCATCATCTCAATGTATTGTGAGTATTCACCACTCCCCTATTTTCGGTTTTTAAATGTTTTGGGGTGGAAAAGCATGTCCTAAACTATTTATGTTCGTTGTATTTAATTGACTCGTATAAATTTGGTTGCTATATTTTGCATATTGTGAGTATTCACCACTCCCCTATTTTCGGTTTTTAAATGTTTTGGGGTGGAAAAGCATGTCCTAAACTATTTATGTTCGTTGTATTTAATTGACTCGTATAAATTTGGTTGCTATATTTTGCATATTGTGAGTATTCACCACTCCCCTATTTTCGGTTTTTAAATGTTTTGGGGTGGAAAAGCATGTCCTAAACTATTTATGTTCGTTGTATTTAATTGACTCGTATAAACTTGGTTGCTATATTTTGCATATTGTGAGTATTCACGCACTCCCCTATTTTCAGTTTTTATGTTTTGGGGTGGAAAAGCATGTCCCGAAAAAATATTATTTGAATGTTGTATTTAAATTGATTTGTATCAAACATGATTGCTATTTTATTGCTATGTCTCTCTATGTATGTCTATGCAACACGGAACATGAGAACTTATCGTACTAAGGCCCTTCCCTTATCTCTAACCATTAACTCTTTGAGCCAATGGTCATTATGAATAGCGCTATTAGGAATTGACAACTCCTCACTCGCCCTATTGCTGGAGTGCATGATACCATATTCATCTATGGAACGATAAGCATAGATCTTGATAGGGCTTCAGTCATAGGTTTGGTTGAGACTCATTGTTTGCTTATACACATACAAACTCGTTTCTCGTTATAGCAATAAACTTGTTTATTAATTATAGCAATGAACTTTGTTTCTCATTACAACAACGAACTTTTATTACTGAAAACTTATATACATGTTTTAGCAATGAAATTGTTTGCTCCTTGTAGCAACGAAATTGATTGCTCATTTTAGCAATGAAACTTGTTTACTCGTTTGAGTAACGAACTTTATCTTCCATGAGAATATGAATGTTGCATCTTATTTGGGCAACATACCTTATCTCTCATGATGACAAAGAACTTTGTTTTTACAAACTTATTTACTCATTTTAACAATATACTTTTATTATTGGAAACTTTTATCAAAACTTTGATTTCAATTCATGGAACCAATATTATTTTGTTTATCTGTGAGTACTCACCAACTATTTTTATAGTTGACGCTCGTTTTACATGCTTTTTCAGGAATCATCGAGTAAGTGGCACTTAGGGACACTTCACTTTTAGGAGCATTCGCATGTGTTGTATTTCAATTTACATTGTAATTTCTTTTAAAAGTTGTTCAAACCCATTGTGAATTTGTAATGATTTTTAATACTATGGTTGGTGTTGTCTTTTAACTTTTGCGATGAAACCCTTTGTACTGCCACGCCCTGTGTTTCCGCTTTAGCGGGGTGTGACACATCCCAAATTCAGGAATTTATATTCGTGGTGCTATGTGTAAATAAAGGAGTAGACTCGACGAGTAGGTATCTTAACTCGTCGAGTCGGAGCGGGTTTTGGCCACGTGTTAAGTGACCAACTCGCTGAGTCGGCGGCGGGACTCGACGAGTCGGTGCTGGGAAGAGAAAACCCTAATTTTAGGGTTTGCACCCTATTTAAAGGACCTTATGTCCTCACCCCAGCCTCTTTGTTACCCCTTGAGAGTCAGTAAACCCTAAATCGTGTAAACCTCCATTGTTAAGTGATTGGAAGCTTTGGAAGAGGATTATAGTGAAGGAAACTTGTAGATCAAGAGGCTAGCATCAAGGAGTTCGTGTAGATCCAGAATCTACTTCATCTTGGGCACATTTCTAAGGTAACAAGTCGTTACTTTGAGCTTTTCCTTTCTAGATCTATTCTTGGATGATGATTTGGGGCTATTTAGCATGTTTGGGATCCATTTCGGGTTTTGGGACTAGATCTGGGGTTGCAACTTCAGATCTAGACTTATCTTGGTCCAGGAAGGCATAAAGTATCAGCCCTTTAGCTTGTTTGTGAGCATTCTTGTCTTGAACCTTCTCTCTAGCTTGTATTGAGCCAAAATCACCTTGCATGCACGAAAAGTTGGAAACTTTACGTATAAAACTAGCCTTAGGAGTCCAGATCTATGAGTTGGAAGCAGTGGGATGAACTGAAATCGTCTGAATGAGGATGACTTAAGTGAACTCGGCGAGTCTGTTCTTGGATTCGACAAGTCGGGTCGCAAACCCTAACCCATTTGGTTATAATGCAGATCAGTGAGTTGAGTGGACTCAGTGAGTTGGACAGGCTAGGACTCGGATTGAAGGGCTCGACGAGTCATGGGGTGACTCGGCGAGTCGAGTCGCGAATTGTGGGGTTTCTGAGTTCATAAACTCGGCGAGTCACTAGGTTGACTCGGCGAGTAGGGTCAACCAGGAAGGTTGACTTTGACCAGGACTTTGACTTTGACCAAGAGTTGACCAGTTTGACTTCCAAGGGTATTCTGGTAAATTGGGCACTTATAGATATGGTTTCTTCAAGTGTTAGGTGGTGGAGTTCGTGGCCGTGAGCAGAGGATTTGATCTTATCTCTCCAGTTCAACATTTCAAGGTGAGTTATCCTCACTATACTCAAGGGTCTAAGGCACCAAGGTCGGCCCTTTGATTTGTTACTTGAGATAGTCACTATTACGATATGTTAGCTCGACATCCTGGTAGATAGGATGGTTATATGCTTGTATGATCGGTTAGATCGGTATCCTGTTAGATCGGATGTGGTTATGTTTAGTGACCTTTAGTGGTCTGACTGTCTGTATGCTGGTAGGGGATTACCCGTTATAGGTGCACATGATTGAGCAGTAGTGGAGGGTATCCCATCCCGAGGATGATAGGACCCTAGTATGTTGTTTCTCTAGACTGCTATGTGATTATCTGATAGGTGCACAAGTTTGTTAGTAGGTGGGCATTCCAACCCGATGGTTGTGGGCCAGGAGTATTCAATCCCGGTAGGATTATTAGACTCATAGTAGGTAGGGCATTCCAAACCGATGGTTTGTGGGCCAGGAGTATTCCATCCCGGTAGGATGATTGGACTCATAGTAGGTAGGGCATTCCAACCCGATGGTTGTGGGCCATGGGTATTCCATCCTGAGGGATGATTGGACCCATAATAGTTGTTGTTATATGCGTAGGTGTATGGGCATACCATCCTGATGGTTGTGGGCCAAGAGCATTCCATCCCGAGGATGAGTGGGCTTGTAGTATGTTGGCATTCCAACCCGATGGTTGAGGGCCAGGGGTATTCCAACCTAATGGTTGACTGGACCCATATTATGGTGTTCATTGTTGTATGTGTATGGTTATGTGTGTATGGGTATTTTGGGGGTAACTCACTAAGCCTTCGAGCTTACATTTATCGATTATTGTTTCAGGTACATCAGGAGATCGTGGCAAGGCAAAGGCATGATCGTACCGCTCCTCACTTTTCATGATTTTGTTTCTGGGATACTCTGATAATAAACTATTTGGAAACCTTTTTGTAATAACTAATGGAACTTGGGTTGTTTTTTGAAAGTTTAAATTGGTTTTAAATCTATGGGTGTTACAAGTTGGTATCAGAGCCTTGGTTTGAGTGAATTGGAGGAACATTCGTGTGAATCCAGTCTCAAATCAAGGAAAGGCTTTCAAAAGGATTTCTAAAAATGGGTTTCAAAATAAGTAAAGGAGGATGCAGGGTGTACGATCAGCCGGAGCCAGTAAGTAGCCCCAAAATAGCATATAATTATTTGATTATGTGATGTGTTAGAACAGCATGCTAGTGCTAGGCTAGGGATCTTCAGGAATTGCATGATAGAATTACCTGATTTCATGATGCCTGGTAGCCTAGGGTTTTCCTTATATGAGATTGACATCATTACTGTAGTTAATTATGTATGCATCACAGTTGTATATAATTAAGATCTTATAGCCTGAGAATGTTTGATATGGCCTTATGTTCTGTTCTTATTGATTAGGGCTTAGGGTAGGATTGGATATTCGAAAGTCTATAGGGTCCAGCGTTATGTATGGCTAGCATACACTAGTGCTGCAGGGGTTGATGGAAGTTTCATGGATGGGTTGGTGGTGAGAGGCCGGGAGGCCAGTGATGAGATATTTAGCATTCGTCTAGAGTAAGGATTTATCGCTCGCTATGTATATGTATATTGTAGGGTGTTGTAGTGATACTTGAGACAAATATGGGTAGGTGTGGAAGGTAGTATGGGCCCGTACTACTGAAAGCACAGGACCCATACGCGTATCAAGGAAGTCACAACCCCCAGGGTTGGGTTGGAGTCGGTTCCCATGATTATGGTATGGATTATTCGAGACGTTTTTAGACCGGATCCGGATCAGGATCGAGAGCTGGAAGCCAGGATAGGGCAGTATTGTCAGAGGATCGTGTCAGGAGGGGATCACTGGGAGTAGGTGATCGAGATCGTTAAGGGACAGATTCCAGAGATGATTGGGTCTTTTAAGACCGTCATGGTTGAGTATTTCGACGAGCGCTATGCAGCCATTGCCGAGACAGTTGCCGCGACAGCTTTAACAGCTGTAACGACGGCAAGGGGAGGAGCTGGTTGAGCTTCCTAGTTATAGGACATATTCTGATGAGCAGAGGGTTGCAGTTATTTGGGATCAGGAAGATGATCTGTACTCGTCATATTTCCGCGCGTTGAGCGGGAGAGGTTAGCACGTGGGTTTCTAGATTTGAGGCCCGGGGGTTTGCTCGAGGCCGAAATGTGAGTCGCGAGAACTCCAGCAGGGAGTGATGATTATGTTCAACTGGGGTTTTGCAGCTGGAAGGGGAATGGTTTATTGAGGGATTGGATTGTCGTTTTGTAGAGCAAGGATTGTGCCCTCTCAGTTTTTTGAGCTCGAAGGAGTGAGCAGACTTGTGACCCCAGGATCAGGTTGTATTCCAACTCGGGGTCAGTTGGTTGCAGGAATAGGCAACATTATTTCAGCACCGGTGAGCGCAGGATGGTCGACATGACATAAGTATTTGTGAGGTCCGGTTTGCCTTGGATCTCTTGTATCGGACAGAAAGGATTGATTGTGCGATCTATTGCACTTTTGGAATTGTAGACTATGTCTTGGGAAGTAGTTCGTAGCCTAGGTTAGGGCAGAGGTTGCTTCAGCTGTGGAAGTTTGAGCGGGTAAGTGAGTTAGGGTGCGAAACCTGAATAGAATGATTCTAGAGCCCGAGAGCGGGAAACTTGTTTGGAGCACCTTTAGGAAAAGGGGTATTAGGTGTGAAGTCTGCGGATAGGGTCCCACAGAAGGGTTATCCATCATCGTCAGGATTCAGTGGTTTTAGCAACCGTTAGTGATTTACGAATGAAAGCGGTATTAGGTGTGAAGTCTGAGGTATTATTTGCAGCATTTATCTTTTGGTCTCCAGGACATGAGGGTGGGGCCATTCAAGCATTAGTGACTGTCGGTTTCACTGGGATACAGAAAGTGTTCATATGGTTATTAGAAGTGTGTGATCAATTGGGAAAGAGTTGGTTGTCATCGGATCGATTGTGGGAAAGTGAGAAGGGTTGGGAATTCCCCAATGTCCATGTGTTGTGAAGACTTAGTCGAATCTAAGTGGGGGAGAATCGTCCCAAGATAGAGAAGTAAGAGCGGTGTTGAAAATGGGATAAGTCTCGCATCATTGGCAGGAATGAAGACAAACCAAGTGGCTATTTGGTTGGAGGATTGTGTGAGTTGGGAGTTTGGTAAAACTCCCCAGCATGTGTATCACGTCTTCTCGGTGGTTGATAACAGAATTCGGGGAATCAGGTTGGAGTTCTGATCATGGTTTGAGTTCACTTCGAGTATTCGGTCGAGGGTGTGCTCGAGTCTGAGGGTTTTGGATTGATAGATTGAGGGTTTTGTTAGCTGCCAGGGCTCGACAATACATTCAGCACGGGAGTGCGGGTTATTTAGCGTATGTAGTAGACACGCGGGTTTGTTCTTGGACTCGGCGAGTCTGTTCTTGGACTCGGCGAGTCAGAACGCAAAACCCCAACGTCTTCTGGTTAAGACTCAAATCAGCGAGTTGAGTGGTGACTCAGTGAGTTGGACATGATAGGACTCAGAGATTGTTGAACTCGACGAGTCATGGGGTGAATCGGCGAGTCGAGTCGTGATATGAGAGTTTTCTGAGTTAGGAACTCGGCGAGTCAGCGGGTTGACTCGGCGATTAGGGTCAATCAGGAAGGTTGACTTTGGCCAGGACTTTGACTTTGACCCGTTTGACCTTCAAGGGTATTATGGTAATTCGGATATTTATGTCAATGGATCATTGATGGCTATAGGTGTTGGAGTTTGGGGCAGTGCTTCGGGATTGTGCTTTCGTGGTTCGGCTCGGCAGTTGCAAGGTGAGCTATCCTCACTATACCCAAGGGTCTAAGGCACATGGCCGGCCCTTTGATTTGTTATTTGAGATAGTTACTGTTGTGTTATGTTAGTTGGCATCCTGGTAGATAGGATGGCTATATGATGGTATGCTCTATTAGATCGGTATTCTGGTAGATTGGATGTGGCTATGCTTAGTGACCTGTAGTTGGTCTGACTGTCTGTATGCTGGTATGAGATTACCTGTTATATGTGCACGTATTGAGCAGTAGTAGAGGGTATTCCATCCCGGTAGGATGATAGGGCCCTAGTATGTTGTCTTGTAGACTGTTATATGATTATTTAATAGGTGCACATGTTTGCTAGTATGTGGGAATTCCAACCCGATGGTTGACAGCCAGGAGTATTCCATCCCGGTAGGATGATTGGACTCATAGTAGGTGGGCATTCCAACCTGATGGTTGAGGGCATGGGGTATTCCATCCTGAGGGATGATTGGACCCATAGTAGCTATTGTATGTATAGTAGGTGGGCATTCCAACCCGATGGTTGAGGGCCAGGAGTATTCCATCCCAGTAAGATGATTGGGCTCATAGTAGGTGGGCATTCCAACCTGATGGTTGAGGGCCTGGGGTATTCCATCCCGAGGGATGATTGGACCCGTAGTATTTATTGTATGTATAGGTGTGTGGGCATTCCAACCCGATGGTTGTGGGCCGAGAGTATTCGATCCCGAGGATGATTGGACTCGTAGTATGTTGGCATTCCAACCCGACGGTTGAGGGCCTGGGGTATTCCAACCCGACGGTTGTTTGTGATGGGTTTTGAGCATTCTAACACTCCTATGGTGTACATGCAACCCTAGAAACCTTGGATCTATGTTTGACTATGATACATGCAAATAATTATTTTTCCAAGGTTCTTATCCTATCTAGCATGGCATGGGGAACTTGAATCAAATAAAGCTAGTAGAATTGCTTACCTTGTAGTTGTAGTTGATTGCTTGGAGTTTTAGAGCCTAGCACCAATAGTGTGGATGCCTCAAATGGAAATCACAAATCACCACAAACTTGGAACTTTGAGAGAATAGTAATCACCTTCTTGAAATCGGCCCTCTTACTTTACTCACCACAACTCATGTGATTTCAAGAACCAAAGCCTCCTTTATATAGTGTGGTGGATTAGGGTTACATTCATGTAAACCCTAATACCCATGTCTTTTCATTTCCATGAGATCCATGGGTTAAAGCTCCATGGAGTATCCATGGACTTTCCATGCAAGCCTAGCCCATTCCAAATAAGCATTAGCCCACACTATATAAATACAAGATCCCATATTTAATTAGTCATACTTTTGATCTCTAAATTAATTCTAGATTAATTATAGATCAATACTAATTAAATAATATGATTTTATATTAATATATTAGGACTTATAATATATTAATAAATCATAACTTATACTATTCTCAAACGATTATCCATAAATTATTCGGGTGAAGTGCAACCCAAATGGACCATGCCGGGTCAGGTCAAGTACATACCAAATATAGTTATGGACTTAGACACTATATCCAACAGTCTCCCACTTGGATGAGTCTAATAACTATAGTTGCAAGTATGACTTCAGGAACCGTTCAGCAATCGTAGCTCTTTAAACTCTGTTGAACTATGAAGCGCCATTTTAGATAAGTGATCATATAATCCTCTGTTCTAGATATCAGCCGGACAAATACATGGAACATGGTCTTGCTTATTGTCCAACATTTGTTTCCCGATTTCCGATTTGTTTGACATAGAACTTAACTGAACACATCAATTTAGTTCTGACCGGGCCCGGTACATAGGTCAAAAAAAATCATCGAGGGGCCCAGATATCGCTTCTAATCCTAGAAGGAACAGATAAACTTCGACTCATATGTTTGCTCTACTACTTGTTGAATTACACACAAAAGCACAGTTTATAACATCGAGTTACCAATGCGTTTTCGTGCAATTAATGTATAACCAACTCATAGGCAACAAATCATATCTCTAGGTTTGAAGACTTATATGATAATACCGTCTCACGATCACTCGAGATAAATTCCATGAAGTGATACAAGTGAGCGTGGGTTGAATCCAATACTCAGAACTTATGAGCACTCATGAGTGCTGTAGCCCCGCTTTGTCTAACATCTTAGACCTCTACAAGCCAACCCATGACAGTCTTGATTCATATCTACTTCCAACATATGACCGACTGTGGAGAGTTTGAATAATATGATATAAACCATAACATAATTATTCTGGAAGTCAAAACATGCAAAAAGAAATAATAGTAAACGATTGACAAGAGATAGCAACACTTTACTCATAAATAACAGCTTTTATTTATCATCAAATGTCAATTACATTTTACAAATTTCCAGATTATCTAACTACTAAAACTAATATCATCCTTCAGCCCTATGCTCCGAGCATGTTGGAGATGCTTAGCCCGAGTCAGTCCCTTCGTGAGGGGATCTGCTGGGTTCCTTGGCTAAGGCAACCGCACTATTGCTGTCACAGAAAATATCCATTGGCTCCTTTATAGCTGGTACAACTCCAAGGTCTCCGATGAAGTTCTTTAGCCATATAGTCTCCTTTGTTGCCTCGGTTGCTGCTATATACTCTGATTCACAAGTGGAATCAGCCACTGTCTCCTGCTTGGAACTTTTCCAAGTAATTGCCCCTCCGTTTAGAGTAAAGACTCAGCCCAACTGAGAGCGGAAATTATCCCTGTCAGTCTGAAAGCTAGCATCACTGTACCCTACAACTCTCAAGTCCTCACTGCCACCGAGGGTAAGGACCCAGTCCTTAGTCCTCCGTAGGTACTTGAGGATATTCTTTACCGCAGTCCAGTGTGGCTTGCCAGGGTTCCCCTGATACCTGCTAACCATGCTCAAAGCAAAGGCTACATCAGGTCGAGTACACATCATAGCATACATGATCGATCCTACAGCTGAAGCATAAGGTATTCGACTCATTTCTGCTATCTCAGCCTCAATACTAGGGCTTTGTGTCTTACTCAATCTGGCATTACTCTGGATGGGTAACTCTCCTTTCTTGGAGTTATGCATGTTGAACCTTTTCAACACTTTGTCCACATAGGTGCTTTGACTAAGTCCAATTAGTCTTTTACTCCTGTTTCTCAAAATCCTTATCCCTAGGATATAGGCAGCTTCTCCAAGGTCCTTCATAGTGAAACACTTCCCAAGCCAGGACTTTACTTCCTGCAGGGTTAGGATGTCATTTCCTATGAGTAGTATGTCATCCACATACAGTACCAAAAAGCTGACTATACTCCCACTAGCCTTGATATAGACACAAGATTCATCTTCACTCCTTGAAAAGCCAAATTCTTTGACTTTCTCATCAAAGCAAAGATTCCATCTGCGAGGTGCCTGTTTTAATCCATAAATGGATTTCTCGAGCTTACACACTCTACTGGGGTACTCTGTACTGACAAAACCCTCTGGCTGAACCATGTAAACATCTTCAGCCAACTTTCCATTAAGGAAAGCGGTTTTGACATCCATTTGCCATATTTCATAATCATGAAATACAGCAATGGCTAACAGAACCCTAATAGACTTAATCTTGGCCACTGGTGAAAAGGTCTCATCATAATCAACTCCCGGAGTTTGAGAATAACCCTTTGCAACCAGTCGTGCCTTATAAGTGTGTACATTACCATCCATGTCGTTCTTCTTCTTGAAGATCCATTTGCACCCAACTATCTTACGATCAGGTACATTGTCAACCAAGTTCCAAACTTGATTGTCATACATGGACTGTATCTCGCTATCCATAGCTTCTTTCCATTTAGCAGCCTCAGGGCCTGCCATAGCTTCCGTGTAGCTGTTAGGCTCATCCAGATTTACCAGTGTGTTATCACTGATAAGTGTCTCACCTTCTGCAGTAATATGAAAACCATAATAATGCTCAGGTGCATTCCTAACTCTGGTGGAACGCCTCAGAGGTATAGATTCTTCAGTCGGCTCAACAGGAGTTTTCTCCTCAGTTGAGGGCTAGGTTTTGAGGTTCCTTCACCACTTGACTCTTGAATTTCGTCAAGGTCAATTTGCCTCCCACTGTCTCCTTGGCTCATGAATTCTCTCTCTCGAAAGAATCCTCTTCTTGCTACAAAGACCACATTATCACTGGGTCTGTAGAAGATGTAACCAAAGGATTTCTATGGGTAGCCGATGAAAATACACCTTTCGCTTTGGGGTTCGAGCTTATCGTGAGTCTCGCGTCTCACGAAATCCTCGCAACCCCAAATCTTGATGTGGTCTAGATTGGGAACTTTTCCAGTCCACAACTCGTGAGGTGTTTTGGCAACTTTCTTTGTAGGGACTAGATTAAGGATATGGATGGCAGTCTCTAAGGCATACCCCCAAAATGAGATTGGTAGTGAAGCTCGACTCATCATGGAACGAACCATGTCCAACAAGGTCCGATTGCGCCTCTCAGCTACACCATTCAACTGTGGTGTCCTAGGAGGTGTCAATTGTGAGACAATCCCACATTCCTTAATATGGTCAAGGAACTCAGTACTAAGATACTCACCACCACGATCGGATCGAAGCATCTTAATGTTCCTGCCCAACTGATTCTCCACTTCTTGCTTAAACTCTTTGAATTTCTCAAAGGTTTCTGACTTATGCTTGATTAGGTAGACATATCCATATCTACTAAAATCATCAGTAACAGTCACATAGAACCGATTAGCATCTCTTGTGGCGGTTCTGAAGGGTCCACACACATCCGTGTGTATGAGGTCCAACAACCCTTCACCCCTAGCACAAGTGCCAGTAAAAGGTGACTTTGTCATTTTACCAAGCAAACAAGATTCACAACTATCATCTGACTTTAGGTCAAATGACTCCAAGACTCCATCCTTTTGGAGTTGGCCTATGCGTTTCTTGCTTACATGTCCAAGACGACAATGCCATAAGGATGCTTTATCTAAGATAGTGGAAGAGTTAATACACAATACATTATTTCCTAGATTATCTACAACAGATACAGTTTCATACACGCCATCACAAGGTAATTCTTTAAAATAAAGAACATTATTAAAGAAAGCATCAATACTACCATTATTATTATCAAAATAAAAGGTAAAACCTTGTTTATACAATGCATGAAAGGAAATAACATTTCTTGCCATTTCTGGCGAATAATAACATTTATTCAAATCTAATGTAAACCCACTATTTAGCACTAAGGAATAAACTCCTATCTTGGTGACAGGTGAAGCTTTCCTGTTTCCCATGATCAAGTTTATCTTTCCCTGCTCCACATTCTCACTTCTTTTTAGTCCCTGCAAATCACAACATATGTGAATACCACAACCTGTATCAAGGACCCAAGACTTAGAATGAGGTGAGTTATTAGACAATATAGTGTATATACCTGCATGGTTGGGTTTTACTTTCCCATCCTTCAAATATTGCTGGTACTTTGGGCAGTTTCGCTTCCAGTGCGACTTTTCATGGCAATAGAAGCATTCAGCCTCATTAGGGTTAGCAGAAGGAGTGACAAAACCTTTCTTGGTTTTGCTTGAAGAGGAGCCTTCAAGGGTCTTACCCTTGGTACCCTTAGAAGGGTTCTTTCTCTTCTTCCCTTTGCCATGCCCGATTGCCAAGACATTGGCCGCAGTTGGAGTAGGAGTAGGAGTAGTAACAACCGAATTACCCTTTAGACCACTTTCGGCGGTCTTCAAGAGTCCTTGAAGTTTGCTGAGGGTGACATCTTCCTTGTTCATGTGATATGTCATGCGGAATTGATCATAGCACGATAGCAAGGAGTGCAAAATGATGTCTATTGCTAACTCCTTAGGGAAGTTCACATTCAGCTTCAGTAAACGGTCCACATACCTTTGCATTTTCTGCATGTGGCCCGTGATGGGTTCACCATCCTTCATTCGGGTTGTTATCATGGAGGAGATTATTTCATATCGCTCTTGATGAGCACTTTGATGGTAGCGGTCCATCAAGTCCTGGTGCATCTCAAAAGGATAATAGTCCTCATAGGACTTTTGGAGCTCGGCTGTCATGGTGGCCATCATGATGCATGCCACTTTTGTGGCATCTCTTTCATGTACCTCATATTCAGCAAGCTCTTCAGGAGTAGCAGTTGGCTCGGGTACCTTCAGCTCCTTGTCGAGAACATATTATTTGTTCTCATACCGAGTGATCATCCTGATGTTTCTGATCCAATCTGTAAAGTTGGACCCATCAAAGATGACTCTCCCACAAAGATTCATGAGAGAGAAGGAGCTAGTAGGGTTTGAGCCAGAAGCATTGTTATTGGAAGACATCTGAGAAGAAGAGGGAATAGATTAGATTAGATATAGAGATAGTCCTTAACAAAACACCCAAATGTAATATTAAGGCTAGGACCCAACACAATATTTTATAACTTAGAAGTGGGATGTCGTAATCTAAGCTATAAGATATTTGAAGGTAGGTGAATGACGATTCACCAATTTCCACCATGAAAAACGAAATATTTAATTAGGTTTTAATTGGTTTAGAAACTCCTAGATTCTTTGAGATTCATTGAACTTTCTTCAATGGCATGTTTCAATCTCGAGTGTGCCCTTCAAGTTTTGTGACTGGGATGCCGAGGATCACAAAACAAGGTGTGAAGTAACCATGCAAATTACTTGGTACCCTTAATGTATTACCCCTCAATCGATGTGCCGGTTAACCACACACGCTCCATCGATACTATGATAAACATTAAGTCACCCTTTACCTACCTTGTTAAGTTCAAGTTAGTGTGCCGGTTAACCACACACGCTCTACTAACGACTTAAACAAAGTGTAAAGTGTAATTTCATGGATTAGCACCTTATTCACATTTTCCTAAAATAACTAAGATTGGGAATTCAATAAAGTTTAGTTACTTTAGTATTATCATTATACTTTTAATGAGAATTTATAAGTCCTTGTCCTACCCGTTCGGCTAACAACCCTCCACCGATCAAGGAAGCTGTGGGTGAGAGTGGACACCCATTAAGTTGCCATTTTATAGGCAACAACCGTATACCCCCCTTATAGACCGGCTTCGTGAATGAGGCGTACTAGCGGTAAGACGACTTGATCTTATACATATATAAATATTATTAAACTTATAATATTATAAAGTATAAGGGTTGAATTTTAACTTTTAAAATTCTAGGGGTTGGAACTAAAGTTTTTAATATGACTTTACATGTTCCAAAACTTGAGGGCAAGTTTTGTAAACTTTCAAAACTTTTCATTTCTCATAACTTATGAGTTAATGGTTATTAAAAATGAAGACTCTTCATTTTTTGATAACCTATGTGTTCTTTTAATGGTTATTTATAAATGTGACTTTTGGTTATCCATAACTTAAGAACTAGTTATGGACTCCATTAAAACACATAAAGATCAAGAATTAATCTAATCAATTATTAGCACATAATTTCTATGATCTTCTAAACTCATATGTTTATGAATGTTCATATCAAAAATTTCAAGAATCGTATGTACATATACAAAACTTGAAATTTTGATACGAGCTTTTGAACAAAACTTCGATTTTCAAGTTTTTTTTTTTGCATCAAGTATCAAATAAACAAACCAGGCTCTGATACCACTGATGGGTTTTGAGCATTCTAACACTCCTATGGTGTACATGCAACCCTAGAAACCTTGGATCTATGTTTGACTATGATACATGCAAATAATTATTTTTCCAAGGTTCTTATCCTATCTAGCATGGCATGGGGAACTTGAATCAAATAAAGCTAGTAGAATTACTTACCTTGTAGTTGTAGTTGATTGCTTGGAGTTTTAGAGCCTAGCACCAATAGTGTGGATGCCTCAAATGGAAATCACAAATCACCACAAACTTGGAACTTTGAGAGAATAGTAATCACCTTCTTGAAATCGGCCCTCTTACTTTACTCACCACAACTCATGTGATTTCAAGAACCAAAGCCTCCTTTATATAGTGTGGTGGATTAGGGTTACATTCATGTAAACCCTAATACCCATGTCTTTTCATTTCCATGAGATCCATGGGTTAAAGCTCCATGGAGTATCCATGGACTTTCCATGCAAGCCTAGCCCATTCCAAATAAGCATTAGCCCACACTATATAAATACAAGAGCCCATATTTAATTAGTCATACTTTTGATCTCTAAATTAATTCTAGATTAATTATAGATCAATACTAATTAAATAATATGATTTTATATTAATATATTAGGAATTATAATATATTAATAAATCATAACTTATACTATTCTCAAACGATTATCCATAAATTGTTCGGGTGAAGTGCAACCCAAATGGACCATGCCGGGTCGGGTCAAGTACCTACCAAATATAGTTATGGACTTAGACACTATATCCAACAGTTTGGACCCATAGTATGCTATTCATTGCTGTAGGTGTATGGTTATGTGTGTACGGGTATTTTGGGGGAACTCACTAAGCTTTCGAGCTTACGGTTTTCAGTTTATTGTTTCAGGTACATCAGGTGATCGTGGCAAGGCAAAGGCGTGATCGTACCACTCCTCATATTTCATGATTTTGTGATTTGGTTCTGGGGATACTCTGATGTTTAAACTATTTTGAAAACAAGTTGTAATAACTTAATGGTTTTTGAATGGGTTAAAATGTTTTAAATTGGCCTGAATTTTATGGGTGTTACATATAGTCCACAGAGTAGATCAGGAGTTCGACGCCCCAAGTGGGTGAGAACAGGATGCATGGGAGAGAGCATCAAGAGGGGTGGTCCAGGGAGATGCTCAACAGTTTAGAGCGGTCCGGATAGACTGAAGGCCAATGGGGCGTACCAGTCAGACCGAAGGCTCGGAGAACGGTCCAAACAGGCTGAAGGCCCAGAGAGGCGGTCTAGACATGCTGAAGGTTCTGAGAGTGGTCCAGATAGATTGAAGGCCTGGTAGGGCGGTCCAGTCAGGCTGAAGACTCTGTATATGTTTGTAGATCTATGTTCGGGGATTGAGTAGGCTGATATGCTATAGTAATCAATAGGTATGTTCCAAGTGTTGAACATGCTGCTGGAGTAGGCTGAAGACTCCATTGTATTTTGGTTTGATCGGAAGTTGTTGTTAGAGATCAGATGGAGTGCAAAGGATCTTGGTGATCCCATCAGTTCGGAGTGCCTCCGAGGTTTCATCTTCTTGGATCGGGTAATACTCCAGTTAGGGACTGAGAGTGGATCTGAATGGGTATTAGTCAATTTTGGGAAGGTTTGGGATTAGAATATCCTGTCACTCAGGTTCTGGGAACCGATTTAGATCGTCCACATGATCGTCTATGGCAATTGGATAGGGTTGAGGCGGTCCTGCTCTATGCAGTAGGCCAAGATACCCGGTGCGGGTTGACTGTAAGTCGTAGGTACGGAGGCTCGAAGGGAGCGGTAGGGTTGAGGCGGTAGGCCAACAAACCCTGAGAATTTCAACTCCATAGTTGAATTGATTAGAAATGTTGGTATTCTAACCCGAAGGGGGTGATATGGGTTAGATATGAGTGTCGTACGGGTTGTCCAGTAGTGGTAGGTATGTTGTTGATGGTTTGAGTTGTCGTGATTCGTGTGTGGTTGTAGTTTTTGTCTCGTATATTGTTCGTTGATGAGAGGAGCATCGATTAGGCCCTTCGAGTGGCGGAGGAAAGGGGATACCTGTAGGGTCGGAGTGTTTGTCAACTGAAGTGACGACGGTAGTGTCGATCGGTTATCGGGAGCATTCCAGTCATGAGCTGAGGGCCGGGGAGGGCATACCAGACTCATAATATGGGCTCAGAGGCAATCCAAACCTATGCTGAGGACCACATGAGGGTGTTCCAGTCATAGGCTGTGGGCATAGAGATTGTATGATTATGTCTGTTGTAGGAGCGCGTTTGGATTGGACATATTGACGAGATTTGGGCGAGCTGTGCTCGGTTGTGTCGAATCAGAGAAGTTTGAAGGAGATGCAAGGATAAATCCTTGGATTCCGAGTATGGTTGTAGGCATGGGTTATGAATGTGGTGGTATTCCAATCTAGGGTATTCCATCAGGGGGATGACCGGACCCTATGATTGATTGGACCTGATGTGTTTGGTATTCCAACCCGAGGGTTGATTGGGCCAAACATGCATGAGGATACGAGGGTATACCATCCTAGGGATGACTGGACCCGTCGTAGGCGTACCTGGTATTCCAGCCTGAGGCTGATTGGGCCAAGTATGAGCGTTTATGTGATATAGCTGGATGTTCATAGGAGTTGTCCGGAAGCTGAAGGATGCATATCCAGTCAGCGCAGAAAGGGACTTGATTCAGGAAGGGGACAAGATGAGTTTCCAATATTGCAAGTTACTCAGGTTATCGCCAGTTTTGGAAAGGGAAAGATAGATTAGTCTTGTGAGAGAGCCCAGTGAATTATAGTAGTAACTAACTTTCGCAAGTCACGAAAGTGTGTTCATGACAGGAAGGAGTTGTCCTTAGAAGGGACATTGTAGTAGCGCCTGAAGGGATTTGGGCTGGTTTGGGAGACCGGAGGCTGCAATGTAGGAGAGTTATCCGGAATTTTGTCCTACAGCAAGCTTCGAGGGCGAAGCCTAATTTAAGTGGGGGAGAGTTGTAACATCCCAAATTCAGGAATATAAGTTCGGGGTGCTATGCGTAAATAAAGGAGTAGACTCGACGAGTAGGTATCTTAACTCGTCGAGTCGGAGCAGGTTTTTGCCACGTGTTAAGTGACCAACTCGCCGAGTCGGCGGCGGGACTCGACGAGTCGGTGCTGGGAAGAGAAAACCCTAATTTTACGGTTTGCACCCTATTTAAAGGACCTTATGTCCTCACCCCAGCCTCTTTGTTACCCCTTGAGATTCAGTAAACCCTAAATCGTGTAAACCTCCATTGTTGAGTGATTGGAAGCTTTGGAAGAGGATTATGGTGAAGGAAACTTGTAGATCAAGAGGCTAGCATCAAGGAGTTCGTGTAGATCCAGAATCTACTTCATCTTGGGCACATTTCTGAGGTAACAAGTCGTTACTTTGAGCTTTTCCTTTCTAGATCTATTCTTGGATGATGATTTGGGGCTATTTAGCATGTTTGGGATCCATTTCGGGTTTTGGGACTAGATCTGGGGTTGCAACTTCAGATCTAGACTTATCTGGTACAGGAAGGCATAAAGTATCAGCCCTTTAGCTTGTTTGTGAGCATTCTTGTCTTGAACCTTCTCTCTAGCTTGTATTGAGCCAAAATCACCTTGCATGCACGAAAAGTTGGAAACTTTACGTATAAAACTAGCCTTAGGAGTCCAGATCTATGAGTTGGAAGCAGTGGGATGAACTGAAATCGTCTGAATGAGGATGACTTAAGTGAACTCGGTGAGTCTGTTCTTGGACTCGACGAGTCGGGTCGCAAACCCTAACCCATCTGGTTATAATACAGATCAGTAAGTTGAGTGGACTCAGTGAGTTGGACAGGCTAGGACTCGGATTGAAGGGCTCGGCGAGTCATGGGGTGACTGGGCGAGTCGAGTCGCGAATTGTGGGGTTTCTGAGTTCATGAACTCGGCGAGTCACTAGGTTGACTCGGCGAGTAGGGTCAACCAGGAAGGTTGACTTTGACCAGGACTTTGACTTTGACCAAGAGTTGACCAGTTTGACTTCCAAGGGTATTATGGTAAATTGGGCACTTATAGATATGGTTTCTTCAAGTGTTAGGTGGTGGAGTTCGTGGTCGTGAACAGAGGATTTGATCTTATCTCTCCAGTTCAGCATTTCAAGGTGAGTTATCCTCACTATACTCAAGGGTCTAAGGCACCAAGGTCGGCCCTTTGATTTGTTATTTGAGATAGTCACTATTACGATATGTTAGCTCGACATCCTGGTAGATAGGATGGTTATATGCTTGTATGATCGGTTAGATCTGTATCCTGTTAGATCGGATGTGGTTATGTTTAGTGACCTTTAGTGGTATGACTGTCTGTATGCTGGTAGGGGATTACCCGTTATAGGTGCACATGATTGAGCAGTAATCGAGGGTATCCCATCTCGAGGATGATAGGAGCCTAGTATGTTGTTTCTCTATACTGTTATGTGATTATCTGATAGGTGCACAAGTTTGTTAGTAGGTGGGCATTCCAACCCGATGGTTGTAGGCCAGTAGTATTCCATCCCTTTTGATTTGTTATTTGAGATAGTTACTGTTGTGTTATGTTAGTTGGCATCCTGGTAGATAAATGGCTATATGATGGTATGCTCTGTTAGATCGGTATTCTGGTAGATTGGATGTGGCTATGCTTAGTGACATGTAGTTGGTCTGACTGTCTGTATGTTGGTAGGAGATTACCTGATATATGTGCACGTGTTGAGCAGTAGTAGAGGGTATTCCATCCCGGTAGGATGATAGGGCCCTAGTATGTTGTCTTGTAGACTGTTATATGATTATTTAATAGGTGCACATGTTTGCTAGTATGTGGGCATTCCAACCCGATGGTTGAGGGCCAGGAGTATTCCATCCCGGTAGGATGATTGGACTCATAGTAGGTGGGCATTCCAACCTGATGGTTGAGGGCCTGGGGTATTCCATCCCGCGGGATGATTGGACCCATAGTAGCCATTGTATGTATAGTAGGTAGGGCATTCCAACCCGATGGTTGTGGGCCAGGAGTATTCCATCCCGGTAGGATGATTGGACTCATAGTAGGTAGGGCATTCCAACCCGATGGTTGTGGGCCAGGGGTATTCCATCCTGAGGGATGATTGGACCCATAGTAGTTGTTGTTATATGCGTAGGTGTATGGCCATACCAACCCGATGGTTGTGGGCCGAGAGCATTCCATCCTGAGGATGAGTGGGCTTGTAGTATGTTGGCATTCTAACCCGATGGTTGAGGGCCAGGGGTATTCCAACCTGATGGTTGACTGGACCCATATTATGTTGTTCATTGTTGTATGTGTATGGTTATGTGTGTGTGGGTATTTTGGGGGTAACTCACTAAGCCTTTGAACTTACATTTATCGATTATTGTTTCAGGTACATCAGGAGATCGTGGCAAGGCAAAGGCGTGATCGTACCGCTCCTCACTTTTCATGATTTTGTTTCTGGGATACTCTGATAATAAACTATTTGGAAACCTTTTTGTAATAACTAATGGAACTTGGGTTGTTTTTTGAAAGTTTAAATTGGTTTGAAATTTATGGGTGTTACAAGTAAGGGTGGCAAAGGGTAGCTTGATGTTTATCATAGATCAATGGAGCGTGTGTGGTTAACCGGCACATTGATTAGGTGATATATGACATTAAGAGTACCAAGCACATTTGCATGGTTATTCACACCTTGTTTGTGATCCTCGGCATCCCAGTCACAAACTTGAAAGGCATAATCGAGATTTAAACATGCCATTGAAAAGTTCAATGAATCTCAAAGGAATCTAGGAATTTCAATCCAATTAAAACTTAATAATCAATTTCGTTTTTCATGGTGGAAATTGGTAAATCGTCATTTACCTACCTTTAACTATTTTACGATTGGATTACGGCATCTGTGACAACCCGAAATTTTTTTGCTTTGAAAGCTCAGTCAGTCAACTCAACTGAGTGTCAGACTCATTGGTAATGAGTTCTAGCCTTGTTAAAGGTCATTCTAAGGAGTTTTAAGCCTAGTACACTTAAGGAATAAGTGTTAGTAAGTACCTGCTACAGCCACGATACAACAAATCAAGCCTTAACCTCATCCTAAGGAGTTCACGGCCATAATGTCCATGAGTTTACACCCTGGCCGTAAACTCATAGAGTTTACACCCTAGCCGTAAACTCATAAATTTTACACCTTGGCCGTAAACTCATAGAGTTTACACCTTGGCCGTAAACTCTAGTCCATATATATGGCTTTTGGTCATTTCTGGCCATTTCTTACATCCCAACCTCAAGAACACTTCCAAATCCTCTCAAGTATCATCGACTTTTCACCCTAGATCTTCAAAAGTTGTAAGTGTTCTTCCTTTAGTTCGATGTTAATCCTTATTAGCTAGTTTCATCTAATGATTTCATCCATGGAAATCATCTTTTGTTAGATCTTCAAGAAACACCAAGAACATACACTAGTGTTCTTGGACCTTAATCACCATTTCAAGCCTCTATATCGTAAGTACTCACTCCTTAACTTGTTATCTAGTTGGAACACCTGATTAGAGCCTTGAATCATAATCAAAGAGAGTTTACGGCCATGAGTTTACACCCTGGCCGTAAACCCTTGAAAGTGTAGTGTTTTGAGCCTTAAACACTTCTAGACCCTAGTTAACCTTTAGAACACTTGAACCTCTGAAACTCCTTGCCTTTAAGACCCAAGATAAGACCATTTGGAGAGTTTACGGCCATGGAGTTTATGGTCTGGCCGTAAACACCTCAACACCCTCCAAAACATGGGTTATGCTCATCCTTGGGAAGAGCAATGATCCCTCAAGTTTCCCTAGCATTCAAACACACTCTTATGCACATTTCCATGAGTTTACGGCCATGAGTTTACACCCTGGCCGTAAACACCTTTTCTTGGCCTTAAACATCTCTTAGTTGAATCACATGTGATTCCAACACTTGGTCAAAGTGTTTCCTAGTCCCGTGAGGTGTTTCCTTGCATTTGGTTGCTTCAAAACACTATATTTATGTCAATATATGCCATTATATGTCATTTAGGATTTGTTAAGTCTTGGGACTTCATTCGTGGAACTTCTCATCCTTACGCGCACATTCGTTTGAATCACCCACATCAGGTGAGTTCATACCCCTATGCTTTTTTTCTGAGTTTTTCATGTTTTCAGGGGGGGGGGGGGAATACAAGCAATAGTACAAGGAAACTTGTGCTCAAAGTATATTATTTTGTATAAGATAATTATATTTTCAGCATGCTTTTAAACATTTCGTAAAATGTATATCATACAGATTATAAACCGGATTTTTAGTATTATTACTTGTAAATTGTTAGTCTAAAGTTGGGGACACGTCCTTGTAACACTCCCCACCGAATTCGAGAGTGTAGGACTAGCACTTGTAACCAGAATCTCTTGTAGGGAGAGCGTGACTGTTGTGTATAGATCTATACGGGACTGACTATCCCGCACCTTAACTGCTAGCTACAGTTAGGCATACATGCCTGTGGTGACAAAGTCATAAAAGGATACTGGCCCCGCTACGTGCCATATCAAGTTCAAGTACGGTTATGACACCCACAACTCAGATAACAGGAATTTACTTTTGTAATAATGAATCAAATGAACCAACCTCAAAGTAATTACCGATTTGATTACTAGAGGGTATTAATAACACCCTTAGGATTTAGTTCACCACTTATTTATTAGTTTTATTTAGGTAATAAGGCTAATACATCTCATAGGTAGCTAACAGGGTTTTTCAAGAAAACTACGTCTAACGATATAAGTATGGTAGATACTTGTACACCTCAGACTAGAAATAGATAACCAACCACCAACTTTTAGGGAAAATGTAGCATTTTCCTGGGATAACTCAACCTTTCATAAACGGACTGTTTAACAAATAACTAATGGATAATCAAACATCTTTCATAAGAAAATATAGGATTTTCTTGGGAAACACTTTTCACAGGATCAAAGAAACATTTTTCACTAGAACTAAATACTAATGAACTCACCAGCTTTATGCTGATACTCTTTTAAACTGCTTGTATTCTCAGGGCAGCAATAGACAGGTACTTTTATCAACTTTTGGAGAAGACGGAGCATTTGGAGTCACGTCTTTTACTTTTGTTATATACTCTTAGGTACAAACTATGTTTTCAAACAGATGTAAATAATCATATTGTAATGTAGTAGTTGTGTTTACTTTGCTTACTATGATACAAGTGTTGTGATACTACGCATGACGTCACCCGCCTCCGAACGTTTCCGCCGTTATTTCTGACGGTTCGGGGGTGTGACAGCATCCCTCTTCCAAATTGTAAAATATTGTGTTGGGTCCTAGACTTAATATTTCATTTGGGTGTTATATTAAGGACTTTTATCTAATCTAAACTTTGTCTTTCTTTCTTTTCAGATGTCTTCAAACACTGCTTCTGGCTCAAAACCTACTGATTTGCAGGTTGTGGTATTCACATTTGTTCTGATTTGCAGGGACTAAAAAGAAGTAAGGATGTGGAGCACGGGAAGATGAACTTGATCATGGGGAATAGGAAGGTTTCACCTGTCACCAAGATTGGAGTTTACTCTTTATTGTTTAGTAGTGGGTTAGAATTAGATTTGAATAATTGTTGCTACTCGTCTGAAATGGAGAGAAATGTTATTTCCTTTCATGGTTTGTACAAACAGGTTTTAGTTTTTCATTTGATAATGAAATTGATGCTATTAATATTTTTTTTATAATGGTGTTTTTTATTTTAAAGCATTGCCTTGTAATGGTGTATATGAAATTGTGATGGTTGTAGACAACTTACGAAATAATGTGTTGCACATTGATTCTTCCAATGATTTGGATAAGGCATGCTTGTGGCATTGTCGTCTTGGACATGTCAACAAGAAGCGCATAGGCCAACTCCAAAAGGCTGGAGTCTTGGAGTCATTCGACTTAAGGTCGGATGACACTTGCGAATCTTGTTTGCTTGGAAAGATGACCAAATCACCCTTCACTTGTACTTGTGAAAGGGGTGATGGTTTGTTGGATCTCATACACACTGATGTGTGTGGACCTTTAAGAACCGCCACAAGGGATGCTAACCGCTTCTGTGTGACTTTTGCTGATGATTACAGCTGATATGGATATATCTACTTAATCAAGCATAAGTTAGAAACCTTTGAAAGATTCAAAGAGTTTAAACAATAAGCGGAGAATCAGCTGGGCAGGAAGATAAAGATGCTTTGATCCGATCGGAGTGGGGAGTATCTTAGTATCGAGTTCCTAGACTATCTTAAGGAATGTGGGATTGTTTCACAATTGACGCCACCTAGGACACCACAGCTTAATGGTGTGGCTGAGAGGCACAATCGAACCTTTTTGGACATGGTTCGTTCCATGATGAGTCGAGCTTCGTTACCTATCTCATTCTGGGGGTATGCCTTAGAGACTTCGGCCTATATCCTTAATCTAGTCCCAACTAAGAAGGTTTCCAAAACACCTCACGAGATGTGGACAGGGAAGGCTCCCTCGTTAGCACACATCAAAGTTTGGGGTTGCGAGGCTTTCGGGAGACGCGAGACTCACGACAAGCTCGAACCTCGTAGTAACGGTGTATTTTCATCGGCTACCCACAGAAATCCTTTGGTAATCTCTTCTATAGACCGAGTGACAATGTTGTCTTTGTTGGGAGGAGAGGAGTCTTTCGAGAGAGAGAACTCATAGGCCAAGGAAACAGTGGGAGGCAAATTGACATTGAAGAGCTTCAAGAGTCAAGCGGTGAAGGAACCTCAAACACTAGTAATCAACATGTGGAGGAAACTCCTGTAGATCCAGTTGACGAGTCCATACCTCTAAGGCACTCCAGTAGAGTTAGTGTTCCACCTGTGTTATATGGTTTCCATATAACATCTGAGGGTGATACATTTCAACCTTGCTGGCTTGGGAAGTGTTTCGCTATGAATGACCTTGGAGAAGCTGTTTACATCCAAGGGATAAGGATATTGAGAGACAGGAGTAAAAGACTAATTGGACTTAGTCAAAGTACCTACTTGGATAAGGTGTTGAAACGATTCAGCATGGAGAATTCCAAGAAATGTGACTTACCCATCCATGGCAATACCAAACTGAGTAAGACTCATTGTCCGAGTACAGAAGCTAAGATAGCTGAGATGAGTCGAGTACCATATGCTTCCGCAGTTGGCTCGATCATGTATGTTATGACTTGTACTCGCCCTGATGTGGCTTTTAATTTGAGCATGGTCACCAGATATCAAGGGAATCCTGATAAAACTCACTGGACTGCGGTAAAGAACATTCTTAAGTACCTACGCAGGACTAAGGACTGGGTCCTTACTCTTGGTGGGAGTGATGACTTAAGAGTCACAGGGTATCGTGACGCCAGCTTTCAGACCGACAGAGATAATTTCCGCTCTCAGTCGGGCTGGGTTTTTACCCTGAATGGAGGAGCAATAACTTGGAAAAGTTCCAAACAGGAGACTGTAGCTGATTCAACGTGTGGATCAGAGTACATAGCAGCAAGCGAAGCGTCGAAGGAGGCCATATGGCTAAACAACTTCATCGGAGACCTTGGACTTCTACCAGTTGTAAAGGAGCCTATGGATATTTTTTGTGACAATGAGGGTGCGGTTGCCTTAACCAAGGAACCAAGGGATCACGGCAGATCCAGGCACATCGACAGAAAATATCACTTCATAAGACATCGGGTGGAAGAAGGACTCCTCTTGGTAAAGAGGGTATCATCAGATGAGAACCCAACAGATCCCCTCACGACGGGACTGACTAGGGTTAAGCATTTGCAGCATGCGAGGCACATTGGGCTGAAGGATGATATTAGTTTTAATGATTAGATAGCTATTTTGAAACTTGTAATAGATAAAGTGTAATTGACATTTGATGATTAAATAAAAGGTGTTTTTATTTATAAGTAAGGTTACTGTCTTATGTCAACTATTTACTATTGTTTCATTTGCATGTTTTGACTTCCAGAATAATTATATTATTCAAACTATCAACAGTCGATCATACTTTGGAAGTAGGTATCGAGGCAAGACTGTCATGAATTTGGCTTGTAGATTGTCTGAAGTGTATTAGACATAGTAAATTTTTGCTACAACATTCATGAGTGCTCATAAGTTCTGAGTATTGGATTAAACCCACGCTCACGTGAATCACTTCATGGAATTTATCACGAGTGATCATGAGACGATAATATCATATAAGTCTTCAAACCTAGATATATGAGTTGTTGACTATGAGCTGGTTGTGCATTGATAGTGCGAAACCGCATCAGTAACTTGATGTTATAAAATGTGTTGTTGTTTATGATTTGACGAATAGTTAGTACAAGCATATAATGTCGAAGTTTATCTGTTCCTTTTAATTCTTGGAGGATTAAAAGCGATATCTTGGGTCCCTCGATGATTTTGTTTTGACTTATGTGTCGGGACTAAATTGATGTGTTTAATTAAGTTCTCTGTCAAACAAATCGGAGATCGAGAAACAAACTGCTGGACAATAAGTATGGCATTGTTCCATGTATTTGTCTGGCTGATATCTTGAAGAACAGAGGATTATATGATCCCTTATCTAAAGGACGCGTCACTGACTGGGTCAGAGTTCGACAGCGGCTTTTAAGAGCTACGATTGCTAGTCAGTGTCTTAAGTCATACTTGCAGTTATAGTTATTAGACTTATCCAAGTGGGAGACTGTTGGATTAGGTGTCTAAGCCCATAACTATAATTGGTATGTACTTGACCCGAGAGTAGCATGGTCCTTTTGGGTTGCCTTCACCAATCCAACTTGATAGGATGGACTTTTGAGAATAAGGTTATTTGTGATTTGTTAATATATTACAAGTATAATATATTAATATGAAATCATATTGTTTAATTATTATTGATCAAAGAATTAATTTAGAATTAATTTAGTGATCAAAATAGGCTAATTAAATATACGGAGACTGATTTGGTAAATCAATGATTCTTATAGTGTGGGTCAATGATCCATGGTTATTTGGGTGGGCTAAACCAACATGGATAGTCCATAGAGGTTAACCCATGGAGCCTAAGTAAGATGAAGAGTCATGGTGCATTAGGGTTTGCATGGATGTAACCCTAGCACTTGCCACACTATAAGGAGACACCCCTAGAGCCAAAATCGGTTACACCTATCATTCTTGGAGTTTGATATTGTATTTAAGCTAAGCAACTTATTCTCTCAAGTCTCCTTTTGCACTTGGTGTTTGTGACACATTAGAGGCATCACACTTGAGGTGCTAAAGCTTTTGAAGGCCAAGAACTACAAGTCCTATTAAGAGGTAAATTATCTACCTAGTCATTCTATTCAAATGTATGCTAGTTAGGATGAATGCTTTGGAAAATCAAATTGCATGTATAATTATAGAAAACATATATCCAAAGCATCTAGTGTTGTATGTGCACCATAAGGATGTTAGACTGCTTAAAACCTATCAGAGTTTTCCTACAATAATAGCTACCATGAGAGTATCGACCGTCCTCCCTTAGAGATGTTATATGGGAGGAGGTGCAGAACCCCGATATGCTGGGGAGAGGTTGGACAGAGGGTCATGGGGAGTACCGAAGTGGTACTCAAGACGACGGAGATGATCCAATAGGTTCGGAGCAGGCTTCAGACTGCTCAGAGTCGGCATAAAAGTTACGCCGACAAGTGTCGTTCGGACCTAGAGTTTCAGGTAGGAGATATGGTCCTCCTGAAGGTGTCACCTTGGAAAGGTGTCATCCGGTTCAGGAAGCAGGGCAAGTTGTGCCCCAGGTACGTCAGACCGTTCAAGGTTATAGCCCGGGTGGGAAAGGTTGCGTATCGACTAGATCTGCCAGCCGAGCTTAGTCAGATCCACAACACCTTTCATGTATCCCAGCTGCGGAAGTGCCTGGTAGATGACTCTGCAGTGGTACGCCTAGAGGATATTCAGATGGAGAACAACCTGAACTACATTGAGAGATCGGTAGCCATCCTCGACAGGAAGACGAAGGATCTGAGGAACAAGAGGGTTGAGTTGGTGAAGGTGCAATGGCAACACCGCAAGGGCTCGGAATGGACTTAGGAGCCGGAGGACGAGATGAGGGAGCATTACCCCGAGCTTTTCCTAGATGCAGCAGACTTCGAGGACAAAGTCTAAAAGAAGTAGGGGAGATTTGTAACGCCCTTTTCCTGGTATGTATTTTAATTAGAATTATTCACTTTTGCAAAGGGACTCGACAAGTTGGAGGCCCCAAACTCGTCGATTAGGAATGGGATTTTTGGACGCGGGACTTGAAGCCTACTCGACGAGTAGGGCTGCCAGAGTGAAACCCTAATTTTCAGGGTTTGCACCCTATTTAAACACCTTAGCACTTCATTGTGGCCTCCCTCATCACCTCCCTCGGTCCAGCAAAACCCTAATTCGTGATCTTGAGCCTTGTGAGTTTGTGTGAGTGAAAAATGAATGATTCTTTGGTATTTCCTTGAAGGAGTGGAAGCTAGAAGTGCTTGGTTGAAGAAGGAAGTTTTGGATCCAGAGATTTGATTGTCAAGGAAGAAGTGGGTTACCTCTCAGTAGAAGTGGGTCTAAGGCCACAATGCCGACCCACTAGTAGGAGTTGTTAGTTAGATGATTGTCTTTGTGATAATTGTCTGGTATGCCACTTTCTGTTATGCTATATGTGCTACGATGTTATGTTACTAGGTGGTAGTGGTAGGGGTGAAATAGTCTTCGGTTACCGGTTGAAAGATACCGAAGGGGAGGCCAGCACCCAGTTATGCTAGGCAATTACCAGTTGAAAGATACCGAAGAGGAGGCCAGCACCCAGTTATGCTAGGCAGTTACCGGTTGAAAGATATTGAAGGGGAGTCTAGCTCCCAGTTATGTCAGGCAGACATCGGTTGAAAGATACCGAAGGATAGGCATTATGTGTTTATATGGTATGTGGTATGATGGGGGAACTCACTAAGCTTTGTTCTTACGGTTTTTAATTTTTGTCTCAGGTCCTTCTTCTTCGAAGGGAAAGGAGCCGACACGGTAGCAGCGCATCACACACACGATTTTCCGCATATGAGATTATTAGGATTTGTACTCTGACATTATTACTATCTGATGACATGCTTTTGAGACACATGATCTATGGTTTTTATGAAATAAGATAACTTGATGTTGTTTTCTATAAATTGTTTTATGAAATGTTTAAATCAAAAATGAAATTTTTGGTCTTGAACTTTGGGATGTTACATAATTAATTCAAGTTTAATCATGTTCTCATAAAAGCATAGTATTTATTTAAAATTTAAAGCAAATGTAAAACCATTGAAACTGTAATTAATTATGAAATAAAACTTTAATGTTTAGTTTCTCATCTATCTTTGTGTTTAACACATAAACCATATATATATAAAATCAATTCAGCAAGTACTTATACATAGAAAAAGTAAAAGTTCAAGTAACCCGTGAAACACATATAACCAAAATTAGAGGACACATACAATACATGACATGATTTTTTTCGAATTTTTGTAGTCTTTAGCATAGGTTGATCTTCCACTTCATTGCCCACCTAAAAACCAACAAACAAATTTCAATCAATAATAAAAAATTGAGCAATTTTTTTTAAAGAAAATCAGTCATGAGTGTGCTAAGAGATACCAAAAACTCCTAAGTGAATGATGATTTTGAGATTAAAAGATACAGAATTCCCAATGACCACTTAAAAACTTAATATTTCTAAAGACTTGAGAAAAAAATTTAGAAACTTAATTAGCTAATGTGTTTTGTAAACAAAATATATAATATTTAATAAGACAAATTGACCGTCCCAGTTTATCCGAAAATTCAATCCAAAAAACATCATCTAAGTTTCAAGAGAAAGAAAAGAGAAACAAATGTAAAAAAATATGCCATGAGATAAAAGGACCATATACTGATATTTTGTACTACAGTAGTAGATATTAACAAATGTATTGCCAAGAAACGGAATCTTAAAAGCAATAATCTAACCCTAATATGATAATGATAGTAATTAGTAAGTTGCTACTCCTTAATAAGAAATTATGATAAATCGTGAGTTTTATACCTGTAGGCTTTGGCTAGATTGTGCCTATCGGGCCCTCCACCTAGTTTTCCGACAGCTTATTACAAACAACGAAGAAAAAACGATTACTTGATATATAAATTCAAACTTGGAAATTGTTATCAAGTAAGGATTTTATTCCATAAATAAACAGATGACACCTCTAGTGAATACATCTTTTTAGGAATGAATTCATCTAGTAACACATTTATTTTAGCATATCATATCAGTTAGTGTAATTATACAATATTAATTTTGTAAATACAAACTTAATTTACAGATTTAGAGAAGGAAGATATAATTTTCTAGCTATCATGATCAATCTCATTTATTATAATTTATTCTAATAATGAATGGCTTAATAAAATTAAAGATTAATTATGTGTCAATAAAATAAACATGGAATCAATAAGAAAATGACACGTGTAAAACAAATTAATCAAAATTAATGAAAAATTACATGTGGCAAAATAAAGGAGAACATGACATATGTCAAAAAATATCTTTATTTATTTATTTATTTTGGAACGGAAAATACCAAGAGGAAGCCCTTCCGTTTTTTACAGCGGAAGCCCGGGTTCGAGCTCCTTTACAGGGCAAACCCTCACCCTTTTTAATGGGATTCAAAGGAAAAATTCCCCATGAGAGGCCACCAATGGGAGTCGAACTCCTCACCTTCCCCTCAATGGTTATAAACCCTACACTTTTTTTCCGGTTTCAATATTTCATTGGTATATCTTTATTTATTAGGAAGGATGTCCACTACCTAACTTAAACCATCAACTACATAAGACACATTTACAACACAACTTGATAGAGTTGCCTTATAATCTTCAAAGACCTATTTTTTAGGATTATGCCAAATTAAATTAAAGAGTTGGATCATTTTGCATTTTTAACTTTTATTACAACAAGATGGAATTAGCTGCGCCTTTGGCGTTGTGTTTTTTTTTTTTCGTAATGTTATAATTGAAATGGTTTTTCAAAGCACAATGCGTTAATCATGGATAAAAATTGAAAGTGTAAAGCTAAAAATAAGAAATGAAATTTTGTTGCATTTAATCCTACAGTAGGGGTATTTTGGTCCAGATTTGTATCCACTATCTGACTATGATTCTGAATTTCGTGTTCATGCTACAACCGCTTTTACCTGGAAAAAAAACATCAAAAGCATGCATGAAAGGTCCCTGTGTAAAAATAGATTACCACCAATTACCAATTTTACCCTTTACCACATCTATGTTGCCAATCAAGCGGTTAAAAGGGCTATTAAAGGCGACGATCGTTTTTTTAAAGACCAAGTGTTTTACAATTTCTTTTACCAATAATAGGAAATATGTAATTGATTATAAAGATGTAAGTATGTTGCTATTTTATGCAATTTTCCCAAAAGAAAATAAAACTCGCAATTAATTCAGTCCTTCCACGTGTCTGGTTTACAAGATTGTATAACACGAGGTTATTTCATAATATCAAATCTGCAAACATTATAACAAAATAGAATGGAATTTAATAGCTAGGATTACCTAATTTTTTTAAAATCAAGTAGGTACTATTTATGTATTTTTGTGAAGCATAGGAACCATTTCTGTAATATTTGGAAACAGAGGCACAAATCTCTAAATTCACTATTAGGAAGAGAACGTTTATGAAGCTTTATGAAACACATGAACCAAATCTGTAAATTCCATAGTAGGGGCGAATTCTGCAAAATTTAGCAAAACATAGGGACCATTTCTTTAATTTTTCAATTAAACATCAAACAAATGTTGGGTTTTGAGCATAACAACAATCCTATGGTGCACATGCAAACCCTAAAGCTTTGGATCTAGTTTTTCTAATTATACAAGCAATAATCATCCAAAGCTTAAAACCCTAATCTAGCATGCTTATTTCGAAATTGACATAATAAACAAGTTAGAATGATACCTTTCTTTGTAGCTTGGAGATATTCAACCTTTGAGAGCTTTAGTATTACAAGTGTAATACCTCTAATCGATTACAAACACCAAGAGCAAGTTGGAGAATATGAGAGAGAAAGAGAGAGAGAGAGAGAGAGAGAGAGAGAGAGATAGGAGGAGGAGGCTCAAAATCGGCACTAAGACCCTTCTAGGGTTTCTGGTGGTCGATTTTAGATGCCCAAGGGGTTCCTTATATAGCTGAAGAATTAGGGTTTCAGTTGAATACCTAATCTGGTTGCTTAAGCCCTAAGCAGCCCATAGGATCCTTCCAGAACCTTATCCTTGGACGAAATCCTTATGGGCTTCCATAAGATTTCGTCCATCTCTTATCTAAGAGATCCTCAGCCGATTTTGCAACTATCTTATAATTACAACATCAGTCCCCTAAATTTAATTAATCTCTTTTGACCATAAAATTAATTCTAAATTAATTCTTGACCAATATCAATTAAATAATATGATTTCTCTTTTAATATATTATTCACGTAATATGTTAATAAATCATAATTAACCTCTTTCTCAATAATTCATCCAGTCAAGTTACTATGGTGAAGGCAACACAAAAGGACCATTCTACTATCGGGTCAAGTACATACCAATTATAGGTATGGTCTTAGACACCTAATCCAACAGTCTCCCACTTGGATAAGTCTAATAACTATAAATGCAAGTATGACTTCAAATATCCGATTAGCAATCGTAGCTCTCAAAAGCCGCTATTGAACTCTGACACGTCCTATAGATAAGGGATCATGTAGTCCTCCGTTCAGAAGATATCATGCGGAAAAATACATGGAACATAGTCATACTTATTGTCCAACAATTTGTTTCCCGATTTCTGATTTGTCTGACATAGAACTTAATTGAACACATTAACTTAGTCCTGACCGGGCCCGACACATAAGTCAATACAAAATCATCGAGGGGCCCAATATATCTCTTTTAATCCTCCTAGGATAAAAGGAACAGATGAAATTTGACTTATATGCTTGTACTATTTACTTATTAAATGGTACACAACAATACGTTTTATAACATCAAGTTACTGATGCGTTTGCGCGTTATCAATGCACAACCCACTCGTAAACCACAACTCATATATCTCGGTTTAAATAATATACGATATTATCGTCTCACAATCACTCGTGATTAATTCCATGAAGTGATTCACGTGAGCGCGGGTTTAATCCAATACTCAAATCTTATTTCAGAAGCACTCATGAACGTTGCAACAAACTTTTGCTATGTCTAAATGCTTAGACAATCTACAAGCCAATTCATGACAGTCTTGCCTCAATACCTACTTCCAAAGTATGATCGGCTGTGGATGGTTTGAATAATCATATTATTCTAGAAGTCAAAACATGAAAAATGAAACAATAGTAAACAATTGACACAAGATAGTAACATTACTTATAAATAAAACTCCTTTATTTAATCATCAAATGTTAATTACATTTTATCTATTACAAGTTTCTAAACTGCTATCTAATCACTAAAACTAATATCGTCCCTCATCCCAATACTCCTAGCATGATGCAAGTGCTTAACCCTACTGAGTCCCTTCGTAACCGGATCTGCTGGGTTATCCTCTGACGATATCCTATTCACCACGAGGAGTCCCCCTTCTAGCCGATGTCTAATGAAGTGGTATTTTCTATCGATATGCCTGGATCTACCATGATCCCTCGATTCCTTGGTTAAGGCGACCGTACCTTCACTATCACAAAAAATATTCATAGGCTCATTTATGGCAGGTACAACTCCAAGGTATCCAATGAAGTTCTTTAGCCATATTGCCTCCTTCGACGCTTCACTCGCTGCTATGTACTCTGATTCGCACGTTGAATCAGCCACGATCTCCTTCTTGGAACTTTTCCATGTCAATGCTCCTCCATTCAGGGTAAATACCCACCCCGACTGAGAGCGAAAATTATCTCGGTCGGTCTGAAAACTGGCGTCACTATACCCTCGCACTCTCAAGTCATCACTCCCACCGAGAATAAGAAACCAGTCCTTAGTCCTCCGCAGGTACTTAAGAATGTTCTTTACTGTAGTCCAGTGAGCTCTACCAGGATTCCCTTGATATCTGTTGACCATGCTAAAAGCGAAGGCCATATCAGGGCGAGTACACATCATAACATACATGATCGAGGCAACAGCGGAAGCATAAGGTACTCGACTCATTTATGCTATCTCAGCATCGGTACTTAGACTCTGAGTCTTACTTAGTTTGGTATTGCTTTGGATTGGTAATTCCCATTTCTTGGAATTCTCCATGCTAACACGTTTCAGCAATTTATCCAAATAAGTCCTTTGACTAAGTCCTAATAGTCTCTTACTCCTATTTCTCAATATCCTTATTCCCAGAATATAAGCAGCTTCTCCGAGGTCCTTCATAGCAAAGCACTTCCCAAGCCAAAACTTAACCTCCTGCAAGGTTGGGATGTCGTTTCCTATGAGTAGTATGTCATCCACATACAAAATGAGAAAACTAACTATACTCCCACTGGCTTTGACATATACGCAGGGCTCATCCTCGCTTCTCGAAAAACCAAACTCTTTGACTTTCTCATCAAAACAAAGATTCCATCTGCGAGATGCTTGTTTTAATCCATAGATGGATTTCTTAAGCTTACACACTCTATTAGGGTGCTTCGCATCAGCAAAACCCTCTGCCCTACTCATGTAAACATCCTCAGCCAACTTCCCATTTAGGAAAGCGGTTTTGACTTCCATCTGCCATATTTCATAATCATGAAACACAACTATGGCTAGCATAACCCTTATAGATTTAATCTTCGCTACTGGTGAGAAGGTCTCGTCATAGTCAACTCCAGAAGTTTGAGTAAAGCCCTTCACAACCAATCACGCCTTATATGTGTGTACTTTCCCATCCATATCGGTCTTCTTCTTGAAGATCCAATTGCAACCGATCGTCTTACGACCTGGTACATTGTCAACCAAGTTCCAAACATGATTGTCATACATGGACTGAATCTCGCTGTCCATCGCCTCTTTCCACCTCGCAGACTCCGGGCCCGCCATGGCTTCCTTGTAGTTGTTAGGTTCATCCAAATTTATTAGTGTACTATCACTAATAAATGTATCACCTTCAGTAGTAATATGGAAACCATAAAACTCAGGTGGAACGCTAACTCTACTGGAACGTCTAAGAGGTAAGGACTCATCAATCGGTTCAACAGGATTTACCTCTTCGGGTTGAGTGCCAGTGTTATAGGTTCCTTCATCGCTTGACTCTTGAAGCTCTTCAAGGTCAATTTGCCTCCGACTGTCCTCTTGTCATATGAGTTCTCTCTCGTGAAAGACCCCTCTCCTCACAACAAAGACAACATTATCACTCGGTCTAAGAAGAGATATCCAAAAGATTTGTGTGGGTAGCCAATAAAAATACATCGCTCACTACGAGGTTCGAGCTTGTCGTGAGTCTCTTGTTTTATGAAAGCCTCGCAACCCCAAACCTTGATATGTGCTAACGAGGGAACCTTCCCTGTCCACATCTCGTGAGGTGTTTTAGCAACCTTCTTAGTTGGGACTAGATTAAGGATATGGGCGGCAGTCTCTAAGGCATACCCCCAAAATGAGATAGGTAACGAAGCTCGACTCATCATGGAATGAACCATGTCCAATAAGGTTTGATTGCGCCTCTCAGCCACACCATTCAACTGTGGTGTCCTAGGCGGCGTCAATTGCGAAACAATTCCACATTCCTTAAGATAGTCGTGGAACTCGATACTAACATACTCACCACCTCGATCGGATCGGAGCATCTTTATCTTCCTACCCAGCTGATTCTCCACTTCTTGCTTAAACTCTTTGAACTTTTCAAAGGTTTCTGACTTGTGCTTGATTAAGTAGATATACTCATATCTGCTATAATCATCGGTAAAAGTCACATAGAAGCGGTTCGCATCACTTGTGGTGGATCTAAAGGGCCCACATACATCCGTATGTATGAGATCCAATAAACCCTCACCTCTTTCACAAGTACCAGTGAAGGGTGACTTAGTCATCTTTCCAAGAAAACAAGATTCGCACGTGTAATCGGCCCTAAGGTCAAATGACTCCAAGACTCCATTCTTTTGGAGTTGGGTTATGCGTTTCTTGTTGACATGTCCAAGACGATAATGCCACAAGTAAGCTTTGTCCAAACCATTGGACGAATCGATATGTAATACATTATTTCCTAAGTTGTCTACAACCATCACAATTTCATATATACCATTACAAGGCAATGCTTCAAAATAGAAAGTACCATTCAAGAAAGCATTAATAGAACCAATTTCATTATTAAACGAAAATCTAAAACCTTGTTTATACAAAACATGAAAAGAAATAATGTTTCGTGTCATTTCTGATGAGTAGCAACAATTATTCAATTCTAAACCTAACCCACTACTAAGCACTAAAGAATAAACTCCAATCTTGGTGACAGGCGACGCTTTCCTATTACCCATGATCAGGTTCATCTTCCCATGGTCCACATCCCTACTTCTTCTTAGACCCTGCAAATCATAAAAAATGTGAAAACCACATCCTGTATCAAGGACCCAAAAAATAGCATGTGATGAGTTGTTAGATTGAATAGTAGAAATACATACGAAGGTGGGCTTTATCTTCCCATCCTTGATGTCCTGCAGATACTTCGGGCAGCTTCGTTTCCAATGCCCTTTGGCGTGACAGTAGAAACACTCTGTATCCTTCGGATTGGAAGAGGGAGTAAAAGAACCACCTTTGGTCTCACTAGAAGAGGTTTCATCATGGGGCTTACCCTTGTGGCTCTTAGAAGAAGACTTTCTCTTCTTCCCTTTCCCTTGTCCAATTGCCAAGACTGGGGCAGTAGCAGTAGTAGTAGATGCAACAGACTTTCCTTTCAAACTACTCTCAGTAGTTCGCAGAAGGCCTTGGAACTTGGCTAGAGTGACCTCCTCCTTTTTCATATGATAGGTCATACGAAACTGATCATAACAGGGAGGCAAAGAGTGTATAATGATATCTATGGCCAACTCTTCGTCGAAGTTCACATTTAACTTCAGCAAGTGATCAACGAATCTCTGCATCTTCTGTAAGTGGGTGGTGATGGACTCTCCATCCTTCATCTTTGTAGTGATCATGGAGGCAATGATTTCATATCGTTCCTGCCTTACACTCTGATGGTACCTTTCCATCAAATCTTGGTGCATCTTATAGGGATAGAAGTCCTCGTAGGACTTTTGGAGTTCGGCAGTCATGGTCGCAAGCATGATACACGACACCTTTATCGCGTCCCTCTCATGAGCATTATATTGAGTGATTTGCTCAGGAGTAGCAGTGTTGTGGTCAATCTCCTTCAACTCCTTGTCGAGAACATACTCTTTGTTCTCGTAGCGGGTGACCATGCGAATGTTGCAGATCCAATCATTAAAATTGGTTCCATCAAAGATCACCCTCCCACACAAGTTCATGAGTGAGAATGAGCCAGAAGGGTTGGAGCCAGAAGCGTTGTTGTTCAAGGTAGACATCTGAAAAAGAAAAGAGAAAAAGTTTAGATTAGATAAGAATCCCCAACTTAACACCCAAATGAAAAATTAGGGCTAGGACCCAACACGATTATTTACAATTCAGAAAAGGGATGCCATAATCTAATTGCAAATAATTTGAAGGTATGTAAATGACGATTTACCAATTTCCACCATGAAAAACGAAAAAGAATATTAAGTTTTAAATGAATTGAAATTCCTAGATTCTTTTGAGATTCATTGAACTTTTCAATGGCATGTTTAAATCTCGATTATGCCCTTCAAGTTTGTGACTGGGATACCGAGGATCACAAACAAGGTGTGAATAACCATGCAAATGTGCTTGGCACTATCGATGTCATTTATCACCTAATCAATGTGTCGGTTAACCACACACGGTCCATTAAGCTGTGATAAACATCGACCTACCCTTTGCCACTCTTGCTAGTCCCAAATTAGTGTGCCGGTTAGCCACACACGCTCCACTAACAACTTCGAAAGGTGCAAAGTGCAATTTTTATGGAATAGTATCATCTTCACATTTTTCCTAAAGTAACTGTAATGCCCCGTTCCTGGTACATATTTTATTTATTAAAATATTCATTTTGTAAGAGCTACTCGACGAGTTGATAGCCCTAACTCGTCGAGTAGATTCCAGCTTCGTCGTGGAGTTTAAGTGGTCTACTCGGCGAGTCGAAGCCTGGACTCGGCTAGTACGTCCATCAGGAGCAAACCCTAATCTTCAGGGTTGCACCCTATTTAAACATCATATCTGGCCTCCACCCCAGCCTCTATCACCTCCAAACCCTAATATCGAAACCCTAATCCATCTTGTGTGATTTGGAGCTAGTTCTTGCCATTTGTGAGTGTTATTGTGCATTTTGAAGCTTGTGGAAGAAGAAGAAGATAGAAGGCACAAAGGGGAAGAAGTAGATTCAGGAGCTACACTTCATTTACTGTATTTTCTGGTAATCAAGCTTCCAACTTGATCATTCTTCTCTTAGATCTAGTTATCTCCATATTATGAAAGTTTTGGGTCAAGAACCTTGGTCCTTGGGGTTGGGACGTAAAGTGACTTATATCTCAGATCTAGGATCTAAAAAGGGTTCCATGGCATAAAGGTGCAAACTTTATGACCATCGAAGCCCCATGCAAGCACATAAGCAAGTTTATGGTCTTTTTAGCCCTAAAAGACCATGCATGGAAGGAAAGTCAGGAGATTTATGTGTCCAACAGATGTTAAAACCCTAGATCTGGGTTTGTATGCGTGGATTTGAGATTCTATGGCCTTTTAGACAAGATTCATGTCTTATAGGAATTAGGGTTTTGTCTAAACCCTTTTAGAAGAGCTATAAACGGGTAAAGGTGGAAACTTTACCCTTAGGAAGGCCTTTCCAATGGACAAACGAGCTAAGAACCTTGGATCTAGAAGATAGGGGCTTAATCTGTTAAGATGGCCAAACAGATAGAAGGACTCGTCGAGTCCCTAAGGGATCTCAACGAGTCGTATCGTGTTATCCCGGTTTCAGTTAGTAGAACTTGACGAGTCTGTTGAAGGAATCAACGAGTGGATGAGCCAAGTCGCGACTAAGCATCCCGATAGAACTCGACGAGTCGGTGGAACGACTCGGCGAGTTGGATCGTGTTTTCAGGATTTCTGAGTTACAGAACTCGGCGAGTTGAGAGGTTAACTCGGCGAGTTGGTCAACCCAGAATGTTGACTTTGACCAGAGCGTTGATCTTGACCAGGGGAAAAATGGTTATTTTACCCTATGAACTGTTATCAGTTTATGATTAAGTGTTATTATGGAATTATAGTCGGAGAGTCGCCGGGGCAGCAGACAGGGATTCCTCACTCGAGTTTTCAGCAGTCATTCTTGCGAGGTGAGTTTCCTTCAGTAGGAACGGGTCTACGGCACCAAGGCCGGCCCGTATAAGTGATATGTAGTAGCTCAGAGTGGGTGGGGCCCAATTCTTATATGTAGTAGCTAAGTGTGGGCGGGGTCCAAATCTCATAGATGTTTAGAGTGGGCGGGGCTCGATGCTTATAGTATTATTTGAGTATAGATATGTGATTGTTTGGTAGATATACTTGTTATCTGTATGATACTTGTATGCATGTTAGTAGCGGAGTGTGAGCGGGGCCCGAATCTCCTAGACAACGGAGTGTGGGCGGGGCCCGAATCTCCTAGACAACAGAGTGTGGGCGGGGCCCAAATCTCCTCAGCAGCGGAGTGTGGGCGGGGCTCGAATCTCCTAGACAGCAGAGTGCGGACAGGGCCCGAATCTTCTAGACAGCGGAGTGTGGGCAGGGCCCGAATCTCCATGAGAGTGGGTGGGGCCCGTATCTCCTAGTTGCATGATATTTGTATGGTATGTGGTAGTTTGGGAAACTCACTAAGCTTCGTTCTTACAGTTTTCAGTTTTGGTTTCAGGTACTTCCACTAGCAAGGGGAAGGGCTCGGGATGATCGCATGGCACACACCACAGCTTCAGCCTGGGATGTTTAGACTTTGATATTTTTATATAAATTTGATACAGTATTTTGACACGATGTTTTGAGATACACGATTATGGTTTTCTTTATGATGATGGATGACGTATGGTTTTATATAAATGTTAAAAAAAAATTGGCCTATATTTTGGGATGTTTCAAGTTGGTATCAGAGCCTTGGTTTGAGGGATTCGGGCACACTCTCAGGTGTGTCTGAACTCAAACTAAGGAATTGGTATGAAAGTTTTCAAAAGAAAATCAATTTTTATATAAAGAACTTTGAGAAAAAGAAAAGAATTTTGAAAAGAGAAAAGAACTTTGAAAAAAGAGAAAAGGGTGTGGTGCATGCAATCAGCCGAGCTCAAGTAAGTACTCCCAAATTACCCATACAAGTTTATGTTATGTTATGATTATCAGCTTAGGAGAATTGCATGCTAGTTTTGGACTAAGGATCTAGGAAGGATTCCTTATGTGCCTGTTATATGTATCTCAGCTTTATGAACTGCATGCTAGTGCAGATTAGTTAGGGATAGACTGAGAGATATATGCTTGATTATGTTTACTCGATGCTCGAATGTTGCTTGGTTTGTGATTCTAGGAGTTCTAGTTATCTTTTACTAACTAGTAAGTGAATATGTTACGTTACATATTGTGAGGATTAGATAATTTCAGAAGGTTAGGTCTAGCTCTATTGCGCAGCTCTTGTTTGAGTCCAACCGTTGTAGGGTAGGATCTCTCATTCGAAGATTATCTAGTCTTAGTGATATGTAATAGTATTCACGAGCTAGTTAGGGGGAGATAGCAGGGACTTCTTATGCAGCTGATAGCGGAGAGTGGTTGGTGATTACCCTAGGGCAAGCCTAGGATGAAGTTAGTATGAGATTAGCAGTGGTAGTAGAAGGGACTTGGTGGAGTCGAGGCAGATCTTAAGGAAGGTACGGATAGATGTGGAAGGTAGTATGGGCCCGTACTACTAAAGCAGAGGATCCATAATCGGATCAGGAAAGGCTGAGATGAATCCAAGAAACTTGTAGCATGTTACATCCCTCGAGATTTGATGAGTATACTGATGTTTGTTATGGTGTATTTTCAGTATGGTGATTCTACGTCCTAGGCCAACGGGCACTTCAGGTGAGGGATCAGGCTTGGGCTCTGGATCCGAGCAGATAGATGAGCAGACGATGGAGTTTATTTCGTCTGAGGTTACACGCAACATTCTAGATCAGACTCCTGTGATCTTTGGATAGGTCAAGGAGGGTATTTTAGAGCTTCTAGATGAGAAGCTGAGCGTTTTTTGTATTGAGATAACGGCCATGATGGGGTTGTGCACACTGACTTTCCGGGAGTTCAGAGGACGTGGAGCTCCCGACTATCATGGGGATCGGGACCATATCGCTAGCAGCAGATGGTTGGCTGATGTTGCCAACGCATTCCGCACCAGCAGATGTCCCGAGGGCGACAAGGTTAGGCTTGCGTCCTGTCTTCTGAAGGACAGAGAACATGACTGGTGGGAGGAGGTTGGGAGAGCTAGTGGTGATGATTTAGTGTTGTATGCGATGACCTGGAGTGATTTCACGACCAGGTTCAGGGCCGAGTTCACACCTATTATTGAGGTGCAGTAGCTTGCTAGGGAGTTCCAGGATCTCCGACAGACGACTGAGACAGTGGCGGAGATTACCGCCAAGTTTAGTGAGAGGGCTCTCCTCGTTCCACAGTACGTGGCGGAAGAGGAGATGAAAAAGGCTCGATACCATGAGATGTTGAGAAGTGATATCAGATAGTTTGTGAGCCACTCCAGCTGCAGGACGCTGGAGGATATGATAGTGAAGGCTCGTGAGAGGGAGATTGATTTGGAGATGGAGAGGAAGAGGAAGTCAGATACAGTGTCGGGCACAGAGGGCTCGGGCAAAAAGCCCAAGGTAGATTCCCGAGGGAAGGGCCAGCAGGGTCGAGGCCGCTGTGGCAAGTGCGGCACGGGGCATGATGAGCCGTATAGGGCGGGGACACAAAAAGTCCCAGTGTCTGAGTCTAGTATCAGTAGGACAGGTGGTGGCACCCGCTCTTACCACTTTGAAGATTACAAACGGCCGTCAGGGCCGAGGAGAGGCGCCTGCGGCGAAGAACAGAGCCTTCCAGTTGACATCTGAGGAGGCACGTGTAAGCCCTGATGTGGTTACGGGTATGTATCTTCTCCATTATCTCTTTATTATTTCTGATTATTACTCATGTTTGTGTGTTTGTGTATAGGATCATTCTTAGTGAACGGCATATCAGCTATGGTATAGTTTGATTCGGGGGCTACCCAATCTTTTTTGTCGCTCGCACTTAGCAAGCGATTTAGTAGAGCTCCGGGGGAGCTGGATTGCCCACTTGATGTAGAGATAGCCGATGATAGGACCGTCAGGGTTGCGAGGGTTCATAGAGGATGTACGCTACGGTTATTCGATCAGGCGTTTTCAGTGGATCTGGTTCCTATTCCCCTGTTTAGGAATAAGGTCATAGTGGGTATGGATGGGTTGAGCTCTAATGGGGCAGTGATTGACTGCGAGCAGCAGCTAGTGAGGGTTCGTACTCCTAGTGGGGGAGAGCTAGTGATTCAGGGAGAGAGGCCACAGCGTGGACCGATTTTATGTTTAGCGGCGAGGGCGAGGCGCCACCTTCAGCAGGGTTGCACAGGATTCGTCGCCTATATCATGGATACTCGGGATAAGGGTAAGGCGACAGTTGATGAGGTACCGGTATTACGAGAGTACCCAAATGTATTCCCGAAGTATTTACCTGGGGTACCTCTGGAGAGACAGATTGAGTTTAGGATTGACCTGGTCCCAGGTGTGGCTCCAATAGCCAAGGCACCATATCGGTTGGCTCCTCCTGAGATGCATGAGTTGTCTACGCATCTGCAAGAGTTGCTAGACAAGGGTTTCATCAGGCCGAGCAGTTCACCATGGGGAGCCCCAATCCTGTTTGTGAAAAAGAAGGACATGTCACATCATAAGTGCATAGACTACCGGGAGCTGAACAAGGTAACGGTGAAGAACCATTACCCACTTCCAAGGATAGATGATTTGTTTGACCAGCTTCAGGGAGAATCTTGGTTCTCCAATATTGATCTACGGTCAGGATATCACCAGATGCGAGTCAGGGATGATGATGTGCAGAAGAAAGCTTTTAGGACTCACTATGGTCATTATGAGTTTGTGGTGATTCCGTTTGGGCTCACCAATGCTCCAGCCGCGTTCATGGACCTCATGAACCGCGTATGCAGACCGATGCTGGATCGGTCTATAATAGTCTTCATTGATGACATCTTGGTTTACTCCAAGACTCAGGAGCAGCATGAGGAGCACCTGAGGGAGGTGCTGGAGACACTGAGGAGGGAGAGACTTTATGCAAAGTTCTCCAAGTATGAGTTCTGGTTGCACGAGGTGCAGTTCCTTGGGGATCTTGTCAACCAGAAGGGTATTCTGGTCGATCCGGACAAGATAGAGGTCGTGATGCAGTGGGAGATTCTGAGGTCTCCAACCGAGATTCGGAGTTTCCTGGGTCTGGTAGGGTATTACAGGATATTTATTCAGGACTTCTCCAAGATTGCAGTTCCGTTGACACGACTGACCAAGAAGTCGGTAGTTTTTCGATGGGGACCTGAGCAGCAGACAACCTTTGAGACACTCAGGCAGCGATTGTGCGAGGCACCGATTCTCACTCTGCCAGAGGGAGTAGATGACTTCGTATTCTACTATGATGCTTCGATCACAGGCATGGGAGCAGTGTTGATGCAGCGGGGTCATGTGATCGCTTATGCCTCGAGACAGTTGAAGCCTCACGAGGCTAACTATCCGACGCACGATTTAGAGCTAGGGGCTGTGGTGTTCGCCCTCAAGATTTGGCGGCATTACCTCTATGGCGTCCGTTGTACCATTTACACGGATCATAAGAGTTTGAGATACCTCATGGATCAGCCGAATCTAAACATGAGGCAGCGTCGGTGGTTAGATGTGGTTAAGGATTACGATTGTGAGATCCTTTACCACCCGGGCAAGGCCAACGTAGTGGCCGACGCCCTGAGCCGTAAGGCGGTAGCGGCCCCGATCCGAGACATCTGTCTGAGGATGACAGTGATTTCTCCACTATTGGAGTAGATTAGAGAGGCACAGGTTAAGGGCCTGAAGGAGGAGCGTCAGAAGTATGAGAGGATTGTGGGCCAGGTGGCCTCGTTTGATTACGACATCCGAGGGTTGCTGACACTACATGGGAGGGTCTGGGTACCGTATTGGGGCGGATTACGATAGGTATTGATGGATGAGGCCCACAAGTCCAGGTTCTCCATCCATCTGGGGGCGACGAAGATGTACAGAGATCTTCGACCCGATTACGGGTGGCCCTGCATGAAGCGGGACATAGCTTGTTATGTGGAGAGATGACTGACCTACAGGAAGGCCAAGGCAGAGCACCAGAGACCGCACAACAAGATGCAGCTGTTAGACATTCCCATGTGAAAATGGGAGGATATCACCATGGATTTCATTACTAAGTTTCCCAAGACCGCACGTGGGGTCGATTCGATATGGGTCATCGTGGATCGGTTTCCCAAGAGCGCCCACTTTATACCGATCCAGGAGAGCATCTCGGCCGAGAAGCTGGCCGAGATTTATGTGCGAGAGATAGTGGCACGTCATGGAGTGCCTGTCTCGGTAATGTCAGACCGAGATGTCTGTTTCACGTCCATATTTTGAAAGCGGTTTCACGAGGAGATGGGTACTTGTCTCCACTTCAGCACCGCTTTCCACCCCCATACGGACGGGCAGAGCGAGAGGATGATTCAGACTCTCGAGGACATGCTACACGCATGCATGTTAGATTTCGGTGGCAATTGGGATACGTATCTTCCGTTAGCGGAATTTTCGTATAACAACAGTTACCATGCCAGCATAGACCGACCTCCTTTTGAGATGCTCTATGGGAGGAAGTGTAGGACCCCAATCTATTGGGGTGAGGTCGGTCAGAGAGTTATGGGGAGTATGGAGGTAGTACTCAAGACCACCGAGCGGATCCAACAGGTCTGGAGCAGACTTCAGACTGCTCAGAGTCGGCAAACGAGCTACGCCGACAAGCGGCGTTCAAACTTGGAGTTCCAGGTGGGCGATATGGTCCTCCTGAAGGTGTCACCCTGGAAGGGTGTTATCAGGTTCAGAAAAAGGGGCAAGCTGGGCCCCAGGTTCATAGGTCTGTTTAGGGTATTGGCCCGGGTAGGTCGGTTTGCTTACCGGTTAGATCTTCCAGCAGAGCTCAGCCAGATCCACAACATTTTCCATGTTTCTCAGTTGCGAAAGTGTTTAGTGGATGATTCAGCAGTGGTACCCCTTGACGATATTCAGGTTAATGACAGCCTGAACTACATTGAGAGACCAGTGGCGATTCTAGATCGCAGGACGAAGGAGCTAAGGAACAAGCGAGTTGAGTTAGTGAATGTGCAGTGGCAGCACCGTAAGGGTTCAGAGTGGAAATGGGAACCCGGGGTAGAGATGAGGGAGCACTACCCGGAGTTGTTTTCAGAGGCAGCAGACTTCGAGGATGAAGTCTAGAACAAGTGGGGGGGAATTGTAATGCCTCGTTCCTGGTACCCATTTAATTTATTAAAATATTCATTTTGTAAGAGCTACTCGACGAGTTGGTAGCCCTAACTCGTCAAGTAGATGCCATCTTGGTAAGTGGTCTACTCGGCGAGTCGAAGCCTGGACTCGGCGAGTAGGTCCATCAGGAGGAAACCCTAATCTTCAGGTTTGCACCCTATTTAAACATCATATTTGGCCTCCACCCCAGCCTCTATCACCTCCAAACCCTAATCTCGAAACCCTAATCCACCTTGAGTGATTTGGAGCTAGTTCTTTTCATTTTTTAGTGTTATTGTGCATTTTGAAGCTTGTGGAAGGAGAAGAAGATAGAAGGCCCAAAGGGGAAGAAGTAGATCCAGGAGCTACACTTCATTTACTGCATTTTCTGGTAATCAAGCTTCCAACTTTATCATTCTTCTCTTAGATCTAGTTATCTCCATATTATGAAAGTTTTGGGTCAAGAACCTTGGTCCTTTGGGTTGGGACGTCCCAAGTGACTTATATCTCAGATCTAGGATCTAGAAAGGGTTCCATGGCATAAAGGTGCAAACTTTATGACCATCGAAGCCCCATGCAAGCACAGAAGCAAGTTTATGGTCTTTTCAGCCCTAAAAGACCATGGATGGAAGGAAATTTCGGAGCTTTATGTGTCCAATAGATGCTAAAACCCTAGATCTGGGTTTGTATGCGTTGATTTGAGATTCTATGGCCTTTTGGACAAGATTCATGTCTTATAGGAATTAGGGTTTTGTCTAAACCCTTTTAGAAGAGCTATGAACGGGTAAAGGTGGAAACTTTACCCTTAGGAAGGCATTTCCAGTGGACAAACGAGCTAAGAACCTTGGATCTAGAAGATAGGGGCTTAAACTGTTAAGATGGCCAAACAGACAGAAGGACTCGTCGAATCCATAAGGGAACTCGACGAGTCGTATCGTGTTGTCCCGATTTCAGTTAGTAGAACTAGACGAGTCTGTTGAAGGACTCGACGAGTGGATGAGCCAAGTCGCGACTAAGCAGCCCGATAGAACTCGACGAGTCGGTGGAACGACCCGGCGAGTTGGATCACGTTTTTAGGATTTCTGAGTTATAGAACTCGGCGAGTTGACAGGTTGACTCAGCGAGTTGGTCAACCCAGAATGTTGACTTTAACCAGAGCATTGACCTTGAACAGGGGTAAAATGGTCATTTTACCCTATGAAGAGTTATCAAATTTTGATTAAGTGTTATTATGGAATTATAGCCAGAGAGTCACCAGGGCAGCAGACAGGGATTCCTCACTCGAGTTTTCAGCAGTCATTTTTGCGAGGTGAGTTTCCTTCAGTAGGAACGGGTCTACGGCACCAAGGCCGACCCGTATAAGTGATATGTAGTAGCTTAGAGTGGGCGGGGCCCGATGCTTATATGTAGTAGCTAAGTGTGGGCGGGGCCCGAATCTCATAGAAGTTTAGAGTGGGCGGGGCCCGATGCTTATAGTATTATTTGAGTATAGATATGTGATTGTTTGGTAGATATACTTGTTGTCTGTGTGATACTTGTATGCATGTTAGTAGCGGAGTGTGGGCGGGGACCGAATCTCCTATACAGTGGAGTGTGGGCGGGGCCCAAATCTCCTAGACAGCGGAGTATGGGCGGGGCTCGAATCTCCTAAACAGCGGAGTGTGGGCGGGGCCCGAATCTCCTAGACAGCGGAGTGTAGGCAGGGACTGAATGTCCATGAGAGTGGGCGGGGCTCGTATCTCCTAGTTGCATGATATTTGTATGTTATGTGGTAGTTTGGGGAACTCACTAAGATTCTAGCTTACAATTTTCAGTTTTGGTTTCAGGTACTTCCACTAGCAAGGGGAAGGGCTCAGGATGATCGCATGACACACACCACAGCTTCAGCCTGGGATGTTTAGACTCTGATATTTTTATATGATTTTGATACAGTATTTTGACACGATGTTTTGAGATACACGATTATGGTTTTCTTTATGATGATGGATGACGTATGGTTTTATATAAATGTTTAAAAAAAAATTGGCCTATATTTTGGGATGTTTCGGTAACTAAGTTTGAGAATTTTATGAAAACATTTAGTTACTTTATCAATCACTATACTTATTAATGAGGAATTAGTTTTATCCTATCCTACCCGTTCGGCTAACGACTCTCCACTAGTCAAGAGTGTGGTGGGTAAGAGAGGATACCCAATGGCGGTCATTTTACAGGCCGCTTCCTTAAACACCCATTATAAACCAGCTTCGTGAATGAGGCCTACTAACGGTAAGACTGACTTATCTTATATATATATATATATATATATATATATATATATATATATATATATATATATATATATATAATTATTAATCTTATAATATTATAATAGTATAAGGGTTGGATTTTAGGGTTTAGAATTTAAATATTTCAAAATTAAAACCTTTTAATTTAAAATTTAAATTCCAAAACTTGAGGGCAAGTTTTGAAACTTTTCAAAACCTTCTAGATCAAATTAAAATAATTTAATTAATCAAATAATGTGTCATTATCTAAATTTGACCTAATTAAATTTATGGTAAGATAATTCACATCAAATAATACAAATAATTATTTTTATCATATAAACTAATAATTATCTTATAGTTTGACAATTATCTTCTAACTGGATTAAGATATGCATTACCATAACATATAAAAATGAATTTTAATTAGAAAAACAATTTATGGTAATCATCCAAATCCAATCTTAGCCAAAATCCCGAAAATTTGTTTCAGATCCCATTCCGTGTCGTGGAAGGCTATTCCACATCGTGGAATCAGACAGAATCAAAAAACGAAAATTTTCAGCTTTGAAAAAATTAAGCATAGCGTTAAATACAATAGAAAAATGACCTAGTCTCTGATACCACTGTTGGGTTTTGAGCATAACAACAATCCTATGGTGCACATGCAAACCCTAAAGCTTTGGATCTAGTTTTTCTAATTGTACATGCAATAATCATCCAAAGCTTATAAATCCTAATCTAGCATGCTTATTTCGAAATTGACATAATAAACAAGTTAGAATGATACCTTTCTTTGTAGCTTGGAGATCTTCAACCTTTGAGAGCTTTAGTATCACAAGTGTAATACCTCTAATCGATCACAAACACCAAGAGCAAGTTGGAGAATATGAGAGAGAGAGAGAGAGAGAGAGGAGGAGGCTCAAAATCGGCATTAAGATCCTTTTAGGGTTTCTGGTGGTCGATTTTAGGTGCCCAAGGGGTTCCTTATATAGCTGGAGAATTAGGGTTTCAGTCAAATACCTAATCTAGTTGCTTAAGCCCTAAGTAGCCCATAGGATCCTTCCAGAACCTTATCCTTGGACGAAATCCTTATGGGCTTCCATAAGATTTCGTCCATCTCTTATCTAAGAGATCCTCATCCCATTTTGCAACTATCTTATAATTACAATATCAGTCCCCTAAATTTAATTAATATCTTTTGACCAACAAATTAATTCTAAATTAATTCTTGACCAATATCAATTAAATAATATGATTTCTCTTTTAATATATTATTCACGTAATATATTAATAAATCATAATTAACCTCTTTCTCCATAATTCATCCAGTCAAGCTGCTATGGTGAAGGCAACCCAAAAGGACCATGCTACTATCGGGCCAAGTACATACCAATGATAGTTATGAGCTTAGATACCTAATCCAACAACAAATACTTAATATTTCACAATCATATGGTGAATTGGTGACATCATTCTCTGCTTTCTGTGGCCAATTTATTCAATAGAGAATCAATCACTACCATAATTACTTTCTAAAACCATCAAATTGTCACCATGTTTTACCAAAGTCGACCATCAGCCACTATCTAAATCATAATGCCAGAGCTACACATGGTCGCCATAGAGAAATAGAATGATGAACTTCAGAGCATAAGGTATTTAGCAGAAAGCAAAAGAGTAGACTCACTTGGTTAGATATCTCCATCCCAAAATTAGTTCTTACATATTCCAAAAGAAGCAAAATTAAAACCATGGACAATCTAAATTTAACATGTCAAACAGATGAAAATCAGAAAATAAGAAAGAGCCCTTTTGTAATGCCCGTCTTTCTAGGCTAGGCATTAATATTGATGTGATAGTCTAGGTTAACCTTTGTAACTCATTTTGAAGAAATGAAAAGGAATTATGTGAATATTATGTGTTTTATGCTTAATTATTAGGATTTAATTAATTAAGAATAAAAATGAGCGTCGAAAATAAATATTAGATAAAGCCGATATCTATTAAGAAATTTGTAGTGGTCGTGACAAGGATTACGGATATATAAAGAATACCGAAATCCGAGTTATAACGAAGAAGTTATGACCTGTCGAAGTTTCGCGACAAAACCGGCACGGTGTCGAATGACGTAAAAAGTGAGTTTTTGATAAACTACTTTTTAGCCTTAGTGATCTAAATGAAAGTCGTAGTGTTCGTCAAACCGAGAGTGTGTATTAAAAGAACGCCCAAATCTGACTTCGTATGAGGAAGTTATGATTTTTCTAAGTTTCAGCTTAGTAGTAGACAGCTAAAAACTCGAATTTTAGATCGAGTGATTTTTAGCCGACACAACCTAAACGAGAGTCGAAGGTCTCGTCAATAGTAGTACAACGGTAAAAAGACAGACGAAAACGGACGTCGGATGAAGAAGTTATGAATTTTTAACGGATTTCCTGTCCCGGTCTGTTAAAAATAATAATATAAAAATTAAAGTCAAAATTATCCGACGAAGTCTAGACGAAAGTTGTAGAGAGTAATTTTACCTACGCGTGCATATAAAGAATGTCAAAAACGGAGCCCGTATGCGAAAGTTATGGATTTTAGAAGTTTTTGCACAAAAATCGAGAAAAAATGTCAAATCCGAGAAATTTCGCATAGGTGGACTTCGGCCACGTCACCCTCGCTCAAAACGTGCCACGTGTCCGAAATTTGCTGAGTCACCGAAGCCAGCTGGCGAGGCGTGTCGCCTGCCCTCGCATCCGAAATTCGGTCCAATGGGAGTCCGACGCGTGCCTCCTCCTGACGTGTCCGAGCCTCGCAGGTGTGCCACGAACCCCCCCCCCCCCCCCCTCCTCGGACCAAGACCTCGGTCTAATCAGAAGCCTCCAGCAGGACCCTCGCAGGTGCGACCCATGTGCTTGGTCTTCGGATCTGATGCCACCTGGAAGCCTCTCAACCGATGGATCAGGAGCCTCGCCCCTATAAATAGGAGGGTGCGAGACCTCCCGGTGATACTTTGTAAAATTGTCATTTTCAACCCCTCTTTCAATATTTCTTTCCAACTTTCCCCAAAGCCCCGGTATTATACCAAACACCCGAAATACGTCCCGAAGTGTTGGATTAATGTCTAAGTCCATAACTATAATTGGTAAGACTTGACCCGACCCGGCATGGTCCATTTGGGTTGCATGGCATCATGCATTTGGATAGACTATAATGAGAGAAATAACACTTAAGGTTGGTTAATATATTATAAGTTCTAATATATTAATAAGGTTATTTAATTAGTATTGATCAAGAATTAATTTGGAATTAATTAAGTGATCAAAAGGAGACTAATTAAATATATGGGTTGATTGTGTAAATCATTCATTCTTATATATGTGGGCTTGTGATCCAAGATTCCTTATGTTGGACTAAGTCCATGGGGTGACCCATGGATACTCCATGGAGGTTAAAATCCATGGAGCATAAGGAATGGGTAAAGTTATGAGTTACATGGTGTAACTCTAATAGCCACCATATAAAAGAATCCCATGGCTCAAGAAATCGTGCACTAATGTGTGAATATGAGGGCTAGACGATTTCAAGGAGTGTTCAAGTTTCTCTCAAGTTATTCCAAGTGTATTTGGTGTTGTGTGAACCATTTGAGGTGTCACACTTGGGGCACTAGGCACTCAAGCTTCATGAAGACATTCTACATCAAAGAGGTATGTATTCTATCTTGTTATATTTATTATTTTGTATGCTAGATTAGGATAATACCTTGGATGTTCATAATTGTATGTATAATAGAGAAAACATAGATCCAAGGTATTTAGGGTTGCATGTACACTTAGGAGTGTTAGAATGCTCATAACCCAACAGTGGTATCAGAGCCTAGGCTTGTTTTCTTGTTATACTTGCAAAAGTAGCTGAAAAATCGAGTTGGATGCATATATTCGATTGTTTTGGCTGGAATTGGACTAGGAACATTACCCTAAGATGTTTTTGGACTTATAAACTTGTTTTTGATGTGGTAATGTTCATGCTCATCCAATTTCTAAGATAATTGTCATAATTTCAAGATTTGTATTAGTTTGTATGTTCATGCTAATTTCTTGAAGATTGATGATTTGAATTATCTTGTTCTTATGAGGTTCTTAGATTAATAAAAAAAAGTTGTGTGAAATAGTTGTTTTCAATCCATTTTAATCTAAGAGTTGATTCCAAAATGTGTTTTTGTAACTTGTCCTCAAGTTATATGAAAAGTCACATTTAAGAATCATAAAACTCATAAAAGTTGGCAAAGGTTACAAAATGAAGAGTCTAGTTCTAATTAAATGGTTTTATGACTCCATAACTTGTCCTCAAGTTATGGAGGTTCAAGAGTCTCTTCATTAAATTAAAAAAAAAGGTGTAACCTTAATTAGTTCCATAAGTTACAATAAAAAAAGTTATTTTTTTTTTATTAATTAGTTTAAAGTCTTCCATAACTTGTCCTCAAGTTATGGAACTTGAAGAGTTTTTTTTTTTAAATTAAAACTACTTTAAACTCATAAGTTTTGGAATTAATTAGTTTTGAATAGTTTCAAAACTTGCCCTCAAGTTTTGGAATTTGAAAAAGTTTTCACTTATGAATACTTTAATTCCAAGTTAGCCCTTAGAATTTTAAAAGTTAAAATTCAACACTTATACTTTATAATATTATAAGTTAATAATATTTATATATATGTATAAGAGTAAAGTCAGTCTTACCGTTAGTAGGCCTCATTCACGAAGCCGGTCTATAAGGGGGGTATAAGGTTACTGCCTATAAAATGGCAGTTTAATGGGTGTCCACTCTCACCCACCGCTTCCTTGACTGGTGGAGGGTCGTTAGCCGAACGGGTAGGACAAGGACTATAATTCTCCTTTCATTAAAAGTATTAATGATAAATACTAAGTAACTAAACTCTTATTAATACCCAATCTTAGTTACTTAGGAAAATGTGAATTTGGTGCTAACCCATGAAATTACACTTTGCACTTTGCTTAAGTCGTTAGTGGAGCGTGTGTGGTTAACCGGCACACTAACCTGGACTTAACAAGGTAGGCAAAGGGTAACTTAATATTTATCATAGTATCGGTGGAGCGTGTGTGGTTAACCGGCACACTGATTAAGGGGTAAATATTAAGGGTACCAAGTATATTTGCATGGTTATTCACACCTTGTTTTGTGATCCTCGGCATCCCAGTCACAAAACCTGAAGGGCACACTCGAGATTGAAACATGCCTTTGAACAGTTCAATGAATCTCAAAGATCTAGGACTTTCAAATCCAATTAAAACCTAATAAATTATTTCGTTTTTCATGGTGGAAATTGGTGAATCGTCATTCGCCTACCTTCAAATATTTTATAGCTTGGATTACGGCATCCCTCTTCTAAGTTATAAAATAGTTTGTTGGGTCCTAGCCTTAATATTTCATATTGGGTGTCATATTAAGGACTTTAAATCAACTATCTTGAATATCTCCCAAAAAGATGTCTGGTATAGACATTTATGATCTTCCCAAATCTCTTGAAACAAGCTTTCCTAAATGAAGATGATGTCCCATGGATATCATACTTCTTTCACCTCCTCCAATTATTCTCCCTAACCCACAAGTTCCTAAAAAGTTTAAGGTCACTCAAGCCCTATTGGCAAGGCAAGGTCTAGGTGTGATCACATCTTGGAGATGTAGTCACATATTGACAAGCCGGGAGAGTTAGGTGTCAAAGTCTTGAGAAAGTTGGTGGCTCAACTACTTTCTAAGTCACATAGTGAGTTCTTTTGGGAATCCTATGAAACAAACTAAGACAAGACCCTTAATGATCGTATCTATTTGCTAAGATCAACTTCCTAAAACGCTATGGACATTGACAATGATGACATTGGATATCCAGTAAAGCTCTCTCTTTCCAATGGAAAGGGATGGGCCATAGTCAACTCGGTTGACCCAATGGTAAAGAGAGAGGCGAAGTCTGAGATAGTCCCATTATCAAGGGTCCATAGGTAACTATTGCCAAAGGAAGGGGCATTGGTTACGAAGCTGCCAAATTTACCTAAGGATGTTAAAGTCAATAAGTTTGGCTCTACTTCAGGTAAAGTCCATTGTCTAACTCTATTAAGTACATGCTGATTCTGATCGCGAAGATGGATTTCAATCGCATGGTTCGGTGATCAGAATTTTGGGCTATTACTTAAGAGTTATGATATTTATATTGCTTAGGAATAGATAACAACAAGGTTTTCATATGGATTGTAAGGATAAGTTTTTCCGCAAAGTTTTAAAATAAAAGAAAAAGGTTTTGATTTTATTTATTTTAAGTATCCTTACAATGGCATTTGTGAAAAGTTGTTGCTTATAAGATTCCATTGATAGCAATATTGGAAAAATGGATTTGATTCTTTCGGTTGTGGTAGTGTCTAATATTACCAAATAAGGAAAGATTCTCATCACCCAAGGTTCAATTGGACCAAAACTTGGAATCATGCAAGTTGTATAGTATGATGAATGAGAACTTTCAGCTTGGAAAATTAAGACTAATTCCTTATGTGAATAAGGAAAGGACTAAGGGATCGAGTACACATTCTTGTGCACTGGTCAAGTCCACCACAAAAGATCAAGAAGACTATTCGTCATGATTTACTTAAGTTCAGTAAATATGGTTATACTTATAAGTTTAAGTATAAGTCTGTAGCATTGGAGAAGTTTCAATGTGAGACAGAACGAATAAGAAGAATCAAAGTATGGCAGAAAGATAAAAGTTTCTCAAATCTGAAAAGATGGGAGGGTACTTTAGTATCATTTTTATGATCATCTTAATGATTAAGATACCATATCACAATTGGTCCTCTAAAGTCAAGAAGAAGAGTCATGAATTGTTGAAATGGTTAAATCAAAAAGATGAGTCATACTTCGTTCCAAAACAATTCTTAGAGTCATACTCCAAGATTGTAACTTGAGTAACATATCTTAAAGAGGGTTTGTTAACACTAGTCAAATGTAAGAGTAAAAGGTTATCTACTCTTGTACATTTGAAATTGGTAAGTTGTGATGTTTTGGATAAAACAGAGACCAACTTAGGCCAATTGTGTAAAGTGTTAGTCTTGATAAAGAATCCGCACTATCTCTTGAATATTTGACAAGGGTGTCTTATATGTCAAGAGGACAGTGGGAGTCTTAAAGCTCTTGAAAGTTTCAAGACTTAATCAAGAATAAAACCTAAAGTCCTTCACTAGCACACGACTTGAGGTTTATAACCTATCGTGTTGAAATTTTTGTGCCTATTCAAGTTGGCTTTGCATAGGAGTTCTGAGAGTTCTCAATTGGTTGCACAACTACTTGGAAGCAATGGCAGGCACCTGAGCTGCCAAATGGCAAGAATTTAAGATTGCACAAGTTTAATCAATATGAGTTTTGATTTGTCACTAACATTGTCTTGTGATTATGGTTTTGACAAATTCACATGGATAAGAACACATACACTATTAAATCTAAGTGTCATAAGGTTTCTCTCCGATTCATGAAAATGATGGTGAGGAAACAGTTTCACTAAGTAGATTTTAGCTAGATAGCAATTGTGATATTTGCATTCTCAAAGTCGTTAGTGGAGCGTGTGTGGTTTACCGGCACACTAACATGGACTTGTGAGAAGTGGCAAAGGTCTAAACAATTGAGACTATGATTACGACATCCCTTTTCATAGTTCTAAAATTGTTTAGACACACATGTGAGCTATCTAAGAGAGGTGTATGATTTTGATAAAGTTTTATCAAAACAATCTAGTATCAGAAATCTGAACTTTGGTAAGAAAGTCAGCTGATTTCAGAAATCTGAACTTTGGTAAGAAAGTCAGCTGATTTCAAAGCTAGTGGGAGCATAAGTGTTATGCTAATAATCATCATGTTAGTGGGAGCATGATAATTATGACAAAGGTTGCAAGTTAGCAATGTTAATTATAGAAAACAAAAGTTTCAATTCGTGAGGTTGCAGGGGTTGAAAAAGTTGTTTTGCTATAATTAAAGGAGAGGAAATTATACTTCATTTCAATTCTAAAAGCTTAGATTGAGATTTTAATCGTATTTAATCAAGGATATATATATGAATTTCATGTTGGAATGGCTCAACATAAGGAAATTCTATATATGGGTCCATTATTTGCGTTCTAAAATTCGATTATGATTACGGCATCCCTTTTCATAATCTGAATTTTGAGAACTTGGCAAATTGAAATGGAAATATTATAGCAAAAGACTGGTTTAGTCTTTATGTGAGACATCATGAATCGTGTCCCATATGCTTTGAATATAGGATCGATTACATGTGCTATATTCATCCTTTCTAAAATTTTCCAAATGCCTGGGGCATTATGAAGGGAAAAGGTCTAGAATTGGATATGACTAAAATGATTAAGCAATTGTCGAGGACAATCTAAGGTTTACCAAAGATTGGTTGCTCAAGGACAGTTGGAAGTATAATGTTAATTCTGGAAGGACCATATTGACATAATCTGTAAGGAGGCAACTCTTGTTCAGAAGTGATAGTCAAAATGGAATATGGAAATGTTTCAAAGTTAGAAATTATTCAATCTGTGTAAGATTAGGAAACTTAATGAAAGAAGGATGTTTCCAAGGAGCTGATCTCCTTTGGAATGCTCTGTAATGATTGTTGTCAAGTCTTTCTGACTTCGTGCATAATCATTAAGAGGATCAATGCATATAAGTTTAGAATCTAACAGATTTCAGTAAATGGCATGAATTTGGAATTCTTGCATTTGCAGTAAGGATTTGGGACTGTGAAAAGAGGATCATTGGAGTGATGTTCAATTGATCTATTTTACAAAGTAAAGATCATAGACAAACATAGTATGCATACTTGGTGTATGGCATGACTAGTGTTTAGAAAACATAGTGTACATGCTTGGAGCATGGGACAACTATTGTTTTAAATTCAAGTATAAAGTTGATAATACCGAAACAATGAATAATGAGTAATCAGTATGGTGATAAATAAAAGTGTTTATTTATATTCATAGGGCTTGATACCATATTTGATTCATTTATTCTTGTGTTTCACTTTGCATGTTTTGACTTCCAGAATAACTAAGTCGCTCTTCCTGAATGATTAAGTTATTCAAACCATCCACAGTCGGTCATATGTTGGAAGTAGATATGAATCAAGACTGTCATGGGTTGGTTTGTAGAGGTCCAAGTTGGTGGACAAAGTGGTGCTACAACACTCATGAGTGCTCATAAGTTCTGAGTATTGGATTCAACCCGCGCTCATTTGAATCACTTCATGGATTTTATCACGAGTGATCATGAGACGATAATATCTTATATTCTTCAAACCTAGAGATATGAGTTGTTACTATGAGTTGGTTATACATTGATTGCACGAAAACGCATTGGTAACTCGATGTTATAAAACGTGCCTTTGTGTATGATTCAACAAGTAGTAGAACAAGCCATATGAGTCGAAGTTTATCCATTCCTTTTACCTTCGGGATAAAAGCGATATCTGTGGGCCCCTCGATGATTTAAAGATGATACATGTGAGTGCTTGGCCAAGCCAGGACTGATTTGATTTGTTCAATCAGTCAGTCATCATGAATCGGAAATCAGGAAACAACAAATGGACAGAGAGAATGATTGATAATCCATGTCTCAGTCCATATGATATCTAGAATGGAGGAATATATGATCCCTTATCTAATGGACAAGTCATTAACAAAGGTCAGAGTTCATCAACAAGGTCAGAGTTCGACAGAAGCTTTTGAGAGCTACGATTGCTGATCGGTTCCTGAAGTCATACGCAATAATAGTTTTAGACTTATCCAAGTGGGAGACTGTTGGATTAATGTCTAGGTCCATAACTATAATTGGTAAGAATTGACCCGACCCGGCATGGTCCATTTGGGTTGCATGGCATCATGCATTTGGATAGACTATAATGAGAGAAATAACACTTAAGGTTGGTTAATATATTATAAGTTCTAATATATTAATAAGGTTATTTAATTAGTATTGATCAAGAATTAATTTGGAATTAATTAAGTGATCAAAAGGAGACTAATTAAATATATGGGTTGATTGTGTAAATCATTCATTCTTATATATGTGGGCTTGTGATCCAAGATTCCTTATGTTGGACTAAGTCCATGGGGTGACCCATGGATACTCCATGGAGGTTAAAATCCATGGAGCATAAGGAATGGGTAAAGTTATGAGTTACATGGTGTAACCCTAATAGCCACCATATAAAAGAATCACATGGCTCAAGAAATCGTGCACTAATGTGTGAATATGAGGGCTAGACGATTTCAAGGAGTGTTCAAGTTTCTCTCAAGTTATTCCAAGTGTATTTGGTGTTGTGTGAACCATTTGAGGTGTCACACTTGGGGCACTAGGCACTCAAGCTTCATGAAGACATTCTACATCAAAGAGGTATGTATTCTATCTTGTTATATTTATTATTTTGTATGCTAGATTAGGATAATACCTTGGATGTTCATAATTGTATGTATAATAGAGAAAACATAGATCCAAGGTATTTAGGGTTGCATGTACACTTAGGAGTGTTAGAATGCTCATAACTCAACACGAAGTGCCCGAGAAGCCCGAGAAATTTATCTTTTCGGTTTTGAATCCCGACCCTCGCAGAGCCCGGTTTCTCAATAAAACTCTCGGTTTTATTAGAAACGATCGTTTTAGGAAACGAAGTGCTGCCCGATTATCATCAAATAATGTGAGTGTGTAGTCACTTTCATCTTACACCTAGATATGAAGTATTTTCTATAAAATACGTGTTATTTGTAATTATATTAAGTGTTTATTTGAGGTGACTGTTGAACAGATGTTTTATACAAGTTTTAAACTGCATATGTATTTTATCTACAAATATGTTGGGTAGAACATGGGTAGATGAAATAGTCGATGTGTGTTAAAATGGTGAGAGGCCTCGATGTTGTTGTTGTTGTCATCTAGCGGAGTATAGATGACGACCACGGACCTTTCTAGACAGTCCAGTGGCACACTAGCAGGTTCGCAACTTGTAGGTGTTGATGAACTAAATGTTCATTGGCGTACTCCATCCCCCTCATGGTTGCCTTTAAGACATGTATGGCTGAGGAGTCCCCTTAGCAGTAGTGTCCATCCCGATGATATTCCTTAGGCTATGTCCCTTGTGATAGGTGTTTAGGGACGTAAAGTGAGGATAACGGGAATGGGTAATCAGGGTTATTGTTGATTGGTGAACTTAATTAGTTTATTATTATTGTGGGTTGAAAACCCTATATGCTCACCAGGCTCCCAAGCCTGACCCACTAAGCTTTTTATGTTACAGGTAGTGGACCCCGAGCATAGTCGGAGGATGATGAGAGATTTTTGGATTATAGGCCAGTAGTTGTAAATAACTGTTGTAAGGCTTATAATGTCTTGTTTATGCTTTTGATCTATATTGGAACATGACATCCCGAGGTTTTGATATGAAATGAAATTATATATTTCTTAAAGAAAGGTTTTGATAAACTTCTATCATGTTTTGTTTTGGGGACCAATTCCGCAACATCTTTTAAAAGGATGTCTCTGATTTTATTTTAAAAAGCATAAATTAAATCGGTCTTTTCTGGCCGAGAAATTAGGGGATGTCACAGTTGGTATCAGAGCATTAGTTTAAGCGAACTAAGAAAATGTAGGATTTCTAGACTTATACTTAGAATGCTAAGTGATGATTGTGAGATGAGTGTCTACCATATTTTAGACACGAGCACTAGTTTATTTTAGGAAAGATGCCTAAAATGCTTTTATGTGCTAAATGCTATATGTTTGCCATATATGCCATTATTTGTTCGGATCTATGGTCTGTTGCCGACCGAATCTAGAAACCTTATGTGTATAGGATTCTAAGAGTATGATTACGAGATTAGAACTAACATGTAAACGTTTCAGAGTGATAAGGGAATTGAAATATCTATCAAGGATAAAGACCTAAATTCGCCTTATTCAGTATATAGATTATAATGGCAAGAACTCGAAGTGGAGCGGGAAATGCAAACAGAAACCAACAACCTCAACCTCAAGTGGTGGAACAGGTGCCTATAGTAGGAGTTGCACTAGAACCCATCACTATGGCTGGAGTACGAACTATGATGCAGACCATGATGGCTGAACAAAGGGAGGAATTGAGGCAAATGTTGCTGAACAACAGGGATGAACCTTCAGTTCCTGTTGAACAACATGAATTAAATGACGACAGATCTGAAGAAGGAAACAACAGTAGATCTGTTGGTCATAGTGAACCGCTTGTGGTTGGGAGAAATAACCACGAAGATAGAGTGGAGAGAAATGGGTGCAAGTATAAGGACTTTATGACTTGCAAGCCATCGACCTTCACTGGAAAAGAAGATCCTGTCGGAGTAATGGATTGGATCTCGGAAATGGAATTAGCTTTCATGACTTGTGGTTGCCAAGGCAAGTTACAAACCACATTTGCAGTGCGTTAGTTCAGGGGTAGTGCTGCTCGTTGGTGGAACACTCTGGGGAAAACCCTAAGCCCTAATGAGCCACTGCAACTGACATGGGCAGAGTTCTTGGTGCACTTCAAGCGCAAGTACTGCTCGGCCCAGAATGTGCTTGAGTTAGAAAACGAATTTCTGACGTTGAAGAAGGGGAGTATGACCGTTGATGAATATACGAATAACTTCACAGACAAAACGGAGTTTGCTTTGCGTATTGTCCCAGATGAGCTGGCAAAAATTGACAGGTACGCAAAGGGACTTCCATGGGAGTATGCGGTGCCAGTACGTCAGGCACTTACTTTGGAGGCAGCTGTCTGGGCTGCCAAGTCTGTTGAAGATATGATTAAGGGGAGACCCGCCAGCAAGATTGAAGTTGGCGGAAAGAGAAAGTTTGAAGGAACTTCAGGTTCCAATAAAAAGAACAAGTTCTCGAAGACTGGTTCGAGAAAATTCGGAGGAGGAACCGAAGCCAAGTGGTGTGACAGGTGTAAGAAGAAACATGCTGGGAAATGCATCGTGGAAATCACTTGTTACAAATATGGAAAGCCAGGGCATTATGTCAATGAATGCACCTTCGATAAGAATGTTTGTTTTGGGTGCCATGAAGAAGGGAATATTTTGAGGGATTGCCCGAAGAAGAAGGATGCAGCAAAGCCCAATCTTCCACCAAAGCCGAAGGCGAGAGCCTTTCAGATAACACTTGAAGCTGTGAAAGAAGAAGCCGATGTTGCTTCAGGTACCTTTCTCGTAAACGAATTGCCTGCCCAAATTTTGTTTGATTCTAGAGCCAATTACTCCTTTATTGCGCATGAATTTGGTAGAAAACTAGCTTTGCCTGTTGATAGAATAGTTAATGGTTTAGTAGTCGAGATTGCTAGTGGCAAGTGTGTACCTGTTAGCCATCGTATGAAAAACATCTTCATTGACTTGAATGGGAATAAGTTCCACGAGGAATTATTGCCTATCGACTTAAATGGATTCGACATAGTTTTAGGAATGGATTGGCTTAGTGCCAATGATGCCGAAATATTGTGTAGGAAGAAAATAGTAAAAGTAAACCCGCCAGGGAAAGAGTCGTTTATGGTGTATAGAGACAAACGCAGAGTAAACTCTGGAATCATTTCCCTAATGAAAGCCAGAAAGTGTTTGGCCAAGGGATATACATCATATCTAGCGTTCATGATCGATGCTAAGAAGGAAAAGAAGGAGGTGCAGAATATTCTGGTGGTGTGTGACTATCTGGAAGTCTTTCCGGAAGATCTTCCCGGATTTCCCCCTGATCGACAAGTAGAATTTTGTATCGACTTGTTACCAGGATAGACGCCAATAGCAAAAGCACCGTATCGATTAGCACCTACAGAGATGAAAGAACTTATGACACAACTTCAGGAGTTATTGGACAAAGGTTTCATTCGACCTAGTTCATCACCCTGGGGAGCCCCGGTGTTATTTGTAAAGAAGAAAGACGGGAGCATGAGAATGTGCATCGATTACAGAGAACTGAATAAAGCGACAATAAAGAACAAGTACCCGTTGCCGAGGATCGATGACCTGTTCGATCAGTTGCAAGGTTTGAGCTATATTTTGAAGATCGATCTTAGGTCAGGATACCATCAACTAAAGGTGAGAGAGCAGGATATCAAAAAGACTGCGTTCATAACAAGATATGGACACTATGAATTTTTGGTTATGTCGTTCGGACTAACCAATACCCCAGCAGCTTTCATGGATTTGATGAACAGGGTTTGTAAACCATACCTTGATAAATCTGTGATAGTATTCATAGATGATATCTTGATTTATTCGAAAAGCAAGCAGGAGCATGACAAGCATCTGCGTGAAGTGCTAGAAGTTCTGAAAAAGGAGAAGTTGTATGCAAAGTTCTCCAAATGTGAATTTTGGATTCAAGAAGTCCAATTTTTAGGTCATGTGGTTAACCAAGAAGGAATAATGGTTGACCCAGCAAAGATTGAAGTTGTAATGAAGTCGGAACAACCAAAAAGTCCTACGGAGATTCGAAGCTTTTTAAGATTAGCCGGATATTATCGCCGATTTATCCAAGGATTTTCCTCGATTGCTACTCCATTAACATCTTTGACCCACAAAGGAGCTACTTATACTTGGAATGAGAAGCATAAGGAAGCCTTTCAAAAGTTAAAGAAGAGATTGCGTGAAGCACCGATTCTTTCGTTACCTGAAGGAGTTGATGACTTCGCAGTTTATAGTGATGCCTCTGGAGTTGGGTTAGGTTGTGTTCTGACCCAAAGGGATAAACTGATAGCGTATGCATCGAGGCAATTGAAAGAGCATGAAAAGAACTACCCCACTCATGATTTGGAGTTGGCAGCGGTAGTATTCGCCTTAAAGATATGGAGGCACTATCTTTATGGTACTAAATGCAAACTTTTCACTGATCATAAGAGTCTTCAATATCTCTTTAATCAGAAAGAATTGAACATGAGGCAGCGGCGCTTGTGACATCCCCATTTTCACGACCAGAAAAGACCGATTTTGTTTATGCTTTATAAAAATCAGAGTACTTCTTTTAATAAAAATCTTGCGGAATTTGTTCCCAGAAAAACATGATAAATACGTTATCAAAGAATTTCCGAAGAAATGTATTTTTATTCATTTTAAAACATTTGGGATGTCATCGTTAATACAGAAACATAAGCATAAACAGAACTTACATTCATTTACACTAGTGATCTACATCTCTTTTAAATCTCTCAGTGTAATGTAACTTCATATCGACACCTGTGATACAAATAAACTGAGTGGGTCATGTTGGGAAACCTGGTGAGTACATAGGGTTTTCAACCCACAATAATATAATTATTATGTTTAAACATCAAACAATCAACCCAATTACCCATCCCCATTATCTTCTTTACTCTTAAGGATCTACCCTAAGAATCAATTATTCCTCGTTCATTCATTCCTAAGGATCATCCTAAGGAATCGGCACGAAGTCCATCGTTGTCAATGACACAGCTGTCAAGCACAGCTGCTAGTTCTATCACTTAGGCGCAGCTGCCAGAATTGTGACATTCTATGTGAGGCGCAGCTACCAGTATTGTCCTTCGAGCACAGCTACTAGGGTTATCTCGTTTATTGACAGTATCGTTTTCGAGAGTCCACTCGCAATACATGTCAATGGGTTTTTAGAGTACACTGGTGAACACATCGTTCACAACACCTACAGGTTGCGAGCCTGCCAGTGTTCCACTGGACTGTCTAGAATAGTCTGTGGTTGTCATCCATACTCTGCTAGATGACGGGGCCCTCATTTGGGAAAGGCTTCTCACATCGTCCACCTCTCACACTTACCTCGTGGTCTATAACCCCTCTCGACTCATCATCCAACTCATATTCCATCTATTACATCTACCCATGTTTTACCCAACATATTCTCGTAGATATATATACACAGTTTAAATCATTTAAAACATGTATAAAATCGTTCATCCAGCATAGATAGCAAGTATACAGATAATATGCACACATAGCACGTAATTTATTTAAAATACTTCATATCTATGTGTAAGATGAAAGTAACTATGCACTCACTTGAAAAGGTGGTGAATCCGAACTCAGACAGCGCTTCGCTTCTTAAAAATAATTTCCTTCGACGAAACCTAGTATTATTACCACTAGAGTTTAGTCTATTATTCGCCGAGACTAATTAATAGTCTAGCTATTATTACTATTATATAAGCGTTAAACAATACTTATATAACCCATAATAATAGCCCAAGTACTTATTATAAGTTCCTAATAACGTTACTATAATTAAATAAACGATATATTAAAAATAGCGTAGGCGTAGCTCACTTACAGCGGGTTTTATAGAAAACCGGACTTTACTTGGAGCAGCGTTCCCGAGCCGAAAAGCTCTTCTTCTCGGAGCCGTCGAGCAGTCCAGGGCTTCCGCCTCGTGCTAGGGAGGTTCCCTAGACTTTTCGGGGGGGTTTCGGGGCTAGAGAGAGGTTCTAGAGAGAGAGTAAAGAGAAGAAAGAATGGGAAAGGTGTGAAGAAAATGAGGGTGGGAGAGGTTCTATTTATAGGGTGAAAAATGGCTGAACTTGGTGCCACATGTCACCATCTAGTAGCAAGACTTGGGGAGAAAGCAATGGCCAAGATTGTGCCACATCACCCATTTTCGCACGACACACTTCCGACTTCTAAAATCCGTAACTTTCACATACAACCTCCATTTTTGACGTTCTCTATATCCACGCGTAGGTAAAAATAAGATCTACAACTTTCATTTTGACTCCGTCGGCTAATTCTCGACCGATCTTAAATTTAACAGTACGAGGAGATTATACTGTTAAATGTCCGCGTAAAATTCATAACTTCTACATACGGACTCCGTTTTCGTCTGTCTTTTTACCGTTGAGTTCCTATTAATGAGATCTTCAATTCTCGTTTAGGTCGCGTAGGCCAAAAACCGCTCGATCTAAAATTCGAGTTTCGGGTCGTGCACTGCTATGCCAAATCTTAGAAAATTCATAACTTCCTCATACGAAGTCATATTTGGGCGTACTTTTTTTGTATGTTCTCGGTTTAACGTTTTCTACGACTTTCGTTTAGATCGCTAAGGCTAAAAGTCTCTCTATCGTAAATTCACTATTTACGTCTCCCGGTGCCGTGCCGGTTCTGCCGTAAAACTTCGACGGGTCATAACTTCTTCGTTATAACTCGGATTTCGGCGTTCTTTATATGTACGGAAACCTTGAGACGTATTCTACAACTTGGTTAAGATTATTTATTCTAAATAATCTTTTGTCGAAAAGTCGTTTTCGACCCCTATTATCTCTAAATTGAGTAGCCCGGATCTACGGGCGTTACAATTATCTCCCCCTTAGGATGATTACGTCCCGGAATCATCAACGAAACAGGGCTCACATGATGACTCCATACGTTATCTCTTCATCCTAAGTCATAACTTTGATGTTTCTTCGAACGAGTATCTAACTCTTAGACTCCTTGACTACAGGCGGTGCTCGATCTTGCATCCGCTCTCTATCTTATGTTAGACTTCCAATCATGATCTTCATGTCACGATCTCGATCTTTATTGGAGACTCCTTATTTAACAAACTTGAGATAAGTTTCTTCCTTCGATTATCATAATAGACCGATAGGTCATGTTCTTATGACCTCTCATCGTATGTTGCAATGCTTAGACTCAGGTCTTTTAGAGTCAAACTCCGGAACAGACTATACCTTCCTTCATGTTCTTATCACATATTAAAAGGTAGAATTTCTAGCTACAAGCAACTGTCATGATACCTGTACTGATCGCTTTGATTATCTTTCATTTCAATCTTCCGGCTTAAGTCAGATGCTACATCGAACTTGGTTCTCTGAACCTCGTAACATACTCATCATAGTCGGACTCGATTTGATATGAACACTAGGGTCAGAATAACAATCATCTTCTTAGTCATTACCGAAACAATGGTAATGACATACCTGAACAAAACGGAATCAACTACTAGCTTCTCGGTAACCTTGTGACTTTCCCTGATCCAAGCGTGAGTCCTGTACTTCCGGTAGTATATGCATCTACTACCTTTCACACCTACTCATACTCGTCCCAAGTATTGTCTCGCAGTCCCCAAGTCACCATACAAGAAAATCACATAACAGTTTAACACACCAGATAACAAAACGAAATCTTTATTATTTCTTGAAACTATTACATAGGTGTTCGAGTTCACCCTATACTATGCCTCTAACAGGTTACATTATACGATACTATCCCTTGGTTACTTCATAACTCGATCTTTAGATATTAAGCCTTCACTCCTGAATCCTTGCATTGTTATCTGCTTCGTCAAGGATCATTTGAAATGCTCTCGCCTTTGGCTTTGGCGGCACATTTGGCTTTGTAGCCCCTTCTCTCTTTGGGCAGTCTTGCTTGAAGTGACCTTCCTCGTTACATGCGTAACATACCCTTTTCTTGAATGTACACTCATTGGCGTAATTCCCATGCTTTCCACACTTGAAACAAGTCACCTTTTCACCGCATGTTCCAGAGTGTTTCTTTTTGCACTTCTCGCACCATCTTGCTTCACTTCCTCTTCCTCCTCCACACTTCAGGAATTTGGTCTCCTTGTTAGACCTTGAAGATCCTTCAAACTTCCTCTTCTCGCCAACTTCAGCTTTCTCCAGACCCTTTTCCCTAATCTGAGTCTCAACATTCCTGGCTGCCCAGATGGCGGCTTTCAAAGTGGTTGCTTACTTGACCATTGGACCAAAGTCCGCTGGTAATCCATGGGAAAACTTGTTGACCTTGGAGAGCTCAGTTGGAACTAGGTAAGGAACAAGCTTCATCTTCTCCGTAAAACTTGCAGCATACTCAGTGACACTCATCCTTCCCTTCTTTAGATTTTGAAACTCATTGTTGATCTCTAGGAGATCCTGCTCAGAGCAGTACTGCATTTTCAGTTGCACCACGAAATCTTCCCAAGACATCTTGCTTGCTTCTCCCTTAGGTATCGTGTTAGCTAGTAGCTTCCACCAGCTCAGTACTCCAGACTTTAACAGAGGGATCGCGAGAGCAGTCTTCTGTTTGTTGCTACACTCGCAACTCTCAAACATTGTCTCCATCTCGGAGATCCAGTCCATAACTTCCACCGGTGTTGGGCTTCCAGAAAGACTTGGGGGTTTTGATGCCATGAAATCCTTGTACTTGCATCTACGTCCGTCATTTCCTACATCCTGATTGTTTCGTCTAACTATCGGCGGGTCGGCTCGACCAACCGTCCCACTGTAGTTCCCTCCTTCTGACTGCCCATCACTAAGCTCGGGCTGTTCAATAGGCACCGTAAGTTCCTCTCGATTTTGTTGAAGTAAACGCCTTGTTTCCTCCATCTGACGATCCAACATCATTTGGATCATCGCTTGTACTCCGGCCGTGGTTATTGGCTCAGCAGCGGCTACCACAACCGGTATTTGCTCAATCACTGGGGGTTGGTTTCTGTTCCCATTAGCATTCCCGGCTAAACTGCGGGTTCTTGCCATTTTGATCTATACACCGAATAAGGTGAATCTAGATCTTTATTTAGGATAGTCGTTTAAATCGTCCTTATCACTCCGAAACGTTTACATGTTAGTTCTAATATCGTAGTCGTACGTTTAGAATCCTAAACACATAAGGTTTCCAGATCCGGTCGGCAACAGACCATAGATCCGAACAAATAACAACATATGAGGCATAAATCATTTAGCACATAAAGCATATTAGGCATACTTTCCAAAATAAGCTAGTGCTCACATCTCACAATCATCGCTTATCATTCTAAGTTTAAGTCTAGAAATAAATCCATATTCCTAGTTCGCTTAAACTAATGCTCTGATACCAACTGTGACATCCCCATTTTCACGGCCAGAAAAGACCGATTTTGTTTATGCTTTATAAAAATCAGTGTACTTCTTTTAATAAAAATCTTGCGGAATTTGTTCCCAAAAAAACATGATAAATACGTTATCAAAGAATTTCCGAAGAAATGTATTTTTATTCATTTTAAAACATTTGGGATGTCATCGTTAATACAGAAACATAAGCATAAACAGAACTTACATTCATTTACACTAGTGATCTACATCTCTTTTAAATCTCTCGGTGTAATGTAACTTGATATCGACACCTGTGATACAAATAAACTGAGTGGGTCAGGTTGGGAAACCTGGTGAGTACATAGGGTTTTCAACCCACAATAATATAATTATTATGTTTAAACATCAAACAATCAACCCAATTACCCGTCCCCATTATCTTCTTTACTCTTAAGGATCTACCCTAAGAATCAATTATTCCTCGTTCATTCATTCCTAAGGATCATCCTAAGGAATCGGCACGAAGTCCATCGTTGTCAATGACACAGCTGTCAAGCACAGCTGCTAGTTCTATCACTTAGGTGCAGCTGCCAGAATTGTGACATTCTATGTGAGGCGCAACTACCAGTATTGTCCTTCGAGCACAGCTACTAGGGTTATCTCGTTTATTGACAGTATCGTTTTCGAGAGTCCACTCGCAATACATGTTAATGGGTTTTTAGAGTACACTGGTGAACACATCGTTCACAACACCTACAGGTTGCGAGCCTGCCAGTGTTCCACTGGACTGTCTAGAATAGTCCGTGGTTGTCATCAATACTCCGCTAGATGACGGGGCCATCATTTGGGAAAGGCTTCTCACATCGTCCACCTCTCACACTTACCTCGTGGTCTATAACACCTCTCGACTCATCATCCAACTCATATTCCATCTATTACATCTACCCATGTTTTACCCAACATATTCTCGTAGATATATATATATACAGTTTAAATCATTTAAAACATGTATAAAATCGTTCATCCAGCATAGATAGCAAGTATACAGATAATATGCACACATAGCACGTAATTTATTTAAAATACTTCATATCTATGTGTAAGATGAAAGTAACTATGCACTCACTTGAAAAGGTGGTGAATCCGAACTCAGACAGCGCTTCGCTTCTTAAAAATAATTTCCTTCGACGAAACCTAGTATTATTACCACTAGAGTTTAGTCTATTATTCGCCGAGACTAATTAATAGTCTAGCTATTATTACTATTATATAAGCGTTAAACAATACTTATATAACTCATAATAATAGCCCAAGTACTTATTATAAGTTCCTAATAACGTTACTATAATTAAATAAACGATATATTAAAAATAGCGTAGGCGTAGCTCACTTACAGCGGGTTTTATAGAAAACCGGACTTTGCTTGGAGCAGCGTTCCCGAGCCGAGAAGCTCTTCTTCTCGGAGCCGTCGAGCACTCCAGGGCTTCCGCCTCGTGCTAGGGAGGTTCCCTAGGCTTTTCGGGCGGTTTCGAGGCTAGAGAGAGGTTCTAGAGAGAGAGTAAAGAGAAGAAAGAATGGGAAAGGTGTGAAGAAAATGAGGGTGGGAGAGGTTCTATTTATAGGGTGAAAAATGGCTGAACTTGGTGCCACATGTCACCATCTAGTGGCAAGACTTGGGGAGAAAGCAGTGGCCAAGATTGTGCCACATCACCCATTTTCGCACAACACACTTCCGACTTCTAAAATCCGTAACTTTCACATACAACCTCCACTTTTGACGTTCTCTATATCCACGCGTAGGTAAAAATAAGATCTACAACTTTCATTTTGACTCTGTTGGCTAATTCTCGACCGATCTTAAATTTAACAGTAGAAGGAGATTATACTGTTAAATGTCCGCGTAAAATTCATAACTTCTACGGGATCCACGGGCGTTACAGCGCTGGCTAGAATTACTCAAGGACTATGACTGTGAGATACTTTACCACCCTGGTAAAGCAAATGTTGTTGCTGATGCTCTCAGTCAGAAGGTAAACCTTGAAAGGAAAAGGCCAAGAGCGTTGAGAATTGAAGTTGTCTCTACAATTGTGGAAAGTATAAAGAAAGCTCAAGAGGAAGCTTTAGAGAAAAATGACCGAAAGGAGGAACGTTTGGGTAAAACGTTGGTATTTGATACAAACGGTCAAGGATTAAAGGTATTCCAAGATAGGATTTGGGTACCTAAGACGGGAGGAGTAAGAGATCTTCTGATGGAAGAAGCTCACAAGACCATGTACTCGATTCATCCTGGCAGTACAAAACTGTATAGGGACCTAAAACCCTATTACTGGTGGCCGACGATGAAGCTTGATGTTGCTAAGTATGTGGCCGAGTGTGTAACTTGTGCTAGGGTTAAGGCACAACATCAGAAACCGTATGGGAGTTTAGAACCTTTACCTGTACCCATGGGTAAATGCGAAGACATTACCACGGATTTTGTGACTAAACTGCCCAGAACAAGGAACGGTCACGACATGATTTGGGTGGTCCTTGATCGCTTCACTAAGAGTGCGCATTTCATAGCCGCCAACGAGAAATGGTCTATGGATAAACTTGCGAATTCTTACATGAAGGAAATTGTGAGGCTTCACGGTGTTCCGTTAACGATTGTATCCGATCGTGACAGCCGTTTTAACTCAAGGTTTTGGAGAAGTCTACAAGAGGAATTGGGTACCAAGTTGTGTTTGAGTACAGCTTACCATCCGCAAACTGATGGTCAAAGTGAACGAACAATTCAAACATTGGAGGATATGCTGAGAGCATGTACCCTAGAATTCCAAGGTAACTGGGATGAACACTTACCTCTAGTAGAATTTTCCTATAATAATAGTTTCCACTCAAGCATCAAGATGGCACCTTATCACGCTTTGTATGGAGAATAGTGTCGAACGCCTTCATGTTGGCTGGAAGCTGGGGAAAAGCAGTTTATGGGACCTGAAATCATCCATCAGACTGCTGAAAAGTTGAAAGTGATTAGGGAAAGGATGTTAGCAGCTCAAGATCGATAAAAGAGTTATGCTGACAAGAAAAGACAACCGATATCATTCGAAGTTGGAGATTCGGTTTTACTTAAAGTCTCGCCGTGGAAGGGACTTATAAGATTTGGTAAAAGGGGAAAATTGAGTCCAAGGTTTATTGGACCATTTAAAGTTCTTCAGAGGATCGGGAATCAAGCTTACAAGCTAGAATTACCGGAAGAACTGGAGGGTATTCATAATACCTTTTATGTGTGTTATTTGAGAAAGTTCATGGGAGATGTGCCCGACATAATTCCCATTTCTTAATTAAGGTTGGATGAAAACAAGAGGTTGATTGAAGAACCTGAGGCAATCGTTGACCGTAAGACTAAGAAGTTGCGACGCAAGATGGTCGATTTAGTGCTTGTGCGTTGGAAACATACGAATGGGCCAAATCTCACCTGGGAAACGGAGAGTGACATGATGAGTCGCTACCCGCAGTTGTTTGATAATATGTGATTCCGGGGACGGAATCATCCTAAGGGGGAGAGAATTGTAATGCCCGTGTTTCTAGGCTGGGCATTAATATTTAAGTTGATAGTCTAGGTTAACCTTTGTAACTCATTTTGAAGAAATGAAAAGGAATTATGTGAATATTATGTGTTTTATGCTTAATTATTAGGATTTAATTAATTAAGAATAAAAATGAGAGTCGAAAATAAATATTAGATAAAGCCGATATCTATTAAGAAAGTTGTAGTGGTCGTGACAAGGATTACGGATATATAAAGAATACCGAAATCCGAGTTATAACGAAAAAGTTATGACCTGTCGAAGTTTCGCGACAAAACCGGCATAGTGCCGAATGACGTAAAAAGTGAGTTTTTGATAAACTACTTTTTAGCCTTAGTGATCTAAACGAAAGTCGTAGTGTTCGTCAAACCGAGAGTGTGTATAAAAAGAACGCCAAAATCTGACTTCGTATGAGGAAGTTATGATTTTTCTAAGTTTCAGCTTAGCAGCAGACAGCTAAAAACTCGAATTTTAGATCGAGTGATTTTTAGCCAACACAACCTAAACGAGAATCGAAGGTCTCGTCAATAGTAGTACAACGGTAAAAAGACAGACGAAAACGGACGTCGGATGAAGAAGTTATGAATTTTTAACGGATTTCCTGTCCCGTTCTGTTAAAAATAATAATATAAAAAGTAAATTCAAAATTAGCCGACAAAGTCTAAACGAAAGTTGTAGAGCATAATTTTACCTACGCGTGCATATAAAGAACGTCAAAAACGGAGCCCGTATGCGAAAGTTATGGATTTTAGAAGTTTTTGCACAAAAATCGAGAAAAAATGTCAAATCCGAGAAATTTCGCATAGGTGGACTTCGGCCACGTCACCCTCGCTCAAAACGTGCCACATGTCCGAAATTTGCTGAGTCACCGAAGCCAGCTGGCGAGGCGTGTTGCCTGCCCTCGCATCTGAAGTTCAGTCCAATGGGAGTCCGACGCGTGCCTCCTCCTGACGTGTCCGAGCCTCGCAGGTGTGCCACGAACCCCCCCCCCCCCTCCTCGGACCTAGACCTCGGTCCAATCAGAAGCCTCCAGCAGGACCCTCGCAGGTGCGACCCATGTGCTTGGTCTTCGGATCTGATGCCACCTGGAAGCCTCTCAACCGTTGGATCAGGAGCCTCGCCCCTATAAATAGGAGGGTGCGAGACCTCCCGGTGATACTTTGAAAAATTGTCATTTTCATCCCCTCTTTCAATATTTCTTTCATTCCAACTTCCCCCAAAGCCCCGGTATTATACCAAACACCCGAAACACGTCCCGAAGTGCCCGAGAAGCCCGAGAAATTTATCTTTTCGGTTTTGAAGCCCGACCCTCGCGGAGCCCGGTTTCTCAATAAAACTCCTGGTTTATTAGAAACGATCGTTTTAGGAAACGAAGTGCTGCCCGATTATCATCAAATCATGTGAGTGTGTAGTCACTTTCATCTTACACCTAGATATGAAGTATTTTCTATAAAATATGTGCTATTTGTAATTATATTAAGTGTTTATTTGAGGTGACTGTTGAACAGATGTTTTATACAAGTTTTAAACTGTATATGTATTTTATCTACAAATATGTTGGGTAGAACATGGGTAGACGAAATAGTCGATGTGTGTTAAAATGGTGAGAGGCCTCGATGTTGTTGTTGTTGTTGTTGTTGTTGTTGTTGTAGACGAACTAGCAGGTTCGCAACTTGTAGGTGTTGATGAACTTAATGTTCATTGGCGTACTCCATCCCCCTCATGGTTGCCTTTAGGACATGTATGGCTGAGGAGTCCCCTTAGCAGTAGTGTCCATCCCGATGATATTCCTTAGGCTAGGTCCCTTGTGATAGGTGTTTAGAGACGTAAAGTGAGGATAACGGGAATGGGTAATCAGGGTTATTGTTGATTGGTGAACTTAATTAGTTTATTATTATTGCGGGTTGAAAACCCTATATGCTCACCAGGCTCCCAAGCCTGACCCACTCAGCTTTTTATGTTACAGGTAGTGGACCCCAAGCATAGTCGGAGGATGATGAGAGATTTTTGGATTATAGGCCAGTAGTTGTAAATAACTGTTGTAAGGCTTATAATCTCTTGTTTATGCTTTTGATCTGTATCGGAACATGACATCCCGAGGTTTTGATATGAAATGAAATTATATATTTCTTAAAGAAAGGTTTTGATAAACTTCTATCATGTTCTGTTTTGGGGACCAATTCCGCAACATCTTTTAAAAGGATTTCTCTGATTTTATTTTAAAAAGCATAAATTAAATCGGGCTTTTCTGGCCGAGAAATTAGGGGATGTCACACATTTCATTATATATAAATAAAAAAGAGAGGAGCCTTATGAACAGTACCCGAGTTGGGTACCATAAAAAGTTCTAATAGGACTTTCATCAAACGACTTATATGCGTATGTCAAAATAAGGGGAAAAAGTTAAATTCTTGTAAAATTAACAACTTTTATAGACATTCACATAAATTACCTACATTAAAACACACATACATAATATAGTTCAACCAATTAGAACAGAGATAATAGAAAGGTACTTACATTCAGGTGTTTCTCTTTCTCAATTGAAGTTCCATATTCGTCATCACACTCAACTCCAGCAATCTAAATTGAAATTGAATACTAATTGTAACATCCCAAAATTCAAGACCAAAAATTTCGTTTTAATTAAGTAATTATATAAACCATTAGTATAAAAACATTCATAATATTAACTCATGTCAAAACCAGTGTGTAAATAAACAAACATGTCACCATAAATAATATCAGAGTGTAATCCCAAAGATCTCATGTGCGGAAAACCATAGTGTGATGCGTTGCGATCAAGCCGGCTCCTTTCCTTTGAAAACGAGTACCTGAAACCAAAACTGTAAACCGTAAGCACGAAGCTTAGTGAGTTCCCCCATCATACCACAAACCATACTACTAACATACTGTCAGGCATATCTGGGTGCCCGACCTACCCCTTCGGTATCTTCCAACCGGTGACCACCTAGCATATCTGGGTGCTGGCCTCCCCGTCGGTCTCTTTCAACCGGTAACCGCCTAGCATATCTGGGTGTTGGCCTCCCCTTTGGTCTCTTTCAACCGGTAACCGGGAGCAAACCTCCCCTTCGGTATCTTTCAACCGGTAACCGGGGACTATTTCTCCCCCTACCACTACCACATAATAACATAGCATAACATACATGAATATATTGTCAGATATATCTGGGTGCCCGACCTACCCCTTCGGTATCTTTCAACCGGTATTTGGGGACTATTTCACCCCCTACTACTACCACATAATAGCATATCATGATCATACTGCTAGGCATGCATGGGTACTATCTACCCCTTCAGTATCTTTCAACCGGTAACTAGGGACTATATCACCCCTACCACCACTAACACATATGTCATAGCATGCTAGCACATAAAGCATATCAGATAACGACACACCAGATAATTATCACAAAGACAATCATCTAACAAACTATTCCTACTAGTGGGTCGACATTGTGGCCGTAGACCCACCCCTACTGGAAGGTAACTCACCTCACACTGCTGAAGTCCCGTAGACACAATCCCAGCTGCTGGATGACAGCTTCCCCGAACTGTCAATATCAAAACATAACCCAATTAATAATTGGGTTCCACTACATAACCATAAGTACGTACTTGGGGTCATTATTACATTACCCCATGTTTGGCTTTATTCAAGCCCAAGGCCCAATCCATAGGCCCAAAAGTCAACTATGAGTCAAAGCCCAACCTATGGCCCAATTTTCCAAATTGGGCCCAAACCTTTACAAAGTCGTACCATAAGGCCCAACCATTTAGTCCAGTTCCAACATTCAACATTCTAATGGCCCAATATCACATAATCATAAAGGCCCAAACTATGGCCCATCTATGGCCCAATTTTCCAAATTAGGCCCAACTCCTCATATGGGCCTCACCTCAAAGCCCATTAATTATTCTAGTCCATTTTCTTGATCTTGGATGGTCCATTAATAACCCAATCATCAAGGCCCAATAGAAAGGCCCAACAATAAACCCAAGTGAAATTAGGGTTTCTCATAAAATGAAGATTAGGGTTATGTTTCCTACTTAACCCATTAAGGACTTAATCCACTAAGGACTTAATCCATTAAGTCCAATATTTCTTAGATTAATTTTTTGCCAATGATTATAATTTAATATTTCAAGTTATCAAATAATTCTCGTGTGTCCCGATTAATTCCCCAAATTAGGGTTTCATTACATTAGGGTTTTCCAAACCCTAATTAGGGTTTCCAGCCCACATTAGCCCATTAGGGTTTCACTAAGCCCATTAATCACATGCTTGGGCTTGTAGGTCCATTAAGCTTCATTGGGCCCATTAGGGCTTACAAGGCCCAGTAGGGTTTTAGTCCCTTGTCCAAACATCCAAACCGAATCACAACATCAACGAGGCACACCGCCACCCGACACGGCGGCCGGTGGCGGCAGGAGGCGGCAGCCACCACCCTAAGGTGGTGGTTTTCAATTTATTTTCATTATTCTTCTTTCTAGTTACATTTTACAATGCTAACTCCAATAATCATCCACACACACACTAATACAAACACATATAGACAATGACCTAGCGGTGGACGGCGGTGGCGAATGGCGGCAGCCACCACCCTATGGTGGTGGTGATGCTTTTTGCCGAGAACTCCAGCCAAACACCCACACACTTATCAACTGAACACGCACATCATCACGCCTTCTGCCCGGAAAGGGAAGCCAACCACCCATTTGATGGCGTATGGCGGCGGCAGTGATGATTTTTCGATGGAAGCCACCACCTCACGGTGGTGGCGGTGGTTTTTTGTTGGTTCCCAGTCGATCAACACACACAACAAACCCTTCCTAGAGATTCTGGACACAACCACCACCGGTAGTGCTTAACGACAGCAGCAGCACCACGAGCGGCATAACGGCGACAGTCATGGCGGCGCCAACGAAGCTGAGACGCGGCGATGACGAACAGAAGAAGAAGAAGAAGTGAATACAGCTGGGGAGGAGGCGGTTAGATGAGAATCAACGGTTACTCGGCGACTTAGGATGAATGAAAGTGATCCCCGACGTCCGGCTCCGATCCTCAGCCTCTCTTCTCGTCGGAAATGGCAGCAGTGACAGCAGCATAGCGGCGAGGGTTCGGCAGCACCCTCCATGATCTCAGCGGTCGCTCCCGACAGCCGCTACATCGTCCACGTCTCCGCCGGCGACGGAGACACCGGTGGGTCGAGCATCAGCAAGGAGATGGTGGCGGAGGTTGTAGATGTATATAGAGAGAGAGAGCGGCGGCTGATGGAAGGCCTCTAGGGTTAGGGTTACGCAACCTTTAAATACCCGACCCCATTCCAAAAGTTTGCCATAATGACAAGATAGGTCCCTCCCATTCGATTTCCTTTCAATATTAGGCCATAATTTATAAAGAACCCCCCCCCCCAAGCATCCAAAATCCTTTCACAATCAATCCATAAGTTACCATTTGAACCCCACCATCTAAAACCCTTTACAAATTAGGTCCGAATGATCAAACTTCCGCCATGTTAACATTTTTAGTCCCTCATCCTCACATTCTTTTCAACTTAAGTTCCAATAATTACCACGGAGTCCCTGACTTCAAAAATTCTTTATAACTAATTCGGAAATTATATTTTTAACCCCCTAAACTTTCAATTATTTATTTTAGGGCTACTATTCGTTCATTAATTTATTTATTTATCTAATAAATAAACGGGTGCTACAACTCTCCCCCACTTAAATTAGATTTTGTCCTTGAAATCATTTCTTACCATTCTTATGCGCCAAGCCACTCTAGTAACATGGTCACCATCCTGGGCACACCCTAGCCTTCCCAAAGTAGCTGTGACCAATCTTCGCAAGACCTAAAATTCTCATATGAACGAATTTCTCGCAATAAGATCACATCTACTCCGTCTAAAATCTGTTGTCTTGAGATGGTCTGAATCCCTGCCAGACCACTCATACCGAACCATCATCGTGGAATCTAGTCTGTTTATCCCTCAACTGACTACCCAACTTCTGATAACCTGAGGCTCCCACTAGAATACTGAAATCACAGACCCAACTATCCCCGCAGGTCATTTAGCGTAACTAAGCCATCTGTTATTCCATCAGAACTTGCAACCCTAAACACAAATACTAATATTGCCAATCGCTGAAACTGTACGAACATTGAACTACCTGAAGCAGTATGTGTTGGATTAGTGTCTAAGTCCATAACTATATTTGGTATGTACTTGACCCGATTGGCATGGTCCATTTGAGTTGCATGGCATCATGCATTTGGATAGACTAAAATGAGAGATATAACACTTAAGGTTTATTAATATATTATAAGTTCTAATATATTAATAAGATTATTTAATTAGTATTGATCAAGAATTAATTTGGAATTAATTAAGTGATCAAAAGGAGACTAATTAAATATATGGGTTGATTGTGTAAATCATCCATACTTGTATAGTGGGCTAATGCTCCATGGATTATCAAGTTGGGCTAAAACCCATAGGATGCTCCATGGATGCTCCATGGTGTTTTTGTACCCATGGATCATGGAAATGAAAGGCCATGACAATTAGGGTTTACATGGTGTAACCCTAATTGTGACACACTATATAAGCATCTTATTCTTCCCAAAAATCGGCCACTATGAAGGAATGGTGAGGGCTAGCCGATTTCATGAAGTGTCTCATTTCTCTCAAGTTATTCTAAGTGTATTTGGCGTTGTGTGAACCATTTGAGGTGTCACACTTGAGGCACTAGGCTCTTAAGCTCCATGGAATCAAGCTACATGAAAAAGTATGTCTTCTAACTTGTTAATATTACCCAAGTATCAATGATTGTATGCTAGTTAGGGTAATACCTTGGAAAGTTGAAGTTTGCATGAATAATAGAGAAAACATAGATCCAAGGTATTTAGGGTTGCATGTACACCATAAGAGTGTTAGAATGCTCAAAACCCTTCAGTGGTATCAGAGCCTAGGCTTGTTTTCAATTATACTTGATGCTATTTGCAAGAAAAATCGTTTTTTTTTTGGAATCTACCAGTTCACCACGAGGTGGTAAAATTTACCACGAGGTGGTGACTGTTCAGTGGAAAAAAATCAGTTTTTTGGCCTTTTTGGATTAGAAACATTACCACAAAGTGTTTTTGTTCATAAAACTTGTTTTTGATGTGGTAATGTTCATTCTAATCCAATTTCAAAGATAATGTCAATAGATACATGTTTTGTATTAGTTTAATGGTTAGGCTAATTACATGAAAAAGTTTGATTGAATTATCTTGTTCTTATGAGTTGAATAGATTAATAGAAAAGTTATGTGAAATTGTTGTTTTCAATCCAAATTAATCTAAGAGTTGGTTCTAAAATGTGTTTTTGTAACTTGTCCTCAAGTTATATGAAAAGTCACATTTAAGATTCATAAAACTCATAAATATTTCCATAAGTTATGAATAAAGAAAAGTCATATTCTTTTAATAGTTTAAAGTCTTCCATAACTTGTCTTCAAGTTATGGAACTTGAAGAGTTTTTTGAATTAAAACTACTTTAAACACATAAGTTATGGAATTGAATAGTTTTGAATAGTTTCAAAACTTGCCCTCAAGTTTTGGAATTTGTAAAGTTTTCCCTTATGACTACTTTAATTCCAAGTTAAGCCCTTAGAATTTTAAAAGTTAAAATTCAACCCTTATACTTTATAGTATTATAAGTTAATAATATATATATATATATATATATATATATATATATATATATGTATAAGAGCAAGTCAGTATTACCGTTAGTAGGCCTCATTCACGAAGCCGGTCTATAAGGGGGTATAAGGTTACTGCCTATAAAATGGCAGTTTAATGGGTGTCCACTCTCACCCACCGCTTCCTTGACTGGTGGAGGGTCGTTAGCCGAACGGGTAGGACAAGGACTAGAATTCTCCCTTCATTAAAAGTATTAATGATAAATACTAAGTAACTAAACTTTTATAAATTCCCAATCTTAGTTACTTAGGAAAATGTGAATTTGGTGCTAACCCATGAAATTACACTTTGCACTTTGCTTAAGTCGTTAGTGGAGCGCGTGTGGGTAACCGGCACACTAACCTGGATTTAACAAGGTAGGCAAAGGGTAACTTAATATTTATCATAGTATCGGTGGAACGTGTGTGGTTAACCGGCACATCGATTGAGGGGTAAATATTAAGGGTACCAAGTATATTTGCATGGTTATTCACACCTTGTTTTGTGATCCTCGGCATCCCAGTTACAAATTTTGAGAGGGTACAATCGAGATTGAAACATGCCATTGAACAATTCAGTGAATCTCAAAAGATCTAGGAGTTTCAAATCCAAGTAAAACCTAATTAAATTATTTCGTTTTCATGGTCGAAATTGGTGAATCGTCATTCGCCTACCTTCAAATATTTTATAGCTTGGATTACGGCATCCCTCTTCCAAGTTATAAAAGTATTGTGTTGGGTCCTAGCCTTAATATTTCATATTGGGTGTTATATTAAGGACTTTAAATCAACTATCTTGAATATCTCCCAAAAGATGTCTGGTTCAGACAGTTATGATCTTCCCAAAACTCTTGGAACAAGCTTTCCTAATGAAGATGATGTCCCGAAAATCATTCTTCACTCCCTCCACCTCCTCCAATTATTCTCCCTAACTCACGAGTTCAAGGTCACTCAATCCTTATTGGCAAGCAAGGTCTATGTGTGCTCACATCTTGGAGATGAAGTCACATATTGACAAGGCGGGAGAGTTGGGTGTCAAAGTCTTGAGAAAGTTGGTTGTTCAATCACTTTCTAAGCCACATAGTGAGTTTCCTTGGGACCACTATGAAACAGATTGTGACATGAACCTTAATGATCTTATCTATTTGCTAGGTGCTACTGAATCAGCAATGATTTGGAGCACTGGTAAAGCAAATTTGATTAGAAGATCAACTTCCCAAACTTCCATGGACATTAACAATGGTAACATTGAAAATCCAGAAAAGCTTTCTCTTCCCAATGGAAAGGGATCGGCCATAGTCAACTCGGTTGACCAAATGGTAAAGAGAAAGGTTAAGTCTGAGATAGTTCTGTGTACCATTCCCAAAGGGTCCATATGTTTATATTGCCAAAGGAAGGGGCATTGGTTGCGAAGCTGCCCTAACTACCTGAAAGATATGAGAGAAGGTCTAGTAAAAAAGATTGACTGTACTTCAGGTAAGTCCACTATCTAACTCTATTAAGTTCCTATTTGGTGATTCTTATTACATGATGTGACTGGGTCACATGTTGAAGTTTTAAGAATCAAAGAAAGGAGAGGAAGCTTAAAGAAGAGTGAGCTGATTCTGATCGCGAAGATGGATTTCGATCGCATGGTTCGGTGATCAGAATTTTTTGAGCTACTGCTTAAGAGTTGTGATAGATTGCTTAGGAATAAATAACAACATAGTTTTCATATGCATCTACATTGTAAGGATAAGTTTTTTCGCAAGTTTTAAAATAAAAGAAAATTTTTGATTTTATTTATTTTAAGTATCCTTACAATGGCACTTGTGAAAAATTGTTGTTTATATGATTCCATTGATAGCAACATTGCAAAATGAATTTGATTATGTCGTTTGTGGTAGTGTCATAATTTACCAAATAAGGAAAGATTCTCATCAACCAAGTTTCAGTTGGATAGAAACTTGGAATCATGCAAGTTGTATAGTATGGTGAATGAAAATTTTCATCTTTAGAAAATTAAGACTAATACCTTGTTCACATGTATATGTGAGTCAAGTGAAGGACTAAGGGATCGAGTACACATTCGTGTGCACTGGTCAAGTCCACCACAAAAGATCGATAAGACTATTCGTCATGATTTACTAAAGTTTAGTAAATATGATTATACTTACAAGTTTAAGTATAATTCTGAAACATTGGAAAAGTTTCGATGTATGGCAGAACGAATGAGAAGAATCAAATTAGGCAGAAAGATAAAAGTTTCTCAAATCTAAAAAGATGGGAGAGTACTTTAGTATCATGTTTTGTGATCATCTTAATGATTAAAGAACCATATCACAATTGGTCTTCTAAGGACATCTTAGTGCATTCTTATGGCTAAGAAGAGGAATCGTGAATTGTTGAAATGGTTAAATCAAGAAGATGACTCATACTTCGTTCCAAAACAATTCTTAGAGTCAGACTCCAAGATTCTAACTTGAGTGACACATCTTAAAGAAGGTTTATTAACACTTTTCAAATGTAAGAGTAAAATGTGCTCTACTCTTGTACATTTGAAATTGGTAAGTTGTGATGTTTTGGATAAAACAAAGACCAGCTAAGGCCAATTGTGTGAAGTGCTTTTCTTGATAAGAATCCGCACTATCTCTTGAATATTTGGCAAGAGAGTCTTATATGTCAAGAGGACAGTGGGAGTCTAAAAGATCTTGAAAGAGTCTAATCAAGAATAAAAACCTGTAGTTTATCACTAGCACACGACGTGAGGTTTATAACCTATCGTGTTGACATATTCCTAATTCTGTGCCCATTCCAGTTAAAGTTGGCTTTGTATATGAGTTCTGGTAGTTCTCAGTTGGTTGCATAAGAACTTGGAAGCAATGGCAGGCCCTTGTGCTGCCAGTTGGCAAGAAATTAAGATTGAGTTCAGTCCATATGAGTTTGGATTTGTCATTATCCTTGTCTTGTGATTATGGTTTTGACAAATTCACATGGACAAGAACATATACACCATAAAATCTAAGTGTCATAAGGTTTCTCTCTGATTCATGAAAATGATGGTGAGGAAACACTTTCACTAAGTAGATTTTAAGTAGATAACAATTGTGATATTTGCATTCTCAAAGTCGTTAGTGGAGCGTGTGTGGTTAACCGGCACACTAACATGGACTTGTGAGAAATGGCAAAGGTCTAAACAATTGAGACTATGATTACGACATCCCTTTTTCATAGTTATAAAAAATTGTTTAGACACACATATGAGCTATCTAAGGAAAGGTGTGTGATTTTGATGAAGTCTTATCAAAACATCTCGTATCAGAAATCTGAACTTTGGTAAGAAAGTCAATAAAGTATTGATTTCTAGAAGTTCAGCTGATTTCTGAGTACATGTCAAAGCTAGTGGGAGCATAAGTGTTATGCTAATAATCATCATGTTAGTGGGAGCATGATAATTATTATTAGTATTGCAAGATAGCAATGTTAATTATAGAAAACAAAAGTTTCAATTCGTGAAGTTGCAGGGGTTGAAAAGTTGTTTTGCTATAATTAAGGGAGAGGAAATTATACTTCATTTCAATTCTAAAAGCTTAGATTGAGGTTTTAATCATCTTTAGTCAAGGATATATATGAATTTTGTGTTGGAATGGCTCAACATAAGGAAATTCTATATATGGGTCCATAATTTGCGTTCTAAAATTCGATTATGATTACGGCATCCCTTTTCATATTCTGAATTATGAGAACTTGGCAAATAGAAATATTGTAGCAAAAAGACTGGTCTAGTATCATGTCTTTATGTGAGACATCATGAATCGTGTCCCATATGCTTCGGATATAGGATCGATTGCATATGCTATAATATTCATCCTTTCTAAAATTTTCCAAATGTCTGGGGAATTAAAAAGGGAAAAGGTCTAGAATTGGATATGACTAAAATGGTTAAGCAATTGTCGAGGACAATCTAAGGTTTACCAAAGATTGGTTGCTCAGGGACAGTTGGAAGTATAATGTTAATATTGGAAGGACCATATTGACATATTCTGAAAAGAGGCAACTCTTGTTCAGAAGTGATAGTCAAAATGGGAATATGGAAATGTTTCCATAGGTGGAAGTTATTCAATTTGTGTAAGATTAGAAAAACTTAATGCAAGAAGGATGTTTACATGGAGTTGATCTCCATTGGAATACTCTATAATGTATGTTGACAAGTCTTTGTGACTTTGTGCATAATCATTACAAGAGGATCAATGCATATAAGTTTAAAATCTAACAATATTTCGGTAAATGGCATTAATTTGGAATTTTTGCATTTGCGGTAAGGATTTGGGATTGTGAAATGAGAATCATTGGAACTATGTTCAATCGATCTATTTCACAAAGTAAAGATCATAGACAAACTTAGTATGCATACTTGGTGTATGGCATAACTAATGTTTAGACAAACATAGTGTGCATACTTGGTGTATGGCATGACTAGTGTTTAGAAAACATAGTGTACATGCTTGGAGCATGGGACAACTATTGTTTTAATTAAAGTATAAAGTTGATAGTTTGAAACAGTATGCAATGAATAATGTGTAATCAATATGGTGATAAATAAAATGTGTTTTATTTATTTTCATAAGTTTTGAGACCATATTGGATTCGATTATTCTTGTGTTTCACTTTGCATGTTTTGACTTCCAGAATAACTAGGTCGTTCTTCCTGAATGACTAAGTTATTCAAACTATCCAAAGTCGGTCGTATGTTGGAAGTAGATATGAATCAAGACTGTCATGAAGTTGGTTGTAGAGGTCTAAGATGTTGGACATGGCTACAACACTCATGAGTGCTCATAAGTTCTGAGTATTGGATTCATCCCACGCTCGCTGGTATCACTTCATGGAATTTATCTCGAGTGATCGTGAGACGGTAATATCATATAAGTCTTCAAACCTAGAGATATGACTTGTTTCCTATGAGTGTGCCTTTGTGTATGATTCAACAAGTAGTAGAACAAGCATATGAGTCGAAGTTTATCCATTCTTATTACCCTTAAAGGGATAAAAAGCGATATTTGTGGGCCCCTCGATGATTTAGTGATGACACCCCAAAGTGCTTGGCCAAGCCAGGACTGATTTGATTTGTTCAATTAGTCGGTCGTCATAAATCGGAAATCGGGAAACAACAAATGGACAGAGAGAATGATTTTAATCCATGTCTCAGTCCATATGATATCAAGAATGGAGGAATATATGATCCCTTATCTGATGGACGTGTCATTGATTTGTTCAGAGTTCGACGGCAACAGCTTTTAAGAGCTACGATTGCTAGTCGGGTTTTGAAGTCATACGCAATAATAGTTTTAGACTTATCCAAGTGGGAGACCGTTGGATTAGTGTCTAAGTCCATAACTATATTTGGTATGTACTTGACCCGATTGGCATGGTCCATTTGGGTTGCATGACATCATGCATTTGTATAGACTAAAATGAGAGAAATAATACTTAAGGTTTATTAATATATTATAAGTTCTAATATATTAATAAGATTTTTTAATTAGTATTGATCAAGAATTAATTTGGAATTAATTAATTGATCAAAAGGAGACTAATTAAATATATGTGTTGATTGTGTAAATCATCCATACTTGTATAGTGGGCTAATGCTCCATGGATTATCAAGTTGGGCTAAAACCCATAGGATGCTCCATGGTGTTTTTGTACCCATGGATCATGGAAATGAAAGGCCATGACAATTAGGGTTTACATGGTGTAACCCTAATTATGACACACTATATAAGCATCTTATTCTTCCCAAAAATCGGCCACTATGAAGGAATGGTGAGGGCTAGCCGATTTCATGAAGTGTCTCATTTCTCTCAAGTTATTCTAAGTGTATTTGGTGTTGTGTGAACCATTTGAGGTGTCACACTTGAGGCACTAGGCTCTTAAGCTCCATGGAATCAAGCTACATGAAAAGGTATGTCTTCTAACTTGTTAATATTACCCAAGTATCAATGATTGTATGCTAGTTAGGGTAATACCTTGGAAAGTTCAAGTTTGCATGTATAATAGAGAAAACATAGATCCAAGGTATTTAGGGTTGCATGTACACCATAGGAGTGTTAGAATGCTCAAAACCCTTCAGTATGTTGCTACAAGGCTGCTTTCCAAAATCCATCAAGACCTCCCTGGTCTCAGTTTGTTCGTCAATCATCTGAAATACTGGTTCCCGGCCCGGCTGCGGAGTCAAAGGACCCCCACTTAGTCGTCTCACACGACTCTTGAACGAAATCCTTCTCTGGAACTAGTTGCCACTAGTTATCATGTCACTGAGGCTCTAACAACCTTCCGATCTAACCGATCGGGTCCATGCATCGAGTCCTGACATCACCAAAATCCAAGACTAAAATTGATTGCTACCTGACCAATGGTAGACTTATATCACAAGTGGCCTCATACGATCCATTGCTTTCCTGGTCTCATAACTGTAGTGGCGTTCCTACAGTCTTATCACTGGCTCAAACAGATCTAATCCGTTGGGTAATTCCGAAACCCAATCCGCGGATTTCCATATCGTCACTGGTACACCCAAACTGTTGGGTGCTACTATTCCTTCCGCGTTCCAACAACACGCTCATGCCAGCTACCAACCTAGTGAAGGCTGCGGCTACACTCACAGACTTACATCACTCAAGCAGTATCTCCTAACCTTGTGAATTCTACGGCTACACCCACAGACTTACAACACTCTAACACTATTTGGCTGCTAGTGAATGCTACGGCTACACCCGCAGACTTACAACACTTTCCATACTACCTGATTGCTAGTGAATGCTACGGCTACCCCCGCAGTCTTACAACACTTTCCATACTACCTGATTCCTAGTGAATGCTACGGCTACCCCCGTAGTCTTACAACACTTTCCATACTACCTGATCGCTTGTGAATGCTACGGCTACCCCCGTAGTCTTACAACACTTTCCATGCTAACTGACCACTAGTGAATGCTACAGCTAACCCCGTAGTCTTACAACACTTTCCAAACCGGGTCGAACACGCACTCGACCTATCACTCAACCGAACTTGAGTCCTAACTGAAGCTCTAATCTGGTTCCCAAAACCCGCTGTCTGAGAGTCTCGAAGGTTCTCTGCTGCTCAGGCCCCCAATGAAAGGCCACCGACTTCTTGGTCAGTCGGGTCAAAGGAACCTTAATTTCGGAGAAGCCCCGTATAAATCTCCGGTAATAATTCGCTAGAACCAGGGAGCTCCGAATCTCAGTTGGAGACCTCGGAATCTCCCACTACATCACGACCTCTATCTTGGCCGGATCGACCGGAATACCCTTCTGGTTGACAAGGTGCCCAAGGGATTGCACCCCGTGCAACCAGAACTCATATTTTGAGAACTTTATAAAAAGTCTCTCCCCCACTTAGATTCGACTAAGTCTTCACGACACGTGCGAATTGAAGGATTCCCAATCCTTCTTGCTTTTTAATAATCCACTGCTGACAACCTGTGCTCACCAACGCTACGATCACTTACTAGTTAAACCTTAAGATCGCCCATCCTCTGAAATATTGAAGAGTACTCTTGAACCTGGTACAGTCTGACACCTCAGACCATCTCCCATGCTGTCCACTGAAGACCTTAATCTTCACTCTGGCTGACGAATCCTCGTTCCCACTTCAAATCTTGTAGCACCACTGAACTCTAACCGAACATAGACCATGCGAGAAATGAAATTCTCTTGAACATCTAATGACAGAACACCCATGCGTCTAACACTCGCAACTGACACTACCATCTTCATGCTACCAATCCTTTCCTAGCAACGGTAGTGCTTGAACTCCAAAGTTATTCCATAGACAATTACCGACCATACCTGAACAATGATAGAACCCCTGCATGCTGACTTCACTAGAGAACTATCACTCCAACCGTGACCGAGTATCCTCTAATTAATACTCCTGCATAGATCCCGACAAAGATCCGGAATGATAACGGTACGCGCGGAACCCACTTCGCAAGATGCGTCCCCCTGTGGGTTCATCAAGGACTTTTCGACATGCAGGATGGCATATATGATCCTTGATAACCCATACACTAGCAGAAAGCCGACCCGAGATCTGACTTATCCAAACTCACTCGCACTCCCAAAGCGATACGTATTCCCAACATCCATCTAATAGTAGTAGAAGATGGCATACCCATAACATCTGGAGGAATCCTAATCACCTCCAGCTGACATGATCAACCCTGCTACATTTGTAGCAGCCTAAACCCTTGGAGATAAAAAATCCCTCGTGCACTTTCCCATACGTACTGGACTGACTCCGGCCCTGCTGGCCTTTCACCCGATGATCAGAAGTCATGGGTCTCTTCCTGGGACCCTCTACTATAAGCACCTGGCACAACCCTCTCTTTCCAGGGTGCTCCAAATCAACCTCGCATCTGCAACTTCTTGGAAATCATATCGTTCAGGGTCTAACACCCTGTCACACTCACTAGCTCACTTGCCATTGGATAAGCTACAACAAATGGAACATCCTATGTCCCCAAACTGGGTCACAAACTCTTCCCTGAAGCTTCTCAGATTCTCCAAGACTCTCACTGATTCGAGTATGGATCTTGTGCTTTCAGTAGTACGGGCCCAATACTACCTTCCACACCTATCCATACTTTCCTCAGCAATACTCCCGAATCCTCCAAGTCACTTCCTCAACTGGTACACCCAAGTCTCACTGAGCCTCACTACTAACCCACCGAAACATATCTTAGGCTTTCCTAGGTTCCCGTACTCACCCAGTCCTCAGCTGCTGAAAGATTCCCAGTAATGTCAACTAGCTACATCATGAATATAGCTAGCTCACATTACAGAGAGTCTCACAAAGCACAAAGCAAGCAACATTCAAACAATGGAAAATCTAACCGTCATATTCCAGTCAAACCACTTTATCCTCTACTCAGGAATCTATACATGCAAATCAAAGGCCCATACAATCAGGCATAACCTAAACAGGCTATCCTATCACTGACTGATCAGTACTAGCATGCAAGTCTACAAGCACATACAATAGGCGTATAAGGCATCCTCCTAGATCCTTAGCCCTAATCTAGCATGCAATTCTCATAATCATATCATAACATAATATGTATGGGTATCTTGGGAAAACTTACTTGAGCTCGGCTGATTGCACGCATCACACACCTTGTTCTTTTCAAAGTTCTTTTCTCTTTCAAATTATTTTCAAACTTCTTTTTATAAAATGATTTTACTTTTGAAAATTTTCATACCAAGTCCTTAGTTTGAGTTCAGACACACCCGGGAGTGTGCCCGAATCCCTCAAACCAAGGCTCTAATACCAACTTGTAACATCCCAAAATTCAAGACCAAAAATTTCGTTTTAATTAAGTAATTATATAAACCATTAGTATAAAAACATTCATAATATTAACTCATGTCAAAACCAGTGTGTAAATAAACAAACATGTCACCATAAATAATATCAGAGTGTAATCCCAAAGATCTCATGTGCGGAAAACCATAGTGTGATGCGTTGCGATCAAGCCGGCTCCTTTCCTTTGAAAACGAGTACCTGAAACCAAAACTATAAACCGTAAGCACGAAGCTTAGTGAGTTCCCCCATCATACCACATACCATACTACTAACATATTGTCAGGCATATCTGGGTGCCCGACCTACCCCTTCGGTATCTTTCAACCGGTGACCACCTAGCATATCTGGGTGCTGGCCTCCCCTTCGGTCTCTTTCAACCGGTAACCGCCTAGCATATTTGGGTGCTGGCCTCCCCTTCGGTCTCTTTCAACCGGTAACCGGGAACTAACCTCCCCTTCGGTATCTTTCAACCGGTAACCGGGGACTATTTCACCCCCTACCACTACCACATAATAACATAGCATAACATACATGAATATATTGTCAGGCATATCTGGGTGCCCGACCTACCCCTTCGGTATCTTTCAACCGGTATCTGGGGACTATTTCACCCCCTACTACTACCACATAATAACATATCATGATCATACTGCTAGGCATGCATGGGTACTATCTACCCCTTCGGTATCTTTCAACCAGTAACTAGGGACTATATCACCCCTACCACCACTAACACATATGTCATAGCATCCTAGCACATAAAGCATATCAGATAACAACACACCAGATAATTATCACAAAGATAATCATCTAACAAACAATTCCTACTAGTGGGCCGGCATTATGGCCGTAGACCCACCCCTACTAGGAGGTAACTCACCTCACACTGCTGAAGTCCCGTAGACACAATCCCAGCTGTTGGATGACAGCTTCCCCGAACTGTCAACATCAAAACATAACCCAATTAATAATTGGGTTCCACTACATAACCATAAGTACCTACTTGGGGTCATTACTACATTACCCCATGCTTCGCTTTATTCAAGCCCAAGGCCCAATCCATAGGCCCAAAAGTCAACTATGAGTCAAAGCCCAACCTATGGCCCAATTTTCCAAATTGGGCCCAAACCTTTACAAGGTCTTACCATAAGGCCCAACCATTTAGTCCAGTCCAACATTCAACATTCTAATGGCCCAATATCACATAATCATAAAGGCCCAAACTATGGCCCATCTATGGCCCAATTTTCCAAATTGGGCCCAACTCCTTATATGGGCCTCACCTCAAAGCCCATTAATTATTCTAGTCCATTTTCTTGATCTTGGATGGTCCATTAATAACCCAATCATCAAGGCCCAATAGAAAGGCCCAACAATAAACCCAAGTGAAATTAGGGTTTCTCATAAAATGATGATTAGGATTAAGTTTCCTACTTAACCCATTAAGGACTCAATCCACTAAGGACTTAATCCAATAAGTCCAATATTGCTTAGATTAATTTTTTTCCAATGATTATTATTTAATATTTCAAGTTATCAAATAATTCTCGTGTGTCCCGATAAATTCCCTAAATTAGGGTTTCATTGCATTAGGGTTTTCCAAACCCTAATTAGGGTTTCCAGCCCACATTAGCCCATTAGGATTTCAATAAGCCCATTAATCAAATGCTTGGGATTTTAGGTCCATTAAGCTTCATTGGGCCCATTAGGGCTTACAAGGCCCAGTAGGGTTTTAGTCCCTTGTCCAAACATCCAAACCGAATCACAACATCATCGAGGCACACCGCCACCCGACACGGCGGCCGGTGGCGGCAGCCACCACCCTAAGGTGGTGGTTTTCAATTACTTTTCATTATTCTTCTTTCTAGTTACATTTTACGATGCTAACTCCAATAATCATCCACACACACACTAATACAAACACATATAGACAATGACCTAGCGGTGGCCGGCGGTGGCGCATGGCGGCAGCCACCACCCTATGTTGGTGGTAATGCTTTTTCCCGAGAACTCCAACCAAACACCCACACACTTATTAACTGAACACGCACATCATCACGCCTTCTGCCCGGAAAGGGAAGCCAACCACCCATTTGATGGCGTATGGCAGCGGCAGTGATGATTTTTCAATGGCAGCCACCAGCTAACGGTGGTGGCGGTGGTTTTTGTTGGTTCCCAGTCGATCAACACACACACACATCAAACCCTTCCTAGAGATTCTGGACACAACCACCACCGGTAGTGCTTAACGACAGCAACAACACCACGAGCGGCATAACGGCGACAATCATGGCGGCGCCAACGAAGCTGAGACGCGGCGATGACGAACAGAAGAAGAAGAAGAAGTGAATACAACTGGGGAGGAGGCGGTTAGATGAGAATCAACGGTTGCTCGACGATTTATGTTGAATGAAAGCGATCCCCGACGTTCGACTCCGATCCTCGGCCTCTCTTCTCGTCGGAAATGGCAGCAGCGACAACAGCAAGGCTGCGAGGGTTCGGCAGCACCCTCCATGACCTCGGCGGTCCCTCCCGACAGCCGCTACATCATCCACGTCTCCGCCGGCGACGGAGACACCGGTGGGTCGAGCATCAGCAAGGAGATGGCGGCGGAGGTTGAAGATGTATATAGAGAGAGAGCGGCGGCTGATGGAAGGCCTCTAGGGTTAGGGTCACGCAACCTTTAAATACCCGACCCCATTCCAAAAGTTTTCCATAATGAGAAGATAGGTCCCTCCCATCCGAGTTCCTTTCAATATTAGGCCATAATTTACAAAGCAGCCCCCCCCCCCAGCATCCAAAATCCTTTCACAATCAGTCCATAAGTTACCATTTGAACTCCACCTTCTAAAACCCTTTACAAATTAGGTCCGAATGATCAAACTTCCGCCATGTTAACATTTTTAATCCCTCCTCCTCACATTCTTTTCAACTTAAGTTCCAATAATTACCACGGAGCCCCTGACTTCAAAAAATTCTTTATAACTAATTCGGAAATTATATTTTTAACCCCCTAAACTTTCAATTATTTATTTTAGGGTTAATATTCGTTTTATTTAATTTATTTATTTATCTAATAAATAAACGGGTGCTACACTAATAAATGAGAAAGAAGAAGTAAAGGAGTAGCACCTCTAACCTAATACCAATTACCCACCCGTCTAGCTCTTATCCAACATGTGATGAATAGAAAAACCACCATAACAGCCCTTGTGGCCACTCATCACTGTGGCCGCCTTCTCTCTTCCATTCCAAGAAATTAACGTTTTTAGTATCTTCTTGTCTTGAAACTTGAGTGTAACAGCCCAAATTTCAAGGCCAAAAATTTCATTTTAATTAAGTAACTTATAAAATAGTTTACCAAAAACATTGCCAATGTCATATCAATTTATAAAATTGTAACAACGTGTCTCAAAACCATATCATCATTAGTAATAAAAATCAGAGTACAGTCCCAGAAAACTCGATGCGGAATCATGTGTGAGTGTGATGTGCCGCTACCGCGCCGGCTCTTTCCCCTTCGCTGAAGAGGTACCTGAAACAAAACTGAAAAACTGTAAGCACGAAGCTTAGTGAGCTCCCCCATCATACCACATACCACATAATGCCTATTCCTCTGTATCTTTCAACCGGTATCTGTCTGGCATACCTGGGAGCTGGGCTCCCCTTCAGTATATTTCAACCGGTAACAGGGAACCTACCTCCCCTTCGGTATCATTCAACCGGTAACCAGGAGCTAACCTCCCCTTTGGTATCTTTCAACCGGTAACCGGGAGCTAACCTCGCCTTCGGTATCTTCCAACCGGTAACCGAGGACTATTTCACCCCTACCACTATCACATAATAACATATCATAAGCATACCGATCGCATTATAACATATCATGATCATACTGCTAGGCATGCATGGGTACTATCTACCCCTTCTGTATCTTTCAACCGGTAACTAGGGCTATATCACCCCTACCACTACTAACACATATGTCATAGCATCCTAGAACATAAAGCATATCAGATAATCACATCAGATAATCGTCACAAAGACAATCATCTAACAAACAACCCCTACTAGTGGGCCGACATTGTGGCCATAGACCCACTCCTACTGGAAGGTAACTCACTCGATGTCGTGTAGTATCTGCACGGTCCTCGACACGGGAATCGACTCGTCTCTACTCCCCAATCCCTACACAACAACCCTTTTCCGATTACTATTGCATACTCATAACCCTTACAAGGGTCAATCCAAATCCAAGTCAAAGTCAAGGTCAAACCCTGGTCAAAGTCAACATCCAGTTGACTTGACTCGCCGAGTTGGTCCACCAACTCGTCGAGTCCCTATCCTTTCAAAGTGATACAACCCCCGACTCTACTCTTCGAGTCTAGCAAGAACTTGACAATTTTGCCTTCATCCATAGCATCGGGACCATCTTCAACCGACTCTCCTAGTTCATCTTTGAACTCGTCGAGTTCATCTTCATCTTATGAATTGTCCAGTCTATGACTAGCCGAGTTCTATGAACAACTCGTCGAGTCCGTCTTTATGAGTTGGGAGATTGCCTTGGACTCTCCGAGTCTATTCATACACTCACTGAGTCCTATGATTTCCAGTTCCAAAACAAACCCCTAGCAGGCTGAGTGTTCCTTCCACTCAACCGAAACCATTTCCAGAAGTCATTTTTGGGGAAAAAGCATCCCGACTCGCCGAGTCCCTCTTTGTCCAAAACTATACAGTCCATTATAATGGGTCTTAACGCGTCAAATCCAGCCTATAAGCCACCTTTCCCACCCGGGCGGCAACCCTGAAAGGTCCAATTTACATGGGGCCCAACTTGCCCCGCTTCCTGAATCGGATGACGCCTTTCCAAGACGACACCTTCAGGAGGACCATATCCCCGACCTGGAACTCCAGGTCCGAACGGCGCTTGTCGGCATAACTTTTCTGCCGACTCTGAGCAGTCTGAAGCCTACTACTAACCTGCTGAATCCTCTCTGTCGTCTTGAGCACCACTTCAGTGCTCCCCATGACCCTCTGTCCAACTTCACCCCAACATATCGAGGTCCTGCACTTCCTCCCGTACAACATCTCAAAGGGAGGACGATCGATACTCGCGTGATAGATGTTATTATAGGAAAACTCAGCCAAAGGAAGGTAAGTATCCCAACTACCTCCGAAGTCTAAAACACACGCCCGTATCATATCCTCCATAGTCTGGATGGTCCACTCACTCTGACCATCCGACTGCGGGTGGAAAGCAGTGTTGAAGTGCAGACGAGTACCCAACTCGTCGTGAAACTTCTTCCATAATCTGGAAGTAAACCGCACGTCTCGGTCCGAAATCACCGAAACTGGCACTCCGTGCCGAGCTACTACCTCTCGGATGTAGATATCGGCCAACTTCTCGGCCGATATGCTCTCCTGGATCGGTATGAAGTGGTCACTCTTGGTCAACCGATCCACGATGACCCAAATCGAATCCACTCCCCATGCATTCTTGGGAAGCTTGGTGATGAAATCCATAGCAATATCTTCCCATTTCCACATGGGAATGTCTAGCGGCTGCATCTTGCCGTGTGGCCTCTGGTGTTCGGCCTTGACCTTCCTGCAGGTCAAGCATCTCTCTACGTACCAGGCGACGTCCCGCTTCATGCAAGGCCACCAGTAATCGGGTCAAAGATCTCTGAACATCTTCGTCGCCCCGGGATGAATCGAGAATCGGGATTTGTGCGCCTCCTCCATCAGAACCTGGCGCACACCCCCGTGGTATGGAACCCACACCCTACGGTGTAGCGTCAATAACCCACGGCTATCATAATCGAAGGAGGAAACCTGTCCCACAATACGCTCGCTCTTCCGATGTTCCTCCTTCATAGCCTCCTGCTGGGCCTCTCGGATCTGCTCCAAAAGCGGAGTCACCACCGTCATCCACAAGAAAATTTCTCTGATCGGGGCAACCTTGCGGCTAAGAGCATCGGCCACCACATTGGCCTTCCCGGGGTGGTAGAGGATCTCACAATCGTAATCCTTCACCACATCTAGCCACCGACGCTGCCTCATGTTTAGATTCGGCTGATCCATAAGGTACCTCAGACTCTTGTGGTCCGTGTAAATGGTACAACGGACCCCGTAGAGGTAATGTCGCCAAATCTTGAGGGCGAAGACGACCGCCCCCAACTCCAAATCATGCATCGGGTAGTTCGCTTCGCGAGGCTTCAGCTGCCTCGAAGCGTAAGCGATAACGTGCCCTTTCTGCATCAATACCGCGCCCAACCCTGAGATGGACGCATCACAATATACCACAAAATCCTCCACGCCCTCGGGCAGGGCGAGGATCGGCGCCTCGCACAGTCTCTGTCTCAACGTCTCAAACGCTGCCTGCTGCTCAGGCCCCCAGCGAAAAACAACGGCTTTATTCGTCAGCCGGGTCAATGGTCCGACTATCTTAGAGAAGTCCTGAATGAATCTTCGATAATAGCCTACCAGTCCGAGGAAACTCCGAATCTCAGATGGAGACTTCGTAACCTCCCATCTCATCACGGCCTCCACTTTGGCCGGGTCGACCAATATCCTGTTCTGGTTGACAAGGTGCCCAAGAAACTGCACCTCGCGCAACCAGAACTCGCACTTGGAGAATTTGGCATACAAGCTCTCCCTCCTCATGGTATCTAACACCTCTCGCAAGTGCTCCTCATGCTGCTCCTACGTCTTGGAATAAACCAAGATGTCGTCAATGAAAACTATCACTGACCGATCCAGCATCGGCCTACACACGCGATTCATGAGATCCATGAATGCGGCAGGAGCGTTGGTGAGCCCGAAGGGCATCACCACGAACTCGTAATGGCCATACCGAGTTCGAAAAGTAGTCTTCTGCACATCCTCCTCTCTGACCCTCATCTGGTGGTATCCTGACCGCAAGTCTATCTTGAAAAACCAAGACGCTCCTTGAAGCCGGTCGAACAAATCATCTATCCTCGGGAGTGGGTAACAGTTCTTCACCGTTACCTTGTTCAGCTCCCGGTAATCTATGCACATGCGATGCGACCCGTCCTTCTTCTTGACAAACAGGATTGGGGCTCCCCAAGGCGAACTACTCGGCCTGATAAATCCCTTGTCTAACAGCTCCTGCAGCTGCGTAGACAACTCCTGCATCTCGGGAGGAGCCAACCGATATGGTGCCTTGGCTATCAGAGCCGCACCATGGACTAGGTCGATCCTGAACTCCACCAGTCGCTCTGGAGGTATCCCAGGCAGCTCCTTTGGGAATACATCCGTGAAATCTCGCACCACCGGAACATCTGTCACCGTCGTCTTACCCGCCTCCCGGGTATCCATACATAGGCGACATATCCAGCACAGCCCTGCTGAAGATAGCGCCTAGCTCTCGCTGCTGAACATAGTGCTGGTCCGCGCTGTGGCCTCTCGCCCTGAATCACCAGCTCTCCCCCACTCGGGGTTCTGATCAGAACCAACTGTTGTGCGCAATCGATCACTGCCCCGTTGGGGCTCAACCAATCCATGCGTATAATCACCTTGTTCCCATGCAACGGAATGGGAACCAAGTATACCAAATAACGCTCCTCGAACAACCTCAAAACACAGTCCCTAAAAACCTCTGACACTCGCACTGATCGATCATCCGTAATCTCGACCTCTAGAGGGCAATCCAACATGCCCGAAGACTCAGGGGAACCTCTTGCTAAGCGCAAGAGAGACAAATGATCGGGTAGCACCCGAATCAAACAACACCTGAACTGGGATACCATTCACATGGAACGATCCTAAACAAGACATATCATATGGCACATTAATATCACAAGCAACATAAAATAAAATCTAAGAAGAAGAAATCATACCCGTCACCACATCGGGTGCGGCGCGAGCCTCCTCGGTAGTCAACTGGAAGGCTCGGCTCCTCACCACTGGAGCCTCTGTCTTTCCCTGCCGGCCATCAGTGAGCTGCAGGGTCGCTGGAGTTGGCACCGCCACCGGCGCTGCTGCTGCTGCTGTCAATCTCAGGCAGTTGGCCTTTTTATGGCCCTTCTGATTGCACTGAAAGCAAATCAGGTATGATGTCTGAAAGGTGGGGGCAGGAGCAGTACAATCCCTACCAAAGTGCCCAGTCTTGCCGCACTTATAGCAGCCTGATCCCAACCCAGTGCAGAAAACCCCCTCGTGTGACCTGCCGCATTTCCCACAGCGGCCCTGACCCTGCTGGCCCTTCGACCTAGAGTCGAATCCCTTGGGCTTCTTCCCCGAAGCCCCAGTAACCTGTCCCTCCTCCGCCTTCCTCTTCCTGATGTGCTCCAAGTCTATCTCTCTCTCTCTCTCCCTCGCCCTGGCAATTATGGAATCTAAGGTCGGGCATGCCGAGTAGCTGACATGCTCTCGGATATTTGCCCTCAACATATCGTGATAGTGGGTTTTCCGCATCTCTTCGTCTCCCACATACTGGGGCACCAACAATGGCCTCTCCCGGAACTTGGCTGTAATCTCCGCCACTGACTCAGTCGTCTGCCTCATGTCAAGAAACTCCCTGGCCAGCTGTTGAAGCTCCACAACCGGTGCAAACTCCGCCCTAAACCTGGTCACAAAGTCCGACCGGGTCATATCCTCAATGGATGAGGCTCCCAAGGAATCACCAACTGACTCCCACCAGTCTCTAGCTCTGTCCCTCAAACATCCCGCAGCGTAACGAACCTTCGATGCCTCATGGCAGAAGCTCATCAGCTGTGCGGACTCCATGTCTGCAATCCATCGCCTGGCAGCAATGGGGTCCTTCACCCCATGGAAATCCGGCGCACCACTGCCCCTGAAGTCCTTAAAGGACGGTGTGCGTGATCCTGACTGGCTAAATGCCATGTCGCTCCTGAACGCCTTGAGGCGATCCTCCATCAGCTCAATGATCCCTTCCTTGATCGACCCGAAAATCACCGGGGTCGACTCAAGGATACCTCTCGTGATCTCAGACGCGATGAACTCACGTAGTCCCTCGTCCACTGGCTCGGAACCTGCCCCCGAGCCCGATCCTGAACCTCCCCCTCCATGACGTGTGATCATCACCATTCTGAAACATAACACATAATCGTCAGAATCATACATAAACCTCGGGAGGTTTCATACACTCTACAAGTTTCCTGGTTCCATCTCGGCCTTCCTTGACTCGAGTACGGATCCTCTGCTTTCAGTAGTACGGGCCCATACTACCTTCCACATCTATCCGTACTTTCCTCAAGGATTGCTTCGACTTCACCAAGTCCCTGCTACTACTGCTGCTCTCTTTGCTAATCCCATCCTAGGCTTACCCTAGGGTAACTCTCCGGCCTACCATCAGCTGCATAAGGAATTCCTGCTACCTTTACCTAACTAGATCGCGAATACCATTACATATCACTAAGACCAGATAATTCTTCGAATGAGAGGTCCTACCCTACAACGGTTAGACTCAAACAAGAGCTGCGCAATAGGGCTAGACCTAACCTTCTGAAATTATGTAGTCCTCGCAATATGTAACTTAACGTATTCGTTGACTAGTTAGCTAAAAATAACTAGAACTCCTAAAAGCACGAAGCTAGCAGTATTCGAGCATTGAGTAACCATACCAAACATATCTTATTCAGGCCATCACACTATTGACCAATCAACTCTAACATATAATCCAATAAGCACATATAACAGGCACATAAGGCATCTTCCTAGATCCTTTAGCCCTAATCTAGCATGCAGTTCTCATACATATACAGTAGGCATATAAGGCATCCATCCTAGATCCTTAGCCCTAATCTAGCATGCAGTTCTCATAATCATATCGTAACATAACATGAATGGGTATCTTGGGGAAAACTTACTTGAGCTCGGTCGGTCGCACACATCACACATCTTGTTCTTTTTCTTAAAACCTTTTTATTTTAATTTTGTAAAAAAACTATTTTCTTGTAAAAATCTTTCAAGCCCTCGATTTGAGTCCAGACACCCCCGAAGGTGTGTCCGAATCCCTCAAACCAAGGCTCTGATACCAACTTGTAACCTCCCAAATTTCAAGGCCAAAAATTTCATTTTGATTAAGTAACTCATAAAATAGTTTACCAAAAACATTGCCAATGCCATATCAATTTATAAAACTGTAACAACGTGTCTCAAAACCATATCATCAATAGTAATAAAAATCAGAGTATAATCCCAGAAAACTCGATGCAGAATCATGTGTGAGTGTGATGTGCCACCGCACCGACTCTTTCCCCTTCGCCGAAGAGGTACCTGAAACAAAACTGAAAACTGTAAGCACGAAGCTTAGTGAGTTCCCCTATCATACCACATACCACATAATGCCTATTCCTCGGTATCTTTCAACTGGAATCTGTCTAGCATAACTTGGAGCTGGGCTCCCCTTCGGTATCTTTCAACCGGTAACTGGGAACCTACCTCCCCTTCGGTATCTTTCAACTGGTAACCGAGAGCTAACCTCCCATTCGGTAACTTTCAACCGGTAACCGGGAGCTAACCTCCCCTTCGGTATCTTCCAACCGGTAACCGGGGACTATTTCACCCCTACCACTATCACAAAATAACATATCATAAGCATACTTATCGCATTATAACATATCATGATCATACTGATAGGCATGCATGGGTACTATCTACCCCTTCAGTATCTTTCAACCGGTAACTAGGGCTATATCACCCCTACCACTACTGACACATATGTCATAGCATCCTAGCACATAAAGCATATCAGATAATCACATCAGATAATTGTCACAAAGACAATCATCTAATAAACAACCCCTACTAGTGGGTCGGCATTGTGGCCGTAGACCCACTCCTACTGGAAGGTAACTCACCTCGATGTCGTGTAGTATCTGCATGATCCTCGGCATAGGAATCGACTCGTCTCTACTCCCCAATCCCTACACAACAACCCTTTTCCGATTACTATTGCATACTCATAACCCTTACAAGGGTCAATCCAAATCCAAGTCAAAGTCAAGGTCAAACCCTGGTCAAAGTCAACATCCAGTTGACTTGACTCGCCGAGTTGGTCCACCAACTCATCGAGTCTCTATCCTTTCAAAGTGATACAACCCCGACTCTACTCGTCGAGTCTAGCAAGAACTCAACGAGTTCGCCTTCATCCATAGCATCGGGACCATCTTCAACCGACTTGCCGAGTTCATCCTTGAACTCGTCGAGTTCATCTTCGTCTTATGAATTGTCCAATTTATGACTCGCCAAATTCTATGAACAACTCGTCGAGTCCGTCTTTATGAGTTGGGAGATTGCCTTGGACTCGCCGAGTCTGTTCATACACTCGCCGAGTCCTATGATTTCCAGTTCCAAAACAAACCCCTAGCAGGCTGAGTGTTCCTTCCATTCAACCGAAACCATTTCCAGAAGTCGTTTTTGGGGAAAAAGCGTCCCGACTCGCCGAGTCACCCAAGTGACTCGTCGAGTCCCTCTTTGTCCAAAACTATGCAGTCGATTATAATGGGTCTTAACGCATCAAAACTATAGATCTGGCCTCCTAGGGTCGATTTTATACGTAAAGCTTCAAACTTGATGCACATGCATGGGGCCTTTGACTCAAAAAGCTATAAAAGGAGGTCTACAAGATGCATGGGGTGTTTATGGCAACAAAGTTGGCACCTTTATGCCATAAAGACCCCCAATAGCCCCAGATCCGAAGTGCAACTCTAAGCACACCCACCAAATTCGATTTTTTGCTTCTCTATACTCATTAAAAGGGTACAAATACCCCAAAACAAAATCTAAGAGATAAATAGTCAAGGTTCCAGCTTTTTACCTTAAATGAGATGAGAATGAAGTAAAACTTCTGGATCTCCTTGCTTCTACTTGAACTCCCAAGCTTCCTTCTCTTCTCCGATCTTCAAACACTCAGAAAATGCACAAAAATGGCTTGAGAGCACTCAAACAAGGCTAGGGTTTCAGTTTAAGGTTTTCTGGAAGTGTGAGGGACGATGGAGGCTGGTTTGGGACGAGTTAAGTTGTTTAAATAGGGTGCAAACCCTAAATATTAGGGTTTTGTCCAGACAGCTCCTACTCGTCGAGTCGGTCTTCCGACTCGTCGAGTAGGTCACTTAAACCCCCAATCAACAGTCGAGTGTACTCGACGAGTTGGGCCCTCAACTCGCCGAGTCCCAGAGTAAATTGCAATATTTCTTGAATTTAAATACGTACCACGAATCGGGTGCTACATTGAGCTTCTTCATATTGTTCTCGACTTACACTGAGCAATCGATAATCAAATTAAGAAGGAAACCGTAGACAAAATCTGTAAATATGCACACAAGGTTCCAAATTAGTCCCAAATCTGTGAATGTGTTGAAAATCATATTCAAAATCACGTTTCATGTCTATTTATTACCAGAGGTGGAGAAGAAAATTGATTTCAGACGAAAGAAATCGATTGATAGATGGAGAAGAGAACTTACAGTATGCGCTGTTGGCAAAGGAAGGTAATGGATGTTAGACGATGTATGCTCTATGGCAACTCACAGGAAAAAATCAATACCTTGATGGGGGATTTAAAACCCTTTTCATCAAACCAGAAAAGAGCAGAACATGATTTACAAATAAAGCTACAATCACCAATATCATCATAAGAAGGCCAAAGCAAACAGTTGTTAGAAACGGAAGAAGATAATCGTATCTCAGGAGAAATAAATGCAGCCAAATGAGGAGAGAAACGACATTGGAAGAGAAAATTACAGACATCACATCAAATTGTATAAGAAGAATTACACAACATACCTAGACAAGAAACAAAAAGGGTGATGGAAAATAAGCACGCATCACCTGAAAGAGTAAGGAAGAGTAAAGAAGAAACAAAGAAGAAATAAGGAAAACGGAAACAAATACTATTCCACGAGAAGGGCGGCAACACGACAATCAAAGCACATAAGAAGAAAAGATAACAATAGAAAAAGATATCGCGTTTGTGGCATACAATGAAAAATAGAACTTCTATGTCAAAATATGAAAAAGAAAAAACTTTACTTAGCTAACAGTTTTAAGAATTTATAATTTATAGTATATATAATTACGATCACTTTTTAATTAATTAACTCGAAAATAATACGGAGTAAATAATAATTTTTTTAATATAGTAAATAGGCCCACTGTCGACGGCCTTGATATACGGCACATCACATAACAGTGTATACCCGCATGTACCTAATCCTTACCAATCTCAGAACCGAGATAAAAGAACCATCGTCGGAGGTTTCTACTCCGATCCGATCGACACGGAGTCGACACCGATCCGAATCAGCTATTAATAGATGGAGGGAGTTGGGGCACGGCTTGGCCGATCCTCGACTCGGTACGGACCGACCACCGTGTTTACAGGGCCGGTAAGGAAGTGGAAGAAGAAGTGGGTCAACGTCACGCCTCCCAACGCCCCCGCCGCCACCGCATCGGGTAATAGCCAACATCATCATCACCAAACTAGCATCAGTAGTAACGGTAATTCTTCATCGAACAGTAGTAACGACAACGGCGCTCATATTTTGCTATATAAGTGGACTCCTATTAAGCAAAGTCAAAACGCCGCCGCCGATAACGATAGCAATGTTGATGCCAAAGACGATGGTGCCGCCGAAGACGTTGATGAAGAACCGCCTCGCCGTAAGATCAAGTATATTCCGGTATCAATCCAACACTTCTATTGAAATTCTGCTGACTGTTGTAGTGTGATTTGATTGTTAGGTTGCATACGTGAATTTACAAGAACGAGATCTGTTAAATTACAGAATGTTAAATGGTTTAGATTGAAGAACATACGATGTTATAAACCACAACAAACTGCTAATCCGAAAAAATGTATATAAAGATGATCAAATATCAGATTTTCCTCCGTTTCTTTACAACAGCACCCTCATTTCTCCCTCTTTTTTTTCATAGATTCCATAAATTAACTCAGCAAGATGTTGTATATATCTGATATTGACAGCAGCATTAGGCATTTGTAAATCTTTCATATTAATATCATCATTTGTATACAAACTCCAAACTGAGTGACAAAGTTTGCCACTAATCAAAACTTCTTAAAGAATCTAATTACAAACTTACTACATGTTCTGATAGAAAGCTTTTGAAGTGCATATTGATCTCAGGGGAAAACTGAGAGTAAAAACCTAAGGCCTTGTTTCCTTTTTATTTCCATGTAATGATGAAAAATATTTGAGAGAAAATGGAAGGAAAATATAAATAAGGACAAATTCATAAAAAGTTAAAAACTTAATGGGTAAAGCCTCTTTCGTTCTTTCTGTATTATGGCTCACCAGATTAAGTTATGTCCTCATTAAATATATCAAGCCAAGGGCTTTTTTGTAATACTGCATGATGATTTCTAGTCAATGGCTTATATCAGATAGCATTGCTTGAAGAACAAAAGAAAGAGTCACCAGAGGAGCATATTGATGAATCTGTTGAGACTGATCCAATTTCAAAGGATGATGATGTTAATGGAAAACCAGACATTAATGATATGCCAATGGAAGAAAATCAGGTGACATTTTTTTGTCCAATTTGTTTGAAGTTGTTAGATAATTAAAAAGTGTTTTGATGAAATAAATAGCAACATATTTTCATTGATAATTAATAAATCTACTACATTATAACAATTTTATCCATGTAAAAAAATTATTAGGGGATAATTAATAAATAGCAACATACCCAGTTATAGCATTGTACTTTGATTTTTTGTTAGGTATAGAAATCAATGAAAGGATGTTGCTATTTATTGCATTTAACCCTTAAAATTTATTCTTTTGACCCAATATTTTATGAAAATTACGTTTGATTTACAGGAGACTGAAGCAACAAATATAGAAAGGCAAGATCTGAATGAAAGCACGTTGGATTTGAATGCGCGTGATGGGGATGAAGATTTAGAAGAAACAAAAGATTGATTAAACGTGTTTTTTTAATCGATTTTTCTTTTTAGTTGGGAAAAAGGATGAGAGAAATGGTGGCATAGAATCAAATATGGGATACTGAAAAACTTTTGACTGAGTTAATGAATTGTTTCGAGACCAAATGAATGATTCGAAAAAAAAAAAAAAAAAAAAATCTAGGGTTTCGATCTTTAAGGCCCTTTTAACATGTTTGTATCATTTTTTTTTTCATTGTGTTTCTTTAATCCCCATGTCAGTTCGACACATAAGTACATAACATGATATGGCATGAGTGTATCAGATTGTACTCCTTTATTGGGTTGATGCTGATATTGAGATAAAAAATGTAAACTTTTTTTCCATCAAAAAATATGGAACAATGTGAGATGTGGAATTGTTTTTGAATTTGTATAAAATACTTAAATGTCTTTATATCCGTTGTCATCTAGAATAGCCTTTCAAAGCTTGTGAACACTTGTCATGTCTTGGAGTAATAAATGCAACTTACAAAAGTTGACAAAAAGTTGTTTATATATTTTGAAAACTGATATCATATTATAAAGTTTTTTAAACAATAGTTATAAACCTTAAACCAAAAGATATACGGCCTACAGGTGTCATGAAGTGTCTCTTAATTAGTAGATTGAAGGTAAAATCTTGCTAGGGACAAAAGACGTAAATTTTAAGGTAAAATAAGGTGTGGGTGTGTGAATCGTCATTCTAAAAAGTTATAAATAGTAAACTTGATTATAATATTTCATAGTTTACCAAAATACAATGTTGATCGATTACTAGCTTTTGAACATAACAAAGAACAATTTACCCTTTTATTTTAGTTTTAAAAATACTTTTTTTTTTTTTTTTTAAACTTGGGAATTGCAATTTCTCTTGTCGTGGGTAATCTTATTATCGCCTTTTTTTGCATTGTAAAAGGATAACATATTAAAGACCAAAAATATAAATATACTTCAATTTTGATTATGAAAAGTAGTATATTTGAGTTTCTAAATAATATTCCCTCTGACCCAAAATTATTGTCCACGTTTGAGTTTTTAAGTCTCTTTTGTTCAACTTTGACCTCAAATAATTTATTTTTTATTATATAATTTTTTATGCAAGATATATGAATAGATTGTTTTTTAAATGTATTTTCATTATTATAAGTTTCATCAAAAATTATATAACACAAATACGTATCTAAAATTTTAGATATACATCCAAATACGTATCCGGAATTTTGGATATCTGAAATCCCGGATAAGATTCGGATATTAAATCAGATATCTGAAAATACTAAAACTTCAAAAAATTATTTTTTATTTTCTCTTTATTTCAACATTATACCCCATAAACCAAGATTATTTCACTTTTTATTTGACTAATTAACCAATCAGGTGAAATACTAACTTGTCGTAAACAAAAACTAAATAAAAAAAAAGGCTATTTGATGTAATCTTTGCACTAAATAACTAAATGAAAAGGCATAAGTAGAATCATTAAACTACACCCAAGGCCTCTAACTCCCCGATCTATTATATTTGAAATAAATAAATAAATATTTCGGGCCGGATATATCTAAAAATTTAGAAAATGACTATCAGAATCCGAATCCGAATCCGAAAAATTGGACATTTGAACTTTCGAATAATTTTGCATCGGATTTTCGATTTTTCATATACGATTTTGATTGCCCCTGCATACATCATAAATTAAATTTTGATAAGAATTTAAACTTTAATCTTCAAAATTATTATATTCTTTGACTAATGCTATAAGTATCTCATTCTTTTCCAATTCCACCATTCCCGATTTGACTTTTTTGACTTTTGTTGTTTTTTTTCTTTTACTTTATTTTGTTTTTTTGTTGTTTTTAAATTTTTTAAATTTTTTATTTTAATTTTAATGTTATTATTATTATTATGATTATTATTATTATTATTATAAATTTCGAGAATCATATAAAATTCGGACAACATTTTAAAATTCGGATGAAATTTTAAAATTCAGACGACATTATAAACTTGGACGACATAATAAAATTCGAACGACTATATAAAACGGAACAAAATCGAAGTTTGTATTTATTTATCACGGATATATTAATTGGTTCGGTATTACATTTGCGTTGTGCGTTATGCGGATTGAAAACATTTGGTCGAGCAATTGTATACACATGTAGCCGAATGTTATGATTTGTACGTACAGAGAAGTCTAAACAAAACATCATGCATTGGATATGCTCCTTGTAAATTAACCATTACATGATGGTTAGGTGAATTGCAATTTATCAATAAACGTTAATGGTATCGGTTTGTTTCTAAAATAAAGACAAACTTTACTTTTGTTCCATTTTATATAGTCGTTCGAATTTTATGTCTTCCGAATTTATAATGGTGTATGAATTTTAAAAGGTTGTCCGAATTTTAAATGGTTATTGAAATAATAATAATAATAATAATAAGATTAAAATATAAAATAAAAAAAACAAAAAAAAATGATGTCAGATCAAAAGTAAAAGATTGATTAGATTGATGTTAAAGGGGGGAAGGGGATAAATTGGTTAAAAGAAATACTTATAGCACGACCCTTTTATTTCAGTAAATATTTAAGTAAATATTTAATTGGTTTACTGTAGAAAAATATTTATTTTTTTGACTATGTCCTTATTAATTTATCTTTATCTTTATACTAGCTAAATAATGTTACAATACTCTTTTTGTCTTATCCAAATAATTTTATCAAACACATGGTATTATCTTACAATAATATTGTTTGTTTTCTTTAATCGAACAAAATAATCAAACTACAATCTCTATGTCTTAGCAAAATAATTTTACTACAATATTATACTATATGTTTGAGCAAAATGATATTATTGCGTTTTTTACCGATCCAAATAATCTAGATTGACAAAAAGTATTATCTTATTTCTATTTTCTCGACAACCAATGTTACATGTTTTTTTAGATCAAACAGAACCGGATACATAAGAATATGATGATGATGGTTAAGGTCAAATTTAATCACTTAACTTTTGGTTTTTTAATCATCGGTCCCCTAATTTGATTGAAGTTTTAAAATATTATTTAACTTGATAGTTTTGTTTGTGATGGTCATTATGACATTAACCTAAAAAAAGTTAATAATCAAATGAGTACAAATCTAAATGTTAAGTTACCAAATATGACCTTTAACTTCAAAAATTTTTTTTATTGACAAAGAGGTATAACCGATCACACTGATCATTTCCGACAAAACTATCAAGTTTTTAAACACAAACTATTCACATTATTTTCAAGTTTCCATCAAACCCAATTTATTATATAGAAATGTAATGAACTCTTATTTTTTTTTATGTTTGGCTGGTATAATGGTACAATATGTCATTTTCAATTTTACACTTTTGGCCCATGACCTGAATTTCCGTCTGAACTTTTATTTGTACAAATTTGTCATTTTGTTTTTTTTGCAAACTAAATGTTATTGTAGACATTTTAATTTTAAGGATTTTATTAAAAATTTATAGAAATTTTATAACTTGTTTACAACTTTAAAAAAAGTATTACAGTTTTATAACTTTTTCTTTTATAAAACTTTTGTCTAATTCTTTTTTTAGTTTTTACCAGCCTTTTCAAAATTGTATTAAAAATTTTAAAATGTTTTTTACATTTCTCATGGAATGGAATTGCAAATTCCATCCTTAAACTTATAGCTTATGATTCATATAAATCACTTTCACACATTCAAGGGAATTGCTCCTTTACATACTTTATACTTAAAAGAAATCACTTCGAAGTCAATGACACACTCATTTTCCCATCCTATATGTGATGCACAAGTAAGGATGTTTTAAAATGATCTTTTCCAATCATAAAGCTTTCAAACAATTCACATGTCCCAAAATATAGTTTTTATGCAATGTACAAACATGACAAATGGCCAATAGCAATCAAGGCACGTAACATAAGTTATAATATCAAAACATTTTCATACATGTAAAATGGACATGTACTCCAGATATGTATTCACCTTTGATGAAATCCAAGCTATTCTTCCTTTCCTTAACTTGTATACCTCTTAAGAACCACCAATAGGCATATACACATGTTTGTTACAAAATGACCAAAATGCCCTTATAGAGTTCTGCAACACCCCGTTTTTCACTTTACAGTAAAATTTAATATAAACGTTTGTTTATAAAATCCGAAGTATAAATATATTACTTTTTAGCCAAAGTAATCATCATGAAAGTCGTAGTAGATGTCAATAAGAAATTTTGAATATAAAGAACACCTAAATCTGACTTCATATAAGGAAGTTATGTTTTTTCGAAGTTTCGCGTCGACACAGTACAACAGTATGCAACACACAAATCGAAATGAAAATCGGTTGATTGTTAGCCAAAACAATCTAAACGAAAGTTGATATGTATGAAAATACGAATCAGTCGATATAGAGAACGTCAAGAACGGAGTTTGTATGAAGACGTTATGAATTTCACAATGTCTTTCGCAGTGTAATCTTTAAATATTTGTAAATTAAAAATAAAATGACAAATAGCCGAAAAAGTCTAAATGAAAGTTGTAGTAATCGTCGATAAGAAGTCGGGATATAAAGAACGTCGAAAACGGAGTTCGTATGCAAAAGATGTGATTTTTCGAAAATTTCAAGAAATACTTGCGAATACCATGTGTCAGCACCAGGGGCAAACTTGTTGCTTAAGCTTGAGGCGCGGTGCGCCCTCCCTGTAGAACCTCTATAAATAGCAAATCAAGCACCCCTTCATTCTTGCACCTTTCCAAATCAGGTTTCTCTCTCTATGAACCCTTTTTCCCTCTAGAAATTCTAGCCTTTTTAGTCTCGAAGTGTTCGCAACGAGGTGCTGCAACGACAGAAAGCTCGACAAAAAGAAGCGTTCGATGTCGAAGTTCAGTCCGTGACTTTCCAAATTTTCGTTAGAAAACCTGTTAATACTCGTTAGATGCGTTACCCACCAGTTTGATAGTTGATAGTCGTCTGAGTAATTGTCCAGGTAAGTTATCTCAATATATCATGTGTCACAATATATATCCATGTATGATAGGATATAAGAATCGCTAGAGTAGAGTTATATGTGTGGACTAAAATAATCTATGTATGATTGGTTGTTTGATTATCTGATTCCTTCATATGTATGTATGAGGAGTTGACAACGAAACGATGACAGGTCGTGAGCCTATAGACTCGCATTGACGACAGAACGACATGTCGTGCGTCCAGATACACACATTATTAAAGGAATAGTTGTTAGTTCAGTTATATGTCTGTATGAGGAGTTGACGGTGAAACGACGACAGGCCATGAGCCTAGAGACTCGTGTTGACGACATAACGACGACAGATCGTGAGTCCAGATACACAAGTTATTGGAAGAACGAAGAAAAGTCGTAACCATTATGTGTATGCATGTATATGTATTGTGATATATGGTATCTTGGGGAACTAACTAAGTTTCGTGCTTACCCAGTTGATTACAAATAATTTATGACTATACACGTGCATCGGCATTACATTTTAGTTTTCCGCATAATCTAATTATTCGATTTGAAAAGTTGACTTTCGATTGTCAAACAATGGTTTTCATTATGAATAAATGAATGTTTAAATGAAATATTGTCTTTTAAAAATGAAAATTGTGTTATGGAAACTAGGACATTACAAGTTCCTAACAATTTAACATCACCCATAGGCTTATTTCCCTTTTGCTAAATTATATTTAAAAATTGGGAGCACTTGGAGGTTGAATATTATGTTTTTCAAAATTTAACTTTCATTCATAGAACGTCTGACACAACAGTGTCAAATTACACTATAGCTTTGACACGCCTGTGTTTGCAACGAGGTGCTGCTATGACAAAAAGAAGCTATTTTTCTCTAAAATACCAAAATTTTGGAGTCTCTAAATATTTGCAATGAGGTGCTGCTACGACAGAAAGACCGAAAAAAAGTGTTTGGTTTCGAAGTTCTGCATGTAGTTTCCAGTTTTTTGCTAAACAAACTGTAATTTGAGTTATACTTACCGTACTTAAAGTATAACTTATATTTATGCTCGTATTCGTTATTATGAACTTATAAATAAGATTTATCAGTAATACAAGTCGTTATATTGATCGATCTACTTAAGGGAGTGATGTCCAGGTTAGATCTGTGAGGTGTTTAAAGTGGATTTTTCCAAACGGTACATCCTTTTACCAAACAGATCCTACATCCATAATGATCTTACCTGGTTGTTCCTTATCAGCTATAAGTCAGTATTCTTTTAGGATTATTGATAAATATGAGAAAAATGGTATTACGAATAACCTTTATAAATACAAACGAAATACTAAGGTTTAATAATATTCTTATTTAGGTCGTTTTAAATGGAAATCTGTAGTGTCAATCAAAGGGCTGACTTTCTCGAGAGTCTTCCACATATATCTGGTGAGTGAATAGTTATTTTCATGAACACAATTTAATACAAATAATTATTCAAAATTATTAAATATCTGTTCAAAGGTTATATGTGAATTAAATGTTCATTATATTGGATATTTGTTAAATATATATTTAATAACATACACTGCATGAACCAGATATGGTTATATATGTGTTAAAGTGTTTATATGATATTACTATATGATAATCTTAAAAATAAGTGTTATTACTTAAAAGATTACTGTATATTAAAATATCTAATACCAAGTGTTAAATAAATACAGTAAATTAAGATAGTGTTGTCTAAACAAAGTTAGTATTAAAAGTTTATTTCAAGGATTTTAATCTTGTCTAAGTTTAAAACTAAGACGTATAAAGAATATTTAGATCTGGTTAAGTTGGATAAAAAGAATAGCCGCATACTATATTGCGATAGTATGGTATAAACATGAAAATGATTTTTTTTGGAAATTGATTATAAGCATTATAGTCTTAACTAGTGATGAAATAATATTTATAAAGGATGCTTACTTCGAGTTGAGTCTAAAGCGTGTTTGTTAAATTTCTAGGGGTAAGAAAGCACTTGTAATTCTAAGAATCGTGATGAATACTTTCAAATTAAAGTATTTGTGTGGTACTCCTGAATCCTCAATTGGGTAAGATTCTAAAGTTTGAGAGGCAAGAATTGAGAATGTTAGATGGTATGATTTTTGTATGTACCAGAAAATGATGACCAAAAAATGATTATAAACCACCTTTCTCTGAAAATTACACAAAACAGTTTTCTATCTCAAAAATGTCAAATTGCCACAAGACGGTTTGCAACAGTCATAAATGTTGGATTAGGTGTCTAAGCCAATAACTAAATTGGTATATACTTGAATTAAAAGCAAAGTCCTTTTCGGTTGCCCTCAAATCTAGTAATTGACAAAATGACTTTTTGGAGAGAGAGGTTGATTTATTGGTTTATTATTAGATTAATAAATAGCAATAAATAATTGATTAATATATTCTGTGGTTAATATATTAATTAGAAATAGTATTATTTAATTAATAATTAGATAGAATTAAGTTTGGGATTAATTGGATTAATTAAAAGTAGAAGAACTACATGTGATAATGTTCAAAAGTTGAGTATTGAGGAATTCTAGAAGCTTCCCATAAAGGGGACGGTTTTGGAGGAGGATTCTAAGGTTTCTTGGAAGCCCTAGGAAGCCATTCGGAGTAAGAAAATGGATAAGGGATCCAAGGAAACATCCATTATCCTAGCCTCTTTACTCACCTATACAAACCCCTTATGGGATTCATATTTTCGGCACTCCTTCTCTAAGGGCCTTAGAGTTGAAAATTCCTTCCCTCTCCTATCTCCTCTAAAGTCTTATATTGTTAGGGTTTGGGTACAAACCATTAGAGGCACGAAATTTTTGGTGCTTGCTTTCTGAAGCTTTATCAAGAAGGAATTGTTGATTATATACTATAATAATTAAAAGGTATGTAAACCCTAAAACCCTTTATGGATTTTGTGACAACCCGAAAATTTTTGCCTTGTAAGTTCAGCCATTCAACTCAACCGAGTGTCAGACTCGTTTCTGCTATCAGTTAGCCTTGTTTAGAGTCTATTTAAGGGTTCAAAGCTCAGTACATTCAAGCATTGAGTATATGATTGGGTCGCGTAAGTTCCTAGCCTTGAAATCAAGCCCTACACTCCATTTGAGGTAGTGTACGGCCGTACACATGAGTGTGCGGCCGTACACACATGTATGTGCGGCCGTACACCCATGTTGGCCATACACCCCCTCCATAAGAGTGATATCCCTTCATTTCTAAGCCATTTCCTCAGTTTCCAAGTCAAGAACATCGATTTCTCTCTCAACTATCATCGAGCCTTTCACCCGATCTTCAAGAATGTAAGCCTTTCTTCCGTTTTGATTTGTTGTTATCCTTCTTCACCTAGTAACACCCTTTGATTTCATCCATTTGAAATCATCTTTTGGCTAGATCTTCAAATCTTCATCCATTTCACCAAGAACACCAAAAACACACACTTGTTCTTGGTGATTGTGAACCTTCTTGAGCCTCCAGATCGTAAGTACTCCTTCCCTATGCTTAGAGCTTGATAAGAACTCTAGATTAAGACCCTAAAAATGTCCAGAACTCAAGAACATAAGGAGTGTACGGCCGTACACCCATGTGTAGCCGTACACCCCTCAAAACACCCCTAAAGGGCCTCCAAAGTGCAATTCTAGCTTCAACACTTGATGAGCAATTGTCCCACAAGCTTCCCTATAATTAGAAAACACTTTTGTGCACTAATTACCATGAGTGTACGGCCGCACACTCCATGGCCGTATACCCATGGCCGCACACTCCTCATTGTGACCGTACACTCCCCTTAGATGAATCACATGTGATTCTAACACTTGGTTCAAGTGTTTCCTAGTCCCTAAAGGTGTTTCCTTGCATGTGGTTGCTTCTAAACACTATATTTATGCCAATATATGCCACTATATGTCATTTAGGACTCGTTGTGTCTCGGGACTTCATTCGTGGAACTTCTCATCCTTACGCGCATATTGGTTTGAATCACCCACATAAGGTGAGTTCATACCCCCATAATGAATCTTTTAACTGTTTTAAATGCTTTTAAAGGGGGGGGGATACAAGTTGAACACAATGATAATTGTGTAAATGTGTTTTATAAAACATCTTTCAAAAGATTGCTTATGTCCTTTACAGGTGATCAAAATATTTCAAAAACTCTTTTAAAGTTATGTTACTTTATAGTTTAACAAAACTCCGTTTTTAAAGTACAATCATAACTTAGTAGAAAAATGAGTCTTTTCAGTAACAGTTCAAGTAAAACACTAGTAAACTATAAGGGGTATAGTTTAGAGGTTCAGTTCATACTAGATGCTAGAACATACTATAAAGAGAAACAGGGAGGTAGAAACAATACACGATAACAAAGAGAACATACTAAGATACTATATAACAGAACGAACATACTAAGATGCTATAGCATAGGAATACTACAGGATCTAACTATACCAATGAATCACTAACTCATTGTTCTAAACAAAAGGTGATAGTAAATTTGGGTATACATGATCATATAAATTTAATGTGAATTAACACAGCCTAGCAATTTTTTGCGGAAGTCGCGTTTGGTCCCCAGAATCTCTTGCAGGGAGAGCGTATAGTATGGGTACTACTGATCACATTATGACCTTAATAAAACAAACATGTTTTAAAGGTAATCAGTACTGCAGGATGTCAATTCAAAAAACAACTGGGTACTTATAATTTCCCATTACTTTCATTTTGTGATAGTTCCACTTGAAAGTTAATGCAAACTATTTTCGAGCCAAGATAATTATAAACTAGGGAAAACTTACATTTTACAATCGACAATCAGAACAGTCTAGTCTAGTACATTCAGTAGAAAGGGGGCCTATAATGCTAACTTTATGATTCCTTAGTGTATGCATTCAGGGATATATATTAATCGGGTCCGACAGGTAGTAGGATGTGTGCTTTCCGCTTCATATCTTGTTCCTTGTTTCGTTGTGGGCTTAGAGCAGATTCACCCAGCCTACTATCTATCCGATCTTAGCTATATATATGTTCTGTATACACCAAGTAATCATAAGGGGTACCAGGTATGGGCCAGGTCATAGGACACTAATTCAATGCACCGTTTTCTAGTACAAAACATACTTTTCAAATAAGAACTTTTGGTATACAAAACTAGAAACTTACCCAGTAAAGGGTTTAATCCATTTTATTAAACCAGTATAACTTAAAGGACCTTAGGTGGTTAATTCTATAATACCTTAGTTTATACATCAAGGTTATATATAATTAATATCCGATAGGTAGTTGGATGTGTGCTTTCCGCCTCATTCCCTGTTCCTTGTTTGGTTGTGGGCTTAGGGCAGATTCACACAATTAACTATCTGTTCGATATTAGATTATATATGGCTAGTATAAACTAAGTGATTATAGAAGGAACCACTGTGGTTACCATTTTTACTAAAATAAATAAGGGTTTTCTTAAAGAATGTTTACATCAAATTAAAGGAACTATTACAGTTAACTTCGTGAGTACCAAGTGAATACGCCAGGGTTATATACAACGATGATCTAACAAACAATGGGATGTGTGCCTTCCGCCTCATTTCCTGTTCCTTGTTTGGTTGTGGGCTTAGGGCAGATACACACAACCGATTGTTTGTTTACTCTGAGTTTTATATAACTTGTATCCATTTAGTACTCATAGAAAGGATTGTAAAGTCATTTTCAGTTATCTTTCAACAAATCAGGAAATATAGGATTTTCTGGAGGAACAAGAGAACTTTTCTAAACAGAACTTATAACTTACTTACATCACTAAAATCTTATGAACTCACTAGCTTAAATGCTGATCTACGCTTTCAAAATAACTTGTATTCTCAGGACACCAGTAGACAGGTACGCGCGCTGGGATTCAGAAGATGGAGCAGTATAGCTTCATGTCTTGTTTTTTTATTTACTTTGTATTCTATATTATGTGAACCACATACTTTGTAAACACTTTCTTTCTAATGAAATGGTTTTTTATTACTTTGCTTACTATGATGCATGACTTGTGATACTAGACATGATGTCCTCCACCCCAGAACGTTTCCGCCGTTCCGGTTTTGGGGTGTGACAGATTTTGAAAATAGTAAAGTACTCCTAGGGTTCTTGATGTTCAATGTTTAGTTGCAAATCAGTAGTGAAACCATAGATCCTTTAGGTTGCATGTGAAATTAGGGTTAAGTTTTTCGCCACATATTTTTTTGTAACCTATAAACCTAACAATGGTATCAGAGCCATTGTTTTCATTGATCTTGCATAAAGTTGAATGTATTGAAATTAGGGTTTATAGAAACTAAACCCTAAGGAGAAAGTTTTTGAAATTTGCTAGGGTTCTTGAAACCCTAGCCTCTACCCTTAGGGTTCAAAATAACTTGTATTCTCAGGAGACCAGTAGACAGGTACGCGCGCTGGGATTCAGAAGATGGAGCAGTATAGCTTCATGTCTTGTTTTGTTATTTACTTTGTATTCTATATTATGTGAACCACATACTTTGTAGACACTTTCTTTCTAATGAAATGGTTGTTTATTACTTTGCTTACTATGATGCATGACTTGTGATACTAAACATGACGTCCTCCACCCCGAAACGTTTCCGCCGTTCCGGTTTTGGGTGTGACAGATTGGTATCAGAGCATTGTTTATAGTGAACTAAGTATATCAACCGATAAAAGATATACAACTATAAATACAATGGGGCCGAAGTGCTCTGGATAAGAATATATTATAAATATATAATGATACCTTATAAAAGTATACATACGTGCTTATACATATATACATACTAGAACAAGTATCACAACAAGAACAGAACAAAAGTATTTAAAGGTTGAACACTACGGTCAAACCTGGACAGTTATGTAATCATAGCTAGGATCAATATAACTTGATCAACTATATTCATCCGAGATGTGACCGACATGTGTTTGGGAGTGATGTGGTGTTGCAACAGTCTTAAAACTTACCTAACTCTATTCAAGAAAATTCTAGATCAGAACATAAAGATAAGATACTATGGGAGTATTTTATGATGCTATAACACGATAACGAGTTTAAAACATACCAAGTACATTACATTAAAATACTATAGGAGTATTTTAGGCACTATATAAATAACTTATGTGATAACTTAAAAGACCCTTACAGATAGGTCTATAATCTTGCAATGTATACTCCCAAGGTTATATATAACTGAGATTTTATAGACTTAGAATTTGTGATCTACGCTTCACTACCTGTTCCTTGTTTGGTTGTGGTTTTGGAGTAGGATCACTTATTCGAAGGTATATTTAATCTTAAATTATATACAACGTGTATACATTGTGCAATTATAGGAGGACTCTGTAAGGATCGCCCCATAATGTTTCACTTAAATCTTATAGATTCTATAGTCACTTCCATTCTCGCACGACAAACCCAGATAGATGTAACCACTTCCTCATAGTAGACAACAGAAGAGTCAAGGAGGAACAAGAGCAAGTTCATGAGAAGTTTTCAAGGAAGGATCAGCCGAAGTAACCAAAACGTCTTATACGTCACACTAATAAATAATAATCTTGTATAACTTAATGAGTTAGTGGAGACACTGCTCACATTATGTGTTAGGATTATTTTCTTACATGCAGCTGGTAACAGTTATTCAGGTAACAAATATTCATTCGAGGATAGCCATTCCAAATTCATAAAGTTTATTAGGTATAGACTCTTTTATGAATTGTTTCCAGAACCCTGTGAAATTCAGGACCCGATACACTCAGAACTAGGATAACCTTGTCTTTTCAGCTTTCGGCTTATATCCACTGCTTTAGACTTAATCCATCTCATCTTTGTATTCTTTTAGCAAAGATGCCTCCTCACAGATCAAACAGACGCACTAATCCAATAACTCCAACTCCAACGCCACAATTCGATCCTGCTGCTCTCCACGCAACGATATCCTCCGCAGTGGCAACTGTTCTAGCTCACTTCGGTGAAAGTGGTACCCTCAGATCTGGTAGAGGTACCCACTTAACCAACCCCGGAGTTACTCACGGACACCCAAGGGAGTGTTCGTATAAGGACTTCATGAATTGCAAACCCAATTCCTTTAATGGAAATGGTGGAGTCATCGCTCTGATGCGATGGTTTGAGAAAACAGATTCGGTCTTCGAAATCTGTTCGTGCCCAGAAGGGAGCAAAGTAAAGTTTGCTGCCTGCACCTTCTTCGACAGAGCCCTAACATGGTGGAATAGCCATGTTAAGTCACTGACCCTATCAGTGGCTAACTCAATAGGTTGGGAGAACCTAAAAGAGTTAATGCTGGAATAATACTGCCCGAGGGGCGAGGTTTGAAAGCTGGAACAAGAACTATGGGAGCTCACGATGGTCGGCTCAGACATAGTGGCCTACACTGACCGGTTCAGCGACCTAACAGCTCTATGCCCCGGGATGGTTACCCCGGAGAGCAAGAAGATAGAAAGATACATCTGGGGTCTATCTGCCCCGATCCAAGGAGATGTGCTGTCTTCTAACCCAGCCTCATTCGATAGTGCCAAACGCCTGGCTTAGCGGCTCATCGACCACGGAGTCCGCCATGGTGTAGAAGTCCCTGTTCCCGAGCCATCGAGGGAAGATGACTATTAATAGAAGTCGGGGAACAAGAGGAAGAAGAAGCGAACAACACAGGAACCCCCGCAGGAGGAACAAACGAGTACTATGTACGCCGCCACAACACCTGCTACTCCAACACCTGCTAGTCGGTATGCTGGAACCCTCTCGAAGTGTGGAAAGTGAAACTACCACCACACCGGAGTATGCCAGGAAATGCAGTGTCTAAACTGCCACAGAAAAGGACACACGGTCCGTTTCTGCAGGGCACCGGCTCAACCGATCTCCCAAGTCCCCGGAGATGAAGAAAACCAAGCCTGCTATGGCTATGGTGAGACAGGACACTGCCAGAGGGACTTCCCGCTAACAAAGAACTTAGGAGCGGATGGACGAATTCTGATGATCACCGCAGGAGAATCAACCCCGGAGTCGCCAGCGAGCAGCGGTACATTTTCGAAATGGTAATTACTTTAAAAATTAATTTATATTTATATAAGATTAAAACTTAGGGAAAACACTTAAAAATAATTATAATAACTCACCTATTGAAACAAGTTACAATATTCAATAGAACTAAAAGATCCGTTCAGAGAAGCTATGATGGCTTAGTATGTACATTAGGGTTGTGCATAGCTAAGATTTTGCAGACTTAGAGTGAGTGACTCAGCCTTAATTATTCATAACTTGTATATTCCAGGCGATCATAGTGGTGCCGAGGAGGATTGTAGTATAAAGTATCGACACAAGTTATCAAAGAACTTTCACAGTATGTACTCGCTCATCGCGGTACGATACGTAGAAGTGTTAACATCAGGGGGAAAACAGAAAACACTAGAACATTTACCAAGAGTACATTTTCGAACACACTAGGAGCACATCATCGTATAACAAACGTTTCTTTCAAATCGGCCAAACTTTGTTCAGTAAAGAGTCTGTTGCTATCATTCGTCATGAGTTGGCGTGGTCCTCACCATACTAAGTTCATATGTTTCTATCGCCTCGATCGTGAAATTCATGAAACCTTCGTCATTCGTAACGACAGTCCGACCTAGACCTCAGTTCTGTCCTTTGTAATCCTAAACCCCGAAGTACTCGTGCAAAGAGTACTTTGCCCTCCGAAGCCTTGCCGCTGTATGTTCCGCAGACCTTCCCGAAACACCACTCGTCCAGCAGACCGAGTTCGAGCACAGAGGCTAAGGACGAATACAACACACCTATCACTATTCAGTGTATACGCGAGGGTGGTAGATGATTATGATTACGCAGATCTAGTATGTGTGCTTCCGCCCTATATCCTATTCCTTGTTTGGTTGTGGACCTGGGGCAGAGTCGCACATCCGACCGTCTTACTAATCCTAATTATATACGACTTGTATACACGAGGTAATGATAGATGGACCAAGTATGATTCCTATCATGGACATTAGGGCAAAGTTGCCAGGTCTACGAGTGGGTATTCTGCCAATCAGAGGAGCGCGACCCCAGTAGTACTGCTAAGAAAGCTAATTTCGGGACGAAATTCCATCTAACGGGGGGATGATGTGACAACCCGAAAATTTTTGCCTTGTAAGTTCAGCCATTCAACTCAACCGAGTGTCAGACTTGTTTTTGCTATCAGTTAGCCTTGTTTAGAGTCTGTTTAAGGGTTCAAAGCTCAGTACATTCAAGCATTGAGTATAGGATTGGGTCGTGTAAGTTCCTAGCCTTGAAATCAAGCCCTACACTCCATTTGAGGGAGTGTACGGCCGTAGACATGAGTGTGCGGCCGTACACACATGTGTGTGTGGCCGTACACCCATGTTGACCATACACCCCCTCCATACGAGTGATATCCCTTCATTTCTAAGCCATTTCCTCTATTTCCAAGTCAAGAACATCGATTTCTCTCTCAACTATCATCGAGCCTTTCACCCGATCTTCAAGAATGTAAGCCTTTCTTCCGTTTTGATTTGTTGTTATCCTTCTTCACCTAGTAACACCCTTTGATTTCATCCATTTGAAATCATCTTTTGGCTAGATCTTCAAATCTTCATCCATTTCACCAAGGATGTAACATCCCAAATTTCAGAAATATGATATAAGGGCTTAAAGTGTACATTGAGGAAGCTACTCGACGAGTAGGTGCGAGTACTCGTCGAGTCGGATCGGGATTTGGTCGCGAATTAAGTGACCAACTCGCCGAGTCGGAAGCTGGACTCGACGAGTTGGTGCTGGGAAGAGAAAACCCTAATCTCAGGGCTTGCACCCTATTTAAAGGACCTTAAGTCCTCACCTCAGCCTCTTTGTCACCCCCTTGAGAGTTAGAAAACCCTATAATCGTGTGTGAGCCTATGGAGTGAACTTGGAAGCTTTGGAAGGAGATTCTAGCAAAGAAGGCTTGTAAATCAAAGTGTAGAGCATGAACAGATTTGTGTGGATCCAGAATCTACTTCAGCTTGGGCACATTTTAGAGGTAACAAGCTGTTACCTTGACTCTATTGCATTTATATCTATTCTAGAATGATATTTGGGGCCATTTTGGCATGTTAAGGATCTAATTCGGGTTAGGGGTCTAGATCTGAGGTTGCTACTTCATATCTAGACTTGTTTTGGTCCAGAACCTCACAATGTATCAGCCCTTGGCTTGTTGGTGAAGCATCATCGTCTTAAACCTTAGCCCTAGAGTGATTTGGGCTTATAACACCTTGTATTGATGTAAAGGTTGCAACTTTACGTGAGAGTCATGACCTAGAAGTGTGGATCTACAATTTGGAGCCCCTGCATGACTCGAAAAGTCTCTGCATGAATAAAGGACTGAAGAGACTCAGCGAGTCTGTTCTTGGACTCGGCGAGTATGTTGAAGATAGGCATGAACTCGACAAGTTGGAGGAACAACTCGGCGACTCTGATGAAGATTGCCGTGGACTCGGCGAGTCTGTTCTTGGACTCGGCGAGTCTGTTGAAGATAGGCATGAACTCGACGAGTTGGAGGAACAACTCGGCGACTCTGTTGAAGATTGCCGTGGACTCGGCGAGTCTGTTCTTGGACTCGGCGAGTCAGAACGCAAAACCCCAACCTCTTCTGGTTAAGACTCAGATCAGTGAGTTGAGTGGTGACTCAGTGAGTTGGACATGATAGGACTCAGAGATCGTTAAACTCGACGAGTCATGGAGTGACTCGGCGAGTCGAGTTGTGATATAAGAGTTTTCTGAAGTTGGGAACTCGGCGAGTCGATGGGTTGACTCGGCGAGTAGAGTCAATCAGAAAGGTTGACTTTGGCTAGGACTTTGACTTTGACCTGTTTGACCTTCATGGGTGTTATGGTATGTTGGATATTTATGTCATGATTCATTGATGGCATCAGGTGTTGGAGTTTGGAGCAGTGCTTTGAGCTAGTGTTTTCGTGTTTCGGTTCGGCAGTTGCAAGGTGAGTTATACTCACTATATCAACAGGGTCTACGACACCAAGGCCGACCCTTTATCAGATTTGTATTCGGGTATTCGCATGATATACTTATTGGTTTGTTAGATCTGCGTCCTGGTAGTTAGGAGGGTGTTATGTTAGTGACCGGTTAGGTCAGTATCCTGGTTAGGATGTTGCTATGCTATTATGATCTGTTAGATTGGTATCTTGGTATATAGGATGATGTTATGTTAGTGACCGGTTAGGTCAGTATCCTGTTTAGGATGTCGCTATGCTATTATGATCTGTTGGATTGGTATCCTGGTATATAGGATGATGCTATGTTAGTGACCTGGTTAGGTCGGTATCCTGGTTATAGGATGTTGCTATGATTGATGATATGTTAGATCGGTATGACTGTTATATATATGCCAGTATATGTTATTTATGTGCACATGGTTATTTGCTTCATGTTTGGGGTTGAGGCGGTCCTGCTTGTGCTGAAGGCCAACATACCCTACGAGGGGTCCGGACAGACTGTAGGCCCGCATGGCGGTCCAGTCATACCGAAGGCTCGGGATAGATCCAGATGGACTGTAGGCCCGGTGCGGGCGGTCCAGTCATACTATAGACTCAGAGAGTGGACCGGGTGGACTGAAGGCCCGGTGTGGGCGGACCAGTCACACTGTATACTCGAGATGCATGGCTGTTCTGTATTCGTTGATATGATATGATTATGGTTATATGAGGTTGGTATTTTGGGGGCAACTCACTAAGCTTTCGGGCTTACAGTTTCAGTTTATTGTTTCAGGTTCAGCGGATGGCCGCGGGGAGGCGAAGGCGTGACCGTACACTTCCTCGATTGATGATCATGATTTCTGGGAACTCTGATGTATAACCTAGTTTGAAAACAAATTGTAGTAACTGAATGGTTTCAAACGATTTAAAAAGTTTTAAATTGGCTCGAATTTTATGGGTGTGACAAGTTGGTATCAGAGCCTTGGTTTGAGTGAATTGGAGGAACACTCGTGTGAATCCAGTCTCAAATTAGGGAAATGATTTTTAAATGATTTTTAAAATGGTTTTCAAAATAAGTAAAGGAGGATGTAAAGTGTACGATCAGCCGGAGCCAGTAAGTAGATCCCAAAATACTATACTGTTATTTGATATTGTGATATGTTAGAACAACATGCTAGTACTAGGCTAGGGATCTTCATGAATTGCATGATAGAATTGCCTGATTACATGATGCCTGCTAGCCTAGGGTTTCCCTTATGTGAAATTGACATCATTACTGTAGTTGTCTTGTGTATGCATCACAGCTGTATATATTTAAGATCTTATAGCCTGAGAATGTTTGATCTTGCCTTATGTTCTGTTCTTATTGATTAGGGTATAGGGTTGGATTGGATATTCGAAAGTCTATAGGGTCCAACATTATGTACGGCTAGCATACACTAGTGTTGCAGGGGTTGGTGGAAGTTTTATGGATGGATGGGTTGTGTGAGGCCGGGAGGCCAGTTATGAGATATTTAGCATTCCTCTAGGAGTGAAGATTGAGAGCTCGCTATGTTTATGTACATTGTTAGGGCGTTGTGATGATACTTGAGACAAATATGGGTAGGTGTGGAAGGTAGTATGGGCCCGTACTACTGAAAGCACAGGACCCATACGCGTAGCAAGGAAGTCACAACCCCTAGGGTTGGGTAGGGAGTTGGTCCCCTGTTATATTATGGATTATCAGAGATCTTTCTGGTGTCTTACCAGAATGGTGGTTACGAGACGTCTTGAGACCGGATCCAGGTTAGGATCGGGAGTTGGCAGCTAGGATAGGCCAAGCATTGTTAGAGGATCGTGTCAGTGAGATCATCCGGGAGGAGGTGATTGAGATTGTTCGGGGACAGTTGCCGGAGATGTTTGGGTCTATCAAGACCGTTATGGTTGAGTATTTCGACGAGCGCTATACAGCTAGTGCCGAGACGATTGCCGTGGCAGCTATAGCAGCTGTAACAACGGCAGGGGGAGGAGCCAGTTAGGCTTTCTAGTATCGGGACTTCGATGATGCGAAGCCCCGACTTTTGATAGGGTTCAGGACCCGGTTATAGCCATGAGGTACCATATGACATGAAGGGATGTTTCTTCACATGTTCATGTCCTACTGACCAGAAGGTCAGACACGCTCTGAACCTGCTAAGGTCCGGGGCGAAGGATTGGTGGGGACTTGTTATTGGGACGTATTCTGAGGAGCAGAGAGCTGCAGTTACTTGGGATCAGTGAGGTGTTCTGTACTTGTTACAGTCCGCGGGTTAAGCGGGAGAGTCTAGCACATTTGAGTCTAGATTGAGGCTTCGGGGGTTTTGCTCAAGGCCGGAATGTGAGTCGCGGGGACTCCGGAAAGGAGTAATGATTATGTTCAGCTGGAGTTATGCAACTGGAATTAAAATGGTTTATTTTCTAGGGCAAGGATTGTGCCCTTTCAGTTTACGAGCTCCAAGGATTAAGCAGGCTTGTGACCCCAGGATCAGGTTGTATTCTAACTCGGGGATTAGTTGGTCGCCGGGATTGGCGAAAGTAGTTTAGTGCTGGTAAGCGCAGGTGGGTCGATGTGGCATAAGTATTTTGGAGGTCCATTTCGCCTTAGATCTCTTGTATCGGACGGTAAGGACTGATTGTGCGATCTATTGCACTTTCGGGATTGTAGACTATGTCTTGGGAGTGGTTGTAGCCTGGTTTAGGGCAAAGGTTGTTTCAGCTACTGCAGTACAGCTGTGGATGATTGAGCTGGTGAGTGAGTCAGGGTGCGAGGCCCTGAATGATATGATTTCTAGAGCCGAGAGCGGGAGATTTATTGGAGCACCTTGGGAAGAAGGGTATTATATGGGAGGTCTGCGGACAGGGTCCCACATGATGGTTATTTAGCATTGTCAGGATTCAGTGGTTTTAGTAAGCGTTATTGATTGACGGAGGAAAGCACCAAGGGAAGTAGCTCGTTGTTGAGACCTTAGTTGGAGTATCTATCTTTGGACTTTAAGATTTGGGAGTGGGACCATTCGAGCATTGGGGACTGTTGGTGTCCCTGGGATTCAGAAAGTGTTCAACTAGTTATTAGAAGTGTGTGATCACTGGGGATTGGCTGGTAATGGAGCACTAATTGGTAAGAGTTGGTTGTATTTGGATCGATCGTTGGTAGTGAGAAATATTGGAAATTCTCCAATTTTCATGTATTGTGAAGACTTAGTCGAATCTAAGTGGGGGAGAATTGTCCCGTGATATAGAGGCAGGATTGGTTTTGGAAATAGGATAAGTTTCGCATCATTGTCATGAAGGAAGACAACCTAAGTGGCTGTTTGGTTTGTAGTTGTGTGAATTGAGAGTTCGGTAAAACTCCCGAGCATGTGCATCATGTTTTCCTGGTGATTGATAGCTGAATTCGGGAAACCAGGTTGGAGTTCTAGTCATGAATTGTGTTCAGTTCGAGTATTCGGCTGAGGGTGTGCTCGACTCTGAAGGTTTTGGATTGATAGGTGGAGGGTTTTGATAGCTGCCAGGACTCGGCAGTGCATTCAGCACAGGAGTGTGGGTTATTTAGCGTGTGTAGTAGACACGCAGGTCAGGGAACAGACCACGGATTTCCGAGAGGGTGGACAATCGACATGAGGCCTAGGATTGGGCTGGGGATATAGTCCACAGAGTAGATCAGAAGTTCGAAGCCCCAAGTGGGTGAGAACAGGATGCATGAGAGAGAGCATCAAGAGGGGTGGTCCAGGGAGATGCTCAACAGTTCGGAGAACGGTCCAGACACGCTGAAGGCCCAGAGAGGCGGTCCAGACATGCTGAAGGTTCTGAGAGTGGTCCAGATAGACTGAAGGCCTGGTAGGGCGGTCCAGTCATGCTGAAGACTCTGTATATGTTAGTAGATCTATGTTCGGGTATTGAGTAGGCTGCTATGCTATAACAATCAATGGGTTTGTTCCAAATTTTGAACCTGCGGTTGGAGTAGGCCGAGGACTCCGGTGTGTTTTGGTTGATCGAAAGTGTTGTTGGTGGTCGGACGGAGTTTAAAGGATCTTGGTGATCTCATCAGTTCGGAGTGTCTCTAAGGTTTCATCATCTTGGATCGGGTGATACTCCAGTTGGAGACGGAGAGTGGATCTGAATGGGTATTCGTCAGTTTTGGGAAGGTTTGGAATTAGAATATCCTGTCATTCCGGGTCTGGGAACCGGGTTAGATCTTTCTCATGAATGTCTATGGCATTTGGATAGGGTTGAGGCGGTCCTGCTCTACGCAGTAGGCCAAGATACCCGGTGTGGGCCGACTGTAAGTCGTAGGCACGGAGGCTCGAAGGGAGCAGTAGGGTTGAGGCGGTAGGCCAGCAAACCCTGAGAGTTTTCGACTCGATAGTTGGATTGATTAGGCATGTTGGTATGCTAACCTGAAGGAAACGGTATGGGTTAGGTATGAGGGCCGTGCTGGTTGGCCGGTAGTGGTAGGCGTGTTGTTGTTAATTTGAGCCATTGTGATTCGTGTGTGGTAGTGATTTTCGCATCGTATGTTGTGCGTTGATGAAAGGAGCGCCGTTTGGGCCCTTCGAGTGGCGGAGGGAAGTGGATATCTATAGGGTCAAAGTGTTGGGAAACGAAAGTGACGACAATAGTGTCGATCAGTCATCGGGAGCATTCCAATCATGAGCTGAGGGCCGGAGAGGGCATACCAGACTCGTGATGTGGGCTCAGAAGCAATCCAGACTTATGCTGAGGACCACGTAAGGGTATTCCAGTCATAGGTCGTGGGCGTAGAGATCGTGATAGTTATATTCCCTGCCGTAGCAAGTTTGAGGTAAGCGTATTGTTGAGATTTAGGTAAGTTGTACTCGGTTGTGTCGAGTCAGAGTAGATAGAGGGAGCTGCAAGGTTGGGATCCTTGGGCTTCAACTATGGTTGTAGGCATGGGTTATGTGAGTAGTGGTATTCCAATCTAGGGTATTCCATCATGAGGATGACCGGACCCTATGATTGATTGGACCCGGTGCGTTTGGTATTCCAACCCGAGGGTTGATTGGGCCAAACATGCGTGGGAATGAGTGGGTATTCCACCCTAGGGATGACTGGACCCGTTATAGGTGTGCTTGGTATTCCAGCCCGTGGCTGATTGGGTCAGGTGCAAGTGGTTATGAGATATAGCTGGTTAATTCATGGGAATTTTTAGAAGCTGAAGGATGCAGTATCCTGTCAGCACGAGAGAGAATGGATTCAAGAAGAGGATGGATTGGGTCCCAACATTGCGAGTTACTCGGGCTATCTCTAGTTTGGAAAGGGAAGGGTAGTTTGACACTGTGGGAGGACCCAGTGGGTCATGGTGGTACCTAGTAGTTGCAAGTCACGAAAGTGTGTTCCTGACAGGAAGGAATAGTATCATCGGGTGATAGGTGGCTATTATGTGTTGTCCGCAAGAAGAAAAGGCCGATGGTCGGCTTGGAGTGTTGGCAAGGGTGCCTCGCGAGTAGGAGATACGTTAAAAGGGGTGTAGTGGTCGGGTCTGGGAGGACCTGAGATAATTGGGAAATCGGAGTCTGCAGTGCGAGTAAGTTGTTCGGAAGCGTATACTGCAGTAGGCTTTGGGGACGAAGCCTAATTTAAGTGGGGGAGAGTTGTAACATCCCAAATTTCAGAAATATAATATAAGGGCTTAAAGTGTACATTGAGGAAGCTACTCGACGAGTAGGTGCGAGTACTCGTCGAGTCGGATCGGGATTTGGTCGCGAATTAAGTGACCAACTCGCCGAGTCGGAAGCTGGACTCGACGAGTTGGTGCTGGGAAGAGAAAACCCTAATCTCAGGGCTTGCACCCTATTTAAAGGACCTTAAGTCCTCACCTCAGCCTCTTTGTGACCCCCTTGAGAGTTAGAAAACCCTATAATCGTGTGTGAGCCTATGGAGTGAACTTGGAAGCTTTGGAAGGAGATTCTAGCAAAGAAGGCTTGTAAATCAAAGTGTAGAGCATCAACGGATTTGTGTAGATCCAGAATCTACTTCAGCTTGGGCATATTTTAGAGGTAACAAGCTGTTACCTTGACTCTATTGCATTTATATCTATTCTAGAATGATATTTGGGGCCATTTTGGCATGTTAAGGATCTAATTCGGGTTAGGGGTCTAGATCTGAGGTTGCTACTTCAGATCCAGACTTATTTTGGTCCAGAACCTCACAAAGTATCAGCCATTGGCTTGTTGGTGAAGCATCATTGTCTTAAACCGTAGCCCTAGAGTGATTTGGGCTTATAACACCTTGTATTGACGTAAAGTTTGCAACTTTACGTGAGAGTCATGACCTAGAAGTGTGGATCTACAGTTTGGAGCCCCTGCATGACTCGAAAAGTCTCTGCATGAATAAAGGACTGAAGAGACTCGGCGAGTCTGTTGAAGATAGGCATGAACTCGACGAGTTGGAGGAACAACTCGGCGACTCTGTTGAAGATTTCCGTGGACTCGGCGAGTCTGTTCTTGGACTCGGCGAGTCAGAACGCAAAACCCTAACCTCTTCTGGTTAAGACTCAGATCAGTGAGTTCAGTGGTAACTCAGTGAGTTGGACATGATAGGACTCAGAGATCGTTAAACTCGACGAGTCATGGAGTGACCCGACGAGTCGAGTTGTGATATAAGAGTTTTCTGAAGTTGGGAACTCGGCGAGTCGACGGGTTGACTCGGCGAGTAGAGTCAATCAGGAAGGTTGAATTTGGCTAGGACTTTGACTTTGACCTGTTTGACCTTCAGGGGTGTTATGGTATGTTGGATATTTATGTCATGGTTCATTGATGGCATCAGGTGTTGGAGTTTGGAGCAGTGCTTCGGGCCAGTGTTTTCGTGTTTCGGTTTGGCAGTTGCAAGGTGAGTTATCCTCACTATATCAACAGGGTCTATGGCACCAAGGCCGACCCTTTATCAGATTTGTATTCGGGTATTCGCATGATATACTTATTGGTTTGTTAGATTTACGTCCTGGTAGTTAGGACGGTGTTATGTTAGTGACCGGTTAGGTCAGTATCCTGGTTAGGATGTTACTATGCTATTATCATCTGTTAGATTTGTATCCTGGTATATAGGATGATGTTATGTTAGTGACCGGTTAGGTCAGTATCCTGTTTAGGATGTCGCTATGCTATTATGATCTGTTGGATTGGTATCATGGTATATAGGATGATGCTGTGTTAGTGACCTGGTTAGGTCGGTATCCTGGTTATAGGATGTTGCTATGATTGATGATCTGTTAGATCGGTATGACTGTTATATATATGCCAGTATATGTTATTTATGTACACATGGTTATTTGCTTGATGTTTGGGTTGAGGCGGTCCTGCTTGTGCTGAAGGCCAACATACCCTACGAGCAGTCCGGACAGACTGTAGGCCCGCATGGCAGTCCAGTCATACCGAAGGCTCGGGATAGATCCAGATGGACTGTAGGTCCGGTGCGGGCGGTCCAGTCATACTGTAGACTTAGAGTGTGGACCGGGTTGACTGAAGGCACGGTGCGGGCGGACCAGTCACACTGTATACTCGAGATGCATGGCTGTTCTGTATTCGTTGATATGATATGATTATGGTTATATGAAGTTGGTATTTTGGGGGCAACTCACTAAGCTTTCGGGCTTACAGTTTCAGTTTATTGTTTCAGGTTCAGTGGATGGCCGCGGGGAGGCGAAGGCGTGACCGTACACTTCCTCGATTGATGATCATGATTTCTGGGAACTCTGATGTATAAACTATTTTGAAAACAAATTGTAGTAACTGAATGGTTTCAAACGATTTAAAAAGTTTTAAATTGGTTCGAATTTTATGGGTGTGACAAAGAACACCAAGAACACGCACTTGTTCTTGGTGATTGTGAACCTTCTTGAGCCTCCAGATCGTAAGTACTCCTTCCCTATGCTTAGAACTTGATAAGAACACTAGATTAACACCCTAAAAATGTCCATAACTCAAGAACATAAGGAGTGTACGGCCGTACACCCATGTGTGGCCGTACACCCCTCAAAACACCCCTAAAGGGCCTCCAAAGTGCAATTCTAGCTTCAACACTTGATGTGCAATTGTCCCACAAGCTTCCCTATCATTAGAAAACACTTTTGTGTACTTATTACCATGAGTGTACGGCCGCACACTCCATGGCCGTACACCCACGGCCGCACACTCTTCATTGTGGCCGTACACTCCCCTTAGATGAATCACATGTGATTCTAACACTTGGTCCAAGTGTTTCCTAGTCCCTAAAGGTGTTTCCTTGCATGTGGTTGCTTCTAAACACTTTATTTATGCCAATATATGCCATTATATGTCATTTAGGACTCGTTGTGTCTCGGGACTTCATTCGTGGAACTTCTCATCCTTACGCGCATATTCGTTTGAATCACCCACATAAGGTGAGTTCATACCCCCATAATGAATCTTTTAACTGTTTTAAATGCTTTTAAAGGGGGGGGGGATACAAGTTGAACACCATGATAACTGTGTAAATGTTTGTTATAAAACATCTTTCAAAAGATTGCTTATGTCCTTTACAGGTGATCAAAACATTTCAAAAACTCTTTTAAAGTTATGTTACTTTATAGTTTAACAAAACTCCGTTTTTAAAGTACAACCATAACTTAGTAGAACAATGAGTCTTTTCAGTAACAATTCAAGTAAAACACTAGTAAACTATAAGGGGTATAGTTTAGAGGTTCAGTTCATACTAGATGCTAAACATACTATAAAGAGAAACAGGGAGGTATAAATAATACACGATAACAAAGAGAACATACTAAGATACTATATAACAGAACGAACATACTAAGATGCTATAGCATAGGAATACTACAGGATCTAACTATACCAATGAATCACTAACTCATTGTTCTAAACAAAAGGTGATAGTAAAATTGGGTGTACATGATCATATAACTTTAATGTGAATTTACACGGCCTAGCAATTTGTTTGTAGGAGTCGCGTTTGGTCCCCAGAATCTCTTGCAGGGAGAGCGTATAGTATGGGTACTACTGATCACATTATGACCTTAATAAAACAAACATGTTTTAAAGGTAATCAGTACTGCAGGATGTCAATTCAAAAGACAACTGGGTACTTATAATTTCCCATTACTTTCATTTTGTGATAGTTCCACTTGAAAGTTAATGCAAACTATTTTCGAGCCAAGATAATTATAAACTAGGGAAAACTTACATTTTACAATCGACAATCAGAACAGTCTAGTCTAGTACATTCAGTAGAAAGGGGGCCTATAATGCTAACTTTATGATTCCTTAGTGTATGCATTCAGGGATATATATTAATCGGGTCCGACAGGTAGTAGGATGTGTGCTTTCCGCTTCATATCTTGTTCCTTGTTTCGTTGTGGGCTTAGAGCAGATTCACCCAGCCTACTATCTATCCGATCTTAGCTATATATATGTTCTGTATACACCAAGTAATCATAAGGGGTACCAGGTATGGGCCAGGTCATAGGACACTAATTCAATGCACCGTTTTCTAGTACAAAACATACTTTTCAAATAAGAACTTTTGGTATACAAAACTAGAAACTTACCCAGTAAAGGGTTTAATCCATTTTATTAAACCAGTATAACTTAAAGGACCTTAGGTGGTTAATTCTATAATACCTTAGTTTATACATCAAGGTTATATATAATTAATATCCGATAGGTAGTTGGATGTGTGCTTTCCGCCTCATTCCCTGTTCCTTGTTTGGTTGTGGGCTTAGGGCAGATTCACACAATTAACTATCTGTTCGATATTAGATTATATATGGCTAGTATAAACTAAGTGATTATAGAAGGAACCACTATGGTTACCATTTTTACTAAAATAAATAAGGGTTTTCTTAAAGAATGTTTACATCAAATTAAAGGAACTATTACAGTTAACTTCGTGAGTACCAAGTGAATACGCCAGGGTTATATACAACGATGATCTAACAAACAATGGGATGTGTGCCTTCCGCCTCATTTCCTGTTCCTTGTTTGGTTGTGGGCTTAGGGCAGATACACACAACCGATTGTTTGTTTACTCTGAGTTTTATATAACTTGTATCCATTTAGTACTCATAGAAAGGATTGTAAAGTCATTTTCAGTTATCTTTCAACAAATCAGGAAATATAGGATTTTCTGGAGGAACAAGAGAACTTTTCTAAACAGAACTTATAACTTACTTACATCACTAAAATCTTATGAACTCACTAGCTTAAATGCTGATCTACGCTTTCAAAATAACTTGTATTCTCAGGAGACCAGTAGACAGGTACGCGCGCTGGGATTCAGAAGATGGAGCAGTATAGCTTCATGTCTTGTTTTTTTATTTACTTTGTATTCTATATTATGTGAACCACATACTTTGTAAACACTTTCTTTCTAATGAAATGGTTTTTTATTACTTTGCTTACTATGATGCATGACTTGTGATACTAAACATGATGTCCTCCACCCCAGAACGTTTCCGCCGTTCCGGTTTTGGGGTGTGACAGATTTTGAAAATAGTAAAGTACTCCTAGGGTTCTTGATGTTCAATGTTTAGTTGCAAATCAGTAGTGAAACCATAGATCCTTTAGGTTGCATGTGAAATTAGGGTTAAGTTTTTCGCCACATATTTTTTTGTAACCTATAAACCTAACAATGGTATCAGAGCCATTGTTTTCATTGATCTTGCATAAAGTTGAATGTATTGAAATTAGGGTTTATAGAAACTAAACCCTAAGGAGAAAGTTTTTGAAATTTGCTAGGGTTCTTGAAACCCTAGCCTCTACCCTTAGGTTTTCAAAATTTGCTAGGGTTATTGAAACCCTAGCTTCCTTAGCCATTTTCAAAAATTGAGGAGTCCCTTTTAGGGTTTACCTTTTTTCCTTATTTGTTATTTTAAAAGCCTTAAAATTTGAACAATTAAAACTTGATAAACCCTAGCCTATTTTCGAAAATTAGGAGGCTTAGGATTATGAATAAATTTTAATTATTTTATTAATCGGTTAAATATAAATAATTATATAATCCATAATGATTTAATTAATTTAATTAATTGTTTAATTAAAAGATAAAGATAAATCATAACTGGTTAATATCAATTAATTAAAAGGCTTAATAATTAATACTTAAACCTTATATTTTGAAAAAGGTTTTAAAATATACCTTATATATATATATATATATATATATATATATATATATATATATATATATATATATATATATATATATATATATATATATAACATCCCGATGATAAGGTACTTCAAATTTCAACCCTTTAATTCATTTATATTGCATTTGGTCCCAAAGTTCATGAATTGTATGCAAAAAGGGTCTTAATGGCATTTTGGTAAATTAAGGCTTCGGAGTACGCCATGCGTACATGGTGTACGTTGAGCGTACTAGGGTGCGCCCAAGTATGCTGGGCGTACATCATTGTACGCTGGGCGTACTTGCTAAATGTGGAAGCCCTAATTTTTAGGGTTTGGCTGGTATTTAAGCATCCTTATGGCCTCATTTCCCTTCACCTTATCAGCCTCCACCCTCCCATTAGTATATGAAGCCCTGGTACTCCTTGAGAGGCCATTTCTAGCCTAAAAGTGTGTGTTTGTGTGCTTAGAATAAGAAGGAAGGAAGCCAAGATCATCTTTGGAGAGTGAAGCACTTTGGATCTGGGATTTACTATTCATTTGCAACCCTTGAAAGGTATAAATCTTGCAACTTGATCTTTTAATCATGTAGATCGAGAAATGGATATTTTAGTGTTGCTTTTTGGTCCCAAATGTCCTATCTTGAGCATGACATGTTCTTGCTTATTTGTGATCCATGCATGGGTCATGAAAGCCCAAAAGGTGATGTATTAGTGGTTACTAGTAAGCTAGAAGGTGGTTTGGGCTCAATGGTTGGGTTGTGCATGGTAACCCACAAATTAAATTAGGGTTGCATGAAGGCTAGGGAAATGTTTTTAAGGCATCTTTAATGCTAAAAACCGTTACTCGTTGCTTCATAAATCCTCCTAGCCATTTTTTATACTCTTTGCTTGATTAGGGTTACATTTTTATGCTTCTTATGGCTCCTTAATGAAGCATGGGCGTTTTTTTTTCATTCTCAAGTGTCTTGGACATTTTTTTTGTGTTATTTCAAGAGTTTCCTTAATTTTCATTTACTAGTTTTAATAAGTAGTTGGTTGGTTGGCTTGTAACCACCAACTTTATAATAAAGGCTTCATATAAAGCCAAGTTTATGCAAGGAAAAAGTGATAGATGAATTTTTAATTAAAAGAACCTTTGTTCACCTTGAACTATTGTTATAGTTCACTATTTTTCATAGTTGAGACATGTTCTTGACTTGATACAAATTCAATACAATAGGTCTTGGATTTTTTTCACCGGTATACAACTTAATAGGTCTTGAGTTGTTACTAATATATCCTTTCCTTTCCATATATTTGTGGTTGTTATTCTAGCTTAATTTACCTAAACACTACCCTTGTAACATCCTAACTCCCAGGTATAATATTTTTATAATTTTCATGATTTTTATTGAGCAACTCGACGAGTTGGAGGCCCCAACTCGTCGAGTAGAGAAGGGTTTTGGCCACGTGGGTTTTACGATCGACTCGACAAGTTTGAGGGACCAACTCGAAGAGTTGGAGCTATGAGAGGAAACCCTAATTTCCCGGGGTTGTGTCCTATTTAAAGGACCTTTAGCCCTCATTTCCGCCTCCCATGTCACCCTACTCCCCTGTGTGAAACCCTAATCATGTAGATTGCTCTAAGAGAGAAAGAAGAGGTAACTTTGAGCATTCTAGTGCACTTTTGGAAGAGAATAGAATAGTAGCAAGGCTTGGAACGAGGAGGGACTTTTGGATCCAGTGTTTATCCACCCTTAGCTTCTGTTTGAAGGTAAAAGTCACCTTGCTCATTATTTTGAGTAGATCTCGTGTTTAGGAAGTTTTAGGGCTTTTTCCATCTTTCCTTGAGACTTTGAGTATTATGAGCTTGCCAAGAGATTGAGACTTCAGATCTGGACCTTGTGAGGTCCCTTAAGCCCAAAGGTCCAAGCTTTATCAAGCTAGAGGAGAGCTTTTATGCTTAGGACTCTAAATGGAACTTGTTTTGGCATTTCAAGCCCTAAGTGCCATGCATGGACGTAAAGCTTGCAGCTTTACATGGTATCTCAGCCTTGGAAGGCTAGATCTAGAGTTTGGGGTTGTAATTCTGCCTTAAAACGTCTGAATGAGAAAATAGACTTAAGGGACTCGCCGAGTTGATGAGCCAACTCGACGAGTCGGCTAGGGTTTTTCCCGACGAGTCTGGACATGAGTAACTCGGCGAGTTGATGAGACAACTCGACGAGTTAAGTTGGATTTTTGCGACATTTCTGAAGAGACGAGGGGACTCGACGAGTCACATAGATGCACTCGACGAGTCGGGTCAACATGGACTGTTGACTCGAGTGTTGACTTCGGTTGACTTTAGGGTTTGGTCAAGACATGGATTATGGAGACCATAGAGGGGTAAAATGGTCTTTTACCCATTCCAAGAGATTAAAAAGAGAAAATAGCTTGGTTTATTTAGAGTTCTGATTTAAGTGTTAATTAGATATAATTATCGTATGTGTTAGGCGGAGGCTAGATCGGTGATTCGTGTACGAGGTTTATTTGCTTGCTTACGAGGTGAGTCTTCTCACTATAGTTACCTTTAGTGGTAATTTTATGTGACCGAAGGGTCTTGTGTGCTTATATTGAGTATTGTGATATCCTGCATTATGTCTTTGTGATTTATGCTGTGTATTATGCTGAGCTTTACTGAGTTAGGACCGGAGGGTCCACCCGAGTTGTGGGTCCGGAGGGTTCCACTGAGACACATCGACCAGAGGGTCTTATTTGAGATATAGCCATGAGAGGCTAATGAGTTATGTGTGGTATTTTGGGTAACTCACTAAGCTTCGTGCTTACCGTGTTATGTGATATGTGTTTCAGGTACTTCTTAGGATCGCGGGAAGGCGCCGACTTGATTGTACACACGGGATGGAGTTATGTTTTTGAGGATCCTGGATTTTTATTCAAACAATTATGGATATGTGTTTTTGATAATTTGAAAATTTGGGGTTTTTCCTGAAATGTGATTATGAGAATTATATGATTTTAAAATGAAAAAAATTTGTTTGAAAATTTACGGTATTACAAGTTGGTATCAAAGCCTTGGTTTGAGGGATTCGGATGTACCTTCGGGTATGTCTGGACTCAAACTGAGGATTTGAGAAAAATTTTCAAAATAAATGATTTTTCCAAAATGAGAAAGAGTTTTAAGAGAAAAACGAGTTGGAGCAGTGTGTACAATCAGCCAAAGCCCGAACGATGATTTCCCAAAATACCCTTACTTATCTGTGTTATGAGATATCCATGAGATATTAGGGACGCATGCTAGAGGATAGGATGGGTATTTCATATTTTAGGGCTAGAGTTGCCTGATTTGTGATGCCTTAGCCTAGGAGGTGTATGTGCTGAGTAGGAGTATCTAGCAGGAATCACTTAGAAAGAGTTCTGATTCGAGGGATAATCTAGGAGAGATACCTAGATGAGCATATGAGGGGTCTACTGAGAGAGTAGTATGATATTCGTGAGAGATAGAGTACTTGGGAATTAGGATCCTAGGAGGAGGACTTGGGGTGACTACAGGTTGGTGTGGAAGGTAGTATTGGGCCCGTACTACTGAAAACACCGCATATGTATGCAACCCAAGTAAGAATCCTTAGGGTACTAAGGAGCATGTAGAGCGGGAAATCAAGTGTGAGTATGCTCGAACGAGTCTCTGATGATTTTTGTGTTGTGTATCAGAGACATCATGGTGGGTACATGCACAACCCCGAGGGCGGTAGTGCCAGTGATGAGGAGATCCGCAGGATCATTCATGAGGAGGTGGTCGCAGCTATCCGAGAGGCGATACCATAGATGTTTGGGTCTATCAAGACCATAATGATTGAGACATTGATAAGCGATATGTTGTTGTTACTGAGGCTGCTGCTGCTGTAGCCGTAGCTGCTGCTAGGCCACAGGGAGGTGACTCGTTGTTGTTCCGGGAGTTCAGCAACACGAAGCCACCAAAGTTTGATGGGACACATGATCTGATTGCTACTATGAGACGGATCTCCGACATTGAGGGGTGTTTTTACACGTGTTCATGCCCCGAGCACTTGAGAGTTCGGTTTGTACTGAACCAGCTTCGCTTGGGAGAGAAGGACTGGTGGAAGTTCGTGACAGACAACTTTACTCCTGCATATCATGCTGTAGTGACATGGGAGAGATTTACACAGTTGTTCCGAGACGGGTATATTCCCCCGGTGTAGAGGGAACGGTTAGCCCAGGAGTTTCTGTGTCTCAAGCAGAAGACATAAACTGTGACTGAGATCTCGAGGATGATCCATGAGAGGGAAATGTTTTTCCATGGGCACGTGTCTACTGAGCAGGCACATGTGAGTCAATATCTGAGCATACTGAGGAAGGATATACGGGAGTTCGTGGCGAACTCGTCATACCGGACATTGGATGAACTTCAGATGAATGCTAGGAGGAGGGAGATTGAGCTAGAGTTGTAGACCAGAGAGGAGGAGGAGTTCCGGGGTAGAGACATGAGACAGATACAGTTGCAGCCGACGATAAAGCGGGAAAAGCCCGCTGATACGTGAGTTGGGGGAAGAAGGGCCGCACTTGTGGCAAGTGCGGCAAGAGTCACGAGGGATCGTGTCGGGCAGGGATTTGCTACAAAATTAGAAAAGAGGGGCACATGGCGAAGGATTGCCCCAAGGGGTTTGCAGTTTGCTTTCACTGCAACCAGACCGGCCATCGGAAGGCCGAGTGCCCTCAGCTCATTCAGGGATCAACCCAGTGTTCTGCACCTGCTGCTTTACGTGCTACTGATAGTCGGTTAGTAAAGGTCAAGACACCGAGAGCTCGTGGGAGAGCTTTTTAGCTGACAGCGGAGGAGGTCCGCGCAACACCTGATGTCGTGGCTGGTACGTATTTCCTTATTTATATTATTTTGAGATTTTTTGTGCTTATACTGTGCTGTATATAGGTACTTTTCTTGTGAGTTCTATACCTGCTTTGGTGTTATTTGACTCGGGTGCTAGTCGATCATTCGTGTCTTTAGCTTTTAGTTGTCACATCAGTATCAGATGTGAGGCGTTGAGTCGACCTCTGAAGGTTTCTATAGCCGACGAGCATGCGGTTTTTGCCACTGATGTATTCCGGGGATGTGTACTAGAGATTTTTGGTGTTGAATTCCCGATAGACCTGGTGCCGATAGCGATGGGTGATGTCTGTGTCATAGTGAGTATGGATTGGTTGAGTCGATTTGGAGCTGTGATCGACTGTGAACGTCAGATGGTGACCATACGAGACCCTAGTGGGGGAGTGCTTACGGTGTATGGCGAGGGTACCAGATCTGGATCAGCTTTTTGCTCTGCTGCCAGAGCGAGACAGAGTCTACAACAGGGTTGTATGGGATTTTTGGCGTACGTTATCGATATGCGGGTTGTATCAGAGAGGAAGAGTTCTATCTCCGAGGTTCCGATAGTGTGCGAGTTCCCAGATGTTTTCCACGAGGAGTTGCCAGGTGTGCCTCCCGAGAGGCAGGTGGAGTTCCGGATTGATTTGGTTTTGAGTGCGGCGCCTATTGCCAATGCACCTTATCGCCTTGCGCTGCCTGAGATGTAGGAGTTATCCTAACAGCTCCAGGAGCTGCCGGGGAAGGGTTTTATCAGACCGAGTAGCTCACCGTGGGGAGCACCAATCCTTTTTGTCAAGAAGAAGGATGGTTCACACCGGATGTGCATCGATTGTCGGGAGTTAAAAAAGCTGACGGTCAAGAACCGTTATCCACTACTGAGGATCGACGATTTATTCGATCAGTTGCAGGGGGCATCTTGGTTTTCCAATATTGATTTGAGATCTGGATATCATCAGATGGGAGTTTGCAAGGAGGATATCCAGAAGACGTCCTTTAGGACTCGTTATGGGCACTACGAGTTTGTGGTGATGCCTTTCGGACTCACCAACGCACCGGCATCGTTCATGGATCTCATGAACCGGGTGTGCAGGCCCATATTGGATCGGTCAGTGATCATGTTCATCGATGATATTCTAGTATACTCGAGGTCCAGAGAGCGGCATGAGTAGAATCTTCGGGAGATTCTTGGAGTATTGAGGGCGGAGAGACTTTACGCCATATTCTCCAAGTGTGATTTCTGGTTACGAGAGGTCCAGTTCCTGGGGCACCTCATTAATCAGAATGGGATTTTGGTCGACCTGGCCAATAGTGAGGCAGTTATACGATGGGAGGTGCTGAGATCCCCGTCCGAGATTAGGAGTTTTCTGGGTTTGGCCGGCTACTACCGGAGATTTATTAGAGATTTTTCCAAGATTGTTGTTCCTCTTACCAGATTGACCCGGAAGGGTGTTACTTTTGCCTGGGGGCCCGAGCAGCAGGCCTCATTAGAGACTCTTCGCCAGAGATTGTGGGAAGCTCCAGTGTTATCCCTTCCCGAGGGAGTGGATGACTTTATAGTTTACTGTGATGCGTCTATATCAGGGATGGGTGTGGTGTTGATGCAGAGGGGGCATGTGATAGCATATGCATCGAGACAGTTGAAGCCTCATGAGACGAGGTATCCCACCCACGATTTGGAGCTAGGGGTGCTGGTGTTCGCCCTTAAGATCTGGTGCCACTATTTTTATGGAGTATGATGCACCATATACACAGACCATATGAGTATGAAGTACCTCATAGATCAGCCCAACCTCAATATGAGACAAAGGAGGTGGTTGGATGTAGTAAAAGACTACGACTGCGAGATCTTATATCACCCATGCAAGGCTAATGTGGTAGCCGATGCCTTGAGCCATAGAGCAGAGAGTGCTCCGATTCGAGATGTGTTTATGAGGATGACGGTGATGACTCCAGTCTTAGATACCATCCGAGAGGCCCAGGTAGAGGCCGTGAGACCAGAGAACCGCAAGAGGGAGCGAGTGATCGGACATGTTTCTGAGTTTGAGACGGATAGTCGGGGGCTTATGAATTTTCGTGGGCAAATTTGGGTGCCCTATACGGGTGGAGCTCGGCACATACTGATGGAGGAGGCACATAGATCGAGGTTTTCGATCCATCCAGGGGCCACTGAGATGTATTCGGATTTGAAAAGGGATTATTGGTGGCCCTATATGAAAAGAGATGTGGCGTCGGTAGTTGAGAGGTGCTTGACCTGTCGTCAGGTTAAGGAGGAGCACCAGCATCCACGTGGTCCGTTGCAGCCTCTAGAGATTCCCCAGTGGAAGTGGGAACAGATTCCCATGGATTTTATCACCAAACTACCAAGAACCGCGCGAGGGGTCGACAGGATATGGGTGATTGTGGACCATTTGACGAAGAGTGCTTACTTTTTGGCTATCATTGAGAACTCTACAAAGAAATTAGCCAAGATTTATGTGAGAGAGGTGGTAGCACGACATAGAGTGCCGAAATCGATAGTGTCAGATCGAGATGTGTGCTTTACTTCAAGGTTCTGGAAGAATTTTCATGAGCAGTTGGGTACCTGGCTGCACTTCAGTACCGCATACCACCCACAGACAGACGGGCAGAGTGAGCGGACGATTCAGACGCTCGAGGACATGCTCCATGCATGTGTTATGCACTTCAGTGGAAGTTGGGAAACTTACTTGCCGTTGGCTGAGTTTTCATACAACAACAACCATCATTCCAGTATTGATATTTCTCCCCCGCGCTCCTGTTGGATTAGTTTCTAAGTCTATAACTATAATTGGTATGACTTGACCCGACCCGGCATGGTCCATTTGGGTTGCACTTCACCGGAACAATTTATATGGATAGACTTATGAGAAAAGGATATTTATGATTTATTAATATATTATAAGTTACAAAATATTAATATGAAATCATATTATTCAATTAGTATTGATCAAAGAATTAATTTGGAATTAATTTAGTGATCAAAAGAGGCTAATTAAATATGGACTCTTATATATATATATATATATATATATATATATATATATATATATATATATATATATATATATATATATATATATATATGGAATGGGCCAAGGCTTATTTAGGATGGGATAAGAGTGTATGGAAGTCCATGGAGCTTTTAACCCATGTATCCTATGTAAATGAAAGGTCATGGGTATTAGGGTTTATATGGATGTAACCCTAATCCTCCATAATATATAAAGGGGTCCTTGGCTCACAAAATTGGCACTAGTGTGTGAAAGAAAAGGTGGCCGATTTTAGTGAGCTCCATATTCTCTCAAAGTTCTTCCAAGTTGTTTTGGTGATTTGTGATTCCACTTGAGGCATTCACATTATTGGTGTTAGGCTCTTAAAGCTCCAAGGAATCAACCACAAGAAAAGGTATGTAATTCTATCTAGTTTTATTATGCAAGTAACATATGATTATATGCTTGTTAGGGTAATACTTTGGAATATTCAAGTTTGCATGTATAATAGAGAAAACATAGATCCGAGGTATTTAGGGTTGCATATACACCTTAGGAGTGTTAGAATGCTCAAAACCTAACAGTGGTATCAAAGCCTAGGTTTGTTTTCAATTATACTTGATGCTATTTGCAAGAAAAATCGTTTTTTTGGAATCTGCCAGTTCACCACGAGGTGGTAAAATTTACCACGAGGTGGTGACTGTTCAGTGAAAAAAAAATTAGTTTTTTGGCATGTTTTGGATTAGAATCATTACCACAAGTGTTTTTGTTCATAAGACTTGATTTTTATGTTATGGTAATGTTTATTCTCATCCAAATAAATGATAATTGTCAATAGGTTCATGTTTTGTATTAGTTTAATGGTTAGGCTAATTTCATGAAAAGTGTTTGATTTGAATTATCTTGTTCTTGTGAGTTGATTTAGATTAATAGAAAAGTTATGTGATAATATGTTTTCAATCCAAATTGATCTAAAAGTAGTTCATAAAATGTGTTTTTGTAACTTGTCCTCAAGTTATATGAAAAGTCACATTTATGAATCTTAATACTCATAAAAGTGCCATAGGTTACAAATGAAGAGTCATCTTTGTCATAAATAGTGTTATGAACTCCATAACTTGTCCTCAGGTTATGGATGTTCAAGAGTCTCTTCACTAAAGTCTTTAAAACTTTAATTAAACTCATAAGTTATGAAAAATCCAAGAGTTTTAAAAAAAGTTTCAATACTTGCCCTCAAGTTTTGGAAATTGTAAAGTCTCACACACATTAATGCTTTAATTCCAAACCCTAGAATTTTAAAAGTTAAAATTCAAACTTTATGGACTTCATTAAATTAATTAAAGTGTTTAATTAAAAGAGTTAATAATTCCATAATGACATGGTTTACGTTTAATTAAATTAAGAGTATAGTTTAATTAATAAGATTAAACCACCAAGTATTTTAAATGTGTAAAATACACCCTTATACTATTATAATATTAAAAGTTAATACTTATATATATGTATAAGAACAAAGTCAGTCTTACCGTTAGTAGGCCTCATTCACGAAGCCAGTCTATAAGGGGGGTATAAGGTTACTGCCTATAAAATGGCAGTTTAATGGGTGTCCACTCTCACCCACCGCTTCCTTGACTTGTGGGGGGTCGTTAGCCGAACGGGTAGGAAAGGACTATAATTCTCCCTTCATTAAAAGTATAATGATAAATACTAAGTAACTAAACACTTATAAATTCCCAATCTTAGTTCCTTAGGAAAAATGTGAAATGGTGCTAACCCATGAAATTGCACTTTGCACCTTGTTAAGTCGTTAGTGGAGCGTGTGTGGTTAACCGGCACACTAACATGGGACTGATAATGTGTGGCAAAGGGTGACTTTAGTTTTATCATAGATCGGTGGAGCGCGTGTGGTTAACCGGCACATCGATTGAGTGATAAAATTAAGGGTACCAAGTCAATTTGCATGGTTATTCACACCTTGTTTGTGATCCTCGGCATCCCAGTCACAAACTTGAGAGGGCACAATCGAGATTTAAACATGCCATTGAATGTTCAATGAATCTCAAAAGATCTAGGAGTTTCAATCCAATTAAAACTTAATAATTTATTTTGTTTTTCATGGTGGAAATTGGTAAATCGTCATTTACCTACCTTCAAATATTTTGTAGGTTGGATTACGACATCCCTCTTCCAAGTTATAAAATAGTTTGTTGGGTCCTAGCCTTAATATTTCATATTGGGTGTTATGCTAAGGACTTAAATCAACTGAAACTTGAATTTCTCCCTCGTAGATGTCTAAGTTCAGACAACTATGGTCTTCCTCATCCTTTTGGATAGAGCTTCACTTCCTCGACCTCCTCCAATAATTCTCCCTGACCCACAAGTTCAAGGTCACTCAATCCCTAATTGGAAAGCAAAGTCTATATGTGCTTACATCTTGGAGATTAAGTCACATATTGGCAAGCCGAAAGAGTTGGGTGTCAAAGTCTTAAGGGAGTTGACTGTTAACTGGGTTCTTCAATCACTTCCTAAGTCATATAGTGAGTTCTTTAAGGACTACTATGTGATAGACCATGACATGAACCTTAATGATCTTACGTATTTGATCGATGCTACTGAATCAGCAATGATTTGGAGCAATGGTAAAGCAAATTTGATTGAAAGATCTACTTCCCATGCTTCCGTGGACATTGGTAATGGTAACATTGAAAGTCCAGAAAAAACTTTCTCTTCCCAGTGGAAAGGGATCGACCACGGTCAAGTCGTTTAACTCAATGGTAAAGAGAAAGGCTAAGTCTAGACAATCAAGTGTACCATTTCCAAAGAGTCCATATGTTTCTTTTTCCAAAAGAAGGGACATTGGTTGCGAAGCTGCCCAATTTACCTGAAAGATCATAAGGATGGTAAAGTCAAAAAGTTTGACTCTACTTCAGGTAAAGTCCATTATCTAACTCTATGAAGTCTCTTTTGGAGATTCTTAATACATGATGTAATGTAATTACATTTTTATGTTTTAGAAGAATCAAAGGAAACCTAAAAAAGTGTATGCTGATTTTGATCGCGAATATGGATTACAATCGCATGGTTCGGTGATCAGAATTTTGAACTGCTGCTTAAAGAGTTATGATAGATTTCTTAGGAATATATAACAACATGTTTTCATATGTATTTGCATTGTAAGGATATGTTTTTCCGCAAGTTTTAAAATAAAAGAAAAGTTTTGATTTTATTTTATTTACCCTTACAATGGCATTTGTGAAAAATTGTTGTGTATATGTTTCCATTGATAAGAAATATTGGAAAATGGATTTGATTCTTTCATTTGTGGTAGTGTCATTATTTACCAAATAAGGAAAGATTCTCATCACCCAAGTTTCAGTTGGATAGAAACTTGGAATCATGCAAGTTGTATTGCATGATGAGTGAGAATTTTTCATTTTTGGGAAATTAAGACTAATTCCTTGTTCACATGTATGTGTGGGTAAAGTGAAGGACTAAAGGATTGGGTGCACTTGGTTGTGTGCTAGTCAAGTCGACCACAAGGAATGATAAGATTATTCGTCATGATTTACTATAGTTTAGTAAATATGGTTATACTTACAAGTTTAAGTGTAATTCTGAAACATTGGAAAAGTTTCAATGTATGGCAGGACGAATGCGAAGAATCAAATTAGGCAGAAAGATAAAAGTTTCTCCAATCTGAAAAGGTGGGAGAGTGCTTAAGTATCTTGGTTTATGGTTATCTTGGTGATTATGAAACCATATCACAATTGATCCTCTAAGGACACCTTAGTGCATTTGTTTGGCTAAGGAGAGGAATCGTGAATGATTGAAATGGTTAAATCAAAAGATAAATCATACTTCGTTCCAAAATTAAATCTTAGAGTCATACTCCAAGATTGAGCCTTGAGTGACATAATCTTAAAAAGGTGTAAAACACTTGTCAAACGTAAAGTAAAATGTTTTCTACTCTTGTACATTTGAGATTGGTAAGTTGTGATGTTTTGGATAAGACAAAGACCAACTAGGACCAATTGTGAGAAGTGTTTAACTTGACAAGAATCCGCACTAACTCTTGAATATTTGTTTTGTCAAGGAATGATTCTTGACAAAAGACAATCTTATATGTCAAGAGGTCAGTGGGAGTATTTAAAAATCTTGAGATGGTTTCAAGAACTAATCAAGAGTATTATTAATCACTACCCCACGACTTGAGGTTTGTAACCTATCGTGTTGACATATTCGTATTTCTGTGCCTATTCCAGTTAAAGTTGACTATGCTTGTGAGTTCTATAAGTTCTCAATTGTTTGCATAACAACCTGGAAGCAATGGTAGGCCCTTGCGCTACTAAGTGGCAAAAAAATGAGATCAGGCAAGTTCAGTCCATATGAATTGGATTTGTCACTAACCTTGTCTTATGATTATGGTTTTGACAAATTCGCATGGATAGGAACACTTACACCATAAAAAAAATCTAAGTGTCATAAGGTTTCTCTCCGATTCATGAAAATGATGGTGAAGAAACGCTTTCACTAGGTAGACAATAAGTAGATAGCAATTGTGATATTTGCATTCTCAAAGTCGTTAGTGGAGCGTGTGTGGGTAACCGACACACTAACATAGACTTGTGAGAAATGGCAAAGGTCTAAACAATTGAGACTATGATTACGACATCCCTTTTCATAGTTCTAAAATTGTTTAGACACACATGTGAGCTGTCTAAGAAAAGGTGTATGATTTTGATAAAGTCTTATCAAAGCATCTCGTATCAGAAAACTAAACTTTGGTAAGAAAGTCAATAAAGTATTGATTTCTAGAAGTCCAACTGATTTTTGGGTACATGTCAAAGCTAGTGGGAGAATAAAGTGTTATGCTGGTTAAATTATAATTATCATCTTAGTGGGAGCATGATTATTATGTTACGTGTTGCAAGTTAGCAATGTTAATTATAGAAAACAAAAGGTTTCAATTCGCTTTGAAAAGTTGTTTTGCTATAATTAAGGGAGAGGATTTTATACTTCATTCCAATTCTACAAGCTTAGATTGAGATTTTAATCAACTTTAGTCAAGAATATATATGAATGTTATGTTGGAATGGTTCAACATAAGGAAATTCTATATATATGACGTTCTCAAAATTCGATTATGATTACGACATCCCTCTTCATAGTTCAAATTGTGAGAACATGGCAAATAAATTTTTTATAGCATGAATCGTGTCCCATATGCTTCGGGTATAGGATCGATTACATCCATTCTAAATTTTCCAAATGCTTAAGGCATTAAGAGGGAAAAAGGAATAGAACCGGATATGACTAAAATGATTAAGCAATTGTCGAGGACAATCTGAGGTTTACCAAAGATTGGTTGCTCGTGGACAATTGGAAGTATAGTGTAAACTTTGGAAAGGACCATATTGACATATTCTGAAAAGAGGCAACTCTTGTTCAGAAGTGATAGTCAAAATGGTAATATGGAATTGTTTCCATAGGTGGAAGTTATTCTCTGAATCTGTGTAAGATTAGAAAACTTAATGCAAAGAAGGATGTTCAAAGGAATGTACTTTGAATATGAGACTTTGTTTCCATGGAATTGATCTCCATTGGAATACTTTATAATGTCTGTTGCCAAGTCTTTGTGACTTTTGTGCATAGTCATTACAAGAGAATCATTGCATATAAGTTTAGAATCTAACAGATTACAGTATATGGCAAGAGTTTGGTATTCTTACATTTACAAAAGGGATTGGGATTGTGATATGAGCATCATTGGAGTCGTGTTCAATTGATCTATTTCACAAAAGAAGGACCATAGGTAAACATAGTGTGCATGCTTGGAGCATGGCATAACTATTGTTTTAATTCAAGTATTAAGTTGATAATTCGAAACATTACATGAATAATGAGTAATCAATATGGTGCTTAGATAAAAGGTGTTTTTTTATTTACTCTCAAAGTGTTGGGGTAATATAGGATTAGTATTATTCTTGTGTTTCACTTTGCATGTTTTGACTTCCCGAATAACTAGGTTATTCAAACCGTCCACAGTCAATCATACTTTGGACGTAGGTATTGAGGCAAGACTATCATGAATGGGTCTGTAGTCTGTCTAGGTGGCTAGACTTAGCTGCAGTATTCATGAGTACTCCTGGAATAAGATTCGAGTATTGGATTAAACCCACGCTCATTTGAATCACTTCATGGATTTTAACACGAGTGAATCATGAGACGATAATATCTTATATTCTTCAAACCTAGAGATATGAGTTGTTGACTATGAGTTGATTATACATTGATTGTATGAAAACACATCAGTAACTTGATGTTATAAAACGTGCCTTTGTGTATGATTCAATAAGTAGTTAGTACAAGCATATGAGTCGAAGTTTATCCATTCCTTTTACCTCATAAGGATAAAAGCGATATCTGTGGGCCCTTTGATGGTTTAGTGATGACACCCCTAAGTGCTTGGCCAAGCCTGGACTGATTTGATTTGTTCAATTAGTCAGTTGTCATAAATCGGAAATCGGGAAACAACAAATGGACAGAGAGAATGATTATAATCCATGTCTCAGTCCATATGATATCTTGAATGGAGGAATATATGATCACTTATCTAATGGACGCGTCATTTGATTTGTTCAGAGTTCGACAACGGCTTTAAGAGCTACGATTGCTAGTCGGGTTATGAAGTCGTACATGCAATAATAGTTATTAGACTTATCCAAGTGGGAGACTGTTGGATTAGTGTCTAAGTCCATAACTATAATTGGTATGACTTGACCCGACCCGGCATGGTCCATTTGGGTTGCACTTCACCGGAACAATTTGTATGGATAGAATTATGAGAAAAGGATATTTATGATTTATTAATATATTATAAGTTATAATATATTAATATGAAATCATATTATTTAATTAGTATTGATCAAAGAATTAATTTGGAATTAATTTAGTAATCAAAAGAGGCTAATTAAATATGGACTCTTATATATATATATATATATATATATATATATATATATATATATATATGGAATGGGCCAAGGTTTATTTAGGATGGGCTAAGAGTGTATGGAAGTCCATGGAGCTTTTAACCCATGGATCCTATGTAAATGAAAGGTCATGGGTATTAGGGTTTACATGGATGTAACCCTAATCCCCCATAATATATAAAGGGGTCCTTGGCTCAAAAAATTGGCACTAGTGTGTGAAAGAAAAGGTGGCCAATTTTAGTGAGCTCCACATTCTATCAAAGTAAATCCAAGTTGTTTTGGTGATTTGTGATTCCACTTGAGGCATTCACATTATTGGTGCTAGGCTCTTAAAGCTCCAAGGAATCAACCACAAGAAAAGGTATGTAATTTTATCTAGTTTTATTATGCAAGTAACATATGATTATATGCTAGTTAGGGTAATACCGTGGAATATTCAAGTTTGCATGTATAATAGAGAAAACATAGATCCAAGGTATTTAGGGTTGCATATACACCTTAGGAGTGTTAGAATGCTCAAAACCCAATAGATCCTATACTGGAGGAGATGTCGGACTACCATTGGCTGGGGTGAGGTAGGGTAGAGAGTGATGGGGAGCACTGAGATGGTGCTCAAGACGACTTAGCAGATTCAACAGGTCAGACAGAGGTTACTGACGACCTAGAGTCTCCAGAAGAGTTACGCAGACCGGCGACGACCCGAGATAGAGTTCCAGGTGGGAGATTTTGTCCTCATGAAGGTATCCCCATGGAAAGGGGTGATCCGATTCAGGAAGCGGGGCAAGCTGGGCCGTAGATACATTGGTCCTTTTAGGGTGATCGCCCGAGTGGGTAAGGTAGCTTACCGGTTGGAGCTACCTGCAGAGTTGAGCCAGACTCATAACACCTTCCACGTGTCTCAGCTGAGGAAGTGTGTAGCCGATGAGACGGCAGTGGTACCGCTATAGGACATCCAGGTTGATGCAAACCTGAACTATATTGAGAGACCGATAGCGATTTTGGATAGAAAAGTTAACACCCTGAGGAACAAGGAGGTGCAACTAGTTAAGGTGCAGTGAGAGTACCGCAAAGGATCAGAGTGGACTTGTGAGCCGGATTCCAAAATGCGGGAGCAGTAACCAGATTTGTTTGTGGAGCATGACTTCGAGGGCGAAGTCTGATTCTAGTGGGGGAGAATTGTAACATCCCGACCCCCAGGTATAATACTTTTATAATTTTCATGATTTTTATTGAGCAACTCGACGATTTGGAGGCCCCAACTCGTCGAGTAGAGAAGGGTTTTGGCCACGTGGGTTTTACGCCCGACTCGACGAGTTGGCGCTATGAGAGGAAACCCTAATTTCCCGGGGTTGTGTCCTATTTAAAGGACCTTAAGCCCTCATTTCTGCCTCCAACGTTACCCTACTCCCCTGTGTGAAACCCTAATCTTGTAGATTGATCTAAGAGAGAAAGAAGAGCTAACTTTGAGCATTCTAGTGCACTTTTGGAAGAGAAGAGAAGAGTAGCAAGGCTTGGAACGAGGAGGGACTATTGGATCCAGTTTTTATCCATACCTAGCTTCTGTTTGAAGGTAAAAGTCACCACCTTGCTCATTATTTTGATTAGATCTCGTGTTTAGGAAGTTTTAGGGCTTTTTCCATCTTTCCTTGAGACTTTAAGTATTATAAGCTTGCCAAGAGATTGAGACTTCGGATCTGGACCTTATGAGGTCCCTTAAGCCCAAAGGTCCAAGCTTTATCAAGCTAGAGGAGAGCTTTTATGCTTAGTGTAGAGTTGAATTTTATTGTAATATGTCGAATTTGTGTAATAGTCTTTTTCGTATGTTCCATTATGTATTTACTGAGGCATCTGTTTTACGAAGATTTAATGTATAGCCTTAGTATTTTTTGTACTTTTAGTCTCCTATAAATAGGAGCTGAACATAGAGTAGATAATAGAGTTTTCCCATTTCTATTATCATTTTGTACTCGTGTTCATTGGAAGTAATGAGAGCTTAAACCAGACCGTATTTACTTCTCGTGTTCATCTTTACTATGATTTTGATTCTTGTACTCGATTAATCATTTCTACAATTGGTATCAGAGCAGGAATCTATACTGCAAAGATCTGATTTTCAATTGAATCTCTAGTTTTTGAGTCGCGAGTTTGTCTCAAAAGTTTCCGCACTATTTGATTCTGAAAATCATCTCTGATCTACAATTTTGATTTGATTCTGTGTTTGAATTGTGTAATCGAGTAATCGTTTTTGAGTTTCTGATCAATTCAGTCATTTAATTTCAAGTTTCTTCAAGTTTTTCTGAAAAATCTTATCCGTACGTTAATGGCGAATTTCAATATTAACACGATGACTTCATTTTCTCATATGTTAGGATCTTCTACGAAGATTCCTATGTTGATCCCGAAGTACTATGATCAGTGGGCTGATCGAATGGAGGATTACATGAACGGATTGGACGAGGAACTCTGGAGCTACATAACTGGAATCGCTCAACCTCCACCAAATGTTCAACATACTGGATCATCTGGATCAGCTCTTGCAGTTACTGATCAATCCACCAGGCTGAAGAACAACGAAAAGCGATGTTTAAGAGAATTACGAGGTGCCTTGCCACCTGTTGTTTACAATTACATCCGTGGTTGTAAAACTCCAAAAGACATCTGGAATACTCTTAAGGAAAAGTATCAGGGAAGCGAGAAAACGAAGATAAACTCTGTTAAACAATGTCTTGTGGAGCTGAAAGAGTTCAGACAAAAGGAGAGTGAAACGATTGAAGTTTACTATGATCGTCTTAATGAACTGATCTATATATGCAATCGTTATGGAATCATAAGGCCATCAATGGAGTTCAATCTCACTTTTATGATGGGACTTCGTAAGGAGTGGAGAAGTGTCAGTATGATGGTGAAGAATCAACAAAGCTTCGATACTTCATCTCTGAATGATTTGTATAATCAGTTGAAAACTCACGAAAGTGAAGTAAATGAGATGGCTGAAGAGTCGAAACTGAGTTTGGGTGGTCCTTTAGCTCTTGTTTCGAAAGTGTCTAAGAAAGAAGCTGTTGAGAAAGATGATTCTGATGAAGAAGGCTTTATAATGAATTCTGATGATGAAGCGGTTGCTTTTTACTCGAACAACCGAGTTAAAAAGTTTTTCAAGAAACCTTTCAATCCTAAGGTGAAACAGAATGATGTGAAAGGAAGTTTCGTGAATAAGTATGTGGGTGAGGAGAAGAAGAAATTCGAGAAGAATGAAGTGAAGGCAACTGAAGCCAAAATTAAGAAGAAACTTAAGGGAGATTCGGGCATTGACTGTCATTACTGCAACAGAGCAAATCATTTGGCTAATGATTGTATGCTTCGTAAGAAAGAGGAGAAAAAGAATAGGGTCAAGGACGAAGCCTATTATGTTGAGAGATTGGAAGAAGTTCGCGCAAAGACGAAGGGGTTATCTTTGGTTGCTTAAGGCGAAGGTGAAGAGGATGGCACTTATCAGATCTGGTCTTCAGCATCTGACGATGAAGAGATGCGTAATCCGACGCATGGTGCTATGTTCGCATAGTTTGAAGAGGATGTGGATGAAAAGGTGATTGGTTGCTATTTCATGACCAAATCAGGAGACAAATCACCAATGACAACCAAGGTACGTGCTATTCTTCAGTCTTTTAACATTCCTTTACAAGCTTATGATTCTAAAATAATTGCATTTGATGATGATGTTGCTTACTTTGATACAATTGTGGTGTCTGCTAGTAATGAAGCTAAGAAACTGAACATCCAGTTGCTAGAGACCCAGAAATTGTTAGATTCGAAAAGAAGCAGGGTAAAGTATTTGGAAATGCAATTGAATAATGTAAATAATGATAGGGAAAATCTAGACAAGGATGTTCGAATGTTACTTGCACAACGAAATATCTACTGTAATTCTGCAAAGAGATTATATGCTAAATTGACTTCATTGCATCATTCGTCTGACATTAGCAAAGAAAAACATAGGAAATTGTTTCCTTTTCTTGTTTTCGAAAGAGAGAAAGTTGATAGTTTGTCCTATGATTGTGAGAAAACTATAGCAGAATTCGATAAAGTGTCTGATAATCGATTTGCTTTTGGTATTGTTAAGATAGACGAATATTTGAATGCTGATGAACTTGTTGAGATAGTGAATGATACTTTGACCAAAATTGAACAAATCAAAATTTTGAAAAGAACTGAGAATTCGAAAATTGACTCTCAATCTAATTTTGTTGATGTAGATGATAATTCTGATAGTTTTAGTGAAATCAGTGAATTGAGGAGGAGGAAAGTATCGATTGTTCTTAGTTATCTATCATTAATGTCTCCTATAAGTCAAAAGTTAAAGAAATTTGTGATGATTCGATGGTTAAGGATGACACTGATAGACCCTCTACTTCGAAAGTGTGTGACTTTGATCATGTGAGTGTAAGAGACAGCCAAATAGATAGTAGTGATGATGAGAATGAAGAAAAGGTTTCGAACAATTCTAAGCAAGAAAAGAATGTTTCGAATGAAACATCCATTCCACGGGTTGTTGATCAAGTGTATGGAGATACTGAAAATTTCGACAAAATCGTATCTGAAAAAGGAGCTCATTATTTGGAAACAAATACAGTTGTGTATCCAAATTTTAAGTGTACAGATGATGTTGTATTTCCGAATCAAGTGTTTGTTACTACTAGAAATGTTGAAAACATCAAACCTGAGTTCAACAAAATGGTCGAAGATGATAACAAGAAAACAACAGACGGAGGATTCTTTTCAAACCAAAGCACTGTCGAAAACAATCTAACAAAGAATTCGTATGTTTTTCAAAGACAAAAACCACAAAGAAAATGGATTGATAAACAAGAAATTACAAAAGAGATTTTGAAACAAGAATCAAATGACACAAATGAAAATGTGAAACTTAATTCACAAGAATTTAAAGATCTTGTTGAAAATTTTTTGAATGAAAAAGGAATTTCAAAAAGACAGGCACGAAAAAGAATTTTTTGGCAAGTAGTGTCAAATGAAAAACAATCAAACTTACCAATCAAGAAAATGTGTGAAACCGAGTTGCCTAAATCAGTGAAAACAAAGATTTCAACTTGTTCGGATAAAAAGAAAAATCCCGCTCAATCAATTTCGTTTGATACTGAAAAATCTTCAACAAAATCTTCAAAATGAACATCTTCGAAGACTTTCCAAACAAATGTGCAACAAAAGAATTTTAATTCACAAAGCCAACAAAAGTTTTCAACTTCAACTTCATCCTTTCAAAAACCAACAAACAGTCAAAACCGATTTTCTTCAAATAGAACAAATCGAACTTTTGCTGATGTTCGTCCATTTAACAATGATCGAAAATTTGAGAATATTTGTAAATTTGACAATGTTCGAAAATTCGAGAATGTTCGAAAATTTGACAATGTTTGAAAATTTGAGAATGGTCGAAAATTCGAAAACATTCGAAAGTTTGCAGATCCTCAAACAGTTGTGCATGATAAATCCACAAAATCTGCAAAGTTTACTCCACAAAAACCAAATTTTCCGAATCCTTCTGCACACGAAGCCACTAAAGTTTCGTACACAAGAGGTTTATCTGGGGAGGAAACAATCAATCATTGGCTTGAAAACAAAGGGAGAAAGTATCAATCAGGAAAGTTTTCTCAACATCAAATCCAGAAGGCCTATGAACAGTATTTGAATGATACTTCATCTGGAAGTTCATCTTCGAAAGAATCAACTACTCCAGTTCAAAAATAGCAACCAATCCCAAAGGAAAGACTCACTGAGAAACATGAGAAGAAAATCAGTAAGAATCCAAAACTATCGAAAAATTATGTTTCGGTACCTTTAACTGACGATGTCGACTTAATTGATTCTTTCAAAACTAAAGTTCGAAATTGGGCTTTAGGTTCCAAATTTCATTCGCCTTTTCAAACTAATGACCAAGGACCCAAATAGCCTTGGGTACCTAAATTCTTTTAATGAATGCAGGTACTGTGTGACGAGCAATATGATGAGAAATGGTACATTGGTAGTGGTTGCTCACGTCACATGACAGGAAGAAAGGAGAACTTGAGAGATTTTAGAAGTTTTGAAAATGATGGTGTTGTGAAGTTCGGGAATAATCATAAGTGTCAACTAAAAGGATATGGGAAAGTAACGAATGGACAATTTACTGTATATCGTGTTGCCTATGTAGAAGGTCTTCAACATAATTTGATAAATGTTTCACAACTTGTTGTGGGCATTGGTAATCAAGTTGTGTTTAACGAAGAATGAGGTATCATCTCCAATGTTGATACGAAAGAAGTATTGCTAAAATCAAAAAGATATGGCGATATGTTCACCCTTGATATCAAACCTATTGTTGGGAAACCCTCAGTTTGTTTGGTTTCGAAAGCTTCATCTATTGTCAGCTGGCTATGACATCGATGTTTATCACATTTAAACTTTCGAAATCTCAATAAGTTGGTGATAGATGATCTTGTTCGAGGTTTACCTGTTCTAAAGTTTGATAATGATACTTTTTGTGCAGCTTGCGAACAAGGAAAACAACATCGAAAAGGACATCCAATTGTTATAGATTCGAAAATTGTTGAACCGCTGGAACTTCTTCATATTAACCTTTGTGGACCATCAACTGTTGAAACTCTCAACAAGAAACGGTACATTTTGGTTATTGTTGATGATTTTTCACGATTCACTTGGGTGTATTTTCTCAGGTTAAAATCTGAAGTCGCTCAAACAATGATCGAGTTTATCAAGAAAATTAAGACAAGTCTGAAACGGAAAGTTTGTAAAATCAAAAGTGATAATGGTTCAGAGTTTAAAAATAATGTGCTCGATTCATTCTTAACTGAGAAAGGAATTTCGCATAATTTCAAATCGCCATATACACCACAACAAAATGGTGTGGTTGAAAGTAGGAATAGGTCTCTTTGCGAAGCAGCAAGAACAATGTTGACATATGCGAATCTTTCTCAATATCTATGGGCAGAAGCAGTTTCGATAGCATGCTTTACTCAGAATAGATCTTTTATTCATCGTCGTTTCAATATAACTCCGTATGAAATCATAAATAACCGAAAGCCTAATGTCAAATTATTTCATGTGTTTGGTTGCAGGTGTTTTATCATGAATCTTAAAGATAATCTTTCGAAATTTCAAGCTAAGGCTGATGAAGGAATATTTTTGGGATATTCAAATAATTCGGTTGCATACAGAGTGTTGAATAAACGAACAAGAAAAGTTGAAGAAACGTTTAACCTCACTTTTGATGATTACTATATGAAACAAGTTGAAAAACATTTCGAACACAAACCAATTCTTAATGAATCAAATGATGAATCTGAAAGTTCTAATTCATCTGATTTTGATTATAATTTTAATTTTGGTGTTCCAGATATGGTTGTAGATGCTGAAGTCCATGCTGCTGATAATCAAATTCCTGAATCTTTGAAACATTCTGATGATTCGACAATCACATCAGATATGACTGCTAATGAAGAAAGTATGCTAGATGCTCAAGTGGAGGGGGGGCACTTGAATATTCCTTCAACTGTTGAGGGGGAGCATCCCTTCGAGGGGGAGAATAAAAGTGGAAATGAAAGTTTCGAGGGGGAGCATCAAAATGACAATTATGTCGAGGGGGAGCATAATGATAATGAAACCATAAATCTTGATGAAAATGATGAATTTCATAAATTAAATGATAATAATTCTGTTGCAGGATCTGAAAATGAAGAAATGTACGAAGATGCACCTTTAGACTTTGATCCGACATATCCACCATTGGAAAAATGGACAAGAAATCATCCGAAAGAACAAGTCATTGGAAATCCACAATATGGAGTTTTTACTAGAGCTCAAATTCGTGCAAAGAATGAGGTACTCAATGCTCGACAAGAATTTTGCACGTTTAATGTTTTCATCTCGAAAATTGAACCAAAGACAGTTAAGGTTGCAATGGAACACTCAGATTGGGTTGTTGCAATGCAAACTGAACTGGCTGAGTTCGATAGAAACAAGGTTTGGAGGTTAATTCCTAAACCTGAAAATGTTTCGATTGTCGGATTAAAATGGATTTTCAAAATCAAAACCGACAAGGATGGAAATATTGTTCGAAATAAAGCACGATTATTCGTTAAAGGATATTCGCAACAAGAAGGTATCGATTATGAAGAAACCTTTGCCCCTGTCGCAAGACTCGAGGCTTTTCGAATATTCGTGGCTTATGCAGCTCACAAAGACTTTGATGTCTATCAAATGGATGTGAAATGTGCTTTTCTCAATGGTGACCTCGAAGAAACAGTTTACGTTGAACAACCTCCAGGTTTTATAAATGAAGAATATCCTGATCATGTGTATATTTTAGATAAAGCAGTATATGGGTTAAAACAAGCACCAAGAGCATGGTATGCAACTCTTACCAGTTTCTTAAAATAATCGAAATTTAAACAAGGATCAGTTGTCCCCACATTATTTCGAAAGAAAGTTGGGAATCATCTAATGCTTGTTCAAATTTATGTCGATTGTTGGGTATATGTGTTGCGCCATTGGGCTTTGTTAAGTTCGGTCCATTGTATACACGGTTTGGGCCTGTCCAACCGTTTGTTTTGTTTAGGGTTTAGTATTTATGGTGCATGCATGCATCAGATTTGTTACGCTTTTGATAATTCTTCTTGAACAAGTATTGTAACCCTAGCACACCTCTACAGTAGCAATTCGTATTGAGTTCTTCTGAGGTGGAGCATATTAATCATTCGACATTCGTTTGATTCATCGTGATGTTCTTTGTTTCCTGTTATTTGTTATTAATTCGTTGATATCTGTTTGAATCTATCGATCTAAGAGAACTTTATTCTCATCAATTGGTATCAGAGCAGGAGGCTGTGTAAACCATACGCATCTCTTCTGTTTGAAGAATTTTCTTAGGGTTTCCACTCTTATTGGATCTATTCAGCCGTCATTCCTTCACTGACGTTTTTAATAGATCTCGTTTATTACTCTATTCGATCTTTACAAGTCTGATTCTTAGCAGATATCTGAAAAAGTTCATCATGTCTCATGAAGATTCACAAACCAATCTGATCAATGTCTCCAACAGTATTGGATCTACAACCAGACTCCCGATTTTATACACTCAGGATTATGAAGTTTGGACGCATCACTTTGAGGACTACGTAGTTGGCTCAGAAGACAATGGCTATCTTATCTGGGAAGCAATAACATGGGGTGCTTTTGTTCATTCTGGCACAAACAGAACTATCAAAACTCAAACGGAGTACAACAAAATCCTAACTGACGTGGAGAAGATTCCTCAAGATGAAAAGGATAAGTTGTTGTGTAACGTTAAAGCCGTGAGAATGATCCGATTCGCTTTACAGTCGGATACCTTTCATTTGGTAAGCCCATGCACCACAACAAAAGAGATCTGGGATAGACTCAAAGAGTTGTATTCCACTGATGAAGACCTAGAGCATTCTATCCAAACTCTATTTCTCTCTGAGTTCAGTGCTTTTCAACAAAATCCAGATGAAAAACTCATTCAGGAATTCGATCGTTTCAACCATCTCTTGAGCAAGATGATCAAGCACGATATTGGAAGGGAAGTGATCGAGCAGAAGGTCACATTTATGAATGGTTTAAGACCCGAATGGATGGTTGTGGTATCAACTGTGAAGGCTCATGAGCAGTTTAAAACCTATTCATTAGCGAAGATGGTGGGTATTCTCAAGTCGCATGAAAGTGTTGTGACAAAAGAAGCGAAATTGGTGTCTGGTATGGGATCCTTGGCCCTTCTCTCTAAGGCGAAGAATGTGGTAGAAGATGAAGAAGAGTCTGAAATGTCAGAATGCCACCTGACAAGCGAAGAGTATGCTATGATGGTTTCCAACCCGAAGAGGTTTGCTCGCAAAAAGTTTCCAATTGCCAAGAACCGAAACTGGCAGGGAAGCTACAGGTCCGAAAAAGAGAAAGAGGAGAACAAAACTACTCCTCAGAAAGAACAAGAGAAGAAGGAGAGAAAACTGGTAGGAGACTCCGGATATGATTGCAACTTCTGTCATGGCAAAAACCACTTTGCCAAAGATTGCATGTTGAGAAAGTTACCGGAGAAGAAGGAGGGTGGAGAAGATGAAGCATACTATATGCGTAAGCTGGAGGAGATAAAGAAGAAGAAAGCGTCTAACAGTTCGATGAATGCTTTGATTGTGCAGGAGAATGTTGTAAATCATGAGTTCGGTGGTGTGGAGGTCTGGTCTATAGACTCAGAAGACGAAGAAGTACGTAGACCCACACATGGCAAGGTGTTTGTGGCGAAAGATGAGAGTGATGAGTTTGCTGGGAGATGCTTGATGGTGTCAGCTGGAGTGTCGCAAATGAGGGGCTACACAACCGAAGGCGAGTGTGGTGAGGCGAACCTGAAGGAAGATAAGTGTTTTATTGCCAAGCCTGTGAGTGAGAGGATCGACGATTGCGATTAATTGATCAAGAAGGTACAATCCATTCTCGAAACACTTAAAGTTCCTGTAACAAACTATGAAAATTAATTAAACGAATTAAAATTTAAATTTTCTAGTTTAAGTGGCAGTCTAATGCAAACACGCCTCACAAATGCTAACCTAACCGATCAAATTAGCAGGGTGACATCCAAGAGTGAGGAGCGAAGGATGTGGATAGAGAAGACGGAGTTAGAGTTAGTTAGGACTAGAGATGAAGTTATTTATTTGCAACGTGATAATTTGAAACTTATGAAACAAAGAAACATTTTTTGCTTGATTGCTAAACGTTTATATACAAATATCACTCAATTGCATTTAGATTGTGAAATTGGCAAAAAGATTCACAAAATGATTTTGCCCTTCCTAGAGTTAAAGGAGGACGAAGTTGATATTGATGGTTATAACTGTGAATCTATTGCCTCTTCAGATAATATCTCTGATTCCTACAGGGTTGGTCTGCACAAAATCGAATCCTTTATCAAGTCCAAAGACCATAAGGACATGCTCAAAAATCTTTTGGACGAGAACGATAAATTGAAAATCAAGACCGAAACCATACAAAAATTTGACTCATTGAATGCCAAATTAAGTTCATAAAACAAAATAAATGTTGAAAACACTTCTGAATTTGACGAGGAAAGTGATATGAACAAAATTTCTATAGAGGATGTGGTTGACTGTTCGGAAATTGTCAAGAGCGAAACCGAACCTACCAAAGGTCTTGTATCTAAAAATTCAGTTGAGTTCGCTCGAGCGTCCCAAGATAAATCCAAGGTCCTGAAACCAAAAGCAGTGGTTTATCAAAAGGTACAAACTGTACCAAACCAAGTATACACCACGTCAGGGGTTACTTAGAAACAAACAACCAAACTGACAGCGATTGTAAACGAAGATAATGCAGGTGGTTGTGACAGTTACTTTTGGTCTGATCCAATCGACAATGCAGACGATACTGTTGGTTTATCAGAGAGAACCTCATTGTAACATCCGGGAATTTGGGTATATCTGTTTAACCCTTCCTCTTCTCCAAATTGTCAAGAGAAGCCCCTTAATGGAAATGTTGCAAAGGAGTACGCTGGGCGTACTGAAGAGTACGCTGCGCGTACTCATTCGCTTTTAATAAACGCGGACTCCATGAAGTACGCTGGGCGTACTAAAGTTACGCTGGGCGTAACCGGCCCAGATGCAAAACCCTACTTTAGACTTGAGCCCTATATAAAGAAGGTTATGGCCTTATCCTCAGCCACCATTTGAGTGAGTGAAACCCTAAAAGAGAGCCAACCTTCGTTCTAAGCTTGTGTGAGTGTTTTTGGAGCTAAAGTGCCTTTGTGTGTTAGTAAAGAAGAAGAGGAGATTCTTGTGAAGGCTAGAAGTTGGAGTGCAAGCTTGGATCTGAGTTCTACAGAGGGAGAAGCTTCACTTGGAGGTAAAAAGCTTAGAACTTTCCTTGTTGTTATGGTTGTGTGCTTCTTGGACCAATTTTAGGGTTTTTGGTCCCAAGCTTGAGGCTTTATGAGTTGATGCACTCCAGAGCTTAATAACCTGTCCTTTTAAGTGTTTCTTGTGGTGGAGAACCATAAAAATAAGGCCTTGATCGTGTGAATCTACCCATGCATGAGTTATGAGCACTTTGGGTTAAGAAAGCAAGAGTTTTCATGTGTTGTGGCCTTATCAGCCATGCAAACGCTTAAAGTTGTTAACTTTATGGAGTAAGAGATGTTAGGAAGTCCAGATCCAAGAGTTGAGCTAAGGTCTTAACGGGTTAAGACCCAGAAAATGGATTAAGCAAGCCTGATGGTACGCGCCGTGTAATTCCAGTACGCCCCGCGTACTGGGTTGAGGTCCCCGATTAGTTCCTTGAGTGTTTGGGTACGCTGAGCGTACCAGGGGGGTACGCCCCGTCTAACTCCTTCTGGGGGTTTTTGGGCTAAGCATTTTGTTGGGCCTTGAGTGTTGGGCCGGGAGTTTGGACCTCATGTAATAGAGTCTTGGACTAGAGAAGTGTATTTATGTGCTTTGGGCCTTTGGTTTGGACTTGCCTTTTTGGTTGGGATTTGGGCCGTGTGAGGGCCCATTTATTATTGGGCCTTGGTGCGCCCAATGGACTTAGGGCATTAATGGGCGGATAGGTGGTCTATCTTTAGACCCAATAAGTGAGAGGTTGGACTTAGAGTCCGGTGCGTAGCAACAGTGATTATAGGAGCTGTTCTTCATCCGAGGTGAGTCTTCTGACTATACTTTACCTTGAGTGGTAATTAGAGTTATGTGACAGAGTATCTTATATGCTATGTATGTGATGTGTTGCAATGCATTATTTCTATGTGATTTATGCTGTATGTATTCCAGAGTTTACAGAGTTAGGACCGGAAGGTCCACAGAGTTAGGATCAGAGGGTCCACAGAGTTAGGACCAGAGGGTCCACAGAGTTAGGGCCAGAGGGTCCACAGAGTTACGGCCAGTAGGCCCATAGAGTTATAGCCTCGAGTGGCTAATATGTGTTATATGTGGTATTTTGGGGAACTCACTAAGCTTTGTGCTTACCGTGTTATGTGTTTTGTGTTTCAGGTTTTCTCGAGATCGCGGGACGGCACCGGCTTGATTGTACACACCAGAGAAAGAGTTATATTTTGAGGATCCTGGATTATTAATGGAGTTGTGCTCTGTAATTTGAATAAACGAGATTTTATACAATTTGTTATGAAAAGTATGCGGTTTTAAAATGAAAAATCTATTTGAAAATTTACGGCGTTACAAGTTGGTATCAGAGCCTTGGTTTGAGGCATTCGGATGCACCTTCGGGTATATCTGGACTCAAACTGAGGAATTGAGGAAAATTTTCAAAATAAAGGATTTTTTCTAAAACGAGCAAGAGTTCCTAAGAGAAAACGAGAAAGAGCAGTGTGTACAATCAGCCAGAGCCCGAACGGTGATTTCCCAAAATACCCTTACCTTATGTGTTTATGAGATATTATGAGATATTATGCATGCTAGAGATAGGCTAGGTATTTCATATTTTAGGACTAGAGTGGCCTGATTTGTGATGCCTTAGCCTAGGAGTTGCTGTTATCTGTGATGCGTTTTCGAGTATGTGCTGAGTAAGAGTATCCAGCAGGAATCCTTGTGGAGAGGGATCGAGTAGAGGAGTAATCTAGGAAAGATACCTAGATGAGCATTTGTGGAGCGTACCGAGAGAGTAGCTAGATACCCGCGGGGGTAGAGTTTCAGAGTTCGGTGATGTCTTTTGAGTATGAGTAGAGCAAGTGGAGTTATCACCTAGAGCGGGTTTTACGTGTTATTTCGATGCCCGAATGCTGCTTGCTTCGTGCTTTGTGGAATTCCCGATGATGGGAGTCAGCTACCAAGTGAATGTGACGATATTCAGGAGGTAGATGACTGGCATCATAAGGAGTTTCTCAGTAGCTGATGGCGGAGAAGTGTGAGAACCTAGGAAGAGCCTAGGAAGTGACCTTAGTCAGATGAGTACGCGGACAGAGTAGAGCATTTCGCTGGGAAGCGAGCACACGTAAAGAGATTTATAATCGAGAAGGTTGAGCAGCTATTTAGGAACTATGGGATGGTTCGTGTGGAAAGTATGGGTAGATGTGGCAGGTAGTATGGGCCCGTACTACTGAAAGCATAGGACCCATACTCGATGCAGGGGGCATACCAGAGAATTCTAAGTAGCAGATTGAGAAGTGATGTCATGGTTCAAGTACCATGATTGGCAACAGATTGAGAAGTGTTGTCATGGTTCGAGTACCATGATTGGTAGCAGATTGAGAAGTGATGTCATGGTTCGAGTACCATGATTTGTAGCAGATCGAGAGGTGATGTCATGGTTCGAGTACCATGATTCGTAGCGGATTGAGAAAAGGTAACGTGGTTCGGGTATCATGATTCATAGCAGATCGAGAGGTGGCCACATGGTTCGAGTACCATGACCCGTGGCGGTTAGTGTTACCGGTTCTACCAGTTATTCCGTTGTGATTATCTAGACTGAGATCAGATGTAAAAGAATAAGGGGGACGGAGGGCCATGATGAACGAGCATCCCTTAAAAGGGAAATCGAGTTAGCTCCAAGGGAGTGTTGGTGAGATGCCAGTTGGAGTTGCAAGACTCAGGGATGAGTAGAGATGGTGCGTTATGGGAGAATACGGTCTGGGCTGAGCAACCGGCTGATGGTGGAGATGTCATTTTCTGTGACCTGAGCGGTGCTATTTCTGTTCCTGTGGGAAACATGAGAGGTATTGAGATTTTCGGTTTCCAAAGTTGGGGACGAGCCCTGTGGGGTAGCTTTGGTTGCGATCTTTCATCAGAGTATTTGGGCAGTATGTCTGCCGAGAGGTGATGTTAGAGCCTGAGAAGGTTGTCAGCGAGGACTGAGATGGTTAGGACAAAGATACACCCTATTTGAGCTTAGTAGGGCATGTATTAGCTGCAGCGGAAGACGATCAAGAAGAGGACATTGGGGCGGTGGCTCTTATTGTCTACGATGAGTATCGAGTGTGGTAATGAGGACTCCACTCTTATTACAACCCACGTGATGGAACGTTGGTTGAAGAGTCGAGGATGAGGAATATGATAGTTCGTTATTTTCAGGCTGAGAGTCAGGGCTACGACTGGACAGCTGAGATGTCCGGTAGTGGGATGGTACGAGATTCTGAATGACTAGAGGTAGTCATGATGAGAAGTTTCTGAGGATTTCATCAGAGATTCGGGGTATTTGGAATTGCTTGACCTCCATCGGGGAGATCATCGAGCATTGCGTATCACCTTCCAAGAGTAGGTGCGATGTTGTCAGTAAAAACAGTCTGTGGGTTAGATTGTTGGCGAACCAATTGGTGATGGTTCGAACCCTGAATGGGGGAGAACCGTGTACTTTTGAGGAGATTAGAGATTTGTTCAAGGGTGGTTAGAGAACTGGATAGAGAGGCCTGCGGTGTGGATTCCTGAGACCAGAGTTATTGGTGGTAAAGGGGAGGTGCAGAGTGAGATAGTGCATGTGGTACGTGTTTGAGAAAGAATGAGTGTCTCCATGGCAAGTGGCCATTGGTCGGAGACCTTATGGTGGTTAGGAATCCTTCAAGGTTAAAATGGTGAATTTGAGGTGGTTGGCTTGTGAGGTTAGTTCGGCGGTTGAGAATTTCTGGTTCAAAGTATGGGCTATTATATGCAGTATGGGAAGGGAAGAAGTTGATTAGGCAACCAACTTCAGGGTCGTTATAAGTATTCTTGCATGAGTTTTGAGCAATAGAAGAGGAAGTATCGGATTGTCATGTTCGTGTTCCGAGTCATTGGTAATTTTTTCATGTTTAAATTGGAGATGGAGTATCCGGGGTTACAAGTGGCATGAGAGAAAGACCGGTTGCGAGATTCCGAGGAAGCAATGCGGTATCTGAGTATGATGCCATGAGTATGAGATCAGTGGTAGAGTCAAGACACTGCAAGGCGTTGTGATGGTATTCCGGGGTGTCCGAGATTAATGTCCTAAAATCTCGGATTATTTTGAGTTTGAGTTGAGATGTCGAGTGGTGTATCAAGTGTCTATGGTTCCGGTGGGGGCCCTTCAGTTAATTGACATCAAATGGATTTATTTGAGAATGTGAATTGCAGCGAGAAAAAGAGGTTTTATCAGGACGGTGGTCGTCCGAGGTAGTGATTCTTAGCCTGGATGGGTGTGTGTGTACCTTGGGCCGCAAAGCATGAGTTAATGATCGCAGTGTGATGTCAACCTGAGGATGAGATTGTGAAGTGGTAAGAGTTAGTGGGGTGGGACTGCGAAGAGCTGCAGTTCAATGAGTTAGTGCAAAAGGGTGTTGTGATGCTACGGGGAGCCGTAGTACTCACTAGTCAGAAGAGGGTGTTGTGATGCTACGAGGAGCCGTAGTACTCACTAGTCAGAGAGAGGGTGTTGTGATGCTACGGGGAGCCATAGTACTCACTAGTCAGAGGAGGGTGTTGTGATGCTACGGGGAGCCGTAGTACTCACTAGTTAGAGAGAGGGTGTTGTGATGCTACGGGGAGCCGTAGTACTCACTAGTCAGAAGAGGGTGGTGTGATGCTACGGGGAGCCGTAGTACTCACTAGTCAGAGAGGGGGTGTTGTGATGCTACGGGGAGTCGTAGTACTCACTAGTCAGTAGGAGGTTGTTGTGATGCTATGGGGAACCGTAGTACGCACTAGTTAGCGATAGGTTGTTATGTTGAAGCATTCTTGATCAGAGCATGACACAGAAGAGTTTTAGGCTTGAGTAGCCCTAATCTATGAGTTTTTGGGAGCCTGGTGGTCGGACCAGGGGCAAGACCGGGGTCTCCTCAATGATCGGGAATCATTATATTCTGAGTAAGGTGTGGACATCGCAATCCGAAGGGATTGGATAAGTGAAGTACGCATGGGTTGCGGGTCACGAGTCATGAGTTGAGTGGGTCTTGGGGACGAGTGGTTACAACTACGGGTCGGACCAAACTCTCGAGTTGAGTTGAGTCCTGGTGGTGTGTTGGATAGGTGAGATGAGATTCTGGAATCGGAGGTAGGATTCCATATGAGGGGTATTGTTCGTCATCTGATGTCTTAGACCTGAGTAGGTCAGGGCCTTGGTTCAGGAGGTGCAGCGGGATGCACGAAACTATTGAGCAGTAATCGACAGAGTTCAGGGGTGATCCGATCTTCAATAGAGTGTAGTGTTCGCTTGAGGGAAGCGAACTGCGTGTCTTGTGCGTCACCAAGAGTCGAGACAGTTATTATAAGATGGGAATCGGTGAAACCTTTTTGGTTATGGGATGGGTGAGCATGAGGTTCATCTATTGGGTTATTAAAGTAAGAGAATATTCCCAGGCGAGCATGATCAATTTCTGGTGTCCAAGATTAGAGTTTTGGGTTCATCCCCTCTGATGAATCCTGATGTTGGTGCTTGCAGTAGGTCCTAGAGAAAGGGGGGAGATTATGATCTTTCTGTCCTTTTGAGTTGAGATCGGGTTTGATCAGGGAATCAGGGTTGGTAGAGTGTTCTTAGAGTCTGTTAGTCGGCGGGCGGTTAACAGGATGATGATTCGAGTGTGATCTGGCCAGGGATAGACCGCAAGAGTTTTCAAGCTCTGAAGATTCAGATTGAGTACCGCAGCGACAGTTGGGTCTGCCCTTTTGGGTCAGGAGACCCTGGTGGGATCGAGTATCTATGGAAGCGATTGTTGTATGGTTTAAGGACCTTCGGTAGCGCATCTCGGGTAGTTGGGTTCGATCTATGTATGGTAAGGAGCGATTTCGAGGGCGAAATCTAATTCAAGTGGGGGAGAATTGTAACATCCGGGAATTTGGGTATATCTGTTTAACCCTTCCTCTTCTCCAAATTGTCAAGAGAAGCCCCTTAATGGAAATGTTGCAAAGGAGTACGCTGGGCGTACTGAAGAGTACGCTGCGCGTACTTATTCGCTTTTAATAAACGTGGACTCCATGAAGTACGCTGGGCGTACTAAAGTTACGCTGGGCGTAACCGGCCTAGATGCAAAACCCTAATTTAGACTTGAGCCCTATATAAAGAAGGTTATGGCCTTATCCTCAGCCACCATTTGAGTGAGTGAAACCCTAAAAGAGAGCCAACCTTCGTTCTAAGCTTGTGTGAGTGTTTTTGGAGCTAAAGTGCCTTTGTGTGTTAGTAAAGAAGAAGAGGAGATTCTTGTGAAGGCTAGAAGTTGGAGTGCAAGCTTGGATTTGAGTTCTACAGAGGGAGAAGATTCACTTGGAGGTAAAAAGCTCAGAACTTTCCTTGTTGTTATGGTTGTGTGCTTCTTGGACCAATTTTAGGGTTTTTGGTCCCAAGCTTGAGGCTTTATGAGTTGATGCACTCCAGAGCTTAATAACCTGTCCTTTTAAGTGTTTCTTGTAGTGGAGAACCATAAAAATAAGGCCTTGATCGTGTGAATCTACCCATGCATGAGTTATGAGCACTTTGGGTTAAGAAAGCAAGAGTTTTCATGTGTTGTGGCCTTATCAGCCATGCAAATGCTTAAAGTTGTTAACTTTATGGAGTAAGAGATGTTAGGAAGTCCAGATCCAAGAGTTGAGCTAAGGTCTTAACGGGTTAAGACCCAGAAAATGGATTAAGCAAGCCTGATGGTACGCGCCGCGTAATTCCAGTACGCCCCGCGTACTGGGTTGTGGTCCCCGATCAGTTCCTTGAGTGTTTGGGTACGCTGAGCGTACCAGGGGGGTACGCCCCGCGTAACTTTTTCTGGGGGTTTTTGGGCTAAGCATTTTGTTGGGCCTTGAGTGTTGGGCCGGGAGTTTGGACCTCATGTAATAGAGTCTTGGACTAGAGAAGTGTATATATGTGCTTTGGGCCTTTGGTTTGGACTTGCCTTTTTGGTTTGGATTTGGGCCGTGTGAGGGCCCATTTATTATTGGGCCTTGGTGGGCCCAATGGACTTAGGGCATTAATGGGCAGATAGGTGGTCTATCTTTAGACCCAATAAGTGAGAGGTTGAACTTAGCTCCTAATTGAGATTATTGTGGGTTTGGCACAGAGTTAGAGTCCGGTGCGTAGCTGCAGTGATTATAGGAGCTGTTCTTCATCCGAGGTGAGTCTTCTCACTATACTTTACCTTGAGTGGTAACTAGAGTTATGTGACAGAGTATCTTATATGCTATGTATGTGATGTGTTGCACTGCATTATTTCTATGTGATTTATGCTGTGTGTATTCCAGAGTTTACAGAGTTAGGACCGGAAGGTCCACAGAGTTAGGAGCAGAGGGTCCACAGAGTTAGGACCAGAGGGTCCACAGAGTTAGGGCCAGAGGGTCCACAGAGTTAGGGCCAGTAGGCCCACAGAGTTATAGCCTCGAGTGGCTAATATGTGTTATATGTGGTATTTTGGGGAACTCACTAAGCTTTGTGCTTACCGTGTTATGTGTTTTGTGTTTCAGGTTTTCTCGAGATCGCGGGACGGCACCGGCTTGATTGTACACACCAGAGAAAGAGTTATATTTTGAGGATCCTGGATTATTAATGGAGTTGTGCTCTGTAATTTGAATAAACGAGATTTTATACAATTTGTTATGAAAAGTATGCGGTTTTAAAATGAAAAATCTGTTTGAAAATTTACGGCGTTACACTCATGGAGGGTTAAAGGCAGATATGTGGCAGAACCAATCAACAAGCCGACACGTTTTGATGTACCAAGCACAAGTGGTACCAAAGAGATCTCAAGCGAATCAATGACAACTACAAGCAAAACCTCTTCATTGAAGAGCGAAGCTCATGTTGAGAGACCAAAGCCAAGGGCGAACATACACAAATCTCAACAGGAGCTTGCTGAACAAAAACGCCAGCGGAACAAAAGATATCAGAAGAATCTTAATGAAAGGAAGAAGTTTTGGAATTCGCAAAAACCCAGCTATGTTCGCAAAGAAAAGGCGTCAAATCCACATGCAAAAGTAAGCTCTCAGAGAGATAAGGGTCCATGCACTCACTGTCAATCTTACAGACAAGCGAACCGAAAGCCTACTTTCGGTCCCACATCAAATGGTGACAAGAACTGAAAGCCCCACTTCGGTCCTAAAGTCCATTCTCCTCATTCACGACCAAAGGAGAATCCTAACAAGAATGTCAAGGATATCAAGGGAAAACGGAAGCTTGTCTGTGATGATAGCCTTGATAAGAACCGAAAGCCAAGTTTCGGCCCCAAATCCAATCCTCCTTATTCTCAACCGAAGCAGAATTCTAACAAGGATATCAAGGATGGCAAGGGGAAAGGGAAGCTTGTCTCTAAAGACAAAATGCTAACAAAGAAGACGTTAGCTAACCCTAGTAATCACAAAAACAAGCCTGTTAAGAATCAAAACAAAAATTCTCAATCTGATTTAAATAAACTCAAAGTTTTTACCATCAAAAGGAAAGACGAAACCACACTAATAAAATGAACTTACATGGTTGATCTTTCTATAGCTATTCCATGTTCTGTAAAAGACTTACGTGGACCCAAGCAACTTTGGGTTCCTAAATCTGCTTGTTTTTTGCAGGTTATCAGTGACGAGCAGTTCGACGACGAATGGTACATTGATAGTGATTGCTCACGTCACATGACAGGAATGAGGGAAGATCTAAGGGAGTTTCGGGCTCTTAAGGATGGTGGGTGTGTCAAATACGGTAATAAATCATATGACACAATCAAAGGCTACGGTATGATCACAAACGGAGAATTCTCAATCCGAAAGGTAGCATATGTAGAAGGACTGCAGCACAATCTCATCAGTGTCTCTCAACTGGTTGTGGGAACTGGCTTGAAGGTTTCATTTGATGATGAAGGTTCTGAGATTGTTGAAAAGAAAACGAAGGCTGTCTTGTTAAAATCCAAGCGAAAAGGAGAGATGTATCCTCTAAATCTTAACCCGATTCGAGGAAAGGCAGCTGTATGCCTTCTAACAAAAGCACACTCTGACGAAAGTTGGCTATGGCACCGAAGGCTCTCACATCTCAACTTCAAGGACATAAACAAGTTGGTTATCGGTGATCATGTACGAGGACTTCCACTTCTAATACATGATAAGGAACATTTGTGCGCAACATGTGAAATGGGAAAGCAAAGCCGAAAGCGTCATCCCACAATTGTCAACACAAAGATAATCGAACCTCTTGAGCTTCTTCACATCGATCTATGTGGTCCTTCAGCATTAGAAAGCATCGGTGGTAGTAAGTATATTTTGGTTATTGTTGATGACTTTTCACATTTCACCTGGGTTTTCTTTCTTAAACAGAAATCAGAGGCAACTCCAAAGCTCAAAGCACTTATAAAGCAAGTGGAACTTCAATTAAGAAAGCTGGTTAGAAATGTCCGAAGTGACAATGGGATGGAATTCAAAAACCAAGAGTTTGAAGAATTCCTCGCTGAGAAGGGACTGACTCATAACTTCTCTGCTCCCTATACTCCACAGCAAAATGTTGTAATTGAAAGGCGAAACCGTTCGTTGTGTGAAGCAGCCCGAACCATGCTCAGTTTCGCTTCTCTACCTCTGTACTTCTGGGCTGATGCAATTGCTGATGCCTGCTATACCCAGAACCGAACCTTCCTTAACAAGAGATTTTCCATCACTCCATACAAATCTTGAATAACCGCAAGCCAAACGTCAAGTTCTTCCATGTGTTCGGTTCAAGGTGCTTTGTTTGTAACTCCAAAGAGAACTGAAACAAGTTCGACGAAAAGGCAGATGAATGGATCTTTATAGGATACTCGCTAACTTCAAAGGCATATAGGGTTCTGAATAAACGTTCGAAGAAACTTGAAGAAACCTACTATGAACCTTTGATGATAATTATGTGAAGAAAATGCAATCCAGCGAAGTACCAACGGAGGACATCTTTCCAAAATCAGGTCAAGTCTCGGTTCTAATTTCCAATCTATTTGAAGAATACGTGTTGCTCTTTGATGAAACTGAGAGAGCAATTCATTTTGAGGCAAAGGCAGCTGACAACAAGATCGATAACTTGAAGAAAATCATCGATGAAGCAGCAAAAGAAATGGAAAGCGAACATCAAGGACCAACAGAACAGCCCGATCCAAGCGAACCTCGAGATCAAGGCGAACCCGAAAGCTCAAGTGATTCTACTCATAAGTGCTCTACATTCCAGGGGGAGAGTTTATCCACTCCAAGGCGACCTGACTTACCATTCCAGGAGGAGAACCCATCTCCAACAATGACCAATGAAAGTCCAATCGAGGGGCAGAATTCTGAACCGGATGTTGAACTTGTTTCGTCATTCGAGGGGGAGAAAAACAATACAAATGACGAAGATTTTCAATCAGAATTCAAAGAAGAAATAAATGCCAAATTGGATCCTGCATATGATCCAAACTACCCTCCTTTCACAAAATGGACTAAAGATCATCCAAAAACTCAAGTAATCGGTGAAACATCTAAGGGAGTTCTTACTCAGTCTCAAATAAAAGCGAAGCAAACTGCTCTGTTCTCTCAAATAGAATTTTGCATGTTTAATTTGTTCGTCTCTAAAATAGAACCAAAAACGATTAATATTGCACTCGATCACTCTGATTGGGTACAGGCAATGCAATACGAACTTCTCGAGTTTGAGCGAAATCGAGTCTAGAGACTGATTCCCACACCGAAGGATGCATCTGTGGTTGGATTGAAATTGGTTTTCAGGAACAATATGGATATAGAAGGGAATGTCATTCACAACAAGGCAAGGCTGGTAGTCAAGGGATATTGTCAGGAAGAAGGCATAGATTACGAAGAAAATTTCGCTCCTGTAGCAAGGTTAGAATCAGTTCGGATCTTTCTGGCATACACTGCTCACAAGAATTTTTGAAGTCTTTCAAATGGACGTCAAGTGTGCCTTTCTGAATGGAGAATTAGAAGAGACTGTATATGTTGAGCAACCACCGGGTTTCGTGAATGAAAAGCATCCTGATAATTGCTATATTCTGGATAAAGCAGTCTATGGTGTAAAGCAAGCTCCAAGGGCCTGGTATGAAACCCTTACTAGTTTTCTAAAATTGTCTAAGTTTAAACCAGGTTCGGTTGACCCAACCTTCTTTTGCAAGCGAGAGGGTGACCATTTAATGATCGTCCAGATTTATGTCGATGATATCATCTTCGGTTCCACGAATCCCAGCCTCACAGCTGAATTCAGGAAGTTGATGGAGACTAAGTTTGAGATGAGCTCAATGGGTCCAATTAACTTTTTCCTTCGCTTGAATATTAGACAGGGACCCGAAGGTATATTTATCATTCAGGAGGCTTACACTAAGACCTTACTGGCTAAGTTTGGCATGATGGGAGATTCCAAAGTAAAGGTTCCTATGGCATTTGGAACGAAGTTAACACCATCTTTGGAGAAACCGGCTGTTGATATGACCCTCTATCGGCAAATGATAGGGTCTCTAATGTATCTAACAGCTAGTAGACCCGATATTATGTTTTCTGTTTGTTATTGTGCCAGGTTCCAAGTGAATCCACGCGAACCTCATATGGTGGTTGTAAAGAATATCTTCAGATATTTGAAGCGAACCTCATCTCTCGGTCTATGGTATCTTGCTAAATCAGGATTTTTTGTTCAAGAATTCTCTGATGCTGATCTTGGAGGATGTAGTTTGGACCGAAAAAGCACTACAGGCGGATGTATTTTTCTCGATGGTCAACTTGTCAGCTGGCAGTCCAAGAAACAAACATGTGTTTCACTCTCCACAGCCGAAGCTGAATATATCGCTGCAGCATCTTGTACCTCACAGGTCATTTGGATACAAAGCCAACTTAGAGACTATGGCTTGAACATGAAGAAGATTCCACTTTATTGTGACTCAAAAAGAGCTATTCGAATATGTCACAATCCAGTGCAACACTCCAAAACGAAACACATAGCACTGAGATACCATTTCATTAAAGATCACATTGAAAATGGTAATGTGGAAATTCACTTCGTAAGATCTGCTGATCAACTAGCTGACATCTTCACGAAAGCCTTACCTGAAGTAAGTTTTAATAAAATTCTCGAAGGCTTAGGTATGATGGAATCTAAATCAGGACCGAAACTACTTTCGCCTCATTAAAATTAAACAAGCGAAATAGAGCGAACGCTCAATCTATTTCGGCTCTAGATTTTTCGGGAACTGAAATGGACCGAACACGAAATAGAGCGAACGCTCGGTCTATTTCGGCTCCTGATTTTTCGGGAACCGAAATGCACCGAACGCGCGGTCCATTTCACTTCACTACTTTTAGGTGAAGTTTCGGTTGTATACTTTGTACATTATGTATAACTTTTCTTACTGCATTTCTTCTCATAAAAATCAAAAATATTTTCCTTTCAGTTTTTAATTCTTTTTCAGAAAATTTATAAAACTCAAAAATAATTTTCTTTCTGTTTTTATTTCTTTTTTAGAAAATTCATAAAATCCAAATTTTTTTTTTGTGTTTTGCTGTTTTTATTGCTTTTCATTACAATCAAAAATTCCAAAAATATCACTGAAAGGTATCATCGTTCATTCACATGATGGAGCTAGGACAGGTATATATATATTTTTATCTTTGCACTAGTTAAGTGTCCCTAGAAGCATGTTGCTGCATGTCGACCAAAGCCTCCTACACTTCAAGTGAAGCCTTACTGATTTGATATACACAAATCAAATCTTCCCAATCAGGCTGATAAACTCACTTATGTCATGAGCTACCTTACTCGTCTCATATTGAGTTAAGAGTTGTCTGCTCGGTCCTTACTATATAGCAGAGGTACTTTCGGTTCTTTAACCACCTTCTCACTTTTCTCCATCTCCTTTCGATTCATTTTCGTAACCCTTGAGACTCTCAACATTTACCACTGAGGTTTATGGTTACACAACATCTGTGTTAATGATCTTAGCTTCATTTCACCATGTGCTAAGTGAAACCCAAAATACCTATAACGAATTGACGGTGAACAGTCAAATGTTCTAGTTTTCACCCACGTTTTAATGAAACCACTTTAGTGGATGGCACCCAGAAATCTCTTTTTAATTTTTGAGTGATCTTTATGAAATTGTCTAACACAAAGGCTTTTCTTCCGATAAGATCCAGTTTATTTTTGTTTTTGAGATTTCTACAAAACTCACCAAGTCACTATATATAATCTCTAACCCACTTGTTTAACAGGCCACACCGGTCTCACAAGTACTTCATCCATCTTTCGGTCTTATGTCAAGTACTGAAGTTCGGTTGAAGTTGAGCCACTCGTTATAGCTTAATTTGAAAAAGATGCCTTTCAATGTTTCTTAATAAACATTTGATCGTATTTCAACGGGAAACCACACACACACTTCTAAGTCTCTCTTGACTTTGAAGGAAACGATTCGTGCCCGGGATCCACAGTTTCGTGTCTAAATAGACATCACTTAAATCCCACAAATACTTTGCTTTATTTCTTTTCTTTTGGCACACTCTTGCACGAAGATCATTATGATTTTCCCAATTCTTGTTTGTGGTATTAATAGCATTTTTCAGATTCGATGTTTCGGTTGTCATTGTTTTGGTGGAACACAATGTAAAGAGCGAACGTTGCCTGCCTTCTCTACAGCGAAAGGGCTTGTCAAAGTTTGAAAATGAATTTGAAAAGTTTTGAAGTTGAAACGGTGGTAACAGCATAAAATTTCAAACGGGCGCGCGAATTTGAAACGGCTCCTATCATCACGCCTGATGACGTCTTTCTAGGGAAACACATCTGTCAAATCACGCTTTTTCAGGCGTCGATTCAAAAAATCCTTGAATCATTACTGTGGATTTTTCTCTCCTAGAGACGGTATAAAAGGTTTTCTCACACCTCTTTTCCAACTTTACCAATTCCCATCTCTCTCAAGAAGACACCTGCGAATTTTCTACTGTTCATCTTCTTCTTCTCAACTGCAACCATGGCTGAATCTTCATCCGTTTATGAGCAACTGCCCAGTCCTCGCTTCCCACCATTAAACCAAATCATCAATCTCTCACCGTTCCAGTATGATCCATACATGCTGCAAGTGGTTGAATGCCTCAAATATTCACCACTTGTAGTAGCCCTAACCCAGGTGGAGAATGGTCCAATGTCGCTACTCTCTCAGGTCTACTCAACCGTTTTTTATGATAAAGCAAAGGAACGCATTTTCTTTGAGATCGTCAATCAAAAGACGTCGATTTCAAAAGCTAGGTATTGCTTGTTGTTAAGGCTTGCTATCGATGACTCCCTGATTAACCCTGATTCTATTACCAATAATCAACTGTTCACGATGTTTAATGATATGGGTATACTGAGATTCTCACCACAGTAACAAAGTTCAAGAATTCATGTCTTCCTCCTTAGTGGAATGGTTTATTTAACTTCCTCTCTAAGGGTTTATCGGAGAGGGTTGCAGGTTCTGATGGGGCGAGTAAAGCGTTCATGACCCTTCTCTATGGTCTGTACCACGAGGTCAACATAGGCTTTGGCTCTATCATACGGTCTCAACTAGTTCAAAGTCTCAATTCTACTTCACGCTACTCAGAAATCTCTTGCGCTAGGTTTTGGACTCTTGTCACTCAATGGGTGATGGAAAAGTTTGATGTTCCAACAATGACAGACTCCCTGATATCGTCAATTGCTACTTTCCACACGACGAGGATACTTGTCTCCGATCCATCAAAATTTATGTTTATTGGGTCAGTTCCGGAATGCATGTACAGATGTGTTTCCAATGAAAGCAAGGTGATTTCTGAGTACAAGAAGCTACCTCCTACAGGGCCAAGACTGCTTACTCCCGAAATGCAGAGCTCCCTAGACGCAGCAGATAAACAAGCTAAAAGGGGGGAGAAGCCTAAAAAGAAAGGGGAAAAGGAAGGTCACTCTTCAAAAGTTTCTACTCCAAAGAAGCGAAAGTCCAAACAAGCAACCTCTACTTCTCCAAAGCAACGCAATATTAAGAAGAAGGCACACAGGCCGAAGGCTCCTTCTCCTTCTTCAAGTGATTCAGACTACGTTCCATCTGATCAACAGCTCTAACCAGAGTCCGGTGATGACGACCTTTCTCAACACGAAACTCCGCCTCGAGGTAATACGCCTCCACCCTCACCGACTCATGAAGGTAATCGAAACTCACCTCCTCCTTCACTTACACGTTCAGTTCCTATTACCATTGCTCCATGCCCACCTCCTATCTCATCCTCAACTACTACTTCAATTCCTATTCCCACACATTTATTCACCGAAGTTACCACCACTACTACTACTCCAATCGAACCGACTATTCGTGCCAACGTATCTGATATGGGGGCACCTACTTTCGAAACTGAAACCCCAATTACCTCAAAACCTCTATCCCCACCACCCTCACATGACTCTGACCCTATTCTTGGAGGAGCCGAAATGGAGTTTGATTCAGTTTATTTTACCCTTATCGAGTACAGAGTGATGACGATGATGACTCTCCTATTACGAAGAGGCATTTAAAGGATCTGAATGATAAGCTTGACAAGCTGATTTCTTCCTCTTCCTCTTCTAGTGGTGTATACTCTGAAGCAGCTATCAAGGCTCTGTTGGCAACCTTTATCAAAGAGCATGATACTTCCATTAACAATGTTTTCAAGGCTATCGATGCTTCTTCCTCCACATGTCAGAAATCTTCTCTTGTTGTTGAGGAATCCACAAAAGAATGCAAGAAGGTGACCGTAAATGTCGAAAAACTAATTTATGATGCTCAACTTTTTCTTGACTCTTTACAGCCTGCAGCTCAAAAGAATGCTCAAACGGTGAATGCTTCTGTTGATACTCTTACTCGCTCGCTTCAGGCTGAAAAGAAGCATTTTGAGGAAACACGCCAAGCAATCCAGACTGCCAACACCGAGCTTCACACTTCAGTTGATGCACGTCTCACTCAACTTGAAGCCGAACTTGCCGTCGAAAACAGGATAATGGATGAGCTGGATAAACGAACTTCTCAGCTTAAAATTAAAAACCTGAGGCTCAAGACCGCGACCAAGGAAATTGACGAACTAAAGTCTGAGCGTAGTTCTATTGGTGATGTGCACTCCATTCTTTTACATCTTTTGGAAGCACATGATTCGGTCCTTACCATTTCCATTAGACACCACTTATCTGAGAAATTGCGACCTGCTCTGGATATTCTTAGCCGAATTCAAGGTGTTCCGGAGTCTGTTGTCCCTCCGAAACAAGGGGGATAAAGTGAAGCTAAAGGTCAATCAAAACCACCTCCAACAAGCGAACCCATCACTAAGCTGAAAGTCACTGCTGAACCGAAGGATAATGAAGCTTCGGGCAGTAGGAAGGACAAAAGAAAGAAGAAAATTGGTGATGATGATGATGATGAAACCGATGATGTGTCTGATACTGAAGGAAAGGCTTCTAAAACTGAAAGCCTCAAATTCAAGCCAAGTGATAAAGAGATTGCGGAAAAGGTTCGTAAATAAAAGGAAGGTCTTGATAGGGAGAGAAAGCAAAAAGAAGCGAACGATGTTTTGGAACAGAGGAAATCGATGTTTCCTCCGTGGACTATGGAAAGGCTTTTAAAGGAAGTAATTGAAGCTCCAAGTTCGCATTGGCTCGAACCAATCCTTTCGTTCGATCTTGAGAATTCCAAGGACTCTCAATTTGATATGCCAATCACCTGAAAGGCATTCATCTTTCATTCTTTTGAGTCAACTGTTGCCATCCCCTCTCCTGACGCGAAGGTTGATCGAGATCTGCTTGAGTACTATCTTGAATTCTCTCAACCTCAATACCTGACTTGGAGTAATCAGAAGATCTCAACAGTCAAGGTGTTTAAACCGACTTCAGCAGGGAAGTTTATCAATGTTAAATTCAAAGTGACCCGAGGTTCAGACAGTTCGGTTCACATAATCTCCCTCGCTGACCTTCCAAATTTGAATCCTCATGATTGGATTCTCCTGAATAACAGTTTGTTGACTAACCAACAAGAGTATGAGCCAATCATTAATCACATTAAGCGAATGCTGGTGTGCTATATTCATGAAGTCGCAAAAATGGATCAGAAAATCGCCTCTACCTTGAGAAGGAGGACATCTATCAAACCAATTGGGAAGGCAAGCGACATCAACTTGATGATGATGGGTAAAATCGACCCACAGTTACATACAGTCATGTTCATCAGAGGCGAAGGTCAAAAATGCCTGTTCGCACTTGTTGACAAACACCTGTTCTCCACTTCCTACTTTGAGCATATTCTTGATATCATACACAGGTGCAATGAGAACAGTGAAGCAGATAAGAAGATATTTTCAAATATGCTTCGGTGGTACATTAACTTTCGACAAACTCTTCTTGCCATCATCCCAAACTGTTCAAGACTGAGAAGAAAACCACAGTTACTCAATCAAAGTGATCTCTCGTCTCAATTAGCGCAAAAGGGGAGATTGTTGGGTATATGTGTTGCGCCATTGGGCTTTGTTAAGTTCGGTCCATTGTATACACAGTTTGGGCCTGTCCAACCGTTTGTTTTGTTTAGGGTTTAGTATTTATGGTGCATGCATGCATCAGATTTGTTACGCTTTTGATAATTCTTCTTGAACAAGTATTGTAACCCTAGCACACCTCTACAGTAGCAACTCGTATTGAGTTCTTCTGAGGTGGAGCATATTAATCATTCGACATTCGTTTGATTCATCGTGGTGTTCTTTGTTTCCTGTTATTTGTTATTAACCCGTTGAAATCTGTTTGAATCTATCGATCTAAGAGAACTTTATTCTCATCATCGATGATATTATTTTTGGCTCTACTGAACCTGCTTTGTCTAGTGAATTCGAAAATTTGATGAAAATCCAATTCGAAATGAGCATGAAGGGTAAAATCAATAATTTTCTTGGTTTAAACATTCATCAAAGCAAAGAAGGAATTTCCATCAATCAAGAAAAATATACCAGGAATTTGCTCAAAAAATATAGAATGAAGAATAGCACGAAGTTAAGAGTACCAATGGCTGTTTGAACGAGGCTAAATCCTTCGTTAGAAACACCAGCGGTTGATCTTACTTTATACTGGAGCATGATAGGTTCATTGCTTTATCTTACTGCAAGTAGACCTGATATCATGTTTTCTGTATGTAATTGTGCTAGGTATCAAGCAAATCCAAGAGAACCACACATGACTGCAGTGAAAAATATTTTTCGTTATCTCAAGGGGACAACTTCGTTAGGATTGTGGTATCCTTCGAAATCAGGATTTTTCATTCAAGCGTTTTTAGATGCAGATCTGGTAGGATGTACACTTGACCGAAAAAGTACAAGTGGTGGATGTCAATTGTTAGATGGGAAGCTTGTAAGTTGGCAATCGAAAAAGCAAACTTGTGTTCCAATTTCTACTGCTGAAGCTGAGTATGTTGCAGCTGCCGCTTGCACTTCGCAAATCATTTGGATCCAGATTCATTTGCGTGATTATGCAATTAATATGAAAAAGATTCCATTGTATTGTGATTCACAAAGTGCTATACGCATTTGTCATAATCCAGTACAACATTCGAAAACCAAACATATTGCACTTCGTTATCATTTTATTAAAGATCATGTGGAAGATGGAAATATTGAAGTTCATTTTGTAAAAACAACTGATCAACTTGCTGATATTTTTACAAAAGCATTGGACGAAAAATCATTTGTTCGAGTTTTGACAGGTTTGGGAATGATCAAAGCAAGTTCTGTTCCAGGACTAAATTCGAAAGAATGACAATGAAGTGTTATGCAAAAGTGTCGATTCAGAGGCAATACTGATTCTTTCAGAGGCTGATAGTATTAACCATTCAGAGGTTACTGTTCACGTTCAGCGGTTCGACACGCTTCGTTTTCGACTTTTGGGAAAGAAAAGTTTCGTTAGTTTGGTACACTCTTAAATTTTCGTTTATTTTTCTTAATTTCGAAAAATTGGAAAAACCAAAAATATTTTCGTTTGTTTGTATTCTTTTTGAAAAATCAAAAATTCCAAAAAGATTTTCTTTTGTTATTTGTTTTATTTTTCGAAAAACTTAAAAACACAAAAATATTTTCGTTCTTTTCAACAACATAAAATACCAAAAAGATTTTTGTTATTTCTTTCTTAGTGTAGATTTCACGAAAGTTTTACAAGGGTCATGCTTGCGTTTCTAGGGTAAGGTAAAATTTCGACAACTTTGTACTAGTTAGAATGTCCCTAGAAGCATGCTGCAACATGTCGACCCAAGCCTCCATTGACTCAATGTGTGATTTCGAAAGCCTTAATGAAAATTTTCACTACGAAAATTTCTTCCTAATCAGGCTTGCATTCACATTAGTCTACTGAGCTACCTAACTCTTCTCACATGAGTTAAGAGTTTTCTGTTTGGTCCAAGAATAACAGAGGTACAATTGACTTCGTGAAACAATCTTTTTCATCTCAAACTTCTAACACATTTCACACACAATGACGTATGTCCAAGAGGTCATTGATCAAACCAATCATAACTTAGACATATCAAAACTCTGTGTTTATGATCTTGAATCATGAGGCCGTGATGAAAGTGAAACCCAATTTTCTAAACTTTTAAGGAATTGACGGGGAACTATGTTCCAGATTTAACGAAGCATTTGTTTCCGTACAAAACTTTCGAAACTCCAAATCATATTCAATTCTTTTGTGTGATGTTGATCAAATTGTCGAAACCCACGATATTTGTTACCCAACAGGATCCAGCTCAAACTTTTTTCTTGAATATGATTTCCGGGCGAGTTTCATTTGAAATTCGTAGTCACTTTCAAATTAATCCAAAGCATACTTGTCACTGACTACACTGGTCAAACAAGTAATTTCAGTTACAATTACTCACCTTATGTTTAGGTTGATATGTAACGAAATTTTTAAGCCACCCACGAAGCCTTGAAAAAGAAGCCCTTCGATACTTCTCTACAAGTATTCGATTGTAATTCACGGGAACATACACAAGCAGTTGATTATCTCTCTTGATAATTAACGAAGCAATCTTTGCCCGGGATTTAACTGCCTTTGTGTCGAAATTTTATTTTTCGACATCACAGATCCTAAATTTTCGTTAACTTTGCTTCTTATCTTCTTTCTTTGGCACACTACACTCACGAAATCCTTGAGGTTCTGAGTATTACCAACTCAGGCTGATGATTTCGAAAATCTGGCAAATGAATTTGTCTCTAATCCCAAAGACGAAAGAGCCCAACCTCCATGCCGAAGGTTTTTGATCTTATCTACTTGGTGCTCACAAACGGTCTGATGTGACGGTTTGGCAACGTGGCCCGACTTTCAAGGAACTTTATCTGACATGACGCGTTTAACGGCTAGTGGTGCGACTTTCAAGGACAGACGTGGCTTACTCTTTCAAGAAAAATGTTTGGAATTCAATCGGGGTTACATATGAAAGAAAATTCTACTCTCCTTTTACAATTACACGTTCAAATTCTCAAACGTTCAAAAAGCCCTAAGTTCTCTGTTCTTCAAGATTTTCTCAAACCCTAATCAATGGCGGCTGATCCAACCTCCACTACTGAAGAAGTTGCTTCTCAACCAATTATGAAGATTAAAAGCACCAATTACCAGGTTGAAGGAGATGTGTTACTGTATCCAGAAGAACTCAAGTTGCTGATTGTTGCTCTTAAACATTCAGGTCTTGCAACTGCAATGTTCAATGCCTTTGAAGTTCTGTTGTCATGGTTATCAATGGCTGGTTCAACTGCTTCTTACAGCAAAGCCACTGATCTTATCACATTCAATCTGGTGAATGAAAAGCAAATTCGTCTCTCAAAGAAATTGTTTACTCAAATGTTGGTAATTCCAAATTCCCCTCCATTCATTCAACCTACTGCTGATCAAGTAATGTTTATGTTTAACAAGATGGGTCATCAACCACCACTCGTTAAGAACAGTGATTCCAAGAAATCTGGTCTTCCTTGCATATGGAATTTTTGGTTTGGAATATATGTTTGTTGCTTAACTGGGCGAAGTGTAGGGATGGATAAGGGAAGAATGGAAGTTTATGGTATGGTAGCAGGGTTGTATTATGATCTCAATGTTGATTATGCAACTCAGATTTGGAAGGAGTTTATCAAGAGTTTGGAGAACACGAATATGGTGAAAGGGATTTCATGGGCACGTTACTGGAGTTTGGTTCTTCAGTATGTCTATGAGAAAGAAGGCATTCCAGTTCCTGCTTATGAGGCTAAGGCAGAGTTCACAAAGTATCACTTTCCAAAGAATGTTTCAGATGATTCAGACGAATTCCCAACTGTTGCTCGAATTCCTGATGGAATGTTGAAGAAGGTTGATCCAACAAATTCTGTGTTGGTGGCATATTTGCAAAATGTTAATCCTTCAATCGAAACTGGAACTTTGCTAAAAACAAGTGATGAAGGGTCATCCAAAAAGTCCAAGAAGTCCAAGAAGGTTCCTGAGGAGGCTGTTGTTCACAAAAGTCCCAAGAAACAATCTAAGACTAAGTCTCCTAAGAAGGTTACAACTGAAACTGAGAATCCTCAGGAGAAAGTAGTTCCTGAATCTTCGAAGGAGTTCATCCCTTCGAAATAAGGAGTGTTCAAAAGATTACAGAATTTCACTTATCAAAAACAAACTTCATCAAAAGATCAATCTCCTACTGTTCGTAAACCTCAGCTTAATCGCCAAGCAGTGAAAGTTCGTGAAATTCCTGCACCGGTTTCCCCATCCTCCAAGAAGCGAAGAGATGAGGATGTGGCAAAGCATATTAACAAGAAGAGGAAGAAACGAAAGCTGGTGATTCGTACAGAGTCATCAGACAGTGAGACGGTTCCAGAGTCACCTTTGGGTTCAAATTCTCCGAAAGTCTCATAACCACTCATTCTTGAACCTGTTTTGACTCCAACAACCACAGTTCCAATCGAGATTGTTGTATCTCAACCTATTCCTGAAACGGTTCCAATTTCACCAATTATTGCAAACATATCTAATACGGATGCACATATTGTGGAGAGTGTTCCTCCAGCTTCTCAAGGTAATCCTCAACCTATTACCAGTACCTTTGTTTCATTACCACCATTTATTACACCTGTCTCTACTACCACTCATTCACCAACTTTTGACCAAGTCTTAAACCAACCCTTTAATACACTCTTTCCATCATAATCAACCGATCCACCAAAACCAACTTCCGATGATGAAACAGATGGAGGAGGTTTCGGAGGAACGTTTGATGATCTTCATTTCGATTCAGAATAAGAATATATACCAGATCACATTTTGATGTCTGGTAAGCAGTTCAAGATCCTAAATCGAAAACTCAATGCCATTCTTCAATCACAAGTTGATTCCGGAGCAAATAACTCAGTGTCTGGGATTGAAGTAGATGTGATGCTCAAAGCTGTGGAGCTTCGCATGCAAAAACAAATGGATGTTATGGATAATAATAACGAATTACGGGTCAAAGCTTAGACGGATTCATTTAACTCTGAACTCAAGGATATTCATTTGACAACAAAATAACGACATGTTCTTTTTGTTAAAGATGTGAAGACAGTTCAAGAAGATGTGAATAGAAAACTTGAGGAGTTGAAGGCTGAGGTTTCCAAAGAACTACATGAGCTAAATTCAAATTATTCAACACTTCAGTCGAATGTTGATACTATTGCAGCTGCTGTACGAACGATTGTTGAGTGGTATCAAGCTTTAACTCTAAAGTTTGATGCAAAGGATAAAGCTGATGCTCAACGTTTCGAAAAGATAGGTGTTCTGATTGGAGAATTAAAAGAGTTAGTGTCGAAGCCAGCTCCTACTTTGTTGTTAACTCCTGAGTTTTTAACTCAGAAGTTACATTTATTGGATCAAGCCATTCAGAAGGTTGTGGCTCCCATTTCGAAGTTTGCTCATATGCTACCAACTGGTGCCCCACCTGTTGTCACAGGAGTGCAAGGGGGAGAAAAGAAAGTTCCAGAAAGCAAACCTTCGAAAGTTATAAAAGTGGTTGATAAGCCGAAGAAGATTGAGAAGATTGTTACTACTACTGGTGAAGTAACGAAAGTTGTATCCACTCAAGTTACAATTCCAATAGTTTCAAAGACGAATACAACAGAAGCAATCAAAACAACAACAAGACCTATTCTGAAGGGGATTGTGTTTAATTCACCAACTGAAGGAGGAAGTTCAAGTTTGGCAAAACCAAAGGTCTCAGAAGGTGATAGAGATAAAGGAAAAGTTATTGTGGTAGAAAAATCAAAGGAAGAGAAAAAGGCCAAAATTGAAGCTGAAATGGAGAAGCAAAGGAAAATACAAAGCATACTGAGACTTCGTGAAAGTGATCCACCTGGTATCGAAAAGGGAGATCCAAAGAAGCTTTACATTCATGAAAATATTGAAGCAATAGTTGCTTACAATCATATGCATGCTTTTGAGAAGAAGCCAAAGATTAACTACTCTATCACTAACACTGATATGAGTCAGCTTGATTTTCCAATAAACGAAATGATGTTTATTATGGCTCAATACAAAATTATGGAGAAGTTCGACAAAGAGGATGATTATATCCATATGAAACTTAGGTTTCATGCAGTTGTTGGAAAAGAACCGGAAGAGATATGGTCTTTGGTGAAGATCAAGAAAGTTATCAGCATAACGAAGGATGTGATGTTCGAGAATATGATACATAATTTTTGGTATTATGTTGTAAGAGCGAACAATCAAGTTTGTGATTTTTCAGTTGCTGATTTCCCTCTAATGAACTTGAATGATCTGATTCAAGTTGCATTGATTCTGAAAGACATAGAGGTTTCGCAACTTTAGGGAACTGATAAAGACGTTTTGAGGCTTGGTCTTGGGCATATCAAAATCTTCATAGACAATTACTATGATTTTCTAGCATTGACTGATGTGGAATTAGCATCAGCAATGGGAAGGGAAGTAAAAGTTGCAATGGATTGTCGACGACTCAAGTTGAGTTGAAGAAGTATGCTGATGGGGAGATTTCGTTAAAACCTTTTGGGATGGTATTTGCTGGAAAAGACAAGAATGGCAAAGCAAAAAGGTTTTTGTTCCAGACTTCAGAGATTGAAAGATACACCACTTCACAATATACGAACTTCATTGTTCGTATGAATAATTGCAAGAAAAACAATGATGGTGATAACGTGGAGTTAAGGAAGGTTATAACGTGGTATTCAGAGATACGAAGGATGATGCATTTTGTTGCACAGATTCTCACGAATTGAGAATTTCGACATGATTACAAAGGGGGAGATTGTAGAGTCGAATTTTATTGTAATATGTCGAATCTGTGTAATAGTCTATTTCGTATGTTCCATTATGTATTTACTAAGGCATCTGTTTTACGAAGCTTTAATGTCTAGCCTTAGTATTTTTTATACTTTCAGTCTCCTATAAATAGGAGCTGAACATAGAGTAGATAATAGAGTTTTCCCATTTCTATTATCATTTTGTACTCGCGTTCATTGGAAGTAATGAGAGCTTAAACCAGACCTTATTTACTTCTCGTGTTCATCTTTACTCTGATTTTGATTCCTGTACTCGATTAATCATTTCTAGACTTAGGACTCTGAATGGAACTTGTTTTGGCTTTTCAAGCCCTAAGTGCCATGCATGGACGTAAAGATTGCAGCTTTACATGGTATCTCAGCCTTGGAAGGCTAGATCTTGAGTTTGGGGTTGTAATTCTGCCTTAAAATGTCTGAATGAGAAAATAGACTTAAGGGACTCGCCCAGTTGATGAGCCAACTCGATGAGTCGACTAGGGTTTTCCCCGACGAGTCTGGGCATGAGTAACTCGACGAGTTAGGTTAGATTTTTGCGACATTTATGAAGGAACGAGGGGACTCGACGAGTCACATAGATGCACTCGACGAGTCGGGTCAACATGGACTGTTGACTCGAGTGTTGACTTCGGTTGACTTTAGGGTTTGGTCAAGACAGGGATTATGGAGACCATGGAGGGATAAAACGGTCTTTTACCCATTCCAAGATATTAGAGAGAGAAAATAGCTTGGTTTATTTAGAGTTGTGATTTAAGTGTTAATTAGAGATAATTATCGTATGTGTTAGGCGGAGGCTAGATCGGTGATTCGTGTACGAGGTTTATTTGCTTGCTTATAAGGTGAGTCTTCTCACTATACTTACCTTGAGTGGTAATTTTGTGTGACCGAAGGGTCTTGTGTTCTTATATTGAGTATTGTGATATCCTGCATTATGTCTTTGTGATTTATGTTGTGTATTATGCTGAGCTTTACTGAGTTAGGACCGGAGGCTACACCCGAGTTGTGGGACCGGAGGGTTCCACTGAGACACATCGACCAGAGGGTCTTATTTGAGATATAGCCATGAGAGGCTAATGAGTTATGTGTGGTATTTTGGGTAACTCACTAAGCTTCGTGCTTACTGATAACGCTTATTTTATACATATAATTTAGAGCTAAAAGGTACTTATAATGCTTTGAATTGTAATTTACAGCTATTATATGTTGCTGGAGCGGAAATGGAGAAAAGGCCCACAAAAATGGAGTTGGACTACAAATAAGAAGAATTGGGTTGAAGGTGGGCCGAACGCCCATGCGTTCCCAATACGAACGTGTTGCGTTCGTGACTTGGTGATTACGGGATCGCTTGAAGGAACGCTCTGTATTCCTTGGACCTACGTGTCGCGTTCGTTTGGCAGTGTAAAATTACTATATATCGACATTTAATTCGTTCTAAGAGGGGATTCCGACTTCTAACCTATTTGAGTCGACAAGTAACTTCTGGTAAGCTGTTTTGAGGGTCTAGAAGGCGGCTGGAAGGCCGTTAAGATGACAGGAGCGAAGATCTGAAGGATTAGAGAGCGGATTCGTGTCGGTAATCATGTGGTTTGTTATCGTGACCATGTTTAGCATTCCACTGTGATACTATTATGTTTTTACTTTCTAATTTTGGTGTCAAAACCATTTGCTTTGAGTTTATGATTTGATGAAACCTTGATTGTTGGATTAATTGCTATATTTGATTGTTTTATTCATGTTTAATTTATCTTGTTAAGCTTGTTAAAAGATCCTTATGTGTTAATGACAATTATTTTCTGTTAATTATTAAGTATATCGAGTTGTATAAACATCTGCTTGATTGCTTGCCTCTTATGATTTTGATGACCATCAAGATTATATGCCTAGGAATAGTGAACATGAAAATAGGGTTAACTAGAAAATAAGTAAATTAATGTGTGAGTATATGTGACGACCAATCACATATAAGTTGATTGAATTGACAAATTTAATTAACTATTATTACAAGTCTTTCTTGATACGAACTGAACACTAGGAAACATGTTAGTTTAAGCAATTGATCACTGCTTGAATTGACTTGTTTGCTAAAGGATTAGTAATAGTGAATTATCTACGATTTTAAGATGTAATCTGTCTAAACCAAAGTACCTACAGAGATTTGTCTTCCTGTCAGTTTATCGAGATTTGCTATTTAGTTGTTCGTTTGAGATTTAATAAACCCTTTCTTTACTGCTTTTGTGTGTTTTGTGTAACCTATAATCAAACATTTTAAATTAATTCACTACCGTTCCCCTTGAGTTCGACACCCTTGCTTATCAAAGCTATACTATACTCGATCGGGTTCACTGTTTGTAAGGTGTGGTTTAGATGCGATAAATTAGGAATTATAAATAAAAATCTAGTGCATTAAATATTCACATCACTTACCGTGTTATGTGATATGTGTTTCAGGTACTTCTCAGGATCGCGGGAAGGCGCCAGCTTGATTGTACACACAGGATGGAGTTATGTTTTTGAGGATCCTTGATTTTTATTCAAACAATTATGGATATGTGTTTTTGATAATTTCACACTTTGGGGTTTTTGTGAAATGTGATTATGAGAATTATGTGATTTTAAAATGAAAAAATTTTGTTTGAAAATTTACGGTGTTACAAGTTGGTATCAGAGCGTTGGTTTGAGGGATTCAGATGTACCTTCGGGTGTGTCTGGACTCAAACTGAGGATTTGAGAAATTTTTTCAAAAGAAATGATTTTTTCAAAATGAGAAAGAGTTTTAAGAGAAAAACGAGTTGGAGCAGTGTGGGAAATTTTTACACTTTGGATACCATGGAATGCTTATATTTTGCATTATAAAGGCCTTTGTGAGAGGAGGAAATGTGATGAGAGGTTGGATTTTGCTGATTATGATCTTACCACTGATGTTTCTATTTTGTCTTCATTCATTGATCAAAAACAGAAAAAAACTTGCATGTTACTTTTGATTAAAAAAAATGGTTCGTCGAGGATGTGTGTTGATAGTATGGCTGTTAATAACATCACCATAAAATACCAATTTCCTATTCCTAGGGTGGATGATTTGTTGGATGATTTGCGTGGTTCCATTGTGTTCTCAAAAACTGATTTGAGAAGTGGTTACCATCATATTCGTATGCGTGAAGGGGATGAATGGAAAACAACCTTTAAAACTAAACATGACTTGTATGAATGGATCGTGATGCCTTTTAGTCTAACTAATGCACCTAGAACTTTCATGTGAATAATGAATGAAGTGCTAAAATCTTTTTTGGGCAGGTTTGTGATGGTATAACTTGATGATATCTTGGTATATAGCAAGAGCTTGGATGATATCTTGGTATATAGCAAGAGCTTGGACGATCTTGGTATATAGCAAGTAGCATTTTTGGGTTTTATTATTTCATGAGATATCGTATCCGTGGACCCATCCAAAATTGAAGCAATCAAGTCATGGCCTATTCCTACTAACATTTCTGAAGTTAGATCATTTCATGGTCTTGCTTCTTTCTATAGAATATTTGTTCATGATTTTAGCACCATTTCAAGTCCCATAAAGGTTGTTTGAAGAAAGGAGTCTTTGCATGGGGAGAAGAAACTCAAAAGGTGTTTGAGAAACTCAAGTTATTGTTGTGTGTTGCTCCTATTTTGGCTCTTTCTGCTTTTGCTCAACCATTTGAAGTGGAGTGTGATGCAAGTGGAGTTGGTATTGGGGCTGTTTTGATCCAATCCAAATTTCCTATTGCTTATTTTTCTAAAAATTTTGGTGGTGCTCGTTTAAATTATTGCACTTATGATAAGGAGTTTTATGATATTGTTCGTGCTTTAGATCATTGGAGTCATTATTTGCATGAAAGTGATTTTATTTTGCATTCTGATCATCCATCCTTGAAGTACATCTACACGCAACAAAAGTTGAGCACAAGACATGCAAAGTGGGTGGAGTTCTTGCAATCCTTTCATTTTTCATGCAAATACAAGGATGTCAAAAGCAATGTCGTGGCTGATGCACTCTCTAGGCATTACTCATTGTTGGTGACTTTGGATGTTCATTTGTTGGGGTTTGAAACTCTAAAGGACCATTATTAATCTGATGTGGACTTTGGAGATACGTTTTTGAAATGTGTAGGTGGTCCTAATGGTGAATTTGTGATTCAAGATGTCTTTCTTGTTAAGGGAAATCTACTTTCTGTCCCAAAACATGCAATACAGGAATTTCTGATTTGTGAAGCTCATGTGGGTGGTTTGGCTGGTCATTTTGGCATTACCAAAACCTTGGAGGTGCTTAAAGAACATTTCTTTTGGCTGAAGATGTTAGGGGATGTAACCAACATAGTGGGCAAGCATGTTACATGTCACATGGCGAAAACAACTTTCAAGCATGGTGTCTACACACCTTTGCCGGTTCCTATTCGTCCTTGGGAAGATGTATCCATGGATTTCATTATGGCTTTTCCTAGAACTCAAAGGGGGAAGGATTCCATTATGGTGGTGGTGGATAGGTTTTCAAAAATGGCTCACTTTGTGCCATTTCATAAAACCAATGATGCATCTAATGTGGTTGATTTGTACTTTAAAGAGGTGGTTCGTTCGCATGGTATTCCTAAAACAATTGTTTCTGATAGGGATTCCAAGTTTCAAAGTTACTTTTGGAACACTTTGTGGAGGAATATTGGTACTAAGTTACTTTTTAGTACATCCCATCATCCACAAACAGATGGGAAAACGGAGGTGAATAATAGAACTTTGGGTACTTTGTTGAGGGGGTTGGTTAGCAAAACTAAAAAAGATTGGGACATCAAACATGCACATGCTAAATTTGCCTATAATCGATCTCCTACTTATGCTATAGGTCACTGTCCTTTTGAAGTGGTGTATGGTGTGAATCCTTACATGCCTTTGGATTTGATTCCATTGCCAAATGATGAATTGGTTCACAAGGATGCTAATGACAAGTTGAAGGTCATGATGAAACTACACAAACAAGTTCGTGAGAGGATTGAAGTCGTGAATGAGGTGTACAAACAGAAGTCCAACAAGCATAGGAAACCCCGTGTCTTTCAAGATGGTGACTTGGTGTGGGTGCATATGAGGAAAGAACGTTTTCCTAACAAAAGGAAAAATAAATTGATGCCAAGAGCTGAAGGTCCTTACAAAATGGTGTCATGTGTCAATGATAATGCTTATAAGGTGGATTTGGGAGGAAACCATGGAGTACATGCTATCTTTAATGTGGGAGATCTTTCACCTTATCCTGATGATGATGGCCTTGATGAATTGATGTCAATTCCTTTCAAAAAGGGATGGGATGATCCATGCATGGGTCATGAAAGACCAACAGGTGATGGATTAGTGGTTACTACTGGGCTAGAAGGTGGTTTGGGCTCAATGGTTGGGTTGTGCATGGTAACCCACAAATTAAAATAGGGTTAAATGAAGGCTAGGGCAACGTTTTTAAGGCATCTTTAATGCTAAAAACCGTTACTTGTTGCTTCATAAAGCCTCCTAGCCATTTTGATACTCTTTGGTGGATTAGGGTTATATTTTAATGCTTTGCATGGCTCCTTAATGAAGCATGGACGTTTTTTTTCATTCTCAAGTGTCTTAGACGTTTTTTTGTGTTATTTCAAGAGTTTCCTTAATTTTCATTTACTAGTTTTAATAAGGAGTTGCTTGGTTGGCTTGTAACCACCAACTTTGTAATAAAAGATTCATATAAAGCCAAGTTTATGCATGGAAAAAGTTATAGAGGAACTTTTAATAAAAAGAACCTTTATTCACCTTGAATTATTGTTATAGTTCACTATTTGTCATAGTTGAGACGTGTTCCTCACTTGATACGAATTCAATCCAATAGGTATTGGATTGTTTTCACCGGTATACAACTTAATAGGTCTTGAGTTGTTACTAATATATCCTTTTCTTTCCATATATTTGTGGTTGTTATTCTAGCTTAATTTACCTAAACACTACCCTACATACTAAATCAAGCCCATACACGCATCAATTTGAGTTGTCCTTTCAGACACTAGGAGGGGTCCTAAGTCATAAAAATGAGGTCCCAATGATTAGTTTTGCTCCATGCATCTTGTAGAAGGTCTTAATGGATTAAGACCTAGGGTTAAGCTCTAAATGGGCATGTAAAGTCATAAAGTTGGAAAGTTTATGATTCTAGAGTGTATTTTAGCCATGAAACTGAAGTTTGGTCATAGGATCTTAAGCCATTAAGCTCTTAATGGGATATTTGGGTTGCGAGGGTACGCCATGCGTACTCGATCAACCACCCCGATGGTGGTCAACCTGCGAGGCCTCATGTACGCCTAACATTCCTCAGGAGTACGCCCCATGTACGCACCCTGAGGTGACTCGGCCGAGTTGACTCAGTTGACCTAATTGGTTTAACCTGTTGACTTTGACCAATTTTGACCTTGAGGGTATTTTGGGTATTTGAGATTTTGATTAAAATTGGTCATTTGGTGGGAATAGGAGTCGGTTAGAGTGTTGAGATTCAGAATCGGGACCTTATCAACTTCTGTTCAGTTTACAAGGTAAGTTTTCCTCACTGTACTTGTGGGTCGAAGGCACCAATGTCGGCCCTTTGGATTGATATCTTGTTATGCATGCTATTGTGCTATAGTGATCTATTAGATCGATATCCTGATATTCTCACACCCCCAAACCAAGGATGGCGGAAACGTCCGGGGGTGGCGAACTTCATGTATAGTATCATAACAACCAGTATAGTAGTGACCAAAGCAAATACAACCATCATAAATATAATTGAAAAAGTTACTCCTTAGTATGAGTTTACATGTTTCAAATCAATTACACTATGATGACAAAATGAAATATTTGACGTCTTAACGCCCCATCCTCAAAAGCTGTTGACTTCTAATTTCACTGATTTCCTGAGAATACAAGTAGTTTCGAAAAAGTGTCAACAATTAAGTTGGTGAGTTCATAAGCTTTTGGATGTAGATTTTGAAAACCTTTGTTTGTAAATGTAATGTATACTCAAGAAAATCCAATATTTTCCTTATAAAAAGTCATGTAGTATTAAATCCCAAGACCGAGAGTATGAGTTGAGTTGTGTTAAGGTGATTTAACTTGTATTACCCCCCTAAAACTTGAAGAAAACATGAAAATGTGGGGGTATGAACTCACCTTGAGTGATTTCCTTAGATGAATGTTGAAGAAAAGGGGTTTCCAAGTCAAGAACACTTGGTAAAATCTTGGAGAGTTGAAGATCTAAGAACAAATATGGCGATATTTGTTATGAGAGATCCATAATTTGAGTGAAGGTGTGAAGAATGTTCAAATGTAGGATGAGAATACTTACTAAAAGTGAGTGAAAAGCTCAATATAAGCCTTGGAGACTCGAGTTATTAGAGAGAGAAAGTGAGAGAGAGAGAGAGGTGTTTGCTTTTTGGTGAGAGAGTGAGTAAAGTGGAAGGAGATATGGGGGTTTTCCAGATTTTGATCAAGATATCTTGCTAGAAGGGAATGTGAGAGGACAAATAGTTGACTAGGTAGGGATGAATAGTGACTGGAGGTTGTCATAAGTGGGTATGGGGGATAACTTGTGTCATACTTTATGAAAAGTCAACACTCCAAATCCATATCTTACACAATATATATTATTCTTAGATTAAGATTTCCCCCAAAATGTGATTAAAATATGAATATATAGGGTCTTATATGCCAAAATATGAGTTTGGGTGAAACTCCCATGTTAAAATCATGAAAAGCGAGCTTAAAACGCGAAAGTACTCGAAAACCGGGATCAAGAGGCGAACCTGCGAAGTTTTGAGGGTCAGAACCGAGGGTTCGGTCCAAGAAGCTTGAGACTCAAAGGTAGGTGGGCCGAAAGTGGAAGGAACCGAAAGTGGTCTTCGGACCGAAGGGTGATTCAGGGCCGAAGGTTGATCCGGACCGAAAGTAAGTCCGGTTCTAGGCAGGTTCGGTCCTAATGGTAGGTTTCAGTCCTTATAGCAGGTTTCAGTCCTTAGAGTGGTTTCGACCCTACATAGCTGTTTTTCGAGAAATCTTCCCGTTTCGAGCGGTTTTTGACTATATTAAGGGTCGAGATGCCCCGAGTGATTATAAAAAGTTGAAAGAGATTTTGAGAGAGATTTGGAAGAGATTTGGGAGAGATAGAGATAGAGTGAGAGTGAGAGAGATTTATAAAGACTTTGTTTGTGACTTTTGTGAGTGTTTAGCCTCGAAATGCAAGGTTCGTAAGCCCCGTTAAACCTTTTTATGAGTGTTATACGCCCCCGTATGGTATGTATTAATGTTTTATCGAGTACTTCCATCACGTACCCTGATTAGGGTTTAGATTTTCTGAACACGTGAAAACTCTAAGTGATACTTTGTATTAGGATGGTGTGTTGTACAATAGTAAACATAATGTAAACCCTAATATACAAGGGTTAATTGAGTTGGCCAGTTTGACTTGTTGACTTTCTTTGACTTTGACTTGACCAGAAAATGACGGTTGTCACATCATCCCCCCGTTAGAAGGAATTTCATCCCGAAATTAGCACTTTGACCGGGACTTCAAGAGTTGGGGAAGAGATGTGGGTATTTTGTTTCATTTGGTCTTTGCGTTTCCGGGTGAACTCGGGTCCTTGTTTAACGTTCCAACGGACCCTCACACTAGGGATGGGACTTTGTTTTGTTCTTTTGATCTCTCGATCCATGATTTCTACCGGTTCTTCCACGAAGTGGAGACTCTCGTTGATTTCAATCTCTTCAAGAGGAATAATAAGAGTCTCGTCGGACAAGCACTTATTTAAGTAAAACACGTGGAAGGTCGGAGGTACATTATTAAGCTCTCGTGGTAGTCGAAGTTTGTATGTCACTGGGCCAATCCTGGCAAGGATTTCGAATGGCTCGATGTACCTTGGATTTAGTTTCCCACGTTTACCAAAATGTATCATTCCTTTCAATGGTGAGACCTTTAGTAGAACTCGGTCACCAGCCCGTAACTCCAAGGGTTTGCATCACTTATCTGTGCAGCTCTTTTGTCGCTCTCGAGATGCTTTCAGCCTTTCTCGAATTTGTACGATATTTTCTGTAGTCTTTCTTATGAATTCAGGTCCAATGAGGGTGATGTTAGGGACTCGCCCCTTTGCTAGTTACGTATCTCCCCTTTCAGCCCAGTGCAACGGTGATCTGCACTTGCGGCTATAGAGAGCTTCAAATGGCGCAACGTTGATGCTAGTGTGATAACTGTTATTGTACGAGAATTCGACAAGTGGTAAATGGGTATCCCAAGCTTTACCAAAGTCAATCGCACAAGCTCTTAGCATATCTTTCAAGGTTTGAACAGTTCCTTTTGCTTTGCCTGTCGGTTTGTAGGTGGTAGGTCGTACTCATATCCGGCCTAGTTCCCCGAGACTTTTGGAGTGATTGCCAAATTTGCGAAATGAATCTACTGTCTCTATCGGAGGTAATGGACATTGACACATCATGCAGTCGTACAATCTCTTTGATGTATGTTCTAGTCAATTTCTCCATCTTGTCGGTCTCTTTGATTAATAGGAAGTGCGCGGATTTGGTCAATCTATCAACGGTTACCCAAATGGTATCGAGACCACCCATTGCCGTGGGTAACTTGTTCATGAAGTCCATGGTTATCTGCTCCCACTTCCTTTCTGGTATCACTGGTTATTGTGGGAAACTCGAAGGCTTCTGTTATTCTACCTTGACCTTGGCACAAGTCAGATACTTGCCTACATATGTAGCGATGTCAGCTTTCCGATTCGGCCACCGATATCACTTTTTGAGGTCCATATATATATTGTCTGAGCCTAGGTGAATGGAGTAGTGAGTTTCGTGTGCTACGTTTGTGACGACGTCTCTGAATCCACAAACTTCGGTGTCCAGATCCGGTTCATGGGATAACGTGCCCTGCCGCTCTTGCCTTCTAGGTTCTTATGATCGGTGAATATTGTATATTTCGTGTCGTAGAGATAGTGCCTCCAGATCTCTAGGGCGAATACTACTACTCCTAGTTCGAGGTCATGTGTGACCTAACCGATCCCGTACGTGTTTAGTTGTCTTGAGGCATAAGTAATGACTTCTCCTAGAAGCGCTGCATGGGGCCTGCTTTAGTGCTTCTCGTTTGTCGATTAGATCGGTAGGGAGCATATTGGTTCGGTTTACACGACTAGACTCATTTGAATGGTAAAACATCCACTCGCACTCCTGGGTAGCCTTGTCCCGAAGTTCATGGTAGGACTCGTACCTGGTCCATCTACCATTAACTCGCGCATATAGGTCGTATGTAATTAATGTTGGTAAGACGGTCGGATGGGTGACTCTGCCCCAAGTCCACAACTAGACAAGGAACAGGAAATAGGGCAGAAACACACATCCAATGTCCGTAGAATCTTAATTATATATTGTCCTCATGTATACACTTAGGAGTGATAGGCTAACCGTATTCGTCCCAAGCCTCCGTGCTTGATCTTGACCTGCTATACGAGTGATATTCTCGGAGGGTTTACTAGGAATACTTTAAAAAGGTTTAGGAAGTTATAATGCTCCTCCAGTGAGTGCTTCGGGGTTTCGCAATGAGGGATGACCCGGAGGTCCGTGTCGGATTTGTGTTTATGAGAGACGAGGGTTTCGATATTCAGCGGTTTAGGTGAAGGGTCTTTTCGTAGCACATTCAATTGGGAAGGTAATGATTAAACCAATGCAAACCAAATGACGACAACGGATCTTTTTAGTAAAACATGTGTTAAGTTGTATTCGTACGAAATATTTGTTAGGGAGATAGAGCATCATGTGCTTCTTGTTAGTATGTTCTGTATTGGTCAGTGTTATTATTACTGCAGATGATTCGCATTGCTGCTACTAGTACTGATAGTAAGAGTGTTTTGTTAACTAGCGATGATACTTCATATTATGATCCCTAACAGGTTTCTCTATGATCGCTCGATGTATATGAGTGTTTTGATTCGATTGAACGAGAGTGTATTTTAACTGCTTTTTGATAAACGAAAATCTTAGCAAACATACCACACACATTACAAACATATGGTACTTAAACGTTCTTGTTTTTGAAATATCCCCAAAAGTCCTAGTAAGGTTCCTTGTTGCTCGTTCTGGTTCGGTTGTCACACTCCTCGCGCTCCTCCATCATTCCTCTCAGTTGGACAGTCTCTCTTGAAGTGTCCCATTTCACCGCATAGGTGGCATAATGGACTTACACCGGTATTGGTGATTGAAGCGATGGGCTGGGCCTGAGTCCTGCAGAAGCGGGAAGTATGCCCGTTCTTGTTGCAGTTTTTATAGTGCAATACCCGACAAACCCCTTTGTGATGGTAGTTACACTTATTACACTTTGGAAGTGTTCCCATATATCGTCTGACCGGTGCTTGAGTGATAGACGTTGTGGCTAATGTCGAGGCATGTGTCGTGACTGCTGTTGTAATTGCAGGGGCAGCCACGGATTGTTGTCTTTTAGCGCGTTTTTGAGATAGGTTTCGCTTCTTTTTGTCCCAAAACTCTCATTTCTTGCTCTTAGTTTTGTGGCCTGAGGCGCCTTCGTTGGTAGACACCTGCTGGTGTTCTTGATTGTTACGGTGGTTAGTATTGCCGACACCGCCTTCATCTCCGTTGGCATTGTTAGCATTTAGTTGCGCCATGATGGCTGTCACGGCTGCCGTGACCGCAGCTTGAAAAGTGGCAGAGTCTATTTGCAGGATTTGTTCCTTGCATGTTGGCTGGTTACTTCCTTGTGAAGACATAATCCTGTCGTAAGGCGAGAAACGATCTCATGAGTAATGATGGTCATTATTAGTGATATTCTTACAATATATATATATATATATATACATATATATATATATATATATATATATATATATATATATATATATATATATATATATATATATATATATATATAAATTTCGCCCTTTGCTGTGCTATTCTCAATGTTTCTGCTAAACATTTCTGAGATGGAGTTATGGTAGTGGATAGGAGTAGGTTTGTACGGGCGTTAAGTTTTACCCATCCTAGGATTATCTTTGCCCAAACACACTTAGTTGAGGAGTTCTGATGGGATTCGGTGCATTAGTGTTGGTATGATCGCACCCTATAGGCCCATGAAAAAGGCACCTTTCAACCATGACGTTTTAAAAGGTGAGATGACAATGAGTCTTGAATAAGGGTTTATACGTCGTGAGTTATCTAACTAAGTTTATCTTAGTTCTAAGTGTATCGTGTTCCGATTTTTCATGGTGTTCTGAAAACAATTCATAATGAGAGTCTATATATAATAAACTTATGAATTCTTAGTAGTATTGTTCCCAATGAAATAATACGCATACCCACTTCATTAGTATGATTCTAGTGTATTTAGTTTTTAGAAAAAAAATTTGTGCTTGATGCATATCTACACCACATCATTGCAAGGGAAAGTTCGGACTGCAAATAAATCCCTCGACTAGTGTAATCACTAAATCGCAGGGTCAAGCCTACACATGGAGGAGAGTACCATCAACGCATACTCATAACCCAATCTACAAGGTCTTGTGAGTAGTATGAACTCTACTTATGGAGATCCGTCCTTTGTGGTGCTTGAAACGAAGTCGATGCCTCCTATTGTTCTGCCAACCTACGCTCGGCTGAGACCACTCTCTCTTCGAGTGTCGAGTGTCTATCCTGAAACTCATTTGCCTTCGCCCGAGCGGCGATAAGGTCCTTAATGAGTGTGTCTCTTAAGTATAAGTCTCTTTCCAAGTCTCGATTTTGTGAGATGGTAGCGTCTGTAGCAGTGCGCAGCTCCCTAACTTGATGTTCGTTGTAACATTCGGATTTCCAGATATGTTATAAAGTTCATTTATCTTGAGTTTTATGGAGGGACTCGGCGAGTAGACGCTCAGACTCGCCGAGTAGGAGCGCGCATTCTTGTCTGATTTAGTGAAGGACTCGACGAGTCGATGCGTGGACTCGGCGAGTCCGCGCTGTTAAGTGAAACCCTAATTCTCGGGGCCTGTGCCCTATTTAAAGGCCTTTATGGCCTCCATTTGCGGCCAATGCACCCCTGAGAAACCCTAGAGAGTAGAGAGAAATCTTGTAGTGCAAGAGGAGGGAAAATTCATCATTCTAAGTGTGATTTTGCAACAATGAAGGAAGGAGGACAAACAAGGAAGATTGAGGAGCTCAGATCTATCACCCATTTGATGAGAAGAGACTGCTAGAGGTACTAATCTGTGCTCAATCTCGTGTATTTGGTGATCTACTTGAATCTGGGGTTTTCTTATGCCTTCTTTGGCTTGGATTCGAAGTATGTGAGGTCCCAAGGTGGAGTTCTTCTTAGATCTGGACCTTAAGAGGTACAGAGAGTCCTATCTACCTTGCTTTTTGCTACTCCATTAGAGATATGACCCTAGGTTTCCTATCTAGAGGTTATTTCACCCAAAGGAGCTTATTGGACATTGCATGAGTATAAAGTTCGAACCTTTACGTGATTATAGTGGTTGGGAAGGCCAGATCTATAGGTTAGAGAAGTAGATCTGACCTCAGAAGGTCATTTCAGTGTTGCCATGGATGCAACTCACCGAGTCCATAATGGGACTCGACGAGTCGAGTCGGGGTTGCCCCACGATTCGAGACAGGTGTAACCCGTCGAGTGGGACGATAACTCAACGAGCCAAGAGAGGCTAGAAGGATTCAGAGAACCCGCATGGACTCGCCGAGTCGCCCTTGTGCACTCGACGAGTCGGGTCAAAGTTTGACCGTTGACTTTCGTTGACTTTCGTTGACTTTAGGGTTCTGGTCAAGACTGATTCAAGAGAGTTCAGAGAGGGGTAGAATGGCCTTCTACCCAATCTGTAGAGATGAGGCTATGAGATAATATTTATCGGGAATGTTATTTGAATAATAGGAGGAGGCTAGGTCGGGACGTTGAGCACGAGAGTTTATCCGACTTCATTGAGGTGAGTCTTCTCACTATACTGTACCTGGAAGGGTACCTATGTGTGACCGGAAGGTCTTGTATGCTATGAGATGTGTGAGCTATATGCGGTTATGTGATATGTATGTGATGTGTATGCTATGTATGGTATGGATCGGAAGGTCAAGATGATATGGACCGGAAGGTCAAGATGACATGGACCGGAAGGTCAAGAGGTTACGGACCGGAAGGTCAATACAGGTAGGATCGGAAGGTCTACCGGGATTCGGGACGGAAGTCCCCTGAGACACATGGATCGCAAGATCCTACAGAGTTATGGCCTGGAAAGGCGTATGTGTTGTATGTGGTATCTTGGGGAACTCACTAAGCATTTATGCTTACAGTTGTTATGTTATGTGTTTCAGGTACTAGCGAGGATCGCGGGAAGGCGTCGGCATGATCCATACACACTTATGGAGTTTATGTTATTGAGATTCTGGGACATGTTTTGTTATGACACAGTGGATACATTATGTTTTGTGATTGAAAGTATGATTTAAAAATGAAAAATTGTTTTGAAAATTTACGATGTTACAAGTTGGTATCAGAGCCTTGGTTTGAGGGATTCGGGTGCATCTTCGGATGAATCTGAACTCAAACTGAGGATTTGATAAAGTTTTTCATAAGATAAACAATTTTTCTAAGTAAAAGATTTTGAGAAAGGCAGAAGGAAGCAGTGTGTACGATCAGCCAGCGCCCGAACGGTGATTTCCCAAAATACCCTTACATTATGTGTTACGAGATATGATATGATATGTTATGCATGCTAGAGTAGGCTAGGTATTCATATTAGGACTAGAGTTGCCTGATTTGTGATGCCTTAGCCTAGGAGATTACTGCTGCTTTGAGATGCTTCGAGAGGGAGTAGGTAGCAGTGAGGAGCTTATGAGAAGTCTACCGAAGGGTAGCCTATGCTTCGCGAGATGTAGAGTACTTGTGATCTGGGATCCTAGGAGGAGGACTTGGAATGAATGCTGATGCGGTGTGGAAGGTAGTATTGGGTTCGTACTACTAAAAACACCGGATCAGTGAGCAGTCCAAGTAAAAATCCTTAGGGTACCAAGGAACAAGTAGGGTTGGGTGATCGAGTGCGAGGATACTCGATCGAGTCTCTGGTATCTTTGTCTTGTGTTTCAGAGACATCATGGTTGGTACACCACACACGCCGGAGAGCAGTGGTGTTAGCGATGATGAGATTCGTCGTATGATTCATGACGAGATGACATGGTTCGAGTACCATGATAAGTAGCGGATTGAGAAGTGATGACATGGTTCGAGTACCATGATAAGTAGCGGATTGAGAAATGATGACATGGTTCGAGTACCATGATAAGTAGCGGATTGGGAAGTGATGACATGGTTCGAGTACCATGATAAGTAGCGGATTGAGAAATGATGACATGGTTCGAGTACCATGATAAGTAGCGGATTAGGAAGTGATGACATGGTTTGAGTACCATGATAAGTAGCGGATTGGGAAGTGATGACATGGTTCGAGTACCATGATAAGTAGCGGATTGGGAAGTGATGACATGGTTCGAGTACCATGATAAGTAGCGGATTGAGAAGTGATGACATGGTTCGAGTAACATGAGTTGTAGCAGGTCGAGAGGTGATGTCATGGTTTGAGTGCCATGATGTGAGGTGGAATGAGAGAAGAGGGAACATGGTTCGAGTACCATGATTCATAGAAGATTAAGAGGAGATAACATGGTGCAGGTACCATGATTCATAGCAGATCGAGAGGTGGCCACGCGGTTTGAGTACCATGACATGTGGCGGTTAGTATTTCGGGTTTTTACCGGTTATTCCATGGGGATTGTCTAGACTGAGATCAGTGGTGGATGAGTATGGGGCCAGAAGGCCTTGATGAACAAGTTTTAGTGGAGCATCCCTTGAAAAGGGAAATTGAGTGAGCTCCGAGGGATTGTGAGTGATATGCCAGTTGGAGTCGCAAGACTCAGGAATGAGTAGGGATGGTGCATTATGGGAGAATTCGGTCTGGGCTGGGCCACCGGCCGATAGTGGAGAGGTCACTTTCTGTGACCCGAGTGGTGCTATTTCCGTTTCCTGTGGGAGACGTAAGAGGTGATGAGATTTCGGTTTTTGAGTAAAGTAGGGCATGTGTTAGCTGCAGCGTCGGACGATCAAGAAGAGTATATCAGGGCGGTGGTCCTTATTGTCTTTGATAGGTATTAAGAGTGGAAATATGGGTTCTGCTCTTATGATAAGTGACGTGATGGAACGTTGGTTGAGGAGTCGATGATAAGGAGTACGGTAGATCATTACTTCCAGACTAAGAGTCAGGGTTAATACCGAACAGTTGAGGAGGTCCGTTGATGGAATGGTGTGAGATTCTGAATGATTAAAGGCAGTCATGGTAGGAAGTTCTGAGGATTTCATCTGAATTTCGGGGCATTGGAGTTGCTCGATCTCTGTCAGGAGATCATCGAGCGTTGTGTAGCACCTTCCAGGAGTCGGTGCGATGTTAATGGTGGAAACAGTCTGTGGGATAGATTGCTGGTGCGCCGATTGGGGTTAGTTCGAACCCTAAGTGGGGGAGAACCGGGTATTTTATTAAAGGGATTAGAGATTCTATCGAGAACGGTTAGAGATCTGGATAAGGAGAGATCGGCAGTATGAACTCATGAGCCCAGGGTTATGGGTGATTGAGACGAGGTGCAGAGCGAGATAATGGATGTGTTATGTCTGAAAAGGATGAGTGTCTCCACGGCAATTGGCCGTTGATCGGAGACCTTGGGGTGAACGGGAATTCTTCAAGGTCATAATGGTGAATTCGAGATGGTTGGCTCGTAGGGTGAGTTCGGCGGTTGAGAAATTCTGGTTAAACGATGGGGCTGTTATTCAGCTTGGAAAAGGTAGAAGTTGATTAGACAACCAATTCTAGGTTGTGGAACAGGAAGATCAGTGGATGGGACGAGACATCGGGAGGTCCCATGTGGTGTATAGACGTATCCGAATTTAATGCATTGAATTTCGGATAAATTTGAGTCTTGAGTGGAGACGGCAAGTGGTGGGTCAAGTATCGATGATTCCAGTGAGGGCCCTTTCAGTTAATGACAGCAAGTGAGAGTGTCCGAGAATATGGATTGCAGCAGAGGAGGGTGTTTTGTTATGAGGATTACCGCCATACATAGTGATGCATAATTTGGGTAAGTGCATGCACCTATCTATGTTTGACCCGTGGATTATGAGCTAGTCAGAGGTTGTTGTGATGCTACGGGAAGCCATAGTACTCACAAGTCAGAGGTTGTTGTGATGCTACGAGAAGCCGTAGTACTCACAAGTCAGAGGTTGTTGTGATGCTACGGGAAGCCGTAGTACTCACTAGTCAGAGGTTGTTGTGATGATGCGGGAAGCCGTAGTACTCACTACTCAGAGGTTGTTGTGATGGTGCGGGAAGCCGTAGTACTCACTAGTCAGATGTTGTTGTGATGCTGTGGGAAGCCATAGTACTCACTAGTCAGAGGTTGTTGTGATGTTGCGGGAAGCCATAGTACTCACTAGTCAGAGGTTGTTGTGATGCTACGGGAAGCCATAGTACTCACTAGTCAGAGGTTGTTGTGATGCTACGGGAAGCCGTAGTATTCACTAGTCAGAGGTTGTTGTGATGCTACGGGAAGCCATAGTACTCACTAGTCAGAGGTTGTTGTGATGCTACGGGAAACCGTAGTACTCACTAGTCAGAGGTTGTTGTGATGCTACGGGAATCCGTAGTACTCACTAGTCAGAGGTTGTTGTGATGCTACGGGAAGCCGTAGTACTCACTAGCCAGAGGTTGTTGTGATGCTATGGGAAGCCGTAGTATTCACTAGTGAAAGGTTGTGGTGATACTGCGGGAATCCGTAGTACTCACCAGTCAGTTAGAGGTTGTGGTGATACTGCGGGAAGCCGTAGTACTCACCGGTTAATGAGAGGTCGAGGTGGTGCTACGGGAAGACGTAGCACACACTAGTTAGCGAGAAGTTTCTATGGTAAAGTACTCTTTGATTAGAGCATGGCGCAGAGAGTTTTGGGCATGGGGTGGCCCTGATTGGTGAGTTTTTGGAAACCTGGTGGTCGGACCAGGGGCAAGATCGGGGTCTCCTCAATGTTAGGGGATCATTATGTACTGAGTAAGGTGTGATCATTGCAATCCGAAAGAATGGGATAAGTGAGGTACGCATGAGTTGCGGGAAATGAGTTCTGAGTTGAGTTTGGCTCTGGTGGTGCGTTGAATAGGTGAAATGAGATTCTGGACTCTGAGGTGGGTTCCATGTTGAGGAGTATTGTTTGTCATCTGATGTCTTAGACCTGTGTGGGTCAGTACTCGGGTACGGGAGGTACCGCAAGTTGTATGGATCGATGAGTAACAGATGACAGAGGTCGGGGTTGAATCGATCTCCAGTTGGGGAGGTGGCATTCACTTAGGGTTAAGCGAACATCGTTATTCGTATGTCACCTTGGGCCGATGTGATTGTAGTAAGAAGGAAACCATGGAGACGGTTGGGATAATGCAACGGATGACCCTGGAGGTTCAACTGTTGGGTCGAGATCAGATCTGGTACTCAGTGTTAAAAAGGGAAACGAGGGATGCAACCGAGGCTTATGATTTTAGATGTCTGAGGACTTCTGAGCGAGCATGATTCTCTTGTGTCGGAGAACAGGATGTTGAAAGTTTATTGTTCGGATGGATTCTGTTAGTAGTTCAGTGGATGAGCCCTGGTGGGATGTCAACCCTTTCGTTCCTTGGGGCGTGATTCGGACTGTTTTGGTACGTTGGTATGAGCGATCGCTAGCCGATTGCCGGATTTTGTTTTGTGAGAATCAGAGGAACAGTGAGTTATCAGGGTTTGATGTTCGAAGAGCGAATATCATGATGATAGCGTGAGTGGAGGGTTTGGCGGCATGCCAGGCCACTAGAGTTTCCCGATTCTGGGAAGGTCAGAAAGGGGTATTTTAGCGACAGAGGGGCCGGTTTTGTTCCAAATTTAGAGTTCCTGGTCGGATCCAGGTATTCATGAAGAAAGATATTGTTTTAGTGGGAGGACCTCTCAGTGGTTCTTTTCGAGTGTTTGGTTTCTATCTATGTGGTTGAGGAGCGATTTCGAGGACGAAATCTAATTTAAGTGGGGGAGAATTGTAACATCCGGATTTCCAGGTATGCTATAAAGTTCATTTATCTTGAGTTTTATGGAGGGACTCGGCGAGTAGACGCTCAAACTCACCGAGTAGGAGCGTGCATTCTTGTCTGATTTAATGAAGGACTCGACGAGTCGATGCGTGGACTTGGCGAGTCCGTGCTGTTAACTGAAACCCTAATTCTCGGGGCCTGTGCCCTATTTAAAGGCCTTTATGGCCTCCATTTGCTGCCAATGCACCCCTGAGAAACCCTAGAGAGCAGAGAGAAAGCTTGTAGTGCAAGAGGAGGGCAAATTCATCATTCTAAGTGTGATTTTGCAAGAAAGAAAGAAGGAGGACAAACAAGGAAGATTGAGGAGCTCAGATCTATCACCCATTTGATCAGAAGAGACTGCTAGAGGTACTAATCTGTGCTCATTCTCGTGTATTTGGTGATCTACTTGAATCTAGGGTTTTCTTATGCCTTCTTTGGCTTGGATTCGAAGTATGTGAGGTCCCAAGGTGGAGTTCTTCTAAGATCTGGACCTTAAGAGGTCCAGAGAGTCCTATCTACCTTGCTTTTTGCTACTCCATTAGAGATATGACCCTAGGTTGCCATTCTAGAGGTTATTTCACCCAAAGGAGCTTATTGGACATTGCATGAGTGTAAAGGTCGGACCTTTACGTGATTATAGTGGTTGGGAAGGCCAGATATATAGGTTAGAGAAGTAGATCTGACCTCAGAAGGTCATTTCTGTGTTGCCATGGATGCAACTCGCCGAGTCCATAATGGGACTCGACGAGTCGAGTGGGGGTTGCCCCGCGATTCGTGACAGGTGTAACCCGTCGAGTGGGACGATGACTCGACGAGCCAAGAGAGGCTAAAAGGATTCAGAGAACGCGCATGGACTCGCCGAGTCGCCCTTGTGCACTCGACGAGTCGGGTCAAAGTTTGACCGTTGACTTTCGTTGACTTTAGGGTTCTGGTCAAGACTGATTCAAGAGAGTTCAGAGAGGGGTAGAATGGCCTTCTACCCAATCTGTAGAGATGAGGCTATGAGAGAATATTTATCGGGAATGTTATTTGAATAATAGGGGGAGGCTAGGTCGGGACGTTGAGCACGAGAGTTTATCCGACTTCATTGAGGTGAGTCTTCTCACTATACTGTACCTGGAAGGGTACCTATGTGTGACCGGAAGGTCTTGTATGCTATGAGATGTATGAGCTATATGCGGTTATGTGATATGTATGTGCTATGTATGCTATATATGGTATGGACCGGAAGGTGAAGATGATATGGACCGGAAGGTCAAGATGACATGGACCGGAAGGTCAAGATGTTACGGACCGGAAGGTCGATACGGGTAGGACCGGAAGGTCTATCGGGATTCGGGACGGAAGTCCCCTGAGACACATGGATCGGAAGATCCTACAGAGTTATGGCCTGGAAAGGCGTATGTGTTGTATGTGGTATCTTGGGGAACTCACTAAGCATTTATGCTTACAGTTGTTATGTTATGTGTTTCAGGTACTAGCAAGGATCGCGGGAAGGCGTCGGCATGATCCGTACACACTTATGGAGTTTATGTTATTGAGATTCTGGGACATGTTTTGTTATGACACAGTGGATACATTATGTTTTGTGATTGAAAGTATGATTTAAAAATGAAAAATTGTTTTGAAAATTTACGTTGTTACATTCGTGATCTGTTGGGTCATCACCGGGAGGGCTCTATCAACCGGTCCCCCATGGTTGAGGTCATTGCAACCTCATTGGTCTCCAAATGGCGATCGTTGTCGCTGATGGCGACTCCACCCCTCGATCAATGTTGCCCAACGGGGCACAGGTCCGATGTAGTCGAAACGGTTTACGAGAACCCTGGCTATGTACGAAGAGTTGATGATCTATGGCTCCACTTCCGACTCTTTTCCTGATCATCCACAATCTCTCCGGGTTCGGAAAGTAGGGGTCTCCTGGTAAGTAGAATCTTGCTATGATGTCCGTGCGAGAATAGGGGTGGGGTAAGAGGCATATAATAATCATATTCCTAGAAATACTTATAGTGGTTTGATCCGCCTTAGTTACTTCTATAATGACATGGTGCATACCAGTCACATATAACAAAAGATATGATAAACCTTCGAATAAATGATCATACTCTAAAACCATAACCAAACGAGGAACAGGAAGTGAAGCAATGATCACAGATTCTAAGTCTATGATATCTACGTTATATATAACTTTAGCGTATCCACTTTAGTGAGTGTAGACCTACTAGCAAGGATCTGTTTAGTTTTCACATAAGTTATTGTATCACAAAAATACTCTTATAGTATTTTTAATGTTATGTTTGGTTCTTAGCGATTTTCTTGTATGGGGAGTTTTTAGGCTTGTTGCTCACTACGACCATTCCCCGACATACATTAGTCACACTTCAGATAAATATAGTTGATCAGGCTACATTCATCCCAAGTCTGATTACATATCCCAGGGTCTACTCGTAGTGTCCAACTCCTCATTTTATTTTTGTATCGACCTAGATATGACACTATATTTCATGTATGCATGTACTCATATGTTTTTAACAAGAAACTATTTCATTTCTAAAAGTATAGTTATTTAAAAATGTTTAATCAGAGAATTTAGTCCCAATGCATTTATAGTTTGTATATCTTATGTGGTTCGATATACTTAGTTCACTATAAACAATGCTCTGATACCAATCTGTCACACCCCGAAACCAAGGATGGCGGAAACGTCCGGGGGTGGCGGACTTCATGTATAGTATCATAACAACCAGTATAGTAGTGACCAAAGCAAATACAACCATCATAAATATAATTGAAAAAGTTACTCCTTAGTATGAGTTTACATGTTTCAAATCAATTACACTATGATGACAAAATGAAATATTTGACGTCTTAACGTCCCATCCTCAAAAGTTGTTGACTTCCAGTTTCACTGATTTCCTGAGAATACAAGTAGTTTCGAAAAAGTGTCAACAATTAAGTTGGTGAGTTCATAAGCTTTTGGATGTAGAGTTTGAAAACCTTTGTTTGTAAATGTAATGTATACTCAAGAAAATCCAATATTTCCTTATAAAAGTCATGTAGTCTTAAATCCCAAGATCGAGAGTATGTGTGTATTTTGTACTTATAATGTGTTTGTAATTGTAATGTGTACCCAAGAAAATCAAATACTTTCCTTATAAAAAGTCATGTAGTCTTAAATCCCAAGACCGAGAGTATGTGTGTATTTCGTACTTATAACGATGTATGCAGTCTTAGTTAGATAAAACCCCTTTTTAAAGTAGCATTTTCCCATAAACTTGAAATGTTGTTAACTCCCTATGTGAGTCGTTATAACCATACTATAACTAGAATGAACCTGCTACAATGTTTTTCAGACGTCAAGATCTTATGACTTTTGTCACCCGTAGACCTGCAGGTCCTGCTGTAGCTAGCAGCAAGGTGTGGGGTGTCAATCTGATGAATCAAAGAATCAAGTATAGAATTAATCAGAGTATGAATTCAAGTAAGAATGTGATATTGAACACCGGATGTAAATATGATCTTGTTTCAGCTCTATGACGCTTTCGAATGTTTACAGAGTACTATAGACAGGTCTGTAAAAACTCTTATCTAACTCTATTAAATACCCCTATTTATAGGGAACAGAAAGCGTACAAAAAATATACTAAGGCATAGACACTTAAGCTTCGAATAAAAGCGCCCTAGTAAAATACATTACAAAACACTCGAAGAGTTCAAAATACATTTCGACTAATTACAACAATTCGACCCTTACAATCTCCCCCTTTGTAATCATAGTCGAAATCCTTAATTTGTAAGAAGTGTGATGGAATACAGTAACACTCTTCGAATCTCCGTGTACCAGGAGATAATCTTCTTCAGCTCTTTCTTATCTCCTTCATTGTTCTTCTTGCAATGATTCATACGAACAATTAAGTTCGTATATTGAGATGTTGAATACCTCTCCACTTCGCATGCCCGGAATAAGAACCGTTTAGCTTTTCCAGCTTTGTCTTTTCCTACGAATACCATTCCAAAAGGCTTCAAGCAGATTTCACCATCAGCATACTTCTTCAATTCTGCTTGAGTCTTCGTCGGTGCCATTGGTGCTTTTATTTCCATTCCTTTGGCAGTAGCTAATTCCACATCTGTTAGTGCCAAGCACTCATAATAGTTTTCGATGAAAATCTTGATGTGAGCAACCCCAAGCTTGAATTCATCCGGTTCAGTGTTTTGAAGGTATGAAAATGATTTGCATTTTAAAATTAATGCAACTTGTATAAGATCATACAAGTTCATTAATGGAAAATCTGCAACAGTAAACTCACAAATATTTCCATTTGCCCTGGCAACCACATACTTGAAATTTTGGAGTGTGTTTTCGAATACCACATCCTTTTTCATACTGATCACTTTCTTGATTTTAACCAATGACCACACTTCCTCAGGGGCTTTTGCAAGAACAGCATGAAAACGAATTTTCATGTGAGTACCTTCATCCTTTTCTTTAAAATTTCCTTCAGCTTTGAACTGAGCATTATGAACATCATTTCATTTATCGGAAAATCCAGCTGGCTTGTATCAGTATTCGTAACCAAATAACTTTGTTTTGGTTTCTTTTCAAACGAATACATGTGATTATATGCTACCTTGGCCTCGATTGTTTCGTAATTGTAGTCTTTGGATGGATCACCTTTGTCCATTCCCTTCGGATCACCAGCACGCTAAGCCATAATGCTTTGAATCAACCTTAGTTTTTCAATTTCAGCTTCTGCAGCAGCCTTCTTTTCTTCTTTTGACTTTTCCACTACAATCGATTTCCCTTTATCTTTCAAAGCTGGATTGTCAATTGCCTCTTTTGGTTTCGAACCACTCTCACCAGTATCTGTAGATTTACCAATTACAATCCCTTCCGAAATAGGTCTTGTAATAGGTAACGTTGTAACGACTGTTGAAGTAACCATCCCAGCAGAAACTATTACTGGCTTTGTTGTTGGGATCTTTGATGAAAATACCTTTCCTACAACTTTCGCATCTTCACCACTAGCCTTCGACTCACTAGTTTTTCTTTCTCCCCCTTGCACCCCTGTGAAAACAGGTGGGGCAAATGTTGGTGGAAGAAGACTTGTTATGCGAAAGAGAGGAGCAAGTTGCTTGTTGAGAATGGCTTCAAATTGGATAAACTTTTGTGATAAAAATTCAGGAGTAATCAGCGAAGAAGAAATCGGCCTGTCTGAAATTTCTTTTAACTCCTTGAGCAAAGAAATCACTTCCTCAAAGTTTGCACTTTCGGATGTTGAAAGTTGAGTTAGTTGTGTACTCAAATTTTCATACAATTTAACAAAGCGTGTGACTGCGTCACAAATGATATCAACCTTATGATTCAGAGAGGCATAATCTTTTTGAAAATTTCCAATTTCTTTTTGCATATCTTCGCGGAGTTCACGAATTCGCAAATTAACATCCTCCCTTACTTTCTTCACTTCTTGAACAAAAAGAACATGCCGTTCCTTTGTGACATTCTTCAATTCTTTCACATCACTGGTAAACATTGAATTTTGGGATTTGATTCAAAGTTCATTATTTTTATCATTATAATCAACCTTCTCCAAAATTTGAGATTCAGAGTCTTTAATCATCCCCAATACTTTGCTGACATTCTGGCTTCGAGCATTTTCAACAATGAATCAACCTCCAAACTTGAAACAGATGAACCACCCCCCAGATCAGCTTGAGATTGAATTATCGAATTCAACTTCTGATTCAGAATTTTAAATTGCTTCATGGTCATCATCATATGATCTGGAAACTGCTCTTCTTCTTCATGACATTCCAATTCTTCAAACGTGCCTCCAAACCCCTCAGTATCAGTTTCTGTCTCCATAAAAATGGTTTCTTGAACATTCGAAGTCGGTTTGGGTGTGTCAGTGGATTCAGAAGAAAAAATAGAAGTGAATGGTTGATTGATAATGTGTTCGAATGTAGGGGAATCAGTGGTTGATGTAATGGGAATAGTGGATTGTGATAAAGAAACAATACTTTCGAAACGAGCAGAAGTAGATTGATCTTGATCATCATTTTTCGAACCTCCATCACCCATATGGACATGTGCATCCGTATCAGATACGTTTGCAGGGATGCCTGAAGTTCATACCGCCTCAGAAACTGATTTGGCAACCGAATCTTCGGGTGGTATGATGACTGTCTGCTCAGGAGTTGAACTTCCTGCGTGAGGATTTAACTCTGGGGTTTCTGGAATTCTTTCATCATCATCTTCTGTTGACTCAGTAGATATAACGAGTTGTCGGGTCTTCTTCTTCTTCTTCTTTGACAAATGTTTTGCCATATCCTCAGCCCTGCGTTTCTTGGACACCGGAGAAACAGGTGCTGGCACTTCTCTAATTAACACACCTTGATGAGTGATTTGAGGTTTTCGAACCACTTTATGTGTAGGAGACTTGCTTTTATGGGTTGACTTCATTTTGATTCTTCGAAACATACCAGTCTTCGAAGGAATGACTACATGCTCTTGTGTTTCTTCAATAATAGGCTCAATCACTTGAGTCTCAGCAACAGACACTTCAACTGTTTCAGGCTTCTTCTTTGAAGATTTCGAAGATTTTGACTCAGTTTCATTCGTCTTCGTCTTCTTGGATTTCTTATCATCTCTTCCCAATAGTATGCCAGTTTCGATTGTAGAATCAATGGTCTTCAAATATGCCACCAAAACAGAATTCGAAGGATCAACTCTTTTAAGCATTGCATCAGGAATACGAGCAACTGATGGAAAAACTTCAGCACTATCTGTGACATCCTTCGGATAGTGGTACGATTGAAAAACGGCTTTTTCTTCATCATTGGGTACCAAAATCCCTTCCTTGTTGTAAAAGTATTGCAAAATCAGGCTCCAGTATCTTGCACACGAAATACCATGAATAGCATTCGTATGTTCTACACCCTGTTGGATTTCCTTCCATAATTGTGTAGAATATTCCACTTGAAGATCATAATAGATGCCAGCAACCATTGCATAAAACTCCATTCTTCCCTTATCAAGACCAACTGTTCTCCGAGTTAAACATCGTAGAAAGATTCCAAATAAGAAATTCCATAGTCGTGGAAGACCAGATTTCTTAAATTCACTGATCTTAGACAATGGAGGCTGATATCCCATATCATTAAACATGTTAACGATTTGAGGGAATGTGAAAGCAACATATGGAGGTGAATTCGGAATTTCAAGAATTTGACAAAAGAGTTTCTTGGATAGCCTGACCTTTTTGTCATTCACCAGAAGAAAAGTAATCGTATCAGAAGCTTTGTTGTAAGTAGCAGTAGATCCTGCTTGAGACAGCCATAACATTGGAACAGAGAATGAACTGAACATCGCCTATGAAAAAACAGAGTTCTTCAAAGCAACGATTAGCATCGTCAATTCTTCCGGGTATTGAGAAACATCACCCTCCAAGTGATAGTTTGCTGCTTGAATCTTCATTATTGGTAATGAAGAGGCATCTTCAGTGGTATGAGAATCAACATGAACAGAAGTCGCAATTGTTAGGGTTTGAAGATTTTGATGATCAGACAATTTGGGAATTTTTCTTTTTGATCGCGTAAACTGATAATGAACCCTTGAATCCCCTTTTATATGTAACCATGAAGTTTGAATTTGAAGCGAGTTAGGTAATTAATGATATCCGACGTGGCACCTTGAAATCGGACCATTACTGCGTAAAAGTAGCCATGCGTCAAAAAGTAGCTGTCACATCGCCTTGAAAATCGGACAGAATACCATACGTCATTTATAAACAGCCTGTCTTGTTATCCCCAAGAATATTGTAACCGTCAAAACCCTTCGAATGGAAGCAAGGCTCTTTCACTTTTGGGATGAAAAGCGAAGTCATACGCCAGAAGTTTGAAATCATCAGCCTGAGTTGGTATTACTCAGAGCCTCAAGGATTTCATGAGTGCAGTGTTCCAAATAATGTAGACGAGAAACAAAGATAAGAAAATTTTGGGATATTGTGATGTCAAAATGTCAATTTGACACAAAAGCAGATGAAATCCCTGGCAAAGATTACTTCATTAATCATTAAGAGAAATGATCAATAGCTTGTGTGGGTTCCCGTGAATTACAATCGAATACTTATTGATAAGTATCAAAGGGCTTCTTTTATTAAGCTTCGTGGGTAGTTCAAAATTTTCGTTACATATCAACCTAAACATAAGGTGATAAATTGTATCCGAAATTACTTGTTTGACCAGTGTAGTCAGTGACAAGTTTGCTTTGATGAATTTTGAAATGATTTGGACATTCGAATGAAACTCACACGGAAATCATATTCAAGAACAAAAATTTGTGCTGGATCTTGTTGGGTAACAAACATCATGGGTTTCAAATGTTTGATCAAGACCACTCATTCGAAATGAATATGATTTGGAGTTTCGAATTTTGGTACAGAAACAAAAGTTTTGTGAATATCTGGAACATTGTTCCCCGTCAATTCCTTAAAAGTGTAGTGAAAATTGGGTTTCACTTTCATCACGGTCTCATGATGTCAGATCATAAACACAGATTTTTGATATATCTAAGTCTCGATGGGTTTGATCAGAGACCTCTCGGATATATGTCTTCGTGTGTGATCGTGTAAGAACTTTATGGATGAAAAAGATTGATGTAAGACACGAAAAGTACCTCTGTTATCTTTGGACCAAACAGTAAACTCTTAACTCATTTTGAGAAGAGTCAGGTAGCTCAGAGACTAATGTGAATATAAGCCTGATTGGGAAGAAATTTTCGTATGAATAATTTCATTAAGGCTTTCGTACACACACATTGAGTCATTGGAGGCTTTTGGACAACATGCAGCAGCATGCTTCTAGGGACAACTTAACTAGTTCAAATGATGAAAATATTTATCGATTCATACGAAAAATGTACCTGACCCTAGAACTGCTAGCATAATCCACTCTGTATCTTCATGATTATCTGCAACAAAATACTAAAAAGAAATAAGAATCAAAATATTTTTGTTGTTTTGATTTTTTGAAGGTAAAGACAGAACAAACGAAAATCTTTTTGGATTTTTGTATTTTCGAAAATGAAATGACAAAACAAACAAAAATCTTTTTGGATTTTTGTATTTTCGAAAATGAAAATATATTGTACTTGTTACAAAAACACGAAATTTTATCATCCCTTGATAAGTGACAAATGTACGAATTCGAAGGGGTCGAAGCGTTGACTATGAACAGTGCCTCTGAATCAACCCTTAAAATAAGTAACAAATTTACGAATTCGAAGGGGTCGAAGCGTTGACTATGAACAGTAACCTCTGAATGCTGAATGACTTTTCATTGTCTTTTATTCAGCGCCTCTGATTCATTCCTTGTCAACCATCATTCTCCTTTTTCGCATGGAACAGAATTTCCATCGATCATTCCAAGCCCTTCTATAATTTTCACATGGGATTTTTCATCTAAAGGTTTCGTGAAAATATCAGCTAACTGATCAGTTGTTTTCACGAAATGTACTTCAATATTTCCATCCTCCACGTGATCCTTGATGAAATGATAACGAAGTGCAATATGTTTAGTCTTCGAATGCTGCACAGGATTATGACAAATTCTTATTGCACTTTGAGAATCACAATATAATGGAATCTTTTTCATATTGATTGCATAATCACGCAATTGACTTTGAATCCATATAATTTGTGAAGTGCAAGCAGCAGCAGCCACATATTCTGCTTCAGCTGTTGAGATTGAGACACATGTTTGCTTTTTCGACTGCCAGCTCACCAATTTGCCATCTAGAAATTGACATCCACCACTTGTGCTTTTCCTATCAAGATTACAACCACCCAAGTCTGCATCCGAATATGCTTGTACAAAGAATCCAGTTTTCGAAGGATACCACAATCCTAACGAAATTGTTCCTTTAAGATAACGAAAGATATTCTTCACAGCAGTGATATGTGGTTCTTGTGGATTAGACTGATACCTAGCACAATTACACACAGAAAACATGATATCAGGTCTACTTGTCGTAAGATAAAGTAATGAACCAATCATGCTCCTATAAAGAGTTATGTCAACTACAGGTTTATCTAACGAAGGTGTTAACTTTATGCCAGTTGCCATTGGAACTCGTAACTTTGTGCTATTCGTCAATCCAAACTTTTCAAGCTGATTTTTCGTATATTTTTCCTGATTAATAAAAATCCATTCTCTGTTTTGACGAATATTCAGTCCAAGAAAATTATTGATTTTTCCCATCATGCTCATTTCAAACTTGCTTTTCATCAGATCTTCGAATTCTCTAGACAAGGCAGGGTCAGTTGAGCCAAAAATAATATCATCAACATAAATTTGAACAAGCATTAGATGATTCCCAACTTTCTTTCGAAATAATATGGGATCAACAGATCCTTGTTTAAATTTAGATTGTTTCAAAAATGATGTAAGAGTTGCATACCATGCTCGTGGTGCCTGTTTCAAACCATAAACTGTCTTATCTAAAATATAAACATGATCTGGATATTCTTCGTTAATAAAACCTGGGGGTTGTTCCACGTAAACAGTTTCTTCAACCTCTCCATTTAGAAATGCACACTTCACGTCCATTTGATAAACATCAAAATCTTTCTGAGCTGCATAAGCCAGAAATATACGAACAGCCTCGAGTCTTGCGACAGGGGCAAAAGTTTCTTCATAGTCGATTCGTTCTTGTTGTGAATATCCTTTAACAACAAGTATGGCTTTATTTCGAACAATGTTTCCATCTTTGTCGGTTTTATTTTTGAAAATCCATTTTAACCCGACAATCAAAACATTTTTAGGTTTAGGAATTAATCTCCAAACCTTGTTTCGTTCAAATTTAGACAATTCAGATTGCATTGCAACAACCCAATCTGAGTGTTCCATTGCAATCTTAACTGTTTTTGGTTCAATTTTAGAGATGAAAACATTGAACATGCAAAATTCTTGATGAGTATTCAATACCTCATTCTTTGCACGAATTTGAGCTCTTGTTAAAACTCCCTCCTGTGGATTCCCAATTACTTGTTCCTTCGGATGATCTCTTGTCCACTTTTCCATTGGCGGATATGCTGGATCAAATTCCAAAGGTGCATCTTCGTATATATCATCATTCTCTGAACCTGCAATCGAACAAACATCATCAAAATCATTATTATTCTCAATGTTTTCTAAATTCTCCCCCTCAACATTATGCTCTTCCTTAACATCAGCATTCAATCTTTCTTTCTCCCCCTCGAAAGAATGCTCTTCCTCATCCAAAGTATTCGAATCCAAGTGCTCCCCCTCCACTGGATTGTGTTGCATACTTTCGCCTTTCTCTGGAGAAGTTGATGTTGAATCATTAGTAAGCTTCGTTAGTTCAGATAGATGATTATCATGTGCATTTATTTCAGCATCAACACCATGATCTGAAATTCCAAAAATTAAATCATAATCAATATCTAAGGTTTGTGAGGATTCAGATTCATCTGGTATGTTTTTCAGAATAGGATGATTTTCAAACTGTGAGGTAGTTTGTTTAATGTAGTAATCATCAAATGTAAGATTAAAAGTTTCTTCAACTTTTCGTGTTCTTTTATTCAACACACGATATGCGACTGAATTATGCGAATATCCCAAGAAAATCCCTTCATCTGCTTTTGCTTGAAATTTCGTAAGATTATCCTTGAGATTCATAATGAAGCACCTGCATCCGAAAACATGGAAAAATTTGACGTTAGGTTTTCGATTGTTGAGAATTTCATATGGAGTAATGTTAAATCATAATCAATATCTTAGGTTTTCGATTGTTGAGAATTTGAAACATGCGGTTGATACTACTTCAGCCCATAGATATTGTGGAAGATTCGCATATGCCAACATAGTCCTTGCAGCTTCGCATAGAGACCTATTTCTTCGTTCAACAACACCATTTTGTTGTGGTGTATATGGAGATGAAAAATTATGCGAAATCCCTTTGTCCACCAAAAATGAATCAAGGACATTGTTCTTAAATTCAGTTCCATGATCACTCTTAATTTTTCGAACAATCTTCTTCAATGTTGTTTCCATCTTTTTGATAAAGTCAATCATGATTTGTGCAACTGCGGATTTAAGCCTGAGAAAATAAACCCACGTAAATCTGGAAAAATCATCAACAATAACTAAAATGTACCTTTTCTTGTTGAGAGTTGAAACTGTCGAAGGACCACACAAATCAATATGTAAGAGCTCCAAAGGCGCGATAATTTTCGAATCAATCGTAATTGGATGACCTTGTTTATGTTGCTTGTCAACTTCACAAGATGCACATAAAGAATCATTGTCAAATTTAAGTACAGGTAAACCTCTTACCAGATCTTGTACCACAACTTTATTGATGTTTCGAAAATTGAGATGAGAAAGTCTTCGATGCCATAGCCAACTTAAGTCTGCTGTTGCTTTCAAAAGAAGACATATAGCAGGTTTCCCTACTATCGGATTAATGTCCAGAGCGAACATGTCACCTTTCCTTTTGGATTTCAGTAACACTTCTTTTGTGTTGACATTCGAAATAACACTTCCTTCTTTGTTAAAAAGAACTTGATTTCCAGTGCCCACAACAAGTTGAGAAACACTTATCAAGTTATGTTGAAGACCTTCAACATATGCAACACGATTCACTGTGAATTTTCCGTTCGTGATCTTCGCATATCCTTTGACTTGACATTTTTGATTGTTCCCAAACTTCACTACTCCAGCATTTTTGAGACTTCGAAAATCACATAAATTTTCCTTCTTCCCAGTCATGTGACGACAGCAACCACTATCAATGTACCACTTGTTATCATATTGCTCGTCACATAGTACCTACAATCAGTGGAAAAATTTAGGTACCCAAGGCTTTTTGGGTCCTTGGAAATTAGATTTCAATTTCGAATGTAATGAAGAACTTTTAACCCATTCACAAACTTTGGTTTTGAGACTTTCGATTAATTTTACATCTTCATCTAAAGGAACTGAAACATAAGTTTTTGATGGTTTCGAATGTTCACTGACATTACTCTTCGAATTCTGAGTTTTTGAATGAACATTCTTTGCTTTTAATACTGGTTTCCAAGCTTTGACTGATATGTTCGAATCCTTAGAAGATGAACTGTCGTTAGATGAAGTATTCACATACTTCTCATATGCTTCGTGAATTTGCTCCTTTGAAAATGTATTCGACTGATACATCTTTCCTTTGCCTTCAAGCCAATGATCAATGTTCTTCCTTGAAGTCATTCCTTTTTCTCGTGAAATTTTCATAGTTTCTCTCTTCGTTTTATTAGGAAAATTTGGCTTTTGAGGAACAAAATCAACTTTTGGATATGTTAGAAAAGATTGAGCATATGATGTATCAACTGTTGATTTAAAATGTTGACGTTGAAAGAATTTTTGATTTGGATTTGAGTTATTTGAAAATTTTCTTGGAATATTAGTTTCTGAAACTTTCGAAAACCTTGGTTGTTTATTCACTTCAGACTTTGAATGATTTGTTTGAGATGAATGTTGAGGTTTTGTTGAAAAAGAGGAATTTTTAGCTTTGAAAACATTTTTGGGTGATTGTGATTCAGTCATCTTTTGAGACTCAACATTCTGCCAAAATATTTTCTTCCTAGCTTGTCTTTATGAAATGTTGTTTTCCTTCGAAAATTTGTCAATTTGATCTTTAAATTCCTTACAGTTTAGTTTGACAACGTTTTCATTTTCCTTTACAACTTGTTTTGAATTCTCTTTTTCAATTTTTGATTTTTCAACCCATTTTCTTTGTGGTTTTTGACGTTGGAACACATACGAATTCTTTGTTAAGTTGTTTTCAACTGTGCTTTGATTTGCGAAAAAACCTTCATCAGTTGTTTTTGAATTATCCTCCTCAACTAACTTCTTTAATTATGGTTTGATATTCTCAACATTTCCAGTAGTTACGAAAACTTGATTTGGAAAAATGACATCATCTGTACATTTGAAATTTGGATAAACCATTGTATTCGTTTCAAGATAGTGTTCACCTTTTTCATTCATTACTTTTTCGAACTTTTGTGTATCACCATACACTTGATCAACCACTATTCGAGTAGTTTCTTCTTCCTTTGAAGATTTCTTTTCCTTCGAAATTTTCTATTCATCTTCGTCATGACTATCATCAGTTTGACTGTCTTTGAGATCCACGAAGTTCATATCACAAACTTTCGAAGTTGAAGGTATATCAGTTTCATTTTCAACCATCAAATCCTTAACTTTTTCTTTCCCTTTAGATGTTGATGCAACATTAACAACAGAAAACTGAGAACAATCAACATCTTCAAGTTCACTAATTTCACTAATATTGTCAGAATTATCTTCAATATCAGCAAAATTAGATTGAGAATCAGATGTTGAATTCTCAGTCTTTTTCAAAATTTGAATTTGTTCAGATTTAGTCAAAGTATCATTCACGATTTAACTAATTCATTCGCATCAAGACATTCATCAATTTTGACAATTCCATATTTATATCTATCATCAGGAACTTTGTCAAAATCAGCTATTATTTGCTCACAATCATACGAAATATTATCTACCTTAGCTCTTTCGAATGCTAGAAAAGGAAGTAATTTTATATGTTACTCTTTACTTATGTCACATGAATGATGTAAATCAGTTAATTTGCCATAAAGTCTTTTAGCAAAATTACAATAAATGTTTCTTTGTGCTAACAAAAGTTTGACTTCACTCGTTAAAGTATCCCTATCACACATAATATTTGTTATTTGTAATTCCAAACATTCAATTTTGCTTATTTTCAAGTCTAATCTCTTTTTGGTCTCTAATAACTCCATGGACAATTTGTTGGCCTCATTGCTAGCAGACACAACAATTGAATCAAAATAAGTAACCGTCTCATCAAAAGATATTAGTTCAGAATCATAAGCATGTGTAGGAATATTAAAAGATTTGGGAATTTTACGTACCTTTGTTGTCATTGGAGATTTGTCTGCCGCTTTGGATACGAAGCATCGTCCTTTCACTTCGAATTCCTCATCATCTGAGCCCTCCTCCATTTTCGCATACAACGCTCCATGTGTCGGATTTCGCATTTCTTCATCGTCTGATCCGGATGACCAGATTTGATAAGTTCCATCTTCATCCTCATGTTCACCCTTTGCAACCAATGACAAATTCTTGGCTTTCGCACGAACCTCCTCAAGCCTCTCTGCATAATACGCCTCATCCTTGACTTTATTCTTCCTCTCATCCTTCTTCCGAAGCATACAGTCATTCGCAAGATGATTCGCACCGTTGCAATAATGACAATCTATTCCAACATCATCTTTCAGCTTTTTCTCAATCTTTCCTTCAGACATTTTCGAATCTTTCTTTTCAACTTTCTTTTTCTCCTCATCAGCAGTTTTACTCACAGCACTTCCTTTTACCTCAGCAAGCTTAGTTTTCGGATTGAACGACTTTTTGAAAAACTTCTTAACACGATTATTCGACTAAAAAGCTATTGCCTCATCATCCGAATTCATGATGAATCCTTCTTCTTCCTCAGAATCACCATTTTCTGCTTCTTTCTCAGATATCTTTGACACAAGTGCCAATGGACCTCCCAAATTTAGCTTCGTCTCTTCAGCAATTTCATTTACCTCAGTTTCGTGTGTTTTCAACTGATTGTACAAATCATTGAGAGTTGATGTATCAAAACTTTGCTGATTCTTCACCATCATACTAACACTTCTCCATTCTTTTCGAAGACCCATCACAAAGATGAGATTGAATTCCATTGAAGTCCTGGTAATTCCATAGCGATTACAACGATAGATTAACTCATTCAGTCGATCATAGTAGACTTCGATTGTTTCACGTTCTTTTTGTCTGAAATCTTTCAGCTCAACCAAACACTGTTTGACTGAATTGATTTTCGTCGTCTCACTTCCTTGAAACTTATCTTTCAGACTGTTCCAGATCTCCTTTGCAGTTGTACAACTCCTTATATAGTTGTACACAACTGGAGGTAAAGCTCCTCGCAGTTCCCTCATACACCTCTTCTCCAGTTTCTTCAGACGATCAGATTGATTATCAACATCAGAACTTGTGGAAGAAGATCTGATTGGTTGAACATTCACTGGAACATTGACATTTCTAGTGATACATGACCATAATTCTTCATCAAGACCATTCAGATAATCCTGAATACGATCAGCCCACTGATCATAATATTCAGGTATTACCATTGGAATTTTGGTTGATGAACCTAACAGATGAGAAAATGAGGTCATCGAATTGAGATTGAAACTCGCCATTGTTGTACGGAAGCTGAATTTGAAACTTTTTAACAAGAAATGGAAATTTGAAAACAAACTAGTTGATTCAAATCGGAATTGAAAGAAAAACACTCGATTCAACAATTCAAATGCAGAATAAAATCACAAACTGAAATCTAGAGAAGTTTTTCACGATCAAAAAGTGCGGAAACTTTTGAAGCAAAAATTTGATTCAAAAACTTTTTGAATGGATGAAAATCAGATCATAGATGTGATTCCTGCTCTGATACCAATTGATGAATCAAAGAATCGAGTATAGAATTAATCAGAGTATGAATTCAAGTAAGAATGCGATATTGAACACCGGATGTAAATATGATCTTGTTTCAGCTCTATTACGCTTTCGAATGTTTACAGAGTACTATAGACAGGTCTGTAAAAACTCTTATCTAACTCTAGTAAATAACCCTATTTATAGGGAACAGAAAGCGTACAAAAAATATACTAAGGCATAGACACTTAAGCTTCGAATAAAAGCGCCCTAGTAAAATACATTACAAAACATTCGAAAGCGTAATAGAGCTGAAACAATATCATATTTACATCTGGTGTTCAATATCGCATTCTTACATGAATTCATGCTCTGATTAATTCTATACTCGATTCTTTGATTCATCACAATCCCAATATATATCTATACACAATTATCACACTCTCCCTACAAGAGACTCTGGTTATAACTTGCATGAATTTTAACCCGTACTCTAAGATTACAATTGAAGAATTGTCTCACAACTTACGTTAACGAGTTTACGTGTGGTTTGAATGTAAAACCTTTTCCGTGGTGGAAGTGAAATCTCCCTTTGTGTAATAAATTTGTTATGTGAAATCCATAAACTATACCTATTATAGTTTATCATGTATTATATGAAAAACCCGTTTGTATTGAGTGTAAAACCTTTTATGTGGTGGAATTAAATCCCCTTTTTATGTAGTATGATTGTATTGTAAAATCCACAAACTATACGTATTATAGTTTATTGTACTTGTTTGAAGTGTATGAAAACCTTTATCATGAATGTCTAATTCTGTTTATGATGTTAAACTAACAAGAAATACATTCAACATTTAGAAACTTATTGTTATACACTTTGCTCAACATGTTACAAAGTGTTATAAATATTGAAAGCTGCTAAACTAGATTTTCACCTTACTGCACTATTTTAGGAAAATCACACAAAAATCATACGAAGTAAAAAGTTGAATCCGTAAACTCTGGGAGTTTAGAAAATGTATCTAGTTCATTCATAATTTTTATTATGATTTTTAGAAGTCTCTAACTTGTGTGAAAATGTTCATATTCACAGACTGGCCCGAATTCTTTTCTGGAATGATAGGCAGTTTTGTAAAAATCACCATAATTTGTAAAAGAATCGTATGGAGATTTGCAAGTAGTCATTAGAAAGTTATAAACCTGAACTACTTGCATATTAAACAGTTTTGAAAGGTATTAAGTTTAAGATGGTCAAAACAGTCTGTGAATAGGACTCAACTTTTCTGTGAAAAGCTGAAGTATGAATTGAGTTGTGTTAAGGTGATTTAACTTGTATTCTCCCCCTAAAACTTGAAGAAAACATGAAAATGTGGGGGTATGAACTCACCTTGAGTGATTTCCTTAGATGAATGCTGAAGAAAAGGGGTTTCCAAGTCAATAACACTTGGTAAAAGCTTGGAGAGTTGAAGATCTAAGAACAAATATGGCGATATTTGTTATGAGAGATCCATAATTTGAATGAAGGTGTGAAGAATGTTCAAATTTAGGATGAGAATACTTACTAAAAGTGAGTGAAAAGCTCAATATTAGCCTTGGAGTCTCGAGTTATTAGAGAGAGAAAGTGAGAGAGAGGTGTTTGCTTTTTGGTGAGAGAGTGAGTAAAGTGGAAGGAGAGATGGGGGTTTTCCAACTTTTGATCAAGATATCTTGCTGGAGGGGAGTGTGAGAGGACAAATAGTTGACTAGGTAGGGATGAATAGCGACTAGAGGTTGTCATAAGTGGGTATGGGGGATAGCTTGTGTCATACTTTATGAAAAGTCAACACTCCAAATCCATATCTTACACAATAGATATTATTCTTAGATTAAGATTTCCCCGAAAATGTGATTAAAATATGAATATATAGGGTCTTATATGCCAAAATATGCATTTGGGTGAAACACCCATGTTAAAATCATGAAAAACGAGCTTAAAACGCGAAAGTACTCGAAAACCGGGATCAAGAGGCGAACCAACAAAGTTTTGAAGGTCAGAACCGAGGGTTCGGTCCAAGAAGCTTGAGACCCAAAGGTAGGTGGGCCAAAAGTGGAAGGAACCAAAAGTGGTCTTCGGACCGAAGGGTGATTCAGGGCCGAAGGTTGATCCGGACCGAAAGTAAGTTCGGTTCTAGGCAGGTTCGGTCCTAATGGTAGGTTTCGGTCCTTATAGCAGGTTTCGGTCCTTAGAGTGGTTTCGGCCCTACATGGCTGTTTTTCGAGAAATCTTCCCGTTTCGAGCAGTTTTTGACTAAATTAAGGCTCGGGAAGCCCCGAGTGATTATAAAAAGTTGAAAGAGATTTTGAGAGAGATTTGGAAGAGATTTGGGAGAGATAGAGATAGAGATAGAGTGAGAGAGATTTAGAGAGACTTTGTTTGTGACTTTTGTGAGTGTTTAGCCTTGAAATGCAAGGTTCGTAAGCCCCGTTAAACCTTTTTATGAGTGTTATACGCCCCCGTAGGCTATGTATTAATGTTTTATGGAGTAGTTCCATCCCTTACCCTGATTAGGGTTTAGATTTTCTGAACACGTGAAAACTCTAAGTGATACTTTGTATTAGGATGGTGTGTTGTACAATAGTAAACATAATGTAAACCCTAATATACGAGGGTTAATTGAGTTGGCCGGTTTGACTTGTTGACTTTCTTTGACTTTGACTTGACCAGAAAGTGACGGTTGTCACAGATATATATAGGATGTTGTTATGCTTAATGATCAGTTGATCTGTCTGTTTCCTGTTGGATGACTATATGTTTATCTGTTATGTATATGTGCACATATTTGGTTTATGGTTGAGGCTTTACTGCTTTGTATGTAAGCCAACAGACCGGGGGCATTCCAACCCGATGGTTAAGTTGGCCTGAGGGTATTCCATCCCGAGGATGACAGAACCCGTTGTGTATAGGAATTCCAACCCGATGGTTGAAGGGCCTGGGGTATTCCAACCCGATGGTTGACTAGACCCATAGTGTATTGGCATTCAAACCCGATGGTTGAGGGGCCTGGGGTATTCCAACCCGATGGTTGATTGGACCACATGCGGTTATTGTATATATGTTATTTGTTATGTGTTGGTATTTTAGGGGAAACTCACTAAGGTTGGCTTACAGTTTTGGGTTATGTTTCAGGTACTTCATATGACTGCGGGAAGGCGAAGGCGTGACCGTAAACATCCTCATGTTTTGGACTTATGATTTTGAGAACTCTAATGTTGAAATGCTTTTGAAACTATGTTTGTAAACAATTTGTGAATTTGGTTGGTTTTAAAAATTTTAAATTTATCAGAATTTTTATGAGTGTTACAATATATATATATATATATATATATATATATATATATATATATATATATATATCATTAAAAGTTAATTACTATATGTATAAGACAAGTCAGTCAAATCTCTAGTACGCCTCATTCACGAAGCCATACTATAAAGGGGGTATAAGGAAGCGGCCTATAAAATGACCATCATTGGTTGTCCACTCTCACCCAGTGCTCCCTTGTATGGTGGAGGGTCGTTAGCCGAATGGATTTGATAGGACATAATCTCATTGATAAGTATAATGATATAAAAAGTACTAGAACCTTTTTTTTTAAATCCAACTCTAGTTACTTTAGGAAAAATGTGAAATAGTATGTTAATCCATGAAAACGCACATCGTACTTTAATATGCCGTTAGTGGAGTGTGTGTGGTTAACCGACACACTAATAGGGACTTTAAAGAGAAATTATGGGCATATCAAAAAATATCATTGTTAATAGAGCGCGTGTGGTTAATCGATACAATAATTGGAAATGATAAATGACATTAAGGGTGCCAAGTGGGTTTGCATGATTATTCACATCTTATTTGTGACCCTCGGCATCCCAGTCAGAAATAGAATAGCATAATTTGAGATTAAACATGCTATTGATAAGATTCAATGAATCTCAAAAGATCTAGGAGTTTCATAGTTTGAAATTGGTGAATTGTTCATACCTACCTTCATAAATTCGCAATAAGATTACGAAATCCCTTTTCTTAGTTGTGAATTGTTATATTGGATCCTAGCCTTAAATATTAATTATGGGTTAAAATATTAAGCACTTATATCAACTAACTAAAACTACTTTCTTCATATAGATGTCTACTCCAGGAGAAGCTACTATTGCCCAATCATCCACCAACAACTTCACTCTACTATCGATCCTTTCCAAAGAGAAACTAGTTGGTCCAAATTACATGGATTGGATGCAAAATCTCAAAATGACTCTTCGATATGAGGGCAAAGAATATGTCCTTGATAAACTGCTTGTCAAATTCGATGAGTCAACTGCTACTCCAGATGAGATTGCTACCTACAAGAAACACTATGATGGCACAACAAAGGTAGCTTGCATTATGGTTGCAATCATGGTACTCGAGTTGCAAAAGTTCTATGAGGACTATTGGATGTACGAGATGGGCTTACATTTTGCGGAAATGTTCCACAAGGGAGCGCGTCAAGAAAAGTATGAGGTCGTCAAAGCTTTAATGGCCTGGAAGTTGAAGGAGAGAGAATTTGTCTGCAACCATGTGTAGAGAATGCAGAGATATGTGGAGCGTCTTGAAATTCTTAATGTGAATTTTGACGAGGAGTTGGCTATTGACATAGTCCTTAACTCTTTTCCATCTTGTTATGATCAGTTCATCTTGATTTATCATTTGAACAACAAAGAGACCACATTGGCCCAACTCCATAACTTGTTGTAGACAGTTGAATCAGGGATGAAAAAGAATCATGTCCCTTCTGCCGCAAGTTCTCCCATCCTTGACATTGGGTAAAACAAATGAAAGAAGAGGAAGGCTAAACCTTAATCAAACTGGAAGGGAAAGGCCCAAGCTGGAATGTTTAGCAGTGGGTCTAAGACAAACCTAATTCGCTTATGCGGCAAGGCACCCCACGTTCACGCTGAGTCAGGAGGATTTAGAGAGAATTAGGGATTTTTATGAATTCTAAGTGGTTTTCAACCCTTCAAAGTTACCCAACTCCCTCTATTTATAGAGGTGTGATCAGGGTTTCCATAAAGTGGTTGCTTGGTCATAAAGCAACTATCATTTACTTTAAACCCTTGAAGATTTTTTTTGTTTTAGTTAAATCCATTAATCTCTAATAAATTAACAAACTAAATCCTCTCTATTTATCTTTTGTCAATTTTTGCTTATATCTTTCTTGCGTGTAACCCAAAAGGACCATACTATTAACAATAATATTACCAAGTGTTGTGACCGTTGACACTATTTCCAACAAAAATAGTGTAACATCCAATTGTTTAAAAAACATAAGGTTTAAAAAGATTTAAATTACAAAAACCAACAGACTTTAAATATAGAGTAACATCGATGTGAGTGTGCAGTCACATCGCGCTCTCCCCTTGAACAACCTGAAAAATATTAAACTTAGCAACGTAATCATAAAGCTTAGTAAGTTCCCCAGTATACCACATATTTCACCATACATACAATGCATACAAACAAAAGCTCTCGGATTCAGTTCCGATCCACCGTCAATCCTCTCAACATATCATATCAACATACATGTCAACCATAGGCACCTTGTTATCATACCACTACTAGATCTCAGCCATCATACAACCACTAGCTCTCAGCTGTCTTATAACCATCAGCTCTCAGCCATCCCACTACCCTACAAAGGCTATTGCTAATATTAATGGTCACCTTATGAATGCATAATCATACGTAGTTAGTAAATAAAATAGACATTCGAACAGAAGATCATACCCGAAAGCAATATATCAAACAAGAGCCCAACAATAAGGCTAGACCAGAGTTCTAATGTTATCCGATTTAAACAACATATGATCCCTATGATATTTACTCAAAGATAAACCAATATTACCAATACCTAACCAAACATGAGACATAACATTATCATATAATCAACCAATCACATACAAATCAGAGACTATCCTAGTATACTAGCATATTTGTTGTAACACCGTAAATTTTCAAACAAAATTTTTTTCATTTAAAAACCCAATTATCTCATTTCAAAACCACAAATTCCACAAACATCAAGTTATTAAAACACATGTTTCAAAACTGTTTACAACACGAATCCAGGATCCTCCAAAAACATATTTCCAACTCAAGTGTGTGTACAATCAAGCCGGTGCCTTCCCGTGATCCTGAGAGGTACCTGAAACACATAACACATAACACGGTAAGCACGAAGCTTAGTGAGTTCCCCAAAATACCACACACATCACATTAGCCACTCGAGGCTAACTCAATACGACCCTCCGGTCAATGTGTCTCAGTGGAGACCCTCCGGTCCTACAACTCGGGTGGACCCTCCGGTCCTAACTCAACAAGCTCATAATAATAATACTCAGCATAAATCACAAAGACATAATGCAGGATATATCAAAATACTCAATATAACACATAAGACCCTCCGGTCACACATAGATACCACTCATGGTAAGTATAGTGAGAAGACTCACCTCGTAATCAAGTAAGTAATAATCTCGTACACGAATCTCGAACTAGCCTCCGCCTAACACATAAGATAATAATATATAATCAACACTTAAATCACGATTCGAGATTGTCACACCCCGAAACCGAAGGCGGAAACGTTCCGGGGCGGAGGACGTCATGCGTAGTATCACAACAGTTGTATCATAGTAAGCATAGTAAACACAACCATTACATTATAATAAGAATATTTACATTGTTCGAAAACATGGTTTATACATATCAGTATATATAGCAAAAGTAAAAGATGTGACTTCAGGATGTTCCATCTTCTCCAAAAGTTGGAAAAAGTACCTGCCTATTGATGCCCTGAGAATACAAGCAGTTTTGAAATATCAGCATAAAGCTGGTGAGTTCATAAGCAGTTAATTATGGTGAAAGAAATGTTTCCTTGATTCTTTGAAAAGTTGTTTCCCAAGAAAATCCCATATTTTCTTATGAAAGAGGTTTGATTTCCCATTAGTTATATGATAAACCATCTGTTTATGAAAGGTTGAGTTATCTCAAGAAAATCCTATATTTTCCTAAAGGTTGATAGTTGATTATCCATACGTGAGTATCTACCATACTCGGACAGCAGTTTTCTTTTCGAAGCTCTAGTTACACCTAGAGGAGTACATTGGCCGTATTTTCGAAGCACTGGTGTGACAACCGTCAAAATTCGAGTCGGTTCTAGATTTGACTAGACTTAGTTGCACAAATAGGCACTACACATACTAGACTTAGTAACTAGAAGCTAAGTTATAACCTACTAGAAACTTGGAAACAATTAGAATCAATGGATAGTGTACTTAGATTTCACATTGATATGTGAATTCTACATCTACCGAGCTGTAGTGACTATCCATATTTGGGTCACTCTTTGACTCGAACAACATTTCATGAATCATATTCACACATCATGCACTTGACCTAGAAGTAGAAGTTAGGTCAAAGTCTCATAGAAACTTAAGTCAAAGTTGAAGACTAGGACTAGTATACTTGATTCCTCAATTTCACTTGAATCTCGGAATCACTACATAGAATGCCAATAAACCGATAAAAATAAATTACAAACATTATTTATAACTATAAAAGAGTTATAATACCATAAAATAATTTGAAGTCTCAAAGATACAATTCACTTTGATGTCCAAAGATTTATTAAACTCCAAAAACCCTAAAAACCCTAAAACCTAAATTTTATAAAGTTTAACATCAAGAATTATATAAATTTTTTTATGAAACTTATAAAATTATCTTAAAATAATCAAGTTGGGAAATATAATCAAGGAAATTATAGTTTAATGTACCAACATTTATCCTTATTTTATAAGTGGAAAATCAAGGATTTTATAAAACAATGTAAAGCTTAAGCATATTTTATAAAAACTTTAGAAATTTATAAAAAATTGGGAGAAATGATTTGAATGGGATTTATGAGAGAGAAATCCTCTCTCCTCCTCCCAAAAATCGGACTCATCCCCCCCAATACACCATTTTCCCAAGTCATTAATCAATTTCACTCACCCACTCCATCTCTTTCTCTCTCACACTCCCTCACTTCATTTTCTCTCTATTCTCTCTTCCTCTCTCCCTCAACCACGAAATTCTCCAGAAAATGGGTCATAGAACACACCATGAACTCTAAATCTTAATCATCTTGAGGTGTTCTTAAAGGTAAACCCGAAAATCATTCATTTTCCTTCAAGTTTACTTGTTTTTCATGGACTTTCTCCATCTTCTACTCCATTCTAATGAAAGATCATGAACACATAAACATACACACACACAAACTCACGGTTTTGATGATGATGGTGGTAGGATTTCACCCAAAAGCAACATGCATGTTGTTAATGGTGAAATCCAAGGACCAAAACCTAAGTCAAAATCAACATAATGCACTTTTCTACAAGTTTTGGGTAAAAATCACCACATGCACCCTATGTTTTCTATCAAAAACGATTTTTGAACATTTCAAACTCATGAATGATCTTCAAACCAATATGCATGTGATGATCTTCAAGCTTATATGCTAGATCATCAAAGTATGTTGTTAAAAGCTTTTAAATATGTTCATGAAGGATTTATTTCCAAATAAATATCTAAAACTCCTTTTCTGACCAAATCCGATTTTTCCTAGATTCCCATCAACAAAATAAGATGATCTGTAAATTTCCAGAAGATAATTCATTTATCTCGAATTACTATAATTAATGCAAGAAAATAGGGCAATAAATCATATAAAATACTTTCTGGGGTCTATAAATCCTAGTTAAATTCGTGGATGACCCCTATGCTAAAATATGATCGCTCATTAAGTTTCATCGATTTTTGTTACTGTTTAATATGGTTTTGAATTTTCTTTTTGTTTAGCTCCAATAAATAATAAAACCGCTTTAGATGATTTGAAAAGGTTATATAATAATTTTCGCAGCTTATACTCTCTGTGGAAGACTTAGAAAAATATTTTCAGAATTTTCCATAATGTATTCCTATTTTTCCCCGATTTTTGTGTATATTATGGACTAAAAACAGGAAAAATAGTTCTGCTTATCCAAAATTCATACAAATTTACCAGAACACTTTGTAGTACATTAGGATGCTACATAAAATTTTTGATGATTTTTCTCTTCTGTATACTATTTTTCTCCTATTTTCTAAGATTAAATACACTTAAATACACAAAATCGGATTTCAGTATATAAAAATCATATTTGGTATTCTTCCCAGATTATTTACTCTGTAAATGAAGTGTACAAAATTTTTGGTAATTTACTTTAGCTGTTTAATAATTATTATTCAATTAATGATTATTTAAGAGGATTAAACAAGGAAAAATAGCAACACTAATTGAAAAATATCTTTTATATTTTTCACAGCTTCTACATGTATAATAAAACTGTTACAAAAATTTTGGGCAATTTTGGAAACTGTTTCCTATTTATTTCAATTTTTATTAGAATAAATGCTCAAAAATCATAAAATTTGGTTAAACAGTTTAGAAATCAATTTTTATATTTTTCTCAGCTTACTAATGTTTAATAACAGTGATACAAAAAGTTTGGGTAATTTTGGAAACTGATTTCTATTTTTCATGAATTTGTATCTATTTCGAGAATTAAATATATGAAAAATGGTTATACATATTCATAATCCATGAAAATTTATCTAGAAGTCGTTTAGTACATTTAGAACCAAAATCTGAAGTTTGGTAATTTTTATTAACTGTTTAGTATTTTTCATGATTTTATGGTTATTCAAGAAACTAAAATCGTGAAAAATAGTCAGACAAATCAAAAATTCAAGAAAATTTATCTTGAGGTCTTTGACTTCAATTAAAACTAAAATGAAAACTTTGGGAAATTTTAGAACTAAATTAATTTAGTTTTTGAATATTTAATCATTGGAACACCTCTTAAAATGTTAAATATTAGCATTTCAATAATGGGAAATTTCCACTTAAATTGTTATATAACAATTGATTCTTTGAAACTTAATTTCCACAGAAAAATGTTTGTAACTTATCAATATTAAATTTTGACACATTATTGGCATAATTCTATTGTAGTAGTAAATATACTAGTGTTAGATTTCGATTAGAGACTCACTAGCGAATACCATTATTGTAGGAATCGGTAGTGGTACACATGGACGTAGTTCAAGGCACCATTTGCATCATCTAAATGCATTGTGAGTATTCACGCACTCCCCTATTTTCAGTTTTTATGTTTTGGGGTGGAAAAGCATGTCCCGAAAAACTATTATTTGAATGTTGTATTTAAATTGATTTGTATCAAACATGATTGCTATTTTATTGCTATGTCTCTCTATGTATGTCTATGCAACACGGAACATGAGAACTTATCGTACTAAGGCCCTTCCCTTATCTCTAACCATTAACTCTTTGAGCCAATGGTCATTATGGACAGCGCTGTTAGGAATTGACAACTCCTCACTCGCCCTATTGCTGGAGTGAATGATACCATATTCATCTATGGAACGATAAGCATAGATCTTGATAGGGCTTCAGTCATAGGTTTGGTTGAGACTCATTGTTTGCTCATACACATACAAACTCGTTTCTCGTTATAGCAATAAACTTGTTATTAATTATAGCAATGAACTTTGTTTCTCATTACAACAACGAACTTTTATTACTGAAAACTTATATACATGTTTTAGCAATGAAATTGTTTGCTCCTTGTAGCAACGAAATTGATTGCTCATTTTAGCAATGAAACTTGTTTACGCGTTTGAGTAACGAACTTTATCTTCCATGAGAATATGAATGTTGCATCTTATTTGGGCAACATACTTTATCTCTCATGATGACAAAGAACTCTGTTTTTACAAACTTATTTACTCATTTTAACAATATACTTTTATTATTGGAAACTTTTATCAAAACTTTGATTTCAATTCATGGAACCAATATTATTTTGTTTATATGTGAGTACTCACCAACTATTTTTATAGTTGACGCTCGTTTTACATGCTTTTTCAGGAATCATCGAGTAAGTGGCACTTAGGGACACTTCACTTTTAGGAGCATTCGCATGTGTTGTATTTCAATTTACATTGTAATTTCTTTTAAAAGTTGTTCAAACCCATTGTGAATTTGTAATGATTTTTAATACTATGGTTGGTGTTGTCTTTTAACTTTTGCGATGAAACCCTTTGTACTGCCACGCCCTGTGTTTCCGCTTTAGCGGGGTGTGACAGGAAATGGTATCAGAGCCGAAGGTTATAGAGAATACCGGTTTTCCTTTGGAAAACCACAACTATAGCCAAAAATTTTCTAAACGTTTTTAAAATATAGAACATACTACTGGTATAACTAATTCGAGTACGCATTATTGGACTTTAATTAAGTATAGCCTGGCCAACTATGCTTAATTAAGGAAAGTTAATGTGAGGCTGGAAACGGTTATAGTAGAATTATGTTCAAAACAATTTTCAACTTAAACTTTTGAAAAACAAAATTTTTCGGTGTGCGTACGGGCATTGCATATTATAGGCATTCATCTAGGTACACTTAGAAACTAAGTGCACTTTTACCACAATGTTTTATTTAGAAATATTCTTATCCCTTATCAAGTGCTAGGTTAACCACTTAGGTTATATCACTAGCCACTCTAGGAGCAATGCACTTAGTACTGAGAATGAGTATTCCTCGGTAGCTGTTGACTTTAGATGTAAGGTTAGTAGCTAGATATACACTAGTAATAATCTTAAGTCGAAACCTATACCAATTATTCCTCAATACCTCTTCATCGTCTTTGTACTGTAGTTACAACTAGGAAAGCGTTCCGATACCGACACGGATGAAAATTGGAGCATCGCGTAAGGAGGTAGATGAGTCGTTTCTAAGTAGCCACTTGGATATCATTGGAGAGCATTCCCAATTCGACTCACGAGGAGACACGGAGGTTTAACGCATACGTGAGACCTTATTACTACACTACGATTTAGCTCTACGTTGTTTCCACCTTGAGCTTAAAACTTAACATAGGATGTCCCTTTGACCTCTATAAAAGGTCGTAAACTGTATTGACACCATAAAACTTTTTTCAAACAATTTTTCTTTTCCTTTATCTTGGGGGAAAAGACATCGGCACTCGCCTTAGACCCGCCTTAGTATTTAGGTACGATCAGCTGCACTAACATACTTATTCCTTACTTCTTAATCTTCCATCGAAAAATTATTTCGCTTCATCGGTTTTATTTATCATCGATAAAATATTTTATAACCACTTCATTCAACTTAGTAGACATTTCCTAACAATTTAAGCCATATTCTCGCTAAAACTCTTTTGACAACTTGCTTTAACTTAACGCCTTTCTTCAAAACTCAATTTAACCAATATTGGTTTTTAACATTGCTATTTCAATTTAATTTCAAATCCATTTCAATGGATAAATGTGCTTTTAAGGGCATATAAACCATTTTAAACCTTGCTTACCAATTTGACACGTTTTCGAAAAACTTAGAAACATTTTCTTTTATAAAATTGTTTAAATTCTATTCTATAAAACTTAGACATATGACATTGAAGTTCATATTACGTGTAAAAGCTTCATCGGATCTTTCAAACCACTTTTGTTTTGACTCTTTTGCCCACTTTCTCATTTAGGCATTGTACCTTACTTAAATGTGTTTTGTTGAATCCCAACATGATATTTTCACAACTTTCTACTTCACACATGTTTCTAAGATATCTCTAATTCCTAAATTTCCAACACACATCATTTGTTTATTTTATTTCAAATTATTTTTATAATCCGTGTTTATAAAACTTACAGCATTGCAAAACTTAGTGCTCACTTTTAAACTTCCAGCGACGTACTTTTGACAATGCATGATTACTCATCTAAATATGTTAAGTCTTTACCTTATCCGTTTTAACCATTGTTGGACCCCAGTCAAAAAGGTCAAAACTGTCAGATTTTCAATTACAAGTTTTAATGTTTCTTTTTTTTCACAAATGGAGTTTAACTTAATAGATAAATCGTGAATTTTTAGCAAACCTTATATAACACTTTAAAACTTCTTCATTTCTATTTAATCGTCAATATACATCAAATATTGAAGTTTGAAATATATCTCAACCTAGTTTTAAATCTACCTATAGGTATTGTTCTTATAATTTTAACAATATCAATCATTGCCGCCGCTATCTTCCTTTTTCTTTCCCCCGAACTTTATTTCTCGCTCTCCTTCCGATTTTAGATCTCGCACGCCATAATATTAACATAATACATTGTCTAACTTTATTTATGTCTATTTTGCCCCTCCTGGTATCATGTTCGTACACATAAAGACTAGAAGTCCACCCTTCCGTTTTGAGCGATTAATACGTGTATAGTCGTGAGGCATACTTTTTATTTAGTCAGCTTTGATATATTCAATTACACCTTTTATTATATACATCTTGTTTTTATTTTGAAATCTCTATAAACAAGTGATCCTTATTTACATTGCTCTTTCGTTCTAGATTCGGAAACTTGATTTAAAATGTAATTTTCATTGTATTTTTCTTACAATTAATACACAAGAAGAATACCATTGTTCTTATCATTTTTCTAAATCCATAAAATATATGTGAAAGAATACATTTTTTTATGCTTCTTCTTTTCTTTAAATACATCAAAAGTCTTGAATTTTACTATTATATATATTCTCTAAATGATTGTTTTTGTAGAAACACTAAACTATGAATGTACTATTTTCAAAGATTGACATTTTTACACCTTTCTTAAAATAGTATTTTACTTTGCAATTTTCAGTGAGTTCCTAAACTCTCAAACTTGTTTTCATAAGTATTCTGACTCCTCGTAAACTTGAATTTGTCCTGACTTTGACTATTGGACAATTTCTCAAAAGTTTAATACAAATATTTCTATACAAATTCTTTTAATGACGACTTAAACCTTTAACCTTAATTAATCTTTATATTATTTCACTACTTTGTTGGATCGCCACACATGTATCTTCATTATCTTGGAATTATTACACATTTTGATAATAGTGAGATTAATTATCATTTATAAACACACATTTTGATAACAGTGAGATTTTTATCACTTCTAAGCACTTAAAATGCTATCTACACAATGTGATTTAATTTATCATAAACTTTCACCGCCTTCATTAGAAACAATGACTCTCTAATTATATATACTCTTCGAATATAGTTCTATTATTGTAGAGTAACCGTAGTAGTAATTATAGCCTCGGAGATCCTCAATCATTTCGTAATTTATTTTGTAGACAACACTTAAATAGCCTTTACATTTGAGATGTACCAAAACTTCGTTGCCTACCCTTAGTACGTATTTTTAGGAACTTACCCTCGATCGCTTCCCTTTCATTCGTGCTACCCCTTCTTATTTCGAAATATATCTTTTCCAGAGTTAATAGCTAACCCGGAAGTGAACAAATTGTTCCTAATATCTTCTTTACTAGGCGGCGAATTTACACTTAGTGCTAATTTAGAATGCGACTTAAGCATCAATGCGGATTTAACGCTCAGTGCAGTTGGTGCTTCAGTAAAACTTCTACCGCTCTCTTAATTCAGATAATATCTAACTAGATGATCTTTTTCGAATAGGTCGCTATAGTTGGATCATGATTCCATGACCCAAATTTTCCATAATCTAGACGAAAGAACTCGAATTAAGGAAACACTAACTTGACTATAGCTAAAGAATTGGGCTCTTCCTTTGAGGAAATAAACCCAAAATAATCAAAGAACACTTCAAGTCACCACCTCCCGAACGATACAATTGTATTCGGCTGAGTTCTAATAGAATACGTCACGAACTGAATTTCGGGACGAAATTCTTTCAACCGGGGGAGACTGTGACAACCGTCAAAATTCGAGTCGGTTCTAGATTTGACTAGACTTAGTTGCACAAATAGGCACTACACATACTAGACTTAGTAACTAGAAGCTAAGTTATAACCTACTAGAAACTTGGAAACAATTAGAATTAATGGATAGTGTACTTAGATTTCACATTGATATGTGAATTCTACATCTACCGAGCTGTAGTGACTATCCATATTTGGGTCACTCTTTGACTCGAACAACATTTCATGAATCATATTCACACATCATGCACTTGACCTAGAAGTAGAAGTTAGGTCAAAGTCTCATAGAAACTTAAGTCAAAGTTGAAGACTAGGACTAGTATACTTGATTCCTCAATTTCGCTTGAATCTCGGAATCACTACATAGAATGCCAATAAACCGATAAAAATAAATTACAAACATTATTTATAACTATAAAAGAGTTATAATACCATAAAATAATTTGAAGTCTCAAAGATACAATTCACTTTGATGTCCAAAGATTTATTAAACTCCAAAAACCCTAAAAACCCTAAAACCTAAATTTTATAAAGTTTAACATCAAGAATTATATAAATTTTTTTATGAAACTTATAAAATTATCTTAAAATAATCAAGTTGGGAAATATAATCAAGGAAATTATAGTTTAATGTACCAACATTTATCCTTATTTTATAAGTTGAAAATCAAGGATTTTATAAAACAATGTAAAGCTTAAGCATATTTTATAAAAACTTTAGAAATTTATAAAAAATTGGGAGAAATGATTTGAATGGGATTTATGAGAGAGAAATCCTCTCTCCTCCTCCCAAAAATCGGACTCATCCCCCCCAATACACCATTTTCCCAAGTCATTAATCAATTTCACTCACCCACTCCATCTCTTTCTCTCTCACACTCCCTCACTTCATTTTCTCTCTATTCTCTCTTCCTCTCTCCCTCAACCACGAAATTCTCCAGAAAATGGGTCATAGAACACACCATGAACTCTAAATCTTAATCATCTTGAGGTGTTCTTAAAGGTAAACCCGAAAATCATTCATTTTCCTTCTCTTTTCCTTCAAGTTTTACTTGTTTTTCATGGACTTTCTCCATCTTCTACTCCATTCTAATGAAAGATCATGAACACATAAACATACACACACACAAACTCACGGTTTTGATGATGATGGTGGTAGGATTTCACCCAAAAGCAACATGCATGTTGTTAATGGTGAAATCCAAGGACCAAAACCTAAGTCAAAATCAACATAATGCACTTTTCTACAAGTTTTGGGTAAAAATCACCACATGCACCCTATGTTTTCTATCAAAAACGATTTTTGAACATTTCAAACTCATGAATGATCTTCAAACCAACATGCATGTGATGATCTTCAAGCTTATATGCTAGATCATCAAAGTATGTTGTTAAAAGCTTTCAAATATGTTCATGAAGGATTTATTTCCAAATAAATATCTAAAACTCATTTTCTGACCAAATCCGATTTTTCCTAGATTCCCATCAACAAAATAAGATGATCTATAAATTTCCAGAAGATAATTCATTTATCTCGAATTACTATAATTAATGCAAGAAAATAGGGCAATAAATTATATAAAATACTTTCTGGGGTCTATAAATCCTAGTTAAATTCGTGGATGACCCCTATGCTAAAATATGATCGCTCATTAAGTTTCATCGATTTTTGTTACTGTTTAATATGGTTTTGAATTTTCTTTTTGTTTAGCCCCAATAAATCATAAAACCGCTTTAGATGAGTTGAAAAGGGTATATAATAATTTTCGCAGCTTATACTCTCTATGGAAGACTTAGACAAATATTTTCAGAATTTTTCATAATGTATTCCTATTTTTCCCCGATTTTTGTGTATATTATGAACTAAAAACAGGAAAAATAGTCTGCTTATCCAAAATTCATACAAATTTACCAGAACACTTTGTAGTACATTAGGATGCTACATAAAATTTTTGATGGTTTGTCTCTTCTGTATACTATTTTTCTCCTATTTTCTAAGATTAAATACACTTAAATACACAAAATCGGATTTCAGTATATAAAAATCACATTTGGTATTTTTCCCAGATTATTTACTCTGCAAATGAAGTGTACAAAATTTTTGGTAATTTACTTTAACTGTTTAATAATTATTATTCAATTAATGATTATTTAAGAGGATTAAACAAGGAAAAATAGCAACACTAACTGAAAAATATCTTTTATATTTTTCACAGCTTCTACATGTACAATAAAACTGTTACAAAAATTTTGGGCAGTTTTTGAAACTGTTTCCTATTTATTTCAATTTTTATTAGAATAAATGCTCAAAAATAATAAAATTTGGTTAAACAGTTTAGAAATCAATTTTTATATTTTTTCCAGCTTAATAATGTTTAATAACAGTGATACAAAAAGTTTGGGTAATTTTGGAAACTGATTTCTATTTTTCATGAATTTGTATCTATTTAGAGAATTAAATATATGAAAAATGGTTATACATATTCATAATCCATGAAAATTTATCTAGAAGTCGTTTAGTACATTTAGAACAAAAATCTGAAGTTTGGTAATTTTTATTAACTGTTTAGTATTTTTCATGATTTTATGGTTATTCAAGAAACTAAAATCGTGAAAAATAGTCAGACAAATCAAAAATTCAAGAAAATTTATCTTGAGGTCTTTGACTTCAATTAAAACTAAAATGAAAACTTTGGGAAATTTTAGAACTAAATTAATTTAGTTTTTGAATATTTAATCATTGGAACACCTCTTAAAATGTTAAATATTAGCATTTAAATAATGAGAAATTTCCACTTAAATTGTTATATAACAATTGATTCTTTGAAACTTAATTTCCACAGAAAAATGTTTGTAACTTATCAATATTAAATTTTGACACATTATTGGCATAATTCTATTGTAGTAGTAAATATACTAGTGTTAGATTTCGATTAGAGACTCACTAGCGAATACCATTATTGTAGGAATCGGTAGTGGTACACGTGGAACGTAGTTCAAGGCACCATTTGCATCATCTAAATGCATTGTGAGTATTCACGCACTCCCCTATTTTCAGTTTTTATGTTTTGGGGTGGAAAAGCATGTCCCGAAAAACTATTATTTGAATGTTGTATTTAAATTGATTTGTATCAAACATGATTGCTATTTTATTGCTATGTCTCTCTATGTATGTCTATGCAACACGGAACATAAGAACTTATCGTACTAAGGCCCTTCCCTTATCTCTAACCATTAACTCTTTGAGCTAATGGTCATTATGGACAGCGTTATTAGGAATTGACAACTCCTCACTCGCCCTATTGCTGGAGTGCATGATACCATATTCATCTATGGAACGATAAGCATAGATCTTGATAGGGCTTCAGTCATAGGTTTGGTTGAGACTCATTGTTTGCTCATACACATACAAACTCGTTTCTCGTTATAGCAATAAACTTGTTATTAATTATAGCAATGAACTTTGTTTCTCATTACAACAACGAACTTTTATTACTGAAAACTTATATACATGTTTTAGCAATGAAATTGTTTGCTCCTTGTAGCAACGAAATTGATTGCTCGTTTTAGCAATGAAACTTGTTTACGCGTTTGAGTAACGAACTTTATCTTCCATGAGAATATGAATGTTGCATCTTATTTGGGCAACATACTTTATCTCTCATGATGACAAAGAACTCTGTTTTTACAAACTTATTTACTCATTTTAACAATATACTTTTATTATTGGAAACTTTTATCAAAACTTTGATTTCAATTCATGGAACCAATATTATTTTGTTTATATGTGAGTACTCACCAACTATTTTTATAGTTGACACTCGTTTTACATGCTTTTTCAGGAATCATCGAGTAAGTGGCACTTAGGGACACTTCACTTTTAGGAGCATTCGCATGTGTTGTATTTCAATTTACATTGTAATTTCTTTTAAAAGTTGTTCAAACCCATTGTGAATTTGTAATGATTTTTAATACTATGGTTGGTGTTGTCTTTTAACTTTTGCGATGAAACCCTTTGTACTGCCACGCCCTGTGTTTCCGCTTTAGCGGGGTGTGACAGGAAATGGTATCAGAGCCGAAGGTTATAGAGAATACCGGTTTTCCTTTGGAAAACCACAACTATAGCCAAAAATTTTCTAAATGTTTTTAAAATATAGAACATACTACTGGTATAACTAATTCGAGTACGCATTATTGGACTTTAATTAAGTATAGCCTGGCCAACTATGCTTAATTAAGGAAAGTTAATGTGAGGCTGGAAACGGTTATAGTAGAATTATGTTCAAAACAATTTTCAACTTAAACTTTTGAAAAACAAAATTTTTCGGTGTGCGTACGGGCATTGCATATTATAGGCATTCATCTAGGTACACTTAGAAACTAAGTGCACTTTTACCACAATGTTTTATTTAGAAATATTCTTATCCCTTATCAAGTGCTAGGTTAACCACTTAGGTTATATCACTAGCCACTCTAGGAGCAATGCACTTAGTACTGAGAATGAGTATTCCTCGGTAGCTGTTGACTTTAGATGTAAGGTTAGTAGCTAGATATACACTAGTAATAATCTTAAGTCGAAACCTATACCAATTATTCCTCAATACCTCTTCATCGTCTTTGTACTGTAGTTACAACTAGGAAAGCGTTCCGATACCGACACGGATGAAAATTGGAGCATCGCGTAAGGAGGTAGATGAGTCGTTTCTAAGTAGCCACTTGGATATCATTGGAGAGCATTCCCAATTCGACTCACGAGGAGACACGGAGGTTTAACGCATACGTGAGACCTTATTACTACACTACGATTTAGCTCTACGTTGTTTCCACCTTGAGCTTAAAACTTAACATAGGATGTCCCTTTGACCTCTATAAAAGGTCGTAAACTGTATTGACACCATAAAACGTTTTTCAAACAATTTTTCTTTTCCTTTATCTTGGGGGAAAAGACATCGGCACTCGCCTTAGACTCGCCTTAGTATTTAGGTACGATCAGCTGCACTAACATACTTATTCCTTACTTCTTAATCTTCCATCGAAAAATTATTTCGCTTCATCGGTTTTATTTATCATCGATAAAATATTTTATAACCACTTCATTCAACTTAGTAGACATTTCCTAACAATTTAAGCCATATTCTCGCTAAAACTCTTTTGACAACTTGCTTTAACTTAACGCCTTTCTTCAAAACTCAATTTAACCAATATTGGTTTTTAACATTGCTATTTCAATTTAATTTCAAATCCATTTCAATGGATAAATGTGCTTTTAAGGGCATATAAACCATTTTAAACCTTGCTTACCAATTTGACACGTTTTCGAAAAACTTAGAAACATTTTCTTTTATAAAATTGTTTAAATTCTATTCTATAAAACTTAGACATATGACATTGAAGTTCATATTACGTGTAAAAGCTTCATCGGATCTTTCAAACCACTTTTGTTTTGACTCTTTTGACCACTTTCTCATTTAGGCATTGTACCTTACTTAAATGTGTTTTCTTGAATCCCAACATGATATTTTCACAACTTTCTACTTCACACATGTTTCTAAGATATCTCTAATTCCTAAATTTCCAACACACATCATTTGTTTATTTTATTTCAAATTATTTTTATAATCCGTGTTTATAAAACTTACAGCATTGCAAAACTTAGTGTTCACTTTTAAACTTCCAGCGACGTACTTTTGACAATGCATGATTACTCATCTAAATATGTTAAGTCTTTACCTTATCCGTTTTAACCATTGTTGGACCCCAGTCAAAAAGGTCAAAACTGTCAGATTTTCAATTACAAGTTTTAATGTTTCTTCTTTTTCACAAATGGAGTTTAACTTAATAGATAAATCGTGAATTTTTAGCAAACCTTATATAACACTTTAAAACTTCTTCATTTCTATTTAATCATCAATATACATCAAATATTGAAGTTTGAAATATATCTCAACCTAGTTTTAAATCTACCTATAGGTATTGTTCTTATAATTTTAACAATATCAATCATTGCCGCCGCTATCTTCCTTTTTCTTTCCCCCGAACTTTATTTCTCGCTCTCCTTCCGATTTTAGATCTCGCACGCCATAATATTAACATAATACATTGTCTAACTTTATTTCTGTCTATTTTGCCCCTCCTGGTATCATGTTCGTACACATAAAGACTAGAAGTCCACCCTTCCGTTTTGAGCGATTAATACGTGTATAGTCGTGAGGCATACTTTTTATTTAGTCAGCTTTGATATATTCAATTACACCTTTTATTATATACATCTTGTTTTTATTTTGAAATCTCTATAAACAAGTGATCCTTATTTACATTGCTCTTTCGTTCTAGATTCGGAAACTTGATTTAAAATGTAATTTTCATTGTATTTTTCTTACAATTAATACACAAGAAGAATACCATTGTTCTTATCATTTTTCTAAATCCATAAAATATATGTGAAAGAATACATTTTTTTATGCTTCTTCTTTTCTTTAAATACATCAAAAGTCTTGAATTTTACTATTATATATATTCTCTAAATGATTGTTTTTGTAGAAACACTAAACTATGAATGTACTATTTTCAAAGATTGACATTTTTACACCTTTCTTAAAATAGTATTTTACTTTGCAATTTTCAGTGAGTTCCTAAACTCTCAAACTTGTTTTCATAAGTATTCTGACTCCTCGTAAACTTGAATTTGTCCTGACTTTGACAATTGGACAATTTCTCAAAAGTTTAATACAAATATTTCTATACAAATTCCTTTAATGACGACTTAAACCTTTAACCTTAATTAATCTTTATATTATTTCACTACTTTGTTGGATCGCCACACATGTATCTTCATTATCTTGGAATTATTACACATTTTGATAATAGTGAGATTAATTATCATTTATAAACACACATTTTGATAACAGTGAGATTTTTATCACTTCTAAGCACTTAAAATGCTATCTACACAATGTGATTTAATTTATCATAAACTTTCACCGCCTTCATTAGAAACAATGACTCTCTAATTATATATACTCTTCGAATATAGTTCTATTATTGTAAGAGTAACCGTAGTAGTAATTATAGCCTCGGAGATCCTCAATCATTTCGTAATTTATTTTGTAGACAACACTTAAATAGCCTTTACATTTGAGATGTATCAAAACTTCGTTGCCTACCCTTAGTACGTATTTTTAGGAACTTACCCTCGATCGCTTCCCTTTCATTCGTGCTACCCCTTATTATTTCGAAATATATCTTTTCCATAGTTAATTGCTAACCCGGAAGTGAACAAATTGTTCCTAATATCTTCTTTACTAGGCGGCGAATTTACACTTAGTGCTAATTTAGAATGCGACTTAAGCATCAATGCGGATTTAACGCTCAGTGCAGTTGGTGCTTCAGCAAAACTTCTACCGCTCTCTTAATTCAGATAATATCTAACTAGATGATCTTTTTCGAATAGGTCGCTATGGTTGGATCATGATTCCATGACCCAAATTTTCCATAATCTAGACGAAAGAACTCGAATTAAGGAAACACTAACTTGACTATAGCTAAAGAATTGGGCTCTTCCTTTGAGGAAATAAACCCAAAATAATCAAAGAACACTTCAAGTCACCACCTCTCGAACGATACAATTGTATTCGGCTGAGTTCTAATAGAATACGTCACGAACTGAATTTCGGGACGAAATTCTTTCAACCGGGGGAGACTGTGACAACCGTCAAAATTCGAGTCGGTTCTAGATTTGACTAGACTTAGTTGCACAAATAGGCATTACACATACTAGACTTAGTAACTAGAAGCTAAGTTATAACCTACTAGAAACTTGGAAACAATTAGAATTAATGGATAGTGTACTTAGATTTCACATTGATATGTGAATTCTACATCTACCGAGCTGTAGTGACTATCCATATTTGGGTCACTCTTTGACTCGAACAACATTTCATGAATCATATTCACACATCATGCACTTGACCTAGAAGTAGAAGTTAGGTCAAAGTCTCATAGAAACTTAAGTCAAAGTTGAAGACTAGGACTAGTATACTTGATTCCTCAATTTCGCTTGAATCTCGGAATCACTACATAGAATGCCAATAAACCGATAAAAATAAATTACAAACATTATTTATAACTATAAAAGAGTTATAATACCATAAAATAATTTGAAGTCTCAAAGATACAATTCACTTTGATGTCCAAAGATTTATTAAACTCCAAAAACCCTAAAAACCCTAAAACCTAAATTTTATAAAGTTTAACATCAAGAATTATATAAAATTTTTTATGAAACTTATAAAATTATCTTAAAATAATCAAGTTGGGAAATATAATCAAGGAAATTATAGTTTAATGTACCAACATTTATCCTTATTTTATAAGTTGAAAATCAAGGATTTTATAAAACAATGTAAAGCTTAAGCATATTTTATAAAAACTTTAGAAATTTATAAAAAAAATTGGGAGAAATGATTTGAATGGGATTTATGAGAGAGAAATCCTCTCTCCTCCTCCCAAAAATCGGACTCATCCCCCCCAATACACCATTTTCCCAAGTCATTAATCAATTTCACTCACCCACTCCATCTCTTTCTCTCTCACACTCCCTCACTTCATTTTCTCTCTATTCTCTCTTCCTCTCTCCCTCAACCACGAAATTCTCCAGAAAATGGGTCATAGAACACACCATGAACTCTAAATCTTAATCATCTTGAGGTGTTCTTAAAGGTAAACCCGAAAATCATTCATTTTCCTTCTCTTTTCCTTCAAGTTTTACTTGTTTTTCATGGACTTTCTCCATCTTCTACTCCATTCTAATGAAAGATCATGAACACATAAACATACACACACACAAACTCACAGTTTTGATGATGATGGTGGTAGGATTTCACCCAAAAACAACATGCATGTTGTTAATGGTGAAATCCAAGGACCAAAACCTAAGTCAAAATCAACATAATGCACTTTTCTACAAGTTTTGGGTAAAAATCACCACATGCACCCTATGTTTTCTATCAAAAACGATTTTTGAACATTTCAAACTCATGAATGATCTTCAAACCAACATGCATGTGATGATCTTCAAGCTTATATGCTAGATCATCAAAGTATGTTGTTAAAAGCTTTCAAATATGTTCATGAAGGATTTATTTCCAAATAAATATCTAAAACTCCTTTTCTGACCAAATCCGATTTTTCCTAGATTCCCATCAACAAAATAATATGATCTGTAAATTTCCAGAAGATAATTCATTTATCTCGAATTACTATAATTAATGCAATAAAATAGGGCAATAAATCATATAAAATACTTTCTGGGGTCTATAAATCCTAGTTAAATTCGTGGATGACCCCTATGCTAAATAATGATCGCTCATTAAGTTTCATCGATTTTTGTTACTGTTTAATATGGTTTTGAATTTTCTTTTTGTTTAGCCCCAATAAATCTTAAAACCGCTTTAGATAATTTGAAAAGGTTATATAATAATTTTCGCAGCTTATACTCTCTGTGGAAGACTTAGAAAAATATTTTCAGAATTTTTCATAATGTATTCCTATTTTTCCCCGATTTTTGTGTATATTATGGGCTAAAAACAGGAAAAATAGTTCTGCTTATCCAAAATTCATAAAAATTTACCAGAACACTTTGTAGTATATTAGGATGCTACATAAAATTTTTGATGATTTGTCTCTTCTGTATACTATTTTTCTCCTATTTTCTAAGATTAAATACACTTAAATACACAAAATCGGATTCAGTATATAAAAATCACATTTGGTATTTTTCCCAGATTATCTACTCAGTAAATAAAGTGTACAAAATTTTTGGTAATTTACTTTAACTGTTTAATAATTATTATTCAATTAATGACTATTTAAGAGGATTAAACAAGGAAAAATAGCAACACTAACTGAAAAATATCTTTTATATTTTTCACAGCTTCTACATGTATAATAAAACTGTTACAAAAATTTTGGGCAATTTTGGAAACTGTTTCCTATTTATTTCAATTTTTATTAGAATAAATGCTCAAAAATCATAAAATTTGGTTAAACAGTTTAGAAATCAATTTTTATATTTTTTCCAGCTTAATAATGTTTAATAACAGTGATACAAAAAGTTTGGGTAATTTTGGAAACTTATTTCTATTTTTCATGAATTTGTATCTATTTAGAGAATTAAATATATGAAAAATGGTTATACATATTCATAATCCATGAAAATTTATCTAGAAGTCGTTTAGTACATTTAGAACCAAAATCTGAAGTTTGGTAATTTTCATTAACTGTTTAGTATTTTTCATGATTTTATGGTTATTCAAGAAACTAAAATCGTGAAAAATAGTCAGACAAATCAAAAATTCAAGAAAATTTATCTTGAGGTCTTTGACTTCAATTAAAACTAAAATGAAAACTTTGGGAAATTTTAGAACTAAATTAATTTAGTTTTTGAATATTTAATCATTAGAACACCTCTTAAAATGTTAAATATTAGCATTTAAATAATGAGAAATTTCCACTTAAATTGTTATATAACAATTGATTCTTTGAAACTTAATTTCCACAGAAAAATGTTTGTAACTTATCAATATTAAATTTTGACACATTATTGGCATAATTCTATTGTAGTAGTAAATATACTAGTGTTAGATTTCGATTAGAGACTCACTAGCGAATACCATTATTGTAGGAATCGGTAGTGGTACACGTGGAACGTAGTTCAAGGCACCATTTGCATCATCTAAATGCATTGTGAGTATTCACGCACTCCCCTATTTTCAGTTTTTATGTTTTGGGGTGGAAAAGCATGTCCCGAAAAACTATTATTTGAATGTTGTATTTAAATTGATTTGTATCAAACATGATTGCTATTTTATTGCTATGTCTCTCTATGTATGTCTATGCAACACGGAACATGAGAACTTATCGTACTAAGTCCCTTCCCTTATCTCTAACCATGAACTCTTTGAGCCAATGGTCATTATGGACAGCGCTATTAGGAATTGACAACTCCTCACTCGCCCTATTGCTGGAGTGCATGATACCATATTCATCTATGGAACGATAAGCATAGATCTTGATAGGGCTTCAGTCATAGGTTTGGTTGAGACTCATTGTTTGCTCATACACATACAAACTCGTTTCTCGTTATAGCAATAAACTTGTTATTAATTATAGCAATGAACTTTGTTTCTCATTACAACAACGAACTTTTATTACTGAAAGCTTATATACATGTTTTAGCAATGAAATTGTTTGCTCCTTGTAGCAACGAAATTGATTGCTCATTTTAGCAATGAAACTTGTTTACGCGTTTGAGTAACGAACTTTATCTTCCATGAGAATATGAATGTTGCATCTTATTTGGGCAACATACTTTATCTCTCATGATGACAAAGAACTCTGTTTTTACAAACTTATTTACTCATTTTAACAATATACTTTTATTATTGGAAACTTTTATCAAAACTTTGATTTCAATTCATGGAACCAATATTATTTTGTTTATATGTGAGTACTCACCAACTATTTTTATAGTTGACGCTCGTTTTACATGCTTTTTCAGGAATCATCGAGTAAGTGGCACTTAGGGACACTTCACTTTTAGGAGCATTCGCATGTGTTGTATTTCAATTTACATTGTAATTTCTTTTAAAAGTTGTTCAAACCCATTGTGATTGTAATGATTTTTAATACTATGGTTGGTGTTGTCTTTTAACTTTTGCGATGAAACCCTTTGTACTGCCACGCCCTGTGTTTCCGCTTTAGCGGGGTGTGACATCTGGTTACACCCAGAGGAGTACATTGGCCGTATTTTCGAAGCTCTGGTTACACCCAGAGGAGTATATTAGAAAAGTAAATTCTCGTTACCTAAGTTGTGAGTGCCATAACCATACTGAGACTGGATAAGACGCGTAAATGGGCCAGTATCTTTTATGACTTTGTCACCCCTGAACCAAATGGTTCCGCTGTAGCTAGTAGCGAGGGTGTGGGATAGTCAGTCCCATACAGATCTATACACAATAGTCACGCTCTCCCTCCAAGAGATTCTGGTTATAAGTCGTAGTCCTCCACTCACGAATCCGGGGGAGTGTTACCGAGGACATGTCTCAAACTTAGCCTAACGAACTTACAAATAACAATGTTGAAAATCCTGTTTATAATTTGCGTGAATCCTTTATGAAATAATACATATTATGATAAGGTTCATAAGTTCCTTGCTTTAGATTTGAAAACTGTTTCTACGAGTTGATTTCTAAATCGAGTGGTAAAACGGTTTTCTGTGTTTGAAAGCATACTGAACATGAAATTATTTTAAACAAAATAATATATTTGAGCACAAGTTTCCTTGTACTTTTGCTTGTATTCCCCCCTGAAAACATGAAAACTCGGAAAAGTATAGGGGTATGAACTCACAGTTTATCGTAGGATCCGAAAGCACAATTGGTTACGAGTGTTGAGTGTCAACCGATGTTTCGTACGCAAGTGGATCCTATTACCATGTGATAACACATATGTGTGTTAGAATTTGGGTGTTTCATGACTAAACGTGACGGGAAACCACCCTAAAGACTTGGAAATGCTTGTCGGGACCCTATATGATCAAATAAGGGAGGTGTACGGCCAAAAGAGCGTGTGTACGGCCAGGCTGCGTGTGCGGTTGCACACAGGAGTGTGCTGCCGTACACTCCTCATTCATGTCCGAAATGTCGATTTTGAGGTGTTCTTGTGCTAATACCATGTCCAACTAGTGAATGAAGGCCAAACTCTTCACTTTGGAGAGCTTTAAGGTTTGTGTGGCCACCTTATGAAGGTGTGCGGCCGTACACCTTCAAATGATGAAGAAAACGAAGAACACAATGAGTTTTAGGCTTAGATTCAGGTGTCTTACCAAGATAACAAGCTGAAAGATGAAGTGGTTCGCGTTTTTGAGGCCTTTAGAGTGTTCTTGGGTGAAGTTCTTAGAGAGAGAAAGTAGTAGAGTGCAGCCAAAGGAAACGGATGAGTGAAGGGGGTATCCTTATATATATAAGGGACGAGTGTGCGGCTGGGGGATGGGTGTGCGGCCGTACACACCTCTCATGAGGGTGTATGGCCCGATTTTGCTTCTAAACGACATGTTAACTCATTCCTAATCTCATTCCCAACTGTACTCAAGCTTAGAACTCTTAAACTAGCTCTTAAACGGCGTTAAAAGATGATAAAATCGAGTTTAATATTGCTATAAAGATCGATTGTATAGGATAAAAGTTTCGGGTTGTCACACCATCCCCCCGTTAGAGGGAATTTCGTCCCGAAATTCGAATATAGAATACAAATCATGGATTAGAAAAGAGATGCGGATACTTCTGTTTCATATGATCTTCGCGCTCCCAAGTGTATTCAGGTCCCCGCTTGGCATTCCAGCGAACCTTCACTATCGGGATGCGACTTTGTTTCGTTCGTTTGATCTCTCGATCCATGATTTCGATTTGTTCTTCTACAAAGTTCAGATTCTCGTTGATTTCAATCTCATCGAGAGGGATAGCAAGAGTCTCATCGGATAAGCACTTCTTCAGGTTCGAGACGTGGAAAACGGGATGAATGTTACTAAGCTCTTGAGGTAATCGGAGTTTGTAGGCTTCAGGACCGACCCTAGCGAGGATCTCGAATGGTCCTATGTATCTTGGATTTAGCTTTCCACGCTTCCCAAAGCGTATCATGCCTTTCCAGGGTGAGACCTTCAACAGAACACGGTCTCCAACCTGGAATTCCAGGGGTTTTCGTCGTATGTCTGCGTAGCTCTTTTGTCTATCTCGAGAGGCTTTCAGTCGTTCTCGGATTTGGACGATCTTTTCTGTGGTTTCTCGAATGATTTCTGGACCAGTGAGAGTGCTGTCGGGGACTTGCCCCTTAGCTAGCTGCGTGTCGCCCACCTCAGCCCAGCACAGAGGGGATCTGCACTTGCGGCCGTAGAGGGCTTCGAAAGGCGCAACCTTGATGATGGTATGGTAGTTGTTGTTGTAGGAGAACTTGACCAAGGGTAAATGGATATCCCATGACTTACCGAAATCGATAACACATGCTCTCAACATGTCTTCCAAGGTTTGTATGGTTCTCTCACTCTGCCCATCAGTTTGAGGATGATAAGTTGTACTCATGTCCAGCTTAGTTCCAAGAGCCTTCTGCAGGGATTGCCTGAATCTCGAAGTGAACCTGCTATCTCGATTGGAGATGATGGACACAGGTACACCGTGCAGTCGGACTATCTCTTGGATGTAGATTCGTGTCAGTCTCTCCGTTTTGAAGGTTTCTTTGATTGGCAGGAAGTGAGCGGATTTAGTCAGTCGATCGACTATCACCCAAATGGCGTCGTACCCACTCTGAGATCTGGGTAGTTTGGTGATGAAATCCATAGTAATCCTCTCCCACTTCCATTCGGGAATTTCTGGCTGTTGGAGTAGACCTGAGGGTTTCTGATATTCGATCTTTACATTGGCGCAAGTTAGACACTTGCTCACGAATGTAGCGATCTCGGCTTTCATGTTTGGCCACCAATATAACTTCTTGAGATCGAGGTACATCTTGTCCGAACCTGGGTGAACGGAGTATCTAGTCTTGTGAGCTTCGTTCATTACAACCTCTCTGTAACCACCGAACTTTGGGGTCCAGATCCGGTCTACGAAATAATAGACTCCGTCTCCCTTGATCTCTAGGTTCTTTTCCATTCCCCTCAAGGCTTCACCCGGCATGTTCTCTGGTTTGAAGGCTTCCAGCTGCGCCTCCTTGATTTGCGCGGATAAATGGGAATGGATAGTCATAGTTAGTGCCTTCACTCTGCGACCTGAATACTCTTTTCGGCTGAGGGCATCTGCCACCACGTCGTAATCGCTGAGTAGCTCGACCCAGCACCGTTGTCGCATGTTCAGCTCCTTCTGGTCGAAGATATGTTGCAAACTTTTATGGTCAGTGAAGATAGTGCACTTGGTTCCGTAGAGATAATGTCTCCATATCTTCAGTGCGAAGACCACTGCCCCCAATTCTAAGTCATGCGTTGTATAGTTAACTTCGTGTACTTTCAGCTGTCTCGAGGCGTAAGCAATAACTTTTCCCCGTTGCATGAGCACACAGCCTAGGCCCTGATTGGATGCATCACAGTAGACAACGAAGTCCTCCGTTCCTTCGGGCAGAGACAGGATAGGTGCGCTGTATAGGGCCCGCTTCAACGTTTGGAACGGAGTGTCTTGCTTTTCTCTCCAACAAAAGGGTACGCCTTTCTGAGTCAGAGCGGTTAAGGGTTTGGCAATTCTGGAGAAATTCTGGATAAATCTGCGATAGTAGCCAGCGAGGCCCAAGAATTGACGGATTTCTGTGGGCGTCTTCTGTGCTGACCAATTCTCTATCGCTTTGATTTTGGAGGGGTCCACGTGTATTCCTTCCTCGCTTACCACGTGACCTAGGAAGGTTACTTTTCGAATCCAGAATTCGCACTTTGAGAATTTTGCGTAAAGCTTCTCCGCCCTTAGAGTTTCCAGCACCAATCTCAAGTGCTGTTTGTGATCCCCCTCGCTTCTGGAATAGAAAAGTATATCGTCGATAAATACGATGACGAACTTGTCCAAGAAAGGACGACACACCCGGTTCATCAGGTCCATGAACACTGCTGGTGCGTTGGTTAGAACGAAGGGCATTACTACGAACTCGTAGTGACCATATCGAGTCCGAAATGCTGTCTTAGGAACATCACTCTCATGGACTCGCAGCTGATGGTACCCTGATCTTAGATCTATTTTCGAGAAGTAGCTGGCTCCTTGAAGTTGGTCGAAGAGATCGTCGATTCAAGGAAGAGGGTAACGGTTTTTGACAGTGAGCTTGTTCAGCTCTCGATAGTCAATGCACATCCGAAAGGATCCATCCTTCTTTTTCACGAATAAGATCGGGGCTCCTCAGGGTGAGGAACTCGGTCTGATGAATCCTTTGCTGAGCAGCTCATTGAGCTGACTAGATAGCTCCTGCATTTCTGCCGGTGCTAGGCGATATGGAGATTTAGCTATGGGAGTAGCTCCGGGGACTAAGTCGATGCGAAACTCGACTTGGCGTTCGGGAGGGATTCCCGGGAGATCTTCGGGAAAGACATCGGAAAAGTTGCAGACTTCGGGGATGCTCTCGAAGTCTTTAACTTCCTGCTTCTCGTTAATGACATGGGCTAGGAATGCATAACACTCCTTTCGAAGGAGTTTCTGAGCTTTGATGCACGAAATGATGCGAAGGTTTGAACTGAGTTTATCACCGTAGATCATGAGGGTTTCTCCGGAGAGAAGATTGAGACGGATAGCTTTTTTGTAACAAAGAATATCAGCACGATTGGGGCTCAACCAATCCATGCCGATGATGACATCAAAGCTTTTTATAGAGACTGGCATAAGATCGATGGGAATGAATGGTCGTTCAGAGTGAGGATACAACCCACGAATATGTCTTTAGTGCTCTCTTTCTCACCGTTAGCCATTTCGACGGTAAATGTTTCGGTTAAAGGTTGGGATTTATGTTTAAGAAAATGCTTGAATGCATGAGTAACAAAACTTCTTTCAGCACCGGAATCGAAAAGAATGCATGCATAAGAGTTATCGAGGAGGAACGTACCCGTCACAACGGTAGGGTCAGCCACGGCTTCCTCTTAACCCATCGTTAGCACTCTCCCTGTGCCACCTGTTGTTGTTGCCTTGGGGCAGTTTCTCTTGAAATGCCCGACTTCCCCACAGCCATAACAGGCTTTACTGACACCTACTCCAGAGGCCTGGTCGGTTGGTTGGACTGGTGTCTTGCAGCTTCAAGCCATGTGACCCTTCTTGCCACAGTTGCTGCAGAGCGTTTCACGGCATGGGCCGGGGATGCGGTGATGATAGTTGCATTTGCTGCACCAAGGGAGGGTACCAGTATATCCACTGGTAGGTGCTTGAGTGGCAGGAGCAGCGGCAGGAGTAGTAGCAGCGTGGACTGCTACCGTGTGTTGCTTCTTGGAGGGTTCCTGCGAAGATTGGCCCTTTTTCTGTCTCCAGAACTTTCTTTTCTCTCCACTCCCTTTAGCCGGTTCGGGAGTGGCTGTCACTTCATCGAGATCGACTCCATGATCTATGAGGGTCTGCGCCAGACACTTAGCGCTGTCGAAGGTGTTTGGCCTAGCAGCCAGGACATTTCCTTTGGTCGGTTGGGTCAGTCCCCAAATGTATCATTCTATCTTTTTGCTTTCCGGGGTGACCATTCCCGGGCAAAGAAGCGCTAGGTCTTCAAACCTAGAAGTGTAGGTAGCAATGTCGGAACCCTTCATCTTTAGGTTCCAGAGTTCGTGCTCTAATTTCTGCATTTCGCCCCGAGGGCAGTACTCAGCTATCATGAGTTCCTTTAAGTTCTCCCAACCCATAGCGTTTGCCACTGGTAGGGTTAGGGATTTGACCCGACCATTCCACCAGGTTAGTGTCCTGTTGGCAAAAGTGCAAGCGGCGAACTTTACTTTATTGACCTCCGAACAGGAACAGATTTCGAAGATGGACTCAGTTTTCTCGATCCATTGAGTCAGGGCAATGACACCTCCAGTGCCGTCGAAGGATGTGGGTTTTGCGTTCATGAAGTCTTTATAGGAACACTCCTTCTGGTGTCCCTGACCACCTTCATGACTTTGGGGATGAGTACCACCTCCCTGACCACCAGATCCGCCAGGATTCATCTATGACATCGCGGCTGCCACAACAGCAGTAACAGCTGCTTGGAACATAACGGGATCGAACTGAGGGGGTGGTGGTGGTGGTGGAGTGTCGTTGTTCCTTCTGATAGGTCTTCTTCGGGGAGGCATCTTGTTCTAAAAAAAGAATTAGGAAGAAGAGGGTGGTAAGTCCTCTGAATCGAACCAAGAGATATAAAGCAAAATGTATCTCAATATGATGGTTAGAGTGTTCTACTAAGCGATAAGCAAAGAAAGGTTACTGATGCAAGTAAGTTATCGCTAAGAGGAAGGAGTAGCAACACTTGGAATGAATTTCTACGAACTATTCGGCTCTAACTAAAATACTCCTATAGTCTTTTAAGTTGTATGGATACGGGGTAAATTTTAGGCCTGTTGCAACACCAAAGTTACTTCCAAGCACATGTTGGTCATGTCTCGAATAAATATAGTTGATCAGGCTATATTGACCCTAGACATGATTACATAACTACCCAGATTTAACCGCAGTGTTCAACATCCAAAATACTTTTGTTTTATTCTACTTAAGACACGGGTTCTGGTACTCGGGTATACTTGTATACTTTTTGTAAAAATACTTATATTTTAGAAGTATACTTTTAGTTTAGAGCACGATAGCCCCTTAATGTTTATAGTTGTATACCATGTAAGGTTCGGTATACTTAGTTCACTATAAACAATAGCTCTGATACCAATCTGTCACACCCCGAAACCGAAGGCGGAAACGTTCCGGGGCGGACGACGTCATGCGTAGTATCACAACAGTTGTATCATAGTAAGCATAGTAAACACAACAATTACATTATAATAAGAATATTTACATTGTTCGAAAACATGGTTTATACATATCAGTATATATAGCAAAAGTAAAAGATGTGACTTCAAGATGTTCCATCTTCTCCAAAAGTTGGCAAAAGTACCTGCCTATTGATGCCCTGAGAATACAAGCAGTTTTAAAATATCAGCATAAAGCTGGTGAGTTCATAAGCAGTTAATTCTGGTGAAAGAAATGTTTCCTTGATTCTTTGAAAAGTTGTTTCCCAAGAAAATCCCATATTTTCTTATGAAAGAGGTTTGATTTCCCATTAGTTATATGATAAACCATCTGTTTATGAAAGGTTGAGTTATCTCAAGAAAATCCTATATTTTCCTAAAGGTTGATAGTTGATTATCCATACGCGAGTATCTACCATACTCGGACAGCAGTTTTCTTTTCGAAGCTCTGGTTACACCCAGAGGAGTACATTAACCGTATTTTCGAAGCTCTGGTTACACCCAGAGGAGTACATTGGCCGTATTTTCGAAGCTCTGGTTACACCCAGAGGAGTATATTAGAAAAGTAAATTCTCGTTACCTAAGTTGTGAGTGCCATAACCGTACTGAGACTAGATAAGGCGCGTAAATGGGCCAGTATCTTTTATGACTTTGTCACCCCTGAACCAAATGGTTCCGCTGTAGCTAGCAGCGAGGGTGTGGGATAGTCAGTCCCATATAGATCTATACACAATAGTCACGCTCTCCCTCCAAGAGATTCTGGTTATAAGTCGTAGTCCTCCACTCACGAATCTGGGGGAGTGTTACCGAGGACATGTCTCAAACTTAGCCTAACGAACTTACAAATAACAATGTTGAAAATCCTGTTTATAATTTGCGTGAATCCTTTATGAAATAATACATATTATGATAAGGTTCACAAGTTCCTTGCTTTAGATTTGAAAACTGTTTGTACGAGTTGATTTCTAAATCGAGTGGTAAAACGGTTTTCTGTGTTTGAAAGCATACTGAACATGAAATTATTTTAAACAAAATAATATATTTGAGCACAAGTTTCCTTGTACTTTTGCTTGTATTCCCCCCCTGAAAACATGAAAACTCGGAAAAGTATAGGGGTATGAACTCACAGTTTATCGTAGGATCCGAAAGCACAATTGGTTACGAGTGTTGAGTGTCAACCGATGTTTCGTACGCAAGTGGATCCTATTACCATGTGATAAAACATATGTGTGTTAGAATTTGGGTGTTTCATGACTAAACGTGACGGGAAACCACCCTAAAGACTTGGAAATGCTTGTCGGGACCCTATATGATCAAATAAGGGAGGTGTACGGCCAAAAGAGCGCGTGCGCGGCCAGGGTGTGCGGCCAGGCTGCGTGTGCGGTTGCATACAGGAGTGTGCGGCCGTACAGAGGGTGTGTGCGGCCGTACACAGGAGTGTGCGGCCGTACACTCCTCATTCATGTCCGAAATGTCGATTTTGAGGTGTTTTTGAGGTGTTCTTGTGCTAATACCATGTCCAACTAGTGAATGAAGGCCAAACTCTTCACTTTGGAGAGCTTTAAGGTGTGTGCGGCCACCTTATGAAGGTGTGCGGCCGTACACCTTCAAAGGATGAAGAACACGAAGAACACAATGAGTTTTAGGCTTAGATTCAGGTGTCTTACCAAGATAAGGGAATGAGTGAAGGGGGTCTCCTTATATATAAGGGACGAGTGTGCGGCTGGGGGATGGGTGTGCGGCCGCACACCCGTGTGTGCAGCCGTACACACCTCTCATGAGGGTGTAGGGCCCGATTTTGCTTCTAAACGACATGTTAACTCATTCCTAATCTCATTCCCAACTGTACTCAAGCTTAGAACACTTAAACTAGCTCTTAAACGGCGTTAAAAGATGATAAAATCGAGTTTAATATTGCTATAAAGATCGATTGTATAGGATAAAAGTTTCGGGTTGTCATAGAGATAAACTAGGTAAATCTCTCTCTCAAACTCATGAAATAGGTAAAAGACCATTTTACCCCTCCACAGTCCCCATACTCCCTGCCTTGACCAAACCATAAAGTCAACAAAAGTCAACACTCGAGTCAACTGTCCATGTTGACCCGAATTGTCGAGTGCATCTATGTGACTTGCCGAGTCCCCCTTGTTCATTCAGGTGCTCGCGAAAATCCAACCCAACTCGTCGAGTTGTCCCGTCAACTCGACGAGTTACCCATGCCCAGACTCATCGGGGAAAACCCTAGCCGACTCGTCGAGTCAGCTCTTTGACTCGCCGAGTCCCTTAAGTCAAAATCTCATTCAGACATTTTAAGGTAGGTCTATCACTCCAAACTCTAGATCTAGCCTCCCAAGGGTCGAATGTCACGTAAAGCTTCGATCTTTACGTTCATGCATGGCATGTTTGCTCCATAATGCCAAATAAAAGCTCTAACCAAGGTGTTTAAGCACAATAACTCTTTATGGTTGGATAAAGCTGGGACCTTTGGACTCTATGGACCTCACAAGGTCTAGATCTGATGTCTCAATGCTTGGAAATAACAAGTCATACCAAATCTTAATGAAATATGGAAAAACCCCAAAAGTTTCTAATTAACAACATCTAAACAACATGATGAGCAAGGTGACGACTTTTACCTTCCAACAAAAGCTCCAAGTGAAAGATTATTGGATCTCATAGCCTTTCCTCGTTCCTTGCTTGAATCTCCCTTCTTCTTCTTCCAATGCTTCACCAAAACACTCAAATATAAGCTCTAACACTCTCTCTTAGCTCAAAGGCCGATTAGGGTTTCACTCGGGGGAGTAGGGTAGCTGGTGAGGCGGAAATGAGGACATAAGTTTCCTTAAATAGGCCCCAAACCCGGGGATTTAGGGTTTCACCTCACAGCGCCTACTCGGCGAGTCAGCTCTCTGACTCATCGAGTCAATCATTAAACCCACGTGGTCTAATCGGACTCTACTCGACGAGTTAAGCTCACAACTCGTCGAGTCACACATGAAGTCTTAATAATAAATAATATTAAAGAAATACTTGGGAGTCGGGATGTTATAATTCTCCCCTACTAGAATCAGGCTTCGCCCTCGAAGTCAGGCTCCGGAAACAACTCTGGATATTGCTCACGCATCTCGGACTCCGACTCCCAAGTACACTTGGATCCCTTCCGATGTTGCCACTGGACCTGAACCAGGGGCACCTCTTTGTTTCTCAAAACCTTCAATTTCCGATCCAAAATCGCAATCGGCCTCTCGATATAATTCAGGCTCGCATCCACCTGAATGTCCTCTAAGGGTACCATTGCCGTCTCATCGGCTACACACTTCCTCAACTAAGGCACGTGGAAGGTGTTATGAATCTGGCTCAACTCTACTGGTAGCTCTAACCAGTAGGTCACCCTAATTACTCTGGTGATCACTCTGAAAGGACCAATGTATCGGGGCCCCAACTTTCCCCGTTTCCTTAATCGGATCACCCCTTTCCATGGGGATACCTTCAGGAGGACAAAATCTCCAACCTGGAACTCTAGCTCGGATCATCGCCGATCCGTGTAACTCTTTTGGCGACTCTATGTTGTCAGTAACCTCTGGCTGACCTGTTGAATCTGCCAGATCATCTTCAGCACTATCTCAGTGCCACCCATCACTCGATGCCCTACCTCTCCCTAACAAATGGGAGTCCGACATCTCCTCCCATATAGAAGCTCAAAGGTAGGCATACCAATACTCGAATGATGGCTATTATTTTAAGAAAACTCAGCCAAGGGAAAATAAGTGTCTCAGATTCCTCCGAAGTCCATAACACATGCACGCAGCATGTTCTCAAGCGTTTGAATAGTCCGCTCGCTCTGCCCGTCTGTCTGCGGATGGTACGCGGTACTGAAATGTAACCGGATACCCAACTCCTAATGAAATTTCTTCCAGAACTTGGAAGTAAAGCGCATGTCTCGATCTGACACTATCGAGGTTGGCACTCCATTCCGAGCTACCACTTCTCTCACATAAATCTCGGCCAGTATCTCTGCGGAAGAGCTCTCACTGATAGCGAGGAAGTGAGAACTCTTCGTCAGCCGGTCCACAATCACCCAAATCGCATCAACCCCACGCGCAGTTCTCGGCAACTTGGTGATAAAGTCCACAGAAATATGTTCCCACTTCCACTGAGGGATCTCTAAAGGCTGCAAAGGACCATGTGGACATTGGTGCTCTGCCTTAACCCGGCGACAGGTCAAGCACCTCTCTACAACCCATGCCACGTCCCTCTTCATACAGGGTCACCAATAATCTCTCTTCAGGTCCAAATACATATTAGTGGCCCCTATGTGGATCGAGAATCTCGATCTATGTGCCTCCTCCAACAATACACGGCGAGCTCCACCTGTATAGGGCACCCAAATCCGCCCATGGAAATTCATAAACCCACGACTGTCTGTCACAAACTCGGAAACCTGCCCCATCACACACTCTCTCTTGCGGTTCTCCGGTCTCACGGCCTCCACCTGAGCCTCTCGGATGGTATCTAAGACTGGAGTCATCACTGTCATCCTCATACACACATCCCAGATCGGAGCGCTCTCGGCTCTGTGACTCAAGGCATCAACTACCACATTAGCCTTGCCTGGGTGATATAAGATCTCACAGTCATAGTCCTTCATTACATCCAACCATCTCTTCTGTCTCATATTCAGGTTGGGCTAGTCCATCAGGTACTTCAGGCTCTCATGGTCCGTGTAAATGGTACACCGGACGCCATAAAGATAGTGGCGCCAAATCTTGAGGGCGAACACCACCTCCCCCACCTCCAAATCACGGGTGGGATACCTCGTCTCGTGAGGCTTCAGCTGCCTCGACGCATATGCTATCACATGACCCCTCTGCATCAACACTGCACCTATCCCTGAAATAGACGCATCACAATAGACCACAAAGTCGTCCACTCCTCCGGAAATGCTAACACCGGAGCTTCGTACAACCTCTGGCGAAGAGTCTCGAATGATGCCTGCTGCTCGGGCCCCCAAAAAAAAGTAACACCCTTCCGGGTCAATCTGGTGAGAGGAACTGCAATCTTGGAGAAATCCTTGATAAATCTCCGATAGTAGCCGTCCAATCCTAGAAAACTCATGATCTCGGATGAGGATCTCGGCACCTCCCATTGCATAATTGCCTCAATCTTGACCGGATCGACCAATATCCCATTCTGATTAATGAGGTGTCCCAAGAACTGGACCTCTCATAAACAAAAATCACACTTGAAGAATTTGGCATAAAGTCTCTCCGACCTCAAAACCCCAAGAACCTCTCGCAGATGCTCCTCATGATGCTCTCTTGTCCTCGAATACACCAAGATGTCATCGATGAACACGATCACCAACCGATCCAACATAGGCCTACACACTCGGTTCATGAGATCCATGAACGCTGTCGGTGCGTTGGTGAGCCTGAAAGGCATCACCACAAACTCGTAGTGCCCATAACGAGTTCTAAAGGCCGTCTTCTGAATATCCTCCTCGCATACTCTCATCTGGTGATATCCAGATCTCAAATCAATCTTGGAAAACCAAGATACCCCCTGCAGCTGATCGAATAAATCATCGATCCTCTGAAGTGGATAACATTTCTTGACTGTCAGCTTGTTCAACTCTCGGTAATCTATACACATCCGATGTGAACCATCCTTTTTCTTGACAAAAGGGATCGGCGCTCCCCACGGCGAGCTACTCGGTCTGAAAAATCCCTTCCCCAGCAGCGCCTGGAGCTATGAGGATAACTCATGCATCTCTGGTGTTGCAAGGCGATAAGGTGCATTGGCAATAGGCACCGCGCCGGGAACTAAATCAATCTGGAACTCCACCTGCCTCTCGGGAGGCACACCTGCTAACTCCTCTGGAAAAACATTCGGGAACTCACACACTATCGAAACCTCGGAGATAGAACTCGGCCTCTCTGAAACAACCCATGTATCCATCCCATACGCCAAGAAGCCCATACAACCCTGTTGTAAACTCTGCCTCGCCCTGGCAGCAGAGCAGAAGGATGACCCAGACCTGGTACCTCGCCATACACTATAAGCACTCCCCCACTGGGGTCTCGTATAGTCACCAACTGACACTCGCAGTCGATCACTGCTCCAAAACGGCTCAACCAATCCATGCCCACGATCACACAGACATCACCCATCGCAATCGGTACCAGATCAATCGGAAAATCGACACCAAAAATCTCCAGCACACATCCTCGGAATACATCAGTAGCAAAAACTGTATGCTCGTCCGCTATAGAAACCCTCAGAGGTCGACACAACGCCTCACGTCGGATACTGATGTGACGACTAAAGCTAAAGACACAAAGGATCGACTCACACCCGAGTCAAATAACACCAAAGCAGGTACAGAACTCACAAGAAATGTACCTAAATACAGCACAAAATAAGCACAATAAATCTCAAAATAAATAAATAAGTGCGGGGAGAGAGGGCATGTGCAACGGGATTGCAAGAAGGATCAGATATGCTTTCACTGTCACCAGCCAGCTCATTTCAGGTCCAGCTGTCCTGCGCTGAGGACGGAAGGAATTCAGATTCCAGCGATCATCGTTCCTCAGGAGGTCAAGGTCGAGCCGCAAGAAGTCTCTGGTATGTAATTGAACCCCCCCCCCCCCATTCTGTAATAATATTGTGGTCAAGTCGTCCGTGATCGGTGTTTATTTTGTCTTGGAATATTGTTGAGTATGGATAAGCAGTAATTTCGGGTTAGTTGCCTGTTCTGTCTGAACTATGTGTTGCGGAGTTTCGTGAGTTGTTAGGCCATTGGAGATGTCAGGAGAGATTTATTATCAAAGGATTGTAGGTGATTAGAGTTCAGGGATTCATTAGAGGATGGGAAGTAGAGTGGTTGATTAGAATTCTTTTTTTTTCATCTATGGAAAGGGTTGTGCCCTTTCAGTTTTTCGAGCTCAAAGGAGTGAGCAGGCTTGTATTCCAGCTCGGGGTCAATTGGTTGCAGAGATTGGCGTTATTAATTCAGCGCAGATGGGTCGATGTGACATAAGTATTTTGTGAGGTCCGTTTTACCTTGGATTTCTTGTATCAGGTGGTAAGGATTGATAGTGCGACCTATTGCAACTTAGGGATTATAGACTATGTCTTGGGAATATTTGCAGCCCGGTTTAGGGAAGAGGTTGCTTCAGCTACTGCAGTTCAGCTGTGAACGTTTGAGCGGGAAACATGTTTGGAATACCTTTGGAAAAAGGGGGCATTACGTGGGAGGTCTGTGGACAGGATCCCACAGAATGGTTATTCAGCATTGTCAGGATTCAATGGTTTTAGTAACCATCATGGGTTGGCGGACTAAAGCACCAAGGGAAGTAGCTCGTCGCCGAGGAGGTATTAGTTGGAGCATATATCTTGTGGTCTTCAGGACTTGAGTGTGAGGTCATTGAAGCATTAGTGACAGGCAGTCTCACTGGGATTCAGGAAGTGTTCATCTGGTTCTTAGAAGTGTGTGATCAATTGGGATTGGCTAGTAATGGAGCACCAGCGAGAAGGAGTTAATTGTCATCGGGTCGATCGTTGGGAAGTGAGAAGGACCGAGAATCCCCTAATTTTAATGTATTATGAAGGCTTAGTCGAATCTGAGTGGGGGAGAGTTACCCCGGGATGCAGAGCGGGAGAGGTTTTGAAACGGGGATAAGTTTCACAACCTGACAGGAAGAATGGAGGCCCTAGTGGCTGTTTGGTTTGAGGGTTGTGTTGATGTGGGATTCGGCAAAACTTCCCAGCATTAGAAACACGTCTTGTTAAGTGCTTGATAACAGAAGTTGGGGAACCATGTTGGAGTTCTAGTCAGGAATTGAGTTCAGTTCGAGTATTCGGACGAGGGTGTGCTCGACTCTGATGGTTTTTGGATTGGTAGATTGAGGGTTTTGCTAGCTGCCAGGGATCGGCGGTGCATTCAGCACGGGAGTGTGGGTTATTTAGCGTATGAGGTAGACGCGCGGGTCAGGGAATAGACCACGGATTTCCGAGAGGGTGGACGATTGACATTAGGCCTAGGGTTAGGCTGGGGTTAGAGTCCACAGAATGGATCAGGAGTTCGGAACCCCAAGTGGGTGAGAACAGTCCGCATGAGAGAGATCACCAGGATGGGTGGTCTGGGGAGATGCTCAACAGGTTAGAGCGGTCCAGATAGACTGAAGGCCGGTGGGGCGTACCAGTCAGGCCGAAGGCTCGGGGAACGGTCCAGACAGGCTGAAGGCCCAGAGAGGCGGTCCAAACATGCTGAAGGTTCCGAGAGTGGTCCAGGTAGACTGAGGGTGTGGTGAGGCGGTCTGGCACACCCCCAAACCAAGGATGGCGGAAACGTTTAGGGGTGGAGGACTTCATGTATAGTATCACAACAACGAGTATAACAGTGCGCATAGTAAATACAACCATCATAAATATAATTGAAAAAGTTACATCATAGTATGAGTTTACATGTTTCAAAATCAATTACATTATGATGATAAAAATATATAGTTTGACGTTTGGCGTCCCATCCTCAAAGGCAGTTGATTACCTGTTTCACGGGTTTCCTTAGAATACAAGTAGTTTTGGAAGAGTGTCAACAATTAAGTTTGTGAGTTCATAAGCTTTTGGGTGAAATGTTGTAAAAACTTTATTGGTAAAATGAAATGTATACACAAGAAAAATCCAATATTTTCCTTATAAAATATCATGTAGTCTTAAATCCCAAGACCAAATGCATGAGTGTGTGTTTGTAATTTAAACGAAGAGTGCAGTTTTAAATAGATAAAACCTCTTTTGTTTTCCTTTTTAAAGTAGAATTTCCCATAAACTTTAAATGATGTTAACTCCCTATGTGAGTCGCTATAACCATACTACAACCGAATGACCTGTTACAACGTTTTTCAGACGTTAAAATTTGTTATGACTTTTGTCACCCGTAGACCTGCAGGTCCCGCTGTAGCTAGCAGCAAGGTGTGGGGTGTCAATCCCAATATAGATCTATACACAATTATCACGCTCTCCCTACGAGATATTCTGGTTATAACTTACAGGAATTTCTAACCCGTACTCTAAGAGTACATTTGAAGAATTGTCTCACAACTTACGTTAACGAGTTTACGTGTAGTGTTTGAGTAAAAACCTTTTCTGTGGTGGGGGTGAAATCCCCCTTTGCGTACCAAATTAGTGATGTGAGTTTCCTAAACCATACCTATTATAGTTTATAGTGTGGTAGTTGAAAATCCGATAGTACTATGGTGAGACCCTTCATGTGTATGTAATAGTTTAACCAATGCATAACCATACTTTTTATATTTCATCATGCATTATTTGTAATTGCAAAGGACCCTTATACTTGATAGAGTATTTTCTGTTATATAAACATATCACAACAAATAAACACATGCAAAATACAAAATCATTAAAGGTTACACTTTGCTCAACATGCTACAAAGTGTTATGAACATTGTAATCTGTTAACTTGCTTTTAACTTTTCTACACTGTTTTAGAAAAGTCATAGAAACATCATACGAAGTCAAAAACCAAATCCGTAAACTCTGAGAGTTTAGAAAATATGTCTAGTTCATTCATAATTTTTATTATGATTTTTAGAAATCTCTAACTTGTGTGAAAATGTCCATATTCACAGACTGGTCTGAATTCGTTTCTGAAATGATAGGCAGTTTTGTAAAAATCACCATAAATTGTAGAAAATTCGTATGGAGATGTGCAAGTAGTTATTTTAAAGGTACGAACCTGAACTACTTGAATATTAAACAGTTTTGAAAGATATTGAGTTTAAGATGACCAAAACAGTCCGTGAATAGGACTCAACTTTTCTGATGGAAGCTGTTGTTTGAATTTAGTTGAGTTTTTGGCATTTTAAGTTGTATTCTCCCCCTAAAACTTGAAGAAAACATGAAAATGTGGGGGTATGAACTCACCTTGAGTGATCTCTTAATATGGATGATGAAAAGAAGAAGTTTCCAAGTCAAGAACACTTGGGAGATACTTGGAGATTCGAAGATCCTAAGCACAAATATGATGATATTTGTATAAGAGATTCATGATTTGAGTGAAAGAGTGTAGAGTATTCAAATGTAGGATGAATTTACTTACCAAGATTGAAGTGAAAAGCTCAAGATCAACCTTGAAATCTCGAGTTCTAGAGAGGGAAAGAGAGAGAGAGAGAGAGAAAGAGAGAGAGAGAGAGAGAGGTGTTAGCTTTTTGGGTGAGAGTGAATGAGTAAAGTGGGGAGTGATTTGAGTGTTTCCAGCTTTTGATGAAGCTATGCAGCTGGAGGAGGGGTGTCAAAGGACAAATAGTAGACTAGGTAAGGAGGAATAGTGACTGAGGGTTGTCCTATGATGGTATGGGTGTTAACTTGCGTCATACTCTAGATAAAGTCAACACTCTATCACAAAATCTAACTTAATAGATTTTGTTCTTGGATAAGGATTTCCCCCAAAATAGGATTCAAAAAAGAATATTTAGGGTCTCTTATGTTAAAATACGAGTTTGGGTGAAAATCTCGCGTTAAAATCACGAAAAAAGGGCTTAAAATGTAGTCGGGGTCGAAAACTGGGAAGAAAATGGAAAATTTTGAAGTTTGGCCGAAGATTCGGTCCTTAGAGGGTTAGAACCGAAGGCTGGTTCGGTTGATGTATTAGAACCGAGAGGGAGAGGTTCGGTCCGAGAAATCTCGCAGGCGAAGCCATCAGAAGAGGGACCGAAGGCGAAGGGTAGTTTGGTTCTTGAAGGAGGTTCGGTTCCTAAGCTAGTTTCGGTTCAAATGAGAGGTTCAGCTCCTTAAGAGGGTTCGGTTCCTTAAGAGGGTTCGGCTCCTTAAAGCTGTTTTTTCGCATAAACTTCCGTTTTCGAGCGGTTTACGACTAAATCAAGGGTCGGGATGCCCCGAGTGATTATAAAAAGTTAAGAGAGATTTTGAGAGAGATGTGGGAGAGATTTCACATACTTGGAGAGATTTCACGTACTTAGAGAGATTTGGGAGAGATTTCACCTACTTGGAGAGATTTCACATACTGAGAGAGATTTGGGAGAGATTTCACATACTTAGAGAGATTTGGGAGAGATTTCACCTACTTGGAGAGATTTCACATACTTAGAGAGATTTGGGAGAGATTTCGTTTGAGACCTTTTTGAATGCTTAGCTTCGCTACGCAAGGTGTGTAAACCCCGTTAAGCCTTGTTATGAATGTTATACGCCCCCAAGGGGTATGGGATAGTGTTTTACCAAGTAGTTTCATCACTTATCCTGATTAGGGTTTGAGAATTCTCAACATATGGATTTTTCAAGTGATAACTTCTTATTAAAATAGCGAGTTGTACATTAGTAACATAATGTATACCCTAATATGCAAGGTTAATTGAGTTGACCGGTTTGACTTGTTGACTTTATTTGACTTTGACTTGACCAGAATTTAACGGTTGCCACATCATCCCCCCGTTAGAAGGAATTTCGTCTCGAAATTAGCGTTTTGACTGGGACTTTAAGAGTTGGGGAAAAGATGCGGGTATTTTTGTTTCATTTGATCCTCGCGTTCCCAAGTGAATTCTGGTCCTCGTTTTGCGTTCCAACGGACCTTCACAATAGGAATACGACTTTGTTTCGTCCTCTTGATCTCTCGATCCATGATTTCTATCGGTTCTTCTATGAAGTGGAGACTCTCGTTGATCTCGATTTCCTCGAGTGGGATCACGAGAGTCTCGTCAGATAGACACTTCTTTAAATTTGACACGTGGAAAGTCGGGTGTACGTTGTTAAGTTCCTGGGGTAGCCGAAGTTTGTATTCCACCGGGCCAATCCTTGTAAGGATTTCAAATGGCCCGATATACCTTGGGTTTATCTTACCACGATTACCAAAACGTATCGTCCCTTTCCATGGTGAGACTTTCAGTAGCACCCGATCCCCAACCTGGAATTCCAAGGGTTTGCGTCGCTTATCGGCGTAGCTCTTTTGTCTATCTCGAGATGCTTTCAATCTTTCTCGAATTTGAACAATCTTTTCCGTAGTTTCCCTTATGATTTCACTCCCACTTCAGCCCAACACAGTGGTGATCTGCACTTGCGGCCATAAAGAGCTTCAAACGGCGCGACCTTGATGCTGGTATGGTAGCTGTTGTTGTATGAGAATTCAATAAGTGGTAAATGGGTATTCCAAGCTTTACCGAAGTCTATCACACATGCTCTTAGCATATCTTCCAGGGTTTGAATAGTTCTTTCGCTCTACCCGTCAGTTTGAGGATGGTAGGCCGTACTCATGTCTAGCCTGGTCCCTAGAGCTTTCTGTAAGGACTGCCAGAACCGTGAAGTGAATCTACTATCTCGGTCAGAGATAATGGATACCGGCACACCATGCAGATATACAACCACTTTGATGTACGTCCTAGTCAACTTCTCCATATTGTCGGTCTCCTTTATTGGCTGGAAGTGCGCAGATTTTGTCAATCTATCGACGATTACCCAAATGGTATCAAGACCACCCGTTGTCTTAGGCAGTTTGGTTACGAAATCCATGGTTATTCGTTCCCACTTCCATTCGGGTATCGCAGGTTGTTGTAGCAAACCCGAAGGCTTTTGGTACTCTACCTTAACCTTGGCACAAGTCAAACACTTGCTCACGTATGTAGCGATTTCGGCTTTCATGTTCGGCCACCAGTAAAGTTTCTTCAGGACCAGGTACATCTTGCCGGAACCGGGATGAACGGAGTATTGTGTTTTGTGTGCTTCATTCAGGACGACGTCCCTGAACCCGCCGAATTTCGGTGTCCAAATTCGATTCATGAGATAACGAGCTTCGTCGTCCTTGACTTCTACGTTCTTATCCATTCCCCTTAAAGCCTCACCTGCCACATTCTCACGCTTCAAAGCTTCCAGCTGAGCCTCTTTGATTTGCACGGACAGGTGTGAATGGATTGTCATTGTTAATGACTTTACTCGGCGACCCGAGTATTCTTTTCGGCTTAAGGCGTCAGCTACTACGTTGGCCTTGCCTGGGTGATAACGAATCTCACACTCATAATCATTCAGTAATTCCACCCATCGTCTCTGCCTCATGTTGAGCTCTTTTTGATTGAGGATGTGCTGAAGGCTTTTGTGATCGGTAAAGATGGTACACTTCGTTCCATAAAGGTAGTGCCTCCAGATATTTAGGGCGAATACTACTGCTCCCAATTCGAGGTCATGCGTGGCATAGTTGACCTCGTGCGTTTTTAATTGCCTCGATGCGTAGGCAATGACCTTTCCTCGTTGCATTAACACACACCCCAGACCCTGGTTTGATGTGTCGCAGTAGACCACAAAGTCTTCAGTCCCCTCGGGTAGGGACAAAATCGGGGCGCTGCACAGGGCCTGCTTTAATGTTTGGAAAGCAGTTTCTTGTTTCTCTCCCCAGCTGAAAGTCACACTCTTTTGGGTTAGGGTGGTAAATGGTTTGGCAATCTTGGAGAAGTTCTGGATGAACCTCCGATAGTAGCCAGCGAGGCCTAAGAATTGGTGGATTTCTGTAGGCGTCCTTGGTGCTGACCAGTTCTCAATCGCCTTGATTTTGGAGGGATCCACGTGTATCCCTTTCTTGCTAACCACATGGCCGAGGAAGTCCACTTCTCGGATCCAAAATTCACACTTTGAAAATTTTGCATACAATTTCTCCGCCCTTAGAGTCTCCAATACCTGACGTAGATGTTGGATATGCTCTTCTTTACTTTTGGAATAGATCTGGATGTCGTCTATAAAGACAATCACGAACTTGTCTAGGTAAGGCCGGCACACCCGGTTCATTAGATCCATGAACACTACGGATGCGTTGGTTAAACCGAAGGGCATGACTACAAACTCATAGTGACCGTACCGAGTTCTGAACGCCGTTTTGGGAACATCCTCCTCCTGAACTCGTAGCTGATGGTACCCCGACCTCTGGTCGATCTTTGAGAAGTAAGATGCTCCTTGGAGTTGGTCAAATAGGTCTTCGATTTGGGGCAAAGGATATCGGTTTTTGATGGTAAGCTTATTTAGCTCGCGGTAGTCGATGCACATGCGAAACGATCCATCCTTCTTTTTCACAAACAGAACTGGTGCTCTCCAAGGCGAGAAGCTGGGTCTAATGAACCCTTTACTCAGCAGTTCGTTTAGCTGGCTGGATAGTTCTTGCATCTCGGTTGGCGCTAGACGGTAGGGCACTTTGGCTACGGGGGTAGCTCCAGGGATTAGGTCGATTCGGAACTCGACTTGTCGTGCGGGTGAAACTCCGGGAAGGTCTTCCGGGAACACGTCAGAGAAATTACAGACCTCCGGAATGTCCTTGATGTTTTTCACCTCTTGTTCTTTATCTACGACGTGGGCTAAGAAGGCGTGGTTGCGGAGGTACTTTTGGGCTTTGATGCAAGATTTGATTTGTAGGTTCGCATTGGGTTTGTCGTCGTAGATGATAAGAGTTTCGCCACTCGGCAGATTAAGGCGTACGACCCTTTCGTAACACAGAATGTCAGCACAATTTGAACTTAACCAATCCATGCCAATGATGATGTCAAAACTTTTTATTGAGACTGGTAATAGATCGATTTTGGATGAGTGATTGTCTAGAGTGAGGGTACACCCTGAGTATATGTCATTAGTGCTTTCTGTTCTTCCATTAGCCATCTCTACTACGTATGTATCTTTTAGTGGCTAGGGATTTTGTTTTAATAATTCTTTGAATTTGTGGCTAACGAAACTCCTCTCCGCTCCACTATCGAATAATATGCATGCATATGAGTTATTGAGGAGAAACGTACCAGTAACCACCGCGGGATCTTCCCTTGCTTCTCCTTGCCCTATGGCCAAAATCCTTCCGACACCGTCGGCGTTTGCATTTCCAGCCTTTAGGCAATCCCTCTTGTAGTGCCCAGTCTCCCCGAAACCGTAACAAGCTCGGCTTGCTTCGGCGTTGGCGGCTGGTTTGGCTTGTTGGGCAGACGCCCTGCAGAAACGGGCGGTATGCCCCTTTTTGTTACAGCTTTTGCAGTGCATATCTCGACAAGGACCGTTGTGGTGAAAGTTTCACTTGGGAAGGGTTCCAGCATATTGTCTCAGTGGTGCTGGAGTGGAAGGAGTGGTGGCAGCATGGATGGCAACAGTCTGCTGCTTCTTTACGGGGCCCTGCGCAGGTCGCTTCTTTTTATTATCCCAGAATTTCCTCTTGTTGTTCCCTTGTCGTGCTTGATCGGAGGTGGTAGTCACAGTGGCATGGCTGGCCCGATGATCAATGATTTGTTGTGCCAACTCCTTGGCACTCTCGAAAGTAGTTGGTCGTGAGGCCAACACACTATCTTGAATCTCAGAAGATAATCCCCAGAGATATCGCTCCACCTTCTTGCTTTCCGGAATGACCATCGCCGGGCAGAGGAGTGCTAGATCATTGAATCGGGCGGTGTAAGCCGTGAGGTCAGAGCCCGTCATCTTGAGACTCCAAAGTTCCTGTTCTAATTTCTGCACTTCACCCCTTGGGCAATACTCCTTCAGCATCATGGTTTTCAAATCTTCCCAACTTATCGAATTAGCCACAACGAGAGCTAGGGATTTTACGTGGCCATTCCACCAAGTAAGGGCCCTGCCGGTGAATGTGCGAGCTGCGAATTTGACTTTGTTTGCCTCGGGGCACGCATAGATTTCGAAGACAGATTTGGTCCTCTCGAACCACTGCATCAAACCGATGACTCCCCCGCTTCCATTGAACGAATCGGGTTTGCCATTAGTAAAGTCCTTGAAGGAACACTCTCTCGAACGCCCTTGGCTATCTCCTTGAGTGGAGTTATTAGTACCGCTCCCGGTCCTTCTGGTACCGTCGGTGCTGATTTGGGACATAGCAGCTGCCACTGCAGCTGTGACCGCGGCTTGGAACATTACAGGGTCATACTGGGGAGGGGGCGGTGGTGGATTTGTTTGCGTTCTGCCGGTGCGTCTAGCAGATCTACGAGACGGCATTTTTATGTTATAGAATTTCAAAGATGAAATGAGTATAAGCATTTTAGTAATGGTTGTCAGTCGGGAGACGTAGAACTAGGTTATTAGTTTTCAAGTATAGTGTTTCCCGATTTTTTTTTAAAATTTTGCAAACAATTCATAGCAGAAGTCTATATAAATAAACTTATGAATTTAGTAGTAATGAATCAAATGAAATCTTGTAATATTTGTTCCATGCCTGACCCACTCATAAGACCACTCAACGTATACTAGTTGCGTGTAACTAAGGTTCGACAGACCGTCGAACTTAATGAGTCTGCCCTGAGCCCATGTCACACCCCGCTAAAGCGGAAACACGAGGCGTGGCAGTATAAAGGGTTTCATAGCAAAAGTTAAAAGACAACACCAACCATAGTATTAAAAATCATTACAATTTTACAATGGGTTTGAACAACTTTTAAAAGAAATTACAATGTAAATTGAAATACAACACATGCGAATGCTCCTAAAACTGAAGTGTCCCTAAGTGCCACTTACTCGATGATTCCTGAAAAAGCATGTAAAACGAGCGTCAACTATAAAAATAGTTGGTGAGTACTTACAAGTTTAAAAATAATATTGGTTTCATGAATCGAAATCAAATTTTGATATAAGTTTCCATAGATAAAAATATATTGCTAAAATGAGTAAATAAGTTTGTGTAAACAAAGTTCGTTGTCATCATGAGAAATAAAGTATGTTGCCCAAAAGAGATGCAACGTTCATATCCTCATGGGAAATAAAGTTTGTTACTAAAATGAGTAATCAAGTTTCATTGCTACAAGGAGCAAACAAGTTTGTTACTATAAGAAGCAACCAATTTTGTTGCTAAAACAAGTAAATAAGTATTTAGTAACAAAAGTTCGTTGTTATAATGAGATACAAAGTTTATTGCTATAATAAGAAACAAAGTTGATTGTTATAATTGATAAACGAGTTTATTGCCATAATAAATAACAAGTTTGTATGTGTATGAGCAAACAATGAGTTCTCAACCAAACCTATGACTGAAGCCCTATCAAGATCTATGCTTATCGTTCCATAGATTAATATGGTATCATGCACTCCAGCAATCGGGCGAGTGAGGAGTTGTCAATTCCTAATAGCGCTATCCACAATGACCATTGGCTCAAAGAGTTAATGGTTAGAGAAAAGTGTAAGGGAAGGGCCTTAAGACGATAAGTTCTCATGTTCCGTGTTGCATAGACATACATAGAGAGACATAGCAATAAAATAGCAATCATGTTTGATACAAATCAATTTAAATACAACGAACAAATAATAGGTTTTTCGGGACATGCTTTTCCACCCTAAAACATAAAAACTGAAAATAGGGGAGTGCGTGAATACTCACAATATGCAAAATATAGCAACCAAGTTTATACGAGTCAAATAAATATAACGAACATAAATAGTTTAGGACATGCTTTTCCACCCCAAAACGTAAAAACCGAAAAAAGGGGAGTGGTGAATACTCACAATGCATTGAGATGATGCAAATGATGTCTTGATCTACGCTTCACTCGTACCACTATCGTTTTCCTACAACGATGTTACACACTAATGAGTCTCTAATTAAATCTAATACTAGTATACTTACTACTACAATAGAATTATGCCAATAATGTCTCAAAATTTAATATTGATAAGTTACAAACATTTTTCTGTGGAAATTAAGTTTCAAAGAATCAATTGTTATATAACAATTTAAGTGGAAAATTTCCATTATTGAAATGTTAATATTTAACATTTTAGAGGTGTTCCAATGATTAAATATTCAAAACGAAATCAATTTAGTTCTAAACTTTCCCAAACTTTGTATTTCATTTTTAATTGAAGTCAAACCACTTAAGATAAATTTTCTTGAATTTTTGATTTGTCTAACTATTTTTCACCATTTAATTCCATGAATAATCATAAAATCATGGAAAAATAGTAAATTATCATGAAAAATTCTTGTAATTTTTGTGTAACTATTTTACAGTGTACATAATCTAGGAAAAATATTAATATGTGTTTTCAAAAAGTTTAACACAATTTTTCTGATTTTTATACATTTAAGTGTATTAAATCTTGGGAAAATAGAAGAAAAATAGCATACAGAAGATAAAAATCATCAAAAATTTTATGTATCATCCTAACATATTATAAGAGTTTCTGGTAAATTTTCATGATTTTGGATGAGCAAAACTATTTTTCCTGTTTTTAGTCCATTATAAACACAAAAATTCAAGAAAAATAGATATACATTTTAAAAAATTCCTAAAATATTTTTCGGAGTCTTAAATATAAGGTACAAGCTGCGAAAAATAAGAAATAATATTTTCACATTCCCTAAAGTGGTTTTATGATTTATTAGAGCTAAATAAAAAGAAAATTAAAAACCATACTAAACAGTAACAAAAATCGATGAAACTTTATGAGAGATGTTTATTAACTTAAAGGGTCATCTACAAATATTTCCAGAATTTATTTACAAGTTTATGTATTTTATATGCTTTAACACTCTATTTTATTATTATTTTCATGTAAAAATAAAGAAAATATATATTGAGCTGAAAATTTCCAGAATGCAACTTCAAACAATTTAATAACAATGAAAATTGTTTTCTTATTTTTGATGTCGAAAAACATGCCTAAAGGCTCAAACAATTATAGAGAAAACTTGATTCTTGTGATTTTGGTAAAAATTATTGATGTTACTTTGAGAATTTTTGCAACATGTTCCAAAGGCTTTTGAATCAAGATATTTTTATACCTCTTAATACATGATGTTAAGTGATCAAGTTAATTTTTCCTTGATTTTTAGTGATGAATAAGATCTTCGAACATTCAATACAAAACTAGTATTCACAAAAAGGTGCTGATTGAGCAACAGTTTTGTAAAAATTGCTAAAAATCGAAATATTTGAATTTTGCAGTGAGGTCAGATGGGTTTGAAAGCTAACTCAAAATATTATATTTCAGAAAAAGAATCCCGAATTTTGGTTAAGAAATGAGTGAGATATGACAGTTTAAAGTCAGGTAAAGAAATCTGGCAGATTGCATGCATGGTGATTGGTTAGAAAAATGAGTTTTTATCATTTCTTTGAGTAAATATTTTGAAATATTTTAAAAGATATCATGATAAACTTATATTCTAGTCATGTTTCCAGAGATCAAAAGATTAAAACTTATCAAAATGTATACATTCATTTATGAACAAAATTTTGTTTCTCAAAAACTCTTAACTTGAGTTTGATGTTTTAATCCTTAAAATCGATTTTTGCACTAAGATCATGAACATGCAACCTTGTTTATCATACATGCATGGTGTTAAAACACATCCATGATGTTCTAAAAACCATTTTAACAAAAAGAAAACAAGTTTGAAGAAGATGAAGAAGTAGAAGTCGGTTTTCGAAGTAAAATGCACATGCATGGCTTAAATCATTGTTGTGGATCTTCAAGAGATGTATGTTCTTTACCTTAAATTTATTTGTGGCTTGAAAAACCCTTATGAATCTCCATAATTTCGTGGTTAAGAGGCTGTGGTTGTGGTGTTTGGAGAAAAAAAATTAGAGAGAAGGTAGAGAGAGTTTTCTAGAGAGAGAAAGAAGAGAGATGTGTGTGTGTTGGAGAATGAGAGTGTGAGAGAGAGATATGGGAAGAGAGGGGTCCAAAATTTTGAGTATAATAACCCTTTCTCATTCATTTTGTTTTATAAAATTTAAGTTATTTTATAAAATATCTAAATTTTATATAAAATGTGCACTAAAATCAAGTTTTTATTCATGAAACCTTGATTTTTGACTTATAAATTAAGGATGAATGTTAATGACTTAAATTTTTATTTTCCTTGATTATATTTCCCTGAATTTAATTGTTTTAAGATAATATTATAAGTTTCATAACTATTTTTATAGAATTCTTGATGTTAAACTTTATAAAATTTAAGTTTTAGGGTTTTTAGGGTTTTTGAGAGTTTGTAAAAATTTGGATATCAAAATAAATAGAATATTTGAGACTTTAAATTATCTTATGGTATTATAACTCTTTTATAGTTATAAATAATGTTTGTAATTTATTTTTATCGGTTTATTGGCATTCTATATAGTGATTCCGAGATTCAAGCGAAATTGAGGAATCAAGTATACTAGTCCTAGTCTTCAACTTTGACTTAAGTTTCTATGAGACTTTGACCTAATTTCTACTTCTAGGTCAAGTGCATGATGTGTGTATATGATTCATGAAAAGGTGTTCGAGTCAAAGAGTGACCCGAATATGGATAGCTTCTACAGTTAAGTAGTTGTAGAATTCACATATCAATGTGAAATCTAAGTACATTATCCATTGTTTCTAGTTGCTTCCAAGTTTCTAGTAGGTTATAACTGAGCTTCTAGTCACTAAGTCCAGTATGTGTCGTGCGTATATGTGCAACTAAGTTTATTCAAATCTAGAACCGACTCGAATTTTGACGGTTGTCACAGCCCACAACCAAACAAGGAACAGGATCCAAGGCGGACTCACCATTTCTAAGTCGATCGCCTCTTGATTACACATACCCTCAGGGTATATATTAAATAATCTCAGAGTTAGTATAAGCAAATCGTTTGTTAATGCCATGTTATGCAATTTGAGGTGAAATCCCAATAAAATAAAATGCATGCCAATTTTTCATTGATATAATTTAGTACATGATTTTAGGAAAATTTGACCTTATAGAAGGTCTACATTATATCAACGTAACAGAGAATTTTGACAACACGTAGACCCTTTGACTAGTGTAATCACTTAGACGCAGGGTCAAACCTACTTACAGGAAAGAGTAGTCCCAACACATACTCATAAACCTAGTTTATAACAAAATGTGAGTAGTGCAAGCACTAATCGAGGCGGGTGGTATCAGCTGGTCCATTATGGCCTTGAGACGAGGTCGAGGCTCCCTGAAGCTCCGCAATCTGTCGTTCGGCCGCGATCACTCTCTCCTCGAGAGTCGCGTGCCTTATCTGGTACTCCCTTACTTCCGCCCGAGCGGTGGTAAGGTCCTCGATGAGTTGGTCCATGGGGTAGAAGTCTCTTTCCAGGTCCCGGGTACGAGCATCGGATGCATCCACTACAGCGTTGAGGTCTCGAACTTGATTCGCCATATCTCGATTCTGGTCCCCAAGATTCGTGATCTGATGGATCACGACTGGGTGGGCTCTGTCAGCTGGTCCCCCATGACTGAGGTCGTAGTAACCCCGTTGATCGCCAAATGGTGATCGTTGTCGTTGTTGACGGCTCCATCTCTCAATCATGGTTGCCCAACGGGGCTCGGGCCCGTTGTAGCCAAAACGGTTTGTAGGCACCCTGGCGATGTAAGGAGGGTTGATGACTTCCTCCTCCGGCTCCTCTTCTTCCACTTCGTCCTCCAATTCCTCTTCTTCTTCGTCCTCTTTGGGGTCTTCTTCGGGTTCCTCCTCGAATACTTCCTCAAGATCCTCTTCCGGTTCTGCTTCCAACCAACCACTGTTCCCCTGGTTCGGAAAGTAGGGGTCTCCGGGTAAATGAAATCCTGCCATGTCGTATGTACGAGAAAAGGGGTGTAAGAGGCACATAATGGATCTAGAAATATTTTGCTTAGTTCACAAAATACTCCTATAGTATTTTAATAGTTGTGTTAGATTTCTTAACGTGTTTCTTGTATGGATGTTGGTAAGTTGATAGACTTGTTGTCCACTTATGAGTATCCCCTGGCATATGCTAGTCACTCCTCGGACGAATATAGTTGATCAGGCTATATTCCTCCCAGACTTGATTGCATATCCCAAGGCATATTCACATTGCACAACTCCTCTATTTTTAACTTTTGCATTTTCCTTAGACATGACACTATATCGGTATGCATCTATGTACTTATACTTTTTCATAAAAATAACGCTTTTATATTTTTAGAAGTATACTTGTAGGGAAAACCTTTAAATCAGAGAGTCTTAGTCCCTTTGTGTTTATAGTTTGTATATCTTATGTGGTTTGGTATACTATGTGTCACACCCCGAAACCGATGGCGGAAACGTTCCGGGGCGGAGGACGCCATGCGTAGTATCACAACAGTTGTATCACAGTAAGCGATGTAAACATAACCATTACATTATAATAAGAATATTTACATTGTTTGAAAACATGGATTATACATAACAGTATATAACAAAAGTAAAAGACGTGACTCCAAAATGCTCTGTCTTCTCCAAAAGTTGGCAAGAGTACATGTCTATTGTTGCCCTGAGAATACAAGCAGTTTTAAAATATCAGCATAAAGATGGTGAGTTCATAAGCGTTTAGTTCTGGTGAAATAAATGTTTCTTTGATCCTTTGAAAAGTGTTTCCCAAGAAAATCCTATATTTTCTTATGAAAGATGTTTGATTTTCCATTCGTTATTTGTTTAACAGCCTGTTTATGTAAGGTTGAGTTATCCCAGGAAAATCCTATATTTTCCTTAAAAGTTGATAGTTGGTTAACTGTTCTGGAACGAGGTGTACAAGTATCTACCATACTTGTATCGTTAGATGTAGTTTCCTTGAAAAACCCTGTTTGTTCTCGGTGAGGTGTATTAGCCTTATTACATAAATAAAACTAATAAAATAGGTAGTGAACTAGATCCTAAGGGTATTACTAATACCCTCTAGTAATCAAATCGGTTATTACTTTGAGGTTAGTTCACTTGTTTCATTATTACAAAAGTAAATTTCCGCTACCTAAGTTGTGAGTGTCATAACCGTACTTAGACTGGATAAGGCACGTCACAGGGCCAATATCTTTTTATGACTTTGTCGCCCCTGAACCTAACGGTCCCGCTGTAGCTGGCAGCGAAGGTGCGGGATAGTCAGTCCCATATAGATCTATACACAATAGTCACGCTCTCCCTACAAAAGATTCTGGTTACAAGTGTTAGTCCTACACTCTCGAATCCAGTTAAGTGTTACCAAGGACGTGTCTCAAAACCTAGCCTAACAAATTTACAAGTAATAATACTGAAAATCCAATTTATGTTTTGTATGAATCCTTTGCAAAATATCACATTTTATGACAAGATTCACAAGTTCCTTGCTTTAGTTTTGAAAACTGTTTCTACGAGTTGATTTCTTAATCGTTTGGTAAAACTGTTTTCTGTGTTAAAAGCATACTGAACATATAATTATTTTAAACAAAATAATATACTTGAGCACAAGTTTCCTTGTACTTTTGCTTGTATTCCCCCTGAAAACAGGAAAAACTCAGAAAAAGTGTAGGGGTATGAACTCACCGTTTAACGTAGGATCTGGGTGTATGATCGGTTACGAATGTTGAGTGTCAACTGGTGTTTCGTACGCAAGTGGATCCTATTAACATGTGATAACACATATGTGTTAGAACTAGGGTGTTTCATGACTAAACATGACGGGAAACCACCCTAAGGACTTGGAAATGCTTGTCGGGACCCTATATGATCAAACAAGGGAGATGTACGGCCAAAAGAGTGTGTGTGTGGCCAGGGTGTGCGGTCAGCATGTGTGTGCGGTTGCACACAGGAGTGTGCGGCCGTACAGGGGGCGTGTGTGGTCGTACATGGGAGTGTGCGGCCGTACATAGGGGTGTGCGGCCGTACATTCTTCATTTATGCTCAAAATGTCGATTTTTGGGTGTTTCAAGGCCAAACTCTCACCTTGGAGAGTCTTTAAGGTGTGTACGGCCACCTTATGAAGGTGTGCGGCCGTACACCTTCAAGTGATGAAGAACACGAAGAACATGATGATTTTTAAGCTTAGATCAAGGTGTCTTACCACTATAACAAGCTGAATGATGGAGTAATTCACGTTCTTGAGGCCTTTAGAGTGTTCTTGGATGAAGTTTTTAGAGAGAGAAAGTAGAGAGAGAAAGTAAAGTGCAGCCAAATGAAAGGAATGAGTGAAGGGGGTCACCTTATATATATAAGGGTGAGTGTGCGGCTGGAGGGTGGGTGTTCCTCCCGAGAGGGTGTATGGCCAGGTTTTGTCTCTATACGACTTGTTGACTCATTTCTAATCTCATTCCCGGCTGTACTGAAGCTTAGAACACTTAAACTAACTCTTAAATGGTGTTAAAAGGTAACGGAATCAAGTTCAATGTTGATAAAGTTGACCAAGCGTACAGAATAAAAGTTTCGGGTTGTCACATCATCCCCCCGTTAGAGGGAATTTCGTCCCGAAATTTGAACATAGAATACAAATCATGGAATAGAAAAGAGATGTGGATGCTTCTGTTTAATCTGATCTTCGTGCTCCCAACTGAATTCAGGTCCCCGCTTGGCATTCCAGCGAACCTTCACTATCGGGATGCGACTTTGTTTCGTTCGTTTGATCTCTCTATCCATGATTTCGACTGGTTCTTCCACGAAGTTCAGGTTCTCGTTGATCTCAATCTCGTCAAGAGGAATTGTAAGGGTTTCGTCGGATACGCATTTCTTAAGATTTGAAACGTGAAAGACGGGATGAATGTTGCTAATTTCTTGTGGTAAACGAAGTTTGTTGGCTACGGGACCGATCCTAGCGAGGATCTCGAATGGTCCTATGTACCTCGGGTTTAGCTTTCCACGCTTTCCAAAGCGTATCATGCCTTTCCAGGGTGAGAATTTTAGCAGAACACGGTCTCCAACCTGGAACTCCAAGGGTTTTCGTCGCTTATCTGCGAAGCTCTTTTGTCTATCTCGTGAGGCTTTCAGTCGTTCCCGGATTTGTACGATCTTTTCTGTGGTTTCGCGGATGATTTCTGGGCCAGTGAGAGTGCTGTCAGGGACTTGCCCCTTGACTAGCTGCATGTCACCCACCTCAGCCCAGCACAGAGGGGATCTGCACTTGCGGCCATAGAGAGCTTCGAAAGGCGCAGCCTTGATGCTTGTATGGTAGCTGTTGTTGTAAGAAAACTCGACCAAGGGCAAATGAGTGTCCCACGACTCACCGAAGTCACTGACACATGCTCTCAACATGTCTTCCAAGGTTTGGATGGTTCTCTCACTCTGCCCATCTGTCTGAGGATGGTAAGCTGTGCTCATATCCAGCTTAGTTCCAAGAGCCTTCTGTAGTGACTACCAGAACCTCGAAGTGAACCTGCTATCTCGATCGGAGATAATGGACACAGGCACACCATGCAGTCGAACTATCCCTCGGATGTAGATTCTCGTGAGTCTCTCCATTTTGAAGTTATCCTTAATTGGCAGGAAATGGGCGGATTTAGTCAAACGGTCGACAATTACCCAAATGGCGTCGTGCCCACTCGGAGACTTGGGAGTTTGGTGATAAAATCCATAGTAATTCTCCCCCACTTCCACTCAAGTATCTCCGGCTGGTGGAGTAGACCTGAGGGCTTCTGATATTCGACCTTCACCTTGGCGCAAGTGAGGCACTTGCCCACGAAGGTAGCGATCTCTGCTTTCATGTTTGGCCACCAATATAGTTTCTTGAGATCGAGGTACATCTTGTCCGAGCCTGGGTGAACGGAGTATCTAGTCTTGTGAGCTTCGTTCATTACAACCTCTCTGTAACCACCGAACTTTGGGGTCCAGGTCCGGTCCATGAAATAATAGACTCCGTCTCCCTTGATCTCTAGGTTCTTTTCTATTCCTCTTAAGGCTTCACCCGACATGTTCTCTGGTTTCAAGGCTTCCAGCTGAGCCTCCTTGATTTGCGCGGATAAATGGGAATGGATAGTCATGGTCAGTGCCTTCACTCTACGACCTGAGTACTCCTTCCGGCTGAGGGCATCTGCCACCACATTGGCCTTGCTGGGATGGTAGCGGATTTCGCACTCATAATCGCTGAGTAACTCAACCCATCGCCGTTGTCTCATGTTCAGCTCCTTCTGATCGAAGATATGCTGCAAACTTTTATGGTCGGTGAAGATAGTGCACTTGGTTCCGTAGAGATAATGTCTCCATATCTTCAGTGCGAAGACCACTGCTCCTAATTCCAGGCCGTGCGTTGTGTAGTTGACTTCGTGTGCTTTCAACTGTCTTGAGGCATAAGCAATGACTTTTCCCCGTTGCATGAGCACACAGCCTAGGCCCTGATTGGATGCATCACAGTAGACAATGAAGTCCTCTGTCCCTTCGGGCAGAGACAAGATAGGTGCACTACATAGGGCCCGCTTCAACGTTTGGAACGCAGTGTCTTGCTTCTCGCTCCAACAAAAGGGTATGCCTTTCTGAGTCAGAGTGGTTAAGGGTTTGGCAATTCTGGAGAAATTCTGGATAAATCTGCGATAGTAGCCAGCGAGACCCAAGAATTGACGGATTTCTGTGGGTGTCTTCGGTGCTGACCAGTTCTCTATCGCTTTGATTTTGGAGGGGTCCACGTGTATGCCTTCCTCGCTTACCACGTGACCTAGGAAGGTTACTTTTCGAATCCAGAATTCGCATTTGGAGAATTTCGCATACAGCTTCTCCGTCCTTAAGGTTTCTAGCACCTATCTCAAGTGTTGTCGATGATCTTCTTCACTTCTGGAATAGACAAGTATATCGTCGATGAACACGATTAAGAACTTGTCCAGGAAAGAACGGCACACCCGATTCATCAGGTCCATGAATACCGCCGGTGCGTTGGTTAGACCGAAGGGCATCACTACAAATTCGTAGTGACCATACCGAGTCCGAAATGCTGTCTTAGGAACATCACTCTCATGGACTCGCAGCTGATGGTACCCTGATCTTAGGTCTATTTTGGAAAAGTAACTGGCTCCTTGAAGTTGATCGAAGAGTTCGTCGATTCGAGGAAGAGGGTAACGGTTTTTTACTGTGAGTTTGTTCAGCTCTCGATAATCGATGCACATCCGAAAGGATCCATCTTTCTTTTTCACAAACATAATCGGGGCTCCCCAGGGTGAGGAACTCGGTCTGATGAATCCTTTGCTGAGCAGCTCATTGAGCTGACTGGATAACTCCTGCATTTCTGCCGGCGCTAGTCGGTATGGGGATTTAGCTACGGGGGTAGCTCCGGGGACTAAGTCGATGCGAAACTCGACTTGGCGTTCAGGAGGGATTCCCGGGAGATCTTCGGGAAAAATATCGGGAAAGTTGCAGACTTCGGGGATGCTCTCGAGGTCTTTAACTTCCTGCTTCTCGTTAATGACGTGGGCTAGGAATGCATAACACTCCTTTCGCGGGAGTTTCTGGGCCTTGATGCACGAAATGATACGAAAGTTTGAACTGAGTTTACCGCCGTAAATGACAAGAGTTTCATCAGAGGAAAGATTGAGACGGATAGCTTTTTCGTAACAAAGAAGATCAGCTTGATTGGGGCTCAACCAATCCATGCCGATGATGACATCAAAGCTTTTTATGGAGACTGGCAGAAGGTCGATAGGAAAAGAATGATCATTCAAGGTAAGGGTACATCCTACGTATATATCATTAGTGCTCTCTTTCTCACCGTTAGCCATCTCGATGATAAATGTTTCAGTTAGTGGTTGAGGTTTATGTTTGAGAAGATGTTTGAATGCATGACTAACAAAACTTCTCTATGCACCAGAATCGAAAAGAATGCATGCATAAGAGTTGTCGAGGAGGAACGTACCCGAAACAACTGTGGGATCTGCAACTGCCTCTTCTTGACCCATCGTCAGTACTCTTCCTGTGCCACCTGATGTTGCTGCTTTGGGGCAGTTTCTCTTATAGTGCCCGACTTCTCCACAACCATAACAGGCTGGACCGACGCCTGCTCCAGATGCCTGATTGGTCGGTTGGACTGGTGTCGTGCAAACTCGAGTTGTGTGTCCCTTTTTGCCATAGATGGTGCATGACATTTCTCGACATGGGCCGGGATTATGATGATAGTTACACTTGTCGCACCGAGGAAGGGTACCAGCATACCTACTGGTAGGTGCTTGAGTGGCAAGAGCAGCGGCATGAGTAGTAGCAGCGTGGACTGCCACCGTTTGCTGTTTCTTTGAGGGCTCCTGTGAAGACTGGCCCTTCCGCTGCTTCCAGAACTTTCTTTTCTCACCACTCCCTTTTGCTGGCTCAGGAGCGGTTGCCATTTTATCAAGATCAACTCCGTGATCTATGAGAGTTTGCGCCAGACACTTAGCGCTGTCAAAGGTGTTTGGCCTAGCAGCCAAGACATTTCCTTTGGTGGGTTGCGTCAGTCCCCATATGTATCTCTCTATCTTCTTGCTTTATGGGGTGACCATTCCCGGACAAAGAAGTGCTAGGTCTTCAAACCTAGAAGTGTAGGCAGATATGTCGGATTCCTTCATCCTTAGGTTCCAGAGTTCGTGCTCTAGTTTTTGCATCTCGCCCCGTGGGGAGTACTCAGCTAGCATGAGTTTCTTTAAACTTTCCCAACCCATAGCATTTGCCACTGGCAGGGTTAGGGATTTGACCCGACCATTCCACCAGGTCAGTGCCCTGTTGGCGAAAGTGCAAGCGGCGAATTTTACTTTGTTGGCTTCAGAACAGGAACAGATTTTGAAAATGGACTCGATCTTTTCGAACCATTGAGTCAGGGCAATAACACCTCCTTTTCCGTCGAAAGATGTGGGTTTCGCGTTCATGAAGTCCTTGTAAGAGCAGTCCTTCTGGTGTCCTTGACCACCTTCTTGATTTTGGGGATGAGTACCACTTCCTTGCCCACCAGATCCGCCAGAATTAATCTGTGACATAGCGGCAGCCACAGCAGCAGTAACAGCTGCCTGGAACATAGCGGGATCAAACTGAGGGGGCGGTGGTGGTGGTGGAGTGTCATCGTTTCTTCTGATGCGTCTTTTTCGGGGAGGCATCTAGTTCTAGAAACAATCAGGAAGAAGAGGATGGTAAGTCCTCAAGATATATGAAAAAAAATATATCTCGTCCTGATAATAAAGTGTTCTACCAAGCGATAAGCAAAGAAGGGTTACTAATGCAAGTAAGTTATCGCTAAGAAACGAATAGGTAGCAACACTAGGAACGAATTTCTACAATGTATTCGACTTTGGCTAAAAATACTCCTACAGTATTTTAAGTTGCATGTTTTGTTCTTTTGATACCTTGTTGAATGGATACTGGGTAAGTTTTAGGCCTGTTCCGACACCAAAGTCACTCCCAAGCACATGTTAGTCATGTCTCGAATAAATATAGTTGATCAGGCTATATTGACCCTAGACATGATTACATAACTGCCCAGGTTTAACCGCAGTGTCCAACATCCAAAATACTTTTGTTTTGTTCTACTCATGATATTGTTTCTGGTATGTAGGTATACTTGTATACTTTTTGTAAAAATACTTATATTTTTAAAAGTATACTTTTAGTTCAGAGCACTTCGGCCCCTTAGTGTTTATAGTTGTATACCATGTAAGGTTCGGTATAATTAGTTCACTATAAACAATAGCTCTAATACCAATCTGTCACACCCCGAAACCGATGGCGGAAACGTTCCGGGGCGGAGGACGTCATGCGTAGTATCACAACAGTTGTATCATAGTAAGCGATGTAAACATAACCATTACATTATAATAAGAATATTTACATTGTTTGAAAACATGGATTATACATAACAGTATATAACAAAAGTAAAAGACGTGACTCCAAAATGCCCCGTCTTCTCCAAAAGTTGGCAAGAGTACCTGTCTATTGTTGCCCTGAGAATACAAGCAGTTTTAAAATATCAGCATAAAGCTGGTGAGTTCATAAGCGTTTAGTTCTGGTGAAAGAAATGTTTCTTTGATCCTTTGAAAAGTGTTTCCCAAGAAAATCCTATATTTTCTTATGAAAGATGTTTGATTTTCCACTCGTTATTTGTTTAACAGCCTGTTTATGTAAGGTTGAGTTATCCCAGGAAAATCCTATATTTTCCTTAAAAGTTGATAGTTGGTTAACTGTTCTGGAACGAGGTGTACAAGTATCTACCATACTTGTATCGTTAGATGTAGTTTCCTTGAAAAACCCTGTTTGTTCTCGGTGAGGTGTATTAGCCTTATTACATAAATAAAACTAATAAAATAGGTAGTAAACTAGATCCTAAGGGTATTACTAATACCCTCTAGTAATCAAATCGGTTATTACTTTGAGGTTAGTTCACTTGTTTCATTATTACAAAAGTAAATTTCCGCTACCTAAGTTGTGAGTGTCATAACCGTACTTAGACTGGATAAGGCACGTAACGGGGCCAATATCTTTTTATGACTTTGTCACCCCTGAACCTACCGGTCCCGCTGTAGCTAGCAGCGAAGGTGCGGGATAGTCAGTCCCATATAGATCTATACACAATAGTCACGCTCTCCCTACAAGAGATTCTGGTTACAAGTGTTAGTCCTACACTCTCGAATCCGGTGGAGTGTTACCAAGGACGTGTCTCAAAACTTAGCCTAACAAATTTACAAGTAATAATACTGGAAATCCTGTTTATGTTTTGTATGAATCCTTTGCAAAATATCACATTTTATGACAAGATTCACAAGTTCCTTGCTTTAGTTTTGAAAACTGTTTCTACGAGTTGATTTCTTAATCGTTTGGTAAAACTGTTTTCTGTGTTAAAAGCATACTGAACATATAATTATTTTAAACAAAATAATATACTTGAGCACAAGTTTCCTTGTACTTTTGCTTGTATTCCCCCCTGAAAACATGAAAAACTCGGAAAAAAGTGTAGGGGTACGAACTCACCGTTTGACGTAGGATCTGGGTGTATGATCGGTTACGAATGCTGAGTGTCAACCGATGTTTCGTACGCAAGTGGATCCTATTAACATGTGATAACACATATGTGTGTTAGAACTAGGGTGTTTCATGACTAAACATGACGGGAAACCACCCTAAGGACTTGGAAATGCTTGTCGGGACCCTATATGATCAAACAAGGGAGGTGTACGGCCAAAAGAGTGTGTGTGCGGCCAGGGTGTGCGGTCAGCATGTGTGTGCGGTTGCACACAGGAGTGTGCCGCCGTACAGGGGGCGTGTGCGGTCGTACATGGGAGTGTACGGCCGTACATAGGGGTGTGCGGCCGTACACTCTTCATTTATGCTCAAAATGTCGATTTTTTGGTGTTTCAAGGCCAAACTCTCACCTTGGAGAGTCTTTAAGGTATGTACAGCCACCTTATGAAGGTGTGCGGTCATACACCTTCAAGTGATGAAGAACACGAAGAACATGATGAGTTTTAAGCTTAGATCAGGGTGTCTTACCACTATAACAAGCTGAATGATGGAGTAATTCACATTCTTGAGGCCTTTAGAGTGTTCTTGGATGAAGTTTTTAGAGAGAGAAACTAAAGTGCAGCCAAATGAAAGGAATGAGTGAAGGGGGTCACCTTATATATAAGGGTGAGTGTGCGGCTGGAGGGTGGGTGTGCGGCCGCACACCCAGGTGTACGGCCGTACACTCCTCCCGAGAGGGTGTATGGCCCGGTTTTGTCTCTATACGACTTGTTGACTCATTTCTAATCTCATTCCCGGCTGTACTCAAGCTTAGAACACTTAAACTAACTCTTAAACGGCGTTAAAAGGTAATGGAATCAAGTTCAATGTTCATAAAGTTGACCAAGCGTACAGAATAAAAGTTTCGGGTTGTCACACTATGTTCACTATAAACAATGCTCTGATACCAATCTGTCACACCCCCAAACCAAGGATGGCGGAAACGTTTAGGGGTGGAGGACTTCATGTATAGTATCACAACAACGAGTATAATAGTGCGCATTGTAAATACAACCATCATAAATATAATTGAAAAAGTTACATCATAGTATGAGTTTACATGTTTCAAAATCAATTACATTATGATGATAAAAATATATAGTTTAACGTCTGGCGTCCCATCCTCAAAGGCAGTTGATTACCTGTTTCACGGCTTTCCTGAGAATACAAGTAGTTTTGGAAGAGTGTCAACAATTAAGTTGGTGAGTTCATAAGCTTTTGGGTGAAATGTTGGAAAAAAATTATTGGTAAAATGATATGTATACAAAAGAAAAATCCAATATTTTCCTTATAAAATATCATGTAGTCTTAAATCCCAAGACCGAATGCATGAGTGTGTGTTCGTAATTTAAACGAAGAGTGCAGTTTTAAATAGATAAAACCTCTTTTGTTTTCCTCTTTAAAGTAGAATTTCCCGTAAACTTTAAATGATGTTAACTCCCTATGTGAGTCGTTATAACCATACTACAACCGGATGACCTGTTACAACGTTTTACAGACGTTAAAATTTGTTATGACTTTTGTCACCCGTAGACCTGCAGGTCCCGCTGTAGCTAGCAGCAAGGTGTGGGGTGTCAATCCCAATATGGATCTATACACAATTATCACGCTCTCCCTACGAGAGATTCTGGTTATAACTTACAGGAATTTCTAACCCGTACTCTAAGAGTACATTTGAAGAATTGTCTCACAACTTACGTTAACGAGTTTACGTGTAGTGTTTGAGTAAAACCCTTTTCTGTGGTGGGGGTGAAATCCCCATTTGCGTACCAAATTAGTGATGTGAGTTTCCTAGACCATACCTATTATAGTTTATAGTGTGGTAGTTGAAAATCCGATAGTACTATGGTGAGACCCATCATGTGTATGTAATAGTGTAACCAATGCATAACCATACTTTTTATATTTCATCATGCATTATTTGTAATTGCAAAGGATCCTTATACTTGATAGAGTATTTTCTATTATATAAACATATCACAACAAATAAACACATGCAAAATACAAAATCATTAAAGGTTACACTTTGCTCAACATGCTACAAAGTGTTATGAACATTGTAATCTGTTAACTTGCTTTTAACTTTTCTACACTGTTTTAGAAAAGTCATAGAAACATCATACGAAGTCAAAAACCAAATCCGTAAACTCTGACAGTTTCGAAAATATGTCTAGTTCATTCATAATTTTTATTATGATTTTTAGAAATCTCTAACTTGTGTGAAAATGTCCATATTCACAGACTGGTCTGAATTCGTTTCTGAAATGATAGGCAGTTTTGTAAAAATCACCATAAATTATAGAAAATTCGTATGGAGATGTGCAAGTAGTTATTTTAAAGGTACGAACCTTGACTACTTGCATATTAAACAGTTTTGAAATATATTGAGTTTAAGATGACCAAAACAGTCCGTGAATAGGACTCAACTTTTCTGATGGAAGCTGTTGTTTGAATTTAGTTGAGTTTTTGGCATTTTAACTTGTATTCTCCCCCTAAAACTTGAAGAAAACATGAAAATGTGGGGGTATGAACTCACCTTGAGTGTTCTCTTAAGATGGATGATGAAAAGAAGAATTTTCCAAGTCAAGAACACTTGGGAGATACTTGGAGATTCGAAGATCCTAAGCACAAATATGATGATATTTGTATAAGAGATTCATGATTTGAGTGAAAGAGTGTAGAGTATTCAAATGTAGGATGAATTTACTTACCAAGACTGAAGTGAAAAGCTCAAGAGCAACCTTGAAATCTCGAGTTCTAGAGAGGGAAAGAGAGAGAGAGAGAGAGAGAGAGAGAGAGAGAGAGAGAGGTGTTTGCTTTTTAGCTGAGAGTGAATGAGTAAAGTGGGGAGTGATTTGAGTGTTTCCAACTTTTGATGAAGCTATGCAGCTGGAGGAGGGGTGTCAAAGGACAAATACTAGACTAGATAAGGAGGAATAGTGAATGAGGGTTGTCCTATGAGGGTATGGGTGTTAACTTGCGTCATACTCTAGATAAAGTCAACACTCTATCACAAAATCTAACATAATAGATTTTATTCTTGGATAAGGATTTCCCCCAAAATAGGATTAAAAAAAGAATATTTAGGGTCTCTTATGTTAAAATACGAGTTTGGGTGAAAATCCCGCGTTAAAATCACGAAAAACGGGCTTAAAATGGAGTCGGGGTCAAAACCGGGAAGAAAATGGAAAATTCCGAAGTCTTGCCGAAGATTCGGTCCTTAGAGGGTTAGAACCGAAGGTTGGTTCGGTTGATGTATTTTAACCGAGAGGGAGAGGTTCGGTCCGAGAAATCTCGCAGGCGAAGCCATCAGAAGAGGGACCGAAGGCGAAGGGTTGTTCGGTTCTTGAAGGAGGTTCGGTTCTAGAAGGAGGTTCGGTTCCTAAGCTAGTTTCGGTTCAAATGAGAGGTTCGGCTCCTTAAGAGGGTTCGGTTCCTTAAGAGGGTTCGGCTCCTTAAGAGGGTTCGGCTCCTTAAAGCTGTTTTTCGCATAAACTTCTGTTTTCGAGCGGTTTTCGACTAAATCAAGGGTCGGGATGCCCCGAGTGATTATAAAAAGTTGAGAGAGATTTTGAGAGAGATTTGGGAGAGATTTCACATACTTAGAGAGATTTGGGAGAGATTTCACCTACTTGGAGAGATTTCACATACTGAGAGAGATTTGGGAGAGATTTCAAATACTTAGAGAGATTTGGGAGAGATTTCACCTACTTGGAGAGATTTCACATACTTAGAGAGATTTGGGAGAGATTTCGTTTGAGACCTTTTTGAATGCTTAGCTCTGCTACGCAAGGTGTGTAAACCCCGTTAAGCCTTGTTATGAATGTTATACGCCCCCGAGGGGTATGGGATAGTGTTTTACCAAGTAGTTTCATCACTTATCCTGATTAGGGTTTGAGAATTCTCAACATATGGATTTTTCAAGTGATAACTTCTTATTAAAATAGCGAGTTGTACAGTAATAACATAATGTATACCCTAATATGCAAGGTTAATTGAGTTGACCGGTTTGACTTGTTGACTTTATTTGACTTTGACTTGACCAGAATTTGACGGTTGCCACACGGTCCAATCATGCTGAAGACTCTGTATGTGTTTGTAGATCTATGTGTGGGTATTGAGTATGCTGCTATGCTATAGCAATCATTAGGTCTGTCCCCAAGTATGGAACATGCTGATGGAGTATGCTAAAGAATTTACATGGGCCTTGTCAGTTACATTATCAGGTTCTGAGTATATATGTGTTATGGGGTAGCAATTTGTTCTGCAATTGGATAGTGTAGGGTGAGGTTCAGCATTGTGACACTTGTTGGTGTTGTGAAGGACATTGATTAGACCTTCTTGGGAAATAGCGGAGGTGAGTACCTCCAGGATAGAGATTTGGACATCTGTAGTGACGACAGCGATGTCGATAGGTTATCGGGAGCATTCCAGTCATGAGTTGAGGGCCGGAGGGGGGCATACCAGACTCATGCTATGGGCTCAGAGGTAATCAAGACCTATGCTGAGGATGAGTAAGGGTATTCCAGTCATAGGCTGTGGGCTTAGGGATTGTGTTGGTTATCCCTCTGGTAGGAACGCTAATATTAAGGAGAAGAGGCCGGTATTAAGGAGAAAAAGCCGGTGGCCGGCTTGGAGTGTTAGGCAGGGATCCTGCACAGGAAGGAGTTGCCGTAGTAAAGATGCGGTGGTAGAGTCTGAAGAGACCTGAGTTGGCTGGGCGGTTGGAGGCTGCAATGTAGGAGTGTTATCCCAAAAATCTTGTACTGCAGCAGGCTTCGAGGACGAAGTCTAATTTAAGTGGGGGAGATTTGTAACATCCCAAACTTCAGAAGTATAATTTAGGGGCTTATGTGTAATTTTAGAAGCCTACTCGGCGAGTAGGTATGCCTACTCGTCGAGTCAGAGAGGGTTTTAGCCACGTGTTAAGTGACCAACTCGCCGAGTCGGCGGCTGGACTCGACGAGTTGGTGATGGGAAGAGAAAACCCTAATTTTAGGGTTTGCACCCTATTTAAAGGACCTTAACTCCTCACCTCAGCCCCCTTATCACCCCTTGACGTCCAGAAGCAGCCCTAACCGATCCAAACCCCCATTTTGAGTGTGTGAAGGAGGGAAAGTGTGTCTTGAAGCATTTGCAAGAAGAAGGCTTGGAGTTTAAGAAGATTTGATCATAGAGGAGCTGGTGGATTCGATCTCTCTGCTCAGTGGCATCAGTCTGAAGGTAACAACTTGTTACCTTGACCTTGTTCTTTCTAGATCTCTTCATGTTAAAGATTAGGGCTTTTATAGCATGGGTGATATTCATTTTCGGGTATGGGCTAGGATCTAAAGTTGCAACTTCAGATCTAAGCTCATCTTGGACTCTAAAGCCATAAAGTCTCCAGCTTTAGCAAGCATGAACCCTCCATGTTGAGTTAAACCCCATTGTAAGCTTGAGATTGACATTCTAAGCCTTTAGAGCCTTGCATGCACGTAAAGGTTGCAACTTTACGTGATAAACATGCCTTGGGAGCCCAGATCTACTGTTTGAAGCTTTGAAGCAGCTTAAAATCGTTTGTATGAATGAAGGATTGAAGGGACTCGACGAGTCGCAAGATCGACTCGGCGAGTCATATGAAGATAGTCATGTACTCGACGAGTTGGATGAACAACTCGGCGAGTCCGATGAAGATTGCCTTGGGCTCGGCGAGTCAGATGTATGACTCGGCGAGTCGGCTAGGGTTTTTCCCTAACCCTTTGATACGCGTGAACTCGGCGAGTTATGAGGAAACTCGACGAGTCAACCAAGGATTTCACGAAATCTCGAGTTCAGGAAGGACTCGACGAGTCGGTGAACTGCACTCGACGAGTCGAGTCAACATGGACTGTTGACTTTGACTATGGACTTTGGCTTTGACCAAGGGTTGACCAGTTGACTTCTGAGGATATTTTGGTAAATTGAATATTGATAGCAAAGGACATTGGTGAATATAGGTGTGGGAGTTCGAGCTACTTTTGGAAGAGTTTGACACTACATTCCGAGCTACTTGCGAGGTGAGTTATCCTCACTATACTAAGGGGTCTAAGGCCCCAAGGCCGGCCCATTGGATATGTTATCCTAGCAGTGTTAGATGTTGAGTATGAGTTAGTGTTGCATGTTAGTGGTTATGCCAGTTAGGTAGACCTGTAGGACTACCTGTGATGTTATATAATTGTTGCATGCTTAATGGTGATGTTGTATTTTATATGTTATGTGGGATGGGTTGAGGTTGTACCGCTCTGTGCGGTAGCCAACAAACCCTAGGAGCATTCCAGTTACGGGCTAAGGGAGACTCATAGTGAGGGCTCGGGAGCAATCCAGTTACGGGCTAAGGGAGACTCGTACTGTGGGCTCGATGGCAAGCCAGATGTGAACTGTGGGCCCGTAAGGCAATCCAGACTCACACTGTGGGCCCAGGGGGTAATCCACTCTGTAAAGCTGTGGACCCAGTACATGTTGTTGTTTATATATGTGTTATGTGCAGTGTATCGGTATTTTGGGGGAACTCGCTAAGCTCTCGGGCTTACAGTTTCAGTTTATTGTTTCAGGTACATCAGGGGATCGCGGCAAGGCGAAGGCGTGATCGTACAGCTCCTCATGTTTTGTTTATGTTTCTGGGAAAACTCTGATATTATACATTTTGAAAACAAAGTTGTAATGATTTTTAATGGTTTGGAATGCTTTTAAAAGTTTTAAATCGGCTTGAATTTTTTGGTGTTACAAGTTGGTATCAGAGCCTTGGTTTGAGTGAATTGGAGGAACACTCGTTTGAATCCAGTCTCAAACTAAGGAAAATATTTTCAAAATGATTTAAGTGGTTTTCAAAATGAGAAAGGAGGATGCGAAGTGTACGATCAGTCGGAGCTAGTAAGTAGACCCCAAAATACCATACAAGTTATTTGATATTATGTGATATGTTAGAATAGCATGCTAGTAATAATATAGGAATCCTCTGGAATCGTATGATAGAATTGCCTGATCTTTGATGCCTTATCCTATGTAGAGTACCTCATTGGTTGTTTGTGACCCTTTCGTGTGTGAACTAACTATTGGGTGAATACTCTAAGTCACATGCTACATGGATTAAATGGTCTTACGGTAAGGGATTTGGCCCTGCTGCGCAGCTCTTGTCTGAGTCCAACCGTTGTGGGATTAAATCTTTTAGTCTAAGATTGTTTAAGCTGTGCGGTATGTGATTGTATTCATGCAATAGTTAACTGGCACCAAATGAGGGTCGTGTGGCAGTTGGTGGATGGGTTGGTAGTGAGAGGCCGAAAGGCTAGTTATGAAATATTTATCATTCCTCTAGAAGTGAGGATTTAACGGTCGCTATGTATATGTATATGGTAGGGTGTTGTGGTGATACTTGAGTCAAATATGGGTAGGTGTGGAAGGTAGTATGGGCCCGTACTACTGAAAGCACAGGACCCATACACGTGTCAAGGAAGTCACAATCCCTAGGGCTTGGTTGGGAGTAGGCTCCCTGTCACGTATGCGGATTATCTGATATCTTCCTGGTATATGTTTAGTATAGTGATGGAAAATCGATTTGAGGCGGGATCCGGATCAGGATCGGGAGCGAGTGGCCAGGATAGGTCAGTATTGTCCGTCAATCAGATACGAGAGATGATTTCTGTGGAGGTTTTTCAGATTTTGCGAGAAGAATTATTCGGTGTCGTGGACCGGATCACCGCCAGGGTGATAGCCAAGTTCGAGGAGCAAGTTGCAGTGTTGCAATCTGTGAGAGATATTGCTACCGGGATGACTACTGGGGGAGTGCCAGTGGTGGGGTCACAACTAGGAAAGAGGAGGAGGGACGGTTCAGCAGAGGACGAAAACTTGGAGACATCTAACTTAAGTACTGGAAGTCAGGAGGATCACGAGGTGTATGGCAAGTGTGGGGGTGATGGGTTTTATACATAAGAACAATCATATGTGCTCATACAAACCCTAATGCTTGGATCTAGGTTTCTCTATTGTACATGCAATGAATCCTAGACTTACAAACCCTGATCTAGCATACATAATATCAAAATTAACATATAACATCAGATCTAGATGTTTACCTCTTCAAATAGTAGCTTGAATCTTCTTCTCTTAAGCTTAGAATCACAATTGTAATTCCTCTAATGGATCACAAACACCACACAAGCAAGAAGGCAACTTTGAGAGAGAGGAGGATGCTAATTTTCGGCCTAGGGTTTTTTCATGGGAACCAGTGGCCGAAAATTGCATGCAAGGGTCTCTATTTATACTATAGGCTGCTAAGGTTTCAGTCTAAACCCTAATGGATACCTTAGCCACCAAGTAGCCCAAGGAACCTTCTGGAATAGGGCCCTTGGACGAAAATATGATGATCCCTCATCATAATTTCGTTCCCCCTTAGTCCATTAGGTTTCCCAGCCCAAAACTCAACTATCACACATTTGACAGTTTATGCCCCTTTATTTAATTAATCTCTTTTAGTCACCAAATTAATTCCCAATTAATTTATGACTAATACTAATTAAATAAATATGATTTATCCTTTAATATATTATTCTTATAATATATTAATAAACCATAATATCCTCTCTCTTTCCTTAAATTACCTTGTCAAGTTGCTTTGGTGAAGGCAACCCAAAAGGACCATGCACAACCGGGTCAAGTACATACCAAATATAGTTACGGGCTTAGACAATAATCCAACAGTCTCCCACTTGGATAAGTCTAGTAACTGTATCTCACATATGACTTCAGAATCCGGTTAGCAATCGTAACTCTTATACGCTTATGTCAACTCTGATCAAAATCTTGTCCTTCAGATAAGGGATTTTATAATCCTCTGTTCTAGATATCATGTCGACAATACTTATTGTCCAGCATTTTGTTTCTCGATCTCTGATTTGTTCGACATAGAATTCAGTTGAACACATCAACCTCATCCTGACCGGTCCCGGCACATAAGTCAAACCAAATCATCGAGTGGCCAAGATATCGCTTTTATACTCTTAGAATAAAAGGAACAGAAAGCTTCGATTTATATGCTTTTATTATCTACTAGCCAAGTTACACACAATAATACGCTTTATAACATCAAATTACTGATGCGTTTTCGTGTTATCAATGCATAATCAACTAGCAAACAATAACCATATCTCTAGGTTTAAAGATTATATGATATTATCATCTTGCGATCACTTGTGATAACTTTCATGAAGTGATACTAGCAAGTGCGGGTTTATTCCAATGCTCAAAACATATTTCATAAGCACTCATAAACTTTGCAGCAAACCTTTGCTATGTCTAAAACCTTTTAGACAATCTACAAACAAATTTATGACAATCTTCTTTCATATCTACTTCCAACATATGAGCGATTGTGGACCGTTCGAATAATCTTATTATTCAGGAAGTCAAAACATGCAAAATGGAAATAACAGATAAATAATCAACACAAGATAGTAACTTTCTTATAAATAACACACCTTTATTTAATCATCAAAATGTTGAATACAAAATTATCCATTACAAATTTCCTATCTATCAAATCTAAACTAATATCGTCCTTTAGTCCAATGCTCCTAGCGTGCTTCAACTGCTTAACCCTACTTAGTCCCTTCGTAAGGGGATCTGCTGGGTTATTTTCTGACGATACCCTCTTCACAACGAGGAGTCCCTCTTCTACTCGATGTCTGATAAAATGATATTTTCTGTCGATATGTCGAGATCTGCCATGATCCCTTGGTTCCTTTGTCAAGGCAACCGCTCCTTCATTATCACAGAAAATTTCCATGGGCTCCTTTATGGATGGCACAACTCCAAGGTCTCCTATGAAGTTCTTCAACCATATAGCCACCTTTGACGCCTCGCTTGCCGCAATATACTCTGATTCGCACGTTGAATCAGCTACGGTCTCTTGCTTGGAACTTTTCCAAGTCACTGCTCCTCCGTTCAGGGAAAAGACCTAGCCTGACTGCGATCGGTAATTATCCCGATCCGTCTGAAAACTAGCGTCACTGTACCCTCGCACCCTTAAGTCATCACTCCCACCGAGGACTAAAAACCATTCCTTGGTCCTTCGTAGGTACTTAAGAATATTCTTGACAGCAATTCAATGCGCTCTACCAAGGTTCCCTTGATATCTGCTTACCATGCTCAAAGCGAAGGCCACATCAGGGCGAGTACAGGTCATAGCGTACATAATCGAGCCAACTGCGGAAGCGTAAGGTACTCGGCTCATATCAGCTATCTCTGCCTCTGTACTCGGGCACTAAGTCTTACTCAGTTTGGTATTGCATTGAATTGGCAACTCCCCTTTCTTGGAATTTTCCATACTAAAACGCTTTAGTACCTTTTCCAAGTATGTATCCTGACTGAGTCCTATCAGTCTCTTACTTCTGTCTCTCACTATCCTTATTCCCAGAATATACGCAGCCTCTCCGAGGTCCTTCATAGCGAAACACTTCCCAAGCCAGGACTTGACCTCCTGCAAGGTTGGGATGTCGTTTCCTATGAGCAGTATGTCATCGACATACATTACGAGGAAGCTTACTATACTCCCACTGGCCTTGACATACACACATGACTCATCTTCGCTTCGCAGAAAACCAAACTCTTTGACTTTCTCATCAAAACAAAGATTTCATCTGCGAGATGCTTGTTTCAATCCATAAATGGATTTCTCAAGCTTGCACACTCTACTTGGGCGCTTCGCATCGACAAAACCCTCTAGCTGATTCATGTAAACATCCTCAGCCAACTTCCCATTTAGGAAAGCGGTTTTTTCGTCCATCTGCCAAATTTCATAATCATGAAACGCAGCTATTGCGAGCATTACCCTAATAGACTTTATTTTGGCAACTGGCGAGAAGGTCTCATCATAATCAACTCCAGGAGTTTGAGTAAAGCCCTTCGCGGCCAATCGCGCTTTATAAGTGTGCACTTTCCCATCCATGTTTGTCTTCTTCTTGAAGATCCACTTGCACCCGACTGTCTTACGACCTGGTACATTATCAACCAAATTCCAAACTTGGTTGTCATACATGGACTGAATCTCGCTGTCCATTGCCTCTTTCCATTTTGCAGACTCTGGGCCTGCCATGGCTTCCTTGTAGCTATTAGGTTCATCCAGATTTATTAGTGTACTATCACTAATAAACGTATCCCCTTCAGTATTAATATGGAAACCATACAACTGGGGTGGAACACTAACTCTACTGGAATGTCTAAGAGGTAAGGACTGGTCAATTGGTTCAACAGGAGTTTCCTCCTCAGGTTGAGCGCCAGTGTCAGAGGTTCCTTCATCTCCTGACTCTTGAAGCTCTTCAAGGTCAATCTGACTCCCACTGTCTCCTTGACTTATGAGTTCTCTCTCTCTGAAAACCCCTCTCCTAGCAACAAAGACAACATTGTCACTTGGTATATAGAAGAGATAGCCAAAAGACTTATGTGGATAGCCGATGAAATAACACTTCTCACTACGAGGTTCTAGCTTGTCGTGAGTCTCTCGTCTTACGAAAGCTTCACAACCCCAAACCTTGATATGTGCTAACGAGGGAGCTTCTTGGTGGGAACTAAGTTAAGGATATGGGCGGTAGTCTCTAAGGCATACCCCCAGAATGAGATTGATAACGAAGCACGACTCATCATAGAACGAACCATGTCCAACAAGGTTCGATTACGTCTCTCAGCCACACCATTCAATTGTGGCGTTCTAGGAGGCGTCAATTGCGAAACTATTCCACATTCTTTTAGATAGTCGTGAAACTCAAGACTTGGATACTCTCCTCCTCGATCAGACCGAAGCATCTTGATTTTCCTGCCCAACTGATTCTCTACTTCATTCTTGAACTCTTTGAAGTTTTCAAAGGTTTCTGACTTCTGCTTGATTAAGTAGATATACCCATATCTGCTATAATCATTTGTAAAAGTCACGTAGAAGCGACAAGCGTCCCTTGTGGTGGATCTAAAGGGTCCACATACATCCGTATGTATGAGATCCAATACACCCTCACCCCTTTCACATGTGCCAGTAAAGGGTGACTTGGTCATCTTCCCAAGTAAACAAGACTCACACACGTCATCGTCCCTAAGGTCGAATGACTCCAAGACTCCATCCTTTTGGAGTTGGGCTATGCGTTTCTTGTTAACATGACCAAGGCAACAATGCCACAAGCATGCTTTGTCCAAACTTGTGGACGAATCAATATTCAAAACATCATTTCCTAAATTATCTATAATTAACACAGATTCATAAATCTCATTACAAGGTAATGCATTGAAATAAAAAAACACCATTCAAATAAGCATTAATAGAACCATTACTATTATCAAACGAATATCTGAAACCTTGTCTAAACAATCCATGAAAATAAATGATGTTCCTTGCCATATCTGGCGAATAGCAACAATTATTTAAATCTAGTTCTAACCCACTACTCAACACTAAGGAATAAACTCCGATCTTGGTGACTGGTGAAGACTTCTTGTTTCCCATGATCAAGTTTATCCTTCCATGCTCCACTTCCCTACTTTCTCTTAGCCCCTGCAAATCCGAACAAATGTGGTAACCACATCCAGTATCAAGGACCCATGAAGTAGCAAGTGATGAGTTATTAGATTTAATTAAATACATACCTGCAAAGGTGGGCTTTATCTTCCCATCCTTAATATCCTGCAGATATTTAGGGCAGCTTCGTTTCCAGTGGCCCTTCTGGTGGCAATAGAAGCACTCTGCTTCCTTGGCGTCAGAAGAGGGCTTAACAGAACCTGCTTTGGTCCCACTAGAATAGGAACCATCTTGGGTCTTACCCTTTTGGTGGCTCTTAGAAGGAGCCTTCCTCTTCTTACCCTTTCCTTGGCCGATTACCAACACACGAGCAGCTACAGTAGATGATGATGCAATAGATTTATCCTTGAGGTTGCTCTCAGCTGTCCTCAGGAGCCCTTGAATTTTACTCAGGGTGACCTCTTCCTTGTTCATATGGTAGGTCATTCTGAACTGGTTGTAGCAGGAAGGCAAGGAGTGGAGGATGATGTCGATAGCCAAATCCTCATCAAACTTAACATTAAGTTTGAGAAGACGATCAACATACCTTTGCATTCTTTGCAAATGAGCGGTTAAGGATTCTCCACTCCCCATCCTAGCGGTGATCATGTTGGTAATGATCTCATTGCGCTCTTGCCTCGCGCTTTGGTGGTACCTGTCCATCAAATCTTGATGCATGTCATATGGATACATGTCCTCATAGGACTTTTGGAGTTCGAGGTTCATGGTGGCCAGCATGATGCAATGAACTTTCATAGCATCACGCTCGTGGGCCTCAAAGGCGGCCATTTCTTCAGGAGTAGCAACTTCTGGGTTGATCTTTTCCAGTTTCTCATCGAGGACATATTCTTTGTCCTCGTAGCGAGTTATCATGCGAATGTATCTCATCCACTCGTTGAAATTTGACCCATCAAATGTCACCTTTTGACATAGGTTCATCAGTAAGAATGACCCAGAAGCGTTGTTGTTTGCGTTTGCGTTAGACATCTGAAATAGAAAGGAACAAAGTTTGATTAGAAATGAATCCCCAATTAAACACCCAAATGAGAAATTAGGGCTACAATCCAACAACATTATTTACAACTTAGAAAAGGGATGCCGTAATCTAAAAGTAAATAATTTGAAGGTAAGTGAATAACGATTCACTAATTTTCACCATGAAAAACGAAAAGAGATTAAGTTTTAAATGTATTTGAAAATTCCTAGATTTCTTTTGAGATTCATTTAACATTTCAATGGCATGTTTAAATCTCGATATGCACTTCAAATTTGCGACTGGGATGCCGAGGATCGCAAACAAGTTGTGAATAACCACGCGAATCAACATGGTGCACTCAATGTCTCTATCACCTAATCAATGTGCTGGTAAGCCACGCACGCTCCATTGATCTATGATAAACATCGAGCCACCCTTCGCCACCAATGTCAATCCCAAATTAGTGTGCCGGTTAGCCACGCACGCTCCACTAACGTTTGACAAGGTTACAAGGTGTAATTCCATGGAATAGCATCAATTTTCACATTTTACCCTAAACTAACTAAGATTGGGAATTTGAAAAACATTGTAGTTACTTTGCAATATTCATTATACTTATAATGAGGAATTAAGTGCCCTATCCTATCCGTTCGGCTAACGACCCTCCACCAGTCAAGCAAGCGGTGGGTGTGAGTGTACACCCATTGAGCGCCATTTTATAGGCAGCAACCTTATACCCACCTTATAGACTGGCTTCGTGAATGAGGCCTACTAGCGATAAGACTAGCTTATTCTTATACATATATATATATATATATATATATATATATATATATATATATATATATATATATATATATATATATCTTGCAATAGATAAAGTATAAGATTGAATTTTAAACTTGTAAAATTCTATGGGTTGAAATTTAAAATTTTTTCAAAATTAAACTTTTAATCAAAAATTAAATTTCAAAACTTGAGGGCAAGTTTTGAACATTTCAAAACACAAGGGATCAAATAACAAATAATAATAAATCAAACAATTAATTTAGTGATTATCTATATTTCACCTAATTCAATTTCTTGCAAGATAAGTTACCCAATTAATTCAAATAATCAATTTTAATCATATAAGGAATTTATTATCTAATCAATTGGTAAATATCTTGTGTTTTTGGCAAGGATAGTCTCACAAAATCATTAAAATTCGAATTTTATCAGTAAGAACAGATTAGGTAACTATTCCATAGCAAAAACAGCAAGAAATCCTGATATTGCCTCTGTCTGACGATCCGACTCGCCGAGTCACTCATGGACTCGCCGAGTTGGGCTGACTCGCCGAGTCCAAGAAGTGACTCGCCGAGTCCAGTCGAACAGAAGCCAGAAAAACGATTTTCCGCATGTTAAACACACAAAGCATCCATACAACAGAAACCAATCAAGGCTATGATACCACTGATGGGTTTTATACATAAGAACAATCCTATGTGCTCATACAAACCCTAATGCTTGGATCTAGGTTTCTCTATTGTACATGCAATGAATCCAAGACTTACAACCCCTGATCTAGCATACATAATATCAAAATTAACATATAACATCAGATCTAGATGTTTACCTCTTCAAATAGTAGCTTGAATCTTCTTCTCTTGAGCTTAGAATCACAATTGTAATTCCTCTAATGGATCACAAACACCACACAAGAAAGAAGGCAAGTTTGAGAGAGAGGAGGATGCTAATTTTCGGCCTAGGGTTTTTTCTTGGGAACCAGTGGCCGAAAATTGCATGCAAGGGTCTCTATTTATACTATAGGCTGCTAGGGTTTCAGTCTAAACCCTAATGGATACCTTAGTCACCAAGTAGCCCAAGGAACCTTCTGGAATAGGGCCCTTGGACGAAAATATGATGATCCCTCATCATAATTTCGTTCCCCCTTAGTCCATTAGGTTTCCCAGCCCAAAACTCAACTATCACACATTTGACAGTTTATGCCCCTTTATTTAATTAATCTCTTTTAGTCACCAAATTAATTCCCAATTAATTTATGACTAATACTAATTAAATAAATATGATTTATCCTTTAATATATTATTCTTATAATATATTAATAAACCATAATATCCTCTCTCTTTCCTTAAATTACCTTGTCAAGTTGCTTTGGTGAAGGCAACCCAAAAGGACCATGCACAACCGGGTCAAGTACATACCAAATATAGTTACGGGCTTAGACACTAATCCAACAGGGGGAACCCACGGATTTGCTTGTCACAAATTCAGGTGCTACAAGTGCGGGGAGAGAGGGCATGTGCAACAGGGTTGCAAGAAGGATCAGATATGCTTTCACTGTCACCAGTCAGGTCATTTCAGGTCCAGCTGTCCTGCGCTGAGGACGGAAGGAATTCATATTACAGCGATCATCGTTCCTAAGGAGGTCAAGGTTGAGCCAAAAGAAGTCTCTGGTATGTAATTGAAAAAAAAAACTCCATTCTGTAATAATGATGTGGTCAAGTCGTCCGTGATCGGTGTTTATTCTGTCTTGGAATATTGTTGAGTATGGATAAGCAGTAATTTCGGGTTAGTTGCCTGTTCTGTCTGAACTATGTGTTGCGGAGTTTCATGGGTTGTTAGGCCATTGGAGATGTCAGGAGAGATTTATTATCAAAGGATTATAGGTGATTAGAGTTCAGGGATTCATTAGAGGATGGGAAGTAGAGTGGTTGATTAGAATTCTTTTTTTTCATCTATGGCAAGGGTTGTGCCCTTTCAGTTTTTCGAGCTCAAAGGAGTGAGCAGGCTTGTGTTCCAGCTCGGGGTCATTTGGTTGCAGAGATTGGCGATATTAATTCAGCGCAGATGGGTCGATGTGACATAAGTATTTTGTAAGGTCCGGTTTACCTTGGATTTCTAGTATCAGGTGGTAAGGATTGATAGTGCGACCTATTGCAACTTAGGGATTATAGACTATGTCTTGGGAATATTTGCAGTCCAGTTTAGGGAAGAGGTTGCTTCAGCTACTGCAGTTCAGCTGTGAACGTTTGAGAGGGAAACATGTTTGGAACACCTTTGGAAAAAGGGGGCATTACGTGGGAGGTCTGCGGACAGGATCCCACAGAATGGTTATTCAGCATTGTTAGGATTCAGTGGTTTTAGTAACCGTCATGGGTTGGCGGACTAAAGCACCAAGGGAAGTAGCTCGTCGCCGAGGAGGTACTAGTTGGAGCATATATCTTGTGGTCTTCAGGACTTGAGTGTGAGGTCATTCAAGCATTAGTGGCAGGCAGTCTCACTGGGATTCAGGAAGTGTTCATCTGGTTCTTAGAAGTGTGTGATCAATTGGGATTGGCTAGTAATGGAGCACCAGCGAGAAGGAGTTAATTGTCATCGGGTCGATCGTTGGGAAGTGAGAAGGATCGAGAATCCTCCAATTTTCATGTATTATGAAGGCTTAGTCGAATCTCAGTGGGGGAGAGTTACCCCGGGATGTAGAGCGGGAGAGGTTTTGAAACGGGGATAAGTTTCACAACCTGACGGGAAGAATGGAGGCCCTAGTGGCTGCTTGGTTTGAGGGTTGTGTTGATTTGGGATTCGGCAAAACTTCCCAGCATTAGAATCACGTCTTGTTAAGTGCTTGATAACAGAAGTTGGGGAACCAGGTTGGAGTTCTAGTCAGGAATTGAGTTCAGTTCGAGTATTCGGAAGACGGTGTGCTCGACTCTGAGGGTTTTTGGATTGGTAGATTGAGGGTTTTGCTAGCTGCCAGGGCTCGGCGGTGCATTCAACACGGGAGTGTGGGTTATTTAGCGTATGAGGTAGACGCGTGGGTCAAGGAACAGACCATGGATTTCTGAGAGGGTGGACGATTGACATTAGGCCTAGGGTTAGGCTGGGGTTAGAGTCCACAGAATGGATCAGGAGTTCGGAACCCCAAGTGGGTGAGAATATTCCGCATGAGAGAGAGATCACCAGGATGGGTGGTCTGGGGAGATGCTCAACAGGTTAGAGCGGTTCGGATAGACTGAAGGCCGGTGGGGCGTACCAGTCAGGCCGAAGGCTCGGGGAACGGTCCAGACAGGCTGAAGGCCCAGAGAGGCAGTCCAGACATGCTGAAGGTTCCGAGAGTGGTCCAGGTAGACTGAGGGTCTGGTGAGGCGGTCCGGTCATGCTGAAGACTATGTATGTGTTTGTAGATCTATGTGTGGGTATTGAGTATGCTGCTATGCTATAGCAATCCGTAGGTTTGTCCCCAAGTATGGAACATGCTGATGGAGTATGCTGAAGAATTTATATGGGCCTTGTTAGTTACATGATCAGGTTCTGAGTATATATGTGTTACGGGGTAGCAACTTGTTCTGCAAGTGGATAGTGTAGGGTGAGGTTCAACATTGTGACACTTGTTGGTGTTGTGAAGGACATTGATTAGGCCTTCTTGGGAAATAGCGGAGGTGAGTACCTCCAGGATAGAGAGCTGGACATCCGTAGTGACGACAGCGATGTCGATAGTTTATCGGGAGCATTCCAGTCATGAGTTGAGGGGCGGAGGGGGGCATACCAGACTCATGTTGTGGGCTCAGAGGTAATCAAGACCTATGTTGAGGATGAGTAAGGGTATTCCAGTCATAGGCTGTGGGCGTAGGGATTGTGTTGGTTATCTCTCTGGTAGGAGCGCGCTCGGATTGGATGTGTGGTGAGATTCGGGGGAGTTGCACTCGGTTGTGACGAATCAGAGGATTTTGGATAAGACGCAAGGATAGATCCTTGGATTCCAAGTATGGTTGTAAACATGGGTTATGTATGTAGTGGTATTCCAATCTAGGGTATTCCATCATGAGGATGACCGGACCCTATGATTGATTGGACCTGATGTGTTTGGTATTCCAACCCGAGGGTTGATTGGGCCAAACAGGCGTGAGGATACGAGGGTATACCATCCTAGGGATGACTGGACCCGTCGTAGGCGTACCTGGTATTCCAGCCCAAGGCTGATTGGGCCGGGTATGAGTGTTTATGTGATATAGCTGGTTGTTCATGGGAGTTGCCCGGAAGCTGAAGGATGCATCATCCTGTCAGCGTGGAAAGGGACTAGATTCAGGAAGGGTACAGGATGAGTTTCCAATATTGCAAGTTACTCGGGTTATCGCCAGTTTTGGAAAGGGGAAGATAGATTAGTTCTGTGAGAGAGCCCAGTGAATTATAGTAGTGTCTAACTTTCGCAAGTCACGAAAGTGTGTTCATGACAAGAAGGTGGCAGTATCATCGGGTGATACTTAGATTGATGTGTGCTAATATTAAGGAGAAGAGGTCGGTGGCCGGCTTGGAGTGTTAGGCAGGGATCCTGCACAGGAAGGAGTTGCCGTAGTAAAGATGCGGTGGTAGAGTCTGAAGAGACCTGAGTTGGCTGGGCGGTTGGAGGCTGCAATGTAGGAGTGTTATCCCAAAAATCTTGTACTGCAGCAGGCTTCGAGGACGAAGCCTAATTTAAGTGGGGGAGATTTGTAACATCCCAAACTTCAGAAATATGATTTAGGGGCTTATGTGTAATTTTAGAAGCCTACTCGGCGAGTAGGTATGCCTACTCGTCGAGTCAGAGAGGGTTTTGGCCACGTGTTAAGTGACCAACTCGCCGAGTCGGCGGCTGGACTCGACGAGTTGGTGCTGGGAAGAGAAAACCCAAATTTTAGGGTTTGCACCCTATTTAAAGGACCTTAACTCCTCACCTCAGCCCCCTTATCACCCCTTGACGTCTAGAAGCAGCCCTAACCGATCCAAACCCCCATTTTGAGTGTGTGAAGGAGGGAAAGTGTGTCTTGAAGCATTTGCAAGAAGAAGGCTTGGAGTTTAAGAAGATTTGATCATAGAGGAGCTGGTGGATTCGATCTCTCTGCTCAGTGGCATCAGTCTGAAGGTAACAACTTGTTACCTTGACCTTGTTCTTTCTAGATCTCTTCATGTTAAAGATTAGGGCTTTTATAGTATGGGTATTATTCATTTTCGGGTATGGGCTAGGATCTAAAGTTGCAACTTCAGATCTAAGCTCATCTTGGACTCTAAAGCCATAAAGTCTCCAGCTTTAGCAAGCATGAACCCTCCATGTTGAGATAAACCCCATTGTAAGCTTGAGATTAACATTCTAAGCCTTTAGAGCCTTGCATGCACGTAAAGGTTGCAACTTTACGTGATAAACATGCCTTGCGAGCCCAGATCTACTGTTTGAAGCTTTGAAGCAGCTTAAAATCATTTGTATGAATGAAGGATTGAAGGGACTCGGCGAGTCGCAAGATCGACTCGGCGAGTCATATGAAGATAGTCATGTACTCGACGAGTTGGATGAACAACTCGGCGAGTCCGATGAAGATTGCCTTGGGCTCGGCGAGTCAGATGTATGACTCGGCGAGTCGGCTAGGGTTTTTCCCCAACCCTTTGATACGCGTGAACTCGGCGAGTTGTGAGGAAACTCGACGAGTCAACCTAGGATTTCACAAAATCTCGAGTTCATGAAGGACTCGACGAGTTGGTGAACTGCACTCGACGAGTCGAGTCAACATGGACTGTTGACTTTGACTATGGACTTTGACCTTGACCAAGGGTTGACCAGTTGACTTCTGAGGGTATTTTGGTAAATTGAATATTGATAGCAAAGGACATTGGTGAATATAGGTGTGGGAGTTGGAGCTACTTTTGGAACTTTACGTAAAGGTTGCAACTTTACGTTATAAACATGCCTTGGGAGCCCAGATCTACTGTTTGAAGCTTTGAAGCAGCTTAAAATCGTCTGTATGACTGAAGGATTGAAGGGACTCGGCGAGTCGCAAGATCGACTCGCCGAGTCATATGAAGATAGTCATGTACTCGACAAATTGGATGAACAACTCGGCAAGTCCGATGAAAATTGCCTTGGGCTCGGCGAGTCAGATGTATGATTCGGCGAGTCGGCTAGGGTTTTTCCCCAACCCTTTGATACGCGTGAACTCGGCGAGTTGCGAGGAAACTCGACGAGTCAACCAAGGATTTCACGACATCTCGAGTTCAGGAAGGACTCGACGAGTCGGTGAACTGCACTCGACGAGTCGAGTCAACATGGACTGTTGACTTTGACTGTGGACTTTGACTTTGACCAAGGGTTGACCAGTTAACTTCTGAGGGTATTTTGGTAAATTGAATATTGATAGAAAAGGACATTGGTGAATATAGGTGTGGGAGTTGGTGTTGGGTTTTAGTATAATACAACATCCTATGGTGTACATACAACCCTAAATACCTTGGATCTATGTTTTCACTAATTATACATGCAAATGGTTTCCAAGGTATTGAACCTATAGCTAGCATGCAATTGTCATACAAACTACATAAAATACTAGATAGAGTAACATACCTTTTGTGTGGCTGGAAGTCTTGATGTATTTGGCCTTAAGAACTTAGCCTCAATAGTGTGGAAGCCTCAAATGAAGTCTCAACACATCAAGGATAAAGGTAGGACTTGAGAGAGAATCTCCATGCTCTCTAAAACCTTCATGAACTCCAAGAACATGCACACACACTAGTGGTTATGGTTTTTAGGTCATAACATATATATTTATATGTGTTGAATTCTAAGAGTCATGGGTATAACCCAAACCCATATCCATAGGTTTTATCCATGGTTCATGTGGCCCAACTCTTTATGTATCCATACATAAACTTGGTCCAACATGGATCATAAGCCCAACACATATAAATATAACTAATTACCATAATCAGTCCCCATAGTTTTAATTAGTCTCTTTTGATCACTAAATTAATTCCAAATTAATTCTTGATCAATACTAATTAAAACATATGATTTCATATTAATATATTAGAACTTATAATATATTAATAAATCATATATAACCTCTTCTCTCAAAAGTCCAACCTAACAAATTGTCCTAATGATATGCAACCCAAATGGACCATGCTACTCTCGGGTCGAATACATACCAATAATAGTTATGGGCTTAGACACCTAATCCAACAGTCTCCCACTTGGATAAGTCTAAAACTATTATTGCGTATGACTCCAAAACCCGACTAGCAATCGTGGCTCTTAAAGCCGATGTCGAACTCTGAACAAATCAATGACACGTCCATTAGATAAGGGATCATATATTCCTCCATTCTAGATATCATATGGACTGAAACATGGATTATAATCATTCTCTCTGTCCATCTGTTGTTTCCCGATTTCCGATTTATGACGACTGACTAATTGAACAAATCAAATCAGTCCAGGCCCGGTCGAGCACTTACGTTTGTCATCACTAAATCATCGAGGGGCCCAAAGATATCGCTTTTATCCCTCCAAGGGTAAAAGGAATGGATAAACTTTGACTCATATGCTTGTTCTACTACTTGTTGAATCATACACAAAGGCACGTTTTATAACATTGAGTTACCAATGCGTTTTCGTACAATCAATGTATAACCAACTCATAGTTAACAACTCATATCTCTAGGTTTGAATAATATAAGATATTATCGTCTCACGATCACTCGAGATAAAATCCATGAAGTGATACAAGTGAGCGTGGGTTTAATCCAATACTCGAATCTCATTCTAGGAGCACTCATGAATGTTGCAGCAACGTTTTGCTATGTCCAATACCTTATACATCTACAAACCCAATTCATGACAGTCTTGCCTTAATACCTACTTCCAACGTATTATCGACTGTGGATGGTTTGAATAACTTAATCATTCGGGAAGAATAACCTAGCTATTCTGGAAGTCTAAACATGCAAAGTGAAACACAAGAATAATACTAAAAACTATATGGTCCCAAGCACCTTTGAGAGTAAATAAAACACCTTTTATTTAAACACCATATTGATTACTCATTATTCATTGTATAATGTTTCAAATAATCAACTTTATACTTGAATCAAAACAATAGTCATGCCATGCTCCCAACATGCACACTATGTTTGTCTATGATCCTTACTGTGTGAAATAGACCAATTGAACACGATTCCAATGATGCTCATTTCACAATCCCAAATCCTTATTGTAAATGTAAGAATTCCAAATTCCTGCCACTTACCGAAATCTGTTAGATTCTAAACTTATATGCATTGATCCTCTTGTAATGACTATGCACAAAGTCACAAAGACTTTCCAACAAACATTACAGAGTATTCCAATGGAGAGAAATTCCATGGAAACGAAGTCTCAAATTCAAAGTACATTGCTTTGAACATCCTTCTTGCATTAAGTTTTCTAATCTTCCACAGATTTAATGGATAACTTACACCTATGGAAACATTTGCATATTCTCATTTTGACTATCACTTCTGAACAAGAGTTGCCTCTTTTCAGAATATGTCAATATGGTCCTTTCTAAAAATTTAACACTATACTTCCAATTGTCCATGAGAAACCAATCTTTGGAAAACCTTAGATTGTCCTCGACAATTGCTTAATCATTTTAGTCATATCCAATTCTAGATCTTTTCCCCTCTTAATGCCTTAGGCATTCAGAAAATTTAGAAAGGATAAATATTATAGCACATGTAATCGATCCTATATCCGAAGCATATGGGACACGATTCATGATGTCTCACATAAGGACGTGATCATAGACCTGTCTTTTGCTACAATATTTTTTTATTTGCCATGTTTTTCAAAATTTGACTATGAAGAGGGATGTCGTAATCATAATCGAATTTTGAGAACGCAATATATATAGAATTTCCTTATGTTGAACCATTCCAACATAAAATTCATATATATATATATATATATATATATATATATATATATATATATATATATATATATATATATATATATCCTTGAATAAAGATGATCAAAATCTCAATCTAAGCTTTTAGAATTGAAATGAAGTATAATTTCCTCTCCCTTAATTATAGCAGAACAACTTTTTCCAATTGAAACTTTTGTTTTCTATAATTAACACTTAACATAATAATCATGCTCCCACTTACATGATAATTATTAGCATAACACTAATGCTCCCACTAGCTTTGACATGTATCCAGAAATCAGTTGGACTTCTAGAAACCAATACTTTATTGACTTTCTTACCAAAGTTCAGACTTCTGATACAAGATGCTTTGATAAAACTTTATCAAAATCATACACCTTTCCTTAGATAGCACACATGTGTGTCTAAACAATTTCAGAACTATGAAAAGGGATGTCGTAATCATAGTCTCAATTGTTTAGACCTTTGACATTTCTCACAAGTCCATGTTAGTGTGCCGGTTAACCACACGCGCTCCACTAACGACTTTGAGAATGCAAATATCACAATTGCTATCTACTTAAAATCTACTTAGTGAAAGTATTTCCTCTCCATCATTTTCATGAATCGGAGAGAAACCTTATGACACTTAGATTTTATGGTGTATGTGTTCCTATCCATGTGAATTTGTCAAACCATAATCACAAGACAAGGTTAGTGACAAATCCAAACCCATATGGACCGAACTCGTGCAATCTTAACTTCTTGCCACTTGGCAGCACAAGGGCCTACCATGTCTTCCAAGTTGTTATGCAACCACTGCAAAACCAAATTTAACTAGAATGGACACAGAAATGTCAACACGATAGGTTATAAACCTCAAGTCTTGTGCTAGTGATAAACTACAGGTTTTATTCTTGATTAGATCTTGAAACTCTTTCAGGATCTTTTAGACTCCCACTATCCTTTTGACATATAAGACTCTCTTGCCAATAACCATTCCTTGACAAACAAATATTAAAGGGATAGTTTGGATTCTTATCAAGACAAACACTTCACACAATTGGCCTTAGTTGGTCTTTGTTTTATCCAAAACATCACAACTTACCAATTTCAAATGTACAAGAGTAGGTCACCTTTTACTCTTATATTTGACTAGTGTTAATAAACCTTCTTTAAGATGTGTCACTCAAGTTACAATCTTGGAGTATGACTCTAAGACTTGTTTAGGAACGAAGTATGACTCATCTTCTTGATTTAACCATTTCAACAATTCATGATTCCTCTCCTTAGCCATAGGAATGCACTAAGATGTCCTTAGAGGACCAATTGTGATATGGTTTCTTAATCATTAAGATGATCACAAAACATGATACTAAAGTACTCTCCCATATTTTTAGATTGAGAAACTTTTATCTTTCTGCCTTATTTGATTCTTCTCATTCGTTCTGCCATACATTGAAACTTTTGCAATGTTTCATAATTATACTTAAACTTGTAAGTATAACCATATTTACTAAACCTTAGTAAATCATGACGAATAGTCTTATCGATCTTTGTGGTGGACTTGACCAATGCACAAGAATGTGTACTCGATCCCTTAGTCCTTCACTTGACTCACATATACATGTAAACAAGGAATTAGTCTTAATTTTCCAAAGATGAAAATTCTCATTCATCATACAAGTTGCATGATTCCAAGTTTCTACCCAACTGAAACTTGGGTGATGAGAATCTTTCCTTATTTGGTAAATTATGACACTACCACAGTCGAAAGAATCAAATCCATTTTCCAATATTGCTATCAATGGAAACATATAAACAACAATTTCTCACAAATGCCACTGTAAGGATATATTAAAATAAATAAAATCAAAAACTTTTTCTTTTATTTTAAAACTTTGCGGAAAAACTTATCCTTACAATGCAAACGCATATGAAAGACATGTTGTTATTTATTCCTAAGGAATCCATCACAACTCTTAAGCAACAGCTCAAAATTCTGATCACCGAACCATGCGATCGAAATCCATTTTCGCGATCAGAATCAGCATATTCTTCCTTTAAGCTTCCTGTTTTCTTTGATTCTTAAAACATCAACATGTGTCTTAGTCACATCATGTAATAAGAATCTCAGAATAGTAACTTAATAGAGTTAGATAGCGGACTTTACCCGAAGAAGAGTCAAACCTTTTTGACTTTACCAACCTTATGATCTTTCAGGTAAACAGGGCAGCTTCGCAACCAATGCCCCTTCCTTTGGCAACAGAAACATATGGACTCTTTGGGAATGGTACACGGGGCTTTCTCAGACTTAGCCTTTCTCTTTACCATTTGGTCAACCGAGTTGACTATGGCCGATCCCTTTCCATTGGGAAGAGAAAGCTTTTCTGGATTTCCAATTTTATCATTATCAATGTCCATGGAAGTTTGGGAAGTCGATCTTTCAATCAAATTTGCTTTACTGGTGCTCCAAATCATTGCTGATTCAGAAGCATCAAGCAAATAGGTAAGATCATTAAGGGTCATGTCATGGTCCGTCACATAGTAGTCCTGAAGGAACTCACTATGTGACTTAGAAAGTGACTGAAGAACCCAGTCAACAACCAACTTCCTCAAGACCTTGACACCCAACTCTCCCGGCTTGTCAATATGTGACTTCATCTCCAAGATGTGAGCACACATAGACTTTGCTTGCCAATAGGGCTTGAGTGACCTTGAACTTGTGGGTTAGGGAGAATATTTGGAGGAGGTGGAGGAAACAGATTTGGGAAGATCATAGTTGTCTGAACTAGACATCTAAAATGGGAGATATTCAAGTTAGTTGATTTAAGTCCTTAATATAACACCCAATATGCAATATTAAGGCTAGGACCCAACATAATATTTTACAACTTCGAATAGGGATGCCGTAATCCAAGCTATAAAATATTTGAAGGTAGGGGAATGAATATTCACCAATTTCCACCATGAAAAACGAAATAATTTATTAGGTTTTAATTGGTTTTGAAACTCCTAGATCTTTTGAGATTCATTGAACTTTTCAATGGCATGTTTCAATCTCGATTGTGCCCTCTCAAATTTTGTGACTGGGATGCCGAGGATCACAAAACAAGGTGTGAATAACCATGCAAATTCACTTAGTACCCTTAATATTATCACCTAATCGATGTGCCGGTTACCCACACGCGCTCCACAGATCTATGATAAACATTAAGTCACCCTTTGCCACTCTTACTAGTCCATGTTAGTGTGTCGGTTACCCACACACGCTCCACCAACGACTTGGTAAGGTACAAAGTGTAAATTTCATGGGTTAGCACCAAATTCACATTTTTCCTAAGTAACTAAGATTGGGAATTTATAAGTGTTTAGTTACTTAGTATTTATCATTAATACTTTTAATGAAGGGATCATTATAGTTCTGTCAAATCCGTTCGGCTAACGACCCTCCACCAGTCAAGGAAGTGGTGGGTGAGAATGGAAACCCATTAAACTGCCATTTTATAGGCAGTAACCTTATACCCCCCTTATAGACCGGCTTCGTGAATGAGGCCTACTAACGGTAAGACTGACTTTGTTCTTATACATATATATAACTATTAACTATTAATAATATAATAGTATAAGGGTTGAATTTTAACTTTTTAAAACTCTAAGGGCTTAACTTGGAATTAAAGTATTCATGGGGGGAAACTTTACAAATTCCAAAACTTGGGGAAAGTTTAGAACAATTCAAAAACTTTTTCAATTCCATAGCATATGAATTTAAAGTGGTTTTAATGAAAACTCTTCAAGTTCCATAACTTGAGGACAAGTTATGGAAGACTTTAAAAACATTTAAGGAAAAAAGACTCTTCATTTTCATAACCTACGAGTTTAAAGTAGTTTAATGGAAAAACTCTTCAAGTTCCATAACTTGAGGACAAGTTATGGAAGACTTTAAAATCATTTAAGAAAATAAGACTCTTCATTTTTCCTAACTTATGGAAATCTTATGAGTTTTAAAAATCATAAATTTGATTTTTCATATAACTTGAGGACAAGTTACAAAAACACATTTTATGAACAACTTTAAGATTAATTTGGATTGAAAACAAATTATCACATAACTTTTCTATTAATCTCAACTAACTCATAAGAACAAGATAAATCAAGTCAAACAATTTTCATGTAATTAGCCTAACCACTAAACTAATACAAAACATGAATCTATTGACAATTATCTTTTGAATTGGATTGGCATGAACATTACCACATAAAAACCAGGTTTACCAGTTCAAAAACAGCTTAGGGTAATGTTTCTAGTCCAATTCCAGCCTTAAAAGTCGAATATATGTTGTTAGGGTGTCCAACTCGTCGAGTGCATGAACCAACTCGACGAGTTGGATGAATTTCTTCATGGACTCGGTGAATCCATCAGTGGACTCGGCGAGTCCAGTGCCCAGACAGCCAAAATTTTCGATTTTTCAGCCATTTCAGCAAGTATAACATGAAAACAAGTCTGGCTCTGATACCACTGTTGGGTTATAGTATAATACAACATCCTATGGTGCACATACAACCCTAAATACCTTGGATCTATGTTTTCACTAATTATACATGCAAATGGTTTCCAAGGTATTGAACCTATAGCTAGCATGCAATTGTCATACAAACTACATAAAATACTAGATAGAGTAACATACCTTTTGTGTGGCTGGAAGTCTTGATGTATTTGGCCTTAAGAACTTAGCCCCAATAGTGTGTAAGCCTCAAATGAAGTCACAACACATCAAGGACAAAGGTAGGACTTGAGAGAGAATCTCCATGCACTCTAAAACCTTCATGAACTCCAAGAACATGCACACACACTAGTGGTTATGGTTTTTAGGTCATAACATATGTATTTATATGTGTTAAATTCTAAGCCTTTAGAGCCTTACACGCACGTAAAGGTTGCAACTTTACGTGATAAACATGCCTTGGGAGACCAGATCTACTGTTTGAAGCTTTGAAGCAGCTTAAAATCGTATGTATGACTGAAGGATTGAAGGGACTCGGCGAGTCGCAAGATCGACTCAGCGAGTCATATGAAGATAGTCATGTCCTCGACGAGTTGGATGAACAACTCGGCGAGTCCGATGAAGATTGCCTTGGGATCGGCGAGTCAGATGTATGACTCGGCGAGTCGGCTAGGGTTTTTCCCCAACACTTTGATACGCGTGAACTCGGCAAGTTGCGAGGAAACTCGACGAGTCAACCAAGGATTTCACGAAATCTCGAGTTCAGGAAGGACTCGACGAGTCGGTGAACTGCACTCGACGAGTCGAGTCAACATGGACTGTTGACTTTGACTATGGACTTTGGCTTTGACCAAGGGTTGACCAGTTGACTTCTGAGGATATTTTAGTAAATTGAATATTGATAGCAAAGGACATTGGTGAATATAGGTGTGGGAGTTCGAGCTACTTTTGGAAGAGTTTGACACTACATTCCGAGCTACTTGCGAGGTGAGTTATCCTCACTATACTAAGGGGTCTAAGGCACCAAGGCCGGCCCATTGGATATGTTATCCTAGCAGTGTTAGATGTTGAGTATGAGTTAGTGTTGCATGCTAGTGGTTATGCCAGTTAGGTAGACCAGTAGGACTACCTGTGATGTTATATAATTGTTGCATGCTCAGTGGTGATGTTGTATGTTATATGTTATGTGGGATGGGTTGAGGTTGTACCGCTCCGTGCGGTAGCCAACAAACCCTAGGAGCATTCCAGTTACGGGCTAAGGGAGACTCGTACTGTGGGCTCGGGAGCAATCCAGTTACGGGCTAAGGGAAACTCGTACTGTGGGCTCGATTGTCACACCCCGATCTTTGTCGGAATCGATCAAGGCGTGATATATTGTTCAAAGTCTCATGACAACTAGGTTATAATGTGATTAGATTCAATTAAGTACTAAGTATGCAAACAAGATCCACAACATACAAGTACAAATACAAATGCAAACCACATTTATTACATCAAATTTAAATTGTCTTGTGGATTTCTAAGGCACAACCTATTTTTCATCATTCTTCATTCTTCAAATCTGCATCATGGGTAAAAACAGGTCAACTACGAGAGTTGGTGAGTAATCAAATTTTAGTAGAGAAAATTGTGAAGTTGAAACATTTATAATTTGAAATATGTTTTCTTTTGAAGTCGCCAAACAATTGTACTTGAGATAACAGTTTATAAATCAAAAATTGATTAACAATTGATAACAACAACAATAAGTCCTCACCCTATATATATACATATGTATATATATAAATATATATAGGATGGAGCATCTAATCATCATACACACTCAACCACGTGTGATCAATCACCTTAGCGTCCCAAGGCGGGGTGGTTAACCCAATAGCGCTATTATTGTCCATAACATACCTCAAGAATACGGGCATAGTCATGGAGATTAGACTAAAAATGATAATGCACTACAAGTACATGTAGCGTAAACAAACAATAGTTATACAATTAATGACTCGCGTATAAATGTCCCAACAATGTCTCAATTGTGATAAAACAATAAAATGAAGTTGGAACATATTAGAACCACATGATACACCCCAAAAGTATTGAAAATTATAAAGTATGGGGTAGATTACTCACATTAGTCCCAAAACGAAATGCGTGTGTCGTACGATAGACGATTCGGGTCAAAATGGCGTAGAACCTAATATAATTAATAGTTTTGGTTTAGGAACTGCTAAACGAGAATGGAGTATTAATAAATAATTAGACACATATTCTTATATTTGATGAATTAACAATAATTCATTTTGATTATAATATTAAGGTATTTATTTGTTAAATGAATTTTAAATTGAATTACTTACTTTGCATAATTAATTTATATTTTCAATTTAGGCCAGATTTTAATAATTTCTTATTAAAATAATAACTTGCCCAATTATAATTATTTACAGATTTTAACAATTATTTATATGAAATAATCATTAAAATGCATTTTTACATGCTTAAATACTTAGGAAAATAGTTTTAAATAGTGAACAGTATTGAAAAATTAGGAAATTATTAGGAAATCATTATTTCATACAATATGAATTACTGTAAAATTTGTATATTTTTCTGAACTGTTTTAGTATTTATTTAATATTTTAATGATTAAACAACACAAAATTCGGGAAAAATAGTAAATGATTCTCAAAAAATCTGTAAAATTAACCATAGTTTTATAACATGATGTAGAGCTCAGTATATAAGTTTCAGATATTTGTGACTATGGGAAGTATTTTTTATATATTTCATTATTAATTAATCAATAAAATCATAAATAATAGTAAACAGCAATATAAATGCATGAAACTTCATATATCATGTTTAATCAGTATACAGGTCATCCCAGCATTTTCTCAGAATTTATTGAATGCAACAAGTTTTTTATGTGAATTATTGCCCTACTTTATTGCAATAATTATGATAATTCAATAAAAATAAGTTATTTTCTGAAAATTTCCAGAACTTCTTATTTTATTGATGGTATTCTGAGAAAAATCAGGTTTATGCAAAAAATGAGTTTTAGATATTTTGGTGGATTTAATTTGTTTCTTGTATGAATTTGAAACTTTTAACAACATACCTTGATGAATGCTTCAAGAGGGATGAAGATTTGAGTATAATAGATTGTTCTTGGATGAAATATGAGTATTCTTGGAGGAAATTTCGAGATTGAGAGTGAGAGAAAGAATAGAGAAGATTTAAGTGGTGAAGAGAATAATGTGTTGGGAGAAAAAGGAAAGGAAAGTGGATGGGAGGTGTGAGTGGGAGACCATGGGAATAATCTTTTTGCTTTTGGTGGTCTTCATAATTTCCCACTAACACAAGCATCTTTTACATAATTAATATAAGAGTTTTATAAAATTTAAAGTAAAGTTTATAAAAAATAGAGTTTTATAAAATTTAATGTAAAGTTTATAAAAATGGAGTTTTATAAAAGATAGGTTATTATTTGATTATAACAATCTACTTTGATTTGAAGTTTAATTAGAGAATTCAAGTTTGATTCTTTTAATTTAATTAGAGCATTATACTTTGATTTGATTTTAATATGGTATCATAATTTACTTTGAGTATAGTTATAACGTTGTACAATACTATGTTGCTATTAACGTCAAGTAATCTTGAGTAGGGTTTATTAAATTTCCAATTGGGTTGGGTTGACCCGAATCCATTTTAGGCGGATGTCACAGTCTCCCCTACTTTAGGAAATTTCGTCCCGAAATTTAAGAAGAGAGTACCTTAAGAGAAAAGTTGTGGGTATTTGGTACGCATATGATCCTCACGCTCCCATGTATACTCAGGTCCACGTGCCGACTGCCACCTGACCTTAACCAGGGGAATGCGACTTCTTTTGAGTTGCTTTTCCTTTCGGTCAGCAATTTCCAAGGGTTTCTCGATAAATTGCATTGTCTCGTCGATTTGGATATCCTCGAGAGGAACATGAAGGTTCTCGTCTGCTAAACACTTCTTGAGGTTGGCTATATGAAATACCGGGTGAACTTTCTTAAGCTCTGTTGGTAGATCCAACTCGTAGGCTACTGGTCCGATCCTTTGCATGATCTTAAACGGGCCTACGTAGCGTGGTGCCAATTTACCCTTGCGTCCAAATCGAACCACACCTTTCCATGGGGACACTTTTAACATGACCATGTCACCTACGGTAAATTCAAGTGGTTTGCGTCGCTTGTCGGCATAACTCTTTTGTCGGCTACGAGCTGCGAGAAGGTTATCGCGAATCTGAGTGATTTTGTCGGTTGTTTCCTGGATAAGCTCAGGACCAACGATTGGAGAATCCACTGTTGCGCGAATCACGTGGGACTCACCGATTTCATGCCAGCAAATAGGAGATCGGCATTTACGGCCATACAATGCCTCAAATGGTGGCATCTTGATGCTAGAATGATAACTGTTATTATAGGAGAATTCCACCAACGGTAAATGAGAGTCCCAGTTTCCTCTGAAATCCAAGACACACGCCCTCAACATATCTTTGAGTGTTTGAATTGTCCTCTCAGATTGACCATCGGTCTGAGGATGATAGGCGGTACTGAGATCGAGGCGGGTTCCCATGGCTGTTTGAAGTGATTGCCAAAACCGAGAGAGAAATCTCCCATCACGATCTGAAATGATGCTGAGAGGAATGCCATGCCGACTAACTATCTCGTTAATGTAAATCCGAGCAAGTTTTTCGACTTTGAAATTTTCCCGGATGGGAAGGAAATGAGCGGATTTGGTCAAACGGTCAATGATTATCCAAATGTTGTCGTGTCCTTTTGTGGTACGGGGAAGTTTGGTTACGAAATCCGTGGCGATCGCTTCCCATTTCCACCTGGGGATTTCTGGTTGGACCAATAGTCCAGAGGGTCGTTGATGTTCTACTTTGACCCTGGAACATGTAAGACATTTGGCCACGAATAAAGCAATATCCTTTTTCATTCCCGACCACCAATAATTGGTTCTCAGGCCATGATACATCTTGTCAGTGCCTGGATGAATGGAATATCGGGTTTTATGGATTTCTTCCATCAGGAATATGCGAAGATTGTCACGATCTGGGATCCAGATGCGATCTTGATAATAGAAAATACCATCAGATTTGGTTTCCAACTCCCCATCAATTCCCGTGGGCATGTCATTTTCGGTAATTGCCGAATGTTGGGCTCCTCGAATTCGGTCCCTGAGATTGGACAAGATAGGAGAACATATTAGATGAAACGCATGGGCATGTTCTTTTCGGCTTAACGCGTCGGCTACGACATTTGCCTTGCCCGGATGATAGCGTATTTCACACTCGTAATCATTTAGGAGCTCGACCCATCGTCTTTGCCTCATATTGAGTTCCTTTTGATTAAGAATATGTTGCAAGCTCTTGTGGTCGGTGAAAATTACACATTTAGTGCCGTAAAGGTAATGCCTCCAAATTTTAAGAGCGAAAATCACGGAACCGAGCTCCAAATCATGAGTCGTATAATTCCTTTCGTGGATTTTGAGTTGTCGTGATGCGTAAGCTATAACCTTTCCCCTTTGCATCAAAACACAACCTAGACCGAGATTGGAGGCATCGCAGAATACCACGAAATCTTCGGATCCTTCAGGTAGTGTAAGAATCGGAGCGTCACACAAACTTTGTTTAAGGGTTTGGAAAGCGTATTCCTGCTTGGGTCCCCAATCAAATGGTGTACCCTTGCAAGTGAGAGAAGTAAGCGGTAAAGCAATCTTTGAGAAATTTGAAATGAAACGCCGGTAATAGCCGGCTAAACCAAGGAAGGACCGAATTTCCTTGGGGGTACGGGGGGCTTTCCAATTCTGGACTGCTTCAACTTTTGCGGGATCGACTAAAATACCCTTGTCACTTACAATATGACCAAGGAATTGTACCTCATTTAACCAAAACTCGCATTTCGAAAATTTGGCGTAGAGCCGATTTCCTTGCAACGTTTGGAGAGTTAGGCGAAGGTGTCTTTCATGCTCTGCCCTTGTCTTGGAGTAAATGAGGATGTCATCAATAAAGACAACAAAACGGTCGAGATAAGGTTTAAATACCCGATTCATCAAGTCCATGAATACGGCAGGGGCATTTGTTAGGCCGAAAGGCATAACGGTGAACTCGTAATGACCATAGCGGGTTCGGAAAGCGGTTTTGGGGATGTCTTCTTCCCGTACTCGAAGTTGGTGATAACCCGAGCGAAGGTCAATTTTTGAGAAGCATGAAGCTCCTTGAAGCTGATCAAAAAGGTCGTCGATCCGAGGTAACGGATATCGGTTCTTGATGGTTAATTTATTTAACTCCCGATAATCGATACACATACGAAACGAACCATCTTTCTTTTTTATGAAGAGAACCGGGGCTCCCCAGGGTGAAGTACTAGGGCGGATAAATCCCTTATCGGTTAGTTCTTGGAGCTGACTTGCCAATTCTTGCATCTCGGTTGGAGCCAACCGATATGGAGACTTGGCTATGGGAGTAGCCTCAGGAACAAGATCGATGCGGAACTCTAGCTCACGTACTGGAGGGAGTCCAGATACGTCATCGGGAAAGATGTCGGGAAAGTCTCGTACTATCGGAATATCTTCAATCTTCTTTTCTTTGACATTTGTTTCCACCACATGGGCTAAGAAAGCCATGTATTCTTTTCGTAGATATGATCGAGCTTGAGTACATGACATAAGACTAAGCTTTTTCGAATGAGTCTCGCCATAAATACGAAGACTTTGACCGTCGGCGAGAGGAATACGAATGAACTTATCGTAACATACTATTTCAGCATGGTTTTGGGATAGCCAATCCATTCCTACGATGATGTCGAAGCTACCAAGTTCCATAGGAACTAAATTGACAGAAAATTTATGACCGGAAAAATCGAAAGTGCAATCTTGGATGACTGCATTGAGTGAAACGTATTTTCCATCGGCGACTTCTACGGTAAAGTACTCATTAAGAATCGTGCGAGGTGTGTGAAGTATGGGCTCAAATTCCAAAGACACAAAACTTTTATCGGCACCTGAATCAAAAAGTACTGACGCGTAGCAGTTATTTATGAGAAACGTACCATTTACGACCTTGTTATCGGTCTTTGCTTGGGTTGCGGTAATGACAAAGGCTCGGCCTTTGGGAGCTGGAACCTGCATTGTTGGATTTGCCTGGGCTTGGGTGTTGATGATATTGACTAACCTAGGACACGCGTTTTTGAAATGGGTGGGGTCACCACAGTTGAAGCATGTTCCAGTTGGATACCGGGTTTGTGTTTGCTGATTTAAGGGTAGATAGAGTGGTCGCTGAGTTTTTGGTGCACGACATGTGTCCGCCAAGTGGCCATAGCGACCACAATTCGTACAGAGGCGACACGGGCTGGTGGTCATATGGTGATAGTTACAGTGGTTACAGAGGGGGTGAGGTCCGGTATACGGCTTTTTATTTGGTTGGGCTGGTGGGGTGACTTGGGTGATAGGAGTAGCAGGGGTAATAACAGCATGGTTGTGGTGATGACTTTTCCGCTTCTTTTTGTCCTGTCGGTGGGAGGACTCGGACTTGACAATTAGGGGGGTCTCAGGGGTCGACTTTTCAGTTGACATCTTTGAACCCTTGCGTGGGAGGACACCATCGTTCACATTGTCCTCGTTGAGTTGACCTGCTAATTCAATGGCGGATTCTAGGGTAGATGGCCTGCTGCTGGTCACCGAATCACGGATCTGGCGTGGTAACCCTTTGATGTAGCGACGTATTGCAGTTTTCATAGGTTGAACCATGTGAGGTAGGAGTCTCGAGAGATCATGGAATCTATTGGTGTAGGTCGCGTTGTCGCCTCCCTCCTGTTTCAGATTCCAGAATTCATCCTCGAGAGTTTGCAATTCGCTGTCAGGGCAGAACTTCTCCATCATGCGTTCTTTTAGTTTTGACCAGGTCATTCCCAAGGCAACAGCCTCTCCCTTTGCCCGTTTTTCTAGGTTCCACTATGTGAGAGCATGACCTAGGAGGCACCCTGTAGCATGACGGACCATCAGGTCCTCAGGACACTCGCTATGGATGAAAGTACTCTCCATTTCTTCAATCCATGTGAGGAGTGCGGTGGCACCATCGGTGCCTTTGAAATAAGGCGGATTGCAGTTACGAAAGTGCTTGAACGAGCAACGAGGAGTTGTTGTTGGAGCTTGTGGCTGAAGAGAATGAAGTTGGGTTGCAATTGTTGGGATGACGTTTGCTACCTCCTTGGCGACCAGGGCAGCTAGCCTTCTGTTGTTGCGAGCAGCGTATGGGGGTCGTAATGCCATCTACGAGAAACACGCATATGGACTTGTGAGTTATTTGTAAATTGATTATGGAAATAAAGTTTTTAGACATTGTTGGGTAAAATAATTGTAAAACACTTGTTGGGCCATGGTTAGGAGTAGGGCACCTTTTGGGCTTTCCATGGTTACTAAATGTGAAACATGTAGCACTTGCGTGGGCCCCCACAAAACAAAGTTTTCACATTTCTTTCCCACTTCTAGGCCCATTAGGGAACTTAATAGTCCAATGAGTTGGCCATTTTGGAGTGTATCCTTTCGGATACGTTTGATAAGGTCGGGTATTTTGATGGCTCAAAAGTAATGTGAATGACGCGCTTTGGCCTATAGGTTTGGGAACTCTCGCCTTTGGTCCCCAGATAAGCAAACTGGTCCCTCGGTTGATTGGGATGTATACGAATGCTTACCTAGTCAGGACTTTCGGGCTACCGGCACCTCCCCCTTCCAGTTACTACGCATCCATTACTATGATCCTACCCAACTAGAGTGGATGACTTTGAATTTCCTATGAGCTCTAAGGAATACATATATGTATATACATTTTGTTAAACAACTTGAGTATGTGTGTGATTTTCAGAGAAAGTGGAGAATATTCACAAGTGTATGCACACATATAAGTGTCAGGAGTAATACGTATGCACATAAGGGAGCAATTAACACACAAAGGTATTCCTAGGATTTTCTAAGTGCGAATTGCATACAGTTGTGTGTGCATTTTATAAACTAGCATACGAGAGGACCCTAGAGGCTATAGACTAGGTCAAGGCAATTAACCTAATTCCCTATAGTCAAGGGCTCTGATACAAATCTGTCACACCCCGATCCTTGTCGGAATCGATCAAGGCGTGATATATTGTTCAAAGTCTCATGACAACTAGGTTATAATGTGATTAGATTCAATTAAGTACTAAGTATGCAAACAAGATCCACAACATACAAGTACAAATACAAATGCAAACCACATTTATTACATCAAATTTAAATTGTCTTGTGGATTTCTAAGGCACAACCTATTTTTCATCATTCTTCATTCTTCAAATCTGCATCATGGGTAAAAACAGGTCAACTACGAGAGTTGGTGAGTAATCAAATTTTAGTAGAGAAAATTGTGAAGTTGAAACATTTATAATTTGAAATATGTTTTCTTTTGAAGTCGCCAAACAATTGTACTTGAGATAACAGTTTATAAATCAAAAATTGATTAACAATTGATAACAACAACAATAAGTCCTCACCCTATATATATACATATGTATATATATAAATATATATAGGATGGAGCATCTAATCATCATACACACTCAACCACGTGTGATCAATCACCTTAGCGTCCCAAGGCGGGGTGGTTAACCCAATAGCGCTATTATTGTCCATAACGTACCTCAAGAATACGGGCATAGTCATGGAGATTAGACTAAAAATGATAATGCACTACAAGTACATGTAGCGTAAACAAACAATAGTTATACAATTAATGACTCGCGTATAAATGTCCCAACAATGTCTCAATTGTGATAAAACAATAAAATGAAGTTGGAACATATTAGAACCACATGATACACCCCAAAAGTATTGAAAATTATAAAGTATGGGGTAGATTACTCACATTAGTCCCAAAACGAAATGCGTGTGTCGTACGATAGACGATTCGGGTCAAAATGGCGTAGAACCTAATATAATTAATAGTTTTGGTTTAGGAACTGCTAAACGAGAATAGAGTATTAATAAATAATTAGACACATATTCTTATATTTGATGAATTAACAATAATTCATTTTGATTATAATATTAAGGTATTTATTTGTTAAATAAATTTTAAATTGAATTATTTACTTTGCATAATTAATTTATATTTTCAATTTAGGCCAGATTTTAATAATTTCTTATTAAAATAATAACTTGCCCAATTATAATTATTTACAGATTTTAACAATTATTTATATGAAATAATCATTAAAATGCATTTTTACATGCTTAAATACTTAGGAAAATAGTTTTAAATAGTGAACAGTATTGAAAAATTAGGAAATTATTAGGAAATCATTATTTCATACAATATGAATTACTGTAAATTTTGTATATTTTTCTGAACTGTTTTAGTATTTATTTAATATTTTAATGATTAAACAACACAAAATTCGGGAAAAATAGTAAATGATTCTCAAAAAATCTGTAAAATTAACCATAGTTTTATAACATGATGTAGAGCTCAGTATATAAGTTTCAGATATTTGTGACTATGGGAAGTATTTTTTATATATTTCATTATTAATTAATCAATAAAATCATAAATAATAGTAAACAGCAATATAAATGCATGAAACTTCATATATCATGTTTAATCAGTATACAGGTCATCCCAGCATTTTCTCAGAATTTATTGAATGCAACAAGTTTTTTATGTGAATTATTGCCCTACTTTATTGCAATAATTATGATAATTCAATAAAAATAAGTTATTTTCTGAAAATTTCCAGAACTTCTTATTTTATTGATGGTATTCTGAGAAAAATCAGGTTTATGCAAAAAATGAGTTTTAGATATTTTGGTGGATTTAATTTGTTTCTTGTATGAATTTGAAACTTTTAACAACATACCTTGATGAATGCTTCAAGAGGGATGAAGATTTGAGTATAATAGATTGTTCTTGGATGAAATATGAGTATTCTTGGAGGAAATTTCGAGATTGAGAGTGAGAGAAAGAATAGAGAAGATTTAAGTGGTGAAGAGAATAATGTGTTGGGAGAAAAAGGAAAGGAAAGTGGATGGGAGGTGTGAGTGGGAGACCATGGGAATAATCTTTTTGCTTTTGGTGGTCTTCATAATTTCCCACTAACACAAGCATCTTTTACATAATTAATATAAGAGTTTTATAAAATTTAAAGTAAAGTTTATAAAAAATAGAGTTTTATAAAATTTAATGTAAAGTTTATAAAAATGGAGTTTTATAAAAGATAGGTTATTATTTGATTATAACAATCTACTTTGATTTGAAGTTTAATTAGAGAATTCAAGTTTGATTCTTTTAATTTAATTAGAGCATTATACTTTGATTTGATTTTAATATGGTATCATAATTTACTTTGATTATAGTTATAACGTTGTACAATACTATGTTGCTATTAACATCAAGTAATCTTGAGTAGGGTTTATTAAATTTCCAATTGGGTTGGGTTGACCCGAATCCATTTTAGGCGGATGTCACATCGATGGCAAGCCAGATGTGAGCTGTGGGCCCGTAAGGCAATCCAGATTCACACTGTGGGCCCAGGGGTAATCCAGTCTGTAAAGCTGTGGACCCAGTACATGATGTTGTTTATATATGTGTTATGTGCAGTGTATCGGTATTTTGGGGGAACTCACTAGGCTCTCGGGCTTACAGTTTCAGTTTATTGTTTCAGGTACATCAGGGGATCGCGGTAAGGCGAAGGCGTGATCGTACAGCTCCTCATGTTTTGTTTATGTTTCTGGGAAAACTCTGATATTATACATTTTGAAAACAAAGTTGTAATGATTTTTAATGTTGTGGAATGTTTTTAAAAGTTTTAAATCGGCTTGAATTTTTGGGTGTGACATCAGCAAATGTCCGATAAGACGAGTTTGCCACAAACTATCGAATATCCCTCCTCAGAATGCTCAAATATCGGCTTATGCGTGCCTGATCAGTCGACACATGCTCAGGGCAGAACAACGCCCTCTCGTGAAACATCCGTGTAATCTCAGTCACCGACTCTGTCTTCTGCTTGAGAAACAGAAACTCCTGGGCCAACCGTTCCCTCTCCATCGGGGGAACGTACTCATCTCGAAACATCAAAATAAACCTCTCCCAAGTAACTGCAGTATGCTCTGCAGGAGTAAAACTGGCTGTAAAAAACTTCCACCGGTCCTTCGCTCCCAAGCGAAGCTGGTTCAACGCGAACCGAACCCTCAAATGCTCTGGGCATGAACACGTGTAAAAACATCCCTCAATATCATAAATCCACCTCATAGCAGCAATCGGATCCTGTGTCCCATGAAACTCTAGTGGCTTTGTGTTGCTGAACTCCTGATACAACAACGAGTCACCTCCCTGTGTCCTGGCAGCAGCGACAGCTGCGGTGGCTGCAGCAGCAGCCGCCTCAGTAACCGCAGCATATCACTCATCAAATGTCTTGATCAGGGTGGTCTTAATAGACCCAAACATCTCAGGAATTGCCTCTCGCATGGCTGCGGCCACCTCATCATGAATCATCATGCGAATCTCATCATCGCTAGTCCCACTGCTCTCGGGGTTGTGGCGTGTACCCACCATGATGTCTCTGAAACACAACACAAAAATCATCAGAGACTCGCTCGAGCATACTCACACTCGAACACTCATCCCTACTTGTTCCTTAGCATCCTAAGGATTCTTACTTGGGTTGCATACAGATCAGGTGCTTTCAGGAGTACGGGCCCAAAACTACCTTCCACACCTAACCTGTAGTCACCCCAAGTCCTCCTCCTAGGATTCTAATTCACAAGTACTCTATCTTTCACAAATATCAGACTACTCTCTCAGTAGGCTACTCGCACGCTCATGAAAGTATCTCTCTTAGATTACCCCTCAACTCAGAACTCACCACATACTCAGGGAAAATAACAAATAACACTGATCAATAATATCTCCTAGGCTAAGGCATCACATATCAGGAAACTCTAGCCCTAGAATATGAAATACTTAGCCTATTCTCTAGTATGCATTTCTAATATCTCATAACACAAATAAGTAAGAGTATTTTGGGAAATCACCGTTCGAGCTCTGGCTGATTCTACACATTGCTCCAACTAGTTTTCTCTTAAAATTCTTTCTCGTTTTAGAAAAATCACTTCCCTTGAAAAAATTTCTCAAATCCTCAGTTTGAGTCTAAACACACCCGAGGGTGCATCCGAATCCCTCAAACCAAGGCTCTGATACCAACTTGTAAGACCGTAAATATTCAAACAAATTTTTTTTCATTTAAAAACCTAATTATCTCATTTCAAAACCACAAATTCCACTAACATCAAGTTATCAAAACACATGTTTCAAAACTGTTTACAACACGAATCCAGGATCCTCCAAAAACATATCTCCGACTCAAGTGTGTGTACAATCAAGCCGGTGCCTTCCCGTGATCCTGAGAGGTAATTGAAACACATAACACATAACACGGTAAGCACGAAGCTTAGTGAGTTCCCCAAAATACCACACACATCACATTAGCCACTCGAGGCTAACTCAATACAACCCTCCGATCAATGTGTCTCAGTGGAGACCCTCCGGTCCCACAACTTGGGTGGACCCTCCGGTCCTAACTCAACAAGCTCATAATAATAATACTCAGCATAAATCACAAAGACATAATGAAGGATATATTAAAATACTCAATATAACACATAAGACCCTCCGGTCACACATAGATACCACTCATGGTAAGTATAGTGAGAAGACTCACCTCGTAATCAAGTAAGTAATAATCTCGTACACGAATCTCGAACTAGCCTCCGCCTAACACATAAGATAATAATCTCTAATCAACACTTAAATCACGACTCGAGATAAAGTAGGTAAATCTCTCTCTCAAACTCATGAAATGGGTAAAAGACCATTTTACCCCTCCACGGTCCCCATACTCCCTGCCTTCACCAAACCCTAAAGTCAACACTCGAGTCAACTGTCCATGTTGACCCGACTTGCTGAGTGCATCTATGTGACTTGTCGAGTCCCCCTTGTTCATTCAAAACCTCGCGAAAACCCAACCCAACTCGTCGAGTTGTCCCGTCAACTCGCTAAGTTACCCATGCCCAGACTCATCGGGGAAAACCCTAGCCGACTCGTCGAGTCAGCTCTTTGACTCGTCGATTCACTTAAGTCAAAATCTCATTCAGACGTTTTAAGGCAGGTCTATCACTCCAAACTCTAGATCTAGCCTCCCAAGGGTCGAATGTCACGTAAAGCTTCGATCTTTACGGTCATGCATGGCATGTTTGCTCCATAATGCCAAATAAAAGCTCTAACCAAGGTGTTTAAGCACAATAACTCTTTATGGTTGGATAAAGCTGGGACCTTTGGACTCTATGGACCTCACAAGGTCCAGATCTGATGTCTCAATGCTTGGCAAGCACAATTCATACCAAATCTTAAGGAAATATGGAAAAAGCCCCAAAAGTTTCTCATTAACAAGATCTAAACAACATGATGAGCAAGGTGACGACTTGTACCTTCCAACAGAAGCTCCAAGTGAAAGATTACTGGATCTCACAGCCTTTCCTCGTTCCTTGCTTGAATCTCCCTTCTTCTTCTTCCAATGCTTCACCAAAACACTCAAATATAAGCTCTAACACTCTCTCTTAGCTCAAAGGCCGATTAGGGTTTCACTCAGGGGAGTAGAGTAGCTGGTGAGGCGGAAATGAGGACATAAGTTTCCTTAAATAGGCCCCAAACCCGGGGATTTAGGGTTTCACCTCACAGCGCCTACTCAGCGAGTCAGCTCTCTGACTCGTTGAGTCGATCATTAAACCCACGTGGTCTAATCGGACTCTACTCGACGAGTTAGGATCACAACTCGTCGAGTCACACATGAAGTCTCAATAATAAATAATAATAAAGAAATACCTGGGAGTCAGGATGTTACATTTGTACCCTAACAGTACCTATATTTTATCATATAAAGGATACACAATGGCACACGCAATATATTGAGAAAACTCACTGGAGTCAAATAGTAGAATATCAACAGTAGCCTCTATAGACAAAACAACTAACATAAACCACCTAAATAACACTCAAATGTCAAACCTCAACCTATGGTTCAAATCCTCAAAGTTTGATAAAAAGTCAAAGTGGTCAAAAAGTCAAAGCCAATAGGCCCCATCGTGACAAAACCAGGCGCCCCGCGGCTAAGAAAAGGACAAACTAGTCGAAATTTCTTAAGGGACGCGTTGCGCCTTACATGCAGATTCTTATGTCCATTAAGTGCTTAATCTGTTACAGCTAAAACATTGATACCATTTATTTCAAACATGCCAAATTCTCATTAATTAAAACATTTATCAGATTTCATCCCAAAATCAATCATTGCGGAAATCATAGGTGTGTACATTGCGATCAATCCGAGCCCTTCATTTCCAAATTGATGAAACCTGAAACGAAAACTGTAAACCGTAAGCACAAAGCTTAGTGAGTCCCCCAGAGCATACCCCACACACACACAATCCACATAACACATATCCTGTTAGCTATAAAAGCTACATGTATCACATTTCCTGCTAGCTATAGAAGCTACATATAACACATAAGCCATGCATACCAAAAACCTGTAAGGATGCCGTGGGCCCCCCCATGGTCTTCCACTATTGTGACATGGGCTACCCCACATGGTCTTATATCCAATGCCACTGGCTCCCCCCGAGGTCTTCCATGCAAGTATCACAAAGACAACTAGCATAACACATATCACATAAACATATCATATATCACAGAAATAACTACACATAACACAAATAACCTGTAAGGATGTCGTGGGCTCCCCCCAGGGTCTTACACCATTGTGCCACGGGCTACCCCACATGGTCTTTACCTAGGAATGTCATGGGCTACCCCACATGGTCTTATATCCAATGCCACGGGCTCCCCCCGGGGTCTTCCATGCTATAACACATAATCACATAGCATATCAAATCATAGATGGATAACACATAAACCATAATCACATAATGGGCCGGCCTATTGCTCACCTATCAATCCGAATATATCTCAACGTTGAGCACTCACGCGGTCTATCCTCCCAACTGAACTCAAATACTGGCTGGACCACTACCTGGTTCCCTCCCTCAAAGCCTGCTATATGATATCAGATGACACGATTCAAATGTTTGGGAGTTTCCCGAACTCCCATCCACGATATCCTATATTCAGTCAGCCCCTAAGGCCGACTTTCCTCCCCCAAAGGGGAATGTGAGACGCATCCTTGTTTTACACTCGCTTCTATCCTGGATATCTGAATAACTCTCCCCCACTTAGATTCAACTAAGTCCGCTCAACATATGAGAATTGAAGGATTCCCAAACCCTCTCTTGTTCCAATGATCAATCTGCTGACGTCCGGTGCTTAACAAAGCTTTAACACCATGAATAATCCTTCCAAAACAACACGATTCCTGAAAACCAGCTAACACTTCTTGAATCCCAACAATGCCAATGACTCTAGCTGTTCAAACTGATATCACACTCAGACCTCATAGTCCAAAAGTCGGATGCTCCTACAACACTTTTGGCGGCCACTTCTCTCTTCCTTTGACAACCCCAAAAAACTTTCCAAACATAATTGCTAAGGTTACTGGAACCTAGTCACAATTCCCTCGTTCAAGCCCTTGAACCAACCCCGAAAATGACTGGAGCAGGTGCACTCACTGCTCCTCCCTGATCGTCAGACAGTCGACCTCCTTGTCACTCACCTGAACACAACGAAAATATAATGGGCTTGCTCCCTATGGGCAATCCCCGATGACGGGGCCAAACCTACTACACCTATAGCAACCCAGATCACTGAGCAGATTCCGACAACGACTCAGAGCAATCAAGGTACACGCGGAATCTGTTCCGCAAGATACGTCTGTCTGAAGATCTCTCCAAGATTCCTCGACATGCTGAATGGAATCTGAAAACCCATGCTAACCCAGACAATAGCAAAAAACCGACCCGAGATCTAACATATCATAATTCCAAACTGATGCAAGTTCTCGACGTCCACTTGAAGTGGCAGAAGATAGCATATCCGCAACATCTAAAGGAATCCTGACTACCTTCTCCTGTGATACCTCGACCACCCTGAGAACATGATGTAATACCTCATTCCGATCCAAATGACAATCCGACCCTTGGAACGAAACTTCATTGCGCAGTTTCTACAAGCATTGCACTGGATCCGACCCTGCTGGCCTCTCAAAAGCTGATCCAAACTCTTGGGTCTCCGCCCAAGACCCTCCAATAAATTCACCTGACCTGAACCTCTCTCGTTGAGGTACTCCTAATCAATCTTCCATCCTCAGCTCTGTGATCCATATCATTCAGGGTCTCGCACCCTGACACTCACCCAGCTCAATCGCCAACGGCTGAACTACAATAGCTGGAGCATCCTCTGCTCTAAACCGACTATAAACTATTCCCATGACATAATTTCAAATCCCAAAGCGCAAAAAAAATTGCACAGTCAACCCTTGCCGCCTGATACAAGAGATCCAAGGCGAACTCGAACTCTTGGCAGTCCTTCCGCTAACTGGCTCACCACCGGAGCCGGGACCAAACCCTGGTCCTTCCCCTCGCGTGCTCATCCGCATTCTGCACCGCAGCTATCCCCACTATCAGAACATAACCAAGAATTCCCCTTCCCTTCAGCTTCTTAGATTCTCCAAGACTCGCACTAATTCGAGTATGGATCCTATGGTTTCAGTAGTACGGGCCCATACTACCTTCCACACCTATCCATACTTTCCTGAGCAATCCTCCCGAATCCTCTAAGTCACCTATCCCACTGATGCGCCAAATATCTGCCAAACAACAACACAATATCCATCGAAGCACCTACTAGGCTTCCCCCTAGGCTCCCAACCTCACTGAACCACCCCAACTAACTCACTGGAGCATATCCTAGGCCTTCCTAGGTTCTCAACCTCGCCCTGCCATCAGATGCTGAGGAACTCCCCATGATGCCAACCATCCACCTCCTGGATATCGTCATATCCACTTAGTAGCTGACTCCCATCATTCCAGATTTCCACAAAGCACAAAGCAAGCAGCATTCGTGCAGTAGCACTCCAATCCAAAGAACTATCATAGAACTTTCCGTCCACATGTCGCGACTTGCACTGTCCACATCTATCCATCCTCACTGTCGGCTGCCTTATGCATGCAAATTATACACAGAACAGGATTTAATAGACTGTCGAATAATCGACTCTACCCTAGGACCACAACCAGACGAGGAACACGAAATAAGGCCAAATCAATTATTCTAAGGCTATAAGATCCTAACCGTATACAATTTGCAAAACATACACATTGCAGTTACAATTACCAATTATCATTCTCATTCCAGCATGACATCCAATATCCTCATGGCTACAAGCACCACATATCAGGCCAACCTATTGCTGACTACTCAATACTAGCATGCAAATCTAAAAGCTCATAGAGCATATAAAGGCGTCTCTCCTAGCCCTAACTAGCATGCGATATCCAGATTCATAATCAAATCATAACAGATAACAGATGTAGGTATTCTGGGGAAACTTACTTGAGCTCGGCTGATTGCATGCACCACACCCTTTCGTTTCTTAGAAAACTTTTCCTTGAAAACATTTTCCTTTAAAACCTTACAGATCCTCAGTTTCAGTTCAGACACACCCGAAAGTATGTCCAAATCCCTCAAACCAAGGCTCTGATACCAACTTGTAACGACCCAAAAATCAGGGGTAAAAATTTCATTTTTGTTACAGCTAAAACATTGATACCATTTATTTCAAACATGCCAAATTCTCATTAAGTAAAACATTTATCAGACTTCATCCCAAAATCAATAATTGCGGAAATCATAGGTGTGTGCACTGCGATCAATCCGAGCCCTTCATTTCCAAATTGATGAAACCTGAAACCAAAACTATAAACCGTAAGCACAAAGCTTAGTGAGTCCCCCAGAGCATACGCCACACACACAATCCACATAACACATATCATGTTAGCTATAAAAGCTACCTGTATCACATTTCCTGCTAGCTATAGAAGCTACATATAACACATAAGCCATGCATACCAAAAACCTGTAAGGATGACGTGGGCCCCCCATGGTCTTACACCATTGTGTCATGGGCTACCCCACATGGTCTTAACCTAGGAAATGCCATGGGCTACCCCACATGGTCTTATATCCAATGCCACGGGCTCCCCCCGAGGTCTTCCATGCAAGTATCACAAAGACAACTAGCATAACACATATCACATAAACATATCATATATCACAGAAATAACTACACATAACACAAATAACCTGTAAGGATGTCGTGGGCTCCCCCCAGGGTCTTACACCATTATGCCATGGGCTACCCCACATGGTATTTACCTTGGAATGCCATGGGCTACCCCACATGGTCTTATATCCAATGCTACGGGCTCCCCCCGGGGTCTTCCATGCGATAACACATAATCACATAGCATATCAAATCATAGATGGCTAACACATAAACCATAATCACATAATGGGCCGGCCTTGGTGCCTTAGACCCATTGGTATGGTGAGAAGACTCACCTCGAATGCAGAAGCTTCCTGAAGAATTCCTTAGCTGCTGCCCCGCCAGCCTCCCGAGCTGCCACTACCAATCAATATACCATACCATAATCCTTAATCCATGCATGGGATAAAATGACCATTTTACCCCTGCTCCAATATGATCCAAAACTAAGTCCCAAACCCAAAACAAAAGCCCAACATTATGATGTCCACAAACCATCAATGGCCCAATTTTCCAAATTGGGGCCAGACCTTTCTAGTGGACCTTATACTAAAACCCAATATTCTCCTTAGTCAATAATCCTGACCCAAATCGCCCACGAAGGCCCACAACAACCTAGTCCAAGAATTGGCCCAATCCTAGGCCCATAAATATGAAGTCCATTTCTATATTGGGCCACAAGGCCCAATAGGACCAACTATACCAACATTAGCCCAAGATACATTCAGATCCAACAAACTGCAAGTCTAGGCCCAAAACCATTAGGGCCCAAAGGTATGAAGTTTACTAAGGCCCAATTCCTCCTGAGAGCGTACGCCCAGCGTACCTCTTCTGTACGCTTAGCGTACTGGGCAAAAGAGTTGTATGCGCAGCGTACAACATTGTACGCCCAGCGTACAAACGGCTCATGCACAACATCCATTAAGTCCTTAATACTTGATCCAATAAGTCCAAATCACAGATCTGAGCTATACTTAACGTCTAAACCCATAAAGTCACTGACTTGGTGACTTTGCATGTCCCAAACAAACCCAAACTCCAACAATGGCATTCTACTTCCATAAAAGCGACCCTAACTCAAGCATGAATCCATTAAGACCATCAAGATGGCAACTTTCTGCCTTAGGGACTCAAATAGCATCAAGGGTGGCAACCCCAAGCCTAAAAACGGATTTGGAACCATAAAGCTCCATTCTTGGGACCAAAAGATCCAAAAACTCAACATAATAGATCTAAGCATTCAATGGTCAAGTTCAAAGCTTTATACCTTCATCAAGTTGAGAATGAGTCCTAAAAGCCAGATCTATAAGCTCCTTCTTGATTCTCATCTTTGCATCAAACTTCATCTTCTTGAAAATGGGTCAAACACCCCAAAAACGGACTCCATAAGCTTAAAATTCCACCATGGATGATATATGACGATTTCTAGGGTTTAGAGGGGTGGAGGCTGAAGATGTTCGGGTTAGGTTATGAGATAAGGAGTTTAAATAAGGTCCAAGACCCTAAAGTAGGGTTCTGATCTGACTGGAGTACGCCCAGCGTACATATGGTACGCCCAGCGTACTCCGGGGAACATTCGTGATCCTCCTGGTCAGTACGCCCAGCGTACTCCAAAAGTACGCCCAGCGTAATGCCTTCTTCACTAGTACACCCAGCGTACTCCTTGTGTACGCCCAGCGTACTCGGCTAAGCCTGAAACTACTAAACTTCCGAAGGCCATAACTTCTTCGTTATAAATCCGTTTTCGACGATCCTTATATCCACGGAAAGGAAACGAGAAGCCCTACACTTCTATCAACTCATATCTTCCTAAATACCTTCCAAACAAAAGTCCATTTCCACAAAAACCCGAACTGCCATTTTACCAAAATACCCCTAGGCTCCAAAACACGAACCAAACACCCAGATCATTTCTAATACATCACCCGCACCCAAAAGGGCTAGATCTTACCTTCCCACGAGCCATAATCCTTATAATGACCGACCTTCGAGCCACCGCCTCAGACTAGGAGTCAATTCGGAACAGAGTGTTACAAAGTTTGATAAAAAGTCAAAGTGGTCAAAAAGTCAAAGCCAATAGGCCCCTTCGTGACAAAACCAGGCGCCCCACGCCTCAGAAAAGGACAAACTAGTCGAAATTTCTTAAGGGACGCATTCCGCCTTACATGCAGATTCTTATGTCCATTAAGTGCTTAATCCCTTAGGCCACAGATTCCAACTTTCATATCCGAATCAAATGAGGTTCTTAATGGATAAAGTTTCCAAATTTATCCATTTAAAAGTCCTTAAGAAGACATAACTCAAACCCTAATCCTTATGGAGTCCAACATGCTACTAGAATCATGCATGGATCAAAAGGAAGGATACAAATCCATTCCTTTCACAACCATTGGTTGAGAAGACTAAAAGTGAAAACCTTTGGGACCTGAGACTTAACTTCATTCAAAGCCATGAAAGGGACAAAACTATGCTTAACAACCTAGATCTAGGAAGTAAAACACATAAAGGTTGAGACTTTATACCTCACAAAGGTTCAGAAGGTGAAAATGAGGTAAGAACTTGATTGGATCTTACTTCATAAGGAACTAAAGGCTAGATCCTTCTTCAAGAATCACAAAAAGCATCCAAACACCATACTTCAAGGCAAAACAAGGTAAGAGAGGCTAGGGTTTCGAGTATCAGAGGTTTGGGGTGATGGAGGCGGATGAATGAAGAAACAGAAGTTAGTGTCCTCAGATAGGTCCCAAAGACCAAAAAATTAGGGGTTCCTCTACCAGTTAAGGTGAGTCGCGCTTATGTGAAATTCCTCTCAGTTAAATTACTTCATGGTTCTAACTTCTCTCCTCATTTCCATCAATCTTGAACTTTAAAACCACAAATTTAGAATGAGAACCCAATCAGCACCCGGGCATTACACCCATTTTATTTAGTAATTTTCTCAAATCATCTTTGCATCCCTTTGTTTCATAACCCAACGCTTCACTCACTTTAATATAGTTGACCAATCCTTCATTCAAAGAACCACTATGACGAATTTTATCTTTACCATACTTTACTTTTTTAGAATTACCTTTATGGGAGACAACAAAAGGTGTTGAAACTTTTCATAGTTGGAGCCGGATTTTCCATTCTCTTTCCGTACTTTAGTTTTTTAGAATTACTTTTATGGGAGACAACAAAAGGTGTTGAAACTTTTCATAGTTGGAGCCAGATTTTCCATTCTCTTTCTCTTTAGAAATGGGAGTTGACACCATTGCGGAGTGAAACCGCACCCCCCATAAAAAAACTAAGAGGTTTATAATGGAAATATGATATATATGAACCCCATCAATCTTGTGTCGACTATCACAATTATGATGAGCATCACCCACAAAGGTGAAGGTCTACCCCTCACACCTCAACCCAGACTCAACAAGATTGATAATTGCAGCAACAAGAAGACCACCCTCCTGCCCAACACACATTTGATCAGCAACACTAGGCTCAATATGAATAATAGTACCAAGGGACGAAACATAATCAACTTCAGCCCATTTTTCACTCTTCTCGACATCATCCCCATCTTTTATTCTTCCACCAAACCTTCCCTCACATCCATCCATTTAGTGGTCCCCATAATCATAGCCTCATCTTCCGTGGTCTTTTACATTGTTTTTCCCAAACATGTAATTTTGCTTTTATAATCTGATAATTATAGTTCAATACATATCGATTGAAGGCAAACGGACAACAAGTTGCGCCGCTAGCCCTTTCTGGATGGCAAAACCAATTCTTTTGAAAACAACATTTGTGGATCTAGGAGATATGACATTAGAATACATGACCCGTTGGACTCTATTGAGGAGCTCCACCGCCTCTGGTGCGAGAAAACCAAATGTATCGAATGCAAAAGGAACAAACACATGTTGATTTTCTATACATGCATTCTCGTGCTTTACCACTTTGCACGCAGCGGCTTTCAAAGCGGCATGTCCAGCTGTGAAACCCCCGCTCCCAAACATATCATGTATAAAAACTTAACCTGTCATCTTCCCCTTCCTCAAATGATCTCAAAATTTCATCATCTTTCTCATCAACCTTAAATTTACTATCAAAATCCTTTTTTACGTATCCCTTCCTCTTTAATGATAGTTGGAATCCACCCGGATATTTCTCTTGCCTTGGCAACATAATCAAAATCCTCAATCTTCACTGTAACTTGATCAGAAATGACGTCAAACAATGTCGTTTTTATACACATTCACTGATTGGTCTTCGTAGCAATTTTATAAAAGTATTCGGAGTCCTCTCATATTCAATCAAGACACTATAAAGTTCATAATTAGTTTCTTTTGAACATTTTTATTATTTTATAAAAGTGTTCGGAGTCCTCTCATATTCAGTCAAGACACTGTAAAAATCATAATTAGCTTCTTTTGAATGTTTTTATTATGTTAACCAAGGAATTTTTAAAGTCTTCAACAATATCGACTTCAATGTTGACGTTTCACTCCAATCTTTAACGGTTGCTTCCAATAAATATATTGTTTATTTTAATGCATTCTGACATCAAGTAATGTATAGTAGAATATTTTTTAAAAACATGTTGGCCTTAAACTATTGCATATCATCATAGTTACAAAAAAACATGTTGTCATGATAGTTACACAAATCATATAGTATAGTAAAAGATATTAGTCATATGACAAAGATATAAAACGTAAATTCATTAAACTAACGAGTTAAATTGACAATTTCCCTAAGAATGATGGGTATAGTATAAGCTTATGGCCCCACTAAAATATTTCAAGATTGATTTTCACAAATGAGTAAATAATACAAAATTAAAATACTCGTAATATATTCGAAAAAAAAGGGTTATTTCGTTTTTATTTCATTTTTGTCTTTACTTCATCGAAATGGAAACTTGTGAAATAAAAACATTAAATTTGCAAATAAATTAAACATAACAAGATTTTTAAACAATCAATCTTCAGAAAAAAAAAAAAAAAAAAAAAAAAACAAACTCAACAAAAAGTGACATAAAATTTTGTTTAATTGCATTGAGTTTTTTTCGTCATTATTCCTTTATTGCAGTTGCAGTCTCCTCTTCGTTAAAATAATCGTTCCTGGTGTCAAGCCAATAGAAACACAATGATCAGCTATAAATATAATTGGTTTATGGGGTGAGTGTGTTTTTGTTAAAAGTTCATTTTCTTTATCCCTAAATTATTATAAAGATCAAGAATATAACATCTAAAGAAAAAAGTCAACTGTAAAAGGAGTAGTTTGACTTACCGGATTTTCCGGGAGAGTTGATAGATTCCTGTTCCAGCCATTGCAACATTTACACTAAAAAGGTTCCAGTTTTTCTGTAATCAACCATTAATTATCATCAAAAAAGAAAAACTAACATACTTTCATTTATTTCATTTTTTATAAGACTCCAAGCTAAATGACGAGTTTACCCTTGTCTAGTAGTACAGGAATTTGACTTACCGGGGTGATGACCATGCTGTAACGAGACCAGATAATTCCAGTGGCTGTGACAGCTGGCATATAAATGATAATATGTAAAGAGTATGAAAGAGACAAACAGGAACAAATGAAAGAAATAAAATATTTTATAACAAAAAAAAAATTATAAATACCAAATTGTTGAGGGTATGAAAGTTTCTCTGGTGGCTTGGCAAAATCTGCAATATTAGCAATGCTGATGCCCCACTTGAAAGTTGGAGCCCAGAAGTGAACTACAAAAACATATTACTTAATTAATACACAAATGATATATATATATAAATTATAAGTGAAACATAAATTAATTTTTTTACAAAAGAGTGTAAGGCATTGTAATATCTTGCGATTAGCCGTAAAACAAAGTCCTAGCAACACCATGGATGTACACAAAGTTGAATTGAATCACACAAATAGAATGTTCAACTGTTCTATTTCTTATGATTAATATTGTTAGATTGTGGTGTGCATTATTATCTATCCAAAGTCCAAACACTCACTCATAGATTCTTGCTTGAACAACTATGAGATCAAATTGATAGCTACTGAAAGTTTCCTACAATTACTATACTTTTTCAAAAAAATAACTATGTTCATGTGAATCTAGGAACTGGAAATAATTGAAGTAAGCCAAAACTAGAATCAATATCCGAACTGTTCAGTTCCCACCACTGATCAAACAAGTTATTGGTCAACTCTAAAACTTTTGTGAATTTTGAATATTTCAAGAAAAATTGATATCCAGAGCAAACTTCACTAAAACAACAAAACAGGCCATATATTTGATGTAATTTAGTACCAAAATCCACCTCCTTTTGCATTTGAGGTGTATTACTTTGACTTAGAAAGTCAAATTATAGCGTATCATTAAAAATCATGTAATAATCTCAATAATTCAATCATAACACCACCACCACACATAGATGCTGAACTTCTTCAATAAACGCAGAAAACTCGTATGATTTTGTCATCGAACAACATACAAATCAAATTATCAACTAAACCTAAAACCCCCAAAAATCCCGCAACGAAAACAAGCAGGAAAACCTAATTATGATAATTAAAAGTTGTAAAAAATATCAGAGCAGTGATTTAAAGGAACAACTCACTCGTTTTCGGGCCAGCAGGGTGGTTCCAGAGAGCCTGTAGTTTCGACGAAGCCATTAAAGCTCTACTTTCTCTCTCGAAAATTTCACAAAATTTGCGAAAAGCGTTCGACGAACAGCATCAAGAGTATTGGTGGGTGTATGAGATTTATTAATCTACACGCGCGACCACCTGATCCCCTGCTCCTCTCCAGCTGAACATCCAATCACATAATGCCACATGGGTTTTTACCACCGTGGAAACCACCCAAGGATGACTTTGACTTTAAATCTTTTGACTTCCTACCAAACATTGATTCTAATTTGCCCTTGCAATAAAATTTAGGGACAATTTGATATGATAATCATTGATTCAAGGTCTATTTGGTGTTTTATAGTTGATTATGTTATTTTTTAGGAAAAATGTTTAAAAAAACCATCAACCTTTCGTTCAAGTCTTATTAGGGTTATCAAACTGTAAAAAAATGCTAAAAGAAAATCATTAGACTTTGTAATTTATATCAATTACATCAAATCAAATCAAAATAGCCTAAAATAACCAACATACTCTTTAATTTACATGTGTTTTATAGTTAAAGATAAAAGATACTAATAAAAATAATTATTCAAGAATGAATATATTATAGATAAGATATGATTGAGATTGACTTAGTCTAAACTTTTTTGAAATGTTGTAAAAATATTAGTTTGTTACTGTTTTCTTTTTTATGTATATCTCTTGTATTGTATATACCCAATATTAGATTGGAAATAATATTTTTATATAATATCATTTACACCGTCTTTCTTTCCTCCTTTTCTTCATGGATGTCTACAATCATATTCTTTCCGGTGGCCGAGGTAGAGGCCTAGAGGGTGCAACATCCAATATCCTTTTCTTTTACTATTTTATATGTTAAATATTATGCTGTAAGTAAGGATGTTATTCAGGTCGGAACCGGACCGAACCATATAACCCGAAAATCGAATAAGGGTAATTACATGAACCGAAAACCGGACCAAATAACCAATATGAGTTTGGTTCGGTTCGGTTCGATTATTACCCGAATAACATGTACAAGATGATTAAGGACCTAATATAACCGAAAACAACCAAATAAACTGTATTAGGATTCTATAACCCGAAGAACATTTACAATATGATTACAAGCATTGTACTTTTTATGAATTTTGTAGCTTATGATTCCATAACAAATCTTTTAAAGAAACAAATTTGTTAATTAAAAATAATGCAAAGTATACATAATTGTTTCAAAGGTGCAAAAAAGGGTTAGAATTTGTATAGTAAGAATTTTTAAATATGACTCGAGCATTTGGATCATGCTTATGGAGCATTTCGATCATGCTCATGGAGCATTTCGATCATTCTCATGGAGCATTTGGAGCACTTGGAACTCAATGGAGCACTTGGGGTTCATGGTGTAACACCCGTTCACGTATCATTTAATTTATCTAAGTTTTTAGGGTTTTATGCTTGGACTCGGGGAGTTAGGGAGCACCAACTCGTCGAGTAGAGATCATTATGAGGACGCAGGATTTAAATCCTACTCGACGAGTCGGAAGGCCACAACTCGACGAGTAGGCGCTGTAAAGGAAAACCCTAATTTTTAGGGTTTGCACCCTATATAATGGACTTAATCCGCCTCTTGTGGCCTCCTTTACCACTTCATTACCCAGAGAAGAAACCCTAGCCGTTCTTTGCTGTTTCCTTGAGATTGAGAGGCTAAGAGAGAGTTTTTGGTGCACTTAGTTGAAGGAGTTTGAAGATTGAGAAGCTTGGAGCGGGAAGGAGATTGTAGATCCAACATCTACAACATTTGGACACCCATTTAAATGTAACAAGTTGTTACCTTGATCATTCTAGCATTAGATCCCCTTTTCTTGGGTTTTGGGTCATTTCTAGTATATTGGTGAAGCATTTTGGGTGTTGGGTAAGATCTGGAGTTGCAACTTCAGATCTGGACTCCTCTAAGTCCTTGGAGTTATAAAGTTGCTGAATTTATCAAGCTTAGTCCTTCTCTTTGGCTAAAACCCCTCTCTTAGCTTGGTTTTGGCAATTATAAGCTTGCGTGCACGTAAAGTTTGCAACTTTACGTGGAAACCGTGCCTTAGGAGGCTAGATCTACAATCTGGAGCTTTGGAGTAGCTTAAAAACGTCTGAACACGAAAAGGATTGGAGGAACTCCTCGAGTCCCTTAGCCTCGACGAGTCGGGTAGGGTTTACCCATTTTCGAGATTCTGAATGAGTGCAGTGAAGGATTAAAGTTTTGGTCTGCATGAACTTTTGGTCTTCTGTACATTTGATGAACTCGACGAGTCACTTAGGTAACTTGGCGAGTTGACTCGGGATTCAGTGGAATGGACTCGGGAGGAACTCGACGAGTTCTTAATGCACTCGACGAGTTGAGGTCAACATGGACTGTTGACCTTGACTTTGACCAAGGTTGACCAGGGTTGACTTTGAGGATAATTATGGTATTTCGGGATTGTGACAAGTTAATCACATGATGATTATAGGCAGTTGAGTTGGAGCAGTGTGTAGGATATATCTGATCTTAGCTTGTCAGTTCAACATTCGATAGGTGAGTCTTCTCACCATACCAATGGGTCTAAGGCACCAAGGCCGACCCATTTTATGATATGTGGATTGTTGACTGATTATGCGTTATGTTAGTATGACATTTGCATGGAAGACCCATGGGGGTTCCCGAGGCAGTAGATTGAGACCATGTGTGTAACGACATGATTTTTCAAAACAATCTTTTCCAATTTTAAAACTCATAAAACATATGTCTCATCATTAATTCTAAAAAACAACCAACAAGTTTTCAATACAATTATTCAAATCCAGGATCCACAATCATAGCTCCATATCAAGAGTGTGTGTACAATCACGCCGGTGCCTTCCCGCGATCCTCGGAAGTACCTGAAACACATAACACATTACACGGTAACCACGAATGCTTAGTGAGTTCCCCAAAATACCACATACAGCAATTCGCCACTTGAGGCTATACTCTGTAAGACCCTCCGGTCTATGTGTCTCAGCGGGACCCTCCAGTCCCGTAGCTCGTTGGACCCTCTGGTTCGGTCTAGCTCGTTGGACCCTCCAGTCCCGTCTAATTGAGAACCCTCTGGCCTCATAGTTCGTTGGACCCTCCAGTCCGGTCTAAGCAACAAATAATATATCATACAATACATATCACATAATCATGCATAACTCAAGCAAGCACATAAGACCCTCTGGTCACATATAATTACCACTCTAGGTAAAGTATAGTGAGAAGACTTACCTCGTAAGATAGCTAGTAAAAGTCTCGTGCCCGAAATCCTCGGTCTAGCCTCCGCCTATCACAATTTAATATTTCTAATTAAAATCTACTCTTATCTCTGAAAAGTGGGTAGAAGACCATTCTACCCTTCCCTGACCCATTTCACTTATTTTGACCAAACCCTAAAGTCAACAGAAGTCAACTCCAGTCAACGGTCCAACTTTGACCAGACTCGTCGAGTGCACTCGGGAGACTCGTCGAGTCCAATCGATTCATGGCAATCCCGGCAAGCTCAAACTCGACGAGCTAACCCCTAACTCGACGGGTCACCAACTGACTCAGTTTATCGGGACAAAACCCTAACCGGCTCGTCGAGTCGGCTCATCAACTCGGCGAGTCCGTTCGGTCTCAACTTGTATTCAGGTGATTTCAAGGTAGAAAACCCCTCTCACACTCTAGATCTAAGCTCTCAAGGCCTAAATATCACGTAAAGCCTCGAGCTTTACGTTCATGCATAACACTAAAGGGCTAAAAATGCCAAGAACAAGCTTGAGAAGAAGTCTCTCATTCAAGGGGCTATCATGGCTGCATAAAGCAGGGGACTTTCGACTCTGGGGACCTCACAAGGTCCAGATCTGATGTCTATTTCTAAGAAGGTGCTCAAAACCTTCAAGGTCCCCAAAATAAGATGGAAATGAAGCCCTAACTCTAAAACCATGAGATCTATCCATACAAGAGAGAAAGGTACGAACTTTATACCTTGAATAGAAGCTCCTGGATGTCTAAGCAGCAGATCTAGCAACTTCTTCACAATCCTTGCTTGGAATCCTCTTTCCCTCTACCAAAATGCACCAAAGACCTCAAACAATGGCTCCAAACTCTCTCAAAAGCTCAAGGGGGCGATTAGGGTTTCTCTCAGTGAAAGGAAACAGATGGAGAGCCGCAAATAAGGCTATACTTATCCTTATATAGGCCCCAAACCCGGGGATTTATGGTTTCAACTCACAGCGCCTACTCGGCGAGTCTACTCCCGGACTCATCGAGTAGATCATTAAACCCACGTGGCCATCCCGACTCTACTCAGCGAGTTATAGCGCCAACTTGTCGAGTAGGTCAATGATCCTCAAAAATAAATACTTAAAATGACATACCTGGGAATCCGGATGTTACAATTCTCCCCCACTAGAATCAGACTTCGCCCTCGAAGTCATGCTCTGCAAATAACTCTTGATGTTGTTCCCGTATCTCTGACTCCGGCTCCCAAGTCAAATTGGACCCTCTCCGATGCTGCCACTGGACCTGAACCAGGGGCACTTCCTTGTTCCTCAGAACTTTCACCTTTCGATCCAAGATCGTGATCGGCCTCTCGATGTAATTCAGGCTCGCATCCACCTGAATGTCCTCTAATGGTACCATTGCCGTCTCATCAGCCACACACTTCCGCAACTAGGACACGTGGAAGGTGTTATGGATCTGACTCAACTCCGCAGGTAGCTCCAACTGGTATGCTACCTTACCCACTCTGGCGGTCACTCTGAACGGACCGATATATCGAGGCCCCAACTTGCCCCGCTTCCTGAATCAGATCACCCCTTTCCATGGGGAAACTTTCAGGAGCACAAAATCTCCGACCTGAAACTCAAGCTCAGATCGTCGTCTATCCGCATAACTCTTCTGACGACTCATTGCCGCCAGTAACCTCTGTCTGACCTGCTGAATCTGCTCGGTCGTCTTCAGCACTATCTCAGTGCTGCCCATAACTCTCTGCCCCACCTCTCCCCAACAGATGGGAGTGCGACACCTTCTCCCACACAGGAGCTCAAAGGGAGGCATACCAATGCTCGAGTGATGGCTGTTGTTGTAGGAGAACTCAGCCAGGGGTAAATAAGTGTCCCAACTCCCTCCGAAGTCCATGACACAGGCACGCAACTGAAAGACCTAACTTTCATACTTGACAATTGTTACTCCGAAACATGCTACATGCATATTCATAAAAACAATATTTTATATTGATAAAGTGATTACAAACTACTGGATACAAACCGACTATGTTTTAATATTTTACATAACTACCCAGGATATTGTAATTTTATACAGACATAAACCGAAATACAAAAGTAATAGTAAAAACTATTCTACATCTTCCGACAGTATATAACCATACTGGTTACTTATCTCCTGCAATTTGTTAAACATTGAGAGGGTAAGCGGTGACGCTTAGTGAGTTCAACAATAGATACAATATAACGTTATGTCATATATATACTTCAATATGGCAGAAGCAAAGAGGAACAAGGAACAACAAAGGCATATGTGAATCATGAGACAAACTTTCCATATCAATCAATGATTTGATACAAAGATATACGATCAATAAAGCTTCGGCCCAAATGGCACAGAAGACATACACTTTCTGATTTAAAACATTTCGGTAGATTTCAGGCTTATAGCCCTGTCTAACCATCTGCCAATGCCAGAGAATAGAAGTCATTCTCTTACGGAGACATGCTCTACATGGCCAGAGGCTACATACCAATACCCAAGTGATGCATATGTCATACACTTCAAGTCAAAGTTATAGCTCCATTAGTATTCCGTTAGTATAAAAATAATGTTTTACATAGCCAAAGGTATAAAACCAGAATAACATAGGAAATCACATAGCACATATAACACATATGTAACATCCCGAAATTCAGGTACAGCTATGTAGCCCTTCTTTTATTCAAAGTGTCAAGTTAAGCCCTTAAGAGGAATTGGTAGCAAATGAGTACGCTGGGCGTACTCAAGAGTACGCTGCGCGTACTCATGCGCTTATTTTGGACGCGGACTCGCCTGAGTACGCTGGGCGTACTCAGGGTTACGCTGGGCGTAATGTGTCCAGGTGCAAACCCTAATTTCAGACTTGTGCCCTATATATTGGATGCTAAGGCTCATTTCTCAGCCTCCCTAGCAGTGAGTAAAACCCTAAGAGAGAACTTCCCATCGTCCTTAGTGAGTATGTGTGATTTTGGAGCTAAAAGTGCCTTGGGGTATTAGTGAAGAAGAAGGAGAGGAGCTTGTGAAGGCTAGAGCTTGAAGTGCAAGTTTGGATCTGAGATCTACAGAGGAAGGAGCTGCTTTTAGAGGTATAAAGTTCAAAGCTTTCCTCTTCTTTTGGTTTGTTGTTGCATGGGCCATTTCTAGGGTTAAAAGTCCCAAAGGTGGAGACTTTATGAGTGTAAGGTGCTCCATGGTCCAAGATCTGTCCCCTTTCAGTGATATTTATGTTTTAGATCCATAAAGTTTCTATCTTGGTCGTTGATATGAGGACATGCTAGAGTTTTGAGCTTTCTAGGGCTAGAAGTGGTATATTTTGGGTGTTAGTGACTTGTTCAGCCATGCAAAGGCTTAAAGTTATCGACTTTATGGATTAAGAGGCTTAGAAACGGTCAGATCTAAAAGTTGGACGAGAGTCTTAACTGATTAAGACCTCAAGAGCTAAGGGACTGAAACTGAGAGTTACGCGGGGCGTAATCTCAGTACGCGCAGCGTAAGGGGTCGCGCACCCCGTTTTTGTGAGGACGCCGGGTACGCCCAGCGTACGTGTTTGGTACGCGCAGCGTAACCCGGAGGGTTGACTTTTGTTGACTTTTAGGGTTTGGTCAACTTTAGGGCCTCTGAGCCATGGGAGGGGTAAAATGGTCTTTTACCCTTCTGAGAGTACTAAGAGGAGGAATAGTCTAGCCTTGAGAGATGTATTGATTTAGAGTATATATTTCATATGATTAGGCGGGGGCTAGACCAGATTTTACAGAGTTCGAGCTTTACCGAGTTACCCGAGGTGAGTCTTCTCACTATACTTTACCTTGAGTAGGTAACCAGAGTTATGTGACAGAGTATCTTCTATGTTATGTATGTTATATGTTGCACTGCTATATTTCTATGTGATTTATGTTGTGCATGTTCTGAGTTTATAGAGTTAGGACCGGAAGGTCTACAGAGTTAGGACCCGAGGGTCCACAGAGTTAGGACCAGAGGGTCCGCAGAGTTAGGGCAAGAGGGCCCACAGAGTTATAGCCTCGAGTGGCTAATATGTGTTAGAGTGGTATTTTGGGGAACTCACTAAGCTTCGTGCTTACAGTGTTATGTGATATGTGTTGCAGGTTTTCTCAGGATCACAGGACGGCACCGGCTCGATTGTACACACCAGAGAAAGAGTTATGTTTTGAGGATCCTGGAGTATCATTTAATTGAATATGGAGTTATGTTTGTAACTTAAAGAGCAAATGAGATTTTAATAGAAGGTGACATGAGAATTTATATGAGTTTAAATGAAATTTTTAGTTTGAAAAATCACGGTGTTACAAGTTGGTATCAGAGCCTTGGTTTGAGGGATTCGGATGCGCCTTCGGGTAAATCTGGACTCAAACTGAGGATTTGAGAAAATTTTTCGAAGAAATGATTTTTCTAAAGTGAATAAGAGTTTCAAAGAGAAAACGAGAAAGATCAGTGTGTACAATCAGCCAGAGCCCGAACGGTGATTTCCCAAAATACCCTTACTTTGTGTTATGAAATGTTTATGAGATATTATGTATGCTAGAGATAGGCTAGGTATTTCATATTTTAGGACTAGAGTGGCCTGATTTGTGATGCCTTAGCCTAGGATTATGGTTATCCGAGTTGTGCTTTCGAGTATATGTTGAGTAAGAGTATCCAGCAGGAATCCCAAGTAGAGAGGGATTCGAGTAGAGGAGTAATCTAGGAGAGATGCCTAGATGATTATTGTGGAGCTTATCGAGAGAATAGTTAGAACCCGTGAGGGGTAGAGTTGCAGAGTTCGGTGATATCTATGAGAATGAGCAGATCAAGTGGAGTTATCACCTAGAGTGAGTTCTATGTATTAGTCGATGCCCGAATGCTGCTTGCTTTGTGCTTTGTGGGACCCTCGATGATGGGAGCCAGCTACTGAGTGAATATGACGATATTCAGGAGGTAGATGGCTGGCATCATTAGGAGTTCTTCAGCAGCTAATGGCGGAGAAGAGTGGGAATCTAGGAAGAGCCTAGGGAGAAACCTTAGTCAGATGAGTGCGCTGGCAGGGTAGAGTATTTCGCTGAGGAGCGAGCACGTGCGACGGAATTGGTGAACGATAAGGTTGAGTAGCTACTTAGGAACTCTAGGATGGTCCGTGTGGAAAGTATGGGTAGATGTGGCAGGTAGTATGGGCCCATACTACCGAAATCAGAGGACCCATACTCGATACAGGGAGTATTCTGAAGGTTCTAAGTAGCAGATTGAGGAGTGATGTTATGGTTCGAGTACCATATATCGGAGCAGATTGAGGAGTGATGTTATGGTTCGATTACCATACATCGGAGCAGATTGAGGAGTGATGTTATGGTTCGATTACCATACATCGGAGCAGATTGAGGAGTGATGTTATGGTTCGAGTACCATACATCGGAGCAGATTGAGGAGTGATGTTATGGTTCGATTACCATACATCGGAGCAGATTGAGGAGTAATGTTATGGTTCGAGTACCATACATCGGAGCAGATTGAGGAGTGATGTTATGGTTCGATTACCATACATCGGAGCAGATTGAGGAGTGATGTCATGGTTCGAGTACCATGATTGGCGACAGATCGAGAGGTGATGTCATGGTTCGAGTACCATGATTGATAACAGATCGAGAGGTGATGTCATGGTTCGAGTACCATGATTGGTAACAGATCGAGAGGTGATGTCATGGATCGAGTACCATGATTGGTGGCAGATCGAGAGGTGATTTCGTGGTTCGAGTACCATGATTTGAGGCGGGTTGAGCAGAGAGGACATGGTTCGAGTACCATGAAATGTGGCGGTCAGTGCTTCTGGCCTTGCCGGTTATTCCGCAGCGATTATCTAGACCAAGGTCGGATGTGAATGAGTATGGGCCCAGAAGGCCAGGGAGAACGAGTTTTAGTGGAGCATCCCTTGATAGGGAAACCGAGTTAGCTCCAAGGGATTGTTGGTGATATGCCAGTGGAGTCGCAAGACTCAGAGATGAGTAGGGACGATGCGATATGGAGGGGTACGGTCTGAGCTGGAGAGCCGGAAGATAGTATATATGTCACTTTCCGTGACCTGAGTGGTGCCATTTCTGTTTTTGTGAGAGACGTAAGGGGTATTGAGATTTCGGTTTCTGAGTTGGGGTGAACCCTGTGGAATCACACTGATGGTGACTTTTCAATCAGAGTATCCGGCAGCGGGTCTGTCGAAATGGAATGGTATAGCTTGAGCAGGCTGACAGTCGAGACTGAAACGGTCAAGGATCAGGATACACCCTATTTGAGTATAATAGGGCAGGTGTTAGCTGCAGTGTTGGGTGATCAAGAGGGGTATATCAGGGCAGTGACTCCTATTGTTCTTGAGAGGTATAAGGAGTGGAAATGTGGTTTCTGCTCTTATGATAAGGGGCATGTTGGAACGTTGGGCAAGGAGTCAAGGATGAGGAGTATGATGGTTCATTATTTCTAGATCCAGGGTTAGTGATAACACTGGACTGTTGGGAGGTCCGGTGAGGGTATAGTGTGAGATCCCGAATGACTAGAGGCAGTCACGATGGTAAGTTCTGAAGGTTGCATATGAGATCCTGGTATTTGGAGTTGTTTAATCCTTGTCAGAGAGATCATCAAGCGTTGCGTAGCACCTTGCAGAATTAGGTGAAATGTTACTGGTAGAGACAGTCTGTGGGATAGAGTGTTGGTGCACTAATTGGTGATGGTTCGAACCCTAAGCAGTGAAGAACCGAGTATCTTATTCGAGAAATCCGCACCTGCTGCTAGAGTTACTGAGGTTCGGCCAGCGAATGTCGAGGCACCGAAGGCTCGCGGGAGAGCCTTCCAGTTGACAGCGGAGGAGGTCCGTGCATCGCCCGATGTTGGGACTGGTACTTTTCTGTGGGTTATGTACCTGCTTAGGTGATATTTGACTCGGGAGCGAGTCGATCATTTGTGTCAATAGTGTTTGGTCGACACATCAGTAGCCGACGAGAGGCGTTGAGTCGACCTCTACGAGTTTCCATTGCTGACGAGCGAGCGGAGTATGCTACGGAGGTGATTCGGGGATGTATACTCGAGATCTTCGGTGTTGAGTTCCCGATAGATCTGGTCCTGATAGCGATGGTGGACGTATGAGTTATGAGGGGCATTGATTGGTTGAGCCGATTAGGGGCTGTCATAGACTGCGAGCGACAGTGGGTGACGATACGAGACCCCAGTGGGGGAGTACTTACGGAGTACGGCAAGGGTACCCGATGTGGATCGGCGTTTTGTTCAGCCGCCAGAGCGAGACAGAGATTGCAGCAAGGCTGCAGCGGGTATGTGACCTATGTGATGGACACACAAGAGGCCGCTGGGAGGCCAAATTCGATGGATGACGTTCCGATAGTGCGTGAGTTCCCGGATGTTTTCCCGAGGAGTTGTCGGGTGTCCTTCCGAGAGGCAAGTAGAGTTCCGCATCGAGTTGGTTCCGGGGGCAGCGCCTATCGCCAAGGCGCCTTATCACCTTGCACTGCCAGAGACGCAGTAGTTATCCTCGCAGCTTTAGGAGCTGCTGGGGAAGGGTGTTGTGATGCTACGGGGAGCCGTAGTACTCACCAGTCAGAGAGAGAGTGTTGTGATGCTACGGGGAGCCGTAGTACTCACCCGTCAGAGAGAGAGTGTTGTGATACTACGGGAAGCCGTAATACTCAGAGGTTGTTGTGATGCTACGGGGAGCTGTAGTACTCACCAGTCGGAGAGAGAGTGTTGTGATACTACGGGAAGCCGTAGTACTTGGAGGTTGTTGTGATGCTATGGGGAGTCGTAGTACTCACTAGTCAGAGAGGGGGTGTTGTGATGCTACGGGAAGCCGTAGTACTCACCAGTCAGAGAGAGGGCGTTGTGATGCTATGGGGTGCCGTAGTACTCACTAGTCAGAACAGGGCATTGTGATGCTACGGGGAGCCGTAGTACTCACTAGTCAGTGGGAGGTTGTGGTGATGTTATGGGGAGCCGTAATACGCACTAGTTAGCGAGAAGTTGTTATGAGGAAGCCTTCTTGATCAAAGTATGAGAACCGGAGGGTTTTAGGCTTGAAAAGCCCTACGCATGAGTTTTGGGAGCCTGGTGGTCGGACCAGGGGTGAGACCGGGGTCTCCTCAATGATTGGGAATCATTATATTCTGAGTAAGTGTGGACATCCAATCCGAAGGGATTGGATAAGTGAAGTACGCATGGGCTGCGGGTCACAAGCTATGAGTTGAATGGGTCATTGGAACGAGCGATTCCAACTACGGGTCGGACTAAGCTCTTGAGTTGAGTTGAGTCCTAGTGGTGTGTTGAATAGACCGGACCGGAGGGTCCAACGATATAGACCGGACCGAAGGGTCCAACGATGAGCATTAGATGATAGTGGTCGGGGTTGAGTCAATCTCCAGTTGGGACACGTATTTACCCTTGGCTGAGTTTTCCTATAACAACAGCCATCATTCGAGCATCGGTATGCCACCCTTTGAGCTGTTGTATGGGAGGAGGTGTCGGACTCCCATTTGCTGGGGTGAGGTCGGGCAGCGTCTGATGGGTAGTACAGAGATAGTGCTTCAAACGACAGAGCAGATACAGCAGGTCAGACAGAGGTTGCTCACAGCTCAGAGTCGCCAGAAGAGTTACGCGGATAGGCGACGATCCGAGCTTGAGTTCCAGGTGGGAGACTTCGTACTCCTAAAGGTGTCTCCTTGGAAGGGAGTAATCCGTTTCAGGAAGAGGGGCAAGCTGGGGCCCCGGTACATTGGTCCGTTTAGGGTGACCGCGAGGGTGGGCAGAGTAGCATATCGGTTGGAGCTACCTGCGGAGCTGAGCCAAATTCATGATACCTTCCACGTGTCTCAACTGAGGAAGTGTACTGCCGACGAGACAGCAGTGGTACCGCTGGAGGATATTCAGGTGGATGCAAGCCTGAATTATGCTGAGAGGCCAATTGCGATTATGGATCGGAAGATCAAGGTTCTGAGGAACAAGCAGGTGCCTCTGGTTCAAGTCCAGTGGCAACATCGGAGAGGGTCCGAGCTGACTTGGGAGCTAGAGTCAGAGATGCGGGAGCAGTGTCCGAAGTTGTTTGCAGCATGAGACTTCGAGGGCGAAGTCTGGTTCTAGTGGGGGAGAATTGTAACATCCCGAAATTCAGGTACAGCTATGTAGCCCTTCTTTTATTCAAAGTGTCAAGTTAAGCCCTTAAGAGGAATTGGTAGCAAATGAGTACGCTGGGCGTACTCAAGAGTACGCTGCGCGTACTCATGCGCTTATTTTGGACGCGGACTCGCCTGAGTACGCTGGGCGTACTCAGGGTTACGCTGGGCGTAATGTGTCCAGGTGCAAACCCTAATTTCAGACTTGTGCCCTATATATTGGATGCTAAGGCTCATTTCTCAGCCTCCCTAGCAGTGAGTAAAACCCTAAGAGAGAACTTCCCATCGTCCTTAGTGAGTATGTGTGATTTTGGAGCTAAAAGTGCCTTGGGGTATTAGTGAAGAAGAAGGAGAGGAGCTTGTGAAGGCTAGAGCTTGAAGTGCAAGTTTGGATCTGAGATCTACAGAGGAAGGAGCTGCTTTTAGAGGTATAAAGTTCAAAGCTTTCCTCTTCTTTTGGTTTGTTGTTGCATGGGCCATTTCTAGGGTTAAAAGTCCCAAAGGTGGAGACTTTATGAGTGTAAGGTGCTCCATGGTCCAAGATCTGTCCCCTTTCAGTGATATTTATGTTTTAGATCCATAAAGTTTCTATCTTGGTCGTTGATATGAGGACATGCTAGAGTTTTGAGCTTTCTAGGGCTAGAAGTGGTATATTTTGGGTGTTAGTGACTTGTTCAGCCATGCAAAGGCTTAAAGTTATCGACTTTATGGATTAAGAGGCTTAGAAACGGTCAGATCTAAAAGTTGGACGAGAGTCTTAACTGATTAAGACCTCAAGAGCTAAGGGACTGAAACTGAGAGTTACGCGGGGCGTAATCTCAGTACGCGCAGCGTAAGGGGTCGCGCACCCCGTTTCTGTGAGGACGCCGGGTACGCCCAACGTACGTGTTTGGTACGCGCAGCGTAACCCGGAGGGTTGACTTTTGTTGACTTTTAGGGTTTGGTCAACTTTAGGGCCTCTGAGCCATGGGAGGGGTAAAATGGTCTTTTACCCTTCTGAGAGTACTAAGAGGAGGAATAGTCTAGCCTTGAGAGATGTATTGATTTAGAGTGTATATTTCATATGATTAGGCGGGGGCTAGACCAGATTTTACAGAGTTCGAGCTTTACCGAGTTACCCGAGGTGAGTCTTCTCACTATACTTTACCTTGAGTAGGTAACCAGAGTTATGTGACAGAGTATCTTCTATGTTATGTATGTTATATGTTGCACTGCTATATTTCTATGTGATTTATGTTGTGCATGTTCTGAGTTTATAGAGTTAGGACCGGAAGGTCTACAGAGTTAGGACCCGAGGGTCCACAGAGTTAGGACCAGAGGGTCCGCAGAGTTAGGGCAAGAGGGCCCACAGAGTTATAGCCTCGAGTGGCTAATATGTGTTAGAGTGGTATTTTGGGGAACTCACTAAGCTTCGTGCTTACAGTGTTATGTGATATGTGTTGCAGGTTTTCTCAGGATCACAGGACGGCACCGGCTCGATTGTACACACCAGAGAAAGAGTTATGTTTTGAGGATCCTGGAGTATCATTTAATTGAATATGGAGTTATGTTTGTAACTTAAAGAGCAAATGAGATTTTAATAGAAGGTGACATGAGAATTTATATGAGTTTAAATGAAATTTTTAGTTTGAAAAATCACGGTGTTACAACATAACATACAATTGTTCCTATATATTGAACTCACCGTGAAATAACCGGGGGTTAAAATAGTAATTTGGGCAGCACTTCGGCTCCAAATATAACTTCCTTCGTTGAAAACCGTGAGATTTATTGAAAGCCGGGCTCTATGAAGGTAGAGCTTCAAACCGAAAAGATAAATTTCTCGGGGTCTTCGGGCACTTCGGGGCGTGTTTTCGGGTGCTAAAATTGATATCGGGGCTTCGGGGGATGTCAAAATAGTGAAAATATTGAAAAAGGGGTAAAAAGTAGCAATTTTCCAATTTTTCCCGGCAAGGCTCGCAAGCCTTGTATTTATAGGGCAAAGGTGCGAAGGTTCGGCCGAGAAGGGAGCCACGCGTCAGCAGCAGCGAAGGCCAGGTGGTCGGATCCGGAGGAAGGCACGCGTCGACACGTCTCGCATGCGAGGCCACGCGTCCGAGTTCGGAGCCTACAGCGCGACGTCGGAAGCAGTTGCGCGTTGGATGGGGATAGGTTTCGGCTTCGGTCCAATCAGACAGCGACGCGTGTCGGACATGAGGCGGGTTTTTGGGCGAGGTGACGTGGCCGATTCCGAGCCATGCATGCGAAATTCCTCGGATTTTGTGCCCAAATCTTCTAAAACCCATAACTTTTGCATACGGGCTCCGTTTTTGACGTTCTTTATATGCACGCGTAGGTAAAATTATGCTCTACAACTTTCGTTTAGACCTCGTCGGCTAATTTTGACTTTAATTTTAATATTATTATTTTTAACAGACCGGGACAGGAAAATCCGTTAAAAATTCATAACTTTTTCATCTGACGTCCGTTTTCGTCAGACATTTTACTGTTGTACTACTATTGACGAGACCTTAGATTCTCGTTTAGGTTGTGTCGGCTAAATATCGGTCGATCTATATTTCGAGTTTTTAGCTGTCTACCGCTATTCCGAAACTTAGAAAAATCATAACTTCCTCATACAAAGTCAGATTTAAAAGTTCTTTATATGAAAGTTTATTATTTTTACGAGTACTACAACTTTCATTTAGATCACTAAGGCTAAAAAGTAGTTTATCGGAAACTCACTTTTTACGCGAAATAGTGTTTGCCGGATTTGTCACGGATCTTCGATTGGTCATAACTTCTTCGTTATAACTCGGATTTCGACGAAGTTTTCGCCTAAATGTTTCTAACGAGATTCTTTACAACTTCAAATAATAAAATTTTACTTATTTCAAATTTTATATTTTCGCTAAATTTCAATATTTTAACTTTTAATTGGAATCTAATAAGACTTCCAATATTTTCCGAGTGATTCTAAACATAGTTTTACTTAATTTTTAGTAAAAACTATCTGTTAGAACTCAATACTCAATATCACATAATATTTCATAATATTATTTACTTAAAACACGATTTCAAAACGTGTATGTTACAAATACCTCCTCCTTTTGAGGATTTCGTCCCCGAAATCATAACGATAAAAATGACTGGGAATATTTCGCTCTTATCTCATTCTTATTTTCCTAATTATAATTTGGGCCTCGATGGTGTTTCCACTTGACGCCCACCAACTTCAAGACATATGCACAAAGCATATCTTCTACTGTTTGGATTTTTCTCTCCGTCTGACCATTTCCTTCTTCAAATCTATGACTGAAATTTCGTCACTACACGAGACATGATTCTTTGAACCAATCAATTCACTTCACAGATCTATATTAGTCGGACTCGATTCTTTACGACCATTTAGGTCTGAACGAAAATCATCTTCTTAGTCATCACTGAAACGAAGGTAATGACATACTCGAACAAAAACGGAATCGATTACTAGCTTTTCGGTAACCTTGTGACTTTCCCTGATCCAAGTGTGAGTCCTGTGCTTCCAGTAGTATAGGCCTCTACTACTATTCACACCTACTCATACTCGTCCCAAGTATTGTCTTGCAGTCCCCAAGTCACCATATCAAGAATTTTTACAAAGGAACTTATCACACATGAATGTGTTCAAACAAGTACATACGACAATTTCTCCTAGGCTCAACTGGGGATTTCGCGTTTCTATCAAACATATCTTGGATTTCCTAAATTCATCTTCTAGAATTCTTTTATGCATAAGCTTGATCTAGCATATCCTAATATTTCTCCTAATTCGAAAGGAATTTCACTTCCAGACCAAGGTCGGCAACAAACCTTAAACTTTCTCAAGTAATAGCAATATAAGTAAGCAACCTAATGCATGCTATATTCATTTATCATTTAGCATATATTAGAATATAAGGCATATCTCCTCTAATATTCTAGTGCTTGTCCATTTAGGTATTCAACCTAAAGTATACTAGATACACATCGTATCATCGTCTCTTAACAATCTATGTTTAGGTCTAGAAATTCTCAAAATTCCTAGTTCACTTAAACTAATTCTCTGAAAAAAAAATTATAGTAACTTAATATTTTAGAATACTAGGGTTTACCACTACCCAATACCCCACTTAAGTCATTCCTATGGTTTGTATCCATATACTCCTAATGAATCCGTTCATATATTGAACTTCCAACGGTTTAACTCTAAATATCAATCCGTGATATTTAGTTCACTTAAACCACCGCTCTGATACCATGATTGAAAGACCCTAACTTTCATACTTAACAATTGTTACTCCGAAACATGCTACATGAATATTCATAAAAACAATATTTTATATTGATAAAGTGATTACAAACTACTGGATACAAACCGACTATGTTTTAATATTTTACATAACTACCCAGGATATTGTAATTTTATACAAACATAAACCGAAATACAAAAGTAATAGTAAAAACTATTCTACATCTTCCGACAGTATATAACCATACTGGTTACTTATCTCCTGCAATTTGTTAAACATTGAGAGGGTAAGCGGTGACGCTTAGTGAGTTCAACAATAGATACAATATAACGTTATGTCATATATATACTTCAATATGGCAGAAGCAAAGAGGAACAAGGAACAACAAAGGCATATGTGAATCATGAGACAAACTTTCCATATCAATCAATGATTTGATACAAAGATATATGATCAATAAAGCTTCGGCCCAAATGGCACAGAAGACATACACTTTCTGATTTAAATATTTCGGTAGATTTCAGGCTTATAGCCCTGTCTAACCATCTGCCAATGCCAGAGAATAGAAGTCATTCTCTTACGGAGACATGCTCTACATGGCCAGAGACTACATACCAATACCCAAGTGATGCATATGTCATACACTTCAAGTCAAAGGTATAGCTCCGTTAGTATTCCGTTAGTATAAAAATAATGTTTTACATAGCCAAAGGTATAAAACCAGAATAACACAGGAAAGCACATAGCACATATAACACATAACATACAATTGTTCCTATATATTGAACTCATTGTGAAATAACCGGGGGTTAAAATAGTAATTTGGGCAGCACTTCGGCTCCAAATATATATTCCTTCGTTGAAAACCGAGAGATTTATTGAAAACCGGGCTCTGCGAAGGTAGAGCTTCAAACCGAAAAGATAAATTTCTCGGGGTCTTCGGGCACTTCGGGGCGTGTTTTCGGGTGCTAAAATTGATATCGGGGCTTCGGGGGATGTCAAAATAGTGAAAATATTGAAAAGGGGTAAAAAGTAGCAATTTTCCAAATTTTCCCGGCAAGGCTCGCAAGCCTTGTATTTATAGGGCAAGGGTGCGAAGGTTCGGCCGAGAAGGGAGCCACGCGTCAGCAGCAGCGAAGGCCAGGTGGTCGGATCCGGAGGAAGGCACGCGTCGGACACGTCTCGCATGCGAGGCCACGCGTCCGAGTTCGGAGCCTACAGCGCGACGTCGGAAGCAGCTGCGCGTCGGATGGGGATAGGCTTCGGCTTCGGTCCAATCAGACAGCGACGCGTGTCGGACACGAGGCGGGTTTTTGGGCGAGGTGACGTGGCCGATTCCGAGCCATGCATGCGAAATTCCTCGGATTTTCTAGATTTTCTAAAATCCATAACTTTCGCATACGAGCTCCGTTTTTTACGTTCTTTATATGCACGCGTAGGTAAAATTATGCTCTACAACTTTCGTTTAGACTTCGTCGGCTAATTTTGACTTTAATTTTAATATTATTATTTTTAACAGACCGGGACAGGAAAATCCGTTAAAAATTCATAACTTTTTCATCCGACGTCCGTTTTCGTCAGACTTTTTACTGTTGTACTACTATTGACGAGACCTTCGATTCTCGTTTAGGTTGTGTCGGCTAAATATCGTTCGATCTTTATTTCGAGTTTTTAGCTGTCTACCGCTATTCCGAAACTTAGAAAAATCATAACTTCCTCATACGAAGTCAGATTTAAAAGTTCTTTATATGAAAGTTTATTATTTTTACGAGTACTACAGCTTTCATTTAGATCACTAAGGCTAAAAAGTAGTTTATCGGAAACTCACTTTTTACGCGAAATAGTGTTTGCCGGATTTGTCACGGATCTTCGATTGGTCATAACTTCTTCGTTATAACTCGGATTTCGACGAGGTTTTCGCCTAAATGTTTCTAACGAGATTCTTTACAACTTTAAATAATAAAATTTTACTTATTTCAAATTTTATATTTTCGCTAAATTTCAATATTTTAACTTTTAATTGGAATCTCATAAGACTTCCAATATTGTCCGAGTGATTCTAAACATAGTTTTACTTAATTATTAGTAAAAACTATCTGTTAGAACTCAATACTCAATATCACATAATATTTCATAATATTATTTACTTAAAACGTGTATGTTACAACAACATATCCTCGAGCTTCTGAATTGTCCGCTCGCTCTATCCGTTTGTCTGCGGGTGACATGCAGTACTGAAATGTAAGCGCGTGACCAGCTCCTCGTGAAATTTCTTCCAAAACCTAGAAGTAAAACGCACGTCTCGATCTGACACAATTGAGATCGGCACTCCATGCCGAGATACCACCTCTCTCACATAAATCTCGGCTAACTTCTCTGCAGAAGAGCTCTCACTAATAGCAAGGAAGTGAGCACTCTTCGTCAATCGATCCACAATCACCCAAATCGCGTCAACTCCACGTGCCGTCCTCGGTAACTTGGTAATGAAGTCCATAGCGATTTGTTCCCACTTCCACCGGGGAATCTCCAGAGGCTGCAATGGACCATGTGGACGCTGGTGCTCTGCCTTGACCCGTCGGCAGGTCAAGCATCTCTCAACTACCCATGCAACATCCCTCTTCATACAAGGCCACCAGTAATCCCTCTTCAGGTCCAAATACATCTTGGTGGCCCCGGGATGGATCGAGAATCTCGATCTGTGCGCCTCCTTCATCAGTATGCTACGTGCTCCGCCTGTATAGGGCACCCAAATCCGCCCTCTAAAGGTCATAAGCCCTCGGTTATCCGTCACAAACTCGGATACCTGCCCAATCATCCGCTCCCTCTTGCGGTTCTCCAGTCTCACAGCCTCCGTCTGGGCCTCTCGAATGGTATCCAATACGGGAGTAACCACTGTCATCCTCATGCACACATATCGAATCGGGGCATTCTCTGCCCTGCAGCTCAGGGCATCAGCTACCACGTTAGCCTTGCCCGGATGATACAGGATCTCACTGTCGTAATCTTTTACCACATCCAACCATCTCCTCTGACGCATATTCAGGTTGGGCTGATCCATCAGATACTTCAAGCTCTTGTGGTCCGTGTATATGGTACACCGAACCCCATACAAATAGTGGCGCCAGATCTTGAGGGCAAATACCACTGCCCTCAACTCTAAATCGTGGGTAGGATACCTCGTCTCATGAGGCTTCAGCTGCCTCGATGCATATACTATCACGTGTCCTCTCTGCATGAGTACTGCTCCTAACCCCGATATAGATGCATCGCAATAAACCACAAAGTCCTCCATTCCCTCAGGAAGGGCTAACACTGGAGCTTCGCACAATCTCTGGCGAAGAGTCTCAAACGAGGTCTGCTGCTCGGGACCCTAAACAAAGCAACGCCCTTTCGGGTCAACTTGGTGAGAGGAACAACAATCTTGGAGAAATCTCTGATAAACCTTCGGTAGTAGCCGGCCAATCCCAGAAAACTCCTGATCTCGGTGGGGGATCTCGACACCTCCCAACTCATGACAGCCTCAACCTTGGCCAGATCGACCAAAATCCCATTCTGATTAACGAGGTGCCCCAAGAACTAGACCTCTCGTAACCAGAAATCACACTTGGAGAATTTGGCATAAAGCCTCTCCGATCTCAATACTCCGAGTACCTCCCTCAAATGCTCCTCATGCTGCTCTCTAGACTTCGAATACACCAAAATATCGTCGATGAACACGATCACCGAACGATCCAACATAGGCCTGCATACCCAGTTCATGAGATCCATGAACGCTGCTGGTGCATTGGTGAGCCCGAAAGGCATCACCACGAACTCGTAATGCCCATAACGAGTTCTAAATGCTGTCTTCTGAATATCCTCCTCACGAACCCTCATCTGGTGATAACCAGACCTCAAATCGATCTTTGAAAACCAAGATGCACCCTGCAACTGATCGAACAGATCATCGATCCTCAGGAATGGATAACGGTTCTTGACCGTCAGCTTGTTCAACTCCCGGTAATCAATGCACATCCGGTGTGAACCATCCTTTTTTTTGACAAAAAGGATCAGTGCTCCCCACAGCGAGCTACTCGGCCGGATAAATCCCTTTCCCAACAGCTCCTGAAGCTACGAGAATAACTCCTGCATCTCTGGCGGCGCAAGGCGATAGGGTGCCGCCCCCGAAAGCAAATCAATACGAAACTCCCCCTGCCTCTCAGGAGGCACAGCTGGTAACTCCTCAGGGAAAACGTCCGGAAACTCGCTAACCACCGGAACCTCAGCGAAAATACTCGGTCTCTCCGTAACATCCCGCGTATCTGACACATACGCCAGATTACCCATGCAACCCTGCTGCAAGCTCTGCCTCGCTCGAGCAGCCGAACAAAATGCTGACCCAGATCGGGTACCCTCGCCGAATACTGTAAGTACTCCCCCACTAGGGTTCCGGATGGTCACCAATTGACGCTCACAGTTGATCATAGGCCCGAATCGACTCAACCGGTCCATGCCCACGATGACACAAACATCCGCCATCGCGATAGGTACCAAATCTATCAGAAACTTGACCCCAAAAATCTCAAGCACACATCCCCGGATCACATCAGTCGCAAAAACTGTTGGGTTTTGAGCATTCTAACACTCCTAAGTGTACATGCAACCCTAGAAAACCTTGGATCTATGTTTGTCTAAAATACATGCAAAATACTTTTACCAAGGTTCATAAACCTATCTAGCATACATGGGGAACTTTATAATATAAAAGATAGCTAGAATTACATACCTTGTAGTTGTTATGATTCCTTGAAAACCTTGAGAGCCTAGCACCCCAAGTGTGATGCCTCAAATGCTTCACACAACACCAAATGCTTTTGGAGTAAACTTGAGAGAAATAAGAACACTTCTATTTTCGGCCTTGCCCTCTTGTATTGCTAGTCTAGCCGAAAATGGGGAGTATGATGCTCTTTATATAGTGTGTTGCATTAGGGTTACACCATGTAAACCCTAATGTGACATGGCTCTTCATTTCCATGACCCATGGGTTTGTAACTCCCATGGAGCATCCTATGGACCTTATCCCAACTAGATAATCCATGGAGCATCTAGCCCACTATACAAGTTATGGATGATTTACATAATCAACCCATATATTTAATTAGCCTCCTTTTGATCACTTAATTAATCCTAGATTAATTCTTGATCAATACTAATTAAATAATATTATTAATATATTAGAACTTATAATATATTAATAAACCACAAGTGTTATTTCTCTCATTTAGTCTATCCAAATGCATGATGCCATGCAACCCAAATGGACCATGCCGGGTCGGGTTAAGTACATACCAGAAATAGTTATGGACTTAGACACCTTATCCAACAAAAACAACATGCTCATCAGCTATGGAGACTCTCAAAGGTCGACTCAACGCCTCACGTCGGATACTGATGTGACGACTAAATGCTAGCGATACGAAGGATCGACTCGCACCCGATTCAAACAACACCAAAGTAGGTACAGAACTCACAATAAAAGTACCTAAACATACCACAAATAAGCACCATATATAACAAAAGAATAAGCAAAAGATCATATACCAGCCACAACATCGGGTGCTGCGCGGACCTCCTCCACTGTCAACTGGAAGGCTCTATCGTGAGCCTTCGGTTCCTCGGCCTTCGCGGGCCGACTCTCTATAGCTCGAGTAGTAGAAGGCGCAGATCCCTGAAGCAACTGCGGGCACTCGGCCTTCCTATGGCCAATTTGGTTGCAATGGAAGCAAACCAAAAATCCCTTTGGGCAATCCCTCGCGATATGCCCCTCCTTCCCGCACTTGTAACACACACCTGCTCTGCACACCCCATCATGGCTCTTGCCGCACTTCCCACAAGTGCGGCCCTTCTGACCTCCCGATCTCGAATCAGCGGGCTTTGCCCGCTTGGCCGCCGTCTGAGACTGTGCCGACCGCCTATCCCTCCTCTGAGACTCCGCCTCCTCCCTGGCCTGAGTCTCTAGCTCAATATCCCTCTTCCGAGCATTTGCCTGGAGCTCGGCAAATGTTCGGTATGTCGAGTTCGCCACAAACTCACGAATGTCTCTCCTCAGTATGCTCAGATATCGGCTCATACGTGCCTGCTCAGTAGACACGTGCTCAGGGCAAAACCACGCCCTCTCATGAAACATCCGTGTGATCACAGTCACAGACTCAGTCCCCTACTTGAGGGACAAGAACTCCAAGGCCAACCGTTCCCTCTCCACCGGGGGAACGTACTCGTCTCAAAACATATTGGTGAACCTCTCCTAAGTCACCGTGGTAAGCTCTGCAGTAGTAAAGTCAGCTGTCACAAACTTCCACCAGTCCTACGCTCCCAAGCGAAGCTTGTTCAGCGCGAACCGTAATCTCAGATGCTCCGGACAAGAACATGTGTAGAAGCATCCCTCAATGTCAGATATCCATCTCATCGCAACCATCGGATCCTGTGCCCCATCAAACTCTGGTGGCTTCGTGTTGCTGAACTCCCGGTACAACAACGAGTCACCCCCCTGTGGCCTAGCGGCGGCAACGGCTGCAGTGGCCGCAACAACAACATCGGTAATAGCAGCGTACCGCTAGTCAAATGTCTCAATCAGCGTGGTCTTGATAGACCCAAACATCTCTGGTATCTCAGCTCGAATGGCTGCAACCACCTCGTCATGAATCATCCTGCGAATCTCATCATCGCTAACACCGCTGCTCTCTGGGGTGTGGCACGTACCCACCATGATGTCTCTGAAACACAACATAAAAGAAATCAGAGACTCGCTCGAGTATTCTCGTACTCAATCACTCAACCCTACTTGCTCCTTAGTACCTTAAGGATTCTTACTTGGGCTGCTCACTGATCTAATGTTTCCAGTAGTACGGGACCTATACTACCTTCCACACCACATCAGTATTCACCCCAAGTCCTCCTCTTAGGATTCTAGTTCACAAGTACTCTATATCTCGCTGAGTGCAGGCTACCACCCAGTAGACCTTTCATAAGCTCCTCTCTGCTACCTACTCACACTCGAATAAATTCACAGTAGCAGTAACTCCTAGGCTAAGGCATCATAAATCAGGCCCACTCTAGTCCTAAATATGAATACCTAGCCTACTCTAGCATGCATAACACATCTCATAACACATAACGTAAGGGTATTTTGTGAAATCACCGTTCGGGCGCTGGCTGATTGTACACACTGCTCTTTTCCGCTTTTTCTGTAAATCTTTTACTCTTTTTAGAAAAATTGTTTATTTTTGAAAACTTTTCTCAAATCCTCAGATTGAGTCCAGATATGCCCGTAGGTGTATCCGAATCCCTCAAACCAAGGCTCTGATACCAACTTGTAAGGACATGATTTTTCAAAACAATTTTTTCCAATTTTAAAACTCATAAAACATATGTCTCATCATTAATTATCAAAAACAACCAACAAGTTTTCAATACAATTATTCAAATCCAGGATCCACAATCATAGCTCCATATCAAGAGTGTGTGTACAATCACGCCGGTGCCTTCCCGCGATCCTCGGAATTACCTGAAACACATAATACATAACACGGTAAGCACAAATGCTTAGTGAGTTCCCCAAAATACCACATACAACAATTCGCCACTTAAGGCTATACTCTGTAAGACCCTCCGGTCTATGTGTCTCAGCGGGACCCTCCAGTCCCGTAGCTCGTTGGACCCTCTGGTCCGGTCTAGCTCGTTGGACCCTCCAGTCCGGTCTGATTGAGAACCCTCTGGCCTCATAGTTCGTTGGACCCTCCAGTCCGGTCTAAGCAACAAATAATATATCATACAATACATATCACATAATCATGCATAACTCAAGCAAGCACATAAGACCCTCTGGTCACATATAATTACCACTCTAGGTAAAGTATAGTGAGAAGACTTACCTCGTAAGATAGCTAGTAAAAGTCTCGTGCCCAAAATCCTCGGTCTAGCCTCCGCCTATCACAATTTAATATTTCTAATTAAAATCTACTCTTATCTCTGAAAAGTGGGTAGAAGACCATTCTACCCTTCCCTGACCTATTTCACTTATTTTGACCAAACCCTAAAGTCAACAGAAGTCAACTCCAGTCAACGGTCCAACTTTGACCAGACTCGTCGAGTGCACTCGGGAGACTCGTCGAGTCCAATCGATTCATGGCAATCCCGGCAAGCTCAAACTCGACGAGCTAACCCCTAACTCGACGGGTCACCAACTGACTCAGTTTATCGGGACAAAACCCTAACCGGCTCGTCGAGTCGGCTCATCAACTCGGCGAGTCCGTTCGGTCTCAACTTGTATTCAGGTGATTTCAAGGCAGAAAACCCTCTCACACTCTAGATCTAAGCTCTCAAGGCCTGAATATCACGTAAAGCCTCAAGCTTTACGTTCATGCATAACACTAAAGGGCTAAAAATGCCAAGAACAAGCTTGAGAAGAAGTCTCTCATTCAAGGGGCTATCATGGCTGCAAAAAGCAAGGGACTTTCGACTCTGGGGACCTCACAAGGTCCATATCTGATGTCTATTTCTAAGAAGGTGCTCAAAACCTTCAAGGTCCCCAAAATAAGATGGAAATGAAGCCCTGACTCTAAAACCATGAGATCTATCCATACAAGAGAGTAAGGTAGGAACTTTATACCTTGAATAGAAGCTCCTAGATGTCTAAGCAGCAGATCTAGCAACTTCTTCACAATCCTTGCTTGGAATCCTCTTTCCCTCTACCAAAATGCATCAAAGATCACAAACAATGGCTCCAAACTCTCTCAAAAGCTCAAGGGGGCGATTAGGGTTTCTCTCAGTGAAAGGAAACAGATGGAGATACGCAAATGAGGCTATACTTATCCTTATATAGGCCCCAAACCTGGGGATTTAGGGTTTCAACTCACAGCGCCTACTTGGCGAGTCTACTCCCGGACTCGTCGAGTAGATCATTAAACCCACGTGGCCATCCCGACTCTACTTGGCGAGTTATAGCGCCAACTCGTTGATTAGGTCAATGATCCTCAAAAATAAATACTTAAAATGACATACCTGGGAATCTGGATGTTACAATGTGGGGGTTCCCATGGCATTTGGTGTAAGACCTTGGAGGGTTTCCATGACATCTCAATATATTTTCATGTTTAGTTGATATGATATTTGCTTGGTAGTGAAGACCATGTGGGGGTTCCCATGGCAGTTAGTGAAGACCATGTGGGGGTTCCCATGGCAGTTAGTGGAGACTATGTGGAGGTTCCCATGGCAGGAAGACCATGTGGGGGTTCCCATGACAGTTAGTTAAGACCGCGTGGGGGTTCCAGTGGCACTAGGTGTAAGACCCTGGAGGGTTTCCATGGCTTCCTTATATGTTTGTATGCATGGCTTATGTGGTATATGTAACTTTTATAGCTAACATGATATGTGTTTATGTGGATTGTGTGTGGGGTATGCTCTAGGGAACTCACTAAGCATTAGCTTACAGTTTGTGGATTTGTTTCAGGTATATCTGAGCCCAAGGGCAAGGGCAAGGTTTGATGACGTGGCATGCACTCTCTCTCAGGCATTTTTATGGGACACTCTGATGATTTGAAATAACATTGTTATTGTTACGAATTTGAAAAACATTTTACTTGGGATTTCATGGTTTATGGAAAGTGTTTTGGCTAATTAGAAATGAAAATTTTCTTTTAAAAAATTGGGTCGTTACACATGGAGCATGTGACAAAGGAACGGGTTATTTTTTGAAGGGTTGGGCCAAGAAGGATGTTGTTGTGCCAAGGGCACTCCTTCTTGTTCCAAGCATATCCCTCTTGCGCCATGGAGAGTCCCTCTTATGCCATTAAGTGGTCATGTTGCATCATGGAGTATGTTGTTGCACCAAGCTTGGCCTTGTTGCGCCATGCATGTTATTGCTGCGCCAAGGTGATGATGTTGCTCCAACCTAGAAGTTCTTGCGCCACTCTTGATTCCTGTTGCGCCTTCCTTGCACATATTGTGCCATCATGGTGAAAGATGGGCCATTTTGGTTCCTTGATGAGCCATGGTATCCCTGATGAGCCAAGTATGCTATGAAGTCCTCTATGATGCTCAAGATCGTTCAAGGATGCTCTGAAGTTGGTATTACTCAAGGATTACACCATGTAGTGCCACTAATGCCCGGGAATGGTCAACCCGGAGCCGAAGAAAGTGGAAAAATACATCTGGGGGTTGTCACGCCAGATTCAAGGGCATGTTTTGGCTTCCAACCCAGTCACATTCAACAGCGCGAAGCGCCTGGCACAACGACTAATCGATCACGGGGTTAAACAGGGTACCATAACGGTTACTGCTGAACCACCAAAGGAAGTAGAGGACCGAAGGAAACCCTGGAACAAGAGAAAGGGGCAAGCCTCGCAAGAAAACCCCAAGAAGCAACAGTTAGTGACAGCTCACGCTGTTACTGTCCCTACCACCCCCACACCAACAAAGCCGTACATCGGCAATCTGCCGAAGTGCAATAGGTGCAACTTTCATCACCACGGACCCTGCCGTGAGATGCATTGCACCAAGTACAACCGGAAGGGACACACTGTCCGCTTCTGCAAGGAACCAACCCAACCAACCGCTCCAGCCGCAAATGTGGGAGTAGGTCGTACTTGTTACGAGTGTGGAGCAACAGGACACTTCCGAAGGGACTGCCCGAAAGCAAACAATGGGAATACTGGTGGAAGTGGCCGAGTATTCGCAATGGGCCAGGAGGAAGCCGTTGCAGGCCCCACTGTTGTTACGGGTATGTTTCTCCTCGATAACTCATATGCATGCATGTTATTTTATAGTGGAGAAGAGAGGAGTTTTGTGAGTCATAGTTTTAAAAACCTACTCAAACAAATCCCTCAATCATTAAGTGAAACTTTTATAGTAAAAATGGCTAACGGGAAAACAGAAAGCGCTAAGGAAATATACTTAAACTGTACCCTCTCATTAAACAATAATTCCTTTCCAATCAACCTCATGCCAGTCTCAATAAAAAGTTTCGACGTCATCATAGGCATGGATTGGCTAAGTTCTCATCATGCGGACATTTTATGTTACGATAAGGCCGTTCGCCTTAATCTGCCAAATGGCGAAGCCCTCGTTATTTATGGCGACAAACCTAGCACCCCTCTTTGTATCGTCTCTTGCATCAAGGCTCAAAAATATCTGCGCAAGAAATGCCATGCGTTCTTGGCACATATTATGGATGTGAAACGAGGAGTAGAAGACATCAAGAGCGTGCCTGAACTCTGTAATTTTCCCGATGTCTTTCCTGAGGATCTTTCGGGAATACCTCCTGCAAGGCAAGTCAAATTCAGAATCGACTTAATTCCTGGAGCCACCCCTGTGGCCAAATCGTCGTATCGCTTAGCCCCAGCAGAGATGCAAGAACTATCCAGTCAACTGAACGAACTTCTCAGCAAAGGATTCATCTGACCAAGCTTCTCACCTTGGGGAGCACCAGTGTTGTTCGTGAAAAAGAAAGACGGATCGTTCAGAATGTGCATCGACTACCGAGAACTCAACAAACTTACCATCACGAACCGGTATCCCCTACCACGAATAGACGATCTGTTCGACCAACTCCAAGGGGCAAACTATTTTTCCAAGATCGATCTGAGATCGGGATATCACCATCTACGAGTCCTAGAAGGTGATATTCCCAAGACGGCTTTCCGAACAAGATACGGTCACTATGAATTTGTAGTGATGCCATTCGGACTAACCAACGCCCCTGCCGTGTTCATGGACTTAATGAATCGGGTATGTCATTCTTTCTTGGACAAATTTGTGATTGTGTTCATAGATGACATACTCATCTACTCAAAGAGTAGAGAAGAACATGGTCAGCACCTAAGACAAGTCTTAGAAACATTACGAGATGAGAAGCTTTATGCAAAGTTCTCAAAATGCGAATTCTGGATTAGGAAGGTGGACTTCCTAGGGCACGTGGTCAGCGAAGAAAGAATCCACGTGGACCGTTCTAAGATCAAGGCTATCAAGACTTGGGCTGCGCCCACAACGCCAACCGAGATTCGCCAATTCCTAGGCCTCGCTGGCTATTACCGTAGGTTCATACAAAACTTCTCCAGCATTGCGAAACCTCTTACCTCCCTGACTCAGAAGGGTGTAGCCTACAAATGGGGAGAAAAACAAGATACCGCATTTCAGACCTTGAAGCAAGCCCTGTGCAGTGCACCCATCTTGTCCCTTCCAGAGGGGACAGAAGACTTCGTAGTATATTGCGATGCTTCCAATCAAGGGCTGGGTTGTATGCTAATGCAGCGAGGAAAGGTTATTGCGTACGCCTCACGACAACTGAAAACACATGAGGTCAACTACACCACTCACGACTTAGAACTTGGAGAAGTGGTGTTCGCTCTGAAGATCTGGAGGCACTACCTATATGGTACAAAGTGCACCATCTTCACAGACCACAAGAGCCTTCAACACATATTCGATCAGAAGGAGCTCAACATGAGGCAAAGACGTTGGGTTGAGCTACTCAACGACTACGAATGTGAGATTCGTTATCATCCGGGAAAAGCCAATGTGAAGGCAAATGCCCTTAGTCGTAAGGGGTACTCTGGTCGAAGAGTGAAGTCATTAACCATGACGATCCATTCACACCTGTCGACACAAATCAAGGAAGCTCAATTGGAAGCCTTGAAACCCGAAAACATGGTAGGTGAAGCACTTAGAGGGATGGACAAGAATTTTGAGATCAAGAGTGACGGAGTTCGTTACTTCATGAACCGAATCTGGACACCGAAGTTCAGTGGGTTCAGAGAAATGGTTATGGACGAAGCACACAAGACCCCGTACTCCGTGCACCCAGGTTCAGATAAGATGTATCTGGATATCAAGCAACTCTACTGGTGGCCAAACATGAAAGCAGAAATTGCTGCCTATGTGGGCAAGTGCTTGACTTGTGCCAAAGTCAAGGTAGAACATCAGAAGCCCTCAGGACTACTCCATCAGCCCGAGATACCTGAGTGGAAGTGGGAGCAGATTTCCATGGACTTCATAACCAAACTACCCAAGACGTAGGGTGGTCACGATACCATTTGGGTGATCGTCGACAGGTTAACCAAATCTACCCACTTCTTGCCGATCAAGGAGTCAGATAAGATGGAGAAACTAACAAGAAACTACATCCGAGAGATTGTGCGACTTCATGGAGTACCAATATCCATCATCTCGGACAGAGATAGTAGATTCACTTCAAGGTTCTGGCAGACACTGCAGAAAGCCTTGGGAACTAGGCTAGATATGAGTACAGCCTATCACCCACAGACTGACGGGCAGAGTGAGAGAACGATCCAAACACTAGAAGACATGTTGCGAGCATGTGTAATCGACTTTGGTAAAGCGTGGGACATCCACCTACCGTTAGTTGAGTTCTCTTATAACAATAGTTATCACACTAGCATCAAGACTGCTCCATTCGAATCCCTTTACGGCCGCAAGTGCAGATCACCTCTGTGCTGGGTGGAAGTGGGCGACACGCAGTTGGCAAGAGACCTAGTCCCTGATAGCACTCTCACTGGTCCGGAAATCATTAGGGAGACGACTGAAAAGATCGTTCGAATTCGAGAGCGACTGAAAGCCTCAAGATATAGACAAAAGAGCTACGCAGACAAAAGACGAAAACCCTTGGAATTCCAGGTTGGTGACCGCGTTCTACTTAAGGTTTCACCCTGGAAGGGCATGATACGCTTCGGGAAGCGTGGAAAACTAAACCCAAGGTACATTGGACCCTTCGAAATTACTACAAGGATTGGTCCAGTAGCTTATAGACTCCAACTTCCAATCGAAATTAACAAAGTACATCCGGTATTTCACGTGTCTAACTTGAAGAGGTGTCTCTCCGACGAAACTCTTGTAATTCCACTCGAGTAAATCGAGCTGAATGAAAATCTTAAGTTTGTGGAGGAAGCCATCGAGATCATGAATAGGGAAATCAAACGAACTAAACAGAGTCGCATACCAATAGTGAAGGTTCGCTGGAATGCAAAGCGAGGACCTGAATACACGTGGGAGCGAGAAATCAAATGCAACAAAAGTACCCACATATTTTCCCTAGTTCATAAACTTTTGCTTTGTAATTAATTTCGGGACGAAATTCCCTCTAACGGGGGGATGATGTAACAACCCGATATTTCAGGTCAATGTAATGACTAAAAGTCAAATATGGTAATCCCTTTGTGAATTAATTGAAATAACATCAAAAATGAAATGTTCAAAAGTCTCACTTTGAGTGTATTAAGTGGTAGATATCGTAATAAGGTTTCCAAATAAAGAACACTAAAATCCGAGTTATAACGAAGAAGTTATGACCAATTTAAGATCCGTAGCAAATCCGATAAAACAATGTTAAGCATAAAATGAGAAATTTCATTAAAATACTTTTTAGCCTTAAGTATCTAAATAAAAGTCGTATATATCACTAAACCATAAGCATACATAAAAAGAGCGTCCAAATCTGACTTCGTATGAGGAAGTTATGATTTTTCGAAGTTTCAGACATAGCGGTAGACAGCTAAAAACTCGAAATAGAGATCGGACGACTTTTAGCCAAGGAAACCTTAACGAGAATCGAATATCTCATGGATAGTAATACAACGGTAAAAAGACAGACAAAAACGGACGTCAGATAAAGAAGTTATGGATTTTTAACAGACTTTTCCAGTCCTGGTCTGTTAAAAATATAATATTAAAAATATAATCAAAATTAGCCGACGGAGTCTAAACGAAAGTTGTAGAGCATAATCTCACCTACGCGTGCGTATAAAGAACGTCGAAATCGGAGCTCGTACGTGAAAGTTACGGATTTTACAAGTTCGAGACACAAAATTCGAGGCTGTCAGGCTGGCCACGACGTGGCACAGATGGTCACGACGTGGGACCATGACTGATGGGTTTTCAGGCTTGGCAGCAGACGTCTCGTCCATGGAAGGGGATAGGATCGACTCCACGACGTGGGCAACCCTTTTGCCACGACGTGGGACCCAAAAATTGGGCTATAAATAGAGCTCAAAGGGTTCCGGGTTTCATTGCTCAATTCTCTTCTTTCTCGTGCTGAAGCTCTGTGTTTAAACCCTCGAAGCCATCCCGAAGCCCCGGTCTTCACATCCATGTTCCAAAGGAAGGTTTTACGCTCCCGAGATTCCCGAGAATCCCGAGAAAATCAGCTTTTTCAAGTCAAAGTTCTGCTCGGTTTTCTTCTCACCTTCTTCAATCTATCAAGTGAGTTCATACCCCCATTTCTACGCTTTTAACTGATTTTAAATGCTTTTGAACACTTTACGGGGGGGGGGGGGGGAGGGGAGGGGGGGGGGGGAATACAAGTAAACACACGGTCAACCCCGTGTGAAAAAATCAATCTTTTGTTATACATTTCATGTCGTTTTTATAACTATCATATGGATCATGTTAACATGCAAACATCTTACACCACCTTACCCACTTTGCATCATATCAAGGGTAACCCTTTTTACTATAACATTTGTAAACATGCAAGAACATACAAATCATTATCATGCCTTTGTTAATATCGTTTAAAAGGATAATCATTTCAGAAAGAATTGCATTCATTTTAATACGGGACTTAACTGAGAATTCGTGAGTCATTCATCTTCAATATACCTTTTAAGGTACCGCTAGAAATCCTGTTTATAACCAGAATCTCCCGTCCGGAGAACGTGACAAGTGTGTATAGATCTATACGGGACTAATGATCCTGCGCCCTGACTGTTAGCTACAGTCCCCGGGGTGACAAGTGTCATCTCATTTCGACGCCTGAAGAACGTCGCTACAGGCAAATTATGATAGTATGGTTATAAAAACTCACTGGATAGACAATTATTATGGTATTACGTTTTCACGGGAAAAGTAACAGATACAGTTCTTTTCACATTCAAATACAAACCTTCTTATAGTTTTGTTTTATAATAAGACTATACATTATTCTTTTGAGCATGTCATTGTTGCTTACAGGTTACGGTCTGGGACATTTGAGACTGCATTTCACTCTTAGGAAAATATAGGATTTTCCTGGTTCAAATACATACAATTTATACAACAATCATTCATACTCATTTCATACACTCATAAGAAAATATCAGATTTTCGGGAAAAATGAACGTGAACTTTCGAATGGCATACATTTTCTCAAAACACTACTTATGAACTCGCCAACTTTATTGTTGACACTTTTTCTTTGAAATAACTTGTATTCTTAGGAAAACGTTAAACCAGGTAGCAACTACTTTTGAAGACTAACGTGTTGGCATTAGTAACATATTTTTGGATCACCATATTGTATTTGATATTCAAACATGTAACACTTACAATCATGTAAACTTTTCAAATATATATGTTATGGTGGTGTGTACTTTCTTTACTATTCAATTGTTATAATACTGAATATGACGTCCTCCGCCCCCTAACGTTTCCGCCGTTCAGGTTTGGGGGTGTGACAGTATTTTTGGGATGTTTCAGCTTTTGTCACACCCCCAAACCGGAACGGCGGAAACGTTCGGGGGTGGATGACGTCATATGTAGTATCACAACAATTGCATCCTAGTAATCATAGTAATCACAACCATTAAATTGAATATATAAAGAGGTATTTACATTTGTTTGATTCATATTTTTATACATCAAGAGCATAAGCAAAAGTTAAAGACGCGACCCTATACGCTCCGTCTTCTCAAAAATCTGTGCGAGTTACCTGTCTACTGATTTCCTGAGAATACAAGCAGTTTTGAATGAGTATCAACATAAAGCTGGTGAGTTCATAAGCATGTTTTTGTAATGAAAATCCTGTCATTGAATTTGTAAAATGTTGGTATGCTATCCAAGAAAATCCAATATTTTCTAACATATAAGTGTGTTACAATGTTCCATAAAGTGTTAGTTCAAATGTGTATTTATCATCAGATAAATTGTATAATACTGTTTTGAGTGTAAAATCTCTTTTTGAAAGAAAAAGTATGAATAGAATGTTCTGTTTGAAAACTCTGATTACCACCAGTATGTATAGAATGTTCTGTTTTGTTACTTGAAATGAAACCATGTATTTTCCATACTTATGTTAAATAAGCATTGTTCATGTAAAGTATATTACTACGTAAAATATATCGTTATCATCTACTTGCGAGTTTTATAACCATATTAACTGATATGACGTGAATCGGATGCCAATATCCTCAATGACTTTGTCACCCGTAGACCTGCCGTTCCTACTGTAGCTAACAACAAGGTGCGGAATTGGCAGTCCCGTATAGATCTATACACAAACTCACGTTCTCCCTCGAGGATACTCTGGTTCATAAGGGTAGTCTTCCACTAGTACATGTAATTGTACCCAAAGACGTGTCTCTTAAACTAGATTAACGACTTTACAAGTAATAATACTGGAAACCCTTTTTATAAATAATGGATAAGTTTATAAAAGATAAGTTTGTATGTTTGTATATGTACAACCATGTATTGAATTCCCAAACTATACCGATTATAGTTTTGTATGTTTGTATATGTATAACCATGTATTAAATTCCCAAACTATACCGATTATAGTTTTGTATGTTTGTATATGTATAACCATGTATTGAATTCCCAAACTATACCGATTATAGTTTTGAATGTTTGTATATCTATAACCATGTATTGAATTCCCAAACTATACCGATTATAGTTTTGTATGTTTGTATATGTATAACCATGTATTGTTCTGAAAAACTATGTAATTACCTTTGTAAGTTGAAAAACATCCCTTATGCTCAACATGTTACAAAAGGGATAAAATATCTAAATATTTTATAAAATATTGAAGGTCTTTTGGTTGTATCAATTGCATAAGTTTTAAACTCGTTGAAATTCTTTTGTATAAGTTTCACAAAAATCATTTGTGTTTAGCTTGTATTCCCCCCCTGAAAACCTTAAAATTAGTAAAAGCATAGGGGTATGAACTCACCTGATTGTGAGGGACTTGGATGAATGACAAAGATAAGATGCTTGGTATGCTAAGTGAAGTCTCGAGCACAGTACGGACCTATTAAGCACATATTAACATGTATAGGCTTACAATTAGTGTCTAAAACCACTAACAAGCATAGGGAACACCCTTAGGATGTAGGAAACACTCACAATGAAGTGTTAGAATCAAGAATGAGGGACAAAAAGGAGTTCATGGCCAACCATCATGGGTTTACGACCCATGATGTGTTTACGGCCTTTGAATATATGAAGTGTTTACGGAATTTGAATATATGAAGTGTTTACGGCCCATGAGGCATTTACGGCCTTTGAATATATGAACATTTGAAGGGTTTACGGTCGTGAACCCTTCAAGAGCATAACGATGATGATGAAAGTGACGAATCAAATGAATGAATATGAAGCCTTTTACATGAATGAGATGAATAACAAGTGATAGGGATGAATTACTTACGTGTGTGGGTTGAAAAGAAGGCTTTCGTTGGATGAAACTTGAGAAAGTCTTGAGGAGTTTTCGGCCAGAAAAGTGTAAATGAGGGTAGGAATCAAGTATTTATAGACTGGGTGCATGGTCGGTGGTGGGGGCCACCTGTCACCAACCGTAAACAGGTTTACGGCCGTGAATGGGTTTACGGCCGTATATGGGTTTACGGCCGAGAACTCCAGTCATGCCAGTTTTCGATGATTTTCTAAGTAACGCGGGTTTTCGTGCGATTTTGGTTCTGACCCACATATAAATTAAATTATACAACCTAAATGATTTTCCAAATCATAATAATTTGACGGAACTAAATAAAATTCAAATTTTATTAACGGAATCGGGCTAATCATTGACGAAAAAGATTCGGGTTGTCACAGCTTTCTCTTCCCAATGGAAAGTGATCGGCCATGGTCAAGTCATTTGACCAAATGGTAAAGAGAAAGGCTAAGTCTGAGATAGTCCCGTGTACCATTCCAAAGAGTCCATATGTTTCTATTGCCAAGAGAATGGGCATTGGTTGCGAATATGGTAAGTCCACTATCTAACTCTATTAAGTTCCTATTTGGAGATTCTTAATACATGATGTAATGTAATTAGATTTTGATGTTTTGTAGGATCAAGCAAAATCAAGGAAGCTTAAAAGTAAGAGCATGCTGAATCTGATCGCGAAGAGATGGATTTCGATCGCATGGTTCGAAGATCGGATTCTTGAGCTGCTGCTTAGGAGTTATGATAGATTGCTTAGAAATTTGTAATAACATAGTTTTCATTTGTGATTGCATTATAAGGAAAAGTTTTTCCGCATTTTATAAATAAATAAAATTTTGTTTTATTTTATTATATCTCCTTGCAATGGCATTTGTGAAAATTGATGTTTGTATGTTTCTATGTTAGCAATATGAATTTGATTCTTTCATTAGTGGTAGTGTCGAGAATTTTCCAAATAAGGAAAGATTCTCAATACCCAAGTTTCAGTTGGATAGGAACTTGGAATCATACAACTTGTGTTGTGTGATGAATGAGAACCTTCATCTTTGGGAAATTAAGACTAATTCCTTATTTACATGAATATGTGAGTCAAGCGAAGGACTAGGGGATTGGGTACACTGGGTGTGCGCTATTCAGGTCCACCACAAAGAACGATAAGACTATTCGTCATAATTTACAAAAGTTTAGTAAATATAGTTATGCTTACAAGTTTAAGTATAATTCTGAATCATTGGAAAAGTTCAATGTATGGCAGAACGAATGAGAAGAATCAAATTAGGCAGAAAGATAGAAGTTTCTCCAATCTGAAAAGATGGGAGAGTACTTGAGTATCGTGTTTTATGATTATCTTAGTGATTATAAAACCATATCACAATTGATCCTCTAAGGACAGCTTAGTGCGCTTGTATGGCTAAGAAGAGGAATCATGAATTGTTGAAATGGTTAAATCAAAAGGTGAGTCATACTTCGTTTCAAAAACAAGTCTTAGAGTCGTACTCCAAGATTGTGCCTTGAGTGACATTAAATTAGGAAAGGTTTATAACACTTATCAATTATAGAGTAAAATGTTTCTACTCTTGTACATTTGAGATTGGTAAGTTGTGATGTTTTGGATAAAACAAAGACCAACTAAGGCCAATTGTGTGAAGTGTTAGTCTTGATTAGAATCCGTACTAACTCTTGAATATTTGTTTGTCAAGGAATGGTTTTTGACAAGAGAGTCTTATATGTCAAGAGGTCAGTGGGAGTCTTATAGATCTTGAATGTTTCAAGAACTAATCAAGAGTACACCTATTGTAAACACTAGCACACGACTTGAGGTTTGTAACCTATCGTGTTGACATATTCTTGGTTCGGTGCCCATTCCAGTTAAAGTTGACTATGTATGTGAGTTCTATGAGTTCTTAATTGTTTGCATAACAACTTGGAAGCAATGGTAGGCCCTTGTAATGCCAAGTGGCAATAAATTAAGATTGACCAAGTTCAGTCCATATGAGTTTGGATTTGTCACTAACCTTGTCTTGTGATTATGGTTTAGATAAATTCACATGGATAGGAACACATACACCATAAAATCTAAGTGTCATAAGGTTTCTCTCCAATTCATGAAAATGATTGTGAGGAAACGCTTTCACTAAGTAGATTTTAAGGAGATAGAAATTATGATATTTGCATTCTCAAATTCAACTATGATTACGGCATCCCTTTTCATAATTCGAATTGTGAGCAATGACAAAGGTCTAAACATTTGAGACTATGATTACGACATCCCTTTTCATAGTTCTAAAATTTTTTAGACACACATGTGAGCTATCTAAGGAAAGGTGTATGATTTTGGGAAGCTTAGATAAAGTCTTATCGAAGCATCTCGTATGAGAAACCTGAACTTTGGTAATGAAAGTCAATAAAGTATTGATTTCTAGAAGTCCAGTTGATTTCTGGTTACATGTCAAAGCTAGTGGGAGCATAAGTGTTATGCTGATAAGAAGATAATTATCATGTTAGTGGGAGCATGATTATTATGTTAAGTGTTTCAAGTTAGCAATGTTAATTATAGAAAACAAAAGTTTCAATTTGCAAAGTTGCAGGGTTTGAAAAATTGTTTTGCTATAACTAAGGGAGAGAAAATTATACTTCATTCAAATTCTAAAAGCTTAAATTGAGATTTTAATCAAATTTAGTCAAGTATATATATGAATGTTATGTTGGAATGGTTCAACATAAGGAAATTCTATATATGGAAATATTAATTGCGTTCTCAATATTCAATTATGATTACGGCATCCCTCTTCATAGTCCGAATTTTGAGAACATGGCAAATAAAAAAATTATAGCAAAAGACTAGTCTAGGATCATGTCTTTATGTGAGACACTATGAATCGTATCCCATGTGCTTCGGGTATAGGATTGATTGCATATGCTATAATATTTCTATGTGTTCTGAATTTTCCAAATGCCTAGGGCATTAAGAGGGAAAAAGGACCAGAACTGTATATAACTAAAATGATTAAGCAATTGTCGAGGACAATCTGAGGCTTACCAAAGATTGGTTACTCATGGACAGTTGGAAGTATAGAGTTAATTTTGGAAGGACCATATTGACATATTCTAAAAAGAGGCAACTCTTGTTCAGAAGTGATAGTCAAAATGGGAATATGGAAATGTTTCCATAAGTGGAAGTTATTCTTTAAATCTATGTAAGATTAGAAAACTTAATGCAAGAAGGATGTTCAAAGGAATGTACTTTGAATGTGAGACTTTGTTTCCATGAAATTGCTCTCCATTGGAATACTTTGTAATGTCTGTAGCCAAGTCTTTGTGACTTTTTATGCATAGTCATTACAAGAGTATCATTGCATATAAGTTTAGATTCTAATAGATTGGCAAAGAATCTTGTATTCTTACATTTGTCATATGGATTTGGAATTGTGAAATGAGCATCATTGAAATGTTTTTCAATTGATCTATTCCACAAAGAAAGGACCATAGGTAAACATAGTGTGCATGCTTGTAGCACGGGACAACTATTGTTTTAGTTCAAGTATTAAGTTGATTATTTGAAACATTATACAATGAATAATGAGTAATCCATATGGCTCAAACGTTTTGGGGCCATATAGGATTAGTATTATTCTTGTGTTTCACTTTGCATGTTTTGACTTCCCGAATAACTAGATTATTCAAACCGTCCTTATCGAGTTCTCCTACAATAATAGTTATCACACGAGCATAAAGGCTGCTCCATTTGAAGCCCTCTATGGCTGGAAGTGCAGATCCCCTCTGTGCTGGGCTGAGGTGGGTGACACGCAGTTAGCTAAAGGACAAATTCTTGACATCACTCTTACAGGTCCGAAAATAATTCGGGAAACAACAGAGAAGATCGTTCAGATTCGTGAACGATTGAAAGCCTCTAGAGACCGACAGAAAAGCTACGCAGACAAGAGAAGGAAACCTTTGGAATTCCAGGTTGGCGACCGTGTTCTATTGAAGGTCTCACCCTGGAAGGGCTTGATACGCTTCGGAAAGCGTGGAAAGCTAAATCCAAGATACGTAGGGCCTTTCGAGATTCTCGCTAGAATCGGCCCTGTAGCTTACAAACTCAAACTACCCCACGAACTTAGTAACGTACACCCTACTTTCCACGTCTCGAACTTGAAAAAGTGTATGTCCGAAAAGACTCTTGTAATCCCACTCGACGAGATCGAGATCAACGAGAGCCTCAACTTCGTGGAAGAACCAGTAGAGATCATGGACCGAGAGGTCAAGCAGAAGCAAAGCCGTATCTCGATAGTGAAGGTTCGCTGGAATGCCAAGCGAGGACCTGAATTCACTTGGGAGCGCGAGGATCAAATGAAACTGAAATATCCTCATCTTTTTACTTAGTTATTTGTAATTGCTTAATTTCTTAAACTCTAATTTCGGGACGAAATTCTCTCTAACGGGGGGATGATGTGACAACCCGAAATTTCTATCTTGTAAAGTCATTCAACTCAATCATCATTCAGGCTTGTTTCTGCTATCTTTTAGCATTGTTTAGGGTCTGTTGAGTGTTCTAAACCTGGTACATTCAAGGTTTGGGTGTTAGGAAGTATCTGCTAGAGTTCATTGTGCAGCATTCAGCCGGAATGCTCCAAGTCTTGGAGTTTACGGCCGTAAACTAGAGATTACGCTCGTAAACTCTTGGCTGGCCGTAAACGCCTCCCATATACATGATATTCCTTCATTTTTCACCACTTTTTACACTTGCCACTCAAGAAACTCGATTCTCTCTCAACTATCATCAAGAGTTTTCGTCTTGATCTTCAAATATGTAAGTGTTTCTTCCATTTGTTAGTTGATACCTTGCTTAATCTAGTGAAACCATATGATTTCATCCGTGAAATCATCTCTTTTGGTTAGATCTTCAAGAACACCAAGAACACCAAGAGCACACTAGTTCTTTGGACCGTGAACACCCCCTTCAAGCTTCAAAACGTAAGTATCCTTCCATGTACTAGTCATCCCTTAGAAGCTCTTAACATACACCCTTGGAAACAACCATTTCCCAAGAACAATAAGAGTTTACGGCCATGAGCATCTCCTTTTTCCGTAAACCCTCCTCAAGATCTTCATTGACCGTAAACTCCCATGGCCGTAAACACCATGGCCGTAAAACACCCTTGTGTGGCCGTGAACCCCTTTAATGCAATCATATGTGATTGTAACACTTCAATACAAGTGTTTCCTAGTCCCTAAGGTGGTTCCCTAACATGATTAGTTGTTATATACGCTAATTATATACATATATATGTCATTATATGCTTAATAGGATCCGTTTGTGCTCGAGACTTCACTTGACACCTAGCATCCTATATCGATCTTACATTTGAATCACTCACTACAGGTGAGTTCATACCCCTAATTTATCTTTTAAATGATTTTAAATGCTTTTATGGGGGGGGGGGGGGGGGAATACAAGTAGAAACATTATAGTTATTATATCAATCACATGTGATTAATAACTATCTAACAAGTGGATTTCTTATATTTCAAAACTGTGTTATCAAACAAACTGCTTCAAATCGTCTTATAAACTCTTTTACATGTTAAACTCTTTATCATTTTACAAAACTCTTTTTAAACTTATATATTGTCCAAATCATGTCTATATAGATATAGTTATATAAATAAGGTTGAAAGGGCTTAGGACTGATAACTCGCCTTATTTCCTGTTCCTTGTTTGGTTGTGGACTTAGGGTATTCGGTTGTTTGTCCGAATGTCGTTTTAATATTAGTTATATATTATGTATATGTATATAGATATAAAATTTCTTCCATTCAGTTCAATACCTTTGGGTAGCAAAGGTGTCCAAACATAATCAGTCATTCAAACAACTTTACTAGTAAACTATAATAGGTATAGTTTAGGAAGTCACTAGTTAGTATTTCTAGAACAATGAAACTTACAAGAGTCAGTTCAAACATACTATAATGAGAAACAGACAGAACATACTATACACTAGAACAGATAGTACATACTATATACTAGAAACAGAGAGAACATACTAAACTAATACAATAACAAGATAACATTTATGTGAGCCACTACTTCATGGCAGGACAATATACTATCGTATCACGTTTTGTAACCAAAGTCTCCTGGAGGGAGAGCATGAATTTGTGTATAGATCTATACGGGATTGACCATCCTACACCTTGCTGCTAGCTACAGTGGGACCTGCAGGTCTACGGGTGACGAATGTCATACCATTTCGACGTCTTTGATCGTCGTGTTTTACTAGTCAATCAAGTATGGTTATAATCTCATCACATTTTACCTTAATTAAACAAACAGGTTTAAGGTAGTTAGCACATCGGTAGTTACTTATATAATACTACAATACATACTTATTTTCCCATTACATTCATATTGTGATCTTCTCACATAAACGGAAATGTAAACTATATTTTGGTAATAATAGTCATACTTGGGAAAAACACTCACTTTTACAAAAGAACAAACATACAAAACAGTCGGGTCTTGGTAGGAGACTACTTTAGTAGAAAATATAGGATTTTCTAGGAAGTATACAAACATTTACATTAAATACTTACAAACATTTTCAGCAAACATTTAAAAACACTTTCTTCAAACTGATACAAACATTGACACTAAAATACTTATGAACTCACCAGCTTTAATGCTGATCTACGCTTTCAAAATAACTTGTATTCTCATGTCACCAGTAGACAGGTACCGATGACCAGGTTTTGAGAAGACGGAGCATGTTCAAGACTCGTCTTTTATTTTTGATTCATATTTTGGTGTCTTTTAAACTACAGAACACACTTGTATTGAAATTATACTACTAATGCAATGGATGATGTTGTTGCTTGTTTTACTATTATGCATTGTTATGATACTGTACATGACGTCCTCCGCCCCCGAACGTTTCCGCCGTTCTGGTTTGGGGGTGCGACAGATTGGTATCAGGGCTTTGTTTATAGTGAATTGAGTATATCAACCCATAAAAGATATACAACTATAAACACGACGGGATTAAAATACTCTGACCAAGAGTTTATACTTTTAAATAATAAAATATTTAACTAAAAGTATACATACAAGCATTCATACTAGGATCAGTGTCATACTAGAATAGAACAAAAGTATTGCGATTGTTGGACAGCACAAGTAGGCTTCAGGATATATGATCAGATCTGGGAGTGATATAGGCTGATCAACTATATCTTTCCGAGAAGTGATTAGCATGTGCCTAGGAAAGGTTGTGGTGTTGCAGCAAGTCTAAAAACTTACCAACACTACTACAATGAAAATTTTAGAACAAAACATAAACTTTAAAATACTATAGGAGTATTTTGTGTTACTATAATTACTTATGTGCAAACTAAAATGGTCTTTATTAGTATGTCGATAGTTGCTGAGTGGATACGCTAAGGTTATATGTGAATAAGGTGTCATAGACTTAGAATCTGTGATCTTTGCTTTACTTCATGTTCCTTGTTTGGTTGTGGACTTAGAGTTAGGATCACTTATTCTAAGGTCTATCCTGTTTTGGTTACATATGACTGGTATGCACTACGCAAATATTGGAGTAACTGGTAAGGATCATCTTATAATTATCTTAAGTAGTACGTCTATTAACTATTTCTTTTACCCTTATTTTGACGTAGATAACATGGCTGGATTCCATCCCCACGGCGACTCGTACTTCCCCAACCAAGGTAATGGTGGATGGCTCGATGTAGAGCCAGAAGAGAATCATGCAATTCCATTGGATGATGACTTCGCAGAGAACTTCCCGGAGGATTCTGACTCCGAGCCATAAGTCAATGATCTACCCCTGGTAGCTCCAATCCCAAATCCTAACCCTCGTCCGACTTTTCAAGGCCCGACGCCTCTGTGGACGGAAAACTTGGGAACTTAGAGTCAAGAGCAGGGTCAACCCATGCCATACAATGAAGACAAAAGCTTCTACAACTTGAGCGAGGGAGGCTCATCAGACAGAATCCTGCCTATTTTGATTCGCAGGGTTGCTCGAAATGAAGAACAGGTAGGTCGGCCATTAACCGAGTCATGCAGGTTGATGCCAATAAGGGAGTTAATACAGTCCGCATTCGCCATCTTGAGGATGCTCGTGAGAGAGATACGAGAGACAATGAGGCTCTGCTGCAAGAATTAGCTGCAACACGAGCTGAAGTCATAGAGCTCCGAGCACGCCAAAGAGTACATGACAGACACTTGCTTGATGTAGAGTGTCAGCTGGCCGCATTGAGGGTTCCCCCGAGGGGTCCCCGTCGCCAGTAGGAGATGCTCTACTCATGTTTCTTTTGATTAAGGAATAGCCTTCTTATCTATGCTCTAAGTAGCACTTTTCCCTGTAATTTCCTGTTTATCTTAAGACCTTGAACTTTCAGTCTGCTAGGTCTTTATGTTGTCAAAATTTTCTTATTCTGGTTCGATGTAAGACCTACTCCTAGGTCATTTTTCCCGAACTTGTTACATCTTTAATGCCAGTATTATTGGCAGATATCTAATCTCAGGGGAAATCTTTACTCAAATACTTTCATCTTTCTTTTACTAGATCTCTATTTCAATCATACTCTCATCTATTTTGTTGGGCTATGGAGAGTTAGTCCATGATTCACTCTCATTTTCTCACTATCAAATGCTTACCAATATCTTCATCTTTGTAAACTTTTAGTTGAAAGATGCCTCCACGTCGATCAGCGAGACGCACTACTCCAATAACTCCAACTCAACCACCACCACCTCCCCCATAATACAATCCAGCAGCTACCCAAGCTGCAGTGAACGTGGCTGTTACGGCAGCCCTAGCTCAGTTCAGTGCTAGTGGAACTAGCGGGAGTGGAACGACTGTTCATTCCACTCAAGGTGATGCTCCGGTGCGCTCTAGAGAGTGCTCGTATAAGGATTTCACCAACTGCAAGCCCCAGACCTTTAACGGGACTGGCCGAATCATTGCCCTCTCGCAATGGTTCGAGATAACGGAATCGATCTTCGAGATCTGTTCCTGTCCGGAAGGAATCAAAGTTAAATTTGCTGTCAGCACCTTCGCGGACAGAGCCCTGGCGTGGTGGAATAGCCATGTCAAGTCACTAACTCTAATAGTGGAAAATGCTATGGGCTGGGAAGCTCTGAAGGAGCTCATGATCGAGGAGTACTGCCCGAGGGGAGAAGTTCAGAAACTTGAATAGGAACTATGGAGCCTAACCATGAAAGGCTCCGACATAGTGGCCTACACTGCCAGATTCAACGATCTGGTGGCACTATGTCCGGGAATGGTCCCTACTGAGGGAAAGAAGATAGAAAGGTATATCTGGGGGTTGGTGCCTCCATTTCAGGGGAATGTCTTAGCTTCAAAACCCACTACCTTCGACAGTGCCAAGAGGTTGGCACAGTGGCTCATTGACCATGGAGTCCGCACCCCGTCAACGACAACAACCCTGGCCATCCCGGAACCCTCCAAAGCCGCTGACAACAAGCGGAAGTTCTGGGATAACAAGAAGAAAAACGCGGTGCAAAACGCTGCCAAAAAGCAGCAGGTTGTGGCCGTTCATGCTGCGATAACACCTACTGCTACTGCGCCGATGAAGCAGTATGCTGGGAGCTTGCCCAAATGCAACAAGTGCAGCTTCCACCATAATGGACCCTGCCGGGAAATGCAGTGCGCTAACTGCAAAATGAAAGGGCACACTGCCTGTTTCTGCAAGGCTCCAACAAGGCCAATCACCCAAGTCACCGGCGCTGGTGTGGGCCAGGCTTGCTACTGATGTGGCGAGGTGGGCCACTACAAGAGGAACTGCCCGAAGGGAGGGAATTCCGGCGGAGTGGGAAGAGTTTTGGCTATAGGCCACGAGGAAGCAGTTGCCGACCCTACAGTGGTCACTGGTACGTTTCCCCTCGATAACTCATATGCATGCATACTGTTTGATAGTGGAGCGGAGAGGAGTTTCGTGAACCAGAAATTTGCACACTTACTTAAACAACAAGCACGCGCACTTAAAGAACCGTTCACTATAGAAATGGCTAACGGAAAGACAGAGAGCACTAGTTGCATATACATAGGATGTACACTAACTCTAGATAGCATTCATTTCCAATCGACCTCATGCCGGTCTCAATTAAAAGTTTCGACGTCATTATCGGCATGGACTGGTTGTGTTCTCATCGTGCCGACATCATGTGTTATGAGAAAGTAGTTCGTCTAAATCTACCGTCTAGCGAAACTCTAGTTATCTACGGCGACAAACCCGACACGAACCTTCGTATCATCTCGAGCATACAAGCCCAGAAGTACTTACGAAAGGAATGTCACGCATTCGTTGCTCACGTTGTCGATATGAGCCAAGAGACGAAAGACATAAAGAACATTCCAGAAGTACGTGACTTTCCCGACATCTTTCCAGAAGAACTACTAGGATTACCTCCACAACATCAAGTCGAGTTCAGAATCGACTTAGTTCTAGGGGCTACCCCACTAGCCAAATCGCCCTATCGTCTAGCACCAGCTGAGATGCAGGAGCTATCCGATCAACTTAACGAACTGCTCAGCAAGGGCTTTATAAGACCAAGTTTCTCACCCTGGGGAGCACCGGTCTTGTTCGTCAAGAAGAAAGACGGATAGTTTCATATGTGAATCGACTATAGAGAACTAAACAAACTGACCGTCAAGAATCGTTACCCTCTACCTCGTATAGACGACTTGTTCGACCAACTGCAAGGGGCGAATTACTTCTCAAAGATTGACCTGAGATACGGGTATCACCAGTTACGAGTGTTAAAGGAGGATGTTCCGAAGACAGCCTTGCGAAATTGTTATGGACACTACGAGTTTGTAGTGATGCCATTCGGATTGACCAATGCGCCCGCAATATTCATGTACTTAATGAATGGGGTGTGCCATCCTTACTTGGATCAGTTCGTCATTGTATTCATCGATGACATACTTATCTACTCTCATAGTAAGGAGGAGCATAGTCAACATCTACGTCAGGTCTTGGAAACACTGCGATCAGAGAAGCTTTATGCGAAGTTCTCTAAATGCGAATTTTGGATTCGAAGAGTCGAATTCTTGGGTCACTTGGTCAGCGAAGTGGGAATTCACGTGGATCCTTCCAAAATAAAGGCCATTGAGAACTGGTCAGCTCCGAAGACGCCTACGGAAATTCGTCAATTTCTAGGCCTCGCTGGCTACTATCGCAGGTTCATTCAGAACTTCTCTCAGATTGAGAAACCGCTTACTACATTGACTCAGAAAGGCGTGACCTTTGACTGGGAAGAGAAACAAGAAAATGTGTTCCAAACACTGAAGCGAGCCTTATGCAGCGCACTGATACTGCCCCTCCTAGAAGGGATAGAAGACTTCATGGTTTATTGCGATGCATCCAACCAGGGGCTTGGTTGTGCTCTTATGCAACGAGGTAAGGTCATCGCCTATGCCTCAAGACAGCTAAAGACACACGAAGTCAACTACACTACACATGATCTTGAGTTAGGAGTAGTGGTATTTGCTCTGAAGATCTGGAGACACTACATGTATTGTACAAAAAGCACTATCTTTAGAGACCACAAAAGCGTGTAACATATATTCGACCAGAAGGAGCTCAACATGATACAACGACGGTGGGTCGAGCTACTCAGTGATTACGAATGCGAAATTCGTTATCATCCGGGTAAAGCCAATGTAGTAGCTGACGCCCTAAGTCGGAAAGAATAATCTGGTCGTAGATTCAAATCATTGACTATGACTATCCATTCACATCTGTCCACACAAATTAAGGAGGCTCAGCTAGAAGCCTTGAAACCTGAAAATGTGGCGGGTGAATCCCTTAGAGGGATGGATAAAAACTTGGAAGTCAAGAGTGGCGGAGCCTTGTATCTCATGGATCGGATCTGGACACCGAAACACGGTGGTTTCAAAGACTTGGTCATGACCGAAGCGCACAACACTCAATATTCCGTCCACCCGGGTTCAGATAAGATGTATCTGGATCTTAAAAAGTTATACTGGTGGCCTAACATGAAAGAAGAGATTGCTACCTTCGTGAGCAAGTGCCTTACTTGCGCCAAGGTTAAGGTAGAATACCAGAAACCCTCATGTTTACTTCAACAACCGGAGATACCTGAATGGAAGTGGGAGCGGATCACAATAGACTTCATAACCAAGTTGACCAAGACATCGGGTGGTCTTGATTCCATATGGGTGATCGTAGATAAGTTAACAAAGTCCGCACACTTCCTGCCTATCAAAGAGACTGACAAGATGGAGAAACTAACAAGAACCTACATTAGGGAGATTGTACGACTGCATGGTGTTCCCATATCCATTATCTCTGATAGAGATAGTAGATTCACTTCAAGGTTCTGGCAGTCGCTACAAGGTTCCCTAGGAACTAGGCTGGACATGAGTACAGCCTACCATCCGCAAACTGATGGCCAAAGTGAGAGAACTATTCAAATTTTGGAAGATATGTTGCGAGCCTGTGTGATAGACTTTGGAAAGGCAATGGATATTCATCTACCCCTTGTCGAGTTCTCCTACAATAATAGTTATCACACGAGCATAAAGGCTGCTCCATTTGAAGCCCTCTATGGCCGGAAGTGCAGATCCCCTCTGTGATGGGCTGAGGTGGGTGACACGTAGTTAGCTAAAGGACGAATTCCTGACAGTACTCTCATAGGTCCGGAAATCATTCGGGAAACGACACAGAAGATCGTTCAGATTCGTGAACAATTGAAAGCCTCTAGAGACCTAAAGAAAAGCTACGCAGACAAGAGAAGGAAACCTTCGGAATTCCAGGTTGGCGACCGTGTTCTATTGAAGGTCTCACCCTGGAAGGGCTTGATACGCTTCGGAAAGCGTGGAAATCTAAATCAAAGATGCGTAGGGCCTTTTGATATTCTCGCTAGAATCGGCCCTGTAGCTTACAAACTCAAACTACTCCGCAAACTTAGTAACGTACACCATACTTTCCACGTCTCGAACTTGAAAAACTGTATGTCCGACGAGACTCTTGTAATCCCACTCGACGAGATCGAGATCAACGAGAGCCTCAACTTCGTGGAAGAACCAGTAGAGATCATGGACCGAGAGGTCAAGCAACCAAAGCAAAGTCGTATCCCGATAGTAAAGGTTCGCTGGAATGTCAAGCGAGGACCTGAATTCACTTGGGAGCGCGAGGATCAAATGAAACTGAAATATCCTCATCTTTTTACTTAGTTATTTGTAATTACTTAATTGCTTAAACTCTAATTTTGGGACGGAATTCTCTCTAACGGGGGGATGATGTGACAACCCGAAATTTCGATCTTGTAAAGCCATTCAATTCAATCATCATTCAGGCTTGTTTCTGCTATCTTTTAGCATTGTTTAGGGTTTGTTTGAGTGTTCTAAACCTGGTACATTCAAGGATTGGGTGTTAGGAAGTATCTGCTAGAGTTCATTGTGCAACATTCAGCCGGAAAACTCCAAGTCTTGGAGTTTACGGCCGTAAACTAGAGATTACGGCCGTAAACTCTTGGCTGGCCATAAACTCCTCCCATATACATGATATTCCTTCATTTTTCACCACTTTTCACACTTTCAACTCAAGAAACTCGATTCTCTCTCAACTATCATCAAGAGTTTTCGTCTTGATCTTCAAATATGTAAGTGTTTCTTCCATTTGTTAGTTGATACCTTGCTTAATCTAGTGAAACCATATGATTTCATTCGTGAAATCATCTCTTTTGGTTAGATCTTCAAGAACACCAAGAACACACTAGTTCTTTGGACCGTGAACACCCCCTTCAAGCTTCAAAACGTAAGTATCCTTCCATATACTAGTTATCCTTTAGAAGCTCTTAACATACACCCTTGGAAACAACCATTTCCCAAGAACATAAGAGTTTACGGCCAAGAGCATCTCCCTTGGCCGTAAACTCTCCTCAATATCTTCATTGACCGTAAACTCCCATGGCCATAAACACCATGGCCGTAAATACCATGGCTGTAAAACACCTTTGTGTGACCGTGAACCCCTTTAATGCAATCATATGTGATTGTAACACTTCAATCCAAGTGTTTCCTAGTCCCTAAGGTGGTTCCCTAACACGATTAGTTGTTATATACACTAACTATATACATATATGTCATTATATGCTTAATAGGATCCGTTTGTGCTCGAGTCTTCACTTGACACGTAGCATCCAATATCGATCTTACATTCGAATCACTCACTACAAGTGAGTTCATACCCCTAATTTATCTTTTAAATGATTTTAAATGCTTTTATGGGGGGGGGGGGGGAATACAAGTAGAAAAATTATAGTTCTTATATCAATCACATGTGACTAATAACTATCAAACAAGTGGATTTCTTATATTTCAAAACTGTGTTATCAAACAAACTGCTTCAAATCGTCTTATAAACTCTTTTACATGTTAAACTATTTATCATTTTACAAAACTCTTTTTAAACTTATATATTGTCCAAATCATGTCTATATAGATATAGTTATATAAATAAGGTTGAAAGGGCATAGGACTGATAACTCGCCTTATTTCCTGTTCCTTGTTTGGTTGTGGACTTAGGGTATTCGGTTGTTTGTCCGAATGTCGTTTTAATATTAGTTATATATTATGTATATGTATATAGATATAAAATTTCTTCCATTCAATTCAATACCTTTGGGTAGCAAAGGTGTCCAAACATAATCAGTCATTCAAACAACTTTACTAGTAAACTATAATAGGTATAGTTTAGGAAGTCACTAGTTAGTATTTCTAGAACAATGAAACTTACAAGAGTCAGTTCAAACATACTATAATGAGAAACAGACAGAACATACTATACACTAGAACAGATAGTACATACTATATACTAGAAACAGAGAGAACATACTAAACTAATACAATAACAAGATAACATTTATGTGAGCCACTACTTCATGGCAGGACAATATACTATCGTATCACGTTTTGTAACCAGAGTCTCCTGGAGGGAGAGCATGAATTTGTGTATAGATCTATACGGGATTGACCATCCTACACCTTGCTGCTAGCTACAGTGGGACCTGCAGGTCTACGGGTGACGAATGTCATACCATTTCGACGTCTTTGATCGTCGTGTTTTACTAGTCAATCAAGTATGGTTATAATCTCATCACATTTTACCTTAATTAAACAAACAGGTTTAAGGTAGTTAGTACATCGGTAGTTACTTATACAATACTACAATACATACTTATTCCCATTACATTCATATTGTGATCTTCTCACATAAACGGTAATGTAAACTATATTTTGGTAATAATAGTCATACTTGGGAAAAACACTCACTTTTACAAAATAACAAACATACAAAATAGTCGGGTCTTCGTAGGAGACTACTTTAGTAGAAAATATAGGATTTTCTAGGAAGTATACAAACATTTACATTAAACACTTACAAACATTTTCAGCAAACATTGACAAACACTTTCTTCAAACTTATACAAACATTGACACTAAAATACTTATGAACTCACCAGATTTAATGCTGATCTACGCTTTCAAAATAACTTGTATTCTCATGTCACGAGTAGACAGGTACCGATGACCAGGTTTTGAGAAGACGGAGCATGTTCAAGACTTGTCTTTTATTTTTGATTCATATTTTGGTGTCTTTTAAACTACAGAACACACTTGTATTAAAATTATACTATTAATGCAATGGATGATGTTGTTGCTTGTTTTACTATTATGCATTGTTATGATACTGTACATGATGTCCTCCGCCCCCGAACGTTTCCGCCGTTCTGGTTTGGGGGTGCGACGCGGTAAGGATTTGGGATTGTGAAATGAGCATCATTGAAATGTTTTTCAATTGATCTATTTCACAAAGTCAGGACCATAGACAAACATAGTGTGAATGCTTGGAGCATGGAATAGCTATTGTTTTAATTCAAGTATTAAGTTGATAAATCGAAACATTATACAATGAATAATGAGTAATCAATATGGCCCTCAAACGTTTTGGGGCCATATAGGATTAGTATTATTCTTGTGTTTCACTTTGCATGTTTTGAGTTCCTGAATAACTAGGCTATTCAAACCATCCACATTCAATCATACTTTGGAAGTAGGTATTGAGGCAAAACTGTCATGAATGGGTATGTAGTTTGTCTAGGTGTTTTAGACACACCTGCAGTGTTCGTGAGTACTTCTGGAATAAGATTCGAGTATTGGATTCAACCCACGCTCATCTGAATCACTTCATGGATTTTATCACGAGTGATTGTGAGACGATAATATCTTATATTCTGGAAACGGAGACATGAGAGTTGTAGTTGCGAGTCGGTTGCACATCCATGTATGTAAACGCACCAGTAACTTGGTGTTATAAAACATATTGTTGTGTGTAATTTGGTGAGTAAGTACAAGCACGCATTTGGGTCGAAGTTTATCAGTTCCTTTTACCCCATGTGGATAAAAGCGACATCTGTGGGCTCCTCGATGATTTAGTGATGATACCCGAAGTGCTTGGCCAATCCTGTACTGATTTGATTTGTTCAATTAGTCGGACGTCATAAATCGGAAATCGGGAAACAACAGATGGACAGAGAGAATGATTATAATCCATGTCTCAGTCCATATGATATCTAGAATGGAGGAATATATGATCCCTTATCTAATGGACGCGTCATTGACTAGGTCAGAGTTCGACAACGGCTTTTAAGAGCTACGATTGATAGTCGGGTTGTGGAGTCATACTTGCAATAACAGTTATTAGACTTATCCAAGTAGGAGACTATTGAATTAGGTGTCTAAGCCCATAACTTTAATTGGTATGTACTTAACCCGAGAGTAGCATGGTCCATTTGGGTTGCATATCACGAGGACAATTTGATAGGATGGACTTTTGAGAAGAGGTTATTTATGATTTATTAATATATTATAAGTTCTAATATATTAATATGAATTCATATTATTTAATTTGTATTGATCAATAATTAATTTGGAATTCATTTTGTGATCAAAAGAGACTAATTAAATATATGGGGATTGATTTGGTAAATCATTCATTCTTATGGTGTGGGCCAATGATCCATGATTCTTTAGGTTGGGCTAAACCAATGTTACAACCCATGGATGATCCATGTGATTTAAACCCATGGAGCCTAAGGAATATGGAAGGTCATGCACATTTGGGTTTACATGGTGTAACCCTAATCTTGCCACACTATATAAGAAGCCCCTTAGCATCCAAAGTTAACTACTAGATAATCTAGTGTTCTTGGAGTCATAATAGCCGATTTGAGTGGAAGAAACTCTCTCAAAAGTCATCCGTTGTTCTAGGTGTGTTGTGATTCCATTTGAGGTGCAACACTTGGGGCACTAAGTTCTTAAAGGCCAAACTCAAGAAGTTCTACAAGATACAACCAATAGGTAACTCTATAAACCCCTTTTATGTTGATTATATCATTTTGTATGCTAGTTGTAGGCTTAATGCTTTGGAAACAATATTGCATGTATAATTAGAAAAAACATAGATCCAAAGCATTTACGGTTGTATGTGCACCATAGGATGTTGTAGTATGCTAAAACCCTTCAGTCTCAACTCCCACCTCTCGCAATACCGAGAAGCTCAATCAACACTGTTGGTTGCCTTATGCATGCAAGTTATACACAAAAATGGAATCATATAGAGTATCAAATGATGATTCTACCCTAAGTCCATAACCAAACATGGAACCAAGAATAAGGTTACATCGATCATTATAGGGCTATATGATCCTAATCGTATACAACTTTAAAAGCATTCACTTACCAATTAACCGAGACAAAATAAATTCCAAGTAATACATAACATCCAATCCTCCTAGGCTATACGGCATCACACAAATCAGGTAATTCTATCATGTGATTCCTGAAGGTATCCTTAACCCTAATCTAGCATGCAATTCACATATCAACCATACTGATCGTAATACATAGGTATGGGTAATTTGGGAACCACTTACTTGAGCTTGGCTGATTGCACACATCGCACCCCCTTTTTTTAGTAAAAATCTTGTTAGAAATTCAATTTCTTTTTCCTTTGAAAAGATTATTATTTCCTCAGTTTGAGTTCTGACACACCCGAAAGTGTGCCTGAATCCCTTAAACCAAGGCTCTGATACCGACTTGTAACAACCCAAAAACCGTGATAAAAAATTTCATTTAAAAATCCATAGTTTCAATCACAATATAGATCTAAGTCAATAACAGTGTACAATATCCAAAACATCAGAGTAATAGTATCTAAAAAGTGCGGAAATTATGAGGGGAGGATGTTGTGCTATCACGCTGGGCTCTTTCCTTTTGTACCGGAAGTACCTGAAAACATAAACATAAACTGTAAGCATAAAGCTTAGTGAGTTTCCCCAAAATATCACATACCAATCATATAAACTGGGCCTAGCCCTGGGGTATATTCCAACCTAATCATACAAACATATATATAACAGTCACATAACAGCTAGCATTCTACATAAAAGGATAATGGTACTACATTGGTGCCTTTGGCCCATGGATATAGTGACGAGACACACCTCAAAAACAGACGAAATAGTTGAACATGACACTACTCTGAATATCAGCTCTACCGGTCACATACTTAATGATAAATGATCAAACTCAACTATAATGCAAAATACCCAAAATACCCCTAGGTCAAACTTGGTCAAAAATTTGGTTAAATCGAAAGGCAAAAAGTCAGTTGAGTACGCCCATTGTACTTAGCTTGTATGCTTAGCGTACTCAATGCTTGACCAAAATTGGGTTATTAACCACGTACGCGCAACATACTCCAACGTACATCCAACATACGTGCCAACCAACTTCTCCATCTATTAAGAGTTTAATCCCTTAAGCCCTTACGTCTAAAATTCCAATCTACTCCTCAAATGATATCCTTAATCATAAAGTTTCCACATGGCTATTAGGTGCTCAATACCAAAAACCCTACCTTCTTAACTCATTAAGACATCCTAGTCCATGCATGGGGGGAAAATCAGGACCAAGATTACATTTTTATGATTCTAAATACTCCGAAACGTCTAAAAGGACAGCTCAAATGAATTAGAGTAACCCATACTCAAATACATCAAGCTTATGGGACCAAAATGAACACAATCCATGGCTAATCAATATCTAAGACAAACTTCATGAAGATAAGAGCTTTTTACCTCCAAGTGGTGCAAAATGATGATTTGTTTCTGGATCCAAAATCCTTCAAACTTCCAAAATGCTTTCCTTTCCTTCTTCTTCCTCTTAGAACACCAAAACACGCATTAATGACTCAAGAATGCTCTTAAAATGGATTATGGCAAGGGTCTATATGAGGGATGGAGGCTAATAAATGAAAGGGTATTGAGGCTATAAAGGTGTTTAAATAGTGAACAAACCCTAAATATTAGGTTTTTGATCCAGACCACGTACGCCCAACGTACGAGAAGTACGCCCATCATATGTGATGAGGTACATTTCCTTCAAAATTCCACAAGGGGCCAATTTGAAATCAATTTACACATCAAGGGTATAAATGGAAATACGTGAATAATAAGATGTTACAGAATGGTTAGAAATTCTGTTTTTCCAGTTATCAGTAAGATAATTAGGGTCGAAAGGGTTTCGTTCGGTTTGGATTGCAAATTGGAGTCTCTTATGGATCTAGGATGGGATAATTTTTTATGTGTGGAAGTCAGACAAGGTTTTGGGTTTTCAGATTTCTGGCAGAGTAGTGATGGTTACTCGTCATTGGTTAAAGTTAGTAGGTCAGGGATTCATTATATGCCATGGTTTGTGAGTTCCACTGAGTTGGTTTTGATTATAGTATTTTGAAGGTAGTCGTCTGTATGAGTCGACTTCTTAGTTCGAATCGGGATTCTAGAAGATTTGTTTGAATAGTGTGGGGAGCCTCGGAGGTGGTAAGGACTGATTTCGGGGATAAAATCTAATTTAAGTGGGGGAGAGTTGTAACACCCATGTTTCAGATTTGTTAAGCTTACTTTTATCAGGGACCGAAAATGAAATTTTAGGGGAAACCCTATGCCACGACGTGGTGCAAGGACATCCATGACGTGACACTGATTAAATGGATCGCATGTCTTAGTGAGCCACCACGGCGTGGCCAAGGATGGCCATAGCGTGGCAGTTGTTCTGGCCTAACCCATTATTCTTTTATGGTTTGCTTCGTATTTAAACCCCTCTAAGCCATTTCTAGGGTTCATTACCAGCCTCCAACACCCTTGTACCTCAGAGAAACCCTAACTCTCATCCCCTTGGTGATTTGTGACCTTTTTGGAGCATTGTTGGCTTGAAGAAAAAGAGAAGAAGAAGAAGAAGGTGCTCTATTGGTGGAATTTGCAAGGAATCAATGTCATTAACATCTCTCATAGCTTCTGGACCTTTGTAAGTTTTAAATGCTCAATCTTAATGGCTTAAAGTGTTTAGATCTAGGTTATTGTCCAATGTTCTTCATGTTTGAGCAAGTTTGGAAGGAAGGAACTCATAAAGTTGGAACTTTATGACTCTCTTGAGTCCCAAGAGCAATATATGCTGTAGATCTAGACTTTGGATGGAGTTTTTAATACTTGCATAAGTTTTTGGGCATTTTTAGCTTATCATGACCTAAATTAGATTCTAGACATGTTTTGGATATGTACGTCTATAAAGCTTCCACCTTTATGATAGATCTGGTATTATAGACCCTACTGGAGTGGGTGGGTTAAGGACTTTTCCAAGTTATGAGCTTAATGGTTAAGACATTGTGGTATTTGGTTTTATTTGGGCCTAGGGTTGGAGATCTTGATCTATTTGGGTGTCTAAATGGATAAAGTTGGAAACTTTATCCATTTAGACCATGGAATGAACCAAATCTGAGCTTTGGAGCTCTTGGAATTGAAGGAAATAGCTTAATCCATTAAGCTATTGAAATTCCAGCGCCCACAATGTGGCTATAGGTCGCCACGGCGTGGCGACTCGGAATTGTCCGTCTGATCGATTTTATAAGGGCCACGACGTGGCCAAGGAAGGCCACGACGTGGCAGTTGACAAAAGTCAACATTGGCAGTTGACTTTTGACATAGGTTGGGTTTTGGTTAAAATGGCTGGTTTTAATGTGTAGACTAAGATTGGACCTTGTATGATGTGTTAGGAGTGTTGTATCAGTGGTTGCAAGGCTTGGAGCTGTGGTTTAGCTGATTCATGAGTCAGGAGAGTATCATCACTATACTATGCAGGATGCTAGTTGTCTTTGTGATATTTTCATGGAAGACCTCGGGGGCAGCCCGAGGTATTTGATGCGAACATGCAACCCCAATTTTTCCAATATATGTTTCTCTAATTGAACATACAATATTTGATCAACTATTGGGAAACCCTAGGAACCCTATGTTATTTCAAAATCTACAATAAAGGTTAGTAATCATACCTTTAATTGTTATGTACTAATAACAATGTGAATCCAAGAGTTCTTGAAGCTTGAGAGCAAGTGTCACAAGTGTAACATCTCTAATGGCTCACACCCAAACTAGGCAAGAGGATGAGAGAGGAGAGAAGAGGATATGGATTGAGAAATTCGGCTTCTTCTCTAGGGTTTCTTGTAGCCGAAATTATGAAGGGGTACAACCCTTTATATAGGTGAGGTAGCTTAGATCCAAAGCTACGGTTTAAGGAGGAAACCCTAATCCCTTAACTTAAGGACTAAGGAGCCCATAGACTTCCCATCCAAGGCCTTTGGACGGAAATTCTAGGTCCTTCCTAGAAGTTTTCTTCCAACCCTTCTAGGGAGGTTCTAGAGCCTATTTCCCCAACTATCAATAATTGCTAAACAGCCCCTGCACTTTTAATTAATACAATTAATCCTAAAATTAATTTCAATTAATTTCTGATTAACTATTAATTAAATAATATGATTTCTAATTAATATATTATTTTCATAATACATTAATAAATCATTTACTTCAATTTATTATTCAAATAATAAATATAACATCTCTCTCCAAAATTCATCTTGTCTAGTTGCTAGTATGAGGGCAACCCAAAAGGATTGTGCTACTATCAATTCAAGTACATACCAATTATAGTTATGGTCTTAGACACCTAATCCAATAATGTCCCACTTGGATAAGTCTAATAACTATAATTACCAGCATGACTTTAAAAATTGATTAGCAAATTGTAGCTCTCAAAGCCACTGTCGAACTCTGACCTAGTCAGTTACGTGTCCTAAGATAAATGATCATATAATCCTCCATTCTGCAATATATCATGTGGACAAATGACATGGAACAGAATCATTCTCATTGTCCACCTTTTTGTTTCCCGATTTCTAATTTGTAATGACAAAGAACTACTAATCGAACACATCAATTTAGTCCTGGCCGGGCTCGACACTATAATTCAACACCAAATCATCGAGGGGCCAAAGATATCGCTTTTGCCGTTAGGGAAAAAGGAACAATTAAACTTTGACTTATATGCTTGCACTATTTACTCATCAAATCATGCACAACAATGTGTTTTATAACATCAAGTTACTGATGCGTTTACATATTATCAATGCACAACCAACTCGTAAACAACAACTCATATATCTCCGTTTAAAGATTATACAAAATTATCATCTCAGAATTACTTGTGATAAAATTCCATGAAGTAATTCTCTGAGCGTGGGTTAATCCAATACTTAAATTCTCCATTTCAAAAGTACTCATGAACACTGCAGCAAACCATTGATATGTCTAATCCCTTAGACAATCTACAATCTGATTCATGATAGTCTTAGTTCACTACTTACTCCCAAAGTATGATCGACTTTGGATGTTTGAATAATACGATTATTCGGGAAGTAAAACATGCAAAATGAAACACGATAATAAACAATTGACAAATGACAGTAAACAATACTCATAAATAAATCACCATTATTTAACCATCGAATGTCAATTACATTTATTTTGTTACAAGTTTCAAAATATTTATCTAATTACTAAAACTAATATCATCCTTCAAACCAATGTTCCTTGCATGTTGAACACGCATAATCCTACTCAGACCCTTTGTGAGGGGATCTGCAGGATTCTCTTATGATGATACCCACTTTACGACTAGGTGTCCTTCTTCTACCCTATGTATGATAAAATGGTATTTTCTGTCGATATGTCTCAATCAACCATGATCTCTCGGTTCCTTTGTCAAGGAAACCGCTCCTTCATTATCACAGAAAATCTCCATTGGCTCCTTATGGCTGGCACAACTCCAAGGTCTCCGTTGAAGTTCTTCAACCATATAGCATCCTTCGATTCTTCGCTTGCAGCTATGTATTTTGACTCACAAGTAGAATTATCCACCGTTTCCTGCTGGGAAATTTTCCAAGTTACCGCTCCTCCATTAACGGTAAACACCCAGCCAGATTTAGAACGAAAGTTGTCACTGTCTGTCTGAAAGCTGGCATCGCTATACCCAGTTACTCTTAATTTATCACTGCCACCAAGCACAAGGACTCAGTCCTTAGTTCTTCGCAGATACTTAAGAATATTCTTGACCGCTATCTAATGAGCTCTACCCAGATTTCCCTGAAATCGACTAACCATGCTCAAAGCAAAAGCCACGTCAGGGAAAGTACATGTCATAGCATACATGATCGATCCAACGACGCAACATATGGAACTCGACTCATCTCTGCTATCTCTGCATCAGTACTCAGACGTTGAGTCTTACTCAGTTTGGTATTACTATGGATAGGCAACTTTCCTTTCTTGGAATTCTCCATGCTAAAACGTTTTAGCACCTTATCCAAATACGTACTTTGACTAAGTCCAATTAGTCTTTTACTCCTGTTTCTCAAAATGCTTATTCCCACAATATAAGCAGCCTCTCCCAGATCCTTCATAGCGAAACACTTTCCAAGCCAAGACTTAACCTCTTGCAAAGTTGGAATGTCGTTTCCTATAAGAAGTATGTCATCGATATATAATACCAGGAAGGTAATTATACTCCTACTAGCTTTGACATATACACAAGATTCATCTTCACTTCTAGAGAAGCCAAACTCTTTAACTTTCTCGTCAAAGCAAAGATTCCATCTGCGAGAAGCTTGTTTCAATCCATAGATTGATTTCTCAAGCTTACACACTCTATTGGGGTACTCCGCATCCACAAAACCCTCTGGATGACTCATGAAAACATCCTCAGCCAACTTCCCATTAAGGAAAGCGGTTTTGACATCCATCTACCAAATCTCATAATCATGAAACGCATATGGCTAGCATTACCCTAATAGATTTAATCTTAGCTACTGGTGAGAAGGTCTCATCATAGTCAACCCCTGGGGTTTGAGTAAAGCCCTTCTCAACCAGTCGAGCTTTGAAAGTGTATACCTTTCCATCCATGTCGGTCTTCTTCTTGAAGATCCATTTGCACCCAACTGTCTTACAACCTGTTACATTATCAACCAAATTCCAAACTTGGTTGTCATACATGGACTTGATCTTGCTGTCCATTGCCTCTTTCTACTTGGCAGACTCAAGGCCCGCCATAGCTTCCTTGTAGTTAGAAGGTTCGTCCAAATATACCAGTGTACTATCACTGATAAATGTATCACCATCTGTAGTAATATGGAAACCATGTCATTCAAACTCTACTGGAACGCCTGAGAGGTAATGACTCGTCAATTGGTTCAACTGGAATTTCTTCCTCGGGTTGAGCGCTAGCATTAGAGGTTCCTTCATCGTTTGACTCTTGAATTTCTTTAAGATCAGTTGTACTCCCACTGCTATCTTTGGATATGAACTCTTTCTCGCAAAAGACTCCCCTTCGTGCTACGAAGACCACGTTGTCACTAGGTCTGTAGAACAAATATCCAAAGGACTTTTGTGGGTAGCCGATGAAAATACATCTCTCACTTCGAGGTTCAAGCTTGACATGAGTCTCTCATCTAACGAAAGCTTCATAACCCCAAACCTTGATATGTGCCAACGAGGGAACCTTCCCTGTCCACATCTCGTGAGCTGTTTTGGAAACCTTCTTTGTTGGGGCAAGATTCAGAATGTGGGCAACACTTTCTAAGGAATACCCCCATAATTAGATTGGAAGTAAAGCTCGACTCATCATGGAACGAACCATGTCTAACAAGGTCCGATTACTCCTCTCAGCCACACCATTAAGTTGTGGTATCCTAAGAGGTGTAAATTGTGAAACTATTCCACATTCCTTAAGGTAGTCATGGAACTTGATACTAAGATACTCACCACCTCTATCGGATCTGAGCATCTTGATCTTCCTGCCCAATTGATTCTCGACTTCTTGTTTGAACTCTTTGAACTTTTCAAAGGTTTCCGACTTATGCTTGATTAAGTAGATATAACCATATCTGCTATAATCATCAGTAAAAGTCACATAGAATAGATTTGCATCCCTTGTGGTGGATTTGAAGGGCCCACACACATATGTGTGTATGAGATCCAATAATCCTTCACCTCTTTCACAAGAACCAGTGAAAGGTAATTTTGTCATCTTTCCAAGTAAACAAGACTCGCACGTATCACCTGACCTTAAGTCAAATGATTCCAACACTCCATCCTTTTAGAGTTGGGCAATGTGTTTCTTGTTGACATGTCCAAGATGACAATTCCACAAGCATTCCTTGTAAAAACCATTAGACGGGTCAATTTGTAAAACACTATTTCCTAAATTGTCTACAACCATCACAGTTTCATACACGCCATCACAAGGTAATGCTTCAAAGTAAAATACACCATTTTTATAAGCATAAATAGATCCATTCTCATTGTCAAAATAATATATAAAACCTTGTCTATATAAAGCATGAATTTAAATGATATTTCGTGTCATTTCTAAATAGTAACAACAATTATTCAAATCTAAACACAACCACTACTAAGCACTAAGTTATAAACTCCAATCTTGGTAACAGGTGGCGATCACCTATTGCCCATGATCAAGTTCATTCTCCCATGCTCCACATCCTCACTTCTTCTTAGCCCCTGCAAATCAGAACAAATGTGGAAACTACATCCTGTATCAAGGACCCAAGAACGATAATGTGATGAGTTTTTAGATAAGATAGTGTAAATACCTGTCGAGGTTGGCTTCACTTTGCCATCCTCAATATCCTACAAGTATTTTGGGAAGCTTCGTTTCCAATGCCCTTTATCATGGCAGTAGAAGCAAACAACTTCTTTGGGTTCGGAGGCAGGGGGAGCGTCAGAACTGGACTTGCCTTTAGGTCCATTGCTGGATGACCTGGCTTGGGACTTTCCCTTCTAATTATGTTTGGGAGGAACTTTACTCTTCTTCCCCTTTCCTTGCCTAATGTCCAAGATAGGAGCAGCATCAGCAGGAGTGGAGGCAACACTTTTTCCCTTCAGTCCACTTTTGGTTGTTCGCAGCAGGTTCTGAAGTTGAGCCAATGTGGTCTTTTGGTTGTTGAGATGATAAATCATGATGAACTTATCATAACAACTGGGCAATGAGTGCAAGACTATATCAATAGCCAATTCCTCATTAAAGTTCACATTAAGCTTCAGCAAGCGTTCCACGTATCGCTGCATTCGTTACACGTAGCTACTGACATACTCTCCGTCTTTTATATTGCTGGTGATGGGGGGGACTTTACTACCTCGTATTTTTCTTGACGTGCTCGTTGGTGGTACTTTTCCACCACGTCCTTGTTCATATCATACGACCAGTAATCATCATAGAACCTCTGCATTTCAGGAGTCATAGTCTGTCAAACCGCCAAACCAAGATGGCAGAAACGTCTGGGGGTGGATGACTTCATGAATCGTACCACAACAATATGTATAATAGTGATCAAAGAAAAACACAACCATCATAAATATAATTGAAAAAGTTACATTGTTGTAAGATTTGCATGTTTCCAAATCAATTACAATATGATGATAAAAAGATTTGTTTGACGCCTTAACATCCCATCCTCAAAAGCTTGTAATTACCTGCTTTAATGATTTCCTGATAATACAAGTAGTTTTGAAAAGTGTCAACAATTAAGTTGGTGAGTTCATAAGAGTTTGTATGAAGAATTGTAAGTCTTTCCTTATAAAATGATAGTGTTCATTTCCAGAAAATCCAATATTTTCCTTAAAAATGGGTGTAGTCTTAAAAACCCTAAGACCGAAATGTACAAGTACTTTAATACTTAAAATAGTAATATGTAGTTTTAATCTTATTTAAAACCATTTGAATGTATGTTTCCCCGTAAACTAAATGTATCGTTGGTTCCCCATGTGAGTTATTATAACCATGCTAAAACATAGATGGCCTGTTACGATGTTCTTCAGGCGTCGGAATGTTAGACATTTGTCACCCCAGACCTGCCGGTCTAGCTGTTGCAAGCAGCTTAGGTGCGGGATTGTCAGTCCCATATAGATCTATACACAAGTATCACGATATCTTACGGGAGATTCTGGTTATAATACAGGACTTTTGTAGGTACTCCGGTAGGAACGATGAAGACTTTGACTCAAAAAAATTGATCCAACACGTTTACGTTTTGTTGTAGTGAAAACCTTTGTATGTATAACTATCACTTTTCCGTGATAATAAAATAGTATAAAATAATTATATAGATCTTTTATATAATTATTCGTCTTGTTCAAAAATGTCGCAATAGTGTTAATGTCCCATAAACTATACTTATTATAGTTTATTATAATATTTGATTTGTACCCATTTATATATATATATATATATATATATATATATATATATATATATATATATATATATATATATATATATATATATATATATATATATATATATATATATATATAGAGAGAGAGAGAGAGAGAGAGAGAGAGGCTAGCATGCTTAGATATTCATAAATAACAAGTATTTTACATCTAGCACCAATAGGTGAGTCCTTAGTATGAAAATGTCCATTTTTCTAGCTTTTGACTTTTAACGTCACAAACGGTAAATAGTGAAATAAAACTATGTAAAAACATATTTTTATTTTTTTGTGATATTTAAGTCAAGTTAACTTTATATGTTTTAAACAAGATATTTTTGGTCAAAACCCACAAAAATGGTACCATAACCTAGTTATGATCATTTTTGTTAGAAAATCCACTTTTACATAAAATGATAGATTTTTAAATTTTTCTTTTTATAAGACTAAATCTTTGGAAATTTTAACTAGTTTCAAGGAATATGTTCCAAATAACATATTTTGTTTTGTATCCCACAAAAATGGTGTAATAACTTGGTTTAACCATTTTTGCTAGAAAAGTCATATTAGGTGTAACACCCGTTCCAGGTATTATTTAATTTTCTAAGTTTTAGGGTTTTACTGCAGGGACTCGACGAGTTGGGAGCTCTGACTCGTCAAGTAGAGAACATTTCAAGGACGCAGGATCTAAAACCTACTTGACGAGTTGGAAGGCCAACTTGACGAGTAGGTGTTGTAATGGAAAAACCCTAATTTTTGGGTTTGCACCCTATATAATCTCCTTAAGAACCTTGAGGCTGACCTTCCATCAGCCTCCAAACCCTAAGAACGTCTGTGCTAAACCCTAATCCTCATTCTCTTTCATTTTGTGAGTTAGAGTGACTTGTGGAGCTGAAGAAGAAGGAGATAGTGAGAAGGAGGAGAAGATCCAGCAAACCAAGCCCTCATTCTTGAACTTGACCATCTTGTGGACTGTTGTAAGCTTTCAAGATTCGATTTTTATCTTAGAATATGGCTAGATCTTGAGTTTACTCTTCATTTCCTATCATTCTTGTTGATTGCATGCATGGGGTTCATAAAGTTTGCAACTTTCTGGATCTCCAGGGCAAAATGGTCCCAAGGTGGGCTAGATCTAGCTTTTGGTCAAGCAAGGATGCCATGTAAGGGTTTTTAGAGTATGGTTCCCCTTTTTGGCCATTTTGACTTAAAGACATGCATTGGACATGCATGTCCATAAAGCCTCCATCTTTAGAACATTTTGAGGACTAGAAACTCTTATGGAAAGGAGGGATTCCAGATCCCTAGAGTCTTGGACCACATGGCAAAGCTTTTGAGCTTTCCAACCTTTGATAAGGGCCTCAGAGCATTCAGAGTGGTTCTAGAGGGTAAAGTTGGAAACTTTATCGTCCTAGACACCTTAGGGTTTCAGATCTAAGCCCAGGAGTCCCTGCATTCGGTGTATCATCATAATTAGCAAACAGGGAGGGGACTCGACGAGTTGCCCTGGCAACTCGACGAGTCGGATTGGGTTTCCCCGTCTACTGGATATCAAGTGAACTCGTCGAGTTGATGAAATAACTCGGCGAGTTGATGAAACAACTCGGCGAGTTGGCTAGGGTTTGTTTAGGTTTTCTGGACTCTGTAGGAACTCGAAGAGTTGCTAGATGCACTCGACGAGTTGGGGTCAACATGGACTGTTGACCTTGACTTTGACTAGGGTTGACTTTGAGGGTAATTATGGGATTATGACAATTTAATCTTATGATGCTTATAGGAAGTTGAGTTGGAGCTGTGCGTTTGGACTTATTGGATCTTATCTTGTCAGCACAACATTCGTGAGAGGTGTGACTTCTCACCATACCAATGGGTCTAAGGCACCAAGGCCGACCCATTTTATGTTATGTGGATTGTTGATTGATTATGCGTTATGTTAGTATGACATTTGCATGGAAGACCCCGGGGGGTTCCCGTGGCAGTAGTTTGAGACCACGTGGGGGTTCCCGTGGCATTTGGTGTAAGACCTTGGAGGGTTTCCATGGCATCCTAGTATATCTGCATGTATAGTTTACATTATGTCTTGTTTGGTAGTGAAGACCTTGTGGGGGTTCCCAAGGCAGGAAGACCATGTGGGGGTTCCCATGGCAGGCAGTTAAGACCACGTGGGGGTTCCAGTGGCACTAGGTGTAAGACCTTGGAGGGTTTTCATGGCTTCCTTATATGTTGTATGCAGGGCTTATGTGATATGTGTAGCTTTTATAGCTAATGTGATATGTGTTATGTGGATTGTGTGTGGGGTATGCTCTGGGGGACTCACTAAGCATTAGCTTACACATTGTGGATTTGTTTCAGGTACTTCTGAGCCCAAGGGCAAGGGCAAGGCTTGATGGCGCACGTGCACTCTCTTAGGCACTTTTATGGGACACTCTGATGAAAGGTTGTAGATGGGTTGTTACATTAGGTTCATAAAAACTTTTGAAAAATTGGGTTGTTACATTAGGTTCATAAAAACCCTAGTTTTTATAGTTTTGTGTTTATAACTTTTCCTTAAGAACATATAGCATGTTTATACTTGTTTTTCATAGTTTTGTATTTTAAACCAAATTTTACATCTAAATGTTCATAATTCTAGGTAATAACATTATTTCATGTATTTAGCACCTTTACACATCATATAAGTAAGCATGCATAACAGCTTGTATATTTATACAAGTTTACTTGTATTCTCCCCCTAAAACATGGAAAAATAAAAAATGAAGAGGTATGAACTCATTTTATGTGTGTTTTATTGGTGGATGAAAGGTTGTAGATGGAAATATTCAAGTTAGGAAGACTTGAAGATTTGAAGATCCTATGAATAGTAACACATGATAATGTGTATAAATGGATTGAAACTAGTTTATGAGTGTGTAGAATAACTAGATTATGAAGGAAATACATACCAAAAACTCAAGAACCACTTGGAAGATTTTAGCTATGGAAGATGAAAGCTCTTTCTTGAAGAAGAAGTTGAAAAATGAAGAGAATGGTGGTGAAGAAAGGCCTTTCCGTCGTAAGTATAAGAGAGAGGGGGAAGGAGGGTGGGGAGTAGGTAGGGTGGGTTATGGGGGTGGTATAGGGGGACATGGATTGTAACGCTTGATTCAGGTATCATTTATTTCTCAACATTTTAGGGTTTTGTGTTGGAACTCGATTGGGGAGCTCCAAGTCATCGTGTAGGGATATTTTTGGACGCGGGATTTAAGGATCTACTCGACGAGTTGGAAGGCCCCAACTCGACGAGTAGACGTTGGGGATGAAAACCCTAATTTTTCGGGCATTGTACCCTATTTAAAGGACTTTACTTCTAGGGTTGGCCTCCTTTCCAGCCTCCCTTACCTAGAAGAAACCCTAGATCATTTTCCCCACTTGTTCATTGAGTTTTGAGAGTTTGGGAGTGATTCTTGAAGGAAGTCTTAAGGAGAGAAGTAGCAAGCTTGGAGGAGTGATCTTGGATCCAAAAACTCTACATCAAAGGCTGCATCTTGGAGGAATAAAGTCATAACCTTGACTTGTAGCTTATTAGATCTCATCTTTTGTAGTTTAGGGCTTGGTTTTGGGACTTTGGCTTGGATGTCCAAAGAAAAGAGGTTTCCAGAGGTTGAGGGTGTAGATATGGCCTCTATAAGACCTCTAGAGGAATAAAGTTACAAACTTTAATAGCCTTCATGTCCCATTCATGCAATATGTCCACTATGATGCCTAAAATGGACCTTGGAGAGTGTCTCAAGCATGCATGGACGTAAAGTTAGAAACTTTACGTGATTTGTCCACCTTTGGACATCAGATCTGTGTTTCGGGATGATGGGATGAGAGTTTAAGGGCTTAATAAGTCAAGACCTTCCTTAAAGGAACTAGGGTTTGGGTTTAGAGCTTAGTAGATGATCCTTGGGGGTAAAGTTGGAAACTTTACCCTTCTAGACATCTCTATTGAGGGGGATCTGAAGTTTGGAACCTTTAGACTCAAGAAAAAGGGCTTAATGCATTAAGTGGGTTGGCAGACTGAAGAAATCGACGACTTCATAGGTGAACTCGACGAGTTGGGTTGGGGTTATCCCGATTCTGTTGGAAAACAGAGGAACTCGACGAGTTGCAGGAAAACTCGACGAGTTGGATCGCAATATCGCGATTTTGACTTTGGGGTGGACTCGACGAGTTGATGGGTAACTCGACGAGTTAGGTCAACTTGGAGCGTTGACTTTGACTTTGACCAGGGTTGACTTTTAAGGGATCGAAGGGTTGAGTTGTATCTAAGGAGTTGTTTATGATTAGGGAATTGACAGAGCTGATACTCGGAGCTTGGACCTATTCAACTACAGTTAGCACTTGAGGTGAGTCTCCTCACCATACCAATGGGTCGAAGGTACTAAGGCCGGCTCATTCAGTTAGTTGTGATGATTATCGTGGAATCATTATTGATATGCCTAGTATGTATGTATGTGAAATTTCTAGTACCTTATTGGTTAGACATGGAAGACCCCGGGGGGAGCCCGTGGCAGTTGGATATCAGGCCATGGGGGGAGCCCATGGAATTCCAGGTAAAGACCATGGGGGGATCCCATGACATATAGGTATAAGACCCTGGGGGGAGCCCACGACATCCTGGAGTAAGACCCTGGAGGGAGTCCACGACATCCCGATATGTTTTTATGCATGGCTTATGTGATTGATATGGTTATGTGATTATGTGGATTATGTGGGGTATGCTCTGGGGAACTCACTAAGCATTAGCTTACAGTTTTGTAACATCCAGACTCCCAGGTATATATTTAAATGTGTATTATATTCATATATATATGGAAACTCGACGAGTTGGAGGCCCCAAATCGTCAAGTAAAGACTGAGATTGGCCGCGTGGTTTTAGAGCCAACTCGACAAGTTGGTGGACCGAACTCGAAGAGTTGGATCTGAGTGAGAAAACCCTAATTTTTAGGGTTTGCACCCTATTTAAAGGACCTTAAGTCCTTTACCCCACCTCCATCATCACCTTATCACCCAGAGACAATCCATAATCGAGCTATTTTCCATCTTAAGAGTGTGTAAGGCTAAGAGTGTGTGTTTTTGGTTCATTCCTTGAAGAAACTTGAGGAGTAAAGGGCTTGGAACAAGAATGAGTCTTTAGATCCGGCATCCACTCAGTAGTAGCAGTCATTTGAAGGTAAAAAGTTGTTACCTTGATCACTTGTTTGTTAGATCTCTCCATTAGAGAGTTTCTGGGCATTTCTAGCTTCTTCTTGAGTCATTATTGGTTTTGAGCATGCTTTGAAGCTAAGACTTTAGATCTGGACACTATTAGGCCCTTTAGGCCTAAAGACTCAAGCTTTGGCCAATCTTCATGCCTTAAACCCCTTGTTGAGCCTTATTTTTGAAAATTTAGCCCCTAAATGCCATGCATGGACGTAAAGCTTGCAGCTTTACATGGTTCTCAGCCTTAGAAGGCTAGATCTAGAGTTTAGGGCCTTAGTCTCGCTTAAAAGCGTCTGAATGAACTCGACGAGTTGGTGAGCCAACTCGACGAGTTGGTTAGGGTTTTTCCCCGATATTCTGGACTGTGCAAACTCGACTAGTTGGTGTGACAACTCGGCGAGTTGACTCGGATATTCCTGATTTTTTCCTGAGAACAGAAGGAACCCGACGATTCGCATAGATGCACTCGACGAGTTGAGTCAACATGGACCGTTGACTTGAGTGTTGACTTCCGTTGACTTTTTAGAGTTTGGTCAAGTTGTGGACTTTGGAGACCATGGAGGGGTTAAATGGTCTTTCACCCTTTTATGAGATTTAGTATAGGAGTTAGCTTAACATATTTGGGGTTGTTAATATAAATTTTTAATTAGAGATGAATGTGAAATATGTAGGCGGAGTCTAGCTCGGCATTTGAGTACGAGACATACTTACTTTGCTTACAAGGTGAGTCTTCTCACTATACTTACCTGAGTGGTATTCACTGTGGGACCGTATGGTCTTATTTGTGATTTAGACTGGAGGGTCTTATGTGCTTATACTGAGATATGAGATATTATCCATTTTGTCTTTGTGATTTATGTTGTATATTATTCTGTGCTTTTATTGAGATAGGACCAGAGGGTCCTAACCGAGCCGTGAGACCGGAGGGTCTCCACTGAGAGACGTGACCGGAGGGTCCTTATCGAGATATATCCATGAGAGGCTAATTATTTTGTGTTTGGTATTTTGGGGAACTCACTAAGCTTTGTGCTTACAGTGTTGTGTGAAATATGTTTCAGGTACATCTCAGGATCGCGCGAAGGCGCCGGCATGATTATACACACCAGTTTATTGTTTTATATTTTGAGGATTCTAGGATATGAGTCAAACAGTTTTTGTGATTGTGTTTTGAGACAATTATGATTTGAGTATGAGATGTTAAACCGTGTTTTGTGTGAAATTAAAAATGAAAACTTTATTTGAAAATTTAGAGTGTTACAAGTTGGTATCAGAGCCTTGGTTTGAGGGATTTGGATGTACCCTCGGGTATGTCTGGACTCAAACTGAGGATTTGAGAAATTTTTGTAAAAAGAAATGATTTTCTAAACGAGCAAAAGATTTAAAGAGGAAACGAGATGGGCATTGTGTACAATCAGTCAGAGCCCAAACGGTGATTTCCCAAAATACCCTTATTTGTTTATATTATGAGATGAGATATTAGAGCTGCATGTTGGATGGTAGTCTAGGTATTTCAAGGATTTAGAGCTACAGTTGCTTGATTCATGATACCTTAGCCTAGGAGGATACTATTGATTGACATTATCTGCTATTTGCTCTGTGTGTGTGCTGAGTAGGGGTACATGGCAGGAAGTCTTTGAGAGATAGTTTTGAGTCAAGGAGTAATCTAGGAGGGATACCTAGATGTTCATATAAGGAATCTACTGAGAGAGTAGTTTGATATCCGTGAGGGATAGAGTACTTGTGAATTAGGATCCTTGGAGGAGGACTTGGGACAACTTCGGATTGGTGTGGAAGGTAGTATTGGGCCCGTACTACTGAAAGCACCGGATCTGTATGCAACCCAAGTAAGAACCTTAGGATACTAAGGATAATGTAGGGGTGGAAAATTGTGTGTGCGCTTTAGCCAGTCCCTGATGATTTCTGTGTTTGTGTTTCAGAGAGACTATGGTGATTACTCGCAGCAACCCCCCGGGGGGGAGTACCAGTGACGAGGAGATCCGCAGGATCATTGCTGAGGATGTGGCCGCAACTATCAGGGAGGCCATTCCAGAGATGTTCGGGTCTATTAAGACCACGTTGATGGAGACTTTTCATGAGCGCTATGCTGCTGTCGCGGAGGTTGGCGCTGCTGCAGCCCTTGCAGCTGCGAGGCCAAAGAGGGTGATTCGTTGTTGCTCCGAGAGTTCAGCAACACGAAGCCACCAGAGTTCGACGGTACCCAGGACCCGATTTCTGCTATGAGATGGATTTCTGATACCGAGGGATGCTTCTATACTTGTTCATGCCCTGAGGACCTGAAGGTCCAATTTGCGCCGAACCAGCTTCGCTTGGGAGCGAAGGACTGGTGGAGGTTTGTAACGACTGATTATTCTCTTGCAGACCATGCAACAGTGATTTGGGCGAGGTTCACCCAGTTATTCCGAGATGAGTACGTTCCCCAGATGGAGAGGGAACGATTGGCCCAGGGGTTTTTTGTCTCTCAAGCAGAAGACAGAAACAATGACAAAGATTGTGAGGATGTTTCATGAGAGGGCGTTGTTCTGCCCTGAGCACGTGTCTACGGAGCAGGCACGTGTGAGCCGGTACTTGAGCATTTTGAGGCGAGATATTCGGGAGTTCGTGGCGAACTCATCATATCGGACATTAGCTAAGCTGCAGACCAATACCAGGATGAGGGAGATTGGCTAAGCTTCAGACTAGAGAGGAGGGAGAGTCTCAGGGTAGAGACAGGAGACTAGTGCAGTCGCAGCCGGTGACCAAGAGGGCTAAGCCCGCTGATACGAGAGCAGGAGGCCAGAAGGGCCGCACTTGTGGCAAGTGCGGCAAGAGTCATGAGGGATCTTGCCGAGTAGGGATTTGCTACAAATATGGCAAGGAGGGGCATATGGAGAAGGACTGCCCCAAGGGATTTTCGGTTTGCTTTCATTGCAACCAGACTGACCACCGGAAGGCCGAGTGTCCTCATCTCACTCAGGGATCAGCCCAAGCTTCTGCTTCTACTGCTTTTCACGTTACTAATGGACGGTCGGGGAAGGCCGAGGCTCTGAGAGCTTGTGGGAGAGCTTTCCAGCTGATTGCGGAGGAGTTCCGCGTAGCTCCTGACGTTATTGCTGGTATGTCTCTCCTTATTCATGTTATTTTGAGATTTGTTATGCTTATACTATGTTTTATATAGGTACTTTTCTTGTGAATTCTGTGCTTGCCGTGGTGTTGTTTGACTCGGGTGCGAGTCGATCCTTCATGTCTTTATCCTTTAGTCATCTCATTAGTGTTAGACACGAGGTTTTGGGTCGACCGCTGAGGGTTTCCATAGCCGACGAGCATGCGGTTTTTGCCACTGATGTATTTTGGGGATTTGTTTTAGAGAATTTTGGTGTTGAGCATCTGATAGATCTGGTGCCGATAGCGATGGGAGATGTCTGTGTCATAGTAGGCATGGATTGGTTAAGCCGGTTTGGAGTCGTGATTGATTGCGAACGTCAAATGGTGATGGTACGAGACCCTAGTGGGGGAGTGCTTACGGTCTATGGCGAGGGGACTAGATCGGGATTAGCTTTCTGCTCTGCCTCCAGGGCAAGGCAAAGTCTACAGCAGGGATGCATGGGATTTTTAGCGTATGTAATGTCTACGTGGGTTGTCACAGAGAGGCCAATTTTTGTTTCCGATGTTCCATTGGTGTGTGAGTTCTTGGATGTTTTCCCCAAGGAATTGTCGGGTGTGCCTCCTGAGAGACAGGTGGAGTTCCGGATCTATCTGATTCCGGGGTCGGCGCCTATTGCCAAGGCACCATATCGCCTTGCACCGCCAGAGATGCATGAGTTATCCTCGCAGCTCCAGGAGTTAGTGGGGAAGTGTTTCATTAGACCGAGTAGCTCACCGTGGGGAGCGTCGATCCTTTTTGTCAAGAAAAAGGATGGTTCACACCGGATGTGCATTGACTACCGAGAGTTGAACAAGTTGACGGTCAAGAACCGTTATCACTACCGAGGATCGATGATTTGTTTGATCAGTTGTAGGGAGCATCTTGGTTTTCCAAGATTGATTTGGATATGGGTATCATCAGATGAGGGTCTGTGAGGAGGATATCCAGAAGACGGCCTTTTAGACTCGTTATGGGAATTACGAGTTTGTGGTGATGCCTTTTGGGCTCACCAATGCACCGGCAGCGTTCATGGACCTCATGAACCGGGTGTGTAGGCCCATGTTGGATCGGTCGGTGATCGTGTTCATTGATGATATTTTGGTGTACTCGAGGTCTAGGGAACAACACGAGGAGCATCTATGGGAGATTCTTGGAGTGTTGAGGATGGAGAGGCTTTATGCCAAATTCTCCAAGTACGATTTCTGGTTACGAGAGGTCCAGTTTTTGGGCCACCTCGTTAACCAGAATGGGATTTTGGTCGACCCGGCCAAGATCGAGGCAGTTATGCAGTGGGAGGTGCTGAGGTCCCTATCCGAGATCAGGAGTTTTCTGGGTCTGGCAGGCTACTATCGGAGGTTTATCAGAGATTTCTCCAAGATTGTTGTTCCTCTCACCAAATTGACTTGGAAGGGTGTTATCTTTGCTTGGGGGCCTGAGCAGCAGGCATCATTCGAGACTCTTCGCCAGAGATTGTGCGAAGCTCCAGTGTTAGCCCTTCCGGAGGGAGTAGAGAACTTCGTGGTCTACGGCGATGCATCCATTTCGGGGAAGGGTGTCGTGTTGGTGCAGAGAGGGCACGTGATGGCATATGCGTCGAGGAAGCTGAAGCCTCATGAGCTGAGATATCCCACGCATGATTTGGAGCTGGGGGCGGTGGTATTCTCCCTCAAGATTTAGTGTCACTATCTTTATGGTGTCCGATGTACCATACACAGGAGCATAAGAGCCTGAGATACCTTATGGATCAGCCAAACCTGAATATGAGACAGAGGAGGTGGTTAGATGTAGTGAAAGACTATGGCTGTGAGATTTTGTATCATCCTGGCAAGGCTAATGTGGTAGCCGATGCCCTGACTCGTAGAGCAGCGAGTGCTCCGATCCAAGACGTGTGTATGCGGATGACGGTGATGACCCCAGTCTTAGATACCATCCGAGAGGCCCAAGCGGTGGCCATGAGACCAGAGAACTGCAAGAGAGAACGGGTGATTGGGCAGATTTATGAGTTTGAGATGGATGGACGTGGGCTTATGACCTACCATGGGCGGATATGGGTGCCATACACGGGTGGAGCTCGACAGACTTTGATGGAGGAGGCCCATAAGTCAAGGTTTTCCATTCACCCTGGGGCCACTAAGATGTACTTGGATTTGAAAAGAGAATACTGGTGGCCCTGTATGAAGAGAGATGTGGCATGGATAGTCGAGAGGTGTTTGACCTGCCGCAAGGTCAAGGCAGAGCACCAGCGCCCTCATGGCAAGTTGCAGCCTTTGGAGATTCCTGTATGGAAGTGGGAGCAGATTTCCATGGATTTTATTACCAAATTACCGAGGACTGCAAGGGGTGTCGATGTGATCTGGGTGATTGTAGATCGGTTGACGAAGAGTGCTCACTTCCTGGCTATAAGTGAGAGCTCTTATACGGAGAAGTTGGCCGAGGTCTATGTTTGATAGGTGGTGGCACGGCATGGGGTTCCAACATCGATAGTGTTAGATCGTGATGTGCGTTTTACTTCCAGGTTCTGGAAGAAATTTCATGAGGAATTGGGTACCCGGCTACATTTCAGCACCGCATACCACCCCCAGACAGACGGGTAGAGCGAGCGGACGATTCAAACACTCGAGGACATGCTGCGCGTATGTGTTATGGACTTCGGTGGGAGTTGGGACTCCTACCTACCCTTGGCTGAGTTTTCATACTAAAACAGCCATCACTCCAGTATTGGGATGCCTCCCTTTGAGCTTTTATATGGGAGGAGGTGCCAGACTCCCATCTGTTGGGGGGAGGTCGGGAAGAGAGTGATGGGGAGCACTGAGATAGTGATCAAGACGAAAGAGCAGATCCAGCAGGTTAGACAGAGGTTGCTAACGGCCTAGAGTTGTCAAAAGAGTTACGCGGATCGGAGACATTCCGAGCTAGAGTTCCAGGTCGGCGATTTTGTCCTCCTGAAGGTATCCCCATGGAAAGGGGTGATACGATTTAGGAAGTGGGTCAAGCTGGGCCCTAGATACATTGGTCCCTTCAGAGTGATAGCTCGAGTAGGTAAGGTAACTTATCGGTTAGAGCTGCCTGCAGAGTTGAGCCAGATTCATGACACATTCCATGTATCCCAGCTGAGGAAGTGTGTAGCCGACGAGACGACAGTGGTCCCTTTGGAGGACATTCAAGTTGATGAACGTCTGAACTACATTAAGAAGTCGGTGACGATTTTGGATAAGGAGATGAAGACCTTGAGAAATAAAGAGATGCCCTTGGTTAAGGTTCAGTGGCAGCATCGGAGGGGATCTGAGTGGACTTGGGAGCCGGAGTCCAAGATGCATGAGCAGTACCCAGAGTGGTTTCCAAAGAATGACTTCGAGGGCGAAGTCTGATTCTAGTGGTGGAGAATTGTAACATCCCGACTCCCAGGTATAAATTTAAATGTGTATTATATTCATATTGATATGGCAACTCGACGAATTGGAAGCCCCAACTAGTCGAATAAAGACTGAGATTAGCCGTGTGGTTTTAGAGCCAACTCGACGAGTTGGTGGACCGAACTCGACGAGTTGGATCTGAGTGAGAAAACCCTAATTTTTAGGGTTTGCACCCTATTTAAAGGACCTTAAGTCCTTTACCCCGCCTCCCTCATCACCTTATCACCCAGATACAAACCCTAATCGAGCCATTTTCCATCTTAAGAGTGTGTAAGGCTAAGAGTGTGTGTTTTTTGTGCATTTCTTGAAGAAACTTGAGGAGTAAAGGGCTTTGAACAAGAAGGAGTCTTTAGATCCGAAATCCACTCAGTAGTAACAATCATTCGAAGGTAAAAAGCTATTACCTTGATCATTTGTTTGTTAGATCTCTCCATTAGAGAGTTATGGCCATTTCTAGCTTCTTCTTGAGTCATTATTGGTTTTGAGCATGCTTTGAAGCTAAGAATTCAGATCTGGACACTATTAGGCCATTTAGGCCTAAAGACTCAAGCTTTATCAAGCTTTGGCCAATCTTCATGCCTTAAACCCCTTGTTGATCCTTGTTTTGGAAAAGTTAGCCCCTAAATGCCATGCATGGACGTAAAGCTTGCAACTTTACGTGGTATCTCAGACTTAGAAGGCTAGATCTAGAGTTTGGGGCCTTAGTCTCGCTTAAAAGTGCCTAAATGAACTCGACGAGTTGGTGAGCCAACTCGACGAGTTGGTTAGGGTTTTTCCCTGATATTCTAGACTGTGCAAACTCGAGAGTTGGTGAGACAACTCGATGAGTTGACTCGGATATTCCCGATTTTTTCCTGAGAACAGAAGGAACTCAACGAGTCGCATAGATGCACTCGATGAGTTGAGTCAACATGGACCGTTGACTTGAGCGTTGACTTTCGTTGACTTTTTAGAGTTTGGTCAAGTTATGGACTTTGGAGAGCATGGAGGAGTAAAATGGTCTTTCACCCTTTTCTAAGATTTAGTAGAGGAGTTAGCTTAACATATTTGGGGTTGTTAATATAAATTGTTAATTAGAGATGAATGTGAAATATCTAGACGGAGTCTAGATCGACAGTTGAGTACAAGACATACTTACTTTGCTTACAAGGTGAGTCTTCTCACTATACTTACCTGAGTGGTATTCATTGTGCGACCGGAGGGTCTTATTTGTGATATAAACTGGAGGGTCTTATGTGCGTATACTGAGATATGAGATATTATGCATTTTGTCTTTGTGATTTATGTTGTATATTATTTTGTGCTTTTATTGAGATAGGACCAGAGGGTCCTAACCGAGCCGTGAGACCGGAGGGTCTCCACTGAGACACATGACCGGAGGGTCCTTATCGAGATATAGCCATGAGAGGCTAATTATTTTGTGTTTTGTATTTTGGGGAACTCACTAAGCTTTATGCTTACAGTGTTGTGTGAAATGTGTTTCAAGTACATCTCAGGATCGAGGGAAGGCGCCGGCATGATTATACACACCAGCTTATTGATTTATATTTTGAGGATTCTATGATATGAGTCAAACAGTTTTTGTGATTGTGTTTTGAGACAATTACGATTTGAGTATGAGATGTTAAACCGTGTTTTGTGTGAAATTAAAAATGAAAATTGTATTTGAAAATTTAAAGTGTTACAAGTTTGTTGGTTGTTTCAGGTACTTCATGATCTAAGGGCAAGATCCCGGCGTGATGGCGCGGCATGCATTCTCTGGCATTTTATTTGGGACACTCTGATATTATGAATAATTTATCTGATGTTATTGATTCTGAAAACAAATGTGATTGGAATTTTATATCTTATGGAAATGATTTGGTTATTCAAAATGAAAATTTTTATAGGAGATTTGGGTTGTTACAAGTTGGTATCAGAGCCTTGGTTTGAGGGATTCGGGCACACTCTCAGGTGTGTCAGGAAAAACTAATGAAATGCTAAAAATTGTTTTCAAAAAAAAAGTTAAAAAACTCTTAAAACCGAAAAAGGGAAAGTGCAATACACGTAATCGTCCGAGCTCAAGTAAGTGGTTCCCCATTATGTTAGCCATTCTATACTGATTTTTGGAATATGATACTCGGATGGATTTTGCTATGTGTATGCTTTAAAAATTGTATACGGTTAGGATCTTATAGCCTTAGAATAATTGATTTGGCCTTATTTCCTGTTCCTCGTTTGGTTATGGTCCTAGGGTAGAGTCTGTTATTCGAAAGTCTATTTGATCATGTTTTGTGTATAATTTGTGTGCATAGGGAAACCTGTTATGATTGGTTTGAGTTCTGGTTGACGGGACTGGGCAAATCTTAGGATAGCCTAGGATTCGAGTTATGTGGTACTCTGTGAGATATGTTTTGTGCTGGGACGAATTAAAGTTATCAGGTAGAGCATTGGGGAAGGTACAGGTAGGTATGGAAGGTAGTATTGGGCCCGTACTACTAAAAGCACAGGACATATACCCGAACTAATGTTAGATCTGGAAGCTCTAAGGAGAACCGATGTGGAAGGATCCCATTTTGAATATCTTGATCATTATGTCTTATGGTATTTGAGATCAGAATGCTGGTCACACGTCATGGAGCAGGGGGATCAGGATCAGGATCAGGATCTGGGTCGCGCTACGGTACAAAGCCCATTGACGAGAGGCTGCGTGAGCTTATCGCAGTCGAGGTTACGAGACGCATCCTTGATGCTACCCCAGTGATTTTCGGGATCGTCAAGGAGGGTGATGAAGATCATGGAGGAGCGGCTCAGGTCTTTCCGAGTCGAGATTGTTGCGGGCCAGGTCGGGGACCCCATAGCTAGTCGACGCTGGATGGCAGACATGGAGAATGCCCAGCACATGAGCTTTTTCCCCGAGGCGGCAAAGGTGGGGTTTGCCTTGTGTATGTCGAGGGACCGAGCCAGGGATTGGTGGGAGGAGGTGACTAACCAGGTGGGATCAGTGGGGGTGGCTGAGATGTCATGGGAGGAGTTTGTCAAGCACTTTGATCTAGATTTTGCACCATCTATTGAGGTGCAATGGTTAGTGAGGGAGTTCCAGGAGCTACAGCAGACCACCGAGATTGTGGCGGAGATCACCGCCAAGTTTCGGGAGCAAGCACTGTTGATTCCGTAGTATGTTGCGAATGATGATATAAAGAGGACGAGGTATCATTCCTTGTTGAGGGATGATATCCGTGAGTTCGTGAGCTTTACGGGGTGTAAAACCCTGAATGAGATGGTGGAGAAGGCCCGGGAACGGGAGATGGAGTTGGAGCTCCGCACCAAGCGGAAGCCAGAGCAGGTTTAAACAACTGTAGGTCAGGCTAAAAATCCTAAGACCTATGATTCTTCCAGTAGGGGCCAGCAGAGCCATGGCCGGTATGCCAAGTGCGTTAAGTTGCACAATAGGGCTTCTCGAGCAGCGGGCTTGGGATGTTACGTGTGTGGCCAGCCGGGCCACATGAGCAGGGACTGACCCAAGAAGGGCTTGATTTGTTTCCACTGCAACCAGATCGGCCATAAAAAGGCCAATTGTCTGAGGTTGCGGGTAGGAGGAGGAAAAATGACGACGCCTGCGCCCGCCACAATAAGGATCACTGATGGCCACCCTGCCAAGGCGGATGCTCCTGCGGTAAAGAGTCGCACATTTCAGTTGACCACAGAGGAGGCTCGAGCAGCGCCAGACGTCGTGGCTGGTACGTAATTTATTTTCCCGCTGGATATTAATTTGTTATGCTTATGTATGTATGTGCTCTCATATAGGGATCTTTTTGGTCAAAGGTATGTCGGCTCATGTTCTTTTCAATTCGGGAGCTACCCGATCGTTCGTATCTCTTGCGCTTAGCAAGAAGTTTCAGGATGCTCTGGGGACTTTGGATTCCCCGCTTAAGGTTGAGATTGCGAATGACCGCACTATGAGTGTTGTGAGGGTATATCGGGACTGTGTCCTGAATGTGTTTGGGGAGAGGTTTCGTGTCGATCTGGTTCCGATACCGCTGCGAGGGCTAAAGGTAATCGTCGGAATGGACTGGTTGGGGGCCAATAGGGCCATGATAGACTGCGAGTGCCAGCTGGTGAGAGTTAGAACCCCAAGTGGGGAAGAACTGTTTATTCATGGGGAGAGGGCCTCGCAGGGGCCAACCCTCTGTTCGGCTACGAGGGCTAAGAGACTTCTCCATCAGGGTTGTTCGGGATTTTTGGCATACATATCAGATACGAGGGTTGAGTCCACGACAGATTTGGGCAGTGTACCGGTGGTACAAGATTTTCGGGATGTCTTTCACGAGGAGTTGCCAGGGGTGCCTCCGGAGAGGCAAGTAGAGTTTCGCATTGATTTAGTGCTGGGTGCCGCTCCGATAGCAAAGGCTCCGTACCGGCTAGTTCCGGCCGAGATGCAGGAGCTGTCTACACAGCTCCAGGAGCTGTCTACACAGCTCCAGGAGCTGCTAGACCGAGGGTTTATTCGTCCGAGCATTTCCCCGTGGGGAGCACCGATCCTGTTCGTGAAGAAGAAGGACGGGTCACACAGGATATGTATCGATTATCGAGAGCTGAACAAGCTAACAGTGAAAAACCGTTATCCGCTTCCGAGGATCGATGATTTGTTCGATCAACTTGATGGTGCATCTTGGTTTTCCAAGATTGATCATCTGTCGGGGTACCATTAGATGAGGATTAGGGATGAGGATATATCGAAGACAGCTTTCAGGACTCGGTACGGTCACTATGAGTTTGTGGTGATGCCATTCGGGCTCACCAATGCCCCGGCAGTGTTCATGGACCTCATGAATAGGGTGTGTAGGCTGATGTTGGATCGGTCTGTGATCATTTTTATCAATGATATCTTGGTCTATTCTAAGACAAAGGAGCAGCATAAGCAGCATCTGAAGGAGGTATTGGAGACACTGAGGACCGAAAGGCTTTATGCCAAGTTCTCAAAGTGTGATTTCTGGTTGCGAGAGGTGCAGTTTTTGGGGCACATCATCAACCAAGAGGGTATTTTGGTTGATCCAGCCAAGATTGAGGTAGTGATGCGGTGGGAAGTACCGAAGAATGCATCTGAGATCCGTAGCTTCTTTGGTCTAGCGGGGTACTGTCGGAGATTCATTCAGGATTTCTCCAAGATTGTGGTACCTTTGACTCGCTTGACCAAGAAGAATGTGACATTTCGGTGGGGCCCGGATCAGCAGTCGGCTTTCGAGACCTTGAGACAAAGACTATCTGAGGCCCCGATTTTAGCACTACCCGATGGGTTGGATGATTTGGTGGTGTATTGTGATGCGTCTATCACAGGGTTAGGTGATGTTTTGATGCAGAGGGGGCATGTGATCGCGTATGCCTTGAGGTAGCTGAAGCCTCATGAGGCAAACTACCCCACTCACGACCGGGAATTGGGGGGTAGTGGTGTTTGCCCTCAAAATCTGGAGGCATTACTTGTACGGAGTTCGGTGCACCATCTTTACTGACCACAAAAGTTTGAAGTACTTGATGGATCAGCAGAACCTTAACATGCGGCAGAGGAGATGGTTGGATGTACTGAAACATTACGATTGCAAGATTTTGTACCATCTAGGGAAGGCCAACGTGGTGGCTGACGCTTTGAGTCGCAAGGCGGCAAGTGCTCCGATCGGGAACGTTTGTTTGAGGATGACGGTGATCTCTCCATTGTTGGATATGATCAAGGAAGCTCAGGTGGAGAGTTTAAAGAAAGAGAACTGGAAGATAGAGTGGATTCGGGGTCAGATTCCCTTGTTTGTTCGGCATGGTCGGGGTCTTTTGACACAGTGTGGCCGGGTGTGGGTACCGGTATCCAGGGGTGTGAGGCAAAAGATCTTGGAGGAGGCACACAAATCCAAGTTCTCTATTCACCCGGGGGCCACAAAGATGTATAGGGATCTGAGGTTGAGTTACTGGTGGCCCTTCATGAAGCGGGAGATCGCATGGTTCGTGGAGCGGTGCTTGACCTGCAGGAAGGTCAAGGCTGAACATCAGAGGCCCCACGGCAAGGTTCAGCCGCTACCCATTCCCATGTGGAAATGGGAAGAGATCACCATGGACTTCATCACGAAGATACCGAGGACGGAAAGGGATGTGGACTCCATTTGGGTTATTATAGAAAGATTGATGAAGATTTCCCATTTTATTCCGATCCCCGAGAGTATTTCTGCTGAGAAATTGGCAGATATCTATGTGCGAGAGGTGGTGGTCAGGCATGGAGTGCCAGTATCGGTGGTCTCGGACTGCGATGTTCTATCCACCTCCAGATTCTGGAGGAAGTTCCACGAGGAACTAGGTACACAGTTACACTTCAGCACTGCGTACCACCCCCAGACAGATGGCCAGAGCGAGCGGGTGATCTAGACGCTCGTAGATATGCTTCGGGCATGCGTATTGGATTTCGGAGGGAGTCGGGATACATACCTCCCACTAGCAGTGTTTTCGTATAACAATAGTTACCATGCTAGTATTGACCGACCCCTGTTTGAGATGTTGTATGGTCGGAGATGTAGGACTCCAGTTTATTGGGGTGAGGTTGGGCACTAAGTCATGGGAAGCACCGAGGTGGTGCTTAAGACTACCGAATTGATTCAGTAGGTGCGCAACAGACTGCGAATCGTGCAGAGCCGTCAGAAAAGTTATGTTGATCGGCGTCGCTCGGATCTCGAGTTCCAGGTGGGAGACTTCGTTTTGCTGAAAGTATCACGATGGAAGGGTGCCATTAGGTTTCGGAAGAGGGGTAAGTTAGGGCCCCGATATATTGGTCTGTTCAGGAATTCTGTCCGGGTGGGCAAGATGGCTTACCGTTTGGATTTGCCGAATGAGCTTAGCCAGATTCACAACACCTTTCATGTGTCTCAGCTTCGGAAGTGTGTCACTGACAAGGCTGTGGTTATTTATTTGGACGAAATTCAGGTGGATGAGAGCCTGAACTACATTAAGAGGCCCGTTGCGGTTTTGGATAGGAAAACTAAGGTTATTCGTAACAAAGAGGTGAAGCTAGTGAAGGTGCAATGGCAGCACCAGAAGGGCTCGGAATGGACATGGGAGCCTGAGGATGAGATGCGAGAGCATTACCCGGATTTCTTTGCGTCAACAGACTTCGAGGACGAAGTCTGGTTCAAGTGGGGGAGATATGTAACGCTTGATTCAGGTATCATTTATTTCTCAACATTTTAGGGTTTTGAGTTGGAACTCGACGAGATGGGGAGCTCCAACTCGTCGTGTAGGGATCTTTTTGGACGCGGGATTTAAGGGTCTGCTCGACGAGTTGGAAGGCCCCAACTCGACGAGTAGACGCTGGGGATGAAAACCTTAAATTTCCGGGCATTGTACCCTATTTAAAGGACTTAACTTCTAGGGTTGGCCTCCTTACCAGCCTCCTTTCCCTAGAAGAAACCCTAGATCGTTTTCGCCACTTGTTCATTGATTTTTGAAAGTTTTGGAGTGATTCTTGAAGGAAGTCTTGAAGAGATAAGTAGCAAGCTTGGAGGAGTGATCTTGGATCCAGAAACTCTAAATCAAAGGCTGCATCTTGAAGGCATAAAGTCATAACCTTGACATGTAGCTTATTAGATCTCATCTTTTGTAGTTTAGGACTTGGTTTTGGGACTTTGGCTTGGATGTCCAAAGAAAAGAGGTTTCCAGAGGTTGAGGGTGTAGATCTGGCCTCTATAAAACCTCTAGAGGATTAAAGTTGCAAACTTTAATAGCCTCCATGTCCCATTCATGCAATATGTCCCCTATGAAGCCTAAAATGGACCTTGGAGAGTGTTTCAAGCATGCATGGACGTAAAGTTAGAAACTTTACGTGATTTTTCCACCTTTGGACATCAGATCTGTGTTGGGACGATGGGATGAGAGTTTAAGGACTTAATAAGTCAAGACCTTCCTTAAAGGAACTAGGGTTTGGGTTTAGAGATTAGTAGATGATCCTTTGGGGTAAAATCGGAAACTTTACCCTTCTATACATCTCTATGAAGGGGGATCTGAAGTTTGGAACCTTTGGACTCAACAAAAAGGGCTTAATGCATTAAGTGGGTTGGCAGACTGAAGAACTCGACGACTTCATAGGTGAACTCCGCGAGTTGGGTTGGGGTTACCCCGATTCTGTTGGAAAACAGAGGAACTCGACGAGTTGTAGGAAAACTCGACGAGTTGGATCGCAATATCGCGATTTTGACTTTGGGGTGGACTCGACGAGTTGATGGGTAACTCGACGAGTTAGGTCAACTCGGAGCGTTGACTTTGACTTTGACCAGGATTGAACTTTAAGGGTTTGAAGGGTTGAGTTGTATCTAAGGAGTTGTTTATGATTAGGGAATTGACAGAGTTGATACTCGGAGCTTGGACCTATTCAGCTACAGTTCGCACTTGAGGTGAGTTTCCTCACCGTAGCAATGGGTCGAAGGCACCAAGGCCAGCCCATTCAGTTAGTTGTGATGATTATTGTGGAATCATTATTGATATGCCTAGTATGTATGTATGTGAAAGTGCTAGTACCTTATTGGTTAGACATGGAAGACCCCGGGGGGAGCCCGTGGCAGTTGGATATCAAACCATGGGTGGAGCCCATGGCATTACAGGTAAAGACCATGGGGGAGCCCATGACATATATGTATAAGACCCTGGGGGGGACCCACGACATCCTAGATTAAGACCCTGGAGGGAGTCCACGACATCCCTATATGTTTATATATATGTGTTATGTAGTATGCTAGTTATTTCTGTGATATATGGTATGCTAGTTGACTCTGTGTTATTTGCATGGAAGACCCCGGGGGGAGCCCGTGACAGTTGGATACCAGACCATGGGGGAAGCCCATGGCATTCCAGGTGAATACCATTGGGGGAGCCCATGGCATGTAAGTATAAGACCCTATGGGGAGCCCACGACATCTTGGAGTAAGACCTTGGAGGGTTTCCACGACATCCTTATATGTTTGTATACATGGCTTATGTGATTGATATGGTTATGTGATTATGTGGATTATGTGGGGTATGCTCTGGGGAACTCACTAAGCATTAGCTTATAGTTTGTAGGTTGTTTCAGGTACTTCAGGATCTAATGAAAAGAGCCTGGCGTGATGGCGCGGCATGCACTCTCTGGCATTTTATTTGGGACACTATGATATTTTGAATAATTTATCTGATGTTATTGATTCTGAAAACAAATGTGATTGGAATGTTATATCTTATGGAAATGATTTGGTTATTCAAAATGAAAAATTTTATTGGAGATTTGGGTTGTTACATGGATTAGACTAATGGTAAGCTACTCTAGGGTTTAAGTGGTTGCCCATTTAAGATAAAGGTACAACTTAATAACTTGTGACTTTTTATAAATAAAAAAAAAGTCAAACCTTTATAAACTCTTGGTATTTTTATAAAAATGATGATGTTTTTATAAAATAAATATGGTATAAAGGATATATAAAATATTTAATTTGAATTATAAAAATTCAAATTATTATAACAAACATTAATATCAAAATAATAATACGTTACATGAAAGTTAGGTCGAATTTCCAAGTTCGTTTCGTTAAAAATTTGGTGTTTAGCCGGGTACAGACTTTGTCGCATTTGGTGACGAATTCACCAAAAATTTGTGTTTGTAGCCTTTGTTATGAATTTGCCACACAATGTTAGGTTTATGAACTCCCCTACATTGTGTTAAGAGTATTATTTATTCCCAAATGATATATAGTTGAATTATCGAGTTGTTACGATACTAACCCTAATTAAGGTTTATATTTGATAATTGGCAATCCAGAGAGGTACTTTGTATTATAATTTGTCAATAGTACATTAGAAACATTAGGGGATATCATATTTCTCCTAAATTTCCAATACAAGACAAGTTGACCTGGTTGACGTTTGTTGACTTTGTTTGACCAGATTTGGCTGTTGTCACATCATCCCCGTGTTAGAAGGAATTTTGTCCCGAAATTAGCATTCTGAGTGGGTCCTCAAGGTTTGGGGAAAAGATGTGGGTATTTTTGTTTCATCTGGTCCTCGTGTTCTCTAGTAAACTTAGGCCCTCGCTTGGCGTTCCAACGGACCTTTACTATGGGTATGCGGCTTTGTTTCGTCCTTTTGACCTCCCTGTCCATGATTTCCACAGGTTCTTCGACGAAGTGGAGATTCTCATTTACTTCGATTTCGTCAAGTGGAATGATGAGAGTCTCATCGGACAGGCACTTCTTCAAGTTAGACACACGGATGGTGGGGTGTACGTTACTGAGCTCCTGCGGTAGTTGAAGTCTATAAGCTACAGGGCCGATCCTGGAGAGGATCTCGAATGGCCTGATATACCTTGGATTCAGTTTCCCACGTTTTCCAAAACGTATCATACCCTTTCAGGCTGAGACCTTCAACAGTACGCGGTCACCAACCTGGAATTCCAAGGGCTTTAGTCGTTTCTCCGCATAACTCTTTTGTCGATCCCGGGATGCCTTTAGTCGTTCACAGATCTGAACGATCTTCTCTATAGTTTCTCGTATGATCTCAAGGACGGTGAGTGTGCTATTAGGCACTTGTGCTCTTGCTAGCTGCATGTCACCCACCTCAGCCCAACACATAGGTGATCTGCACTTGCGCCCATCAAAGGCTTCGAATGGAGTAACCTTAATGCTAGTGTGATAACTATTATTATATGAGAATTCGATGAGCGGTAATGTAACATCCGGATTTCCAGGTATTTTATAAAGTTCATTTATCTTGAGTTTTATGGAGGGACTCGGCGAGTAGACGTCCAGACTCGCCGAGTAGGGCTGCGAGTTCTTGTCTGGATTAATGACCGGACTCGACGAGTAGGTGCGTGGACTCGGAGAGTCCGCGCTGTAAAGTGAAACCCTAAATCTCAGGGCCTGAGCCCTATTTAAAGGCCCTTATGGCTGTCATTTGCGGCCACTACTCCCCTGTGAAAACCCTAGAGAGCAAAGAGAGCTTAGAGAGCATTTTGGAGGCTAAATCTTCATCTTTTGGTGTGATCTTGCAAGAAGGAGTGGAGAAATTCAAGCTAGATCGATTGTGGAGCTTGGATCTGTATTGTTCACACCAAGATTCACGTTTTGAGGTACAAGTTCCTTCCCATTTCGTGTATTTGATAGATTCCTTGAATCTATGGTTTCCTTTGCACAATTTTGAGTTAGATTGTGAAGTATATGAGGTCCCTTTGGGTAGAGATAATAGATCTGGACCTTGAGAGGTCCAAAAGGTCCCAAGCTTCCAGATTTATAAGGTTTCGTGTGAGCCTTGAGAGTAGAACCCCATTTTGGAGGATATTTCTCCGTTTTTGGTCTTATAAGCATTGCATGAACGTAAAGTTTGAACCTTTACGTGACTTTCGAGTGTTAGAAGGTTGGATCTACTGGTTGGTGAAGCAGATCTGACCTTAAAGGATCGTTTGAGTGTTTTCATGGGAGGAACTCGCCGAGCCCATAAGGGACTCGACGAGTCAAGTCGGGTTGCCCCGCAACTTGCGACCTGTGTCAACCCGTTAAGTGTTGGGTTGACTCAGTGAGTCAGTGAGGACCAGAGACGAAGAGGACATGCATGTACTCGCTGAGTCACTCTTGTGCACTCGAAGAGTCGGTCAAAGTTGATCGTTGACTTTCGTTGACCTTAGGGTTCTGGTCAAGACTGATTCAAGACAGTTCAGGGAGGGGTAGAATGGCCTTCTATCCAAATCTGTAGAGATGAGACTATGAGAGAATATTGATCGGGGATGTTATTTGAATAATAGGAGGAGGCTAGGTCGGGACGTTGAGCACGAGAGTTTATCCGACTTCATTGAGGTGAGTCTTCTCACTATACTGTACCTGGAAGGGTACCTATGTGTGACCGGAAGGTCTTGTATGCTATGAGGTGTATGTATTGTATGCTGATATGTGATATGTATGTGTTATGTATGTCATGAGGTGGACCGGAAGGTCAGGAGTATATGGACCGGAAGGTCAGAGTGATATGGACCGGAAGGTCAGAGTGATATGGACCGGAAGGTCAGGGTGACATGGGCCGGAAGGTCGATACGGGTAGGACCGGAAGGTCTACCAGGGTTATGGGATGGAAGTCCCCTGGGACACAGAGACCGGAACGTCTTATAGCCTTGAGTGGCGTATGTGCGTACGTGGTATTTTGGGGAACTCACTAAGCATTTATGCTTACAGTTGTTATGTTATGTGTTTCAGGTACTAGCGAGGATCGCGGGAAGGCGCCGGCATGATCCGTACACACTTATGGAGTTTATGTTATTGAGATTCTGGGACATGTTTTGTTATGACACAGTGAATACATTATGTTTTATGATTATCGTGTGATTGAAAGTATGATTTAAAAATGAAAAATTGTTTTGGAAGATTTACGTTGTTACAAGTTGGTATCAGAGCCTTGATTTGAGGGATTCGGATGCATCTTTGGATGTATCTGAACTCAAACTGGGGACTTGAGAAAGTTTTTCATTAAATAAACAATTTTTCTAAGAGAGTAAAAGATTTTGAGAAAGGCAGAAGGAAGCAGTGTGTACGATCAGCCAACGCCTGAACGGTGATTTCCCAAAATACCCTTACATTGTGTGCTATGAGATATGTTATGATATGATATGCATGCTAGAGTAGGCTAGGTATTCATATTAGGACTAGAGTGGCCTGATTTGTGATGCCTTAGCCTAGGAAGGATTTTGCTGCTATGTGATGCTTGAGAGCGAGTAGGTAGCAGTGAGGAGTTGATGAGAGGTCTATCGAAGGGTAGCCTATGCCAGTGAGATATAGAGTACTTGTGATCTGGGATCCTAGGAGGAGGACTTGGGGTGAACATTGATGCGGTGTGGACGGTAGTATAGTGCCCGTACTACTGAAGACACCGGATCAGTGCACAGTCCAAGTAAGAATCCTTAGGGTACTAGGGAACAAGTAGGGTTGAGTTATCGAGTGCGAGTCTGCTCGAGCAAATCTCTGATATTATTATGTAGTATTTCGGAGACATGATGGTTGGGACACTCCACAGACTTGAGGCGAGCGACGTGAGTGACGAGGAGCTTCATCAGATGATCCACGATGAGGTTGCAGCGGCGATTCGAGCCGAGATTCCGGAGATGTTTGTGTCTATCAAGACCACATTGATTGAGACTTTTGATGAGCGGTACGCGGCAGTGACTGAGGCTGCGGCTGCTGCAGCTACTGCAGCAGTAGCTGCTGCCAGGCCTCAGGGAGGTGAGTCGTTGTTGCTTCGAGAGTTCAGCAACACGAAGCCACCAGAGTTTGACGGAACGCAGGATCCGATTGCTGCGATGAGATGGATTTCTGATATTGAGGGATGCTTCTACACGTGTTCATGTCCGGAGCATCTGAGGGTACGGTTCGCGCTGAACCAACTTCTCTTGGGGGCGAAGGATTGGTGGAAGTTCGTGACGGCGAGCTTCACTCTTGCAGAGATTTCAGAGGTGACCTGGGAAAGGTTCACCGCCATGTTCCGAGATGAGTATGTTCCCCCGGTGGAGAGGTAGCGGTTGGCTCAGGAGTTCTTGACCCTCAAGCAGGGTACTGATTCTGTTACTATGGTTACCAGGAAGTTTCATGAGAGGGCGATGTTCTGCCCTGAGCAGGTGTCTACCGAGCAGGCACGTATGAGCCGGTATTTGGGCGTTTTGAGGAGGGATATTCGGGAGTTCGTGTCGAACTCGACTTACCGGACGTTTGCTGAGCTCCAGGAAAATGCTCGGAAGAGGGAGATTGAGTTGGAGACTCAGGCCAGGGAGGAGGCCGAGTCTCAGAGGATGGATCCGCGGCCGGCACAGTCTTAGCCGGCAGCCAAGCGGGCCAAGTCCGCTGATACGAGATCTGGAGGCCAAAATGGCCGCACTTGTGGGAAGTGCGGCAAGGGACATGATGGGGTCTGTCGATCGGGTGCTTGCTACAAATGTGGCAAGGAGGGGCATATCGCCAAGGATTGCCCCAAGGGATTTATGGTTTGCTTTCATTGCAACCAGACTGGCCATCGGAAGGCCGAGTGCCCGCAATTACATCAGGGATCAGCACAGGGATCTGCACCTGCTGCTAGGGCTACCGAGGTTCGGCCAGCGAAGGCCGAGGCACCGAAGGCTCGTGGGAGAGCCTTCCAGTTGACAGCGGAGGAGGTCCGCGCAGCGCCCGATGTTGTGGCTGGTATGTATTCTTTATTATTTATGCTGAGTTGAGACATTGTGCTTATATTATGATATGCGTAGGTACTTTTCTTGTGAATTCTGTACCTGCCTTAGTGTTACTTGACTCGGGTGTGAGTCGATCATTTGTGTCGATAGCGTTTAGTCGGCACATCAGTATTCGGCGAGAGGTGTTGAGTCGACCTTTACGAGTTTCCATAGCTGAAGAGCGAGCGGTGTATGCTACGGATGTGATTCGAGGATGTGTACTCGAGATCTTCGGTGTTGAGTTCCCGATAGATCTGATCCCGATAGCGATGGGGGACGTGTGTGTCATAGTGGGCATGGATTGGTTGAGCCGATTTGGGGCTGTTATAGACTGCGAGCGACAGTTGGTGACGATACGAGACCCTAGTGGGGGAGTACTTACGGTGTACAGCGAGGGTACCCGATGTTGGTCAGCGTTTTGTTCGGCTGCCAGAGCGAGACAGAGTTTACAGCAGGGCTGCAGCGGGTTTGTAGCCTATGTGATGGACACACGAGTGGCCGCTGGGAGGCCAAGTTCGATTGGTGATGTTCCGATAGTGCGCGAGTTCCCGGATGTTTTTCCCGAGGAGTTGCCGGGTGTGCCTCCCGAGAGGTAGGTAGAGTTCTGCATCGATTTGGTTCCGGGAGCAGCGCCTATCGCCAAGGCGCCTTATCGCCTTGCGCCGCCAGAGATGCAGGAGCTATCCTCACAGCTTGAGGAGCTGCTGGGAAAGGGGTTTATTCGGCCGAGTAGCTCGCCATGGGGAGCGCCGATCCTTTTTGTCAAGAAAAAGGATGGTTCACACCAGATGTGTATTGATTACCGGGAGTTGAACAAGTTGACAGTCCAGAACCGTTACCCATTATCGAGGATCGACGATTTGTTCGATCAGTTGCAGGGAGCGTCTTGGTTCTCCAAGATTGATCTGAGGTCTGGATATCATCAGATGAGAGTGCGTGATGAAGATATCCAGAAGACGGCGTTCAGGACTCGTTATGGGCATTACGAGTTCGTGGTGATGCCTTTCGGGCTCACCAATGCACCAGCAGCGTTCATGGATCTTATGAACAGGGTGCGCAGACCGATGTTGGACCGATCGGTGGTCGTGTTCATTGATGATATTCTGGTGTATTCGAGGTCTCGAGAGCAGCATGAGGAGCATTTGAGGGAGATCCTCGGGGTTTTGAGATCAGAGAGGTTGTACGCCAAATTCTCCAAGTGTGATTTCTGGTTGCGAGAGGTCCAGTTCTTGGGGCATCTCGTCAATCAGAAGGGGATATTGGTCGATCCTGCCAAAATTGAGGCAGTGATGAGTTGGGAGGTGCCAAGATCTCCCACCGAGATCAGGAGTTTTCTGGGGTTGACCGGCTACTATCGGAGATTTATCAAGGATTTCTCCAAGATCGCCGTGCCTCTCACCAGGTTGACCCGGAAGGGCGTTACTTTTTCTTGGGGTCCGGAGCAGCAGACCTCGTTTGAGACACTTCGCCAGAGATTATGCGAAGCCCCGGTGTTAGCCCTCCCGGAAGGGATGGAGGAGTTTGTGGTGTATTGTGACGCATCGATATCGGGGTTGGGTGCGGTGCTTATGCAGAGGGGGCATGTGATAGCGTATGCATCGAGGCAGCTGAAGCCTCATGAGACGAGGTATCCTACCCACGATCTGGAGTTGGGGGCAGTGGTGTTCGCCCTCAAGATCTGGCGCCATTATCTGTATGGGGTTCGGTGTACCATATACACGGACCACAAGAGTTTGAAGTATCTGATGGATCAGCCCAACCTGAATATGCGCCAGAGGAGATGGTTGGATATGGTAAAGGATTACGTGTTGAGAGAAAAACTTGGAGACACACTTGAATAAAACGTTAGAACAAGTAGATTGTGGAATAGTTAATCTCAAAGGATCTAAAAGCTCAACAATAATATTAATAAGTTAGAGTTAACTAGTTAGAGAGTTAGTTGCGGAAATAGAAATGACAACAGTTCTTATATCAAGTATACACATAAGTTGATTCATAACACGGAATGCATTCAAACCGAGTTAATAAGGAAGATCAAACTTAGTGATTAAGTCTCAAAGACTTGCTCCGGAGAGAGGTTATAATCAGTTATGTTCTAGTAACAATTGAGAGTAAGAAGTGAAGAGTAGAAAGATAGAGAAATAGAGAAGATAACTTTGGAGAAATGTATTCAGAATAGATCGTAAGTTATCCGTGTAGAATACAAGTGAATGAGCTCTTATTTATAGAGACTCATGAAGAACACTAGATTACATCTTTATAGTAGCCATGCAAGGCATACTGGACAATAGAGTAAATTACAATAAGACAAGTAAAGTAATCTAGCTAAGTGACTGCGGTAGTAAAAAAGCTCTGATTGCGGTTGCTTGATGAAGAAATGACTGCGGGTGCTGGATTGGTTGCGGTAGCTGATTTGGATGCGGTAGCTGTTGCGGTAGCTGAAGTTTAAGAGGGTCACTTTCATGATTCAACAATTTCACCCTAAGTGACCTCTTTAACTTCCGATTCAGCTGTCAAGTTTGAGGAACTTGATCAGGATCCACCAAAACTTCCTGACGTTTTCCAGCCATGTGATCCTTCTTGTGATCTCGAACTTGACTTCTGCAGTAGTATGCTTTGATCTTTCAACTGCGGTCCGGCAGATGTCAAGTTGTTTCCTGGTGAGGCGATGCATGGCAATCATAGGAATGAAGTATTTGACATTGTCAGTCTTCCTTTTGAATATGACTCCAAGTTCAGGAAAGTTTGTTGCGCCTAGAGATCTTTCTTCAAAGCCTTCGGTAGGCATTGGCACAGGTTCAAGAGGTGGGAGGTCAAACTTCTTGAGGATGGTGGGGTAGATATTTGCATCTATCTTGGCAAAGTCACAGACCGTATCCTTCATAAAAGAGTTGGCTTTTTCAAGCGCTATCCGCATTTTAGGGTGCTTTTCTGACTTGTTTTGGAACACCTTGGCAATAAGGAAGATTTCTTCCGGATTCATACAAGGAAAGTTTGCCTGGGTGCGGATGTAGTCGTGCTCCCTTCTGGTGAGGGTATACTGGATGTAGTCAGCCTTCATGAACTTCCGGATCTTGAAGTTCTTGACTGCGGATGGTCTGTCGTTAGACCATATTTTCTCAACGGAAGAGGCATGCTTAGCATAAAAGCGATTAAGTCTTTCAAATTCCATTGGCAGTCGTTTGTGGTCAGGAAGGTTGCAGTCGAATGGCTCAAACACTGCGAAGTATTTGGCATTTGGAGATATTGGTACATCCCAGTATCCATCAGCAGGGGGTTCAGCATAAGTGAGGTGCGGTCTGTAGTCTTCTTGCGGTGGACTGTCATGTGGTGGAGTGTGATAGGATGGTTGCAGTGAAGGCTGCAGTGTGGGAATTTTTTCAGTGATGATGGGGGGACTTTGATGTTGAGAGATGGATGGATCCGAGTGATGGACTTCTTCTTCTTCACTTCCCCCTCTTGAGGGATGCAATGGAGGAGCTTCCTCAAGCCATTGTTTAAGTCCGTCAACCTTGGCACAGACTTCTTGGAATTGAGCTTTGAGGGCTTCGGCCAATTGCTGATTGTTGGGTGTGGAGGAGTTGAAGAGCAGCTTGTGGATTTCCTTTGTGAGCTGGAGGATCTCTGGACCATGGAAGTTGGAGGAAAGGGATTTCTGCAGTCTGTTAATTGTGGCTTGAAGAACAGAGATAGTGGACTCATAAGCAGTATGAGTCTCATCTATCAATTTCTTAGACTGAGTGGCTTGATCCGCGATGGCCGCTTGGAGATCCGTTTTGATTGCGGTCACCTCAGTGATGAGGCGTTCCGCTGCGGCCATAAATTCCTTGTTGTCCGCCTTGCGGTTGTTGTCAAGGGACCGGATCCCCATCTCTACTTTGAGAGAGATTCTCTCTACAGCCATGCGTTCCCTTGTGTCCAGACGCTCAATACGTTCGATCAGGGACTGCGGTCCCGGAGTATCTTCTGGTTGCGGTTGTGTTGGCTTGACCGCAGCTAGGATCTGATCAACTTTGGCTTGTAGGCTCATGAACTCCTTCCTGATGACAACATTCTTCTTCTTTTAATTCTTTTCTTTTGGCTTAGAAGTTGAATGTTGAGAACCGTTGGATTCCTCTTCCTCATCAGACATCATGAGGTCATCATCAGAAGGGCTGGGCTTGTTTACCTCTTGGATGTCTTCATCATCAAGACCAAAGGTGGGAGCTGAACTGACCTCAATTGCGGTTCCTTCGTCTTGTGATTCATGGACTGATGGAGTGGGGAGTGGATTTGGAGTTGGAGTTACTCTGGAGGTACCTGCAGCTGCACCTGTTGCTTGAGCTCGAAGAACTGTTGCAGCCATCTCGTCCATCCAGTTTTGGACTTTAAGAATGGTGGCTACGGTATTGGCATTGCTGATAGCATTTGCCCAATACTTGGCCACGGACAGGATTTCTTGCTCCTTTAGCTGTTGCTGCTTGATCTGTTGTTCCTTGCGGGCTTGGAATGCCCTTTTGAAAGCAGCATACTTCTTGATTTCAGACTCGGTTACAGGATTGTATTGTAACCATGAGTCATTAGATTCATCGTCGTCAAATCCTTCAAAACGCACTGAAGTGTCCTTCGGGTCCACGGATCCTTGCACGTTTGTGCTCACCGTGCCTAAACCACCTGTTGCGGATATAAGCAGAGTAGGATTTCCTGAGCTTCCTTGGTCTCCTTGACCCGTGGTCAAGTGTGGCCTCGGCTCAGTTCTGGCATGGGCGGAAGAAGTGCCCTGCGGGTGGGAAGGTGTTTGTAGTGTATGGGTGACGTTCAAAAGGATAGAGCTCAACTCCTCGGGTGAAAAGAAATGCAGTCGGGAAGCCCTGGAGACCTTAGGGCGTGCACCAGTGTCATCCTCTTGGGAGTGAACTGGGGGGAGTCTCCACTATGTGATGAAACAAACTCACTTTCTGAGCTCGAGTGGAATTCGATGGTGGTGTTGAATGGGTCTGCGGCCACCCCAAGGACTACTGGAGCCTTTTGAGAGGCTTCAGTATCGGTCCGGTCACGCATTTGGCCAGAGGTATCGGTTTTACGTTTCTTAAGGATAGAAATTGGTTGTCTATCCTCATCAGAATCACTGCTAGATATGGTTGGGGTAGGTTTGGTTTTACGTTTCCTGGTGGGTGCGGTTCGTTTGGGAGCATCTTTCTTGGGTGTTCTCTGTTTCTTCTTCGTTGCCAATTGCTTTCTTCTTTGAGAAAGATTGGAAAGTGTAGTGGCAGAAGGGACTGCGGTACCTTCAGGGTTAATGGATGCGGATGGAAGAGGCGGGGTAGAAGGGTATGGGGCAATACCCTCCGTAGCCTCTATGTGATCTGAGACATCAGTAGTCTCAAGACCAAGTGTGGAGAGAATATGGGTAGGTAGTCTGCGGATAGGTCCAAAAACAGTTTGATCAGAAGAAGGATTGTACCTTTTGAGATCCTTAGTGACAAAGAAGTTGATGTCACTGCCCATATCTAGTCCAGCGTCCGCATGTAAGTCTGATATGCAGAGAGACCAGAATCGTGCAAATGTGAGCTCTGTTGGGTTCTCCTTTGGGCTCTCCTTGGGAATGTACTGAAGAAAATCGTCCCATAGGATCTGCCCGTAGTTGACGTCATGTCCGGTGAATATGCTCCATACTAATTCCAATAGCTTTAATCCCATGTTGTCAATGCCTCCGGTTCTGCCAGATACACAAGGGATGACAAAGTGGCATACGAACTGCCAAACCGCAGGCAGCTGGTTCTTCTTGAATTCACCAATCCCTCTGATTGGTTTTTGATACCCCATTTGATAGAGTGCAGATGTAACGTCCGCCATTGAAGGTGAGAAAATCTTGATGGATGGATGAACCAGAAGATTAATGGCAGATAAGAACTTTTCGTTGGACAAGATGACCAAAGAATCGTTAATGAGGTTGAGGTGAACTTCTTGGGGGTTTTCGTTTGGGCGATAAGCTGAGAATGCACACTTGAAGAGAGTAGAAACTGGAACAACGTCTGTAAATGCGTCAAAAGGACCAAAAAGTGGATGGTTCTTTAGAAATTTGATCATAAGCTTGGTTGGGGCATTTTATGAAGAATGATCTTCAAACACTGCCCTGAAATTGCTTGACGCGATTCTTGGAGAGTCGGAACCGGTGGGATTCGCTGAGCCTGATGTCTTGGATTGCTTCTTTGATGCACCTGATTTCACCATTGTAGGAGCTTGAAGGATTTGAGAGAAGAAGTAGAAAACAGAGTTCTTGAAGGTTTTTGAGAGGAAATGATCGATATTCAGAAAGCGTAAAGTGATATTGGGGAAGAAGATGGGTTTATAAAGGGGGGTGAAAAGTTTTTTTTTTACCCTAGGTAAATGGTAAGGATAGGGTAAAACGGCGTTTGGTATTTGGGGGGAATCTTTGAATTTGGGATTAAATCTCAGCCACAAATATTGAAACGGTTTAAAAAAGATTTGGGAGATTTACTAAAAGAGGGCTGCATTTAATGAAAAGTCAGACATCTATCAATGTGTCAGATGGACGTGGGGTGAGGGGAAAGGAAGTTGGAACGGATTGGACGTGCTGGGGAGAGGAAAGGACAGATTAAGGATGAGTTTATGGAAACACGTTCTTTTTGTCATTATCCCTAAAATAGGTCTGACACAGGTTTATTCAGAAAGAGAATGGGACAGTTTCTAAAGAGAATGTTTTTTGTCTTTAATGTTCTACTTAATGAAGGATCATTAAATAGCACACAAAGATTCAAGGGTTGATGAAACAGGTGAGAAATTATCACGATGATCGCGGATGGAAACTTCATTGCGGATGGTAGAGTCATCGCGGATAGGAACGTCATCGCGGATGGAACGTCATAGCGTCATCGCGGATGGACAAAGGAAGGACTGCAGTGAGAAACTGAGGAAAACAATTGTACAAAGATTAGTAATAACAGACAATAAAGACCCATGAGAGATAAGTATGATTTATGGTTGCAGTACCATAGACTGCGGTACCAAAACCATCTAACATAGGTAACTCTCAGTTAGAACCGCCACGGATACCAAGGATGGTCTGCGGTAGCTATCAATTCAAAAAGAATTGTGGGTCAGGATTCATCATTCCCAACATTTGCAGGAAAGTGTTAAGCTTTGTGGAGTCGAGCGCTTTTGTGAACACATCAGCAATCTCTTCATGAGAGGGGACGAAGATGAGTTCAATGTTACCTTTCAAGATGTGGTCTTTGATGAAATGATACCGTAGTTCAATGTGCTTAGTCTTGGAGTGCTGAATTGGATTGTGAGAAATAGAAATAGCACTTTCAGAGTCACAGTAGAGCGGTATCCGCAGCATTCTATACCCGTAGTCCATTAGTTGAGTTTTAATCCAAAGGACTTGAGAGCAACAGCTGGCTGCGGCCACATACTCAGCTTCTGCAGTTGATAGAGAGACACAGCTTTGTTTTCTTGAGGACCAGCTGACAAGTCTTCCACCCAAGAATTGACATCCTCCTGAGGTACTTTTGCGGTCTAATTTGCATCCGGCGTGATCCGCATCTGTGAAAGCTTGCAGGCTGAAGTCGTTGCCTGCGGGGTACCATAGACCAAGTGACTTGCTTCCTTTCAGATACCGCAGTATTTGTTTGGTTGCGGTCATATGTGACACTTTTGGGTCCGCCTGATATCTTGCACATACACCAGTTGCAAAGACAATGTCCGACCTGCTTGCGGTGAGGTACATCAAAGAACCAATGATACCTCGATAAGTCTTGTGATCCACAGATTCGCCTGCGGGATCAGCAGAGATCTTATAACCAAAGGCCATGGGGACCTTAGCAGAAGAACAGTTGTCCATGGAGTATTTCTTTAGCAGTTCAGTGGTGTATTTCTCTTGATGAATGAATATCCCTTGCGGAATTTGTTTCACTTGAAGTCCTAGAAAGAAGTTAATCTCTCTATTCATGCTCATTTTGAATTTGTTGGTCATGAGCTTAGCAAATTCTTCCACCATGCCTTGATCAGTCGAACCGAAGATGATATCATCCACATATATTTGTACAAGCATAAGGTGGTCACCATTTGCTTTTCTAAATAATGTGGGGTCAATCACTCCTCTCTTGTACCCAGATGAGACGAGGAATTCTGAAAGAGTCTCATACCATGCTCTTGGGGCTTACTTCAGACCGTAGACTGCTTTTTCAAGTTTGTAGCAGTGGTCTGGGAATTCAACATTTTCAAAACCTGGAGGTTGCTGAAGATAAACCTCTTCTTTTAGTTCCCCATTGAGAAAGGCACTCTTAACGTCCATTTGGTGTACCTTGACTTTCTTGTGGGCTGCGTATGCAAGGAAGATCCGGATAGCTTCCATGCGTGCTACCGGAGCATACGTTTCATCATAGTTAACGCCTTCAAGTTGACTATACCCCTTTGCAACTAGTCTTGCCTTGTTTCTGACTACCGCACCAGATTCATCCAGTTTGTTTTTGAACACCCATCTAGTACCAACAATGGAGTGACCACGTGGCTTCGGAACGAGCTGCCAAACTTTGTTTCTTTGAAATTCTTCTAGCTCTTCTTGCATTGCGGCTATCCAGTCATGTTCAAGCAATGCTTCTTTGATCGTTCTGGGCTCTACCGAGGACATAAATGCTGCGTAGTGGCAGTGATCAGATAGGTCCTGGGAAGATCGAGTTTGGATGCCTGCGGATGGGTTGCCGATGATTTGACCTGGTGGGTGGTCCTTCGTCCATACATGTAGACGGGGTTGCAGATGATCAGCAGCAGCGGTAGAGGGGATATCTTGAATATCAGGAGAATCTGCGGTTGGAGATGGCAGTTCCCTTTGGATTTGAGAACATCCTGCTGAGTCATCATGGTTTGTCGGAACGAGAGTGGAGTTTTATTGAACAGTTGGGAGAGGTTCCCCCTGGATTGCTGATGGGAGTTCCTCTGGAACCTGAGAAGGTTCCCCCTGGACTGCGGATGGGAGAGTGATAATCCTTGGATTGGTGCTAGTGTCAATGTTTTCTATGATTTCATCATCCGAATCCGAAGATACGTTTGATGGTAATGCTTCTCTGCGGGCAGGAATTTGAACAACATCAAGTACTGGAACCTCGACGGTTGCGGCTAGATCCGGAGTAGAGCTTTCCCCCTCAACCGGAGAGGTGAAAGTATTGAGAGATGCTACTTCAGATAGAGATGGTCCAGAAACATCAACATGTTGTTGTTGAGCTGCGGGAGACACAAGAACATCGGATAATTTCGCCGTTTCAACAGGGTCAAAAAGGTCGTCATAATTGACTTCAACTAGATTTAAGGGACCTGAAGAAACAGGAATATCACTTTCCATGATTGCGGTGGTTTCAGTGGATGGAGGTGCGTCGCGGATGTGAGAATCATCAAATTTCACATCGAAGCTTTCAATGATCAGTCTTGTACGTCTGATGAGCACTCGATAAGCAACCTTGTTAGTGGAATAACCAAGGAAGATTCCTTCATCAGACTTCGGTGCAAACTTGTTGAGCTGATCTCTGTTGTTGATCACGAAACATCTACACCCAAAGATATGAAAGAAACGAACATTGGGCTTGCGGTTGTTAAGGCCCTCATATGGTGTTTTATTGAGGCGTTTGCACACAATGCTTCGGTTTTGGACAAAGCATGCGGTTGCTACAGCTTCAGCCCAGAAGTAGAGAGGAAGGTGGGCGAAGTTAAGCATGGATCTGGCTGCCTCTACTAGTGTTCGGTTCCTTCTTTCTACTACACCATTTTGTTGCGGTATGTAAGGGGCTGAGAAGTTGTGAGAGATCCCCTTGGACACCAAGAAACTGTTGAGAAGGTGATTAGTGAACTCGGTTCCATTATCACTGCGGATGCGTCTTACTAGAAGCTTGATCTGAAGTTCGATTTCTTTGATGAAGTTGATGAAGATCTGCGGTGTCTCTGATTTGAGTATGAGGAAGAAGACCCATGTGAAGCGTGTATAGTCATCAACAATAACCAGTATGTACTTCTTGTGGTGGAGACTGGCTACGGTTGATGGACCGCAGAGATCAATGTGCAATAGCTCCAGTGGTTCAGAAATAGAAGAGTCCATTATCAGAGGGTGACTTTCTTTGGACTGTTTACCACATTCACAAGCCGGACAGAGAGTATCGTTGTTGAATTTGAGAATAGGAAGACCACGGACTAGTTCTCCAGTGACTAAGTTGTTGATGTACCGGAAGTTGAGATGAGCTATCTTGCGGTGCCATAGCCAGCTGACTTCGGATACAGCTTTGGACAGGAAACACAACTGCGGTCTACCAATGATTAGAGAGACATCCAAAGGGTACATGGTACCTTCGGATCGGGATTTAATCAGGCATGTATTCCTATCACTTGTCATCACGTAGCAAAACTGATCATCAAATTCAACATGATGTCCTGCTTTACATAGTTGGCCAACACTAATGAGATTGTGTTTAAGGCTTTCTACATAAGCAACCTTCTGAATGGAAAAGTTCCCCGTAGTGAGAACACCGTAACCTCGGATGACACCATTCGCATTGTTGCCAAAAGTGACATTTCCACCATTGCATATAGGCCTGAAATCCCGAAGGTACTCTAACCTTCCGGTCATGTGCAAGGAGCAGGCACTGTCAATTAACCATTCTTCCTCTTGTTCCTCCTTGCACAAAGCCTGAGAATTACACGGTTAGTTTAGGCATCCAAACTAGTTTGGAGCCTGGGGCAATGGGTGAATTTCTGAAAGATGCATGGACCGAGGTTGCAGGGACGGGTCTCTTGTCAACTTTTAATCCTAGTCCTGGGTGTTTGTTCAGATTTGGAGTGTTGTGAGTTTTTGAAAAAGTACGAGGTTTCTGACTCTGACTCGATTTGACATGAGATAAACTCTTTTGACAACTACACTGACATTTACAAAAAGAGACTTTGTCATTTGATCTGACACTATGCTTGGTCAGCGGTTTATAGGATGAATTGGACTTGTTACCGGTCCGAGATGGATAATTCCTGACATGAGTGTTGTTGAGTTTTGAAAAAGTTTGTTTTTGAAGAGGTTTAGCACGTGCAGATCTTTGAGTTCTTTTTGGTGGATTTGGTAAGATACCCTCCCATTTGTTGAAATTTTGACGTGACTTTAAAAGTGTTGGAGTGGGTAAAATACCTTTCCATTTAGGATCATTTGAGGAATAGACCTGAAAAACATAGTTTCGAAAAGACTGAACACCCTTTTGGGTTGTGTTAGAAGGAGTAGGAATGACTTTTGAAACTGGACTTTCCTTTTTGTTTGTTTTCTTGATGGAAGAGTTTTTTGAAAAGTAGTGTGAGAAAACATATTTTTCTGGACTCTTGGACTTTGGAAATCTGACATGCTTCTTGTTTTTTGAGAAGGTTTGTCTGTTTGTGCCTCGAGATCTAATTTCCTCTTTGAAGGCCTTTTTGGCCAAAGATTTTGGTGAACCGCAGTCATTGTTGTTCAACTGCGGTTTCCTGGAATTCTTAGAATGATTTTGAAAACGTGGGCTTGATTCATCAGAACTTGAGGATTCAGGGATTGTAGAGCATTGACCTACTTCAAAATTTTCTAAGGGTAATTCATGATGAATTATTTAAAGAGTGGTAGAGCTTTTGTTCGATGACTGCGGTAGGGATGACTTGACTACCGCAGAGTAAGTCTTAGTTGGGACTTCGGTGGAACATTTGTGAGACATTTGACTACAGTGTGAGATACTGCGGTGTGAGGACAAAGATAGGAAGTCTTTCGAAACTTCGGGTCCTTCAACAACAATTTCTTCATCAACTACGGATGAAGTTTGAGAATTTGGATAAACGGTGCCACAGATAGGAATTTGATCACATGTGTGACCTGAAACCTCAGGCACAATTTCCTCAATGACACAATTATTACTTAGATTGTGCAGTCTACCGAAGTGAGTTTTAATATCTTCGAGAAAGGTCTTGTCATTGACTGGGAAATGAAATTCTCGGTCTGGAGGGAGATACAGTCTGTCTTTGTTGAACCGGGGTGAGGAATCCATTGCGGTAGGATATCCATTCGACCAACCCCAATTGTATGTATTGTCCACGGTTCCATTGTTTACCATATTTTCAATAGCTTCACTTTCATTAAACAATTTTTCAATTAAGAGATTTAAGCGTACAATTTCTCTCTGAGCTAAATCTCTCTAGTTCAAAGCTATCTCTAATTGGGTTTCACTTAACATTCTTGCATCTTTTTCTAACTCTAGATCCTTCTCTAACATAGCCATCTTAAGTCTTTTGTTATCCAGTCGTCCTCTCACGTGGAACATCTCTTGGGACGCAATGTTCTTCTCATCTAAGGCTTTATTATAGTCTGTAAGGACGACAGCACAAGTGTCATTAAGATCATCAATGTAGGGCTGACATTCATGCATGTTATAATTTAGAGTTTGGATCATGAGTTTTACCTGTTCGACGATGCTTAGAGTTCCATCCTTTGCCATGTAGCAGTAGTTCTTGTTCAGCATTGTAGACCCATCATCATCCGCAGTGGCCAGCATGCAAATTTTCCCTTTTCCTTTGACACTGCTGATGGCCTCATCTTCATCTCCGGATGACCAAACTTGATGGTCTCTTTTGACATGGGCCACGTATGCCCTTGCCTTTTCCTTGTCTTCCAACTTTTGAGCCATTCTAAGGTAGAATGCTCTGTCTTTTACCACATTGGCCTTACAATCTCTTGCAAAGTGATTCTCTTTGTTGCATTTATGACAAATTACAACATCAGTCTTGTCTTCTGAAGGAGTACCGGAGTCAGTGATTTGAGGAGACTGCGGTACCTCCTTTGGCTGATTATTCTGAGATTGCGGTTATGGATGAGAACTTTTCGGATACCGAGAGTGGTTATTCTGAGAACCAAGGTTACGGTTGAATGGAGGTTTGTTGAACTGTTGATTCTTGCGGAAGGAAGGAGGTGGTAGACGGTTGAACTGTTGGCTAACCAGAGCAATAGCCTTCTGAAATTCTTCTTCATCATCATACTCTGAATCAGCTTCGTATGACTGCGGTCGGGTGTCATACGAGGAAGAGTAAGGTGACTGCGGTGGAGTTTGTGCTATGACAGCAAGTGGTCCTCCGAAGTCAGCACAGTCTTTGAGTACGGTGGATTCTTGAGCTTGCAGCTCTCCATAGAGCTTGTAGAGTGACAAAGAGTGAATCTTTCTGTCGCCTTGGACTATCATTTTAGCCGTAGTCCAATGTCTTCCCAAACCATTGAGAAACTGAAGATTTGTTTCATGGTTACTGCGGATGGTGCCCGCATTGGATAACTTGGTGACTATCAGATTGAACCTTTTGAAGGAGTCTTCCAAGCTTTCTCCAGTATGAGCCTTGAAGTTGTTGAACTCATTGAGTGCGGTAGTGAGCTTCTTGTCTTGTGCTTGTTCTGAGCCTTCGTACAAATTCTTGAGAACTTCCCAGATCTCTTTTGCTGATTTGCAATTTATGATAATATCGAAGTTGTCAGGAGCAACTCCACAGGAGATTTCATAAAAAGCAACAGCATCATTTTCCATTTTATCGAGATCATCCTTGGTGGGACGACTCATAACTGGTTGACCTCCTCCTAATCTGGTTGTAGCGCCGTCGGTTTGAACAGGTGTAAGGACTGGGACATGTGGTCCTTCTTCTACGGATTGCCATACATCTCTACCAAGTCTCCTCAAGTACCTTTCCATTCTTTGTGACCAGTAATGATATTCATTTGCTACCAGTATTGGGGCTCGATTAGAACCACCAACACTGTTGGAAACATTCAGAGATAACGATTGAGCCATTTGAAATTGTTTTTTTTTTGTCTGAAGAAATGAGCTTTAGTGGTATAGAAGGCCCTTTGAAAAATCAGAGTTCCGTTTTCAAAAAGCAACCACTATGGCTCTGATACCAATTGTTGAGAGAAAAACTTGGAGACACACTTGAACAAAACGTTAGAACAAGTAGATTGTGGAATAGTTAATCTCAAAGGATCTAAAAGCTCAACAATAATATTAATAAGTTAGAGTTAACTAGTTAGAGAGTTAGTTGCGGAAATAGAAATGACAACAGTTGTTATATCAAGTATACACATAAGTTGATTCATAGCACGGAATGCATTCAAACCGAGTTAATAAGGAAGATCAAACTTAGTGATTAAGTCTCAAAGACTTGCTCCGGAGAGAGGTTATAATCAGTTATGTTCTAGTAACAATTGAGAGTAAGAAGTGAAGAGTAGAAAGATAGAGAAATAGAGAATATAACTTTGGAGAAATGTATTCAGAATAGATCGTAAGTTATCCGTGTAGAATACAAGAGAATGAGCTCTTATTTATAGAGACTCATGAAGAACACTAGATTACATCTCTATAGTAGCCATGCAAGGCATACTGGACAATAGAGTAAATTACAATAAGACAAGTAAAGTAATCTAGCTAAGTGACTGCGGTAGCAAAAAAGCTCTGATTGCGGTTGCTTGATGAAGAAATGACTGCGGGTGCTGGATTGGTTGCGGTAGCTGATTTGGATGCGGTAGCTGTTGCGGTAGCTGAAGTTTAAGAGGGTCACTTTCATGATTCAACATTACGATTGTGAGATCCTGTACCACCCGGGCAAAGCTAATGTTGTAGCTGATGCGCTGAGCCGTAGGGCGGAGAGTGCCCCGATTCGAGACACTTGTATGCGATTGACAGTGATGACTCCGGTGTTGGACACCATTCGGGAGGCCCAGGCAGAGGTCGTGAGACCGGAGAACCGCAAGAGAGAGCGGGTGATTGGGCAGGTACCTGAGTTTGTTACCGATAGTCGTGGGCTTATTGTTGGATTAATGTCTAATTCCATAACTATATTTGGTATGTACTTGACCCGACCCGGCATGGTCCATTTGGGTTGCACTTCACCGGCACAATTTATATGGATAGTCTTTTAAGAATAGTATATTTATGATTTATATTAATATATTATAAGTTCTAATATATTAATATGGAATCATATTATTTAATTAGTATTGATCAAGAATTAATTTAGAATTAATTAAGTGATCAAAAAGAACTAATTAAATATGGACTCTTATATATATGGAATGGGCCAAGTTCATTTAGGTTGGGCTAAGCTTTCATGGATTGTCCATGGAGCTTTTAACCCATGGATCCTATGTAAATGAAAGGTCATGGGTATTAGGGTTTACATGGATGTAACCCTAATCCTCCATAATATATAAAGGGGTCCTTGGCTCACAAAATTGGAACAAGTGTGTGAAAATAAGAGTGGGCCGATTTTAGTGTGCATACATATTCTCTCAAGTTCTTCTAAGGTGTTTTGGTGATTTGTGATTCCATTTGAGGCTTCCACACTATTGGGGCTAAGCTCTTAAAGCTTGAAGACATCAAGCTACATCAAAAGGTATGTCATCTAACTAGAACTTTGTAGTATAGGTGCTTCATAATATGCTAGTTATGATGAAACCTTGGAATAGTTAATATTTGCATGTATAATAGAGAAAACATAGATCCAAGGTTTATAGGGTTGCATGTACACCATAAGAGTGTTAGAATGCTCAAAACCCAACAGTGGTATCAGAGCCATGGGTGGTTTTCTGTTATATTGATGCAAATGTTTTATTTTCAAGTTGAAAAAAAAGGAAAAAAAAACATGACGTTTGTCAAATTTTAAGATAATTACTTGTTTTGTGAAAAATGAATTATTTGTAAAATTTGAATCATTTGTTATATGAGTTGAATTAGGTCAAATTTAGTAAAAGATAAAATGATATGATTATTTTATTAGTTTTAAAAGTTTGATCTAAATGTTTTAAGGAGTTACAAATTTTGTCATAAAATTTTGGAGCTCAAAAGTTTTCTTTTTTAAAGTTGTGATCTTAAGAGTTTTGAAACTTCCATAAGTTATGGATATGAAAGTTTTTTTTAATAAAAAAAATTGATTCAAAGTTTTTATGGAGTTACAAAACTTGGTGTTAATGTTTTAAAGAATTACATAACTTGTTCTTAAGTTATGGAACTTGGAAAGTTTCATCATAAAACACCATTAATTCCATAAGTTATGGAATCCAAAGGTTTTCAAGAGTTACAAAACTTGCCCTCAAGTTTTGGAATTTGAAAAAAGTTTTTTATGAAAAAAAAAAATTGAATTCTAAGACTCTTGGGTTCATAACTTAAACAATTAATTAAATGGTTTTAATTTTGAATTTAATAATTGGAATTTAGATGTTTTGTTGAATAGTTCAAATTAACTCTTATGGACTTTATTAATAGTTAATTGAAGCGTTTAATTAAAAGAGTATTATTAAATCCATAAATAAAGATATGGTTTGAGTTTAATTAAATTAAAAGTTTAGTTTAATTAATAGATTAAACCACCAAGTATTTTAAATGTCTAAAATACACCCTTATACTATTATAATATTAAAAGTTTAATATATTATATGTATAAGAGCAAGTCGTCTTACCATTAGTAGGCCTCATTCATGAAGTCGGTCTATAAGAGAGGTATAAGGTTACTGCCTATAAAATGGTAGTTTAATGGTTGTCCACTCTCACTCACCGCTTCCTTGACCGGTGGAGGGTCGTTAGCCGAACAGGTAGGACAAGGACTATAATTCTCCCTTCATTATAAGTATAATGATAAATACTAAGTAACTAAACACTTATAAATTCCCAATCTTAGTTACTTAGGAAAATGTGAATAAGGTGCTAATCCATGAAATTACACTTTGCACTTTGTTTAAGCTGTTAGTGGAGCGTGTGTGGTTAACCGGCACACTAACCTGGACATAACAAGGTAGGCAAAGGGTAACTTAATGTTTATCATAGTATCGTTGGAGTGTGTGTGGTTAACCGGCACATCGATTGAGGGGTAAATATTAAAGGTACCAAGTATATTTGCATGGTTACTTCACACCTTGTTTTGTGATCCTCGGCATCCCAGTCACAAAACCTGAAGGGCACACTCGAGATTGAAACATGCCATTGAAAAGTTCAATGAATCTCAAAAGAATCTAGGAGTTTCAAAACCAATTAAAACCTAATAATACATTTCGTTTATCTTGGTGGAAATTGGTGAATCGTCATTCACCTACCTTCAAATATTTTATAGCTTGGATTACGGCATCCCTCTTCCAAGTTATAAAATAGTTTGTTGGGTCCTAGCCTTAATATATCATATTGGGTGTTATATTAAGGACTTAAATCAACTTTACGTGAATTTCTCCCATTGTTGATGTTTGGTTTAGACAACAATGATCTTCCCAAACCAAGCTTTCCTAATGAATATGACTTCCCGAGTTTGGCTCATGGAAGTCATACTTCTCTTCCTCCACCTCCTCCAATTATTCTCCCTAACCCACAAGTTCAAGGTCACTCAAGCCCTAATGGCAAGCAAGGTCTATGTGTGATCACATCTTAGAGATGAAGTCACATATTGACAAGCTGGGAGAGTTGGGTGTTAAAGTCTTGAGAAAGTTGGATGTTCAATCACTTTCTAAGTCACATAGTAAGTTCCTTTGGGACTACTATGAAACAGACTATGACATGAACCTTAATGATCATATCTATTTGCTTGGTGCTGCTGAATCAGCAATGATTTGGAACGATAGTGAAGCAAATTTGATTAGAAGATCAACTTCCCAAAAACTTTATGGATAGTGACAATGGTGACACTGGAAATCCAGAAAAAGCATTCTCTTCCCAATGGAAAGGGATTGGCCATAGTCAATCCGGTTGACCAAATGGTAAAGAGAAAGGCTAAGTCTGAGATAGTCCCATTACCAAAGGGTCCATATGTTTATTTTGCCAAAGGAAGGGGCGTTGATTGCAAAGCTGCCAAATTTACCTAAGGATGTTAAAGTCAATAAGTTTGACTCTACATCAGGTAGAGCCCATTATCTAACTCTGTTAAGTTCTATTCTGAGATCCTCATTACATGATGTGACTGGGTCACATGTTGATGTTTTAAGAATCAAAGAATAGAGAGAAATCTTAAAGGAAGTATATGCTTATTCTGATCGCGAAGGTGGATTTCGATCGCATCAGAATTTTGAGCAGTTGCTTAAGAAGTTATGATATATTGCTAAGGAATAGATAACAACAATTTTCCATGTGGATTGTAAGGATAAGTTTTTCCGCAAAGTTTTAAAATAAAAGAAAATTGTTTAATTTTATTTATTTGAAGTATCCTTACAATGGCATTTGTGGAAAATTGTTGCTTATATGATTCCACTGACAGCAATATTGGAAAATGGATTTGATTCTTTCATTTGTGGTAGTGTCTAAATTTACCAAATCAGGAAAGTTCCTCATCGCCCAAGTTTTAATTGGACCAAAACTTGGAATCATGCAAGTTGAATAGTATGATGAATGAGAACTTTCAAGCATTAGAAAATCAAGACTAATTAGTTGTTCACATGGATGTGTGAGTCAAGTGAAGGACTAAAGGGATCGAGTACACATTCTTGTGCACTGGTCATGTCCACCACAAAGCTCGTTAAGACTATTTGATTTACTAAAGTTTAGTAAACATGGTTATACTTACAAGTTTAAGTATAATTCTGAAACATTGGAAAAGTCTCAATGTATGGCAGAACGAATGGGAAGAATCAAATTAGGCAGAAAGATAAAAGTTTCTCAAATCTGAAAAGATGGGAGAGTACTTTAGTATCATGTTTGTGATCATCTTAATGATTTAGAAATCATATCACAATTAGTCCTCTAAAGGTCATCTTAGTGCATTCTTATGACTAAGAAGAGGAGTCATGAATTGTTGAAATGGTTAGATCAGGAAGATGAGTCATACTTCGTTCCAAAACAATTCTTAGAGTCATACTCCAAGATTGTAACTTGAGTGACATATCTTAAAGAAAGGTTTAAAACACTTGTCAAATGTAAGAGTAAATGTGTCCTACTCTTGTACATTTGAAATTGGTAAGTTGTGATGTTTTGGATAAACAAAGACCAACTAAGGCCAATTGTGTGAAGTGTTTGTCTTGATAAAGAATCCGCACTATCTCTTGAATATTTGGCAAGATAGTCTTATATGTCAAGAGGATAGTGGGAGTCTTAAAGATCCTAAAAAGAATTTCAAGAACTAATCAAGAATAAAACCTGAGGTTCTTCACTAGCACACGCCTTGAGGTTTATAACCTATCGTGTTGACATATTCTGTGCCCATTCCAGTTAAAGTTGGCTTTGCATAGGAGTTCTGAAAGTTCTCAATTGGTTGCATAACAACTTGGAAGCAATGGCAGGCCCTGTACTGCCAGGTGGCAAGAAGTTAAGATTGCATAAGTTCAGTCCATATGAGTTTGGATTTGTCATTATCCTTGTCTTGTGACTATGGTTTTGACGATTCACATGGATAAGAACACATACACCATAAAATCTAAGGGTCATAAGGTTTCTCTCCGATTCATGAAAATGATGGTGAGGAAACACTTCCACCAAGTAGATTTGAAGCAGATGGCAAAAGGTCTAAACAATTAAGACTATGATTACGGCATCCCTTTTCATAGTTCTGAAATTGTTTAGACACACATGCATGCTATCTAAGGAAAGGTGTATGATTTTGATAAAGTTTTTTCAAAGCATCTCGTATCAGAAATCTGAACTTTGGTAAGAAAGTCAATAAAGTATTGATTTCTAGAAGACCAGCTGATTTCTGAGTACATGTCAAAGCTAGTGGGAGCATAAGTGTTATGCAAATAATCATCATGTTAGTGGGAGCATGATAATTATTGTTAGTGTTGCAAGTTAGCAATGTTAATTATAGAAAACAAAAGTTTCAATTCGTGAGGCTGCAGGGATTGAAAAAGTTGTTTTGCTATAATTAAAGGAGAGGATATACTTCATTTCAGTTCTAAAGGCTTAGATTGAGACCTTAATCATCTTTAGTCAAGAATATATATATATATATATATATATATATATATATATATATATATATATATATATATATATATATATGAATTTCATGTTGGATTGGTTCAACTTAAGGAAATTCTATATATTGCGTTCTCAAAATTCGATTATGATTACGGCATCCCTCTTCATAGTCAAATTTTGAAAACATGGCAAATAAAAATATTGTAGCAAAAGACTGGTCTAGAATCATGTCTTTATGTGAGACATCATGAATCATGTACCATTTGCTTTGGGTACAGGATCGATTGCATGTGCTATAATATTTGTCATTTCTAAATTTTTCCAAATGCCCAGAGGCATTAAGAAGGGAAAAGGTCTAGAATTGGATATGACTAAAATGATTAAGCAATTGTCGAGGACAATCTGAGGTTTACCAAAGATTGGTTGCTCAGGGACAGTTGGAAGTATAGTGCTAATTTTGGAAGGACCATATTGACATATTCTGAAAAGAGGCATCTCTTATTCAGAAGTGATAGTCAAAATGAGAATATGGAGTTGTCTCCATAGGTGGAAGTTATCTGTGTAAGATTAGAAAACTTAATGCAAGAAGCATGTCCAAAGCAATGTACTTTGAATATGAGACTTAGTTTCCATGGAGTTGATCTCCATTGGAATACCTTATAATGACTGTTGACAAGTCTTTGTGACTTTGTACATATTCATTACAGGAGGGTTAGTGCATATAAGTTTAAAATCTAAACAGATTTCGATAAATGATAGGAATTTGAAATTCACACATTTTTCGATAAGGATTTGGGAGTGTGAAATTAGAATCATTGAAATTATGATCAATTGGTTTATTTCACAAAGCAAGGATCATAGACAAACATAGAGTGCATACTTGGTGTATGGCAAAGCTATTGTTTAAGAAAAACATAGTGTACATGCTTGGAGCATGGGACAACTAGTGTTTTTAATTCAAGTATAAAGTTGATAAAACCGAAACAATGAATAATGAGTAATCAGTATGGTGATAAATAAAAGTGTTTATTTATATTCATAGGGTTTGATACCATATTTGATTTATTTATTCTTGTATTTCACTTTGCATGTTTTGAATTCTAGAATAACTAAGTCGCTCTTCCTGAATGATTAAGTTATTCAAACCATCCACAGTCGGTCATATGTGGGAAGTAGATATGAATCAAGACTGTCATGGGTTGGTTTGTAGAGGTCCAAGTTAGTGGACAAAGTGGTGCTACAACACTCATGAGTGCTCATAAGTTCTGAGTATTGGATTCAACCCGCGCTCATTTGAATCACTTCATGGATTTTATCACGAGTGATCATGAGACGATAATATCTTATATTCTTCAAACCTGGAGATATGAGTTGTTACTATGAGTTGGTTATACATTGATTGCACGAAAACGCATTTGGTAACTCGATGTTATAAAACGTGCCTTTGTGTATGATTCAACAAGTAGTAGAACAAGCCATATGAGTCGAAGTTTATCCATTCCTTTTACCTTCGGGATAAAAGCGATATCTGTGGGCCCCTCGATGATTTAGCGATGACACATGTGAGTGCTTGGCCAAGCCAGGACTGATTTGATTTGTTCAATCAGTCAGTCATCATAAATCGAAAAACGGGAAACAACAAATGGACAGAGAGAATGATTATAATACATGTCTCAGTCCATATGATATCTAGAATGGAGGAATATATGATCCCTTATCTAATGGACAAGTCATTGACAAGGTCAGAGTTCAACAGCGGCTTTAAGAGCTACGATTGCCAGTTAGGTTTTGAAGTCATACTCAATAATAGTTTTAGACTTATCCAAGTGGGAGACTATTGGATTAATGTCTAAGTCCATAACTATATTTGGTATGTACTTGACCCGACCCGGCATGGTCCATTTGGGTTGCACTTCACCGGCACAATTTATATGGATAGTCTTTTGAGAATAGTATATTTATGATTTATATTAATATATTATAAGTTCTAATATATTAATATGGAATCATATTATTTAATTAGTATTGATCAAGAATTAATTTAGAATTAATTAAGTGATCAAAAAGAACTAATTAAATATGGACTCTTATATATATGGAATGGGCCAAGTTCATTTAGGTTGGGCTAAGCTTTCATGGATGGTCCATGGAGCTTTTAACCCATGGATCCTATGTAAATGAAAGGTCATGGGTATTAGGGTTTACATGGATGTAACCCTAATCCTCCATAATATATAAAGGGGTCATTGGCTCACAAAATTGGAACAAGTGTGTGAAAATAAGAGTGGGCCGATTTTAGTGTGCATACATATTCTCTCAAGTTCTTCCAAGGTGTTTTGGTGATTTGTAATTCCATTTGAGGCTTCCACACTATTGGGGCTAAGCTCTTAAAGCTTGAAGACATCAAGCTACATCAAAAGGTATGTCATCTAACTAGAACTTTGTAGTATAGGTGCTTCATAATATGCTAGTTAGGATGAAACCTTGGAATAGTTAATATTTGCATGTATAATAGAGAAAACATAGATCCAAGGTTTATAGGGTTGCATGTACACCATAAGAGTGTTAGAATGCTCAAAATCCAACACTTATGACCTTTCAGGGTCGGATTTGGGTACCGTATGCAGGCGGGACGCACACCACTTTGACAGAGGAGGCGCACCGATCGAGGTTCTTGATCCATCCCGGGGCCACTAAGATGTATTTGGACCTGAAGAAGGACTATTGGTGGCCCTGTATGAAGAGGGATGTAGCATGGTTTGTTGAGAGGTGCTTGACCTGTCGCAGGGTTAAGGCCGAGCACCAGCGTCCGCATGGCAAGTTGCAGCCACTTGAGGTTCCCCAATGGAAGTGGGAACAGATTTCTATGGATTTCATCACCAAATTGCCGAGGACCGCGAGGGGAGCCAATGCAATTTGGTTGATCATCGACCGGCTGACGAAGAGCGCGCATTTTCTTGCTATCAGTGAGAGCTCTTCTGTTGAGAGGTTGGCAGAGTTGTATGTGAGGGAGGTGGTATCGCGGCACGGAGTACCGATCTCGATTGTGTCAGATCGGGATGTACGTTTCACTTCCAGGTTCTGGAAGAAGTTCCACGAGGAGTTGGGCACGAGGCTGCATTTCAGTACCGCTTACCACCCCCAGACGGATGGACAGAGTGAGCGGACGATTCAGACGCTCGAGGACATGCTTCGAGCATGTGTGTTGGACTTCGGAGGAAGTTGGGACACGTACTTCAGACAGCCACCATTCGAGTTGTTATATGGGATTAGGTGTCGAGCTCCTATTTGCTTAGGAGAGGTAGGGCAGCGCGTGATGGGTAGCACTGAGATAGTGCTTCAGACGACAGAGCAGATACAACAGGTTAGACAGAGGTTATTGACGGCTCAGAGTCGTCAGAAGAGTTATGCGGATTGGCGACGAACCGAGCTGGAGTTCCAGGTGGGAGACTTCATACTCCTGAAAGTATCTCCTTGGAAAGGAGTGATCCAATTCAGGAAGAGGGGCAAGCTAGGGCCCCGGTACATCGGTCTGTTCAGGGTGACCGCGAGGGTGGGCTTGGTAGCATATCGGTTGGAGCTACCTGAGGAGTTGAGCCAGATTCATGATACCTTTCACGTATCTCAGTTGAGGAAGTGTATAGCCGACGAATCGGCGGTGGTACCGCTGGAGGATATTCAGGTGGATGCGAGCCTGAATTATGCTGAGAGACCAATCGCGATCCGGGATCGGAAGATCAAGGTTCTGAGGAACAAGGAGGTGTCCCTAGTGCAGGTCCAATGGCAACATCGGAGAGGGTCTGAACTGACTTGGGAGCCGGAATTGGAGATGCAGGAGCAGCATCCAGAGCTGTTTGCGGAGCAAGACTTCGAGGGCAAAGTCTGATTCTAGTGGTGGAGAATTGTAACATCCAGATTTCCAGGTATTTTATAAAGGTCATTTATCTTGAGTTTTATGGAGGGATTCGGCGAGTAGACGTCCAGACTCGCCGAGTAGGACCGCGAGTTCTTGTCTGGATTAATGACCGGACTCGACGAGTAGGTGCGTGGACTCGGCGAGTCCCCACTGTAAAGTGAAACCCTAAATCTCAGAGCCTGAGCCCTATTTAAAGGCCCTTATGGCCGTCATATGCGGCCACTACTCCCCTGTGAAAACCCTAGAGAGCGAAGAGAGCTTAGAGAGCATTTTGGAGGCTAAATCTTCATCTTTTGGTGTGATCTTGCAAGAAGGAGTGGAGAAATTCAAGCTAGATCGATTATGGAGCTTGGATATGTATTGTTCACACCAAGATTCACGTTTTGAGGTACAAGTTCCTTCCCATTTCGTGTATTTGATAGATTCCTTGAATCTAGGGTTTCCTTTGCACAATTTTGAGTTAGATTGTGAAGTATATGAGGTCCCTTTGGGTAGAGATAATAGATCTGGACCTTGAGAGGTCCAAAAGGTCTCAAGCTTCCAGCTTTATAAGGTTTCATGTGAGCCTTGAGAGTAGAACCCCATTTTGGAGGATATTTCTCCGTTTTTGGTCTTATAAGCATTGCATGAACGTAAAGTTTGAACCTTTACGTGACTTTCGAGTGTTAGAAGGTTGGATCTACTGGTTGGTGAAGCAGATCTGACCTCAAAGGATCGTTTGAGTGTTTTCATGGGAGGAACTCGCAGAGCCCATAAGGGACTCGACGAGTCGAGTCGGGTTGCCCCGCAACTTGCGACCTGTGTCGACCCGTTAAGTGTTGGGTTAACTCAGCGAGTCAGTGAGGACCAGAGGCGAAGAGGACATGCATGTACTCGCCGAGTCACTCTTGTGCACTCGACGAGTCGGTCAAAGTTGACCGTTGACTTTCGTTGACCTTAGGGTTCTGGTCAAGACTGATTCAAGAGAGTTCAGGGAGGGGTAGAATGGCCTTCTACCCAAATCTGTAGAGATGAGACTATGAGAGAATATTGATCGGGGATGTTATTTGAATAATAGGAGGAGGCTAGGTCGGGACGTTGAGCACGAGAGTTTATCCGACTTCATTGAGGTGAGTCTTCTCACTATACTGTACCTGGAAGGGTACCTATGTGTGACCGGAAGGTCTTGTATGATATGAGGTGTATGTACTGTATGCTGATATGTGATATATATGTGTTATGTATGTCATGAGGTGGACCGGAAGGTCAGGAGTATATGGACCAGAAGGTCAGAGTGATATGGACCGGAAGGTCAGAGTGATATGGACCGGAAGGTCAGAGTGATATGGACCGAAAGGTCAGGGTGACATGGGCCGGAAGGTCGATACGGGTAGGACCGGAAGGTCTACCAGGGTTATGGGACGGAAGTCCCCTGGGACACAGAGACCGGAAGGTCTTATAGCCTTGAGTGGCGCATGTGCGTACGTGGTATTTTGGGGAACTCACTAAGCATTTATGCTTACAGTTGTTATGTTATGTGTTTCAGGTACTAGCGAGGATCGTGGGAAGGCGCCGGCATGATCCGTACACACTTATGGAGTTTATGTTATTGAGATTCTGGGACATGTTTTCTTATGAAACAGTGAATACATTATGTTTTATGATTATCGTGTGATTGAAAGTATGATTTAAAAATGAAAAATTGTTTTGGAAATTTTACGTCGTTACAGGTAAATGGGTATGCCAGGCTTTACCGAAGTCTATCACACAAGCTCTTAACATGTCTTCCAGTGTCTGAATGGTTCTCTCGCTTTGCCCGTCGGTTTGAGGGTGATAAGTTGTACTCATGTCAAGCCTGGTTCCTAAGGACTTTTGTAGTGATTGCCAAAATCGTGAGGTAAACCTACTATCTCTGTCAGAGATAATGGATATTGGCACACCATGCAGTCGTACAATCTCCTTGATGTACGTCCTCGTTAGTTTCTCCATTTTGTATGTCTCCTTGATTGGTAGAAAGTGTATGGATTTAGTTAACCTATCGACAATCACCCATATGGTGTCGAGTCCACCAGTTGTCTTGGGCAATTTAGTTATGAAGTCCATGGTTATACGCTCCCACTTCCACTCGGGTATATCCGGTTGATGTAGCAAACCCGAGGGCTTTTGGTATTCTACTTTGACCTTGGAGCAAGTCAAACACTTTCCCACATAAGTAGCAATTTTTGTATTCATATTTGGCCACCAATAGAGTTTCTTGAGGTCTAGGTACATCTTATCAGACCCGGGATGAACGGAGTACTTGCTCTTGTGAGCCTCGTCCATGATAACGTCTCTGAAATAGCTAAATTTTGGTGTCCAGATTCGATTCATGAGATAGTAAGCTCCGTCACCCTTGACCTCAAGGTTTTTATCCATTCCTCGCAAGGTTTCACTTGCGACATTCTCAGGTTTCAAAGCCTCGAGCTGCGCCTCATTGATTTGCATGGACAGGTGTGAATGGATGGTCATGGTCAATGATTTTACTCAGCGGCCAGAGTATTCTTTTCGACTTAGGGCATCCGCTACTACGTTGGCCTTACCTGGATGATAACGAATTTCACATTCATAGTCATTTAGTAGCTCCACCCAACGTCATTGCCTCATATTGAGCTCCTTTTGATTGAGAATGTGATGGAGACTCTTATGGTCTGTAAAGATTGTACACCTTGTACCATACAAGTAGTGTCTCCAGATCTTCATGGAGAACACTACTGCTCCCAACTCGAGGTCATGTGTGGTGTAGTTGACCTCGTGAGTCTTAAGTTGTCTCGAGGCATAGGAAATGACCTTTCCTCGTTGCATCAGCACACAACCTAGACCCTGCTTGGACGCATCGCAGTAGACCACAAAATCTTCCATCCCTTCTGGAAGAGACAAGATTGGAGCACTGCATAGGGCTTGTTTTAGCGTTTGGAAGGCAGTTTCTGAGTCAAGGTAGTGAGTGTCTTTGCGATCTTGGAAAAATTTTGTATGAACCTCCTGTAGTAGCCAGCAAGGCCTAAGAACTGTCGGATTTCCGTCGGTGTCCGTGGTGCTTCCCAGTTTTCAATTGCTTTGATTTTGGAGGGATCCACATGTATCCCTTCCTCGCTGACCACGTGTCCCAAGAAGTCCACCTTTCGAATCCAGAATTCGCATTACAAAAACTTCGCATACAGCTTCTCCGTCCTTAATGTCTCCAAGACTTGTCGTAGGTGTTGACTATGCTCCTCCTTACTTCATGAATAGATTAGTATGTCATCGATGAAAACTATCACGAATTTATCTAAGTAAGGTCGGCATACACGGTTCATTAGGTCCATGAACATCGCGGGCGCATTAGTCAATATGAAGGGGATTACCACAAACTCATAGTGACTGTAGCGAGTTCTAAACGTTGTTTTAGGGATATCTTCCTCCTGGACTCACAGCTGATGGTACCCTGACCTCAGATCGATTTTTGAGAAGTAGCTCGCTCCCTGAAGTTGGTCGAACAGGTCGTCAATTCAGGGTAGGGGATATCAGTTTTTGATGGTGAGTTTGTTCAACTCCCGACAGTCAATGCACATACGAAATGATCCGTATTTCTTCTTTACGAACACAACTAGTGCTCCCCAAGGTGAGAAGCTTGGTCTGATCAATCCTTTGCTCAGCAGTTCGTTCCTTTGACTGGAAAATTCTTGCATTTCGGTTGGGGCCAATCGGTATGGTGATTTGGCTATGGGGTGGCTCTTGGAATCAAGTCGATTCTGAACTCGACTTGTCGCATGGGTGGTATTCCCAGAAGGTCTTCTGGGAATACGTCAGGAAAGTTACAGACCTCTGGAATATCCTTGATGTCTTTTACTTCTCTTTTCTCGTCAACAACGTGAGCTAGGAACGCATGGTACTTCTTGTGCAGATATTTTCGAGCCTTGATGCAGGAGACGATTCGGAGGTTTGTGTCGGGTTTGTCACCGTAGATGACAAGGGTTTCGTTACTCGGTAGGCTAAGGCGAACGGCCTTTTCGTAACACATGATATTGGCATGGTGAGGACTTAACCAATCCATGCCAATGATAACGTCAAAATATTGTAACCGGCATTAGTTCAATTTGAAAGGAATGGTTGTTTAGAGTTAAGGTGCATCCTATGTATATGTCGTTTGTGGTTTCAATCTTCCCGTTAGCCATTTCTACAGTAAATATTTCATTAAGTGTTTGAGGTTTTTGTTTGTGGAAATGTTCAAACTTATGACTCACGAAACTCCTCTCCGCACCGCTATCAAAAAGTATGCATGCATATGTGTTATGAGGAGAAACGTACCGGTAACCACCGCGGGGTCTTTCATTGTAACGCCCGTAAATCCGGGATAGTCAATTTAGAGATAATAGGGGTCGAAAACGACTTTTCAACAAACGATTAACTAGAATAATTAATCTTAACCAAGTTGTAGAATATGTCTCAAGGGTTCCGTACATATAAAGAACGCCGAAATCCGAGTTATAACGAAGAAGTTATGGCCCGTCGAAGTTTTACGGCAAAACCAGCACGGCACCGGGAGACGTAAATAGTGAATTTATGATGGAGGACTTTTTAGCCTTAGAAATCTAAACAAAAGTTGTAGTATACGTTAAACCGAGAACATACAAAAAGAGAACGCCCAAATCTGACTTCGTATGAGGAAGTTATGAATTTTCTAAGATTTGGCACAGTAGTGCACGACCCGAAACTCGAATTTTAGATCGAGCGGTTTTTGGCCTACGCGGCCTAAATGAGAATTGAAGATCTCATTAATAGGAACTCAACAGTAAAAAGACAGGCAAAAACGGAGTCCGTATGAAGGAGTTACGAATTTTTCGCGGTCATTTAACAGTCTAATCTCCTCCTACTGTTAAATTTAAGATCGGTCGATAATTAGCCGACGGAGTCAAAATGAAAGTTCTAGATCTTATTTTTACCTACGTGTGGATGTAAATAATGTCGAAAACAGAGCTCGTATACGAAAGTCATGAATTTTTGAAAATCGGCTGATTTCCACCCTGTGTGCGATGCCACGTGTCAGCACCAGGCTATGCCTGGGTGTCTCCAGCTGGCTCACGACGTGAGCATCATAAAACGCATGACGTGAGTGACCCTCCAGACCCCTATAAATAAGAGGTGAAGCCCTCTTCATTCCTCACACCTCCCATCACTTCCCTCTCTCTCTAGAACCTCTCTCTAGCCCCGAAACCCCCGAAAAGCCTAGGGAACCTCCCTAGCACGAGGCGGAAGCCCCGGAGCACCCGACGACTCCGAGAAGAAGAGCCTTTCGACTTGGGAACGCTGCTCCAATGGAGCCCGGTTTTGAGAAAAAAACTCGTTGTAAGTGAGCTACGCCTAACCTATCTTTAGTATAGCTTATGTTTTAATATAGTAATGTTATTAGGACCTTATAATAAGTATTTGGACTATTATTATGAGTTATATAAGTGTCGTTATAATGTATTTTTAACCACTCGCGGTATGGGGAATCTGGTTTGGAGGGCCGTATGGGTTGCTGGATTCAGAAGTGTTATATGTCAAAATGATCCTGCCCTCCGGTGTTCCATGTCTGGCCCCTGTCTGTACATAGTGGGTGAAGAGTATTGTTTAACGCCTATATAATAGTAATAATAGCTAGACTATTAATTAGTCTCGTCAAACATTAGCCTAAACTCTAGTGGTAATGATACTAGGTTTTGCCCGAGGGAAATTGTTTTAACAGTAACGAAGTGCTGTCCGAGTGCCGAGTCACCACCTTATCAAGTGAGTGCATAGTTATTTTCATCTTACACATAGATATGAAGTATTTAATATAAATTGCGTGCTATGTGTGAATCTTATCTGTATACTTGCTATCTATGTTGGATGAACAATTTTATACATGTTTTAAATGATTTAAACTGTATATATATTTTATATCTACAAAATATGTTGGGTAAACATGGGTAGATGAAATATGAGTCGGATGATGAGGTGAGAGGTGAAATAGACCATGAGGTGAGGGTGAGAGGTGGATGATGTGAGAAGCCTTTTACCCAAATGTTTGCCCCGTCATCTAGCAGAGTATGGATGACAACCACGGACTATTCTAGACAGTCCAGTGGAACACTAGCAGGCTCGCAGCCTGTAGGTGTTGTGAACGATGTGTTCACCGGTGTACTCTAAAAACCCATTGACATGTATTGCGAGTGGACTCTCGAAAATGATACTGTCAATAAACGAGATAATCCTGGCAGCTGTGCCCGAAGGACAATACCGGCAGTTGCGCCTCATAGAGAGTGTCACAATTCTGGCAGCTGCGCCTAAGTGATAGAACCAGCAGATGTGATTGACAGTTGTGTCATAGGCAACGATGGACTTAGTGCCTACTCCTTAGGACAATCCTTAGGAATGAATTAATGAGGAATAGTCGATTCTTAGGGTAGATCCTTAAGAGTAAAGAAGATAATGGGGATGGGTAATTGGGTTGATTGTTTGATGTTTAAACATAATAATTATATTATTGTGGGTTGAAAACCCTATGTACTCACCAGGTTTCCCAACCTGACCCACTCAAGCTTATTTGTATCACAGGTGTCGATATGAAGCTACTTTTGTAACGACCAAAAATTTCAACCAATTTAAAACATTTTATTTCATTCAAAAACCATTAAGTTCTTACATCTTGTTTTCAAAATAGTTTAAACATCAGAGTATCCCCCAGAACCATATCACATAAATCAGAAAACATGAGGAGCGGTACGATCACGCCTTCGCCTTTCCACGATCTCCTGAAGCACCTGAAACAATAAACCACAACTATAAGCCCGAAAGCTTAGTGAGTTCCCCCAAAGCACCCATACACACATAAACATACGCATACAGCAAAGAACAACATACTATGGGTCTAATCAACCTTCCGGTTGGAATACCCCTGGCCCTCAACCATCGGGTTGGAATGCCTACATACTACGAGCCCAATCATCCTACCGGGATGGAATACTCTCGGCCCACAACCATCGGGTTGGAATGCCCATACATCTATACGTACAACAATAACTACTATGGGTCCAATCATCTCGCAAGATGGAATACCCCAGGCCCCTCAACCATCGGGTTGGAATGCCAACATACTATGAGTCCAATCATCCTACAGGGATGGAATACTCCTGGCCCACAACCATGGGGTTGGAATGCCCCACTTCCTATACATACAATAACTATTACTATGGGTTCAATCATCCCTCAGGATGGAATACCCCAGGCCCCTCAACCATCGGGTTGGAATGCCCACCTACTACGAGTCCAATCATCCCACCTGGATGGAATACTCCTGGCCCACAACCATCGGGTTGGAATGCCCCCTACACTAGCAAACATGCACACATAACAGGCAACTACATAACACTCTACAGAACCAACATACTAGGGCCCTATCATCCTACAGGGATGGAATACCCTCTGCTACTGCTCAACATACATAACCCACAGGTAACCTCCTACCAGCGTACATAAGGCAAGACCAACTACAGGTCTATAAATAACCACTACCCAACTACCAGGGCGCTGATCCAACAGAACTAGCCATCACTTAACTATCCATTCCTCTAGGATACTAAGCTAACAGAGCATAACATCATATCATTATCCTATCTACCAGGATACTAGCAAGCATATCATCACATAAGCATAACAAGCTCTAAGCAACAATTCAAAGGGCCGGCCTTGGTGCCTTAGACCCTTGAGTACAGTGAGGATAACTCACCTGAAATGAAGAACCGAACCACGGAAGCACACACCCGAAGCACTGCTCCAAACTCCAACACCTATTGCCATCAATGGACCATTGACATAAATAACCAATTACCATAACACCCTTGAAGGTCAAAGTTAAAGTCCAGGCCAAAGTCAAACTTCCTGACTGACCCTACTCGCCGAGTCAACCCATTGACTCGTCGAGTCCTTATACTCTGAAAACTCTTAGAACACGACTCAACTCATCGAGTCACCCCAAGACTCGTCGAGTCCAACGATCTCCGAGTCCCATCCTGTCCAACTCACTGAGTCACCCCTCGACTCACTGATCTGCATCTTAACCAGAAGAGGTTAGGGGTTCTGCGACCTGACTCGTCGAGTCCAAGAACAGACTCGCCGAGTCCAAGGCAATCTTCAACAGACTCGCCGAGTTGTTCTTCAGTTCTCAATCGAGTACACCCATGTGACTTTCCGAGTCTCTCCAGTTCTCAATCCATACAGAGGCTTTTCGAGCCGTGCAGGGGCTCCAATCCATAGATCCACTCTTCTACATTCTAACCCTCACATAAAGTTGCAAACTTTACGTGAAACCAAGGAGATATAGGCCCAAAACACTCTAGGGCTAGGGTTCATGACAAAGGGGCTTTACCAACAACTCTTAGACAGAAGCTTTATAACATCTTGGACCATCACAAGCCTAGATCTGAAGTAGCAACCTCAGATCTAAGCCTCCAACTCGAAATAGCTCACAATCATACCAAAAATGCCCCAAATCTCAAATGATAAAAGATCTAGATGCAAAAGAGCCCAAGCAACAGATTATTACCTCCAATATAAGCTCCAACTGAAGTAGATCCTGGATCTACACCACTCCTTTGCAGCAAGCCTCTTGATCATCAAGCCCCTTTCCAAGATTTTCTCCTCCAAAGCTCTATTCTCTCTATTAATGGAAGCTCACTCGATTCTAGGGTTTCTGGATCTCAAAAGGGTAGCAAAGAGGCTGAGGGTGGGTTATAATGTGCTTTATATATGGCACAACCCCCGGGATTAGGGTTTTCTCTCTTCAGCACCAACTCGTCGAGTCCAAGCCGCCGACTCGGCGAGTTGGCCACTTAAACCGCGATAGAATCCCGCTCCGACTCGGCAAGTAAGCGGACCTACTCGTCGAGTCCCTTTCCTAAATTTACACTTTTGGCCCTTCATTGAACAATTGAAATTTGGGGTGTTACAACTTTACACTGAGGGATTTAAAAGAGATGTAGATCACTAGTGTAAATGAATGTAAGTTCTGTTTATGCTTATGTTTCTGTATTGACGATGACATCCCAAAAGTTTTAAAATCAATAAAAATACATTTCTTCGAAAATGCTTTGATAACGTATTTATCATGTTTTTCTGGGAACAAATTCCGCAACATTTTTATTAAAAGAAGTACTCTGGTTTTTATAAAGCATAAACAAAATCGGCCTTTTCTGGCCGTGAAAATGGGGATGTCACAGTTGGTATCAGAGAATTAGTTTAAGCGAACTAGGAATAAGGATTTATTTCTAGACTTAAACTTAGAATGCTAAGAAATGATGGTGAGGAGTGTATCTAATAAATTTTAAGTAATACACCTGAATAGACACAAGCACTAGCAAATTTAGGGAAAATGCTTAACATGCTTTTATGTGTTAATAAATTGTGATGTTTTACGATGTTATCGTTTGATCGGATCTATGGTCTGTTGCCGACCGGATCTGGAAATTTTATGTGTTCAGATTTCTAAACGTTTAATTACGATATTAGAACTGGCATGTAACTTTTCGGAGTAATAAGGAGGAATACACGTCTAAATCTTCCTCTATCTATATTCTCGTCTCGATACACCGAACGCCTGCTTTGGTGTGCAGAACATCATGGTGAAGACTCGTAGTGAATTGAGTGAATGGAGGAAATGAGAAGGCTTACGATACTGAATGGTACCTATCGGAAGATATCGTAAGAGTGATATCATGCCTTTAGAATGCGTCTAATAAATAATACGTCTAGTACGGGAGAAGTACATGTTCGATTAGCAGAAAGAAAGATTTTTGGTATAATCCATGAAGTTATCCCATCGTCTGACGTTTCCATCACCAACCGAGTGAAGCATAATTAATGATTGAAGATACGCATGAAAGAAGTCCTAGTAGAGTCTAGGGAAAATTATATGATTGTTTGGACACATTTGTATGTGTTAAAATTGTTTATATGATAATGACTTCGAGAACTACGAGACAATACTTGGGACGGGTATGAGTAGGTGTGAAAGGTAGTAGAGGCCTATACTACCGGAAGCACAGGACTCACACTTGGATCAGGGAAAGTCACAAGGTTACCAAGAAGCTAGTAATAGATACAATTTTATTCAAGTATGTCGTTACCATTGTTTCGGTAATGACTAAGAAGATTGTTGTTATTCCGACCCTAGTGGTCATACCAAATTAAGTCCGACTACGATGAGTCTGTTACGTGGTTCCGAGAACCAAGTTCGATGTAGCACCTGACTTAAGCAGGAAGAATTAATCAAAGCGATCAGTAGAGGTATCGCAATGGTTTCTTGTAGCTAGAAATGCTAACTTTTAAGATGAGATTAGAACATGAAGGAAAGTATAGTCTATTCTGGAAGACTCTAAGAGACCTGAGTCTAAGCATTGCAACATACGATGATAGGTCATTAGAATATGACACATCGTTCCATTGTAGTAATAAAAGAACTTATCTTAAGTTCGTATCCAGTGAGGATCGAGACTATGACTTGAAGGTCATAATTTGGAGTCTAACGTGAGATAGGGAGCAAGTGCAAGATCGAGCACTGCTTGCAGTCAAGGAGTCCAAGAGTTAGATACACATTCGAAGAAACAAGGAAGTTACGATTATTACCTAGGATGAAGAGATAACGTATGGAGTCATTATACTGCCATGTTTCGTTGATGATTTTGGGACGTAATCATCCTAAGGGGGAGATAATTGTAAAGCCCGTAGATCCGGGCTAGTCAATTTAGAGATAATAGGGGTCGAAAACGACTTTTCGACAAAAGATTATATCACACCCCCAAACCGGAATGGCGGAAACGTTCGGGGGCGGAGGACGTCATGCACAGTATCACAACAAGTGTACAATAGAAATCAAAGCAACAATAACCTTTTCATTGATAACATATAGTTTACATTGTAATTGATTTACATAGGTTTAACTTCCAAAATTAAAAAGCAAAACTAAGTCTTGGTACTAAGATGCTCCGTCTCCTTGAAGCCTGTACGCATACTTGACTTACTAACTTCCTGAGAATACAAGTAGTTTGAAAGAGTATCAGCATTAAAGTTGGTGAGTTCATAAGCATTTTTGTTGTAAAATGAGTACGTCCTTTTGTTCTTTGGAAAAATGGAATGTTGCCTTTGAGTCTTAAGACCAAAATATATCTGTGTTTCTCATGTTTTTAAAGAACGTTTCAAGATTTGAAAGACTAGTAAACAAAATATGTTCCTGGTGCGATTTCTTCGTGTGTACATGTTAGTAAAGTTTTTAGATCGAACAGATCCACTACGTATTTACTAAGACACTATTTTTGTAAGTAAATCTCCATACTTAAAATAGCATATGTAGTTTTGTATGTGCATAAAACCCCTTTTTGGGTGGGTCTTAAGTCTCTAATATTTCCAGAAAATCCTATATTTTCCGTAAAGTGTGTGATAGCCTTAATTGAACCAAGGCCAAAATATGTAAATACAAATACCATACTTAGTTTACAAGTGTGTAGTTTTGCTATTAAGAAAACTAGTTTGAAGATGTCATCACTTTGCCAATGATGACGTTTAACCTGGTGGATTCTGTATTTTTAAGAAGATGGCTTGTAGCCTTTATTGTATTAAGACTCCATTTTTGTAAGTAAATTCCCATACTTAAAATAGTATAAGTAGTTTTAATACCATAAAAGCCAATTGTGTAAACCTGGTACTTTGTAATGTGCCCCTTTTATATAAACCTGGTACTTTGTAATGTACCCCTTTTGTATAAACCCGGTACTTTGTATTCGTACCCTGTTTATATGAAAACCCGGTACTTTGTAATGTACCTCTTTTGTATAAACCCGGTACTTTGTATTCGTACCCCGTTTATATGAAAACCCGCTACTTTGTAATGTACCCCCTTTTTGTATGAAAAACTTTTGTTATGAATTTGAAATGTAAAAGAAACATAAACTATACTATTTATAGTTTATCATAATGTTTGTATTGTATATGCAACCTAACTATACCTATTATAGTTTAGCATGTTTGTTTGTGGTGTATAATAGACTTAACTTTACTTATTATAATTTATTATAATCATTAGTAGTAGTAGTAGTACTTCTTTGTATATGATTCATACCTTTAAACTAAGGTAAATAATGTGTACTATAGACAACATGTATTCAAATAATACTACACACCTTGCTCAACAAGTTACAAGGTGTAAATAGGATTGTTAAATATTTATAGTTTTTAACTTTTCTGTTCCTGCTATTATAAAAATTTATAGAAAAAAATCGGCAGGGGTCGAAATTTAGATCCGTAAACTCTGAGGGTCTAGTAAATGTGTCTATTTTATTCATAATTTTTATCATGATTTTTAGTGACCTTTAACTTGTGTAAAAAGGTCCAACCTCACAGACTGGTCCGATGTGGTTTCTGAAATGATAGGTTGTTTTGTAAAAATTGCCATAAATTGTAGAAAAATCGTATGGAGACGTGAACGTAGTCATTTTAAAGGTATAAACCTGAATTATTTTCATATTAAACAGTCTTGAAAGATATTAGGTATAAGATGGTCAAAACAGTTCGTGAATAGAACTCAACTTTTTCTGTTGAAAGATGATGTTTGAGTTTAGTTAAGTTTTTGGTGTTTTCACTTGTATTCCCCCCCCCCCCCCTAAAAACTAAAGAAAACCGGAAAATGTAGGGGTATGAACTCACCTTATGTGATTTCTTGAAGGATGGAAGGTTGAAGATGATGAGTTTCAAGTCAACAACACTTGTTGAACACACGAAGTTTTTGGATGATCCTATGAACGATTTCGTGTTAATATGAGTGTAGATGATTCAAGAGTGTTATGAAAACATGTAATAACACTTGAATTAGAAGGAAATACTTACCAATAAGTGAATAAATAACTCAAGAACCTTCAAAAGTGTGGCTGGAAGTTGAGAGAAAAATAGGCTCTCTTGATGATTAAGAAGTGTGTAAGTGTTTGATGGTGAAGAAAATGATTAAGGAAATTCAAGAAATCCTCCAGGGGTTTCCTTATATAGAAGGTTGCTGGAGCAATTTTCAAATTTGAGAGGATGTTTGCCTTGGTTTGTGTGATGTGGATAAGGTTGGACCAATGAGAAAGTGACACACAGGAGGCAAGTGGGCACACTTGACCCACTTGTGGTGTAAAATATCCTTAGATACTTCCTTTAATGAAATAATGATTTATAATTAATAAATCCTTGATATATGAATAAAATATGAGTTTAGGGAGTTTAAAATAATAAAAATATGAATTTGGTGAAAAATCCCCGTGAAAAACGTTAAAAACGGGCTTAACAGGCGAAAGTAGTCGAAAACCGGTAAATAAGGGCGAACCTGCGAGGTTCGGTCCTTAGGAACCGAGAGGGAGGTTCGGTCCGAAGGCGAGGAGGAAGCGAAATGGAGTTCGGGTCCGAAGGTGAGAAGGAGCGAAATGGACTGAAGGCTCGGTTCATTTCGGTTGTGTATGCGGTTCGGTTCGCTCGTCAGGGTCTCGGCTCCGAAAGGGACCTTCGGTCCTCTGAAGTTCGGCCTCGGTCTAAGGTAGCTTCGGTCCACATGACATGTTTCGGTCTTAGCAGGGTTCGGCTCTAAGAGGTTCGGTCCTGAGAAGGGTTTCGGTCCTAAATGGTTGATTTTCAAGTTAACTCCCCGATTCAAGTGGTTTTTGACTAACTTAAGGGTCGGGATGACCCGGATGACTATAAAAAGTTGAGAGAGATTTTGAGAGAGATTTGGGAGAGATTTGGGAGAGATTTGACTGTAGTCTTTGTTAGTGTTTATCCTCGCAATGCAAGGTTCGTAAACTCATTTAGGCTTTGTTTATGAATGTTTTAAGCCCCTAAAGGGTCCATAATCGTGTTTTGGTGCATCTACTCTCCCTTCTTAGGGTTTTACATTGCTAAACACAAAAAATCTCCGAGACACTTGAATTCCCAATTAACATAGAAGTACTTAGTTAAGTTTGACCGGTTTGACTTGTTGGCTTTGACTTTGACTTGTTGACTTTGACTTTGACTTGAATTTGACGGTTGTCACATTATCCCCCCATTAGAAGGAATTTCGTCCCGAAATTAGCATTTTGAGTTTTCTGTTCCTGCTATTGGAAGAATTTATAGAAAAAAATCGTCAGAGGTCGAAATTTAGATCCGTAAACTCTGAGGGTCTAGTAAATGTGTATGTTTTATTCATAATTTGTATCATGATTTTTAGTGACCTTTAACTTGTGTAAAAAGGTCCAACCTCACAGACTGGTCCGAAGTGGTTTCTGAAATGATAGGCTGTTTTGTAAAAATTTCCATAAATTGTAGAAAAATCGTATGGAGACGTGCACATAGTCATTTTAAAGGTATAAACCTGAATTATTTGCATATTAAACAGTTTTGAAAGATATTAAGTTTAAGATGGTCAAAACAGTCCGTGAATAGAACTCAACTTTTCTGTTGAAAGATGATGTTTGAGTTTAGTTACGCTATGCCTGGGTGTCTCCAGCTGGCTCACGACGTGAGCATCATAAAACGCATGACGTGAGTGACCCTCCAGACCCCTATAAATAAGAGGTGAAGCCCTCTTCATTCCTCACACCTCCCATCACTTCCCTCTCTCTCTAGAACCTCTCTCTAGCCCCGAAACCCCCGAAAAGCCTAGGGAACCTCCCTAGCACGAAGCGGAAGCCCCGGAGCACCTGACAACTCCGAGAAGAAGAGCCTTTCGGCTTGGGAATGCTGCTCCAGCGGAGCCCGGTTTTGAGAAAAAAACTCGTTGTAAGTGAGCTACGCCTAACCTATCTTTAGTATAGCTTATGTTTTAATATAGTAATGTTATTAGGACCTTATAATAAGTATTTGGACTATTATTATGAGTTATATAAGTGTTGTTATAATGTCTTTTTAACCACTCGCGGTATGGGGAATCTGGTTTGGAGGGCCGCTTGGGTTGCAGGATTCAGAAGTGCTATATGTCAAAATGATCCTGCCCTCCGGTGTTCCATGTCTGGCCCCTGTCTGTACATAGTGGGTGAAGAGTATTGTTTAACGCCTATATAATAGTAATAATAGCTAGACTATTAATTAGTCTCGTCAAACATTAGCCTAAACTCTAGTGGTAATGATACTAGGTTTTGTCCGAGGGAAATTGTTTTAACAGTAACGAAGTGCTGTCCGAGTGCCGAGTCACCACCTTATCAAGTGAGTGCATAGTTATTTTCATCTTACACATAGATATGAAGTATTTAATATAAATTGCGTGCTATGTGTGAATCTTATCTGTATACTTGCTATCTATGTTGGATGAACAATTTTATACATGTTTTAAATGATTTAAACTGTATATATATTTTATATCTACAAAATATGTTGGGTAAACATGGGTAGATGAAATATGAGTCGGATGATGAGGTGAGAGGTGAAATAGACCATGAGGTGAGGGTGAGAGGTGGATGATGTGAGAAGCCTTTTACCCAAATGTTTGCCTCGTCATCTAGCAGAGTATGGATGACAACCACGGACTATTCTAGACAGTCCAGTGGAACACTAGCAGGCTCGCAGCCTGTAGGTGTTGTGAACGATGTGTTCACCGGTGTACTCTAAAAACCCATTGACATGTATTGCGAGTGGACTCTCGAAAATGATACTGTCAATAAACGAGATAACCCTGGCAGCTGTGCCCGAAGGACAATACCGGCAGTTGCGCCTCATAGAGAATGTCACAATTCTGGCACCTGCGCCTAAGTGATAGAACTAGCAGATGTGCTTGACAGCTGTGTCATAGGCAACGATGGACTTCGTGCCTACTCCTTAGGACAATCCTTAGGAATGAATTAACGAGGAATAGTCCATTCTTAGGGTAGATCCTTAAGAGTAAAGAAGATAATGGGGATGGATAATTGGGTTGATTGTTTGATGTTTAAACATAATAATTATATTATTGTGGGTTGAAAACCCTATGTACTCACCAGGTTTCCCAACCTGACCCACTCAAGCTTATTTGTATCACAGGTGTCGATATGAAGCTACTTTACACTGAGGGATTTAAACTAGATGTAGATCACTAGTGTAAATGAATGTAAGTTCTGTTTATGCTTATGTTTCTGTATTGACGATGACATCCCAAAAGTTTTAAAATGAATAAAAATACATTTCTTCGGAAATGCTTTGATAACGTATTTATCATGTTTTTCTGGGAATAAATTCTGCAATATTTTTATTAAAAGAAGTACTCTGATTTTTATAAAGCATAAACAAAATCGGTCTTTTCTGGCCGTGAAAATGGGGATGTCACGTTCATCGCGTCTTCGTGTCCTATTGCTAGGACTCTTCTCATGCCTCCAACATTTCTGTTATTGGCTTTTGGGCACTCTCTTTTGAAATGCCCCATTTCACCACATCTGTAGCATGCTTGGCTTACCCCGACATTTGTGGCCTGGGTGGTCTATTGAGCTGGCGCCCTACAGAAACGGGCGGTATGCCCCTTTTTGTTACACTTGTTGCAATGCATCTCCCGGCAAGCTCAATTGTGGTGCAAGTTGCACTTGCTGCATTTGGGTAGGCTCTCATCATATTGTTTCGTTGGTCCTGGGGTGGCATGGACAGTGGCGGCGTGGACTGCCACGTTTGGTTGTTTCTTTGCTGGCTCTTGCGTCAGTTAGCCCTTCTTCTTGTTCCAGAATTCCTTTTGTTGTCTCCCCTTTTTGTCTGTTCGGGGGTGGGTGTCATAGTGCCCTGGTGGACTCCATGATCCACAAGCGTTTGTGCCAAGCGTTTGACACTGTCAAAGGTGGATGGTTTTGCGAATACCATATTTCCTTGAATTTGGGGGGATAGTCCCCATATATAACGTTCAACCTTTTTTCTTTCCGGGGTGACCATCCCAGGACATAGCACCGCCAAGTCGCTGAACCTGGTAGTATAGGCTGCTACATCGGAGCCCGTCATCGTGAGGTTCTATAGTTCTTTCTCCAACTTCTGAACTTCTCCCCTCGGGCAGTATTCTTCCAACATCATGATTTTTAAATCCTCCCAACTCATAGAGTTGGCCACAGGGAGAGTTAGTGATTTGATGTGGCCATTCCACCAGGAGAGGGCCCCGTCAGGGAATGTGCAAGCCGCGAACTTGACCTTGCTTTTTTTCGGGCACGCACAGATTTCGAACACCGATTCCATCTTCTCGAACCATCTAGTCAAGGCAATGACACCTCCACTGCCATAAAAAGACTTGGGCTTGCAATTCGAGAAGTCCTTGTAGGAGCATCCTCTTCGGTGTCCATGGCTTTCACCATGATTAGAACTGTTGGTACCGTTTTCATTCCTATTTGTACCATTAGTACTGATTTGTGCCATGGCGGCTACCACAACGGCTGTCACAGCGGCCTGGAAGGCAGCAGAGTCCTCCTATGGAGTTGGTGGCGGCTGAGCTCTTGGTGTGTGGCCGACACGTCTGATACTCCTTCGTGCTGGCATTCTTCTGCCATAAAGTTTAACAATAGAATGATGGTAAGTCCTCGATAATGGTTATGAATCGGGTATTATCGAAATAGAACATCTCAACTATATGTTTGGTCATGTCGATTGTGCAAGAATAGAGGTATAAGAGACACATAAAGAGTCTAGGTGCATAGTTCTATAGTATCATAAAATACTCCTATAGTATTTTAAACTTTATATTTGGTTCTAGGATTTATTTGCAAAGGGTGTTGGTAAGTTTTAGACCTGTTGTTCACCACGACTATTCCCAAACACATGTTAGTCATATCTCGCATAAATATAGTTGATCAGGCTATATTTATCCTAGTCATGATTACATAACTATCTAGGCTTAATCATAGTGTTTAACTTATCTTTTTTACTTTTGTATTGTTCTTGTTATGACACGGCTCTAGTATGTATGTATGCACTTATACTTTTAAAGAAATATCATTGTATTTTAAAAGTATACTCGTGCGAAAATGCTTAGTCAGAGAGTTTTAGTCCCATTGTATTTATAGTTGTATATCTTACATGGTTTGATATACTTAGTTCACTAGCTATAAACAATGCTCTAATACCAATCTGTCACACCCCCAAACCAGGATGGCGGAAACGTCTGGGGGTGGATGACTTCATGAATCGTATCACAGCAATATCTATAATAGGGATCAAATCAAAACACAACCATCATAAATATAATTGAAAAAGTTACATTGCTGTAAGAGTTGCATGTTTCCAAATCAATTACAATATGATGATAAAAAGATATGTTTGACGCCTTAACGTCTCATCCTCAAAAGCTTGTAATTACATGCTTTAATGATTTCCTGAGAATACAAGTAGTTTTGAAAAGTGTCAACAATTAAGTTGGTGAGTTCATAAGAGTTTGTAAGAAGAATTATAAGTATTTCATTGTAAAATGATAGTGTTCATTTCCAGAAAATCCAATATTTCCCTTAAAAATGGGTGTAGTCTGTCACACCCCCAAACCAAGGATGGCGGAAACGTCCGGGGGTGAAGGACTTCATGTATAGTATCATAACAACAATTGTAATAGCAATTGAAGCAAACACAACCAACATATATATAATTGAAAAAGTGACATCATTGTATGAATTACATGTTTACGAATCAATTACAATATGTTGACAAAATATGAAATAGTAGACGCCTTAGCGCCCCATCCTCAAAAGCACTTGGTTACCTGTTTAATGATTTCCTGAGAATACAAGTTGTTTGAAAAAGTGTCAACACAAAGGTTGGTGAGTTCATAAGCTTTTGTTTGGTATTATTAAAAGCCTTTCGTTTGTAAAAGTAGTATTTGTGTTAGAAAATCCAATATTTTCCTTAGTGTGTAAATGTAGTCTTAAAACCCAAAGACCGAAATGTACAAGTAATTTGTCATATTTATAGTAAAACAATGCAAGTTTAAATCGACATAAACTCGTTAAATTTTAATGAAGTTCCCGTAAATTCCAATGTTTATTAATACTTTATGTGAGTTTATTATAACCATACTATGACCAAGGTTGCCTAAAACGACGTTCTTCAGGCGTCGGAAATGTTATGACATTTGTCACCCCAGACCTATCGGTCTAACTGTTGCATGCAGTTTAGGTGTGGGTGATATATACACAACTATCACGCTCTCCCTCAAGGAGACTCTGGTTACAATACAGGACTTAATGGTAATTTGAAGTAAATGTCTCACAAAGTCATTAACGGAATTACGTGTTATGAAAACTTGGTACCGTATGGCCGTACCTTGCTTAATGAAAATATCCTTTGTATAAATGTACCCTTTTTAAATGTATGTGTTATGTAATGTATCATAAACTATACCTATTATAGTTTATCAACCAAGGGTAGTACGTAGTAATGTATGCAAACTATCACGCTCTCCCTCAAGGAGACTCTGGTTACAATACAGGACTTAATGGTAATTTGAAGTAAATGTCTCACAAAGTCATTAACGGAATTACGTGTTATGAAAACTTGGTACCGTATGGCCGTACCTTGCTTAATGAAAATATCCTTTGTATAAATGTACCCTTTTTAAATGTATGTGTTATGTAATGTATCATAAACTATACCTATTATAGTTTATCAACCAAGGGTAGTACGTAGTAATGTATGCAAACTATATTCAAAATAGTTTATTAAATGTTTGAATGTATCGGTTGTACTTTGATTATAATCACTTGTTATTCTTTATATTTTATATGTCCAAATCCATTTGTAAACTGATGTGTGTCTAAATATTAAGATAAAATGTCATATATTGCAGTAACATATAATCACATAAAGATATACACCTTGCTCAACATGTTACAAGATGAAATGAAATTGACAGCAACTTTTCGTTGAATACAGTTTCTGTTACTGTTCTTAGAAAATTTATAGAAAAATCATCAAAGCTCTAAATCCAAATCCGCAAATTCTGAGAGTTTGGAATATGAGTCTAGTTTGTTCGTAAATTTTATCATTATTTTTAGTGATTTCTAACAGAGGTGAAAATGTTCATAATCACAGACTGGTCCGGGTTTGCCTCTGAAATGACAGGCAGTTTTGTAAAAATCACCATAAATTGTAGAAAAATCATATGGAGATGTGCAAGTAGCCATTTTAAAGCTAAGATTTTGAACTACTTGCACCTGGAACAGTTTTGAAAACTAAAATATTTAAGTTGACCAAAACAGTCCATGATCGAAGTTCATCTTTTCTGATGTAATCTGATAGAAAAAGTTTAATTGTGTTCTTGATGATTTTACTTGTATTCCCCCCTTAAAACTTAAGAAAAAAATGTAAATGTAGGGGTATGAACTCACCTTATGTGGTTTCAGTAGATGAAAGTGAGAGAGAGGAAGTATTCAACCCAAGAACACTAAGAAGATGTCTTGATGATTCGAGAATCTAACACCGAATAAGATGGAATTTGTGTAAGATATCAATGATTTGAGTAGAATGGAGTGTAATAATTATATGAATGATGAAGATACTTACTAATTGAAGAAAGAAATCCCTGAAGAAAGCCTTGAAGTTCTTGAAGTTGAGAGAAAAGATGAGAGAATTTTGGAGAGTGTCCTTTGGTTGCTAAGTGTAGAATGAAAGAACTTTATGGAGAATGAGGAGAGAGGATCAATCCTCCAGCTCTTAGAACGTGGGAAGAGCTGGAGATTGGGTGTAAAGGTCCACTAAGGAGACAAGGGGTAGTGGGAAAGAGTGGCTGATCATAGAGTGAGGTGGTGGTGGTTTGCTTTTGCCATAAATTAAGGAAAAGCAAATATTCCCTCAATAATTAGTTCAACCACTAATTCTTTTAATATATTTTTATAAAAACCCTGGAGATTTATATATTTTGGGGCCTTAGTTTATAAAATAAAGTTTTGGGTGAAAATCCCACGTTAAAATAATGAAAAACGGAGTTCAAACGAAGTCGTAGTCGAAAAACCGGTAAAAAGGGGCCGTCTGCGAGACCTCTCGCATGGGCTGTCTGAGAGGCTTCTCATGCGAGGCTTCTGTCCTGAGAGGCTTCTAATGAGAGGCTTCGGTCCTGAGAGGCTTCGGTCCTGAGAGGCTTCTAATGAGAGGCTTCGGTCCTGAGAGACTTCTCATGAGAGGCTTCGGTCCTGAGAGGCTTCGGTCCTGAGAGGCTTCTCATGAGAGTTTTCGCTTCTAATAGGAGGGTTTTGGTTCCTTAAGGTTATTTTACCCGTTTTTACCCCGTTTCAAGTGGTTTTTGACCCGGTTAAGGGTCGAGATGACTCAAATGATTACAAAAAGTTAAAGTAACTTTTGAGAGAGATTCGGGAGAGATTTGGGAGAGATTTGGGAGAGATTTCAAATAGAAAGAGATAGAGTGAAAACGATTTAGAGAGGTTTCGTTTGTGATTAATTTGAGTGTTCGGCTTCACAACGCAAGGTTCGTAAACCCCGTTAAACCGTGTTTTAGTGTCGTACACAATCCCGATGATTGTGCAATAGTGTTTTATTCGCTTTGGTTCGTTGTTTAGCACTGTTAAGGCTAAGGAAAATCAAACACATGAACTTTCCAAATGATGATTTCTCATTAAAATAGCGAATTGTATAGTGATTACATAACGTAAACCCTAACATACAAGGGTTATTGGAGTTGACCGGTTTGACTTGTTGACTTTGACTTGACCGAAATTTGACGGTTGTCACATCATCCCCCCGTTAGAAGGAATTTCGTCCCGAAATTTTCATTTTGACTGGGATTTCAAGAGTTTGGGAAGAGATGTGGATACTTTTGTTTCATCTGATCCTCGCGTTCCCAGGTGAATTCGGGTCCTCGTTTAGCGTTCCAACGGACCTTCACGATGGGAATACGACTTTGTTTCGTTCGTTTGATTTCCCGATCCATGATTTCGACTGGTTCCTCCACGAAGTGGAGATTTTCGTTAACTTCGATTTCGTCGAGTGGTATTACGAGTGTCTCATCAGACAAACACTTCTTTAGGTTCGACACGTGAAATGTGGGATGTACTTTGTCGAGTTCCTGAGGTAATCGAAGTTTGTATGCTACTGGCCCAATCCTAGCAAGGATTTCGAATGGCCCGATGTACCTTGGATTTAGTTTCCCGCGTTTGCCGAATCGTATCATTCCTTTCCAAGGGGAAACTTTTAGTAGTACACGATCACCCACCTGGAATTCCAAGGGTTGGCGTCGTTTGTCTGCGTAACTCTTTTGCCGATCGCGAGACGCTTTCAGTCTTTCTCGAATTTGAACGATCTTTTCTGTGGTTTCCCTTATGATTTCAGGGCCAGTGAGGGTACTATTAGAGACTTGCCCTCTAGCTAGCTGTGTATCCCCCACCTCAGCCCAACACAGGGGTGATTTGCATTTGCGACCGTAAAGAGCTTCGAATGGAGCGACTTTGATGCTAGTATGATAGCTGTTATTGTAGGAGAATTCGATAAGCGGTAGATGGGTATCCCATGCTTTGCCGAAGTCTATCACACAAGCTCTTAACATGTCTTCCAACGTTTGAATGGTTCGTTCGCTCTGTCCGTCGGTTTTGTGGGTGGTAGGCCGTACTCATGTCAAGCCTAGTTCCCAATGATTTTTGTAGAGACTGCCAAAACCGTGAGGTAAATCTACTATCTCTATCGGAGATAATGGATATCGGCACACCATGGAGTCGTACAATCTCTTTGATGTACATTCTAGTCAGCTTCTCCATCTTGTCGGTTTCTTTTATCGGTAGGAAGTGTGCTGATTTGGTCAATCTGTCTACGATTACCCATATGGTGTCAAGCCCGCCCGATGTCTTAGGCAGCTTGGTTATGAAGTCCATGGTTATTCGTTCCCACTTCCACTCAGGTATATCCAGCTGTTGTAATAGCCCGGATGGTTTCTGGTATTCGATTTTGACCTTGGCGCAAGTCAGACACTTGCTCACATAGGTAGCAATCTCAGCTTTCATGTTCGGCCACCAGTATAATTTCTTGAGGTCCAGATACATCTTATCCGACCCGGGATGGATGGAGTATCGAGTCTTGTGTGCTTCATTCATGACGACGTCTCGGAGTCCACCGAACTTCGGTCTCCAAATCCGGTTCATGATATAACGTGCTCCATCATCCTTGACTTCTAAGTTTTTATCCATTCCCCTTAATGTCTCTCCTGCCACCTTTTCTGGTTTCAAAGCTTCCAGTTGAGCTTCCTTGATTTGTATGGTCAGGTGGGAATGGATTGTCATTGTTAAGGATTTTACTCGGCGGCCCGAGTACTCCTTCCTGCTTAGAGCATCGGCCACTACATTGGCCTTGCCCGGATGATAACGAATTTCGCACTCGTAGTCATTCAGCAACTCTACCCATCTCCTCTGTCGCATGTTGAGCTCTTTCTGATTGAGGATATGCTGAAGACTTTTGTGATCAGTGAAGATAGTGCATTTCGTGCCGTAGAGGTAGTGTCTCCAGATCTTCAAAGCGAATACTACTACTCCTAATTCCAGGTCGTGCGTAGTATAATTAACCTCGTGCGTCTTAAGCTGTCTTGATGCATACGCGATAACCTTCCCTCTCTGCATGAGCACACATCTGAGGCCTTGATTCGAAGCATCACAGTACACTACGAAGTCTTCGGTTCCCTCTGGGAGAGACAAGATCGGTGCGCTGCATAGGGCTTGTTTTAACGTTTGGAAAGCAGTTTCTTGTTTATTTTCCCACTTGAATATCACACCTTTCTGCGTCAAGGTGGTGAGTGGTTTCGCAATCTTGGAGAAGTTTTGTATAAATCTTCGGTAGTAGCCAGCAAGCCCAAGGAATTGTCGAATTTCGGTTGGCGTCTTGGGTGCTGACCAATTCGATTGCCTTGATCTTGGAGGGATCCACATGTATGCCTTTCTCACTTACCACATGGCCAAGGAAATCCACTTCTCTAATCCAGAATTCACACTTAGAGAACTTAGCATAAAGCTTCTCCGCTCTTAGTGTCTCTAGCACTTGGCGTAGATGTAGGCGATGCTCTTCTTCGCTTCGCGAGTAGATCAAGATATCGTCGATGAATACGATTACAAACTTGTCTAGGTAGGGTCGACACACTCTATTCATTAGGTCCATGAATACCGCAGGTGCGTTTGTTAAACCGAAGGACATCACCACAAACTCGTAGTGCTCATAGCGAGTTCTGAATGCAGTTTTGGGAATATCTTCTTCTTGAACTCGTAGCTGATGGTAACCTGACCTTAGGTCGATCTTTGAGAAGAAATTTGCTCCTTGGAGTTGGTCGAAAAGGTCGTCGATTCGGGGTAGAGGATATCGGTTCTTGATGGTGAGTTTGTTTAGTTCCCGATAGTCGATGCACATGCGAAAGGATCCGTCCTTCTTCTTTACAAAAAGGACTGGTGCTCACCAAGGTGAGAAGCTTGGTCTGATGAACCCTTTGCTCAAAAGCTCGTTCAACTGACTGGACAACTCTTGCATTTCTGTTGGTGCGAGGCGGTATGGAGCTCTGGCTACGGGGGTAGCTCCGGGTATTAAGTCAATTCTGAAATCGACTTGTCGCGCGAGTGGTACACCAGGAAGATCTTCTGGGAACACATCCGGGAAGTTACACACTTCGGGGATGTCTTTGATGTCTTTCACGTCTTGTTTCTTGTCTACTACGTGGGCCAAGAAGGCGTGGTACTCCTTCCGGAGATACTTTTGGGCTTTGATGCATGAGATGATTTGTAAATTCGCACTAGGTTTGTCACCATAGATGAGAAGGGTTTCGTCATTTGGTAGATTGAGGCGAACGGCCCTTTCGTAACATAGAATGTCGGCACGGTGAGGAACTAACCAATCCATCCCGATGATTACGTCGAAGCTTTTTATGGTGACCGGCATCAGGTCAATTTTAAATGTATGGTTGTCTAGAGTGAGAGTACACTCTGAGTATATATCGCTAGTGCGTTCTACTTTCCCATTTGCCATTTCTACTACATAAGTATCCTTTAGTGATTGGGGATTTTGTTCAAGTAATTGTTTATATTGGTGGCTCACGAAACTCCTCTCCGCTCCACTATCGAATAGTACGCATGCATAAGAGTTATTGAGGAGAAACGTACCGGTAACCACCGTGGGATCCTCGACTGCTTCCCCATGTCCTATTGCCAGGACTCTTCCTACTCCACCAGCATTAGGGGCTTGTGCTTTGGGGCAGTTTCTTTTGAAGTGACCTGCGTCTCCACAGTTGTAGCAGGTTCGAGTTGCCCCCGTACTGGCGACTTGGTTGATTGGTCGAGCCGGCGCTTTACAGAAACGAGCAGTGTGCCCCTTCCTGTCGCAGTTGTTACAGTGCATCTCCCTACAAGCACAATTGTGGTGAAAGTTGCACTTGTTGCACATGGGTAGGGTTCCAGCATATGGCTTCGGTGGTGCAGTAGTGGCAGCATTAGTGGCAGCATGGACAGCAACAGTTTGTTGCTTCTTAGCAGGGTCCTGTGCTGGTTGGCTCTTCTTTTGGTTCCAGAACTTCCTTTTGTTGTTTCCCCCTTTTGATTGATCAGTGGTGGTGGTTGTAGTATTATGACCGGCTCGGTGGTCAACAAGTTGTTGTGCCAGCTCCCTGGCACTGTCAAAAGTAGTTGGCCTTGAAGCCAGGACACTACTTTGCACTTGGGGAGACAGTCCCCAAAGGTATCGCTCCACCTTTTTCTCCTCCGGAGTAACCATTGTTGGGCAGAGGAGAGCCAATTCATTGAATCGGGTGGTGTAGGTTTCAAGGTCGGAGCCCGTCATCCTGAGGTTCCAAAGTTCTTGTTCCAGCTTTTGAATTTCACCTCTCGGGCAGTACTCCTTCATCATCAAGGTTTTTAGTTCGGCCCAGGATATGGAGCTAGCCACTTCGAGAGTAAGTGAATTAATCCGATAGTTCCACCAAGTAAGGGCCCGGCCGGTGAAAGTGAAGGCTGCGAACTTAACTTTGCTCGCTTCGGGGCAAGAGCACACTTGAAAGACTACTTCAGTCTTTTCAAACCATTGCATTAAAGTGATGACTCCCCCGCTCCCATTGAAGTTGTCGGGTTTGCCATTGGTGAAGTCTTTGTAGGAACACTCTCTTGTACGCCACGTACTGTCTCCGTGGTTAGAGTTTGTAGCACCCGATCCAGAACCACCAGCTCCGTTTGTCCCTATCTGCGATATTGCGGCCGCTACGGCTGCTGTTACTGCAGCCTGGAACATCGCAGGATCAAACTGTGGAGGCAGCGGCAGAGGAGGTGTTGCTGTGTTGCCGGAAGGTCTTGGTCTTCTCCTTGGCGGCATGGTTCTGTCATAAGTCGTAAACCAATGTACTTTTAGTAAAAGTATATTTATAAGAAGAGAAATCTTTTATACATAAAGTATATTATTACGTTGTTTTCTGGTATGTTTACGATACATACGATTTTATACTTTTAATTGACCCAATACATTGGGTTATGAGGTAAAATGAAAGTCTAAAATATTTTATTTGAGTTTTCTTGTTTCCAAGTATATGACCATTTGTAAGAGTTTCCCATATACTAATTTAGTCGGGACATAATTAATATATTTATTATAGTAACACAAAATACTCCTATAGTATTTGTAAATATTTAGTTTTGAGTTCTTAAAGTATCCTTTGTAGTGTGATATTAGGTTGTTAGATTTGTTGCCCATCCTGACCATCCCCCGGTATATGCAAGTCAATTCTCGGACAGATATAGTTGATCAGGCTATATCCTTCCCAGAATTAATCCACATATACTAAGGCATACTCAAAATGTTCAACTCTTCTTCTTTTGCTTTATGTTTTCTCTAGTCATGATATCATGCGAGCATGTAATGTATGTATGTATACTTTAATCAAGAAAATCATTTATTTTCTAAAAGTATATTTATTTGAAAAATGCACAAATCAGAGACTATTAGTCCCAATTGTGTTTATAGTTTGTATATCTTATGTGGTTTGATATACTTAATTCACTATAAACTGTGCTCTGATACCAATCTGTCACACCCCCAAACCAAGGATGGCGGAAACGTCCGGGGGTGGAGGACTTCATGTATAGTATCATAACAACAATTGTAATAGTAATTGAAGCAGACACAACCAACATATATATAATTGAAAAAGTGACATCATTGTATGAATTACATGTTTACGAATCAATTACAATATGTTGACAAAATATGAAATAGTAGACGCCTTAGCGCCCCATCCTCAAAAGCACTTGGTTACCTGTTTAATGATTTCCTGAGAATACAAGTTGTTTGAAAAAGTGTCAACACAAAGGTTGGTGAGTTCATAAGCTTTTGTTTGGTATTATTAAAAGCCTTTCGTTTGTAAAAGTAGTATTTGTGTTAGAAAATCCAATATTTTCCTTAGTGTGTAAATGTAGTCTTAAAACCCAAAGACCGAAATGTACAAGTAATTTGTCATATTTATAGTAAAACAATGCAAGTTTAAATCGACATAAACTCGTTAAATTTTAATGAAGTTCCCGTAAATTCCAATGTTTATTAATACTTTATGTGAGTTTATTATAACCATACTATGACCAAGGTTGCCTAAAACGACGTTCTTCAGGCGTCGGAAATGTTATGCCATTTGTCACCCCAGACCTATCGGTCTAACTGTTGCATGCAGTTTAGGTGTGGGTTTGTCAAACCCAATATAGATCTATACACAACTATCACGCTCTCCCTCAAGGAGACTCTGGTTACAATACAGGACTTAATGGTAATTTGAAGTAAATGTCTCACAAAGTCATTAACGGAATTACGTGTTATGAAAACTTGGTACCGTATGGCCGTACCTTGCTTAATGAAAATATCCTTTGTATAAATGTACCCTTTTTAAATGTATGTGTTATGTAATGTATCATAAACTATACCTATTATAGTTTATCAACCAACGGTAGTACGTAGTAATGTATGCAAACTATATTCAAAATAGTTTATTAAATGTTTGAATGTATCGGTTGTACTTTGATTATAATCACTTGTTATTCTTTATATTTTATATGTCCAAATCCATTTGTAAACTGATGTGTGTCTAAATATTAAGATAAAATGTCATATATTGCAATAACATATAATCACATAAAGATATACACCTTGCTCAACATATTACAAGGTGAAATGAAATTGACAGCAACTTTTCGTTGAATACAGTTTATGTTACTGTTCTTAGAAAATTTATAGAAAAATCATCAAAGCTCTAAATCCAAATCCGCAAATTCTGAGAGTTTGGAATATGAGTCTAGTTTGTTCGTAAATTTTATCATGATTTTTAGTGATCTCTAACAGAGGTTAAAATGTTCATAATCACAGACTGGTCCGGGTTTGCCTCTGAAATGACAGGCAATTTTGTAAAAATCACCATAAATTGTAGAAAAATCATATGGAGATGTGCAAGTAGCCATTTTAAAGCTAAGAGTTTGAACTACTTGCACCTGGAACAGTTTTGAAAACTAAAATATTTAAGTTGACCAAAACAGTCCGTGATCGAAGTTCATCTTTTCTGATGTAATCTGATAGAAAAAGTTTAATTGTGTTCTTGATGATTTTACTTGTATTCCCCCCTTAAAACTTAAGAAAAACATGTAAATGTAGGGGTATGAACTCACCTTATGTGGTTTCAGTAGATGAAAGTGAGAGAGAGGAAGTATTCAACCCAAGAACACTAAGAAGATGTCTTGATGATTCGAGAATCTAACACCGAATAAGATGGAATTTGTGTAAGATATCAATGATTTGAGTAGAATGGAGTGTAATAATTATATGAATGATGAAGATACTTACTAATTGAAGAAAGAAATCCCTGAAGAAAGCCTTGAAGTTCTTGAAGTTGAGAGAAAAGATGAGAGAATTTTGGAGAGTGTCCTTTGGTTGCTAAGTGTAGAATGAAAGAACTTTATGGAGAATGAGGAGAGAGGATCAATCCTCCAGCTCTTAGAACGTGGGAAGAGCTGGAGATTGGGTGTAAAGGTCCACTAAGGAGACAAGGGGTAGTGGGAAAGAGTGGCTGATCATAGAGTGAGGTGGTGGTGGTTTGCTTTTGCCATAAATTAAGGAAAAGCAAATATTCCCTCAATAATTAGTTCAACCACTAATTCTTTTAATATATTTTTATAAAAACCCTGGAGATTTATATATTTTGGGGCCTTAGTTTATAAAATAAAGTTTTGGGTGAAAATCCCACGTTAAAATAATAAAAACGGAGTTAAAACGAAGTCGTAGTCGAAAAACCGGTAAAAAGGGGCCGTCTGCGAGACCTCTCGCTTGGGCTGTCTGAGAGGCTTCTCATGCGAGGCTTCTGTCCTGAGAGGCTTCTAATGAGAGGCTTCGGTCCTGAGAGGCTTCGGTCCTGAGAGGCTTCTAATGAGAAGCTTCGGTCCTGAGAGGCTTCTCATGAGAGGCTTCGGTCCTGAGAGGCTTCGGTCCTGAGAGGCTTCTCATGAGAGTTTTCGCTTCTAATAGGAGGGTTTTGGTTCCTTAAGGTTATTTTACCCGTTTTTACCCCGTTTCAAGTGGTTTTTGACCCGGTTAAGGGTCGAGATGACCCAAATGATTACAAAAAGTTAAAGTAACTTTTGAGAGAGATTCGGGAGAGATTTGGGAGAGATTTGAGAGAGATTTCAAATAGAAAGAGATAGAGTGAAAACGATTTAGAGAGGTTTCGTTTGTGATTAATTTGAGTGTTCGGCTTCACAACGCAAGGTTCGTAAACCCCGTTAAATCGTGTTTTAGTGTCGTACACAATCCCGATGATTGTGCAATAGTGTTTTATCGCTTTGGTTCGTTGTTTAGCACTGTTAAGGCTAAGGAAAATCAAACACATGAACTTTCCAAATGATGATTTCTCATTAAAATAGCGAATTGTATAGTGATTACATAACGTAAACCCTAACATACAAGGGTTATTGGAGTTGACCGGTTTGACTTGTTGACTTTGTTTGACTTTGACTTGACCGAAATTTGACGGTTGTCACATAGTCTTAAAAACCCTAAGACCATTTGAATGTATGTTGCCCCGTAAACTAAATGTATTGTTGGTTCTCCGTGTGAGTTATTATAACCGTGCTAAAACATAGATGGCCTATTACGACGTTCTTTAGGCGTCGAAATGTTAGACATTTGTCACCCCAGACCTGCTAGCTGTTGCAAGCAGCTTAGATGCGAGATTGTCAGTCCCGTATAGATCTATACACAAGTATCACACTCTCTTACGGGAGATTCTGGTCGTAATACAGGACTTTTGTAGGTACTCTGGTATTGTAATGAAAACCTTTGTATGTATAACTATCAATTTTTCGTGATAATAAAATAGTATAAAATAATTATAAAGATCTTTTATATAATTATCCGTCTTGTTCAAAAATGTCGCAATAGTGTTAATGTCCCATAAACTATACTTATTATAGTTTATTATAATATTTGATTTGTACCCATTTATATATATATATATATATATATATATATATATATATATATATATATATATATATATATATATATATATATAGAGAGAGAGAGAGAGAGTCTAGCATGCTTAGATATTCATAAATAACAAGTATTTTTACATCTAGCACCAATAGGTGAGTCCTTAGTATGAAAATGTCCATTTTTCTAGCTTTTGACTTTTAACGTCACAAACGGTAAATAGTGAAATATAACTATGTAAAAACTTATTTTTACCTTTTTGTGATATTTAGGTCAAGTTAACTTTATATGTTTTAAACATCATATTTTTGGTCAAACCCCACAAAAATGGTACCATAACCTAGTTATGACCATTTTTGTTAGAAAATTCACTTTTACATAAAATGATAGATTTTTAAGTTTTCTTTTTGTAAGACTAAATCTTTGGAATTTTTAACTAGTTTCAAGGAATATGTTCCAAATAACATATTTTGGTTTGTATCCCACAAAAATGGTGTAATAACTTGGTTATAACCATTTTTGCTAGAAAAGTCATATTAGGTTCATAAAAACGCTAGTTTTTTATAGTTTTGTGTTTATAACTTTTCCTTAAGAACATATAGCATGTTTATACTTGTTTTTCATAGTTTTGTATTTTAAACCAACTTTTACATCTAATTGTTCATAATGCTAGGTAATAACATTATTTCATGTATTTAGCACATTTACACATCATATAAGTAAGCATGCATAACAACTTGTATATTTATACAAGTTTACTTATATTCTCCCCCTAAAATGGAAAAATCAAAAATCAAGGGCTTTGAACTCACCTTATGTATGTTTTCTTGGTGGATGAAAGGTTGTAGATGGAAAGATTTAAGTTAGGAACACTTGAAGAACACTTGAAGATCCTATGAATAGTAACACATGATAATGTGTATAAATGGATTGAAACTAGTTTATAAGTGTGTAGAATCACTAGATTATGAAGGAAATACTTACCAAAAACTCAAGAACCACTTGGAAGATTTTAGCTATGGAAGATGAGAGCTCTTTCTTGAAGAAGAAGTTTAAAAATGAAGAGAATGGTGGTGAAGAAAGGCCTTTCGGCCGTAAGTATAAGAGAGAGGGGGAAGGAGGGTGGGTAGGGTGGGTTATGGGGGTGGTATGGGGGGCATGGATTAGACTAATGGTAAGTTACTCTAGGGTTTAAGTGGTTGCCCATTTAAGATGAAGGTACAACTTAATAACTAGTGACTTTTTATAAAAAAAAAAGTCAAACCTTTATAAACTCGTGTTATTTTTATAAAAATGATGATGTTTTTATAAAATAAAGATGGTATAAAGGATGTATAAAATATTTAATTTGAATTATAAAAATTAAAATTAATTTAACAAACATTATTATCAAAATAATAATACGTTACATGAAAGTTAGGTCGAATTTCCAAGTTCGTTTCGTTAAAAATTTGGTGTTTAGTCGGGTATAGACTTTGTCGCATCTGGTGACGAATTCATCAAAAATTTGTGTTTGTAGCCTTTGCTATGAATTTGCCACGCAGTGTTAGGTTTATGAACTCCACTACATTGTGTTACGAGTATTATTTATTCCCAAATGATATATAGCTGAAATATCGAGTTGTTACGTTACTAACCCTAATTAGGGTTTATATTTGATAATTGACAATCTAGAGTGGTACTTTGTATTATAATTTGTCAATAGTACATTAGAAACATTAAGGGATATCATATTTCTCCTAAATTTCCAATACAAGACAAATTGACCTGGTTGACGTTTGTTGACTTTGGTTGACCAGATTTGGTTGTTGTCACAATGAAGGTGCGTTGCACCTGATCCTACATCGGCTTGGAAGGAGAACGAAACATTTCCTTATAAGGGGTGTGGATACCTTCCCTGTCACAATGTGTTTTAAAGGCGTGAGGGCATCAGATCTCATAAGAACTCTGCAGTTAAGCGTGCCCGGGCGAGAGCAATCCAGGGATGGGTGACCCCCTGGGAAGTTTTCGTGCCGGGAGCCCAAAGAGGACAATATTGTGATATGTGCCAGAAGGGGATGTTACATAGTCGCTACCATGATGCATGCAACTTTTGTCATATCTGTTAGTAAACTATTTCTTCTATTGTTGTATAGTGTAGGTATATATTGATGGTATAGGGTCCTCATTGTAATATAATATAACTGGTGTATTATTTATACGTATGGAATGCATTGGAAACCCTGACGGGTATTTTCACAAACCAACATGGTATCAAGCCAAGGGTTTTTCTATGATCGCATGAAACCATCGACAATCATATAGTGTCGATTTTTTTTCTCTTCATCCAGGCCAAATTAAATTAACCCTCTTCCTTAATTTCCTTCTGCAACTCACGCCTCCATCTCTGTTCACGATCACACCACTGCAGTCGCTGCCTCTTGACGTCTTCACATCAGTAGAAAATGCACGACCAGTGAAGAAAAGCACATCAATTATTGTTGTTCCCTTGAGTCGCCTATCAGCTTCCGTTCCCTGTTCATGTCAACTCTCACGGATTGGTGCTACTTATCTTGCTACAATCCCTCTGCCAAAGGTTAGTGTTCTGATTTTATTATGTGTTTTTATTCCACGGGTTCTGTGATTTTCCTGGTATTATGTCAACCCCTGCTGCCACATCTGTCACAGCCCCACCAGCCCCTACTGTTGGATTAGTGTTTAAGTCCATAACTGTATTTGGTATGTACTTGACCCGGTTGTAGCATGGTCCTTTTGGGTTGCCTTCACCAAAGCAACTGGACAGGATGATTTATGGAGAGAGAGGATATTATGGTTTATTAATATATTATATGAATAATATATTAAAGGAGAAATCATGTTGTTTAATTAATATTGATTAAGAATTAATTGAGAAATTAATTTTGTGATCAAAAGAGATTAATTGAACTAAGGGGACTAGAATTGCAATTATAAGATAATTGAGTTTTGGGCTGTGGATCCTTATGGACATAAGGGGGGACGAAATTAGAGTGGAAGCCCACCTTGAAATCGTCCAAGCCTTATTCCAGAAGGTTCCTTGGAGTGCTTAAGCCCTAAGTTATCCAATTAGGGTTTTGGCTGAAACCCTAGCAGCTCAAGTATATAAGGAACCCTAGGGCTACAGATTTCGGCTACCAGAAACCCTAAGAAGTTTTTAGAGCCGAAATATAGCCTCCAGTCCCTCTTTTCTCAATCATCTTCTTGCCTTGGTGTTTGTAAGCCATTAGAGGTATTACACTTGTGATACTAAGCTCTTGAAGATTAAAGATTCTTGCTACTATCAAAAGGTAATCATCTAAACTTGTATTAGTTGTAGATCTCGATTTTTATAGTATGCTAGATTAGGGTTTGCAAGCTTTGGATGAATTGCATGTACAATAGAGAAACCCAGATCCAAAGCTTCAGGGTTTTGCATGTGCACATAGGAATGTTCTTTTGCTCAAAACCCATCAGTGGTATCAGAGCCTTGCTTGGTTTCTATTGTATTTGATGCATGGTATGTTTGTTCATTGCTTAAAATCGATTTTCTTGCCATCTGTCTGACAAACTCGTCGAGTCCCAAACTGTACACGACGAGTCAGATGAACTCGGCGAGTTCTGTAAGGGACTCGGCGAGTCGGGCTGTCAGACAGATTGATTTTCAGGATTTTGACTTATTTTCACTTGGGATAATAACCATAACTGTTTTTTAATTAATAAAATCCAAATTTTATTGATTCTATGTGATTATCTTTGTCAAAATAAAATATTTTATCATTTAATTAGATAATTATTGCCTTATGTGATAAACCTTAATTATTTGAATTATTTGATCAATTATCTTGCATGAAATTGGATTAGGTCAAAATTAGATAATCACCAAATTAATTATTTATTTGTATTATTTGAATTTTGATCAAGATAGTTTTGAAATGTTTCAAAACTTGCCCTCAAGTTTTGGGATTTAAATTTTTTGATTAAAAGTTTAATATTGAAATATTTAAATTCTAAACCCTAGAGTTTTACAAGTTTAAAACTCACCCTATACTATTATAATATTATAAGAATAATTATTATATATGTATAAGATAAATGCTAGTCTTACCGTTAGTAAGCCTCATTCACGAAGCCGATCTATAAGGGGGTATAAGGTTGCTGCCTATAAAATGGCAGTTTAATGGGTGTCCACTCTCACCCACCGTTTCCTTGATTGGTGGAGGGTCGTTAGCCGAACGGGTAGGATAGGGCAACTAATTCCTCATTAAAAGTGTAATGATTATACAAAGTAACTAAATATTTTTATAAAATTCCCAATCTTAGTTACTTTAGGAAAAATATGAAAATGATGCTATTCCATGAAATTACACTTTGTACCCTTGCCAAAACGTTGGTGGAGCGTGTGTGGTTAACCGACACACTAATTTGGGTTTAGCAAAGGGGGCAAAGGGTGAATCGATGTTTGTCATAGATCAATGGAGTGTGTGTGGCTAACCGGCACATTGATTAGGTGACTGTAACATTGAGGGCACCATATACATTTGCATGGTGATTCACACCTTGTTTGTGATCCTCGGTATCCCAGTCACAAACTTAAAGGGCATATCGAGATTTAAACATGCCGTTGAAAAGTTCAATGAATCTCAAAATATCTAGGAGTTTTCAATACATTTAAAACTTAATTTCTTTTTTTTCATAATGGAAATTAGTGAATCGTCATTCACTTACCTTCAAATTATTTGTTGTTTAGATTACGGCATCCCTCTTCTAAATTGCAAATAATGTTGTTGGATCCTAGCCCTAATTTCCCATTTGGGTGTTTAATTGGGGATTCTTATATAATCAAACTTTGTCTCTTTTCTTTTCAGATGTCTAACTCGAACAACAACAATGCTTCAGGATTAACCTCTTCAGGCTCGTTCTCACTCATGAATTTGTGTGGGAGGGTGATTTTCGATGGGACCAATTTCAATGATTGGATCCGCAATATTCGAATGGTTACCATCTACGAGGATAAATAATATGTCCTCGACAATGAGTTGAAGGAGTTGAATGTCAACACTGCTACTCCCGAGGAGATCGCTGCCTTTGAGGCCCACGAGCGAGATGCTACGAAAGTCCATTGCATCATGCTCACAACTATGACTGCAGAACTCCAAAAGTCATACGAGGACTTCTATCCCTATGAGATGCATCAGGATTTAATATACAAGTACCACCAGAGTGCCAGGTAGGAAAGGTACGAAATCATCACTTCGATGATCACTACCAAAATGAGGGACGGAGAGTCTGTCACTGCTCACCTGCAGAAAATGCAGAGATATGTTGACCGCCTGCTGAAGTTAAATGTTAACTTCGATGAAGAGCTGGCGATTGATATTATTCTTCATTCCTTGCCTCCTTGCTACAACCAGTTCCGCATGACCTACCACATGAACAAAGAGGAGGTCACGTTGAGCAAGCTTCAAGGCATGTTGAGGACTGCTGAGAGCAACCTCAAGGATAAAATTGTTGCATCAAATCCTACTACAGCTGCCCCCGTCTTGGCTATTGGGCAAGGGAAGGGTAAGAAGAGGAAGGCTCCTTCCAAGAGCCACCATAAGGGAAAGTCTCATGATGGCACCTCTTCTAGTGGAACCAAGGCTGGTACCACTACACCCATCTCCAACCCAAAGGATACAGAGTGCTACTACTGCCATGAGAAGGGGCATTGGAAACGAAGTTGCCCAAAGTATCTGCATGACATCAAGGATGGAAAAATAAAACCATCCTACGCAGGTACCTATACTATTCAATTTAATAACTCATCGCATGCTATTTCTTGGGTTCTTGATATAGGATGTGGTTTTCACATTTATTCTGATTTGCAGGGCATAAGAAGAAATAGGGATGTGGAGCATGGGAAGATAAACCTGATCATGGGAAACAGAAGATCGTCGCCTGTCACCAAGATTGGAGTTTACTCTTTAGTGCTTAGTAGTGGGTTAGGACTAGAGTTGAATAATTGTTGCTATTCGCCAGAAATGGCAAGAAACATCATTTCTTTTCATGGTTTATATAAACAAGGATTTAGATTTTCGTTTGATAATGAAAAGGGTTCTATTAATGCTTTTCTTAATGGTGTTTTCTATTTTGAAGCATTGCCTTGTAATGGAATATATGAAACTGTGATGGTTGTAGACAATTTAGGAAATGATGTGTTGTATATCGATTCTTCCAATGATTTGGATAAATCATGCTTGTGGAATTGTCGTCTTGGACATGTCAACAAGAAACACATAGCCCAACTCCAAAAGTATGGAGTGTTGGAGTCATTCGGCCTTAGGGACGATGACGTGCCCGAGTCTTGTTTACTTGGAAAGATGACCAAGCCACCCTTCACTGGTACTTGTGAAAGGGGTGAGGGTTTATTGGATCTCATACATACAGATGTGTGTGGACCCTTTAGATCCACCACAAGGGATGCAAGCCGTTTCTATGTGACTTTAACTGATGATTATAGCAGATATGGCTATATCTACTTAATCAAGCACAAGTCAGAAACCTTTGAAAAGTTCAAAGAGTTTAAGCAGGAAGTGGAGAATCAGTTGGGTAGGAAAATCAAGATGCTTCGATCTGATCGAGGTGGAGAGTACCTTAGTCTTGAATTCCACGACTACCTCAAGGAATGCGAAATTGTTTCGCAATTGACGCCACCTAGGACTCCACAATTGAATGGTGTAGCTGAGAGGCGTAATCGAACCTTGCTAGACATGGTTCGTTCCATGATGAGTCGTGCTTCGCTACCTATCTTATTCTGGGGGTATGCATTAGAGACTGCCGCCCATATCCTTAACTTAGTCCCTACAAAGAAGGTTGCCAAAACACCTCACGAGATGTGGACAGCGAAATCTCCCTCGTTGGCACATATCAAGGTTTGGGGTTGCGAGGCTTTCGTAAGACGAGAGACTCACGACAACCTCGAACCTCGTAGTGAGCGATGTATTTTCATCGGCTACCCGCATAAGTCCTTTGGATATCTCTTCTATAGACCGAGTGACAATGTTGTCTTCGTTGCGAGGAGAGGGGTTTTCCGAGAGCGAGAACTCATAAACCAAGGAGACAGTGGGAGGCAAATCGATCTTGAAGAGCTTTAAGAATCGAACGATGAAGGAACCTCTAACACTGGCGCTCAACCTGAGGAGGAAACTCATGTTGAACCGATTGACGAGTCCTTACCTCTTAGACGTTCCAGTACAGTTAGGCCCTGTTTGATAGTTGTTGACTGAGAAAGTGCTGACTAGGAAATGTCTGTCTTGGTAACAAATCCTGACCAAGTAAGAAACCATGTTGTTTGATTATCTATCTGAATGAATGTACTGACCGATGAAAAATGACCATTTTACCCTCCCACTTCAAATACAAACCCCCACCTCAATATACTCTGGAATCACCAATTCCGGAGTTGTCTTCAATTGAAACACACAATCCATTTCCGCCTTCGGTCCCTATTTGATGCCATTGCAATCCCAGTTTCATCTCAATTCTTCTCCACTTTCAATTCAATCCCTCAACAACCACAACAAAAAGCCATCATCTTTCGATGGAATCTACAATTCCATCCTCCAAACACAAATCATCTTTCGCTGGAATCTACAATTCCATCCTCCAAACACAACTATGGAAGAAGAGGCAGGTACAAACCTTCCTGATCAAAGAGGAACATAACATCAAAAAATCGAAAATTTTAGAGAAGTTTAAAAGTAATCAATTTCATGAACCAATAGAAATCAATTTCAAAAATCAGACCATTCATAACAGAAAGGGTATAAAGAAATATGTGAATAAAATTAGTTCATGAATCAATTTCAGAATAGAAAGGTAAACCTGCGATTGAAGGAGATGGTTTCATGAATCGGTTTCATGAATCAATTTAAAAAAAACGATTTTCATGAACGAGATGGTTTCATGAATCGGTTTCACGAATTCATGGATCAATTTCAAAAACGACCTCGGAGAGGCTGCCTATATTCTGGGAATAAGGATAGTGAGAAACAGGAGTAAGAGACTGATATGACTTAGTCAGAATACTTACTTGGATAAAGTAGTAAAGCGTTTTAGTATGGAGAATTATAAGAAAGGGGAGTTACCAATCCAAAGCAACGCCAAACTGAGTAAGACTCAGAGCCCGAGTAGAGAGACCGAGATAGCAGAGATGAGCCGAATACCTTACGCTTCCGCAGTTGGCTCAATCATGTATGCTATGACTTGTACTCGCCCTGATGTGGCCTTCGCTTTGAGCATGGTCAACAGATATCAGGGGAACCCTGGCAGAGCACATTGGACCGCAGTCAAGAATATTCTTGTGTTCCTTCGGAGGACCAAGGAATGGTTTCTAGTCCTCGGTGGGAGTGATGACTTAAGGGTGCGAGGGTATAGTGACGCCAGTTTTTAGGCAAACCGAGATAATTATCGATCTCAGTCAGGCTGGGTCTTTACCCTAAATGGAGGAGCAGTGACTTGGAAAAGTTCCAAGCAGGAGACCGTAGCTGATTCAACGTGCGAATCAGAGTACATAGCAACGAGCGAAGCGTCAAAGGAGGCGATATGGTTGAAGAACTTCATTGGAGACATTGGAGTTGTGCCAGCCATAAAAGAGCCTATGGAGATTTTCTGCGATGATGAAGGAGCGGTTGCCTTGACCAAGGAACCGAGGGATCATGGAAGATCTCGACATATCGACAGGAAGTATCACTTTATTAGACATCAGGTAGAAGAGGGACTCCTCGTAGTGAAGAGGGTATCGTCAGAGGATAACCCAGCAGATCCCCTTACGAAGGGACTGAGTAGGGTTAAGCACTTGCAGCACACTAGGAGCATTGGGCTGAAGGACGATATTAGTTTAGATTAGATAGCTTTGAAACGTGTAATAGATAAATTGCAATTAACATTTGATGATTAAATAAAGGTGTATTATTTATAAGTAAATTTATTATCTTGTGTTAATCATTTACCTATTGTTTCACTTTGCATGTTTTGACTTCCTGAATAATAAGATTATTCGAACAGTCCACAGTCACTCATACTTTGGAAGTAGGTATGAAAGAAGACTGTCATGAATTGGTTTGTAGACTGTCTAAAGTGTATTAGACATAGCAAAAGTTTGCTACAACGTTAATGAGTGCTTATGAACTAAGATTTGAGCATTGGATTAAACCCACGCTTGCTGGTATCGCTTCATGGAATTTATCACGAGTGATCGCAAGACGATAATATCATATAGTCTTTAAACCTAGATATATGGTTTATTGTTTGCAAGTTGGTTATGCATTGATAATGCGTAAACGCATCAGTAACTTGATGTTATAAAACGCATTGTTGTGTATGATTTGATGAGTGAATAGTAAATGCATATAAGTAGAAGTTTATCTGTTCCTTTTATCCTAAGAGGGTGAAAGCGATATCTGGGCCCCTCGATGATTTGGTTTGACTTATGTGTCGGGCCCGGTCAGGACTGAATTAATGTGTTCAATTAAGTTCTATGTCAAACGAATCAGAGATCGAGAAACAAACTGATGGACATTAAGTATGACTATGTTCCATGTATTTTTCCGCACGATATCTAGAACGGAGGATTATACGATCCCTTATCTAAAGGACAGGTTACTGATAAGATCAGAGTTCAACAGCGGATTTGAGAGCTACGATTGCTATTCGGATCCTGAAGTCGTACTTGCAGTTATTAGACTTATCCAAGTGGGAGACTGTTGGATTAGTGTCTAAGTCCATAACTGTATTTGGTATGTACTTGACCCGGTTGTAGCATGGTCCTTTTGGGTTTCCTTCACCAAAGCAACTGGACAGGATGATTTATGGAGAGAGAGACGATATTATGGTTTATTAATATATTATATGAATAATATATTAAAGGAGAAATCATGTTGTTTAATTAATACTGATTAAGAATTAATTGAGAAATTAATTATGTGATCAAAAGAGATTAATTGAACTAAGGGGACTGGAATTGCAATTATAAGATAACTGAGTTTTGGGCTGTGGATCCTTATGGACATAAGGGGGGACGAAATTAGAGTGGAAGCCCACCTTGAAATTGTCCAAGCCTTATTCCAGAAGGTTCCTTGGACTGCTTAAGCCCTAAGTTATCCAATTAGGGTTTTGGCTAAAACCCTAGCAGCTCAAGTATATAAGGAACCCTAGGGCTACAGATTTCGGCTAACAGAAACCCTAAGAAGTTCTTAGAGCCGAAATATAGCCTCCATTCCCTCTCTTCTTAATCATCTTCTTGCCTTGGTGTTTGTAAGCCATTAGAGGTATTACACTTGTGATACTAAGCTCTTGAAGATTGAAGATTCTTGCTACTATCAAAGGTAATCATCTAAACTTGTATTAGTTGTAGATCTCGATTTTTATAGTATGCTAGATTAGGGTTTGCAAGCTTTGGATGAATTACATGTATAATAGAGAAACCTAGATCCAAAGCTTTAGGGTTTTTCATGTGCACATAGGAATGTTCTTTTGCTCAAAACCCATCACCTACATCACTACAGCTAGTTTATGCTGTAACAAATGTGTATAATCAGTTCAGTTTCAAACTGACTATCGATGGGTCAAAATACAAGCTTTGGTGTAGAATTTTTCAGCACATCTGCAAAGGTGCTATGGTCCTCGGACACATCACAGGTAAATCTAAGCCCTTCGGTGATAATGATGAAGACTGGGAATCTATTGATGCACGTGTTAAGTCGTGGTTCTACTCCACATGTGACCCCAGTGTTCTCCAAATTATTACCAGTGATGACTGTACAACGAAATATTTTTGGGACAACTAGCATGAATTTTTTCTTAACAATAAAATGCCAAGGATGCTTCAATTACAGGAACGGTTTCGTAACACCCGCAAAGGCGCATCTTCCTTTACCGACTACTGTCATAATCTCAAGAATCTAGTTGATGCTCTCGTCGATGTCGACTCTACAATAAATGAAACAGAACTAGTGATGCAAATCTTACGTGGACTACCCTCCTCATACCAAAGCATCATCGATGTTGTCACCAATACGAACCATTTTCCCACTTTTTTACAAGCTAAGAACATGCTTCTTGTTCATGAGGGTCGCGAAGACAATCCCGATCATGTTGTTGAGCCAATTCCCAGCCCGGCTTTATATTCCAGTGTCAATAATTCTGTAAGATCTAAGACAAAGTGGAATAAAAACCGTAATAATCATCGGGGCACTTCCAGGGGGTAATTCTAGCATATATTCTAGTACTAATCATGTTTCAGGTACCAGTTCGGGTCAACAATCTCAATTTGCAGGTGTTATGGGATCACATCCAAGTGAATCCATGCAAAGCTTTCCTCAACAACCACCTATTTATTGCTATGGTGTAGCAAGTTCAGATGCTGGTTCGTCTCCACAGCAACCCATGTATTACTACAGCCCATCGGGCCAGCCTTCACCCTCACTAGTGCTTGGCCCACTTTCTGCCGGATCAGCCCAGCAAGCGCTACAGCAGCCGCTCCAGCCCGCTGCTCCCATGCCGCACGCTTATCCGCATCAGTTCTTCTATGGGCCGCAACCCATGTCATCGCAGAACAGGCCCCCAGGCCAAGTCGCAACAACCCAAGGTTTTCCGCCTTCACCCTCCTTTTTTGGCAGCCACACCTCGGTTAGATCACAGCAACAACAACCAACCGATCTCTCATCCATGTTTCAGGCCATGTCAGTTCAACCGCCTCCCGATAATCAATACTACATGGATACCGGTGCGTGCGCCCACATGTCTTTTAACCAAGGTAACATGTCTACTCTAACACCATGTAATTCTAGATCTATTATGGTTGGTAATGGTGCACTCCTTCTGGTTGCTCACATTGGTCACTCATTTCTTCCTAACTCTCAAAACAAACTTCATTTAAATGATGTTCTTGTTTCAATCAAATGGTCAAAAATCTTATCTATGTTCGTAAATTTACTACTGATAATTGGGTTTCTGTTACATTTGACCCGTTTGGTTTTGCTGTGAAGGATCTTAATATAGGTTCTCTTCTCCAACGTGTCGACAGTGTCAGTGATTTGTATCCATGCCATCCTTCTTCTCCATCCAAGGCTCTTGTTACGATCTCTCTTCCTACATGGAATCGGCGTCTTGGTCATCCTGGATCCTTAGTGCTTAGTTTTTTTCATTCCCGTAATTTTATTTCTAGCAACTCGAATAAGCTCCCACTTTGTCATGCTTGTCAACTTGGGAAACATAATCGTTTGCCTTTCTCTTCATCTACGTCTAAAACTTCTCGTGTTTTTGAGCTTATACATTCCGACTTATGGACATCACCTGTTATAAGCTTAGATGGTTTTAAGTATTATATTTTATTTTTGGATGATTTTTCTCATTTTTATGGGTTTTTCCTTTGCGTGCAAAATCTGAAGTTTATTCCGTTTTTTGTAACTTTAGAATGTATGTCAAAAATCAATTTAAAACAGACATCCAATCTTTTCAGTGTGATAATGGTCGTGAATTTAACAACAAATTGCTTCTTGCTTATTTCCAAACTAATGGCATTTCTGTTCGTTTCTCATGTCCGTACACGTCACCTCAAAACGGTAAAGCCGAAAGATCCATTCGCTCCATCAACAATATTTTGCGCACGTTTATGTTTCAGGCGTCTCTTTCCACCAAGTTTTGGGTAGAAGCTCTTCACACCGCCATTCACACCCTTAATCTTCTTCCTACCACCACCCTTTCCTATAAAACCCCGTTTGAGGTTCTATTTGGTTTTTTTCCTACTTATGATCATTTGCGAGTCTTTGGTTGTTTATGTTATCCAAACACCAACGCCACATCTCCACACAAACCATCACCTCGTTTGAGTACATGTGTTTATCTTGGCCCTGCTTCTGATCATAAAGGCTACAAATGCCTTGATCTCATCACTCAGCGTGTCATTATCTCTATACATGTTGTATTCAATGAAGATCATTTTCCCTACTTTGAATTTCACGCTGCTCCCAGTGATTCTGAGTTAGACTCTCTTGTTCAGGATGATGATGACTCACTTTCTCCTCTTGTTACATCTCATGAATGTGTCGTGTCTGCCCCCGCAACCACGACACCCTCTCCTTCCGCTACACCAGCGTCACCCCCTCTGACACCGCCTACTGGTTCCCCACATGTGCCTCTATCTCCTATAGCACCTGTGCGTCCTGTCGCTTCTTCTACGGTATTTGGTCACCCTATGACTACCCATTCTAAGACTGGTTCCCTGAAGCCGCGTACACTCTTTAATTTGTCTGCTATCTCTACTATATCTCCCATTCCTCGTTCCACTGCTCAAGCCTTGTGTGACCCCAATTGGAAGATTGACATGGATGCTGAATTGGCAACCCTTGATTCCAATCACACATGGGACTTAGTTCCCCGTCCCCCTCAGGCTAACATTGTTGGTTGTCGTTGGCTTTATCGGCACAAATCTGACTCCCGTGGTCAACTAGATCGCTACAAAGGGCGTATCGTAGCCCAAGGTTTCTCTCAAAAACCGGGAATTGACTTTGATGATACCTTTAGTCTGGTTGTTAAATCGGATACTATTCGTACTGTCCTTAGTATTGTTGTCTCTCGACAATGGCCAATTCATCAACTTGATGTTAAAAATGCCTTTTTCCACGGTGATCTCACTGAGGTTGTTAACATGAAGCAACCTCCAGGCTATGTACATCCGCAACATCCCGATTATGTCTGCCGCTTACATAAAGCTTTGTATGGTCTCAAACAGGCTCCACGTGCCTAGTACCAACGGTTTGCTGTATACATTTCCTCGCTCGGTTTCAAGATCAGTCTCTCTGATAGCTCTCTTTTCACCTTTCACCGTGGACATGAAACAATATATCTTCTTCTTTATGTTGATGATATTGTTCTCACTACCTCTAGTCCATCACTCATCACGTGAGTTATTACCCGACTCTCCAATAAGTTTGCCATGACGGACTTAGGACCGTATCTTTCTTTCTCGGCATTTCTGTTGCACGCACTTCCACTAGTCTTTTTCTCTCACAGAAAATTTTTGCAAGAGAGATTCTTGCTCGCGCTGACATGCTCTCTTGTAATCCGTGTAGCACTCCGACGGACACAAAATCTAAGCTTTCTTCAGAAGGAAAGCCAGTCTCTGATCCGACCTTGTATCGAGGTCTTGCAGGTGCATTACAGTATCTGACTTTCACTCGCCCTGATATTGCGTATGCTGTTCAGCAGGTCTATCTCTTCATGCATGACCCACGTGAACCTCACTTCTATGCTCTCAAAAGAATTTTACACTACATCCAGGGTACTATAGGTCATGGTCTGTACATTCGTCCGTCTAATGTCGATCGTTTGGTTGCGTATTCTGATGCTGACTGGGCCGGGTGTCCCTCGACACGCCGGTCCACCTCTGGGTTTTGCATTTATCTTGGGGATAATCTTGTTTCATGGTCTTCAAAACGTCAACATGTTGTATCGAGGTCTAGTGCCGAAACCGAGTATAAGGGGGTAGCTAATGTTGTCGCTGAAGCCTCTTGGCTTCGCAATCTTTTACTCGAGTTGTCTTGTCCCTTAACTCGTACTACTGTTGTGTTTTGTGACAATGTGAGTGATATGTATTTAGCATCTAATCCAGTTCAACACCAACGAACCAAACATGTGGAAATAGATTTACATTTCGTTAGGGAACGTGTTGCCATTGGTCAGGTTCGCGTTTTGCATGTTCCATCTGCACACCAGTTTGCTGATATATTTACAAAAGGACTTCCTACACAGTTATTTATAGATTTTCGTAACAGTTTAAGCATTCGTGAACCTCCCGCTCAAACTGAGGGGGAGTTTTAGTTAACTATTTTTTCTATTGATGTATAGTGTAGGTATATATTGATAGTATAGGGTCCTCATTGTAATATAATATAACTGGTGTATTATTTATACGTATGGAATGCATTGGAAACCCTAACGGGTATTTTCACAAACCAACAATATCATTATAGTCCACTCTAAACTCAGCTAATTCTTCAGGAGTAGCTTTTGTTTTATCAATCTCGAGAAGTTCCTTTTCGAGCACATACTCTTTGTCCTCGAAATGAAGAGCCATTTTGATTTTTTGCATCCAATCATTATAATTGGTTCCATCAAAGGTAACCCTCAAGCAGATGTTCCAAAGTGAGAAGTTATTGTTGGACGAACCAGAAGCATCGTTGGGATTCGATATCTACAGAAGAAGGACAAGTTTTGATTAGACAAGAATAATCCTTGATATAACACCCAAATGAAATATCAAGGCTAGGATCCAACTAGATAATTCACAACTTAGAAAAGGGATGCCATAATCTAATTGTAAATTATTTAAAGGTATGTAAATGACGATTTACCAATTTCACCACGAAAAACGAAATTTGAACGAATTAGGTTTTATAATGAAATTCCTAGATCTTTTTAGATTTATTGAACTATTCAATGACATGTTTAATCTCGATTATGCTCTACCATTTGTGACTGGGATACCAAGGATCACAAACAAGATGTGAATAACCATGCAAATTAGCTTGGTACTCTCGATGTCATTTATCATCTAGTTAATGTGCTGGTTAGCCACACACACTCCATCAATCAATGATAATTTACGAGACACCCATTGCCACCCTTTATTAGTCCATATTAGTGTGCCGGTTAACCACACACGCTCCACTAACGACTTATATAAAGTGCAATGTGCAATTTCATGGATTAGCATCAAATTCACATTTTTCCTAGAGTAACTAAGATTAAGAATTTAATAAAAAAACATTTAGTTACTTTATGATTCATTATAGTTATTAATGAGGATGATTTTTTCCTATCAAACTCGTTCGGCTAACGACCCTCCACCAATCAAGGAAGCGGTGGGTGAGAGTGACACTCATTCAACTACCATTTTATAGGTAGTTTCCTTATACCCCCATTATAGATCGGTTTCGTGAATGAGACGTACTAGCGGTTCGAATGACTTTTCTTATACATATAGTAAATATTAAACTTTTAATTTTACATATAGTATAAGGTGTATTTTAAAATTTTAAAATACTAGGGTTCTTTAATTTTATAAATTCCGAAATGAAACAATTTAATTTAATTTAAAATTTAACCCCCCTACCACCACCAAAAAAAATTGACATTAATTATTAAGTACAATTAATATTCAAATTAATAATTTTAAACATTTAAAAAACCATGGGGGTACAATTAATTATCAAGTACAATTATTAAGAATGTGTCTCAATTGTTGGTTATGAACTTAAAGCTTAAGGGTTTAAGAGTTTATGGACTAGCATCTACATCAAGTTGAGTCATTGTTGGTGTCTCAAAGGTTCCACATTCTTCATCAACTTCCAAGCCTCCCAAGAGGACCCAAAGAACAACAAAGGTTGTTATAAAATGTTTAATCTTTCTATACCTTGCAAGGAGATCCTTGGTGGGTATAAAATGTTTATGTTATTTCAAAATTAAAGTCTTCCGTTGTCATAATTTTCTAGTTTATAAAACTATTTTTGAACTAGAACCCAACACATACAATATCTGATCAACTATTGGGAAACCCTAGGAACCATATGTTATGTCGAAATCTACAATAAAGAGTAGTAATCATACCTTTAATTGTTATGTAGTAATAACAATGTGAATCCAAGAGTTCTTGAAGCTTGAGAGCAAGTGTCACAAGTGTAACACCTCTAATGGCTCACACCCAAACTAGGCAAGAGGATGAGAGAGGAGAGAGGAGGAGATGGATTGAGAAATTCGACTTCTTCTCTAGGGTTTCTGGTAGCTGAAATTATGAAGGGGTAAAGCCCTTTATAAAGTTGAGGTAACTTAGAGCCAAAGCTAGGTTTTAAGGAGGAAACCTTAATCCCTTAGCTTAAGGACTAAGCAGCACATAGACTTCCCATCCAAGGCCTTTGGACGAAAATTCTAGGGCCTTCCTAGAAGTTTTCATCCAACCCTTTTAGGGAGGTTCTAGAGCCTCTTTCCTCAACTATCAACAAATTGCTAAACAACCACTACACTTTTAATTAATACAATTAGTCCCAAAATTAATTCCAATTAATTTCTGATTAACTATTAATTAAATAATATGATTTCTAATTAATATATTATTTTCATAATACATTAATAAATCATTTACTTCAATTTATTATTCAAATAATAAATATAACCTCTCTCTCCAAAATTCATCATGTCTAGTTGCTAGTATGAGGGCAACCCAAAAAGACTGTGTTACTATCAATTCAAATACATATCAATTATAGTTATGGGCTTAAACACCTAATCCAACAGTATTTGTATGAAAGACCATAGGGGTAGCCCATGGCAATTGCATGAAAGACTATGGGGGTAGCCCATGCCACTTGGTTGTAAGACCTTAGGGGTAGCCAATGTCATTCCAAGGAAAGACCATGGGAGTATCCCATGACACTTGGTTGTAAGACCCTGGGGTAGCCCATGGCATTCCAGGGAAGACCATAGGGGTACCCAATGACACTTGTATGTAAAACCATGGGGGTAGCCCATAGCAATGTATGTATGTTATGTGGTATTTTGGGGAACTCACTAAGCTTTGTGCTTATGGTTTATGTTTAAAATGTTTTTCAGGTACTTCCGGTTCCAAGGGGAAGAACTCGACATGAATGCATTACATCCACTAGTGTTCTGCCTTTAATAAAATGATTTGTACTATGATAACTATTTTATACATTATCATACTTGATGGGTTTTTGAATGAATGATTCATGGTTTTGGTTGACTTAAAAATAAATTTTTTTACTTAGTACTTTTGGGATGTTACAATTATCCTATCAAAAACTACTTGCTTACATTGTCTCCACTCCACCACCCAACAAAGACGTCGACAACCAATCTGTTCTCAATCCCGATTATGTTTCTTGGCATGGTGCGATCAACACGCTGTTCTCATTCTTCAATCTTCTTTATAAAGAAGTTATGGTTAAGGCCTTTGGTCTCACCATCGCCCACAACATTTTGGCGGTTGAGGCTCTCTTAAATTTACCTACAATCATAATTCTATATAGAATGCATGCATTCCTTATGGGATTCCCCGAAAAATTATAGAAAGATCCTATTTAGTTGTTGAATTTAGTCGTAAATTTAAAACCATTTGTGATTAACTAGTCATTGTTGGCCATCATGTTAAAAAGATTGATAAATCTCATTGATTTCTCTATGATCTTGGATCAACCTCGAGACCTTCTCAATTGCATACCGAGCCCTCAACTACTCCCTTCCTTTTGTGACATTGTCTTGCAAGCCGAAAGTCACAAACTTTTTCTCACCTTAATGCATAGTAATGCACCTCCTACGACATGCTTCACATTTCAAATTTCGAAACCAAAGACCATTTCGATCAATCTTATTTTTGAACACTGTTTGAAAATTACAAGTCAATTTTGAAATTTATGATTTAATTTTCGAAAGTGAAATTTTGTAAAAAACATAGTCATGATCATGGGCAGTTTTGTTATGGTATCCGTAGTGAAATCGGCAACGCCTAACTTGTCGTATAAAAATTTCGATTTTCTTTAATACTATTGTGCTTGTATCCCTACTATAAAATTCTGCTTGCACCCTCGTCATGATTATTACGTCATACCCAATTTTTTTGAGTTCCATACCTCGAAAATAAAATATATTATTGTAAAGAGGGCTACCAACCCCAAGGAAGACCCAACAAGAAAAATGAAGCCTTCTTCCGCATTAAAACCAGTTGCACTCCTCGTATTCACTTTCTCCATCACCATTTTCACAATACTCCTCTCTTCTCCTTCTCAAGCAACCATCGATTCGAAATCAATGGCCTCTCGAAGCTTCATCTTATGGCTACACGGTCTAGGTGACTCCGGTCCAGCCAATGAACCCATCAAGACGCTCTTCACCTCGTCTCAGTTCGCCAACACTCGTTGGTCTTTCCCTTCTGCTCCATCTCAACCTGTTACCTGTAATTGTAAGTCCCCGTTACTAATAACTAACTCATTCCGAATTTTAACTATGATTTGTTGATTTTCGGTTATGGATCACATGCGAGATTAACGCATATTTGTAGAATTTAGGGTTTCTTTTTTTGTTTCCCTGATGAAAAAGTTCCGATTGTTGATGTTCATGTGACATATTAGTAAAATACTAACTTACCAACTTCATCTGTTACCTGTAAATTGTAATTGTTAAAAACACACGCACAAACACTCAAATTTAGCTGTAATTACTATTCCTGATGGTGCCTAATGAGCTTCCGATGACTCCATTGAGGATACTCTAACAGTAACAAAAGCTTTGCTTGTAGAATCGGAATATCGAAGTGAAGAAGATACAAAAAAGAATATACAATACCATTCTAATAGAGGTATAATGAGCTATAGATCATCATAGTATGCTCAATAGATTATCTCATGTATCAAAGATGACTATAACATTTTATCGGGTTTCATAGTTATTGATATATTTTTCTTGTGGTTTCTTCTAGTTCTATTCTTACCCCAAAAGAGTTATAGATGTCTAGTTTTTTAGGATTCAAAATTGAAAATTGTTTATTGGGACTTTGATGTAAAACAGTTGTAATAGATTTAGACTTAGGTTCTGTTTTTTATTATCTTATGGACTTAATGGGGACACTACTTAATCCAGTAAGCTATACATGAGTGTTTCTCTGACTTAATGCAGAAAGAATGATTTAATAAAGACAGTGGAGGAAACGAGGCTTTTCCCAGTAAATTATTTACAAAGTTGTCCTCATTTCTTTTTCTTTCTGTTTCTCCACGAATGCTGTCATTCTCTTATATCTTAAATATCATGTACATTTATAGAGCACATTACATAGACATCACTTTTTATACTAATATAGTAATATGATATCTTAACTCTATACTTTGCAGATGGTTCAGTGATGCCTTCATGGTTTGACATTCACGAGATACCTATAACATCTGTAAGTTAACTTTGTTGATTTGTAATAAATTTAAGCTGTTTCTAGATAACTAATGTTGATATTCTATAATACTTTATATTATAAATCTGCATATGATGGAATATGGTTAGTTACATTACATAAGTGAAATTTGGATGTATATATGGTAAACTTTAAACAAAAGAAGTAGAATTAAAAATACCTATTGGGCTTCTTTTCATAAGCAGGGAGTCGATGTTAAATTTGCATTGTTTGACTTTGCATGTAGTTAAAGGAAATTGTGATTATTTTTTGTCAAAATCTAAATTACCCTTCAATAACGTGGACCAAAGAAATACCATTGAGATTCATTTGCAAGGATGAAGATGGGCAAATAAGTCATTTTAACATATGAAATGTACAGAGTTCCCCTACGGATGAAAGTTCGTTGCTTAAAGCAGTTCGGAATGTGCATACGGTGATTGACAAGGAGCTGGCTGCTGGAATTGACCCTAAGAATGTGTTTATCTGTGGATTCAGTCAAGGAGGTCTCTCTCTCTCTCTCTCAAAAAAAAAAAAAAAAAAAAAAAAAATGTGGGGAATAATAGGAACATTGTTATAAAAATGTTGCAGGGGCGTTGACCTTGGCTAGTGTTCTGTTATATCCAAAAACACTTGGAGGGGGTGCAGTTTTTAGCGGATGGGTTCCTTTTAATTCAACTACTTTAATTGAACAGATCACGCCAGAGGCCAAAAGGGTATTATTATATTATATATATGTTTTTTTTTTTAATCACAAAACAAACTGGTGATGTAATATTGCATTTATGAGTTAGTTATACACAAACATAAGCAGTACAAAACAGTTTGTACTGTGTTTGACATCTATCGGACTGGAGACAAAAACTGCAAATATTTGTCCCGCCCAAAAAAGTGGGACAGGGACTTATGTCAATGGAACAAAAAATAACACCTAAAAAGGCGGAATAGGGATTGGTGTGAATGGGACAAAAATTCACGTAAAAAGATGTTTTAGGTGGGACCCTGGGACAGAGACTGGTATCAATGAGACAAAAGTTGCAATTTTTAATGTCAATTTGTCCCGCCAAAAAAAGGTGGGACATGTTTTCTCAGCTATGGAAAAGACATGAATGCCCTCTTGTTTATGTGGGTGGAGTGGATGGAGTAGTGTTGATTGTAGGTACTAGGAAAATTTTACTAGTTTGTGGTTATAATGAGGTATTTGGTTTTATGTGTAGACACCAATATTGTGGTCGCATGGTATAGCTGATGGAACAGTGTTGTTTGAAGCTGGACAAGCGGGCCCACCATTCCTTCAACGGGTTGGCATTAATTGTGAATTTAAGGTACTACACTTTATGAAAGTTAACTTGAAAAATCTACCCGATTAATTAAAATTATTAAATGGCTTAGTGAGAAAAAAGTTGAATTTAAACAAGTAGCTCATAGTTGTTATAATGAAATGAAACAACAGGCTTATCCGGGTCTTGCCCATTCAATAAACAATCAGGAGCTCCAATACTTGGAATCATGGATCAAATCTCGTTTACAAACAACTTCCTCCTCCAACTAGAAAACAAAAAAACAAACAAAGCTTAAGATTTATTATATTTCCCCTATACACGGAAGACTGCTTCTTCTGAATGGTGATGTGGGTTCTTCTTCGAATATTGTTTGGAAGTCCAAATCCATTTAGATCTTTGAATTTGCGAAATCTTTTACAACTTAACAATTTGTGGACGATGAATTTGTGATATTGATTGGACACAATCCAAATCAGAATAAATACACTCTCAACAAATAATCTGTTATGTGATTGATTGATTGATTTCTGTAATGATCTTGTAGCTGTTTGCTTTTTTAGTTGCACAAAACTTGATATTACTACCAGTGTTTCTTTTACTTACTACCACAAAAAGAAGAATGACCTAACCTAACATAAGTTGTAACTTGCTTTACTTTAATGTGCTATCGTTATTTCATATATACTTATAAAACTCATGTATTCATAGCATATTGTTATTGCCAACATCATCGCTTTTGGCACTATCGTTATTCATAGTGGCCTTTGTTTTATACAAGGGTACTCTTTCTTTCACTTTCACACAAATGGGGAATTAACTGTTAGGTTCTTTGATGTAGTTGAATAAAATCATATGTAGAAGTTTTATATGTAATCGTGAGAATAAACATGCTTTAGATGCCATATACGGTTATACATCTTTATTCTTTTCTTATTGTATAAATGGCAACCACATGAAGTCAATAAGACGACATATGTTTGTACGAGTACTAGTGGCGAATCTATGATTTTATTTGTAAAATGAGTATCTAACTTAACTGAAGTTACAAAATAAACTCGTCGAAAAAGTTTGGTTAAAATTTTACCATCTATGGCAAGTTATAATACCAAATATCAAACATCATTTTATAAATATTAATCAATGCCTTACAATTGTTCACTAGTTTTTATATTTTTGAAAACCATTTACAAGTATAGCGTTGCTAACAGGGATGAGATTTAGAACCGGAAAACCGGACCGGAACCGGAATATGTAAAACCGGTCCGGGTCTCGGGTTTAAAAAATGGCTCTATCCGGGTTCCGGGTAATCCGAGTTTCGGGTCCGGGTAAACCGGGTTTAAGAACCGGAACCGTATTAGGAACCGGAACCGGTTTTAGGGGCCGGAACCGGTTTCTATGAAAAGTTTAAAACATTCATATCTCATTCGTTTGAAGTTGGATTGACATGAGGTTTTTTCCATAGTATAGTTTATAATTTTAGACTATAATTTTGTCATTTTTGGGTTTATATTCATTGACTTATAGTCTCTCAAAGTCGGGATATCAAAGCTGGAAATTTTATGTTTTTCAGCTTTTTTTTGTATTCTGTGATAGTTTTAAAACATGCATATCTCATTCGTTTAAAGTCGGATTGACATGATGTTTTTTCCATAGTATAGTTTATAGTTTGTACATGATTTTAGACTATAATTTTGTCATTTTTGGGTTTATATTCATTGAATTATAGTCTCTTAAAGTCGGGATATCAAAGCTGAGAATTTTATGTTTTTCAGCTTTTTTTATATTCAGTGATAGTTTTAAAACATGCATATCTCATTCGTTTGAAGTCGGATTGACATGAGGTTTTTTCCATAGTGTAGTTTATAGTTTGTACATGATTTTAGACTATAATTTTGTTATTTTTAGGTGTTTATTGATTGACTTATAGTCTCTCAAAGTCAGGATATCAAAGCAGAAAATTTTATGTTTTTCAGCTTTCTTTGTATTTTGTGATAGATTTAAAACATGCATATCTAATTTGTTTGAAGTCGGAATAGCATGCATTTTTTTCCAAAGTGTAGTATAGAGTTTGTACATGATTTTAGAGTATAATTTTGTCATTTTTGGTTTCATATTCATTGATTTATAGTCTCCCAAAGTTTGGATATCAAAGCTGCGAATTTTCTTTTTTTTCTCAGCTTTATTTTTGTATTTTGTGAAATTTTAAAACATGCATTCGACCCACTTTACCCGGTTCCCCGGGTTTTTCAGTTTTAGACCCACTTGACTCGGTTCCATTCGACCCACTTTAATATTTCCGGGTTTTCCGGTTCTAGACCCACTTTACCCGGTACCTTACCCGGAACCGGTTCCTATATACTGGTCCGGTTTCCGGTCCTAAAAAATCTTGTTAACCGGTTCCTGGGTTTTCCGGGTCCGGGTCTACCGGTCCGGGTTTGGACTCACTCTCATCCCTAGTTGCTAATATATCTAACATATATTTCTCAATATATAAAACCATACAGTTTTTCATATGTTCATCACTCTTATTATTGTGCAAATTGTTCTTTACCATCTTCATTGTTTGCACGCTCCATTGTAGACATTGATATGTGTAAAATCAATACAATTATATTGATTTCAATTGCATATATACCATTGGATATATAACATGTTTGCTTGTTTCAAGTCTTTTAATCAATATTCTGATCGATATGTATCATAGCCTAAAATTGTGTGTTTATCCAAACATTATCATATAATATCTAAATTTATGTCCATGGAGACACGTTCTTGTCAAAGTAGATTGTGCATTTGCTGATTTTTGGTATGCTCTTTAAGTAAATAAGAGATGAATTTTAGCGTTTCGAATTTCTCAGAGTTACCTTCAAGATTTACAATTAAAACATTCTTCAAGCTACATAAATTCTTGAAACTGATTTCGGCATTCTAATATTTTTTGTGAAATCATCAGAAAATTTAATGTTGTATGTATATTCTAAAATGCTTGACACTTGTAGGTTCCTATATACCTACACCAACCCACCTCAAAGCTCACGTGAGATGTCAATTATAGAACAATAGCAATATTTTAGGCGTGCAATAATTGAAACCTTGAAACTATTGTGTAGAATTTTGCACCTCAAAAGTGTTTGGGAGTGATTTTTAATCTTAAAAGTAAAAAATTACAAATGTACCCCTTTAACTACCCTAATAATTATCATTTTTTGTCATTTTGCCCCTAAAAAGCTAAGTCAAACATTTTTTTAAAATCAATTTATTGACATTTTTGTTATTCCCACCATAAAAGCTAACCCAAATGATTTTTAAAAACATATTTTCCAAAAAGCTATAAGTCAATAAAGATTTTTCCCTAAAACAATTTTGAGATTAAAAAACACTCCTAATCACCTCGTTTGTGGCTTTTTGAAACTGTCATGTTTTGCCTACCAAAAAAACCTTTTGAAAAGTCATTTCGAACAACCAAAACATTTTTAAACTAACATTCGCAAACACTTATGCTAAGAGTACATATTAAAATTAAAATATAATGCTAATACCGATAATGCTAGTCCATTTTTTATTTTTTTAACAAAAAGTGAAAATTTTAAACAAACCTCGTTGATCATTTTTGCAATTTTGTAGGAGTATTATGTTATTGAAGAAGTCGGTATCAAAAATAAAAGGCGTTAGTTTGGAGGGTCGAAAACTGTCGAAGAAAACTGCAAAAGTCCATATTTTTGTAGTCAACTCAACTCCCATTAAAAGTTAAACCCAGTTGTCCATCATCGTTTGTACAATTAATAGTCTTCTTTCTCCTTCCCGATCAATCAATGGCGTCTCGAAGTTTCATCTTATGGCTACACGGTTTAGGTGACTCTGGTCCAGCCAATGAATCAATCCATCATCAAGACCTTCTTCACTTCGCCTCACTTCGCCAACACTCGTTGGTCTTTCCCTTCTGCTCCACCTCAACCTGTTACCTGTAACCGTAAGTCCCAATCACCAATCAACTAACTCATCCTTTGATTTGTTGCTTTTCGGTTATTGATCATATGTGCGTCTTACGCATATCTGTCTGATTTAGGTTTTCGATCGTTTTTCTTGCTTTCATTGTAAATCCCAAATTATAATTTCTTGTTTCTGATAGTGCCTGATCATAGTTTTGTCGTCTATCTAAAGTCATTATCTGTTTATCATCTTTCAATTTCGTAGTGATTTCTTATGAGAGGTAGAATTTGTGTTTAAAAGTGGATAAGCCAATTAGCTAATATGCATTTGTCATGTGATATCTTAAATCCAATCTTTGCAGGTGGTTTTGTGATGCCTTCATCGTTTGACATTCAGGAGATGCCAATAACAGCTGTAAGTTAATTTCGTTATAATCTAGGGAAAGCTGTTTTTTAGGTAACTAATGTTGATACTTATATTTTATAGTTAGATATAATCCTAATCCTAATACTAATAAATGAATCCTTTCTGCCACGTGTCACTACCTCTTTGCCATTCCATATGAAAGTTAAATTACCTTCCTACCCCTAATCCTTATGTCATACAACTTTTTGTTTCATTCGAGCAACATGAATTCCAATCTTTTTTATCCTTCACCCATAATATCTAATTGCATTGACCAATAAAAATCCATTTAAATTAGGAACTAATAAAGGAGTAAATGATAAATAATATATTAGCCATATATCAATTGATATCCCTTGACATCAGCTGTTGGTTTAAATTCATATTTCAAATTTGAAATTTTGTATCAATATTTCCGGAAATTATCTTTAATATGTAAAACAATAATATACTTACTCCTTTTATTTAGTCACTATATATTATATTCAATTCAATGAAATTCAATAACCATATCCTATTCATCACATAAACTGTCTCCTGTGTATCAAAAATATTCTTCTCCGGTACATGTTTTTTTGCTTTTGGTGTTTTGTATTTGTGTGTATGTGTTTTTGTGTCATTGCGGTTGGTTGTTTGTTTCTATTGTTTTTTGTTACTACTGTTGTTATTTTTTTTCCTTCACCACAGAAACATTCTACATCACAAAAAACAGTTACCTTATTACCTTATGATTCCTAAGTTCCAACTAATTATTTATTTGTTGTCTTTTTCGAAATAGAGTTTTCATTGCAGAAACCCACAAAATAATATTATAAATAATTTTGGGTACTTTTCGAAATAGAGTTTCCAACTTCAAATTTAATATTTTATGCCTATTTATTTTTTGACCAATTATTCATTAACAATTAAACATATAATATAAAAACTCTAAGAATGTTCACCGGCATTATTTATTGTATAAATTGCTAATTTTTTACAATTCAAATAATATTTATTATACTGGTGATGCTAAAGACAATAGAAAATTTAAAGAACTATATTTGAACAACATAAAATCTAATAAAATGTCTGCAACATCAAACGATCAAAGTTCATTTACACAGGTCTTTATATACATGTAGTTTTGTTACATTACCTCATTTTTCTTATTTAAAATTTCATTTTATTACCATGTATGATTGTCATTCTTATTTTGACTTTTTCAAAATTTATTTTTCTATGTACACTATCATCATTTTCTTATTAATCATCATTCAAATAACATTTATTACAATTTTGAACCATTTGATATAGAGATTGTAGATAAAGATATTGTATCAAAAGAAGCGTTTATAAATCTATCATTTTTTATTATTATCTAAGTTATTCTAATTTGTTACCATTAACATATCAAATGTAAGTTCCAAATTTGCTTGTGTATCAATCAGATCCAATTGATGGTGCGGAATCTCAATCAATTGGATGATGCAAGATCAAAATAAAGAAGAAGGAGAAGAAGAATAATATGAATCTTGAATGTTTTGATGATTAGAATGAAGTTCCTTACACAATATTTATTTTCTCTCTCTAGAACACACCTTGAGTTTCACACACTTAAGCTCATCTAGCCGTACACTCTCACATCCTCTACCATCTAACACCTATATATATATATATATATATATATATATATATATATATATATATATATATATATATATATAAGGCACATGGTCCGTGAACAGATTCACGGCCGTGAACCAGTTCACGGTCGTAAACACCCATCAGGCCGTGAATACATTTAACCCCACACACCACATGGACCGAAAACCCAATAGCCTAGAAAAGCAAAGTATAAACCATATTTTAGACCCAACAATCTCCCCCTTGGTTTATAGCTTTCTTTTCTTTTGACCCAACAAACTCCCCCTAAAAATATAGCTGACTTTTCTTGTCAATCTTCATTGGGAGCTTGGCTTCAGCGTTTATCTTCGATTTCTTCACAGCTTCAAGATGAACTTGATGAATCTTCAATAAATGATTTCATCTTGAGTAGTTGGGTTTTTCTTCAAAATTTGACTCTGAACGCACATTGAGTGTGGAGGCTTCATGTAAAGATTCTTGAAAAATGGCGCTTTCAGCTTGAGAATCTTCAGAGAGAGCTAATCTTCTGGATCACTTCAGCAGGTTCATGAATAGTAGCAAATTGATTGAGGAGACTTCAATGCAATCTGTCACATAATCTTCAAGTCAACTTCACCTTGCTTCTGGGGTTGAAAGATTGAATGTTGAAAGAATAGTCTTCATTTCTTGTTCCTTCGAATGAAAATTCTTCGATGATCACGGACGAAGCCTTGGCTCAGAAAATCTCGATACAGTCTCCATGAGTCTCATCTACATCTGAATTCACTTTTCAAGACAAAACAAAACTAAAAGAAAACTTAGCACACAATATTTTTGGATTTTTTTAATTTTATGAAAAAAAAAATAAAACAGGAACAAAAACATTTTTGAATTTTTTTTTATTTTTCTGAACAAGAAATAAAACAGAAATAACACTATTTTTGGATTTTTAATTTTCTGATTTTTGTTTGATTTTTGAATTTTTTAATTCTCCCCCTAAATTTGTGCATAGAGGAAAACTATGAACAAATTTAACAAAAACAAAAATAATTGGGATCAAAGTTGTGAGACAGTCTTAACTTTGTTTATCAGTACCTTCACCTTCAGGAATAGATCTGGTCAATTGCCGATATTGCGGTCCACTTAAACACGAAGAATATTGACAAACTTTCCTAAATAAACCATTTAGCTGACGACGATCACGGATATTGTTGTCCACTTAAATTAAGCAGCGAGATCTACAGACAACCTCTAAATGGTTCAATTTTAGTTGCACTAGAACGTGTTCCCCACTTCCCGGTATACCCTGATTATCAAGAACTTCCAAAGAACTCCTTACTTTAGGTGAATAGACAATTAATAAGGAGGAAGTCAAATTTAGAAATAGATACATATGTTGTGTCCCAGGTCGGATCTCTTTCAATCACGCAGAGGGGACAACATATGACTAACAGAGATAGAGGGATTGAGAGGTAGAATGTTGCATATGCTGTGTACCAGGTCGGATGTATTTCAATCACGCAGAGGAGACAACATATGGCTCACAAATAGGAAGAATTGCACAGATAAAGAAGATGCATAGAAATAGAGTTGCATATGTTGCATTCTAGGTCGGATCTCTTCCAATCACGCAGAGGAAGCAACATATGACTGACAGATAGAAAGCAAGAAAATAATTTCCTACAGACCTACTTTATCAGAACCCCCCAGTCGCCCTATCAGAACCAGAATTAAGGACATAAGTCCGTACATCAAGGAAAAGTTGAACCACTGTTCTAGATGCGTATTAATTTAGTGTATCTCGTGGGTTCCCGTGTTTATCTCACTGCTCAATCTACCCTAGCGTCGTATGGTCAGTCCAAACAATCCTATCTAAATCTACACTATCAAATCCTTCGTGCCTACCAGCACATTGAACACAGAGTCTAGACAATTCAGATTCAGTCTCTTATACATGTTTAGACTACTCGTTATCATTCTCTTGATATCACTTCCCAACAGACATATAAGAAAATAAAAAATTGTCTTCAAAACGAATCAGTTTAAGATAAACTCAGGAGTATCGAGAAGAAAACTCAAACCATAAGTCACTGATTGAATTTGCATCCAGAAGGTCTGAGAACAGCACGCATAATCTCAGAACAGATCCGAAAATTCTTCACATCGTTAAGCACAAAACCCATGTGTGATCCTTTCCTTTCTTCCTTTTTCTGCAAAGGACACATACTCTCAAACAAAGTTCTGAGTGATGTACAGTTGAGAGATGCCTCCTATCATGTGCCTGTAACAGCCACTATCAACAAACCGAAGTCTGATGATATGCCTCCATAGCTACTCCGACACAGAGCGAGATTAGTTGGTCTTTGGAACCCAATCCATTTTGAAACTGGGTTGACCTTTGTCATCTGTGCAAGGAACTCTCTCACACGACATGTCCTGCTTATCACAAACAGAAGATGAAGATATATTATAGTCATTAGAAGATTTGGGAGATTGAACCTTTGGAACCCATCTGTAGTTGGGTTTAACCCATTTCTTATTCGATCGGTTGGGTGCCTCGGCACTTGCTTTTGAGCTTGAAGTCGGCCGTCGAGATGGCTTTGACCTAACCGGTCTTGGCTTCACTGGAGCATCTCTTGGATTGGACTTCTTGGCCGACATCCCCTTCTTGCCCTTGGGATTTTGATTATTGGCCTTTTGCGCATTCCAGTCGCCATTGTCTGAACGTGACCTTGAGGGGTTTCTTTTGAAAAATCTCCCTCTTGGCGCATTCTGCCATCCTTGTGCGTAATAGGGAATGTATGCGCGATTAGGACAACTTCTGGCAATGTGTCCAGGTGTTCCACAGTGAAAACATGTCTTTTTCTTCACTGGGAAGTTGTTTCTTCCTGCCCCTGGTGGCGTACCATTGTCTCGTTTCTTATTGTTCCCACAAGCACACTTGCAGCAGGCACTCTGTTTAGCTTGAATTGGCGGCCTGTATTTCCCAACAACAGGTTGATTAGAACCAACAGATTCAGAGTTCAAGGAGTCATTTGTTTGTTCAGTAGTGTTCTCCTTGTTCTCATCTTCCACTACTTTTCCTGCACAAGAAGTAGAAACATCAGTATTTTCACCTCAACACCCTCAGTTGGCCCAGATTGTTCAGTCTTAACTGAAACTTGTGCAGGGGGTTGGCCATACTGAAGGTGTGCTTCATTTTCAATTTCTTCCTTAGTTACAGGAGTAAAAGTGTAGTGATCATTGAAAGGAGGTGGAACATCATGATACCCTAGACCCTTGTTTTGATTATCTTTAAATGTTAATTGTTTTTCTATCATGGACACAACTACCTCTCTTGACACATCAAATTTCCTAAAGTTGAATTCAGCATCTTTATATTTGGCTTTTAATGCATCAAATTCGGTAGTCATGTTAGCAAGCTGTTCCTTAGTATATCTTTAATTCACACATTTATTGCTATATTCTTATTGAAGTTTTTGGAAGTCCTTGGTCTTGGCCTCTAGTTGTTCTTTTAATGGTTTCTGGCCTTTCCTAAGTTGGTACCCCTCCCATTTAAGGTCATCTTTTTCTCTTTTTAATAAATTTATTTGTTCACGAAGAAACTTAATCCTAGTTTCACAAGATGGAGTACTTGAAACTTCATTGACCGGAAGGTTTGAAGAACTCATTGTTTTAAAAATACCCTTTGACTATAAACCTAAAAAGTCAACCTTAAAAGTAAAATTTAAAAAAGTCAAACTTGAAAAGTCAAACTTAAAAGTCAAACCGAAAAGCTAAATTTGAAAATTTAAAGGTTAAACGAGAAAGTCAAAGTTTAAAGTCAAAGGTCAAACTTTAAAGCCAAAGTCAAATTTTTAGGTCAAAAGTCAATTTAGAAAGTCAAAAATTAAAAGTTAAAAACTTTGGGTAGAAAATGAAATTTAAAAATAAAAAAAAATTGATTTTTGGGCTGAAAGTGTTAAAATTGCGAAAATAGGGTTGAAGTAGCGAAGCTTTATGAATTAAATTGGGAAGGAATGTAGCGTGTGGCAAGCTAGATCAAGTGGAAAGGGCGCTGGACTGTTGAGGTAGAAGACCCTGGTTCGATTCCAGGCAACCCCAAAATATTTTTTAATAAGCGTTGAATGAGAAGAATGAGAAGGAGGTTGCTGAACGAGCAAGTGGGTCGTGAACCTGCTGGCCGAGAACTCCTGCTGGGCCGTGAACTGTCCGAGGGCCGCAAATGAGTTGGGCCGTGAACCCTTCAACAGTTACGAAAAAAAACGACGTTTTTCACCTTTTTAGGCCCAAAACTCGATCAAAAACTCATTTTTATGGGAAATGCAAAGAACAAACCCCCACTATTTTACCAAGAACTACCCAAAAACGCAAAAATCCTTCAAAAATAAGATCAAAAATGCTCCAAATCTGGCCAAAATGTTTGATACAGACCAAGCTCTGATACCAACTGTAAGTCACAAATTTGCTTGTGCATCAATCAGATCCAATTGATGGTGCGGAATCCCAATCAATTGGATGATGCAAGATCAAAATAAAGAAGAAGGAGAAGAAGAATAATATGAATCTTGAATGTTTTGATGATTGGAATGAAGTTCCTTACACAATATTCACTTTCTCTCTCTAGAATACACCTTGAGTTTCACACACTTAAGCTCCTCTAGTCGTACACTCTCACATCCTCTACCATCTAACACCTATATATATATATATATATATATATATATATATATATATATATATATATATATATATATATATATATATATATATAAAACACATGGGCCGTGAATAGATTCACGGCTGTGAACCGTAAACACCCATCGGACCGTGAATACATTTAACCGCACACACCGCATGGACCAAAAACCCAATAGCCTAGAAAAGTAAAGTATAAACCATATTTTAGACCCAACATCAAATTTTATAAAAATATTAATATGTGCAAATCTATGATTAATGATTACTTTTGTGTATAAAGAAGTTTTTAAAATTTGTAAACAATTTGTAGAATTTATTTTTTATATAATATTGTTTTTATAATTAGTAAAACACATTTTATTCATCATTTGAATTTGTAATTTATTTTATTGTGTTCGTATAAGTTTCTTATATTATCTTAATTTTTTATTTGCATATAATAATGTCATTTTTATGATTCGTTGTGTTTGCTTCTTCTTTATTTTTCTTCTTCAGTCTATTCAGTTTTATATTCATTATACAAAATTATCATTTGTTTATTAATCTACACATAAAAAAACGTTGCTCCTATATTCAAACCATTTTACATATTAATTTGAACTAACCATTAAAGTTACCGAGAAAACATGATGACTACGCTTTTGAATTATCAATATTCTTTTACTTTATCTCCCGTGGATTCCACGGGTTGTATTATCCTAGTTAAAATATATAAGCGAAATTTTTGTATATAAGTTTAAACAAAATAAGTAGAAATGAAAATGCCTAAAGGAGCTTTATACTTGATTTCGGCTGGCTTCTTTTCATACCAAATTTACTAACATCTCCCTCCCATGAGAATTGCATGTAGTTAAAGAAAATCATCATTGATTGTCAATTAATGTGGACCAAATCGTTAGCATCGGTTTATTAATTTGCTGCAATGCTATGATGATGGACAAATAGGTAATTTTAGCCTATGAAATGTACAGAATTCCCTTAGGGATGAAAGTTCGTTGCTTAAAGCAGTTCAAAATGTGCATTCAGTGATTGACAAGGAGATAGCTACTGGAGTTGACCCTAAGAATGTGTTTATTTGCGGATTGAGTCAAGGTGGTCTCTCTCTCTCTCTCTCTCTCTCTCATGCACACGCACATAAAAGTGTGTGGTTTCTGTGTGTGTAAATAAAATGATACAAACATGTTAATTATGAACGTTGCAGGTGCGTTGACCTTGGGTAGTGTTCTTTTATATCCAAAAACTCTTGGTGGGGGTGTAGTCTTGAGCGGATGGGTTCCTTTCAGTTCAAATACTTGTTTAATACAACAGATCACACCAGATGCGAAAAAAGGGTATAAATATTTTTGCATTAATATGAGTTAGCACACAAACGTAAAGGAATGCATCTTATTTGCTTCAACTTAGAACAAATTAAAGAAACTGTGACTTGCTTCTTAGATTTCCATATAATATGACTCCCTCCCAAAAAAAAAAACACAGAATTAAAGCCACTACTCAAGAGTGGGGACAAGTTGCCCAATAAGAATCACAATAGGCCCGGAGACTAAAAATCAAATTTATTATTGAATAACAAGTGTTGATTAGGAATGTGAGAAATAGGCTGGCATTGATATGGTTGGTGATATTGAAAATGATTACTAACAAACTTAGATATTAATTCTTTGGTTATATATATGTGCAGACTCCGATATTGTGGTTTCATGGTATGGCTGACATGACAGTGTTGTTTGAAGCTGGACAAGCGGGCCCACCATTCCTTCAACGAGCAGGCATAAACTGTGAATTTAAGGTACTATATATATATATATATATATATATATATATATATATATATATATATATATATATATATATATATATATATGGGCTTAGGGAATATGTGGCTGTTATGTACCTAAGCTTATATATAGAACTCTCGAAGCTATGTCTTTTTTATCCATATATATCCAAGCTAATCATGATATCTCGTTTACTATTCTTCCTTAACCACGTAACATACTAAAATGATCGAATTTATGTTCTTTTTCTTCATTGTGTCTAAGAACTTAAAGCATTAAAAGTCATGACCATTTAATCAACCCAATTAAATTTTAAATAAAACTAATAGAATAAAAGATAAAAGAACAAAAATGCAATAACTCAATAAAGCTTTCCACAAAATCATTGGATGTAGTTTCTCAATTGAAGGACAAAATGTTTGAGTTATGATCGTTAAAAAAATATTGATTTTTTTACTTTCCCTACAAACTTCAATAATTTTTTGCAATAAAAACATATCAAATTGATCTTTTTCATTCCATAATTTAACTTAGTTCAATGGTATTCTATTAAAACAAAGTTTAGAGAAAAAAAAATTGGATTTTTTTTATTAAAACTACGTCGTTTAAATGTTTCTATATATATATATATATATATATATATATATATATATATATATATATATATATATATATGCTTACTCTGAGAATAACAATAATAATAATGATATAATTTGCATCTGAAAATTGAACTACTGCCTTTTTGGGAAGTCGACAGGATTTCCCTTTTTGGAACATATTATATGCTCATAATGAGGGTGTAGATGTTCTTGATAACTTGATTTTGTTTCTGCAAGATTCTTTTTCTTGACAATATTGTTAAAGGGCATTTTAGGTATTATATAAATAGTCTTAAATTTTTATGCATAACCATGCATTAAACAACAGGTATATCCCGATCTTGGCCATTCAATAAGTGATGAGGAGCTTCAACACATGGAATCATGGATCATATCCCGTCTACAAAGTTCTGCCTGAAGGTTTGACTATCATTGACTTTTCAATTGTATACATCCCTATATAGATGCATAAAATTTTATAACCACATTATATTTGTAAATTTATTAAAAAACTTAACAATATGTATACATATAAGTTTATGTTGTATGCTTGTTAATAAATGTTATACCTTTTACAAAAAAAAAGGGATACATTATTGTTTTTGCTTATTAAAATTTGATGTATGCATCATACTCGATCGTTGTATTAAAAGCATCTCCATTGAAGTTTTTTTATTACTTGTTAGTATTTCATAACCACTCAATACCAGCTTGATAACATTTCCGTTTAACCCCCCTTACTTATATTATATATTTAATCTTTATGATGTTTTCACTAATTAATCAAATATAGTAAATATGCAAAATAAAAATTAATATTTTTATAGAAAAATATTTTTAAAAAGTATTTTTTAAGTCGTCAAAACGACAAACATGTCATATAACTTAAAAACACAATGATGATTGTATTATTGCTATCGTTTTTTATTTTTATAACTATGTATTTTAGAAAAATAGCAAAAATATTAAATAATTCAAATATAAAATATTTAAATATAAATAATTTAAATATCATTTTTTTTAAATGATTTAAATATAAATAATTGAAAAATGATTGAAATGATGTTTATTAAAAATGATTTATATAAAAATAATTTAAATGTCGTTTTTTATTTTTATAATGACACACATGTCCTAATTTTTTTTAAACATAAATAATTTAAATTTTTTTCAACAAAACCTAAGAAAACTTTCATTATAATTAAAGTTAAATGTCAATGTTGAATAATTCTCTTGAACAAGCATAATATAAATCATTTCAAAACATCATTCAAATATGAAAGCGGAAGTCTTATAGTCATAACAATCTTAGAAAATCTTGTCGAGCGTGATACAGTCAAGCCGAATCTTTTAATTTCTGAAAAATGTTAATAAACAACAGGTAAGCGAAAACGCTTAGTAAGCACACAAAACTACAAATCTACTACATGTAACACGACACATAATGTGAATGCTATAGCCACGACTATAGTCTCACATCAAACTAGAAATACTATAGATTCATGTATAGTCTTGCTAGGAATGTTATAGACCCAAATATAGTCTTACATCAATTGGAAGTGTTATAGACCCGACTATAATCTTTTATGGAAATGATATGGACCCAATCATTGTCTTACATCTAACATACTAAGCATACATATCAACCATACACGTAATCACATACAAATGAAAGCACATGACATCATGTATAGAAAGTGAAACTCACCTGATCTTAAGAGAAACTGAAATCTCTACTGGAATGTGGACTATGAAGTAGCAACGCTCTCTACACATAGTTCTAGTAATCACTACTGGTTTCACATAATCCTTACTTAATAATACTTATAGAGTATTTATTTTAGTTCTTTACCGGTACAATAGTTTGTTCATGAACCGATTTACCCCTTTTATTCCCATTCTTTTAGTAAGATTTTTAGATACTATTATAATATACTCTCTTACTTTCAGGGATATAAAGTATACACTCTAATGATTTATCCGTATTTTTATACGGATTTTACAAGTTGACTATTGAGATCGGTAATCTTTCTAGACGAGGCTGTAGAGATTGCATTTATACCTTTACAAGGGTTTCAATCAGGTCATGAGATCCAAATATAAACTCAAGTAGACAGTCATACCTAACTACAGACCTTGACCTCATGTCTTTTTTGACTTCATGTCTTTTTTATATTTCTAGAGCCAGATATGAATTTTACAAGTTGAGGTCCGATTGTAGCTATAATTGGTATAATTCGGTTGGTGGTTGGCAACTCTGAACATTTTGTAGTTTAACACCATTTTGGATTGGATTGAAATGTCATGGTCCTTAAGAGGACTGAATTACACACATATACATTTCTAATGTCTAAGAACTCAAGTCATTTGGACATTGCTATAATTTACTATGATTTTTCAAACATAGGGGTAGATTGTAGCGAAGTTGTAACCTTCACCCACAAGTGGTTTTCCTTGACAACTCATCATGTTTTTAAGTGAGAGATTTACCCACACTACTAGAAACCTTACCTTCAGCGACGGAATCAGCTACAGATTCATTATGTAGCTAATCAATGATGGCTTATTGAGAGATCAGCAACGGACACATAAATATATCGATCAAAATACTTATAGAGAAGTTCAGAGAGGTATCACAGAGGGATCAACGATGGAATGGTAAGAGTTTATCGACAAAAACAATTCTTCGCTATTCTGTCACAAATTAAAACCTTTTAGCAAGGAAACAACGATGGATTTCTAAAAATCACAGGCCTTTCTTTCTTGGCCCTCGCCAATCGCTCGCAGAAGATCAGACGCCTCCTTTTTTCATCCTCCGCTTTTCTTTATTTTTTCCTTCCCTCGTTTTATTTTCAGTCCCGCTTTTCTTTTTCGTTCCCTCGTTTTCTTCTCATTCCCTCCGATTTCTTCCCAAAACCCTAAACAATTTCCTCCCAAAGCCCTAATCGACCTTCTATCGACTCAAATCCCTCCTCCGCCCCAGAAATCACCTCCACCACCATCCACCTGCATCGCCCCTCTTTGAAGACTGAATTATACTTGAAGACTCGTCGTTTCCCTGCCAATGCACTTCAATCTATTCGTTCATCCTTTGCTGCTTCAAATCATAAACTCGAGCAAATCTAAATTAGTCGTCATCAACTTCCAATTCTGGCTTCTAATAGTGTGTAAGTTGCATTTTCATGTAGCTCTCTTACTTTTCTTTTGTTTCTAGTTCATATCACCATTCGTTTTTCTAAGCTCTACCTTCCTTAACTCCTTAATTTTGTTTTTTCGTAGGGTTTTCATATTGGTTATCATATTGACTCCAATTTCTGCTGTCTAGATTATATAAATTAGCATACAGATTTTGTTTCTAGATTTGATCTGAAATCAATTTGGTACCGGGTGTAGGCATTTAATAAGGGGCTCAATTTCAAAACATCAGTAATCATGAGTTTCAGAATGTCTCGACCTATTGCTGGTATGTATTTTTGTTTTAATACTCTTGTCTTCTCTATTCCTATCTTCTTTGTAGGATCCATTTTGTCTTTTAGGTCAAGAATATAGCTATTGAGTTAGAAACACAAGACAGACATAGGAACAAGTGCTTTAAAATGGACATTGTGATGCCTATTTGTTCATAATTTATCAGTATTCATTCACAAAGTTTTGAATTTTCAATGGCATGTCGCTTAAAATTTTGGAAATGAATTTATAATTTTTCAACAAGTTTAGGGAAACCGACATTGAATACTCTGAGGAGAAGAAGTATAAGCTTTCCTTACCGCATGATGTTAAGGTCATAATTAACTACTTTTGAGTTTGTTGTTGGTTTATCGATTTATTATTTTGAACTACTGGTTTGATTAACAATGGGTGATATTTTGACATAATAAATGGTGAAAGAGATTTTTGAAGGCAATGGTAGTTTGATATTGAGAAGACAAAACATTTGTGGGCTAATATGATCAAATGGAGGAAGGATTATGGTAGACACAACCATGGACTGCTAAGATTTACCTTTTCAAAATGCAACATTTCTAAATACTCTGTACTTTTTACCTGGTTTATTGATTAGGGACTAAAAAACATGAACAAAAATGCTAGTGAACTTATCCAATGCCTCCAGAACATCGAAGGAAACAACTATCCTGAGGTACTTAGTTTCTAATAACATAAATATATACACATTATCCTCAATAGATGTACGATTTTATGTTCAGATTTTACAATTGATTGGTATTTATTTTGTGGTGCCTTTTTTTCAACTAGACCTATTTAACGACTCTTTACAATTAAGAACTCATTTGTGTCCATCAAAAGTATAAACTGATGTGCCTTAGAATCATACACACCAAGAACATGGTTGATTTTCTTAGTTGAACTCATCAAAACTTTGCGTATAATAATTTCGTTGCTAATATTTTCTCTGCATGTTTTCAGTATGTTTTCATCTGACTAAAAAGGCGACACACTCTAGAGAGAAAAACATACAGTGATTCCTTTTAGGTTCTTTGATGAACAGTGTCTCAAATCCAAGATATTGCACTGATTCCTTTTCTTGGGAAACATCTTGTCACCTAATCCCAAATGGTTGAACAATAAAAAAAGGGTATGGAGGTGTCTGAACTCAAGAAACAGTTAGAAGTTGCCCGACAAAAGGGTATTACTGTTCGGGCATTGGTTGCAATTAATCCGGGCAACCCAACAGGGCTGGTAAAAAAATAAAAATGCCTTTTATTTACCATTTTTAGTAAAAATGGTAAAATTACTTTTCACTCTTTTTGATACTTCACAGGTTCTTGCTGAAGAAAACCAACGACAAATTGTGGAAATTTTCAAGAAAGAAGGTTTGGTTCTTTTAGCAGATGAGGTAAAAAAAATAAAAAAATATCTTCAATATATTATTACTCAAGTTCAAAAGGGTAAATTGGACATTTTCCTAAATCAACTATTGCAGGTATACCAAGAGAATATCTATGCACCTGACAAGAAATTTAACTCATTCAAGAAAATCTGTCGTTCAATGGGATATGGTGACAAAGATATCCCCTTGGTTTCTTTTCAATCCGTATCTAAAGGTATATATAAAAGTGTAACACCGTAATTTTTCAAACAGATTTTTTTATTTCAAAATCACATACTTTTCATAACATATTGTATAGAAATCTCGTTTATTCAAATACAAGCACAACTCCATTAATAATCCAGGATCCTCAAAATACAACTCTTTCTCTAGTGTGTACAATCAAGCCGGTGCCGTCCCGCGATCCTGAGAAAACCTGAAACACATAACACATAACACTGTAAGCACAAAGCTTAGTGAGTTCCCCAAAATATCACATATAGCACATATTAGCCACTCGAGGCTATAACTCTGTGGGCCCACTGGCCCTAACTTTGTGGACCCTCTGGTCCTAACTCTGTGGACCCTCTGGTCCTAACTCTGTGGACCTTCCGGTCCTAACTTTGTAAACTCTGGAATACACACATCATAAATCACATAAAAATAATGCAGTGCAACACATCACATACATAGCATACAAAATACTCTGTCATATAACTCTACTTACCACTCAAGGTAAAGTATAGTGAGAAGACTCACCTGACCAGCAACAAGTAAAGACCCCGCTCCCGAATCTCGAACTAGCCTCCACCTAACACAATGGATAAATATCTCTAAGTGATACTCTAATCACAACTCTAATGACCGAAGGCTATTCTTCCTCTCTTTAACTCTTTGAAGTGGATAAAAGACCATTTTACCCCTCCATGGTCTCTACTACTTATGTTGGTCAAAGTCCCAAAGTTAACAGAAGTCAAACTCGAGTCAACACTCCATGTTTGACCCGACTCGCCGAGTGCACCCTTGCGACTCGTCGAGTCCACTTACTTTCCTCAGAAATCTCGTGACAGTCCAGCTCAGCTCGTCAAGTTGACCCCCAACTCGTCGAGCTGTCGCCTGATTCGGTTCCTCGGGACAAACCCTAACCAACTCGTCGAGTCGGCTCATCGACTCGGCGAGTTCATTCAGACCAAATGTTCATTCAGACGATTTAAGGCAGATCCATCACCCCAAACACTAGATCTACTATCCTGAGGGTCGAATGTCACGTAAAGCTGCAAGCTTTACGTTTAAACATGGCATATAAAGCTCATAATGCCAATATAACTCTAACAAGGATTATTAACCACAATAACTCTTCTATGGTTAACTAAAGCTATAATCTTTGGACTCTCTGGACCTCACAAGGTCCAGATCTGAAGTCTAGGCCTCATGAGAGACCTTATGCATACAAAGTCCCAACAATGGTGGAAGAAACCCTAATCTTCCATATCTACAAGATCTAAGCAAAACAACAAGAAAGGTGCAAGCTTTTACCTCTTACTCAAGCCCTTGCACGAAGTTACACCAGATCCACTGATTCTCTAGCTCCCTTGATGGGTTGTCTCCTCTTCTCCTCAAGAGATGCACTAGTTTACTCCAAGTTTTAGCTTCTAAGACTCTCATGGCTCTCCATACACGTTTAGGGTTTGCTCTCAAGGAAGGGTAGCCGCAAATGAGGCTATAAGTTCCTTTAAATAGGTCTCAAACCCGGGAAATTAGGGTTTCTCTGCCCAACACCTACTCGGCGAGTCCCTCCTCTGACTCGTTGAGTCTATTCATTAATTTCACGCGATTAACTCGACTCGACTCGGCGAGTTGGTCCCTCAACTCGTCGAGTCCCTCCTTAAATCTCAAGATTAACATACACGATAATGTCCCTGGAAATCCGGATGTTACAATTCTCCCCCACTTGAATTAGATTTCGCCCTCGAAATCGCTCCTCCACCACATATAGATCCAATTCATTAACCAAACAGCACCATCGAAAGGGTCTCATACCACACCACTTTCTTCCTCTCTGGACACCTGAATCCAAACAGGAATTCCTCCCTGGAAAAAGGACAGACCCATCTGCCACTATGCTACCCCTTCTGACTCTCAAGAATCTGGAACTCTAGTAGCCTGACACACAGCCAGACCGCCCTCTCCAGATGTCACCATGTTATTCGCTCCTCGAATATAGCTCACTGCCCCTCTGATTCTCTATTGGAACCGATAAAACAAGTCCATGCCCAAAACTGGCTACCGATCACTCGTCCCAGACATGATAAACAATCCAGATCATATACCAATGAATGGAAGGATCACATCACACCAGGGACTCATCCACTGTACTGCAATCACAACCCCTCTGAACAACGAACCCTCAACACCCTGTCCTCAGACACGAACAATGACTATGCTTGTTCAGAAGTGTCCTCCGACATCTGACAAGCATAAACCTCAGCTCCCTTCTCAATATCCATTTCAAGACTGAGCGCCAGGTCATCTCCCGACCTAGCAATTGAACCTCCAAAGGTTACCCATTGCGTGTATCAACACGCCTCACTCTTATCAATGCAACTATCTCGGCTCTGTGTGACACACGAGTCACGAAGTTCGCTTCACCTCAAGCGCGTACGGAATTCGACTCGCTCTCGACCTCTGTCGTCTACTACTCATTAGTTCCATGTGTTTCGCGGTTTTCTCATACCAACGAATTGACCCACTCCTGTTTAAGACACCAGATGGGACAATACCCCTTCCAAATGATGTGCATCTCTGAATCTGGAATTTCATTCCGTCTACTCAATACACCACTAGAATCGAACTCAACTCAAGAGTCTGATCCGGCACAGAATTGGAACCACTCGTCCCAACGAACCACTCAACTCATGACTCCTGACCCGCAACTCATGCGTAAACCGCTTCTCCAATTCCCTTGGGTTGCGACAACCACAACTCAATTCAGAGTATAACGTTTCCCGACAAATATAGAGACCTCCGTCTCTTTTCTGATCTGGCCCCCAGGCTCCCGAATACTCAACCCAAATAAGGCTACTCAAGCCTAAGAACTCTCCTGCGTCATGCTCTGATCAACAAATAATGCGGCTCCCTGCCGCACCGTGACGTCCTCTTACTGACTAGTGGGTACTACGTCTCCCCGCAGTATCACAACACCCTCTCGCTGACTAGTGAGTACTACGGCTCCCCGCAGTATCACAACACCCTCTCGCTGACTGGTGAGTACTACGGCTCCCCGCAGTATCACAACACCCTCTCGCTGACTGGTGAGTACTACGGCTCCCCGCAGTATCACAACACCCTCTCGCTGACTAGTGAGTACTACGGCTCCCCGCAGTATCACAACAACCTTTCACTGAATAGTGAGTACTACGGCTCCCCGCAGTATCACAACACCCTCTCGCTGACTCATTGAAACTGTAGCTCCCTGCAGTCTTACCGCACTTACTCTTACCACTTCACAATCTCATCCTCAGGTTGACACCATACTGCGATCATTAACTCCTGCTCTGCGGCCTAGCATAGATAGGTACACACACACCCATCCGGGCTAAGCATCACTACTTTGGACGACCACCGTCGTGACAAAACCTCTTTTTCTCGCCGCAATTCACATTCTCAAATAAATCCATTTGATGTCAATTAGCTGAAGGGTCCCCACCGGGACCATAGACACTCGATACACCACTCGTCTTCTCAAACTCAAACTCAAAATAATCCAAGATTTTTGGACATTAAACTCGGATACCCCGGAATATCATCACAACGCCTCGCAGTGTCTTGGCTCTACCACTGATCTCATACTCATGGCATCATACTCAGATACCGTATTGCTTCCTCGGAACCTCGCAACCGGTCTTTCTCTCGTGCCACTTGTAACCCCTGAATACTCCATCTCCCAATTTAAAACACGGAGAAATTGTCAACGACTCAGAACACGAAGATGACAATCCGAAACTTCCTCCTCTATTGCTCAAAACTCATGCAAGAATACTCTTAACGACCCTGAAGTTGGTTTCCCAAACAACTTCTTCCCTTCCCATACTGCATATAATAGCCCATACTCTGATCCAGAAATTCTCAAACTGCCGAACTACCCTCACAAGCCAACCACCTCGAATTCACCATTTAACCTTGAAGGATTCCTAACCATCATAAGGTCTCCGACCAACGGCCATTTGCCGTAGAGACAGTCATCCTTTTTTAAACACGTACCACATGCACTATCTCACCCTGCACCTCGCCTTGACCACCAATAACCCTGGTCTCAGGAATCCGCACTGCAGGCCTCTTTATCCAGTTCTCTAACCGTTCTTGAACAAATCTCTGATCTCCTCAAAAGTACCCGGTCCTCCCCCACTCAGGGTTCGAACCATCACCAATTGGTTCGCCAACCATTTAGCCCACAGACTGTTTTTACCAATAACATCGCACCTACTCTTGGAAGGTGATACGCAATGCTTGATAATCCCCCCGATGGAGGTCGAGCAATTCCAAATACCCCGAATCTCCGATGAAATCCTCAGAAACTTCTCATCATGACTTCCTCTAGTCATTCAGAATCTCATACCGTCCCACTACCGGACATCTCAACTGTCCAGTCGCAACCCTGACTCTCAGTCTGAAATAACGAACTAACATTTTCCTCATCCTTGACTCTTTAACCAACATTCCATCACGTGGGTTGTAATAAGAGTGGAGTCCTCATTACCACACTTGATACTCATCATAGATAATAAGAGCCACCGCTCCAATATCCTCTTCTTGATTGTCTGCCGCTGCAGCCAATACATGCCCTACTATGCTAAAATAGGGTGTATCCTTGTCCTTAATCATCTCAGTCCCCGTTGACAGCCTGCTCATGCTCTAACATTACCTCTCGGCAGACATACTGCCCAAATACTCTGATGAAAGATCGTAACCAAAGCTACCCCACAGGGCTCACCCCCAACCTTGGAAACCGAAAATCTCAACACCCCTCCTGTTTCTCATAGGAACAGAAATAACACCGCTCAGGTCACAGAAAATGACATCTCCACCATCGGCTGATTGCTCAACTCATGCCGTAATCCTCTATAACCGCCATCTCTACTTATTCTTGAGTCTTGTGACTCCAATTGGCATTTCACCAACAATCCCTCAGAGCTAACTCGATTTCCCTTTTAAGGGATGCTTCACTAAAACTTGTTCATCATGGCCCTCTAGCCCCATACTCTTTCACCTCTGATCTCAGTCTAACCAATCACCACGGAATAACTGGTAGAACCAATAACACTAACTGCCACGGGTCATGGTACTCGAACCATGTGGCCACCTCTCGATCTGCTATGAATCATGGTACCCGAACCATGTTATCTCTTCTTAATCCGCTACGAATCATGGTACCTGAACCATGTTATCTCTTCTCAATCCGCTACAAATCATGGTATTCGAACCATGACATCACCTCTCAATCTGCTACAAATCATGGTACTCGAACCATGACATTACCTCTCGATCTGCTACAAATCATGGTACTCGAACCATGACATCACCTCTCGATCTGCTACAAATCATGGCACTCGAACCATGAAATCACCTCTCGATCTGCTGCTTAGATCCTCCGGAATGTTCCCTGTATCGAGTATGGGTCCTCTGCTTTCAGTAGTACGGGCCCATACTACCTGCCACATCTACCCATACTTTCTGCACAGACCATCCCCGAGTTCCTAAGTAGCTGCTCAACCTTCTCGATCACCAATCCTGTCATGTGTGTTCGCTCCTCTGCGAAATGCTCTACTCTGTCATCGTACTCATCTGATTAGGGTCACCCTTTCCTAGGCTCTTCCTAGGTTCTCACACTTCTCCGCCATCAGCTGCTGAAGAACTCCTTATGATGCCAGCCACCTACCTCCTGAATATCGTCATATTCACTTAGTAGATGACTCCCATCATCCAGAGTTCCACAAAGCACGAAGCAGAAGCAAGCAGCATTCGGGCATCGAATAACCTCTACCAACATGTAAAACCACTCTAGGTTATTACCCACTTGCTCTCCTCATACTCAAAAGATATCACCGAACTCAAGCAACTTTACCCCACGCGGGCATCTGACTACTCTCTCAGTAGGCTCCTCAAATGCTCATCTAGGTATCTCTTCTAGATTACTCCTCTACTCAGATCCCTCTCTAAAAGGATTCCTGTTGGATACTCATACTCAGCACATACTCGAGGCACATCACATATAACAGCAACTTCTAGGCTAAGGCATCACAAATCAGGCCACTCTAGTCCTAAAATATGAAATACCTAGCCTATCTCTAGCATGCATAGCATATCACATAGTATCTCATAACACATAATGTAAAGGTATTTTGGGAAATCACCGTTCGAGCGCTGGCTGATCGTACACACTGCTCCGTTCTGATTTTCTCAAAAATCTTTTACTCTTTTTAGAAAAATTGTTTCTTTTATGAAAAACTTCCTCAAATCCTCAGTTTGAGTTCAGATACGCCCGAAGGTGCATCCGAATCTCTCAAACCAAGGCTCTGATACCAACTTGTAACATCGTAATTTTTCAAACAAATTTTTTTATTTCAAAATCGCATACTTTTCATAACATATTGTATAGAAATCTCGTTTATTCAAATACAAGCACAACTCCATTAATAATCCAGGATCCTCAAAATACAACTCTTTCTCTGGTGTGTACAATCAAGCCGGTGCCGTCCCGCGATCCTGAGAAAACCTGAAACACATAACACATAACACTGTAAGCACAAAGCTTAGTGAGTTCCCCAAAATACCACATATAGCACATATTAGCCACTCGAGGCTATAACTCTGTGGGCCCACTGGCCCTAACTCTGTGGACCCTCCGGTCCTAACTCTGTGGACCCTCTGGTCCTAACTCTGTGGACCTTCCGGTCCTAACTCTGTAAACTCTGGAATACACACAACATAAATCACATAGAAATAATGCAGTGCAACACATCATATACATAGCATACAAAATACTCTGTCATATAACTCTACTTACCACTCAAGGTAAAGTATAGTGATAAGACTCACCTGACCAGCAGCAAGTAAATACCCCGCTCCCGAATCTCGAACTAGCCTCCACCTAACACAATGGATGAATATCTCTAAGTGATACTCTAATCACAACTCTAATGACCGAAGGCTATTCTTCCTCTCTTTAACTCTTTGAAGTGGATAAAAGACCATTTTACCCCTCCATGGTCTCTACTACTTATGTTGGTCAAAGTCCCAAAGTTAACAGAAGTCAAACTCGAGTCAACACTCCATGTTTGACCCGACTCGCCGAGTGCACCCTTGCGACTCGTCGAGTCCACTTACTTTCCTCAGAAATCCCGTGACAGTCCAGCTCAGCTCGTCAAGTTGACCCCCAACTCGTCGAGCTGTCGCCTGATTCGGTTCCTCGGGACAAACCCTAACCAACTCGTCGAGTCGGCTCATCGACTCGGCGAGTTCATTCAGACCAAATGTTCATTCAGACGATTTAAGGCAGATCCATCACCCCAAACACTAGATCTACTATCCTGAGGGTCGAATGTCACGTAAAGCTGCAAGCTTTACGTTTAAACATGACATATAAAGCTCATAATGCCAATATAACTCTAACAAGGATGATTAACCACAATAACTCTTCTATGGTTAACTAAAGCTATAATCTTTGGACTCTCTGGACCTCACAAGGTCCAGATCTGAAGTCTAGGCCTCATGAGAGACCTTATGCATACAAAGTCCCAACAATGGTGGAAGAAACCCTAATCTTCCATATCTACAAGATCTAAGCAAAACAACAAGAAAGGTGCAAGCTTTTACCTCTTACTCAAGCCCTTGCACGAAGTTACACCAGATCCACTGATTCTCTAGCTCCCTTGATGGGTGGTCTCCTCTTCTCCTCAAGAGATGCACTAGTTTACTCCAAGTTTTAGCTTCTAAGACTCTCATGGCTCTCCATACACGTTTAGGGTTTGCTCTCAAGGAAGGGTAGCCGCAAATGAGGCTATAAGTTCCTTTAAATAGGTCTCAAACCCAGGAAATTAGGGTTTCTCTGCCCAGCACCTACTCGGCGAGTCCCTCCTCTGACTCGTCGAGTCCATTCATTAATTTCACGCGATTAACTCGACTCGACTCGGCGAGTTGGTCCTTCAACTCGTCGAGTCCCTCCTTAAATCTCAAGATTAACATACACGATAATGTCCCTGGAAGTCTGGATGTTACAAAAAGATTAATGACGTAAATTCAAATTGTTGAATTTATATAAAAATCGTTTTTTTTAATGGTATCATGGTGAATGTGGGAAAAGAGGTGGTTACATGGAGGTAACTGTTAGTACTGAAGTTAGACAACATTTTTAGTGAGAGATGGAATCTTGAAATCATTGGCTCACGATTAGTACTTTTGCTTGCATGGGTGAGAATTGTGTTTTTTCTTTAATGTATTTTTCTTTTATAAAAACTGTTATATGACTCACGATTAATGCAGGAACAAAGAATGTGGGTAAGTTTAAGAACATTTTACACTATTTTTTGTATTCCCATGGTATTTTATTCATTGATCAGAAAGATGATTCATCCATGGATGACTGCTTTATTCATGGTCTTGACAGGAGAAGTGGGATCAACTTAATTCATAATGTTGTTTACAATTGTGGGTAAGTTTAAGCTATACATATTACATACTCTGTTACTTTTTTTACACATTAAGTTGATGTCTGAATTTGTTAATGCTTTGCAATTTTTTGTAGATCAAAACACATAAACTATAGTGGCTTATTGGAAAGGGTGATGAAATGATATGTGCTGCATCTGTCAGGTAGGGTAGGGTAGGCTGCTGCTTTACTTAACTTTAATAAAATTTGTCAATTTCTGACCTTAATTTTAATAAATTTTGTTTAGGATCCATGGTTCCCAACACAGTTAAATCCTTCTTTGTACCAAAGTCTACTGCCAATGTTCATGTAAGTTCTTTCCCTTTTTTTGACATAAAATATAACTCCACTTTTTTGTAAAAGATCGTTGAGTTGACTAGTCAATGACTCCATTTATATGTAGGTTTTGAGCATAAAATATCATAACCAGCTCCTCGAAATGATCGATGCCAGGTACTTGTTATGTTTTATGAAATAATCTATGATGAATATAAACTTTAAATAATATGTGCAGTTGTTCTGATAAATAAGGGTAGTTCTATAATTTCCTTCCTAATTAAAAATCTTACATTCATTTTTATAAATGCTAAATGTGCAGTCAGTTTTGGTGTGGTAGATGGTTCATAATGGTCAACACAAATGTTCAAAGGATCAAATCCCAGAAGAGAAGACAATTTCTGAACACCAGTTCCTAAACACAGTATTTTCTTTCACCAACATGTATTACCAATTACTATTTGGTCCGAATCGGAATTCAATTCCATTACAGTCCAACATTTGGTTTCAAATGAGTAGACACTAATCTCCTTTCTAGCAACAGAAAGGCTCTGCTTGCAACAAATGCTTCCAACAATGACCAAGTCGCCTTCCATTGCAGGAAAAAGTAATTGGTACTTGGTTCGCCTAGTTCAATGGAATTTAACAGGAATCGGAAATCCAATTCCATTCTGATCCTTCTTTCGGATGCAAGATATGAAGCAATGGAGAAGATTTATGCGGAAATGCAAAATATGAGAGGAAATTTAGAATTATCGTACATTATACTTTGAAATCAAATATCAATCAATACTTAACTTTGGTATTTTAATGTTAATGTTTGGTTTTTGATTGTATATTTATTTGATGTTTTTTGTATTTAAATGTTAACGTTTGGTTTGAAATTGTATAACTATGGTATTTTAATGTTATTTGATGTTTTTGGCAAAGAAGACTATGTGTGTAGGCTTCAGAAAAGTCTTTATGGGTTGAAGCAAGCACCAAGACAGTGGTACAAGAAATTTGAGTCAGTCATGGGTGAGCAAGGCTACCGCAAGACTACTTCAAATCACTGTGTTTTCTTCCAGAGGTTTGGTGATGATGATTTCATCATTTTGTTGCTTTATGTTGATGATATGTTGATTGTTGGCAAGAATGCAGAGAGAATTGTTCAGCTGAAGAAACAATTGAGCAAGTCTTTTGCTATGAAAGACTTGGGGCCGGCAAAACAGATTCTTGGCATTTGGATTACTAAAGATAGAGCTTCAAAGAAGTTGCATATGTCACAAGAGCAATACATTAAGAAGGTGCTTTGCAGATTCAACATGGATAAAGCTAAAGTGGTTAGTTCGCCTCTAACTACCAACTTTAAGCTAACTGATAGAGATTGCCCTTCTACTAAGAAGGAGATTGAAGAGATGGATAGAGTTCCATATGCATCAGCCGTTGGAAGTTTGATGTATGCAATGGTGTGTACAAGGCCAGATATTTCCCATAAAGTTGGTGTTGTTAGTCGGTTTCTGTCAAATCCGGGAAAGAAGCATTGGGAAGCAGTTAAGTGGATTTTCAGATATCTACATGGTACTTCCAAATTGGGTATAACATTTGGAAATGGAGCACCTATACTTGTTGGTTATACAGATTATGATATAGCAGGAAATAAGGACAACATGAAATCCACCTCTGGATATTTGATGACTTTTGCAGGGGAAGCTGTGTCATGGCAGTCAAGACTGCAAAAGTATGTTGCCCTGTCCACAACTGAGGCTGAGTATATGGTAGCAACAGAAGCATGCAAAGAGTTATTGTGGCTAAAAAGATTTATGCAAGAGCTTGGATTTATACAAAAACTCTACGTGGTTCTTTGTGATAATCAAAGTGCCATTCACCTTGCTAAGAATTCTATGTTTCACAAAAAAACAAAACATATCGATGTGAGGTATCATTGGATTAGAGATGCTCTTGAAGACAACTTGTTTGAACTTGAGAAAGTTCATACTGATGATAATGGTTCCGATATGTTGACTAAAGCTTTAGCAAGGGAGAAGTTGAAGATATGTTGCTCGATCGCCGGGATGACGAACTCTTCCTCATAGGCCAAAAAGGGGGAGATTTGTTGGGTTTTCTATTGAGTTTTTTAGCCCATGAGGAAAACCCACTTATTTGGCCCATGTATATATATGTGTTACATGCCCTAATTTCTAAAACACAAAAATTCTCAGCCACCAAGAGCAATAGAGAGAGCAAAAGAGAGAAATCAAGGGTTTCTTCAATTTCCGTTTTTCTGGACACACCTTCAGTGTTCCGTCGTTTTCCGGAGATCCAACGGTCCGATTTCTTTCATTTTTGTACAGCAGCTTCCCAACATCGAGGCCTTTACATCCAACGGTTGAATTATCGAGATCAGCTCCAGAGACTCAGGAATCGTCGCTTCTGTTTGCTGCTGGAAATCAGGAACGTTTTTGGTGATCTTCTTCTTTTCTCCTTGTTATTTGATTCCATATGCTTGATGTGATTTAGTTCCAAGTATATGATGATTATTGTATGCCTCCAGTACATCTAGAGAAGATTTTGTATTGCTCAAATATTGGTGATAGTGGATTTGAAGCGGCTCTAGTAGTCCCGTGGTTTTACTCAATGTTTTAAAAACCGGTTTGAACCGGCCGGTCGAACCTGTTGGACCGGGAACCGGAAGATGGAGCGGTTCAACTATCACCGGTTTTACATTGATTTCTGAACCGGATTGAACCAGCCGGTTTTTAAAAAAACCCGGTTGAACCGGTCAAAATAAACCGGTTGAACCGGTTAAACCGAATAAAAACACATGAAAAAGAACTATTTTACATAATAAACTTTGGTGATTTTTTTCAAATCTATTTAGTTTTCTCTAAATAAAAACATATGGTAAATGTTATAAAGTTTTTTGATGTGTTTGTATCCATCTAAAACTATATTTCGTTTCGGTATTATATTTTATTTTCTTTTTGACGTATATAGATTGATATAAACACTAAAACTTATGGTTATGTGTTATTCTAATGTATTTGGATTCATCTACAACGTATTTTTATGTGTATTTTTAATGTTTGAACTTGTAAATATCAAATTCATAATTTATATATGTATGTATGTGTAGGAAAATAGAAAAAAAAAACATGAAAACTATAGAAACCGGTTCACCCGGCGGTCGAACCGGTTAAACCGGTTGAACCGTGAACCGGTCACCATACCGGTTCAACTAAAAAACCGGTTTTTAAAACATTGGTTTTACTCTCTTTTCTTGAGAGGTTTCCACGCTAAAATTTTGGTGTCTCGTATTGATTGATTACTTACTGTTTTTTAGTTGATTATATTGATCATATAACTTGCATTGGGGCTGATTTGTTGCAAGTGAAATTATCCTATTTGTTTGCATCCTAAAAGGTTCATTCAAGACGGGAATAGTTTAGTCAAACGAAGTATTATTCCGCATTGTTATTTACCGTTGTGGTTGCGTTTTTCCCATCACTTCTCTCTCGGTTCTCCCCTTTATTTTGCCTCTCTAAACACACACACACACACAATAAGTTAGGGTTAAGTACGTCACTACAAGAAATACCAGCATTAGCGACGACATGTAATTGACGCGTTACATGTTGCCGCTAATAGCTTGTGTTGCCGCTAATACTGCTACAGTGTCGATACGCGTCAAATCAACCCTGTCCGTTCGATCTGCTTTTCATCCAACGGTGGGAAATGAGGAAAAAGGGCGCTGTATTTTCCCTCCAGGGGTGTCGCCACTAATAACGTATTGTCGCCGCTAAAACTCTAGCGTCGCCGCTAATACCCGTCGCCGTTGATACGCGTCGCAGATAACCCTCCCCCCCACCCACTTCGTCACTTTCCTGTTCGTTCTGCTTCCTTTCAATCCTCCGGCGATTACCGGCGACTGCACCACGTCACCTCGTCCGACGACCTCGTTTGCGCCACAGGACTCGTCTCCGGCAACCATTACCGTCGGCCACCAGTGGAGCTCCATTATTACCGGCGACCACACTCATTTCTGGCGACAAAAGTTCGATTTAAGGTCCGATTTCTCTCTTATTTTCTATTCAACTTCTGTTTTGGAGTTTTCCTTACTAGTTTTAAGTGTTTAATTAAAGGTTTTTAGAACCCCTGTCAGAAAATCTAGTTCTGTCGGATCTGTTGCCGAAATTGTTGCCGGAAAATTGGATTTCTTACCGGAAAATCTCTAAATTACACTAGCACAGGTTCTTTTTCATGACTTTTGAAATTATATATCTGATTTGTATTTTTTTGTGTGTTATTTGTATGGTTATTATTTGGAATTTGGAATTCTTATCGGAATTGTCGCCGAAATTGTTTTTATGTGTTATTTGTATGTGTATTATTTGTGTTGGTGTATGTGTATGAGTTTTGAAATTATATATGTGATTTGTATGTATGGAAAAAATGAAAAAAATTAGGTTGCTATAATAGAAAATAAGTATGATGCTATAATGAATATGTGTAGGAAAATGTTTATGTGTATTTGTATGTATAATGCGTGTATTTATGTATGTAATGTGTGAAACACAAAGTGTGTATATTACAAAGAGTAATTTTCAAATCAAATTTAATATTTATGTGGTATTTTAGTTTTAAAATTATTCATAATCATAAATTGTTTTGTAAAACTATTTAATTAAATTTTCTATTATTAATTTAGATATTAAATACAGTTATAAGAAATATAGTTATTCATAATCATAAATTGTTTTGTAACTAACTTTTATTCATCTTGTATTTGTATATTGTACATCTTTTAATTTTGCATGCTACATATGAGGTTTACGTGGGCGATATTCTTTGTTATGATGGCCGATGTTATGGGCCTTGGTCATGGAGGTGATGAAGCTGGGGATCCACCACCTCCAGGAGGCTTTGGTTGCAGGCAGCATGAACAGGATGGTAAGTTTTATTATGATATATTTATTAGCTATTTTCATTAATTTATTATAAGTTATCGTGACTAATATTTTTAATTGTATTTTTTCAGTCGAGCTTCCAAAGAAAATAAGGGGCTTGTCAAAGAATATAGAGCTAGGAAAGTGGATAAGGGCAAACAAGGGAAAGACCGTGGATTTGAATTTCGATAGGGAGATCACATATTCCCCTGTCAGGAAGCCTGCCAATTGGTTCACACATGAAATTGGGATGTACTTGTGGAACAACGTCCCTTTCAACGTATCTGGTTGGGACAATGTCCCCCCGCCCCCCTGTTAAGGAATGCGACAGTTGTGCATCTAAATGTAACTTGGATAATATTTTAAGTTTAGTTGTGATTGTTATTTAATTAACAAACTTTTTGTATTTGTGGAATAAGTTTGATTTGGATAAGGTTTACTTGGATCCGGAGCGTGCACAATTATTATGGAGCATTGATTCGAGTCTTGCAAAAGTCTACAGAGGCCGAAAAAGTAAAGCCCATTCTTATTTTAAGGAAATCGGAGGGCCTGTAGATATCCCAATTGTAGCACCCGGTTCCTGGTATGAATTTCGTTCAAGTATTATTCAATTTTTTTGCCTAGAACTCGGCGAGTTGATGGCCAACTCGACGAGTAGGAGCGACTTGGACCCGGGAGTTTAATGACCTACTCGACGAGTCGGCAGCCAGGCTCGACGAGTAGGCCCTAACTGGACAAAACCCTAATTTAAGGGATTACACCCTATTTAAGCATCTCATTCAGCCTCCCTTCGTCCCTATTTCTCTCAGAATTCTCCATATCAAACCCTAATCGTTTGTGTAAAGATCTAAGGCCTTTATGGTGGTTTTTGGTGATTTTGTAACATAAGAAGGAAGAGAAAGGCTTGAAGAATCAAGAGGAGGCCAGAGAAGTTCGAGTTTGTGCACCCTCTGCAGTTCTTTGGAGGTATAAAGTTGATACCTTGCTCTTTCATGTGTTAGATCCCTTTTTGGGGTGATTTAGGGCTTTTAGGAGCCATTCTTGGTGACCAACCAAGAGTGCAAGCATGGTTGGGGGCTAAGACTTCAGATCCATGGTCTTTGAGGGGTTACAAGGCAGAAAGGGGCTGATTTTGGAGCCTTAGAGAGCCCCATGCAACATAAGAGTCTCATTTAGGGCCATTTGAGCTCATAGTCCCATGCATGCACGTAAAGTTTGTAACTTTACGTGCTAGATCGATCCTAGAAGCTTAGATCTATCTTTTGGTCAAGTGTTGTACGTCAGAAATCGAGAAATAAGACTTGGTCATTCTCGATTTGGCGAGTCGTTCTTGGGACTCGGCGAGTCCATGGCTTGACTTCCCTTTTCTGTTATGGTTCTAAGGAACCCAGTGAGTGTTAGAGTGGTCTTAGAGGGGTCCGGGGGAATGACCCAACGCATTGGACTTAGCCATAGTCCTGGGGATCATAGGACTCGGCGAGTGTATGAACAGACTCGGCGAGTCCAAGGCAATCTCCCAACGTTCGAAGATGAACTCGACGAGTTGTTCATACAACTCGGCGAGTCGCAGACTGGACATGTTCAAAGGATGAAGGTGAACTCGACGAGTTGTTCATACAACTCGGCGAGTCGGATGAAGGTTCACTTGAGGATGTTTTAGAAGGAAAACTCATCGAGTCGTTGCCAAACTCGATGAGTAGGAGCTTGAGGAAGGTCGGATGAAAGGATAGGGACTCGACGAGTTGGCGGCCCAACTCGACGAGTCAGGTCAACTGGAGGTTGACTTTGACTTTGACTTGGTCAGGGGTAAAATAGTCATTTTACCCTAAGAGTAGTTATCAGTGTCTGATTAAGTGTTTTATGGTTTTATAGCCGGAGGATCACCGGAGCAGCAGTCAGACATTTGCCGATCAGCTTTTCAGCAGTCAGCCTTGCGAGGTGAGTTACTTTCCAGTAGCGGTGGGTCTACGGCCACAATGCCGGCCCACTAGTAGGAGTCGTATGTTAGATGATTGTCTTTGTGATATTCATCTAGGTTTGATACCACCTGATATGCTATGTTCTAGTATGATATGATGTTAGCAAGTAGGGGAGATAGTCCCCAAGATTTCCGGTCGATAGGGCCGAAGGGTGGGTAGCCATACCCAGCCATGCTAGGAAGAATATGATTATGTGTTACATGTTATGTGGTAGTAGTAGTGGGGTGAAATAGTCCCCAGTATCCGGTCGAGAAGACCGAAGGGGAGGCCAGCACCCAGATATGCTAGGCAGTATCCGGTCGAGAGGACCGACGGGGTAGGTCGGGCACCCAGATATGCCTGACAGTATATGTATGTTATGTGATTGTATGGTATGCGGTACGATGGGGGAACTCACTAAGCTTCGTGCTTACAGTTTTCAGTTTTGTTTCAAGTACCTCTTCAGCGAAGGGGAAGGAGCCGGCGCGGTAGCTGCACATCATACACACATTGGATTCCGCACTATGTGATTTCTTGGGATTGTACTCTGACATTGTCACTACTTTTATGATATGATTTTGAGACATGAGATTATGGTTTTTACGAAATGACATGACTTCATGATATTTTCTTTTGAATGTTTTCTACGTTGTTATGTATAAATCGAAATTTTTGGACAAGGAAAATGGGATGTTACAAGTTGGTATCAGAGCCCTGGTTTGAGGGATTCGGACACACCCTCGGGAGTGTCTGGACTCAAACCGAGGGATTAAAAGATTTTTTTTTACAAAGGAAATGGTTTTCTAAAATCTAAGTTAAAGAGTTTTAAGAAAGAACAAGGTGTGTGATGTGCGCGACCGGCCGAGCTCAAGTAAGTACCCCAAAATACCCATACGAGTTATATTATGATATGCTTATTAGAACTGCATGCTAGATTAGGGCTAAGGATCTAGGAGGATGCCTTATGTGCCTGTTATATGTGTATGAGCCTTATGAATTGCATGCTAGTATAGATTCCTGAGTAGAGGATAGAGCAGTATGATTGGGTTATGTGGTTAGGTGTCCCTTTCGTCTGAATGCTACTTGCTTTGTGCTTTGTGGGACTCTGAGTGATAAGAGTTAGCCATTAGGTGAATACGTTAAGTCACACGTGATCAGGGTTGAATAATCTCAGAGTGCTGGATTTGGCCCTATTGCGCAGCTCTTGTTTGAGTCTAACCGTTATAGGGACGAGTCCTTTACTCGAAGGATTATCTGAGCCTCGTCACATGTAATGGTATTCAGATAGTGGCTAATTGGCATTATGAGGATACCTTCAGTAGCTGAGGACTGAGTTTGGGTTGGTGATTACCCTAGGGCAAGCCTAGGAAGAGAATAGCAGAGATCAGTAGCGGTAGAAGGGACTTGGTGGAGTCAAGGCAGTTCTTGAGGAAAGTACGGATAGATGTGGAAGGTAGTATGGGCCCGTACTACCGAAAGCAGAGGATCCGTACTCGAATCGAGGAAGGCTGAGACGAGACCAGGAAACTTATGGTAGATGTGATCCCTCTAGATATATCAGTATTTCTGACGATTGCCATTATGTGTTTTCAGAATGGTGGTACTACGCCCTAGGCCAGCAGTTGGCAGTTCAGGAGAGGGATCAGGTTCGGGTTCAGGTTCCGAGCCAGTGGATGAGAGGCTACGCGAGTTCATCGCATCAGAGATCACTAGAGGCATCCTTGATGCGACCCCAGATATGTTTGGGTCGATCAAAGAAGGGATAGTAGGGTTGATGGAGGATCGTCTCAGGGCGTTCAGGAGTGACATGGCGATCAGCCAGTCAGGATCACGCACACTGTCCTTTAAGGACTTTAGGGGTAGTGGTGCACCGGATTTCCATGGGGCGAAGGACCCCATTGCTGCCAGGCGATGGATTGCAGACATTGAGTCTGCACAGTTGACTAGCTTCTGCCCCGAGGGGTCGAAGGTACGATATGCAGCAGGATGCTTGAGAGACCGGGCCAGGGATTGGTGGGAGTCGGTTCGTGAATCTCTGGGAGCCTCAACTATTGAGGCTATGTCATGGCCAGATTTTGTGACCCGGATTAGAGCTGAGTTCGCGCCTGCGGTGGAGTTCCAACAGTTGGCCCGGGATTTCCTGGATATGAGACAGACGACGGAGACAGTGGCGGAGATCACCGCCAAGTTCCGGGAGAGGGCGTTACTGGTGCCGCAGTATGCGGGAGACGAGGATATGAGGAGGACCCGCTACCATGACATGCTGCGAGCCGACATTCGGGAGCATGTCAGTTTTTCAGCTTACCCTACCCTGGATTCCATTATTGCCAGGGCAAGGGAGAGGGAGATTGACCTGGAGCACATCCGGAAGAGGAAGGCCGAGGAGGGACAGGTGACTAGGGCTTCGGGGAAGAAGCCCAAGGGATCAGACGTTGCGCCAAAAGGCCAGCAGGGCCGAGGCCGCTGCAGGAAATGCGGCAAGTCACATGAGGGAGCGTGCAGGTTGGGATCGTCGGGCTGCTATAAGTGCGGCAAGTTGGTGCATTTCAGCAAGGATTGTACCGCCCCTGCACCCACTATTCAGAAATCCAAGTTGTTGTGTTTCCACTGCAGCCATAGGGGCCATAAGAGGGCCAATTGCCCCTAGTTGACAGCAGCAGCGCCAGTGAAGGCGCCAACTCCAGCAACCCTGCGGATTACGGATGGTTGGTAGGGCAAGTCAGAGGCTCCAGTGGTGAGGAGCCGAGCCTTCCAGTTGACTACAGAGGAGGCACGCGCCGCACCCTATGTGGTAACGGGTATGATTTCTTCCCTCTAGCCTTTACTTTATGTTCCTTGTGATATTGATGTGCCATATGATATGTCTTATTTAGGATCGTTCCATGTGAACGGTATCCCAGTTCAGGTGTTGTTCGATTCGGGTGCTACCCGATCGTTTGTTTCCCTTGCACTTAGCAAGAAGTTTCCTGAGTCCTCGGGCATGTTGGAGTGCCCTCTAGAGGTCGAGATTGCGGACGACCGGTCTGTGCGAGCATCAGAGGTCTTCCGGGATTGTGTTTTGAGGTTGTTAGCAGAGCGTTATCTAGTGGATTTGGTTCCCATACCGTTGAGGGGGAACAAGGTTATTATTGGTATGGATTGGCTAAGCCCCAATGGGGAAGTGATTGACTGTGCGCAACAGTTGGTTCGGATCAGGATCCCAAGTGGGGGAGAGCTGGTGATTCAGGGCTAGAGGCCACGGCGAGGACCAGCTTTATGTTCGGCAGCGAGGGCTAAGCGCTACCTTCAGTAGGGTTGCGCAGGATACGTCGCCTATGTTATGGACACCCGGGAGACGGGAAGGGCGACGGTGGGTGATGTGCCAGTAGTGAGAGAGTTTGCGGATGTATTCCCCGAGGAGTTGCCCGGGATACCTCCGGAGAGGCAGGTGGAGTTCAGGATTGACCTAGTCCCTGGTGCGGCTCCGATAGCCAAGGCACCGTATCGGTTGGCTCCTTCTGAGATGCAGGAGTTGTCTACACAACTGCAGGAGCTGTTAGACTAGGGATTCATTAGACCGAGCAGTTCGCCCTGGGGAGCCCCGATTCTGTTTGTAAAGAAGAAGGATGGGTCGCATCGGATATGTATAGACTATCGGGAGATGAATAAGGTAACGGTGAAGAACCGTTAACCACTCCCGAGGATCGATGACCTCTTTGACCAGCTACAGGGAGCATCTTGGTTCTCCAAGATTGATTTGCGTTCAGGTTATCATCAGATGAGGGTCCGAGAGGAGGATGTGCAGAAGACTGCATTTCGGACGCGTTATGGCCATTATGAGTTCGTGGTGATGCCTTTCGGGCTCACCAATGCTCCTGACGCGTTCATGGATCTCATGAACCGCGTGTGCAGACCGATGTTTGATCGGTCTATGATAGTTTTTATTGATGATATCCTGGTCTACTCCAAGACACAGGAGCAGCATGAGGAGCATCTGCGAGAGGTTTTGGATACTCTGAGGAGGGAGAGCTTGTACGCCAAGTTCTCCAAGTGCGAGTTCTGGTTGCACGAGGTGCAGTTTCTTGGGCACCTTGTCAACCAGAACGGTATTCTGGTCGACCCGGCCAAGGTGGAGGCCGTGATGAGATGGGAGGTTCCGAAGTCTCCATCTGAGATTCGGAGTTTCCTGGGATTAGTCGGCTATTATCGGAGATTCATCCAGGATTTCTCCAAGATAGTCGTACCTTTGACTCGGCTAACAAAGAAGGTCGTAGTCTTTCGTAGGGGGCCTGAGCAACAGTCAGCGTTCGAGACACTGAGACAGAGATTGTGTGAGGCGCCGATCTTAGCCATACCAGAGGGCGTGGAGGATTTTATAGTATACTTCGATGCGTCCATCTCGGGTTTGGGTGCAGTTTTGATGCAGAGAGGACATGTTATTGCTTACGCTTCGAGGCAGCTGAAGCCTCACGAGGCGAATTATCCGACGCATGATTTGGAGCTGGGGGCTGTTGTTTTTGGTCTCAAGATTTGGCGTCATTACCTCTATGGGGTTCGTTGTACCATCTACACGGACCACAAGAGCCTGAGGTATCTCATGGACCAGCCGAATCTGAATATGAGGCAGCGTCGGTGGCTTGATGTGGTAAAGGATTATGATTGCGAGATCCTCTACCATCCGGGAAAGGCCAACGTTGTGGCCGACGTGCTTAGCCGCAAGACAGCGCCGATCAGGGGTATCCGTATGAGGATGACCGTGGTGGCACCGCTGTTGGAGCGGATCTGAGAGGCCCAACAGGAGGCAATGAAGGAGGAACACCGGAAGAGCGAGCGTATTGTGGGTTAGGTTTCCTCCTTCGACTATGATAGTCGAGGGTTGTTGACCCTTCCCCGTAGGGTGTGGGTCCCCTATCATGGAGGCGTGCATCAGATATTGATGGAGGAGGCGCACAAATCTAGGTTTTCTATTCATCCCGGAGCGACGAAGATGTATAGGGATCTTCGTCTTGACTATTGGTGGCCCTGCATGAAGCGGGACGTAGCATGGTATGTGGAGCGGTGCTTGACCTGCAGGAAGGTCAAGGCCGAGCACCAGAGGCCACACGGCAAGATGCAGCCGCTGGATATTCCCATGTGGAAATGGGAAGATATTACCATAGACTTCATCACCAAACTTCCCAGGACCGCGTGGGGAGTGGATTCCATATGGGTCATCGTGGATCGGTTGACCAAGAGCGCCCATTTTATACCGATCCAGGAGAGTATATCGGCCGAGAAGCTGGCCGACATTTACATTCGAGAGGTGGTGGCTCGGCATGGAGTGCCAGTCTCTGTGATTTCCGACAGGGATGTGCGGTTTACTTCCAGGTTCTGGAAGAAATTCCACGACGAGTTGGGTACTCGTCTTAACTTTAGCACCGCATTTCACCCGTAGACGGATGGTCAGAGCGAGCGGACCATCCAGACTTTGGAAGATATGCTGCGGGCGTGTGTGCTAGATTTCGGTGGTAGCTGGGATACCTATCTACCATTAGCTGTGCTATCACACGAGTATTGATCGTCCTCCCTTTGAGATGTTATACGGGAGGAAGTGCATGACCCCTATATGTTGGGGTGAGGTGGGCCAGAGGGTCATGGGGAGCACCGAAGCGGTGCTTAAGACGACAGAGAGGATTCAGCAAGTTAGGAGCAGGCTTCAGACTGCGCAGAGTCGGCAGAAGAATTACGCCGACAAGCGCCGATCAGACCTGGAGTTCCAGGTCGGGGATATGGTCCTCTTGAAGGTGTCGCCTTGGAAAGTCGTCATCCGATTCAGGAAATGGGGCAAGTTGGGCCCCAGGTACATTGGACCTTTCAGGGTTGTAGCCCGGGTGGGCAAGGTGGCATATAGGTTGGATCTGCCAGCCGAACTCAGTCAGATTCATAGCACATTTCATGTCTTCCAGTTGCGGAAATGCCTGGTAGACGATTCGACGGTGGTGCCTCTGGAGGATATTCAGGTTGATGACAGTCTGAACTACATCGAGCGACCAGTGGCGATCCTCGACAGGAAGTCGAAGGACCTGAGGAACAAGAGGGTGGAGCCGGTAAAGGTGCAGTGGCAACACCGAAAGGGCTCGGAGTGGACGTGGGAGCCGGTGGACGAGATGATGGAGCATTATCCAGAGGTTATTTAGGACCGAGCAGCAGACTTCAAGGACGAAGTCTAAGATAAGTGGGGGAGATTGGTAGCACCTGGTTCCTGGTATGAATTTCGTTCAAGTATTATTCATTTTTTTCGCCTAGAACTCGGCGAGTTGATGGCCAACTCGACGAGTAGGAGCGACTTGGACCTGGGAGTTTAATGACCTACTCGACGAGTCGGCAGCCAGACTCGACGAGTAGGCCCTGACTGGACAAAACCCTAATTTAAGGGATTGCACCCTATTTAAGCATCTCATTCTGTAACACCTGGTTCTTGGTGCGTATTCTTTTATCAAATCTTTAAATGTTTAGCATTTTGGGTCTTGGACTCGGCGAGTTGAAGGACCAACTCGCCGAGTAGAAGCGGGATGGGACGCGGGGTTTAAGTGATGTACTCGGCGAGTCGGGTCCCCGGACTCGGCGAGTAGACCCTGTTTGGACAAAAACCCTAATCCAGGGGTGTGCACCCTATTTAAACACCTTAACTCGGCCTCCTTCGTCCCATTTACTCCCAGAAGACCCCCATAGCAAACCCTAGCCGTTATTGAAGAGTTTTAAGGCATTTAGAGTGATCTTGGTGATTTTGTGGTTCAAGGAAGAAGGAAAAGCTTGAAGGATCAAGAGGAGGCTAGAGGGATTCAGTTGTGAGCATCATTTGCAGTCTTCAGAAGGTATAAAGTCTATACCTTGCTCTTTCATTTGTTAGATCCCTCTTTGGGAAGATTTAGGGCTTTTATGAGCCATTTTGGTAGCCAACCATGTTTGCAAACGTGGTTGGGGGTTTGAGCTTCTGAATGACATCATTCAAAGAGTCACTAGGCAGATTTGGGTTGCTTTTGCACCCATGAAAGGTTCCATGTGCCATATGAGCTTGTTTTATGTCCTTTTGAGCTCAAAGTCCCATGCAAGCACGTAAAGGTTGTAACTTTACGTGTTAGATCAATTGTAGAAGCTTGGATCTATCTTTTGATCAAAGGATGTACATCAGAAAGCAAAGATTTAGGGTATGGACGTGACCAACTCGGCGAGTCCACTATTGAACTCGGCGAGTCTAAGGGTTTTGCCCTTTCTGTTGAGGGTCAAAAGAACCCAGTTGAGTGTGGAAAGGTTTTAAGGGGGTCCCAGGGAGTGACCCAACGTTCTGGACTAAGCCATTGTGCTGAAAGTTCATGGGACTCGGCGAGTGCATGAACGGACTCGGCGAGTCCAAGGCAATCTCCTTAGAACTCGGCGAGTTGTTCATCAACTCGGCGAGTTGAGGACAGATCTGGTTCTTCAGATAAAGGCCAACTCGACGAGTTGTTCATCAACTCGGCGAGTCGGATGAGTTTTCATGGGGCGTTCGAATGAGAGAAGAACTCGTCGAGTTGACGGCCCAACTCGACGAGTAGGGTCACGGATGAGGACGAGTAGAGAGTGAGGGACTCGGCGAGTTGACGGCCCAACTCGGCGAGTCGGGTCAACTGGAAGTTGACTTTGACTTTGACTTTGACTTTGACTTGACTTGGTTGGGGGTAAATGGTCATTTTACCCTAAGTATAGAGATCAGTTTCTAACTGAGTGTTTATGGGGTTTGTAGCCGGAGGATTTCCGGAGCAGCAGCGGACGGAGGTTTCCCGAACAGATTATCAGCAGCCCCTTGTACGAGGTGAGTTACCTTCCAGTAGGGGTGGGTCTACGGCCACAATGCCGGCCCACCAATGAGGAGTATTTAGAAGATGATTGTCTTTGTGATATTCATCTTGGTATGGTTATGTGTTTGGTTATGAGTTATATCTGTATGATATGTTATGTGCATGGTAGGGATAGTTTCCCTGATAGTGGTCCTTAGGACCGAGGGGTAGGTCAGTACCCGAATATGCCTGACTGTATGCTTATATCTTGTATTATATGTTAGTGGTAGGGGGTGGAATAATCCCCAGTTACCGGTTGAAAGATACCGATGAATGGTTACCAGTTGAAAGATACCGAAGAATGGTTACCGGTTGAAAGATACCGATGAATGGTTACCGGTTGAAAGATACCGATGATATAGTATGGTATGTGGTATGATGGGGGAACTCACTAAGCTTTGTGCTTACGGTTTCAGTTTTGGTTTCAGGTACCTCTTCGTCTAAGGGGAAGGAGCCGGCGGCGTAGCATGGCATCACACACACACATGATTTTCCGCATGGTGTTCTCTGGGATTGTACTCTGATATGACATTTGTTTATGTTGTGGGTTTTAAACATGATACTTGGTTTTTTTGAGATTACGTGTTTATACAATATTTTCTAATAAATGTTTTATGAATTAATTAATCAAAAATGAAATTTTTGGGCTTGAATTTTGGGATGTTACACATTCAGCCTCCCTTCGTCCCTATTGCTCTCAGAACTCTCCATATCAAACCCTAATCGTTTGTGTAAAGACCTAAGGCCTTTGTGGTGGTTTTTGGTGATTTTGGAACATAAGAAGGAAGAGAAAGGCTTGAAGAATCAAGAGGAGGCCAGAGAAGTTCGAGTTTCTGCACCCTCTGCAGTTCTTTGGAGGTATAAAGCTGATACCTTGCTCTTTCATGTGTTAGATCCCTTTTTGGGGTGATTTAGGGCTTTTAGGAGCCATTCTTGGTGACCAACCAAGAGTGCAAGCATGGTTGGGGGCTAAGACTTCAGATCCATGGTCTTTGAGGGGTTACAAGGCAGAAAGGGGCTGATTTTGGAGCCTTAGAGAGCCCCATGCAACATAAGAGTCTCATTTAGGGCCATTTGAGCTCATAGTCCGATGCATGCACGTAAAGTTTGTAACTTTACGTGCTAGATCGATCCTAGAAGCCTAGATCTATCTTTTGGTCAAGTGTTGTACGTCAGAAATCGAGAAATAAGACTTGGTCATTCTCGACTCGGCGAGTCGTTCTTGGGACTCGGCGAGTCCATGGCTTGACTTCCCTTTTCTGTTATGGTTCGAAGGAACCCAGTGAGTGTTAGAGTGGTCTTAGAGGGGTCCGGGGGAATGACCCAACGCATTGGACTTAGCCATAGTCCTAGGGATCATAGGACTCGGCGAGTGTATGAACAGACTCGGCGAGTCCAAGGCAATCTCCCAACGTTCGAAGATGAACTCGACGAGTTGTTCATACAACTCGGCGAGTCGCAGACTGGACATGTTCAAAGGATGAAGGTGAACTCGATGAGTTGTTCATACAACTCGGCGAGTCGGATGAAGGTTCACTTGAGGATGTTTTAGAAGGAAAACTCATCGAGTCGTTGCCAAACTCTACGAGTAGGAGCTTGAGGAAGGTCGGATGAAAGGATAGGGACTCGACGAGTTGGCGGCCCAACTCGACGAGTCAGGTCAACTGGAGGTCGACTTTGACTTTGACTTGGTCAGGGGTAAAATAGTCATTTTACCCTAAGAGTAGTTATCAGTGTCTGATTAAGTGTTTTATGGTTTTATAGCCGGAGGATCACCGGAGCAGCAGTCAGACATTTGCCGATCAGCTTTTCAGCAGTCAGCCTTACGAGGTGAGTTACTTTCTAGTAGCGGTGGGTCTACGGCCACAATGCCGGCCCACTAGTAGGAGTCGTATGTTAGATGATTGTCTTTGTGATATTCATCTAGATTTGATACCACCTGATATGCTATGTGCTAGTATGTATGATGTTAGCAAGTAGGGGAGATAGTCCCCAAGATTTCCGGTCGATAGGGCCGAAGGGTGGGTAGCCATACCCAGCCATGCTAGGAAGAATATGATTATGTGTTACATGTTATGTGGTAGTAGTAGTGGGGTGAAATATTCCCCAGTATCCGATCGAGAGGACCGAAGGGGAGGCCAGCACCGAGATATGCTAGGCAGTATCCGGTCGAGAGGACCGAAGGGGAGGCCAGCACCCAGATATGCTAGGCAGTATCCGGTCGAGAGGACCGAAGGGGTAGGTCGGGCACCCAGATATGCCTGACAGTATATGTATGTTATGTGATTGTATGGTATGCGGTACGATGGGGGAACTCACTAAGCTTCGTGCTTACAGTTTTCAGTTTTTTTTCAGGTACCTCTTCAGCGAAGGGGAAGGAGCCGGCGCGGTAGCTGCACATCATACACACATTGGATTCCGCACTATGTGATTTCTTGGGATTGTACTCTGACATTGTCACTACTTTTATGATATGATTTTGAGACATGAGATTATGGTTTTTACGAAATGACATGACTTCATGATATTTTCTTATGAATGTTTTCTACATCGTTATGTATAAATCGAAATTTTTGGACTAGGAAAATGGGATGTTACATCAATGGCACTAAACAACCCCCCAACGGTATGTCACCAGAAAATTAGGCGAAGGAAGTCGAACATTTTCAATCGACCAAATTTTTAAGGCGTTCGGTGTCAAACAAAGAAGTCCGTGCAAAACAACTAGTTGTAAACAGAGGGGGTCGAGCTCGTACAGTAATGCATGCTTCAAAGAAGTAAGCTATGATATATTTAAAAGTTTATTTAAAGTATAATTAATCTAATTTTTTTATGTTAAATAGGATATCACTCGAATCGAAGCATTCCGTAAGGCTAACTCCAATCGCCAATGGGTGTTTTATATGTAACTCCCCGATTCTCAGGTATTGATTTAAATAAGAAATTCTTTGATTCCAAGGTCTACTCGACGAGTTGGTTTCCCTACTCGTCGAGTAGCAGCGGATTGGTCCACGTATTTTAGTGACCTACTCGCCGAGTCCAAGAATGGACTCGACGAGTAGGAGCTGGCAGATGAAACCCTAAATTTTGGGGTATTGCACCTTATTTAAAGGATCATTGGCCTCCCCCAGCCTCCCCTTTACTGCTTTTTGTCCCTCTCAAACCCTAAATCGTGTGTGTGTGTGTGTTCTTTTGGTGTGTTCAAGCTTGGAGGAGGAGTTTTGGAGAAGGAAACACTTGGGGAAGCAAGGAAATCAAGGCTAGGAACTCGTGGGGAGCTAAGAGATTCATCAGTTGTCACTCTCTGGAAGGTATTAAGCTGTTCCTTTGGCTCATCTCTCTTTTAACCTCTTTTGGATGGGTTTTATGAAAGGCTTCTTATGTTTGAGCTAAGATCTGAAGTTGTAACTTCAGATCTGGACTCCCTTTGACCTCTAGATCCATAAAGTCATCAGCCTTGCCTAGTATGAGCCTTCCCTCAAGTGTGAGACTTCATTGCAAGCTTAGTTTTGTCATTTAAGGGTCTTAAAGCTTTGCATGTACGTAAAGTTTGCAACTTTACGTGATAATCAGGCCTTGGAAGGTTGGATCTGCAATATGGAGCCGCTGCATGGCTTAAAAAGTGTCTGTATGGGTGAAGGTCTGAAGAGACTCGACGAGTCGCATAGTCAACTCGACGAGCCTCATGAAGATAGTCCTGTACTCGACGAGTTGGATGAACAACTCGGCGAGTCCAATGAAGATTGCCTTGAACTCGGCGAGTCAGTTGAATGACTCGGCGAGCCAGCCTTTGGACACGTATGAACGCGACGAGTTGTAAGGGGAAACCCGACGAGTTGGCCAAAGGGTTTGCGGCCACTGACACTAAGAACTCGACGAGTCACTCAAGTGACTCGGCGAGTTGGCGAATTATGTCAGGAACTCGGCGAGTAGCTGAGGGTACTCGATGAGTTGAGGTCAACATGGACTGTTGACCTTGATAGTTGACTTTGACTTTGACCAAGGGTTGACCAGTTAACTTCTGAGGGTATTTTGGTAAATTGAATATTGATAGCAAAGGACATTTGTTAATATAGGTGTTGGAGTTGGAGTTACTTTTGGAAGAGTTTGACGCTACCTTCCGAGCTACTTGCGAGGTGAGTTATCCTCACTATATCAACAGGGTCTAAGGCACCAAGGCCGACCCTCTATATATATTTGTATCTGGGTTATGGCATGATATGTTTGTTACATTCTGGTAGTTAGGATGGTGTTATGCTTATGCTTAGTGACCTGGTTAGGTCAGTGTCCTGGTTATAGGATGATGCTATGTTAGAGACCGGTTAGGTCTGTATCCCGGTTATTGGGATGTTGTTATGATTAGGGATCTGTTAGATCGGTTGACTGTTATATGATATGAGCTAGCATATGATATTTATGAGCACATGTTTGTTTGATCGGGGGTTGGGTTGAGGCGGTCCTGCTTTGTGCTGAAGGCCAACATACCCGGTGAGCGGTCCGGATAGGCTGTAGGCCCTGCGAGGCGGTCCAGTCATGCCGAAGGCTCGGGAGCGGTCCAGATAGGTTGTAGGCCTGTGAGGCGGTCCAGTCAGGCTGAAGGCTCTTTATGCATACGGTTCTGTATTTGTTATATGATATTTGTATGGCGTTGGTATTTTGGGGGAACTCACTAAGCTCTCGGGCTTACAGTTTCAGTTTATTGTTTCAGGTACATCAGGGGATCGCGGCAAGGCGAAGGCGTGATCGTACAGCTCCTCATGATTTGTTTATGTTTCTGGGAAAACTCTGATATTATACATTTTGAAAACAAAGTTGTAATGATTTTAATGATTTGATATGTTTTTAAAAGTTTTGAATCGGCTGAAATTTTTGGGTGTTACATTATAGTCCTGCAGTGCAACAATACGTAAGTGGTTAATTTGTATTTTCATATAAGTGTTTATATCGTCAAGGGTATTTAGTAATCTAATTTTTATGATGTTTATCATTTTTTGAAAATACAGAATGTTTTACTTCAGGAGATCAATCAACAAACCCAAGTTTCTTCTTCAGCAAGCGGTCTAACGCCAAGTGATACAAGACAATGTTTTGAAAAAATATTGGGTGTTCGACGCGGACATATTAGAGGCATTGGGCGTAAACCTACTACCGTTGTGTCTATGTACAATCAGGAACAACCAATGACACAAGAACCACCACAATCACAGGTAATTGTTTGTTTAAGTTGAAAAGTATAATGCTATAATGGAAAAACGAAAAAAAAAGTAGGATGCTATAATGATATGTTGGTAATTGTTTGTTTAGTATATAGTACAATGCTATAATGATATGTTGGTTATGGTTTGATATATTGATATTTTGTAACTTGGTAATTTTTGGAAAGTAGAATGCTATAATGATATGTTGGTTATTGTTTGATATGTTAATATTTTGTAGTTTGATAATTTTTGGAAAGTATAATACTATTATGATATGTTGGTAATATATTTTGTTTTCTTTGTAGTTGGAAATGCTGCAAACGATATTGAAGGACCCGACATGTTCTGCGGCATTGGAAGAGTGGTTTCGTTCATTGCCACCACCAAATAATGAAGGAAATGATGAGAGTGATGACGAGGAGTAAGAATTTTAGGATTTTATGAAATGTTTGTTTAGAAGAATACTTTAGGTTGTATGGACTAATATTTTGGATTGTGGATTAATATTTTATAAATGTTATATTGTTTTTGGTTGTGTATGGGTTAAATGTAATAGATTTTATAAAATTGTGCATTAATATTTCATAAAACTGTAACAAAAAAAAATGAAAAGAATTTTTGCGGCGACGCTTTTTGCGGCGACTTGAAAGTTTTAGCGGCGACGTGTTTTTAGCAGCGACAGTGAAGTATTAGCGGCGACAAAAAGAGCATTAGCGGCGACGTATTGGCGGCGACATGTCGCCGCTAATACCTTTAACGACGACCGTCTCTATCTTTTGCGGCGACAGACGTCGCCGCTAATGCCCGTATTTCTTGTAGTGATACAAACAAAAATGGGGTATAAGGGCTCAAGGAAAACCGACGTACTCTTGAGGGTGCAAAGGAATGTAGCCCTGTTGAAAATACCTGATACCCGAATTACCCGCCCGAATTTTTCGAGTATCGGGTAAATTTTTTCGGGTAATCGGGTAACCCGATTTTTTTCGGGTCGGGTAAAGGGTACATTTTTTGGGTTTCGGGTATACCCGAATTACCCGAATAATTTTAAAAATTCCTTTTTTTTTTGTAGAGCTTGTACTATATAGCAAGTATTTGATCACGTTTAAACTAACTATCATTATTGTAAAACATGAATCTATTTATTATGTCAATATGACACTAACAATATTAAAAGTATTTGTTTATATATCATCATTTTCTTTAAAATTTAACTGTTTTCTAGATTATAGTTTTTATTACAACTAACAAACTCATTATTTTGACGAAACTTCAGAACATGGCAAAACTTATGGCTACAATTATCTTAAACATTTTAAACTTGTAGATTAAGATCTTTAAGTATTTGTTTTTTTAACATCTTATTAGATTAAATTAAGTTGTTAAAAAATTACTTGATATCTCAGGTATTATTGACTAAAAAATCTCAATGTTCAAAGCTTGAGTAACTTCGTTTATGTCTCGTTTGTTTATATAAACAAGACTAATAAAGCACGGCGTATTTATTTCATTAAATTTATTTTCAGGTGAAATTCAAAAAAAAAGTTATATATTTCGGGTAATACCCGAATTACCCAAACCCGACCCGATACCCGAATTACCCAAACCCGAATTACCCGAATTTAGTTTGGGTAGGATAACAGGTATATTTTCTAACATGAAAACCCAAATTACCCGAAATCCGAAAAAATTACCCGATCAACACGCCTAAAGGAATGGTCGACAACCTCCTATTCTCTTCAAATTCATGGGGTTAAACCCATAGTTTACATCTTTGATCCCTTATATTATCCATAATGACATTATTGGTCCCTCAAATAAGATTATTTACATTTAAAGTTTCCAAAATCTCTTTTTAGTCCCTCCAAGACTATTTTGATTTTTTAATGTAATGTCATTATTTTTTTATTATTATTATAATTATTATTATTCTATTAAATCTTTTGTAATTAATTAAATATAAACAAAACGTTACGTAACTATTTTGATTTTTAGTCCCTCCATGATGAACGTTGCAACAGGTAAAATCAATGCAAATTTCATAGAAGATACACCATTGAATATTTGTTTCGACCAACATTCTCGCCAATATGTGTCCTAAACCATAAAAAATGTGTGCCCATCTAGATGTTATATACTATCTAAATTTATGTTCATGGACAATGGTTCTTGTCAAATAAACTCTCTGGTTGTACACTTGCTCATTATTGGTATGATCTTTATGTAAATGAGAGATGCATTTTGGCTTTTTGAATTTCTCAAGTAGTATCTTCAAGATTTACAATTACAACATTATATATTGTTGAAACCGACTTTGTGATTCTAATAATTATTGTGAAAGCATCAAAGTTGAATGAACATTTAGTGTCGTATTTGTATCCTAAAATGCTCGACACTTGTAGTCAGGTTCGTATATGCCGAGTTACAAGCTCGCAAAGCAGGCAAATATGTATTTCTTTTTATCCATAGTAGCATCATGTTTACCTTTCTTTACTGATAATAGCAATTTATTTTAGTTTTATTTAGAATAGCAACATACCTATATTATTTATATTCCTTACTAATAGTAGCAATACACTTGCATTTTGTCCCAAGACAGGACTTGAACCCTCAATGTACGTATTGGTTGATAGATACGTTTCTAATAACTCCTTATACATACAAGCTAGACCACAAACCCTTTAGTGTTTATGAGGATTTTAGGTTGTGAGTTGAAGCATTATAAAAACATGGATTTGTCAAACTTGTTGTATCGTTTCAAAGAAAATGTAAGGATAGAAGTTAGTATAAGAAACTAATAGTAACACAAATCCAATATCTTAACATCAACTTGGCTACACAAAACCAAACCTTTATTATTATCATTATTATCCAAACTTTTGATGATAATGATTATAACCTTGAAGGCATTCCTCCAGCAACCACAATGGTCTCACCGGTAATATATGAAGCATCATCTGACGCCAAGAAAGCGGTGGCTGCCGCCATGTCTTCCGTCGTCCCCAGCCTCTTCAGCAATGTCTGTTCTTCCAAGCTCTTTCTCTGTCATCAACAACATGAAATCACTCAAAATATATTCCTATGTGATGCCATCAACAACTAGGCTACACAATGAATGTTCTTTTCCTTTTTCCTTTTTCAGTTTAGGACTTTATGTTTATGAAGAAAGCCTCTTTTCTCTGACTTTCTCTATTAAGTCGTTCTTTTTGCATTATTGTCATGTCCCCATTAAAGCCCATTTAGTCAAAAAGAAACATTACTCTTTCAAAAGGGACAAGAGAATGATTTGCAAAAGGGTTACAAAGTTTGAGTGACTTACCATGGCTTCATTGCTGGTAATATATTCAGCAAAGTGTGTGGGAACAAATCCCGGAGCTACACAGTTCACACGAGTATGTGGGGCCATCTCATTTGCAAGAGCCTAAAAAAAACAATAATTATAGTGAGAAAGAAAGATTTGATGTATGTATGTATGTATGTATGTATGTATGTATGTTGATACCTTGGTAAGGCCAAGAAGAGCTGTCTTGGTGACACCATACATAGCCAAGCCAGCTGGAGGTTGGAAAGCACTGATTGAGGAAATGAAAACAATCGATGAACCTTCTCTCAGGTGAGGGGATGCATCCTGTTCAAAAAAAAAACTTTATTTCTCAATTTGATGATACTAAGGGCATTCATGTCTTTTTCACAAAGAAAGATCGAGAACGAGTCTTTGTCCCATTGACATCAGTCTCTCTGAGTCCCACTCCAATGCATTGTGTCATGTTTTGCGTGAGAAATGGACCATAAAAGGACAAAGATACCCTTTTTGGCCCTAGTTCCTAGACAAATATTTTTTATATAAAGATTCACCTTAAGAAGTAATATAGATGTTTTAACATTGATTTCCCAAAGTTTGTCAAGGGCTGCTTCTTGAGTTTTGAGAATGGTATCAATTGAGGGATTAGCTGCAGCATTTGACACTACCACATCTATCTTCCCATATTTCTGCAAAATCATTAGTAGGATTACTCATTACATAAACCTAAATAATCAACTTGAAAAGTGAAACTAAACACACACACACAAATATAAGAATAAAGGTCAAAGATGATCCTTACCTGAACAGTCTGGTCAATGAGATTCTTTCTCTGTTGTGCATTAGAAACATGGCATACCAATCCCAGCACTTCAATTCCTTGTGCCTTGAGCTTTTTCACTGCCTCATCAACGTTTCTCTAAAAAAATGATTTCATCTTTAAACACAATTTGAATCTTTCAATTCATAAAAATTAAGATAAGCAAGTACACAAAATGGATTATGTCCAATTCACACTAAGAAACAAAAATCTTAATAGGACATGGAACCTTAAAGTTGCATTTTCTAAGGAGAAACAAGAACTATTATAGACATGGACATTTCAAGAGATGACTAAATCAAACATTTATAATCGAGCACATTAGAGAAAACCAATTAAAGTAACTATTTGAATATTTTTGTATATAAAATCACTTTCAAAAGTCAAACCAATCATTTTATACCTAAATCAAAGTAATAGAGCATAATTTAAAGTGATACCTAAATCAAAGTAATAGAGAATAATTTGAAGTGATGCTGATACCCAAATCAATAAGCTATAAGAAGTGCAAACATGGTAATCAATACGATACTCTTGTCTATGATGAAAAATCCCCAATCTGAGGTGATGAATCATAATTCATGTGATATCAGGGGATGTTTGGATGTGGATTTTGAGACCTAAAGAATTAGAATCGTAATCAGAAAATCAAATGGTTAAAGTGAAGGATAGTTAGCACGGCTAATCCTTAAAGGTAATACTTTCTTTTAGCAAATTCATGTAGTACATAAGAGACAATCATCAAAATGCTTGAAAAAGTATCAGAAATATAAAAGTTAAGCTTTTTATCCCGATTCACAGTAATATAATAGAAATTCTAAATCAAACCGCACTCAAGTCTCAACTGAAGTAAAACAAAAACTATCCTGTCGAGATAATTTCAAGTACACCAGGTGCGATTTCCCTGATAGAACCCCAAAATCAAGGAGGTAAAATATCAAAACAACTAGATAACTGAAATCGAGGAGGAAGAAGAAGAACCTGTCTGCGAGAGGAGATGACGACAGATCCGCCTTCTAAGCCGATCCGTTGAGCAATAGCGAAACCTATGCCTTGAGTTGAAGCTGTAACAATCGCAACTTTCCCTTCAAATCTTCTTCCGATCTTGGATTTCTCCATTGTTGTTGATCAATTGCTTGTTTGTTTTCTCGTGAATTTATAGCTCGCAATACAACTCCTCCAGAGAAAGCCATTGGGAACACCGATTATTGATGTGATAGATGGGACCCACTTGGTATGTCTCTACTCTGGCTGTTGGTTAAGAGTCTCGTTCTATACTTCTAGTCTTCTATATCCATTTCAGGGAAGGCTATTTATTCTTTTCAAATCTTAAATTGTTTTTTTTTTTTTTTTTTTTGACAAAATTGCAAAAATGGTCCATGTGGTTAGCAAATTTATGTGTTTTTGGTCCAAAATGAAATGTTGGTGCACCACTGGTCCAAAATTAGATCTTTCTATTGTTTTTGGTCCCTATACACTTGAAAAGACGTTTTTGCCCTTATAACTTATATTTTTAATTTTCTTTAATTGCTGAAACATATATGTTAATTTAATTTATATTTTTTTAACTTAAAAAAAGGTCTACCCACCATTTCTCTTTCCCTCTCTCTCAACAAAAACGCACACATGCACTCAAGAAAGAACATATCACCACTAGTGGCCGCCACCATCACCACCGATTGCTACCACCGTTCGCCACCATCACCATTGACTGCCACCATTGTCCACCATAAACATCCAATCCCACCCTCACCCCCATCTTTCCTTCCTCATGCCCGATAAAACTTCCCCATCAACACTACCCTTCTAATCGATTTGGTTCTAATTTGGAGTTGTTCATTAATTTGCAAGAGAAGCAGAAAAGATTGTGATGAATATTATATAGGAGCAAAAGTAAAAGAACAGATAGTTGTGTGAGGCTTTGAAGAAGAAGAAGAAACATAAACAGAGTGTGTGGGTCAGCCAAAGGTGAGTCATTTTCAATGGTATAACTTTATTTGTCACTTTGTCAATTCATCGAACACCTTATGTGCTTGACAACCTTCCATACTTGTGAAAGTGATTCATCATCAGAATCATTCCTTCTTCCAAGATCGCATTGTTTCCCCTCTATGATTTCTTCTAAGCAAAACCAAAATCCTAAATTCCTCAAGTCACCTTAATCACCCACAATCGAACACCTTCCTTCACCCCTTACCCGAACCACCATATATCACCCTTAAATCGGATCCTTGAGAGCTGCGATCAAAAATACACACACACACCTATTAATCGAGCCATTAGGGTTTATTGGTTTAAAGTGGTTGAATCTTCACAGATTTGCTATCGATTTCGTCCCCTGATATGTCTTCACTTCTCAATCGATTTCAAAAAGAGTGTGTGTGTGTGTGTGAATCCTTACTAAAGTGATGATGAGCTAATAATTCTTCCAAATATGCAGATTCTTCGAGACCGGTGACCCTTTGTGGGTTTTTCTTCCTCGTCTTCGGCAGCAGAATCGCCGACCTTGGGTCGTTCGAAGAAAGAAGAACGGAGGCGGCATCCAACGTTGAAACTCGAAGGAAGGTGGACAGAAGAATGGTCCGGTGGAACAAGGCAGGCAGGTAGGGGTTCGGTAGAGTTTGCTCGATGGGAGGAGAAGAGAAGTGCGAGAGATGAGGCTGTTGTCATGGCAGATGAAGATTTAGAGAGAGAGAGAGAGAGAGAGTGAGTGGTGGGTTTATTTTGTTTTTCATTTTATTATAAGAATAAGAAAAGAAATTAAAGAAATTAAAATATAATTATTTAAGGGGCATATTAGTCATTTTAGGTGAGATGTGGACCAAAAACACAAGAAAATACAACCATAGGGATCAAAACCACACGAGGTATCTAAAATTGGACTAGTAGTGCACCAACATTTCGTTTTGGACAAAAACTACAGAATTTTGCCAACCACAGGGACCATTTTTGCAATTTTGTCTTTTTTTTCCTTCATTTTAGGAGTGTTTTTCAAAATAACTAATTTATTGATTTTTTTCAAAAATTAATAAGTTAAAAAATGTTTGATAACCATCTTTTAGCGTAAAAAATGACTTATTTGAAAAATTAAAATTTTCTAATTTTTTAAAAAACCAATAAATTTATTAAAAAGCACTTCCAAACACCCCGTTAATATTGTAAACATTTCAAATAACATGTTTACCTATGTCTTTAAGGCTAGAAGGTGTGGATGCAGTAACAAATACAAATACGGTATGTCACATCATATGAGGGGAACACCACCCTCACCCTACGGTTTGCCATGCGGTTTGCCCGAGCTCGGCAAGAAACAACTGAAGTCTCTCTCTCTCTCTCTCTCTCTCTCTCTCTCTCTCTCTCTCTCTCTCTCCATGGTTTTACCACACCCAATCATATATGTAGTTGATGTGGAGTGTCTTTGCCATGGTAGAACCATACATGACACGACACTCTCTATCTTAGGACTCAAAAATGTGAGTGCAGTTTAACATGTGGTATGTCACGATGGCTATGACAAACACTGCGTCTGGTGTGAGGCTAGAGTTGAACTCGGCTAGAAAATGTTGAGTCTCTCTCTCTCTCTCTCATGGTACTTAGCAAAGATGGTGGTAAAATAAGACAGAAAGAAAGAAAGCTGAGGTGGACTATGCTAAACTCGCTACCACACCTTCAACCTAAGAAACAATTTATGGTTCTGGTTAGGTTTAGTTTTCTTTTAACTATTTGCATTTGCAGCACACCATTTTACTCTTTCATATTTACTTTATGTTAAAAACAATAGTATCTGCTTTTCGTTTTATTTATAGTATTTGCTTTCAGTGTTTGTGTGTTTGTGTATTTGTATATTATTTGCAATAGTCCATGTCGTTCTTTGCTAGCAACTTTATTGTATATATATGTTTTTTTAGTTACACTTAGCTGTTTGATATGCCTTTTACTATATATTGTATGAGGTTAGGTCTGACTCGTTCAAATTCAAACTGTTTTATATTACAATTAGTTGGACTTGATTCTGGTTCCATAACTTTTGATATGTCTTTTTACTAAGTGTGATAAATTGTTACGCCTGACTCAATCAACAATTATCAAAGAGACTCTCTATTGTTGCGTGACCATTCATATTTCATAGTGTAGAACAATGTGACGTTCTAATAATATTTTTTTATGACAGAGGTATATATCAAAGCAGTCTCCCATTTTTTGTCATTGGATCGACATCTTACCTCCTAGTTACCTTATGTTTATGGAAAATAGGTGTGGATGGATATTTACTCAACCCAACAAGACATATTTTCATAATTCAGTTGTGAAACTATAAATAAAAATTGAAATCTAATAATCTTTCAAATTTATCTCCTAATTCTCTCTCACTTTCTGATATTTGAAAAGAATTCTCATATTTACCATTATTAATAACTTTTCTATTCTCTTAATAATCTTATTATCATTATTTTCACATTCCCATATTATTTAGAAGAAGATACAGTAAATAACACTAAAGACATTAAGTTTACACAAAAATTTTAATTTGACACTATGTTTTTTTTGTCTCAAATTTGACACTACATTTTCCAATTTTTTACAAGTCTGACCACTTGACTGATCAACTCGGTTACCTGCTGACGTGACATGATGACGTGTCAGTTTTGATGACATGACATGTTGACGTGTCAAAATTGATTTTTTTCCACAAAAGACACTGAGTTTTCAATTTTTTCGATTTTGACACTAAGTTTAATTTTTTCTTTCAATTTCGACACTCTGTTTTTTTTGTTCCAACTCGAACATCATTTTTTCCAGTTTTGTTCAATGTTGATCATTTTCAATTTGAAACCGTATAAATATATTTTTTATTACATTTTAAACCGTATAAATACATTTTCTTCGTTTAAAACCACATTTTTATTTAAATACAGGGTTCTATTTTACATTCAAATTATGCATTAGTTATATCACGAGAACCAAAATAATCATAAGCTTCGAATAAGATGTAAAATTTTCATGGGGTTGTAAACTTGACATTTGGGCCTTGATTGATCGACTACACGCCTCCAAATCTCCAAACTCATTTTGAAGTTGTGTATTTAATATAAATTACGGTTTTTATATAACTAATACATATTTATACATAAAATTATGGTTTGAATGTAATATATATATATATATATATATTATATATATATATATATATATATATATATATATATATATAGGCAAAAATATGGTTTTTAAATGAAAAGAATTTATTCAAACGTTTTAAAATATATTTAAAAAAATATTTATACAGTTTAAAATGGAAAATGGTCAACATTAAACAAAATTAGAAAAAAATGATGTTCGATTTGGAACAAAAAAACGGAGTGTTAAAATTGAAAGAAAAAATTAAACTTAGTGTCAAAATCGAAAAAAAATGAAAATTTAATGTCTTTTGTGGGAAAAAAATCAAATTTGACACGTCAGCATGTCATGTCAGCATGCCACATCATAAAAAACTTACACGTCATCATGTCACATCAGCAAGTAACCGGGTTGACCAGTCAAGTGGTCAGAATTGTAAAAAATTAAAAAACACAGTGTCAAATTTGATACGAAAAAAAATAATGTCAAATTAAAATTTTTGTGTAAACTTAGTGTCTTTTGTGCTATTTACCCAAAAAGATATATTTGATATATGAACAAAGTACGCTTACGGTGATAACAACAATATTGAATTACATAAATCGGTGAAGAAAACTAAACACAAGACATGTATATTTAAAAATTAAAATAGAAAATTAAAAATAATTCTATATATATATATTAAATCTAAAGGGAGTTAGCAATAGTAACTTTTATGTATTTAGGTTTTTGTCACAAATGTTTAGTGAATTTGACACTTTTAGTCCTTCAAGTGAAAACTTTTACAATTTTGTGTTTTGATTAAGTTTTTGTGCTTTTAGGGTTTTGCCACAAATCTTTAGTAACTTTGACACTTTTCGTCCTTGTAGTGAAAAGTTTTATATTTTGGTGTTTTTGCCACAAATCTTTAATGAATTTGACACTTTTCATCCTTATAGTCAAAACTTTTACATTTTGACATAAAAAACGCAAAAAACCTCCTTTAGAATTTTGCCACCATATTTTCTCAACTTTGGCAACTTTCACATTATTGCCACAACATTTTTGGATTTTCTCCACCAGTGTCCCTTCTTTTGGTTGTCGTACACTTTGGACATCTAATTTTAGGGATTGTCGACTTTCTCTCCTATTTGCGGTGATTTGCACTTTCAGCACGTATTTTTTAAAGTTTGCCGATTTTCCCCATATTACCCCAAAAGCGGCGTAGCCGCGAGTTCTTTGCTAGTTCCAATCAAATGTCGAAGATCGGATAATTTATGATTAAAAGATATTATATTTGGGAATTTATTACCAAATATAGATTTGTCCACTTTGTAAGCAAAAAAATCTGAATATTTATTCCAACTTTTAACATCAACAATATGAATATACATTGATTACAATTTACAACATAAACTTTGATTGATGTGGTTACTGAAAATGTTACAGATTTGATTTTAAAAATGAAACTTGGTTTTAATCATAAGGATTTCTAAAGTTTTGCAAGAGTTCAGGAATATCATTTGCAATCATTTCATCAACAGCGTGAATCAATTTGGGCTTCACTTTCTCAAACTTATCGATATTATACGTAGCAAGAACTTCCTTAAACTGTTCAATATCTGGAAAATCGCCAGGGGGCACATGGTATTCCTTTTCAATCTGTTGATTGATAGGGTGGTTAATTACATTTTTGGTCCCTAAGTGTAGCTCATTTTTTCAATTATGGTCCTTATTTAAGGTTGTTATGGCATTTTTTGTCTCTATTCCAAGGAAAAATGACTATTTTTGGTCCATGAGTATAACTGATTTTTTCTTATGGTGTAAAAAGTAGTCTTTTTACTTGGAATAAAATTGCAAAAGAAAACATTTTGGAACCAAAGGATTAAAAACAATCAGCTATATCCAGGGACGAAAAATGTAATTTAGTCTTAAATAAATGAGTAATTTCTAATTTGGTCCATATGCTTTACTGAAAATCACAAGTTTGGCCCACTTTTTGAAATCTTCTCTAGGTTGTCGTTAAGTTTGCATTTTGTTATTAAATTGGTCCCTATGTTTTACTCAAATTCTCAATTTGGTCCAATTTAAGACTTGCATTTCATTGTCATAAGAACTAAATCTACAATGAAATGCAAACCTAAGGACAAGAAATTTTCAAAAGTCAGACCAAACTTGCCATTAAATATAATTAGCTTTTATTAAGATATTATGTGGGTTTAATGATGTTTTATAATTTTTCTTAATGAAAGTTGATTAGTTATAATTAAAAAAGAGTGTTTTTTTTAGTAAAAATAAAAAAGGAATACCTTTGCAAATTCATCCTGAAGATTATCTATGAGTTTTTGTTGAGCTTTGGTTTTACCCAACATGGAAGGCATCTCTTTTTTCAAATGGCCGATTATATACGCATGTATCTTTGCAGCTCGGGCACGTTTAACAAACTCATTGATCTGATTACATTTTAAATTTTTTTAAAAAAATATTTTACTTAAAAAAATATATTATGAAATTCAAGATAAACATACCCTTCGATCACAAGCTTTCTTGGGAATGTCTATTAAGTCTAAAAGAAGGTCATCCTGTTCTTTCTCAAAAAGTTCCTTGATCATGGCATCCACTACTCCTTCCTTAAGTGGTTTATCATTAAACGATCTGTTAAATGGCAAAAAAAGAAAAATCCAAAATATATAAAATTTGATTAACAAATTTTGTATATTTTATCTTTTTATAATACAAAAGTAATACAACGGAAGTCCTTTCATGTATTATGGATGGACCATAAGAGCTTATATATGTATGGGTTGTGTTTGTTACATGAGACCGAAGCTTTCTAGGGATATTTTCGACGATGAAGATGAGGAGAGGGCATTTACGTCTTTTTCTCCCCCTCTTTTTGGGTGGGACATAAAATTACAATCTTTGTCCCATTAAGAAACACCAAGTGGTTAAGGTGGAGTACAAGCATTCAAATTAAAACCACAAAGAAAAAAATATATATATATACTTTATACCCGATATAAACACGTGCGACTTCTGGTGTGTTCAAAAATTTCCCTAGTGACCACATCAACGCACCATAAACTCTCATCAACTTCAACAGAAGAAGAAATTAACAACGTTACATATTCACAATTAATTCAACAACCAAACAATAGGCCCCACCCCATTTATGATATGATACATGACATGACATGACAGAACAGAACAAGTTGTACTGCTTACTTTTTGTGTATCAACTTGGTCAGCTTTGTTAAGGACCACACGGATCTTGTCATTTTGACCATTTAAAGATGTAATGACACGCTTGAATTCATCGCTTATATCAAGTTTATGAGGGTCAAAAAGAAGGAGAATAAGATCACATTTTTCTGCAAACCACTTTATAACGCCAGTAAAATCATAACTTCTTTGTGTGCGTTGCTTCTCTCCCGATAAAACACCAGGACTATCAACCAATGATATATGATCCAGAAGCTAAAAAAATATATTTATATATATATATTAGTTAATTTGTATAAAAAAATAAAAATAAATCTCTTTTTAATTGAATGAAAGGTTACTTACAGAATGAGGCATTTCGGAACACTCGAATTTTGATAAAAATGCTCCTCCAAATGTTGAGAGACCAGCAAATGGCATATCTGGTCGTACTGCAACAGTGTTCCCAGGTATGGTTCTTTCATCCGGCCCATTCTACATTACAAAATACAAATAATAACAACTCAAGAAATAGCAATCTACTACTTTCCACAATACTTTTATTATACCATTCTACTTTCAAATTTTTTCTTGTTTTGGTATTTTATATTATTCAATTATACCAATGGGTAGCCTTGCTACATGTTCCACATATTTTGTTAATTGTAACACACGATATAACAAAAAAGGGGATATTAATTAAACCAACCGAGCTTATTAACAAAAATAACCATTTTTTTTTCTGTTTTTGAAAAATGACAACTTTATCCACAATCCAAAGTATATATATATTTTAGTTATTTGTTTCTTTTTTTGCATAACTTTTTTTCAAAAAACCTTTTCTACTTACGTCCGGAATGCCCATTTCGAAGTGTCTAATATCACCGTTTTTCAATAAAATGTCTGGTTTTAATCCTTGTATCGTATATATTCCCATTTGCTATGTTTCTTTAACTTTATGTTAGATTTTAGTAAATAACAAAATATTTTATCCAAATTCCAGAATTGTTCATTGGATTTCAAACTTGTTCTAGAAATTCCAAAGTTTTTTTTTTTTTTTTTTCTGAAATCCGGAATCTCCGGAATGTACTTTTTTTGCAAGAAAAAGTACTTATTATGGTGTCTAGAATTTCGGACTTGTTAGTCATTTAATATTTTTTTTTGGCTTATGTTGTTTAATATTAACATAGAATATGGTTAGTTTAGTTAATATCCCAATGAAAAAAATATTTAGTCAACAATTACATGTTCAAAATATCATGTCCTCCTAAATGCAAGAAATATTAATGCATTTTCCATTTTTCCGTTATAGCAGATTGTACTTCCATTTATTCTTATTAAGAAATTATACTTAAAAAAATCTACCCATTATATCAATGGGGTAACTGTTTTAAAAGGTAGCAGGTTACCCATTTTGTAATTGGGTAGACTTTTTGAAGTACAATGCCTTGATAAGAAATCATTAGAAAGTAAGTTTCTGTTTCTTGCAATTAGCCTAAAAAAAGCTAAGTGGAATCATATATAATAAAAGATTTACCATAACCACAATAAATCTATCGGTTGTTGGCTCGGGTCCAATGTGGGCTCCTGTTCATGTAAAACAAATATCATAAAGCTTGTGATTTAAATAAAATAAAATAAAAAAGAGGAGAAAACTGATGAATAAAAGAACATAACCAACCTGGGTAATTGCATTTAAGTATATGTTTTATAAATGTTGTTTTCCCTGTTGAGTATTGACCAAGAAGCATTACCATAGGCTTGCCATAAAAGTCGCTGTCTGTCTGCATATGATGTTGTTCACAACACAACACAACAATTTAAGGTTGTTTACCAAAAACATAAAGAAAACAAAATTCTGTTAGAAATTTATAATTATCTCTCACCAATAAAGGAGATGCAAAGTCATTGTATTGGTAAGCAATTTCCAATGGCTTTAGCTTTTCATTATACAATTTCTTTAATCCGTCAACTATTGATGTCACATCATTAAGTGCTGTCTGAAAAAGTAAAAAAAAAAACACGTGACAGAATGAAAATCTTAAGGGCATGAGTGCAAAATGCTTACCTTCTTAGTAGATTTTGAAGAAAAAAAAGTGTTAAGCTTTGGGATACTTGAAAATGGAGGAGTGCCTACATCATCTCAAGTCAAACAACATAATCAACAATAACAGTAAAAGAAATTAATATTTGTTCCATATTAGGCGTCTACTTCCATCTTCAAAACTAACTGTGACATGTTTTGCATTCTAAAAACTTGATTTCTGACTTGTATTATATGGTTGATATCTTTATACAGAAACCTAGACTGGTTAATATCGGTTTGAAGTTAAAATGTAGTTTTTTTTTTTTTTTTGGTTGACTTTGAAATGTCAAATGAAGGACACTTACTATAAAAAAAGAGGGAGTATTAAAAATGAGAGATGCACCAACCATTTGATTCAGCTCCAGCATCATTTCTTGAAGCATTACGCTTCTGGAGGATGAAATAAAACAAACATAAAAGTCAATAAAAATAATGACTTCCATAAACATGAACAATAGATACAAAAATAAATAAATAAAATGAAAAATACAATAACTTATACTTACCGCAAGAAACTGACCCAACCCTTCTATCGATGGAAGTTCCAAACGTTCCACATCTAAAAAAAACATTAAATAATTGGTAGTTATGATCAATGATGACACTTATATATATATATATATATATATATTATTATATCATATGAAACATGAAGAAAAATGGTTTATATGCTCCTTGTTAGTAAAGTGTCATTACATGCCTGTGTTTCTCAATAAATCTATACTTAGATCATGTCCTGCTTGTGCTAGAGTCACCAACTATTGCCATGAAAATAGAACAAAATTAGATTCTAAGATCAAACCTGTTGATGTAAATAATGTGCATTCATAAACAACAACAGACAAACCTGCATAGCAGTGATGAACTCTTTAAAACATAAAAAACCTTGCCTCTTAGAGTCTGCAATGGCCCAAACCTTCAAAAACACAATATCTAACATCAAGAATTAAGAATGCAGTAGTGGGAGAAAATGAATGGGCTTCAAAGTTGCTATATTTACCTGCTTAAGGTCATGCTTTGCTAACTTTGACATAGCTAAAAATTCTGATGCTTCAATTCCTGTTATCCGACCATCATCATCTGCAGATAAAAGCCCAACCTCATAATTACACTAGCATTATACAAAACCTCAATAAATCCAACAGAATGATACGCATTAACAAATGAACTTTGGGAATGTGTATAAGTGTAAAGAGAATCCAAGTAGAGCTTTAACACATTTGACTTTCACTTTGCAATTGATCATATACACAGATTCATATACCTATCAGATTACATGTACATTAACGCATGAGTGTTCATGTGTGTCAATTGATCCTATACAGAGGATATAATAGAAATTTTTCCTGGATCCATAAATTTTCATCAATACATAAAGCGAACACACATATATTTACACCAATACATATGTCTGCGTGTGAATCTATCAAATACAGGGACAAATCAATCCGAATCCGAAAATCAAAAAGCTACGCGAATAGTAAATAATCTTCACGGGCATACATATATATCCACACGCAAAGTAAATATATAATATATTTGCGCGTGTAAAATGATCAAATTCAGAGAATTACGAATTAAAACCCGAATAATGAAGTTGAATCACTACCTTTAACGCATTAAATTACACAAAAATTAATAGAATTGTAACCTGAATCGATGTAGTCGAACCATTGTTGATAGATTTTCCGATGCTCGTTTGGACAAGAGGCAATTGAGGTAGAGACAATCTCCATTGCTATCTGTAAACAAAAATAATCTACAATATACAATTTAGCGATTGAGGTTTTTCTTTTGGGGTGTTGGATCAACATTTGGGGGTTTTGAATTTTGAGAGAATGTTTGTGAAATTTGAAAACCCATGTTTTGCGCCTTGCATGTCGGTTTATGCAACATTTTTATACATTTTCATTAATTAAATCATGTAATCTGGATGTGGATAATGAGCGGCTAATTGCTATTTTAGCCTTTAGTTGCTATTTTTGAAGTAATGATTATTAGGATCAACGTTTTTTTATGAAGAAATACATCAAGAAATAGTTTAAAAGAGCATTTTATCTTTACAACTGGACTAATATTATAAAAGCCCTGAATTTTTAACCTGTAATTGAGAAAAGCCCTAATATTTTTTTTATTATTGCTATGGCCACAACTTTCTGGCAGAATTATCACTCTAGCCCATTTAAAGAGTTTCATGGTTAACTTGGTTAATTTTTTTGCAAAATCAGTCGCAAAAGTTCAAATTTGATCCCTGAGGTTTGCAAAAAATTACACCACATGATGTTTTAATTTTATTTTTCGTTTTTTGTATACTTTAGTTATTTTCGGTTTTTTATAAATATATATACATTTTTTATTTTCGTTTTTGTATATACTTTATTTATTTTCATTTTTTAACTTTATTTTTCAATCAATTTGATTTTTTTTTTTTTACCTTTTTACCTTTTTTTTCTATTTTATAGTGTATATATAGAGTATATTAGAGTTTTTTTTAGTTTTTTTTTCATATTTCTTTTCGTACTATATTTTAATTTTTTCATCTTTTTTTTTTATTTTTTTTCTTATTTGTTTTCCAATTATTTGTTTTTATTTTTTTGTATTTTTAACTTTTTATTGACCATTTTCAAAAAATATAAAATGTATTAATATATTAGATTATATTACAATTTATATAATTTATAGTTTTTGTAATTTTTTTTATTTTTATTCAAGTAAATAAATTTGTTATGTTTATATTTGTAATTTCGGTCCAACTTATTTTTTTTTACTTTTTTTTCTTTAGTGCTATTATATTTATGTTACGAAAAAACGAAAATTAAAAAAAAAAATTAGCTTGTTTATTGACATTAGTGTTTCAATGTGTTATATAACTTGGAAATTAAATCATATTTTTATATATGATATCAATAGTTTAAAGAAAAAACATCATAAATGGTCCCTGTGGTTTCCCAAAATCTGAAGTTTAGTCCTTGTGGTTTAAAAACGTCATAGATGGTCCCTGTGCTTTCAAAACTTTTGACGATTGGTCATTTTTGCTAACTCCGTTAAGTTTGTCCGTTAACTAAAGGGCATTTTCTTCTTTTCACGATCACAGGGACCATTTATGATGTTTTCACTTATTTAAAAAAATGAAAAAATGAAATAAGATGCAAAGGGGGTCCCACCCTCTCCATCTCTCTCTCTCTCAACCCCTCTCTTCCTCTTGTTCTTATATCACCAGCCACAATCATCGTGTTTCTCACTATTTGCTGTTGATCGGAGCTAGCCAAACACCGTGTGCTGCTGTTACTGCTTGTGTGGCTCCATCTAACCAGCTCCCTTCGACCACCTGTCACCGTTCACCGCCACTCCCTTTGAGTTCACGTTGGCATAAAACAAATGATCAAGGCAGTGGAACTACAATTGCACGCCGCCACCACCCGCTGCCACATTGAGGACTCCGATTCACCAAAACTAATAGACCCAACAATCTATCTTCTCATCCACCTCCTAATTTGACCACCGCCTGTATGGTTGTATCTATCTCACCAAAGTTTTTAAATCAAGAACCAGGACATACATCTTTTCTCTGTGAAGAATTAAGACCATCATCTCTATTGAAATCATTCTCTCTTCTCCTATACCGTTTCATTGTCCATCATCAGAACACCACCATAATCCTTTTCAATATGCAATTGGAGAACATAAGGAAGAAGGGGCTGTGATTTGAATCTGTACAGATGAGAAGAAAGGCACACAGGAAAAAAGGGCATCTCAGTCTTGATCTTCGAAGGTTAAGGGTGGGTCTAGTTTTCTTGAGGTGTACTTGGTGCTCGATTCACACGAGTTTAAAAATGACAGAGGCATCTTTCTTTCTCTCTTGTTCTTCATATACTGCAAAAGTTATTATGTTTATCAATTTTTAGTTCACTGAATATGCACACAAAGTGTTTGTTAAAATGCCAAGGAAAGTTTTTAGTTGTTACGATCCATATTTGCCTTAAACCCTTTTTTGTTATTATGTGAAAGTGCTTGGCTAGCTCCGATCAACAGCAAAGAGTAAGAAACATGATGGTGGTGGTTGGTGATATCAGAACGAGAGGAAGAGAGGGCTTGAGAGAGAAAGAGAGGGGGGGGGGTGGGACCCCCTTTGCATCTTATTTCATTTTTTCATTTTTTTTAAATAAGTGAAAACCTCATAAATGGTCCCTGTGATCGTGAAAAGACGAAAATGCCCTTTAGTTAACGGACAAACTTAACGGAGTTAGCAAAAAGGACCAATCGTCAAAAGTTTTGAAAGCACAGGGACCATCTATGACGTTTTTAAACCACGGGGACTACACTTCAGATTTTGGGAAACCACAGGGACCATTTATGATGTTTTTTATAGTTTAAATTCAAGATAATATTTTTCAATTTGATAATAAACTAAAAGAAAATAATAATAATAATAATAATTGGTCTCTATAAAAAACTTGTTATAGTAATTTATATTAAATTCGAGTTCGTTTACTTGAATCAAAATAAATAAAAACATTAGAAAAACCATAAATAACTAAGATAGAAAAAAATAGAAAACAAAAGGTATAAAAGGTAAAAAAATCAAATTGTTGAAAAATAAAGTTAAAAAATGAAAATAAATAAAATATATAAAAAAAGAAAATAAAAAATGTATATATATTTATAAAAAACCGAAAATAAATAAAGTATACAAAAAATGAAAAATAAAGTTAAAAAACGATGTGGTGTAATTTTTGCAAACCTCATGGAGTAAATTTGAACTTTTTAGGATTGATTTTGCAAAAAATTTAACCAAGTTAACCATGAAACTCGTTAAGTGGGCTAGAGTAATAATTCTGCGAGAAAGTTGTGGCCATAGCAATAAAAATAAATATATTATGGCTTTTTCCAATTACGATTTAAAAATTTAGGACTTTTATAATATTAGTCCCAACTTTTATACCTCAAAACATTGATTTATTGAACAATGATTAATCTTAATATAAAATATCAGCAAAGTACGAAACAATTTCTTAATTATCAATATAAAATAGAAGCGACTTTAAATATCCTAGTAAAATCATAATCATCGGATGAAATTTTCTAACCATATAGGCGAATACTATAATATCAATTCAAAAATGTGTTTCAAGTTTCTACTTTATTTTTTCTTTCCTTGTAACCTATATTGCGCGTGGAAACAACCCCTTATTCCAAAAGATTTTGGAAAAAAAAAGATTATGTATTTAGTAAAAAACCGACTGTGATTTATAAAGAAAGCTTTCTAATTTAGTTATTTGTTGAATCGTTTTTTTATATGATAAATGTTACATTCTTTAGCTGCAGTTACAATGTCTTTTTTTTTTTTTTCAAATACTTTTATATAACTTTAACTAGTTTTAAATAATTTTTCTCATGAGAACTAAAAAATATGCAATATTTTATTTTTGATAATTTAATAAGACTTAATCTTTCTGATTAATAAACAATATTTGAAATTAGTAACTTTTATTTCGATTTATATGAAACCGCTTTTGCTATGATTATTGCTTTTAGGCATTTAAAAAACATAACTATATTTTTAATAAATCATATTTTTGATATGAAATAAAATCTTCAAATATAATTAATCACAAAATTAAAAGGAAAGTTTTCAACTATTCCAAAATTGTTGTATACTAAAAAAAATTATGGTCAACGCCAATAAGCAATAAGCAAAAAAATTAATAATCATAAATATGATAATCGAAAGTTCACCATTACTTACACATTCCTTTTATCTTGTAAATAATATAACGTATAATTTTATGAGATCTCTAATTTTAATATTTAATTTCTTAACATATATAAACTTAACACCACCCTCTCCCCTCCCTATAAATACTCAATTAAAAAAGAAATTCTGCATACAAAGAGATAGATAGAAACACGATTTCATTGAAAATGGTTAAAAACATGACTTCATTGGGGTTGGCATTGGCATTGATTTCAGTATTGACAATTTTGTCATCGACGAAAAGCGTGGATGCACAAACGTATTGTCCAGATGTAATCAAAAAGTTCCTGTCTTGCGAGTCGTACATGTTTGGAATGACGCCCACCCCTAACAAAGAATGTTGTGCTAATGCACAAGCTTTGGATGGAGCAGAGAGTGCCTCGAAAGATGTTCTGAGAACTACTTGTCGGTGCCTTAAGAGAATCGTCCAATCATTCCGGCCACCAGTTGACCTTTCTAAAGTCGCCGGAATCACCTCCATTTGCCATCTCAAAGTCAATCTCCCTGTCGATCCGTCACTCAACTGTGACACGTTATGAAGTACTTGGATTGAGTTTTGAAGAAATAGGGACTAGTGACACGTTATGTAGTGATTTTTTTTTCTTTATTATGGTATGCATGGTCTGTTTTCTTCGTTTTTTATCCTAAGCCGAAATTGAATTAGAAATATTGGTTTCGTTTAGCTTTTTGAGTTCGGTTTATAGGTTCGAATTTTTATTTTATTATTATTATTTTTTTTTGAATAAAAACAGCATTGCAATGCTTTATCTTGTCGAAGTTAAAATCTGGGAATGCATGGGGACGATATTGGTTGAATGTGGATAAAGGGGAAAATATTGTATAAATTATATCAGAAAGCACAACTAATCATAATGCAATGCAAATAAAAGAAAAAAAAAACCGTTTTGTTTGGTGTTATTTAGTTATTTAGTTTTGGTTCAACGGAATCGGTATTCAATTATTTCAATAAAATAAAAGCAAGGTATATTCTTGAAATCTATATCTAACAACACAAGTGGCCAGAATGCAATGGAAACACCAAACGATTGAAATTAATTAATCAGGCAAAGAATTTATGCATGTTAAGAATAGGATTGGTCCATTGATTTGTTTATGTTTGTTAAGAATAGGCTATTGATTTTAGGGCATTGAACGAGAAAATTAATATATATATATATATATATATATATATATATATATATATATATATATATATATATATATATATATATATATATATATATATACTATCTTATAAAACAAATCTCATATTTCTAAAAATAGATTGAATATAATAATATTAATTTTTTAAGACGTCCAAACCATTAATAACCATAAATAAAATAATATTAAATTTTAAACTTAACCCATATAACAGCTCTTATCATACGTATCTGACTTTTTCTCTCTGACTTTTTCCATTTGAATTCTCACATAATCGACGACTTCGTTGATAGAACACCTAGAAAACATCGTAAAATAGCCGCATATATATTATGTCAACCTGTAAATCATCTGCTAATTGGAAGAAAACCTAAAAACACAATCACCGACATCACCAAATGGCCTGCCCACACCACCGCCACTCCGTCGGACCACCATCTCACCACAATCTCTCCACCAATGCACAACTTAAAACCCTATACCCAACGAGCTCATCGCTGCACACTTACTGGAAGAGGCCGAACTCCATCTGGGGTTGATTTTAGGTTTGGAATGTCCCTCTCTGATCAGTTTTGGGCAAGGAACAGGTAATCTATGTTTATTGTCGCATTCTTTCTCACACAAGAAATCCATAACGGATCAACGATAACCACTGTGTTTTTGTTTGTGTATACAAGCCTGAGTCTCGGCCTTCTCCTCGTATCAATCTATATCTAGGCAAAAGGAATCGAATCTTGGCTATCACTCCTCCGTCGATCTCAAAACACTTCAGTATGTGGTAGCCTTTGACGGATCAGCAACTTGGTTTTTTATCTTACCAGGTAAACAAAACTTAGAAATTAGGATTGTTTCATAAATAACCTGGATTTGACCACCATTTTTAATTTTTCTTAGGTTTTTAGAGTTCTGGCACTTTTGATTTCTTTTTGTTTCATATTTATGCTTATTACTGCTCAAACTTATTAGAATTGTAGCCAAGATATTCTATTGATTCTTAGGATTTCAAAAATGGAGTTGCAAGCAAGAAGGTTGTGGAGAAGAAAACCTTGTTATATCTACTTTCGAGATCACCCACTACCCCACTGCAATTAACAACTTCTTACCTGGTAAGATGTTCAATTTTTGCACTTCTATTAAAAAATTTAATACTTATTTGGAATTTCTTTGCAGAGTTTTAGGGTTCAAAGATTGATTATGAAGTAGGAAACCATCGCCATCAGTCTTCTTCGATCTTTAGTACGCACCCTAAGAACTCCACATCTTGAGGCAGTAATATACAAGTTATTTTCCCATGGTTTGTCATTCGCTTTTCCTCTACGATTTTTTCATATGGGTCGTCTTTAACTTGCAGGTATTTTGTTTCTCCACGCCTGCAAACAATCTTTTCTTTTGTTTTTTTATTGCAGATGTGGTTCTTTCTTCATCATAGCATGTGTTACATGTAAGTATGATTCTGTAGTTTCAGAATTTTGAAATATGAATCCCATCTCTCTCTAAATCTACTATGTGCGTCTGTGTGTTAACTATGTGTGTGTGTGTCGATTTCAGATATCCAGATACCATCTTCATCGTTTTTTTTAATCTGTTTAGTTTAATTTTTATCTGAATTTGCAGGTACAAGTGGGACGACATTGTCATGGACCTCATGGTTATTTTGTTGAAGAAAATAAATATATGTAAGTTGCAGAAGGAGGAGCAACAAAACTTGTCAGTGAATGGTAACGTGCAGCCAGATCTATTGAGGTTTGTTTGGAATCAATAATTTGTGTTTTGTTGAGTTGCAATTTAAATTCATTGTAAACTGGGTTGTGTCATATATTTACTCCTTGAGCCTTCTGTTATAAAGGTTTGTGGCTGCATTTGATTATAAGAGCTTTCTTATTGAGTCTTTTTATTTCTTTTCAGGTGGGTTTGGTATAAATTTGGGGGAGGGTATAATGTGACTTTGGTGTCATCTATTCTTTGGTATAGTCTCACATAGGACTTGCCAGTAGTCCACCCTAAATACATCTCTCAACTTTTTAATATCTAAAAACACTTTTGACAGTCAATATAATATAGTAAATCTATCATATGTGTGTGTGTGTGCTCAATGTTGAGGGATTTGCAACATATTCTATGGTGAAGATGGTCCAAAATGTTCACTTTGGTACACTAGAGATGCACAAACACCATTTTTAAACTGGTCATAGTTTTTTTTTAATAAAAAATCGGTTTGGGTTTTTAGTTTTTTTTTTAATGTTTGTTCAATAATCATTTTTTTCGGTTTAAAAACGGCCTGTTCGGTGAACCGGTTTTGAGTTTCTCAAAACCGGTTCTCAACATAACTGGTTTGGTTTTTTTCCGCCAGGTTAAAAAAATCAGTTCGCTTTGTGCACCTCTACTTTACATGAATACTTTCTTGCTAACAGCGTTGGTTGGTGTGATAAAATTAGAAGCAATTTGTCATAAATCAGAAGTTTAAAATTAACTTGTTTTTATTTCTAATTTGGCGATTTCTTATCCCACATTCGGTTTAATGGTTAAAAAGAAAAAGAAAAATACACCCTCTATTTAGTTGCCTTTGCAGGTGTACCTCAGGATGAAATATGTTTAGTTGTTTGCTTGAGATTATCCAATGCCAACAATTTTGGTAAGTTATTTGCATTTTCATAATTTTTTTCATCCAATCTTGCAAATTTCCACTTTTGAAAGAAGGGTAAAATGGTCAGTTTAGTTTTATTTGGTTTTTATCAGAAATTTCAAAATAAATCTTTTCAGGAACAAGTATCAGACCTTGTAGTGTAAGATGAAAAGGGGCAAGCTGATCTTATTCAATTGCCAAAAATTAGTGTTCATAATCTACCACATGTAGATGCACAAATTAATTCAGAAGAACCTCATGTGATGCAATAGCCGAGAACCAATATGTTTCTCGAAAGAGACCGAGAATCAATATGTTATATGTACATCTAGCCAATGAGCTTTTCCTTGAAACCATTTGTTAAAATAATGTATTCAAGTACATTGTGAAAATGATAAATTCAAAAAATTAAGCCATATGTTTTGTTTTGGTAGGTGTACCACTAAATGACAAAATAAACAAGACAAGTTATGTTTGATGTATGTGTAGTAAGTACATGATAAATTTCTTATATTATTGTATTTTAATTTATTGTTGGCCTAAACCTATCGCCGGAATAAACAATTCGTCGCCGCCGCTGCTTTGCACGGGTACACCACAAATATATATATATATATATATATATATATATATATATATATATATATATATATATATATAAAGACAAAATTGCAAAAATGGTCCCTATGGTATATATTTTTTTGGGGTTTTAGTCCAAACCACAACTTTTTTGGATTGGTGGTCCTTTTGAGCTAGTTTACATGTGGTTTTGGTCCCTGTCCAAATTAAAAAAACTATTATACCCTTAATGAATTTAATTTTCATTTTTCTTTCACTTTTTAAAATTATTATTATTATTATTAAATATAAAACCGGGCTCACCTCTCACTCTCTCTCTCTCTCTTTCTCTCTCTCTTCTTCTTCCTGATGACCCATCACCCAAAACACCCACTCTCATTGTAGAACCAGTGAAAAAGAAGGAAAGGACCGGTGATTCTTCGCCGGTAGTAGCAGTCCCAGCACCCGCTGTTAAACACGCCCGAAATTGCTGTTGTACTGTTCTGATACCCCTTCACAGCCCTCTCAACGACTGTCATCCTGTTCGTCTCCTTCCCCTGTCAAAGAACTAGAATCACCGGTGATGTTTTCCCGGTTCCCCACTGCCGCCACCTCCATATTCCCTTCCCTTCCTCCTTCTGCCGAGAAACACCACCACAAGCACCCTCTCCGACTGTTGCTACCCTTCTCAACCCCCACAACCCCGATTAAAGGCTTGAACCGCCGGAAAAATCGACTCCTTCTTCGTGCTTCATAACGAATCAGGAAAAGAAGAAAGAAAGAAGATGTTGCTTGCGATCCCTTTTGTCTCCGATCAGATGGGAATCGAAGACCCATTCCCTTTCGTTTGACTGACTGACCAAACACAACCACAATAAGTCTCGATTTTCACCCTTATTGCTTGATTGAACTCCTCAGGACCACCGACAGTCGCTATTGGTTTGATTCCTGATCAATCCTATTTTCCTTCCTGTGTTGCAAATGATTGGACCAGAAGACGAAGTAGGTCGTCGGAGCAGCCCTGTAGTGCCGAACCCCTCTCGTTTTGATTGTTTTGAAGACGAAGAGGAAGAGTTGCTCCTTATTTTCTTGGTTTTTTCTTAAATAACATACACTCCACATTTTCAGATTTATTCTTGAGGAAGAAGACGATCAGAAAGAAGAGAGAGAGAGAGAGAGAGGGGTGGGGCCCAATGTTTATTAATAATAAAACATTAAATTAAATAGAAAAAATATAAAAATATATACAAGAAGGGCATTTTAGTCTTTTTAGTTTTTTGAGGGACCAAAACCACAGTCAAACTAGGCCAAAAGGACTACCAATCCAAAAAAGTCGTGGTTTGGACTAAAACCCCAAAAAAATGCATACCACAGGGACCATTTTTGCAATTTTGTCTATAATGAATTAAAAGCCTGAAACTAACATACAAATAAATGGTTAAACAAAGAAGAAACAACAAACAATTTGTAGTACATGCCTAATTGCCAATTAAGAAACATGGAAATAAGGATTCAATGTCGATGCCTAATTGAATGATGCCTAAGGCTATGTTTGGCGGACTAGCTGAAAAGCTAGCTGTTAGCTGAAAAGCTAGCTGATAGCTGAAAAGCTAGCTGTTAAATAAAAAGCTAGCTGATAGCTGAAAAGCTAGCTGTTAAATAAAAAGCTAGCTGATAGCTGAAAAGCTAGCTGATAAAAAATGACGTTTGGTAAAACTAGCTGAAAAGCTAGCTGAAATATATAAAATTACATAAAAGGACATGTAAGAGTATGTGTTTCTATAATTAATTAAGGGGTGTATTTGAATTTTTTTTAAAAATCTCCTAAAAAGCTAGTCTAAGTAGATTTTCAAAAAGCTAGCTTATAAGCTACTTTTTGGCTTACCAAACACGACAACATAAAAAAGCTCCAAAAATAAGCTAGCTTATCAGCTAACTGTGGCGCGCCAAACACAACCTAATTGTCGATGTTATCTTAATCAGGCATGAGAAAAAGAACCGCCAATTTTTCTCACCGTTAATTGGTTCGGTCGGACTAAATTACTAATGGACTCAATTGATGAACTATTGGACTAAATAAATAGTAGGCATCCTTAATTGACTAATAATGGACTAAATTACTAATGGACTCAATTGATGGACTTTTGTTTCTACTTTTCTTCCTACCTATTTAAGATGATGACAAGTGTACAAATTCAAAATCTTAATCAAATTTAAATTAAATTTAATGACACTTGTCACCATCTAAAATAGGTAGGAGGATATTAGGAACAAAAAGTAGGAGGCTATTTAATTTCTCATATAAATTGAGAAATTAAATATCATCCTACCTTTTGTTCCAAATTGAGAAATTAAATATCATCCTACCTTTTGTTCCAAATTGAGAAATTAAATATCATCCTACCTTTTGTTCCAAATTTTCTTCCTACCTATTTAAGATGATGACAAGTGTACAAATTCAAAATCTCAATCAAATTTAAATTAAATTTAATGACACTGTCACCATCTAAAATAGGTAGGAGGATATTAGGAACAAAAAGTAGGAGGCTATTTAATTTCTCATATAAATTATATTGTTATTTTTTTTTTAAAATGACCATAGTATCCGAATCAACGTATTCCGGAGTTATGTCCAGAATTTTCTGAAAAGACATTATGGAGTAACGTCTAAAATTTTAATTCAGATTTTTTTTAATTTAAGGAAAAATCATATGAATTTCATTCTTAAATAAGTCAACGACCCTTTGTTTCAAACCATAATCAAAGGGCATCACCACAATTACAAACTTGTCTAGGAAAGGGCGGCACACCCGATTACAAACTTGTCTAGGAAATGGCGGCACGCCCGATTCATCAGATCCATGAATACCGCCGGTGCGTTGGTTAGACCAAAGGGCATCACCACAAACTCGTAGTGTCCATAACGAGTTCGGAATGCTGTCTTGGGGACATCATTCTCATGAACTCGCAACTGATGGTACCCTGATCTTAGGTCTATTTTTGAAAAGTAACTGGCTCCCTGAAGTTGATCGAAGAGGTCGTCGATTATGGGTAAGGGATAACAGTTCTTGATGGTAAGCTTGTTCAGTTCTCGATAATCAATGCACATCCGAAAGGATCCATCTTTCTTTTTCACGAATAAGATCGGGGCTCCCCAGGGTGAGGAACTTGGTCTGATGAATCCCTTGCTGAGCAGCTCATTGAGCTGGCTGGATAGCTCTTGCATTTCTGCCGGCGCTAGACGATATGGGGATTTAGCTACGAGAGTAGCTCCGGGAATTAAGTCGATACGGAACTCGACTTGGCGCTCGGGAGGGATTCCTAGAAGATCTTCGGGGAAGACATCAGGAAAGTTGCAGACTTCGGGGATGCTCTCGAGGTCCTTAACTTCCTGCTTTTCGTTAACGACATGGGCTAGGAATGCATGGCATTCCTTTCACAGATATTTCTGGGCTTGAATGCAGGAAATGATATGAAGGTTTGAGCTGAGTTTATCACCGTAAACTATGAGAGCTTCGGCCGAGGGTAGATTGAGACAAATGGATTTTTCGTAACAAAGGATATCGGCACGATTGGGGCTCAACCAATCTATACCAATGATAACATAAAAGCTTTTTATAGAAACTGACATAAGATCGATGGGGGAAGGAATGATCGTTTAGGGTAAGGGTACAGCCTATGAATATGTCGTTAGTGCTCTCTTTCTTTCCGTTAGCCATCTCGACGGTAAATGTTTAGGTTAAAGGTTAGGATTTACATTTGAGTAGGCGTTTGAATGCATGACTAACAAAACTCCTCTCCACACCAAAATCGAAAAGAATGCATGCATAAGAGTTGTCAAGGAGGAACGTACTCGTAACAGCTGTAGGATCAGCAACTGCCTCCTCCTGGCCCATCGCCAACACCCTCCCTATGTTGCCAGCTGTTGTTGCCTTGGAGCAATTTCTCTTGAAGTGCCCAACCTCCCCACATCCATAACAGGCTTGACCGACGCCCGCTCCAGGAGCCTGGTTGGTTGGTTGAACTGGTGCCTTGCAGAATCGAGCTGTGTGTCCCTTCTTACCACAGCTGTTGCACAATAACTCCCGACACTGCCCATGATGATGGAAGTTGCACTTGTTGCACAGGGGCAGGTTTTCATCATAGCGGCTGGGGGTTGTTGGAGTAGTGGGAACTGCAGCAGGAGTAGTAGCAGCGTGGACTGCCACTATTTGTTGTCTCTTGGAGGGCTCTTGTGAAGACTGGCCCTTACGCTTGTTCCAGAATTTTTTCTTCTTCCCATCACTCTCCTTTGGTGGTTCGGGAACAGTCATGGCTGCATCAAGATCAACCCCGTGATCTATTAGGGTCTGCGCCAGACACTTGGCGCTGTTGAAAGTGGTAGGCTTAGCGGCTAAGACATTTCCTTGAGTTGGGGGCGTCAATCCCCAAATGTATCTTTCTATTTTCTTGCTCTCCGGGGTGACCATTCCCGGACAGAGAAGAGCCAGATCGCAGAATCTAGCGGTGTAAGCAGCAATGTTGGAACCCTTCATCTTCAGGTTTCAGAGCTCATGCTCCAACTTCTGCATTTCGCCCCTTGGGCAGTACTCAGCAAGCATGAGTTCCTTTAAGCTTTCCCAACCCATGGCATTCGCTACCGGTACGATTAGGGATTTGACTCGACCATTCCACCAGGTCAGTGCTCTGTCGGTGAAGGTGCAGGCGGCGAACTTCACCTTGTTGGCCTCAGAACAAGCACAAATCTCGAAGATGGATTCGATCTTCTCGAACCATCGGGTTAAGGCTATGTTTGGCGCGCTAGCTGAAAGTTAGTTGGTAGTTGAAAAGCTAGCTGATAACTGAAAAACTAGCTGATAGTTAAAAAGCTAGCTGCTAGCTGATAAGCTAGCCTGATAAGTTAGCCGATAAAAAAAGTGTTTGGTAAAAACTAGCTGATAAGCTAGCTGAAAGATATAAAATTACATAAAATGGTAGTTTCCAAAATAAGTTTTCTATAATTAATTAAGGGTATATTTGGGAAGTTTGTAAAAAAGCTCCTGAAAAGCTACTCCAAGTAGCTTTTTAAAAGCTAGCTTAAAAGCTAGCTTATAAGCTAGCTTTTTGGCTTACCAAACACGACAACTCAAAAAAGCTCGAAAAATAAGCTAGCTGTGGCGCGCCAAACACAGCCTAAGGCAATGACTCCTCCATTGCCGTCGAAGGGTTTGGGTTTCACGTTCACGAAGTCCTTATAGGAATACTCCTTTTGATGTCCCTGATCGCCAAGATTCTGGGGATGAGTACCACCTCCGAATCCCCTAGCTCCACCAGGGTTTATTTGCGCCATTACTGCAGTCACGGCGGCTGTAACTACTGCCTGGAACATGGCAGGATCGAACTGAGGAGGTGGTGGTGGCGGAGGGTCGTTGTTCTTCTTGCTGGGTCTATTTCTGGGAGGCATCTTGTCCTAAAAATAATCAGGAAGAAGAGGATGGTAAGTCCCCTAGATCTTAAATTAAGAGATATGAAACAAGATATATATATCATCCTGATAGATAAAGTGTTCTACTAAGCGATAAACAAAGAATGGTTACTAATGCAAGTAAACTATCGCTAGAAAAAAAATAAGTAGCAACACTTAGAATGAATCTCTATACTGTATTCGGCTCTAGCTAAAATACTCCTATAGTATTTTAAGTTGTATGCTCTGTTCTATCGATATCTTGATGTATATAGCTTGGTAAGTTTTAGGCTTGCTGCAACACCACGATCACTCCCAGACACATGTTGGTCATGTCTCAAATAAATATAGTTGATCAGACTATATTGATCCCAGACATGATTACATAACTACCCAGGTTTAACCGCAGTGTCCAACATCCAAATACTTTTGTTTTGTTCTACTTATGATACTGTTTCTGGTACTTATGGATACTTGTATACTCTTTATAAAATACTTATATTTTAAAAGTATACTTTTAGTTCAGAGCACTTCGGCCCCTTAGTGTTTATAGGTGTATACCATGTAAGGTTCGGTATACTTAGTTCACTATAAACAATAGCTCTGATACCAATCTGTCACACCCCCAAACCGGAACGGCGGAAACGTTCGGGGGTGGATGACATCATGTGTAGTATCACAACAATTGTATTATAGCAATCATAGTAAACACAACCATTACATTGAATACATATATGAAAAGGGTTTACATCTGTTTAATTCTTGTTTTTATACATCAAAAGTATAATCAAAATAGAAAGACGTGACTCTATACGCTCCGTCTTCTCAAAACTCCAGGAGGTACCTGTCTACTGATTTCCTGAGAATACAAACAGTTTTGAAAGAGTATCTGTAGCACCCGGTTCCTGGTATGTATTTCATTCTGGTATTTTTTTCGCAATTTGGACTGAGACTCGGCGAGTTGATGGCCCACCTCGTCGAGTAGTAGCGGTTTGGACCCGGGGGTTAAGTGGCGGACTCGTCAAGTCGGCGGCAAGACTCGACGAGTAGACTCTGGCTGGGCAAAACCCTAATCTGAGGGTTTGCACCTTATTTAAACAACCTTATACAGCCTCCATCGCCCCTTTATGCTCCTAGAACACTCCATACAGAACCCTAGTCGTGTTGTGAAGATCTAAAGGCCTTTTTGGTGATTCTTGGTAGCTTGTGGTGGCAAGAAGGAAGGGAAAAGCTTGAGGAACCAAGAGGTTGGCCAGATGAATCAACCTTGTGCATCATCTACAGTTCTTGGAAGGTATAAAGTCGACACCTTGCTCCTTCTTGCATTAGATCCCTTTTTAGGGAGATTTAGGGCTTTTATAAGCCATTCTTGGTGACCAACCATGATTGAAAGCATGGTTGGGGGTTGAGGCTTCAGATCCAGGCTCCTTAAGGAGTTAGAAGGCAGAAAGGGACTGCCTTTGCACCCAAGGAAAGCCCCATGCAACTCAAGAGCTTCTTTTAGGTTCTTTTTAGCTCATAGTCCCATGCATGCACGTAAAGTTCGTAACTTTACGTGCTAGATCGATCTTAGGATCCTAGATCTATCATTTGGACAAGTGTTGTACATCAGAGATCGAGAAATGAGACTTGGACAACCTCGACTCGGCGAGTCGTTCTTGGGACTCGGCGAGTCCGAGGCTTGACTCCCTTTCTGTTAAGGTTCAAAGAAACCCGGTTGAGTGTTAGAAGGGTTTTAGAGGGTCCAAGGGAGTGGCCCAACGTGTTGGACTTAACCATAGACCTGGAGTTCATAGGACTCGACGAGTGCATGAGCAGACTCGGCGAGTCCAAGGCAATCTCCCAACGTTCGAAGATGAACTCGACGAGTTGTTCATACAACTCGGCGAGTCAAGGGCAGACTTGTTCATAGGATGGGGATGAACTCGACGAGTTGTTCATACAACTCGGTGAGCCGGATGAAGGTTCATTCGAGGATGTTTTAGAAGGAGAACTCGTCGAGTCGTTGCTAAACTCGACGAGTAGAGGCTTGAGGAGGGACAAATGAAAGGAGTTAGAAGGCAAAAAGGGACTGCCTTTGCACCCAAGGAAAGCCCCATGCAACTCAAGAGCTTCTTTTAGGTTCTTTTTAGCTCATAGTCCCATGCATGCACGTAAAGTTCGTAACTTTACGTGCTAGATCGATCTTAGGATCCTAGATCTATCATTTGGACAAGTGTTGTACATCAGAGATCGAGAAATGAGACTTGGACAACCTCGACTCGGCGAGTCGTTCTTGGGACTCGACGAGTCCGAGGCTTGACTCCCTTTCTGTTAAGGTTCAAAGAAACCCGGTTGAGTGTTAGAAGGGTTTTAGAGGGTCCAAGGGAGTGGCCCAACGTGTTGGACTTAACCATAGACCTGGAGTTCATAGGACTCGACGAGTGCATGAGCAGACTCGGCGTGTCCAAGGCAATCTCCCAACGTTCGAAGATGAACTCGACGAGTTGTTTATACAACTCGGCGAGTCAAGGGCAGACTTGTTCATAGGATGGGGATGAACTCGACGAGTTGTTCATACAACTCGGCGAGCCGGATGAAGGTTCATTCGAGGATGTTTTAGAAGGAGAACTCGTCGAGTCGTTGCTAAACTCGACGAGTAGAGGCTTGAGGAAGGACAAATGAAAGGATAGGGACTCGACGAGTTGGCGGCCCAACTCGACGAGTCAGGTCAACTGGAGGTTGACTTTGTCTTTGAATTGGTCAGGGGTAAAAGAGTCATTTTACCCTAAGAGTAGTTATCAGTGTCTGATTAAGTGTTTTATGGATTTATAGCCGGAGGATCACCGGGGCAGCAGTCAGACACCTACCAATCAGCTTTTCAGCAGTCAGCCTTACAAGGTGAGTTACCTTCCAGTAGCGGCGGGTCTAAGGCACCAATGCCGGCCCACCAGTAGGAGTCGTATGTTAGATGACTGTCTTTGTGATATTCATCTAGGTTTGCTACTACCTGATATGTTATGTGCTAGTATGATATGATGTTATATGCTAGTAGCAGTAGGGGGAGACAGTCCCCCAGATTCCCGGTCGATAGGGCCAAAGGGGTAGTCATACCCAGTCATGCTAGATAGAATACGATTATGTGTTACATGTTATGTGGTAGTAGTAGAGGGGTGAAATAGTCCCCAGTATCCGATCGAGAGGACCGAAGGGGAGGCCAGCACCCAGATATGCTAGGCAGTATCCGGTCGAGAGGACCGAAGCGGAGGCCGGCACCTAGATATGCTAGGCAGTATCCAGTCGAGAGGACCGAAGGGGTAGGTCGGGCACCCATATATGCCTGATAGTATATGCATGTTATGTGATTATATGGTATGTGGTACGATGGGGGAACTCACTAAGCTTCGTGCTTATAGTTTTCAGTTTTGTTTCAGGTACCTCTTCAGCGAAGGGGAAGGAGCCGGCGCGGTAGCTGCACATCATACACACATTGGATTCCGCCTTATGAGATTTCTTGGGATTGTACTCTAACATTGTTACTACTTTTATGATATGATTTTCAGACATGAGATTATGGTTTTATGAAATGATATGACATGGTGATGTTTTATGATAAATGCTTTTCTAAATCGTTATATCAAAAATTGAAATTTTTAGACTCAGAATTTGGGATGTTACAGTATCAGCATAAAGCTGGTGAGTTCATAAGAGATGTTTTGTAATGAAAACCTATTGATGACTTTGTAAAAATGTTCGCATGTTTCCAAGAAAATCCAATATTTTCTTTAGTAAGAGTGAGATAATATCAGTTCTCTCTATAACCACTTAGTTCATGCTAGCCACGTATAAACCAATATCGAACAGATAGTTGACTATGTGAATCTGCCCTAAATCCACAACCAAACAAGGAACAGGAAATGAGGCGGAAACCACACATTCCACAGTCTATCGAAATGCTCCATACGTAACCCTGATGCCTAAACTAAGGAATTATAGAATTAACTATGAATGTTTGTTACTGTATTCGGTTGTAGTATAGAAAAACGTTAGTTTGTATGTCTAGTTACTATCAACCGTAGTATGTGTGTATTCTTGTACAAAAACCTTTGTATAGTATGTTCTGTATGAAAACCCTGGCTAATATCAGTATGTAAAAGTAGTTTCATTACTTTAAATAAAACCAATGAAGAATGAAATACTGTAAACATATGTTAGTTTATACTTATTGTGAGTCGTATAACCATGGTTGATATGACCTAGTGACCTTTACGACGTTCTTCAAGTGTCGGTTACATGACATTTGTCACCTCATGCATGCCTGCCTAACTGTAGCTAGCAGTTCAGGTGTGGGATTGTCAGTCCCGAATATATCTATTCACAAATCTCACGCTCTCCCTCCAGGAGGCTCTGGTTATACTATGATAGGATTTAATTCAGTACACCTAAGGGTACAGTTTTGAAGTAGAGTCTCACAATTTTGTATAATCTAGTTTACGTGTAATTCTGTAGTGTTCTCTTGTATTTGATCCCGTTGTATAAGGTATATGGTAATAATTATATTTAAATAATTATTAAATGATGTACTCTAGTAGTAATCTATATCATAAACTAAATCTTTCATAGTTTATTTGTTTACCCCTGTATGTAATCTAAATCGGTAAGAGCTATGTATTGAATTCCCCAAACTAAACCCATTTTAGTTTGCTTGAAATGTTATGTACTTGGTTTGTAAACTGTTCTGAAAACTATGAAATTGTGTTTCCAAAATAAAAGTGTCCCTTATGCTCAAGATAATACAAAAGGGATAAAATATCTAAATATTTTATAAAACGTGGAAATCGTTTGACTATATCAATTGTATAACTTTTAAACTTGTTAAAATCATTTATGTTTGGCTTGTATTCCCCCCCTGAAAACATTAAAAATCATAGAAAGCGTAGGGGTATGAACTCACTGTTAGTAGTGTGCAAACGTCGAATCAACGAATTGAAATGAAGACCCTCGAGTTGTAGCGTGTGGCACTTACCGAAATCCTAATAACAATTAAATACATTTATATATTTAAATTAGTGATTTCGCTAGATAAAGTGTAGAAAAACACTTGAGTTCGGTTAAAGAATGTTACCGGGACTTGATCGAATCGAGTAAAGTGGGTTTTCAGTCTAAATCACTGCTTAGGAAGTGTGTACGGCCGTGAACGGGGTTTACGGCCGTGAACAGGGTGTACGGCCGTGAACGCTGTACTGCCCTTGAAGGTGTACGACCTTTGAAGGTGTACGGTTGTAGACTGGTGTGCGGTCAATGAACTTGAAGGTGTACGGCCCTACACTCAAGAACAAAGATGCTGATTTCGACGAGAAACGTGCTCTAGATGCTCCGAAATGACCCCCAATGGTGATTCTTGATGTTTTCCGGAAGGATAAGGGTGTTTTTAGGGGTGTACGGTCGATAGTCTAGAGAGAGAAGGAGAGAGTGTCCGGCCAGAAGAGTGTAAATGAAGGGTAGGGTCTCATATTTATAGGGGTTGTCGTTGGTCGGTGGTGGGGTCCACCCGGCGCCGACCGTAAACGAGTGTACGGCCGTACACGGGTGTATGGCCGTGAACTCAAGTCCGGCCGTGAACTCGGTCTTGTTCGAAGAAATTCCCGAAATTTCGTGTGGTTTTGGTTCCGACTCGAATATAGAACTTAAAATATATAGTTAAATGATTCTCCAAACCGAAGGAAGGTGACGGAACCCAATAAAATAAAATTTTATTAACGGGAATTAATTAACGGAAACTAGAAAAAGGTTCGGGTTGTCACATTTGTCATTGACACAATACGTCGTCGATGCACAAACGTCCAGATGTAATAAAAATGTTAGTGTTTTAATTGTAAGAAAAAATAATAGTATGTCAAAATCGAATTTTTATAAAATGTACTTAAGAATTATCACTATATTTCTATTAACTCATATTTTAGATCTAACAATTTATTTTTGTACGAATGAAATAAAGTCTTCAAGTATAATTCCAATAAGCGAAAAATTAATAACCATAAATATGATATTCAAAAGCCAAAAATTAATAACCATAAATATGATATTCAAAAGTGAACCGTTACACGTTTTTTTAATCTTGTAACTATTATAACGTTCAATTAAAATCCTTACCATATAGAAACATCACCACCCCTCCCCCCTCTATAAATTCCTTAGAAAGTTAGAATCCATCAAAACATACAAAAAGAAGAACTCACATTTGAAGAAAAATGGTTAGAAACATTATTTCATTGGCGTTGGTAGTGATTGTAGTGTTGACACTTCTGATATCAAAACAATGTGTGAATGCACAAACAAACTGTCAAGATGTAAACACAAAGTTAATCAATTGCGAGCCGTTCATGCTTGGGTACTTGTCCAAGCCTGCCCCACAATGTTGTGCTAGTGCACATGATTTGGTTCTAGCAGCCTATGCCTCCAGAGATACTCTTAGAGCTACTTGTTGGTGCCTTAAGACAGCGTTCCAGTCGTTCCAGGTTGACTTTTCCTATGCAGAACAAATCACGAAGTTTTGCAATCTCAAAGCCAATGTTCCCCTCTATCCATCAGTCAACTGTGACACGCTTTAGAGTATTTGGATTGGATTTTGGGGAAATAGGGATTAGTGACTTGTGAAGCATGATTTTATACTTCTTTTTATTAGGGTGAGCAGGGTTTGGTTTCGCTAGGTTTTTCCTAAACTGAAATTGAAATGAAAAAAATCGATTTTGTTTTGTTTTTTCGATTTCAGTATTTTGGTTTTTATGTTCATCCGATTTCTTTTCATTAAAAATAATAAAATCTAATACTTTGTTATGTTGAAGTCAAGATCTCATAAGCATCGTGACGTATTTGTTGTTATTGTTGGTATTAATAATGTGATAATATATGTATTAAAAATCGATCATAATTGATTAAATGGAAATTTTCTAAAAAGTTATCAGTTATTAATTGACTGGGAAATCTATAAAAAAAATCTTTATATTTTTGCTCTATTGATAAAAAAAGCCATCCTATTTTTTTTATTATGCAATTTAACAATTGAAACCGATAAACACTTGCAAAATAACCATTATAACTGGTTAGTGCCGGTTTTAAGGGTTAAATTGTAATAAATAAATAAATAAATAAATAATCATGACTTTTTCGTTAATAAAAATAAAGTTTAAGGAAAAACAAATCATAATTTGGTAGCGGATAAAGAATATCAAGTATTTAAAAGATATGATGTATTTTAAAGGCCAAGTCATTCCGGTTCTCGATTCAAATTGAGATTTACTTCAAAAATTATACAATTTCTTACAAGTTATTAAAGAAGCAACTAAATTACTATCGTGTGCATGGTACTATCCAACAAGTTTCTTAGTTTTAAATCAAAATTTATTGAATGCCAAAAATCTCAATACGAGATCTCAAATAATACTAGGTGCTTTGATATTTTTGCGGTTATGAAACTAAAAATTTTAAAATATTTTCAGATACTTTGACGTTTACTTGTATTGACGCTTTAATCTCATCGTAAATGTTGGGCCTGGGAACCTTAATTTTAGTTTTTGTTGTGAATTCAAATGTTGGTCAAACCGGACCAAGATTTGTTGAAACTTTAATATCTATTTTCAATGAAGTTTTTCAAAAGTTATCCCACCGTTATGCAACCAAATATGGTTAATCAAATAATCTAATAGTTGATCATATGATGAGAGAAATGATGGGGGAATCATCTAGAACTATATCAAGTGATCAGGATGCAAATCACCAACTTTATAAAATTCTAATGAAAGATGTCACTAAACGAAAATGAACTTTGGCATCAAAGAACGAAATGACCAATTATATGGCATCAAACTTTTTAGCTTGTCATGGAACTACAAACCTTGCTACTTTGGCTTGGTGGAAAAAATGAATCATAATTTCCAATTTTAGTTGTCATGGTTGGTAATTTACTAAATGTACAAGCTTCTATTGTAGCTTTGGAATTTGTTTTTTTCTTATTGGCAGGGTAATATCGGATCATAGTTTATGACCCACCATTGAATCAGTAGAAGTATGTGTTTGTTTGAATGATTACTTGGACAACGACGTTAAAAGAATACAAAATTATGTTTCACTTAAAAAACAGTTTTAACTTCCATCATAAAGTACATCCATAAAGAAAATACATCCATTCAGAAAAGGTTGTACAAAGATATCAACTTCAATGACAGAAGTATATGAAGATGATATTGAGGAAGACATAATTCTAAAGTTTTTGGATTAGGATAAACTTTGATTTCATGAACACGACTAATTTTCGGACCAAAATAACAATAATTTTTAATTTCTACAAGTATTTATTTAATTGGCGTTAAATTTATATTTTAAAATTAAAAAAAAATTGGATAAATAAAGGATTATCCGAAAATGGATGGTTAATCACTCTTATATAAGTTTAACTAATTCTATATAACTTTTCTATTTGAGTGCCAAGCATTTAAAAATTATAACTACATTTTTATTAAATCTTATTTTAGATCAAACGTTTTTGTTTTTGTGTGAAGGAAACAAAATCTTCAAAGATAATCCCATTTTAAAAAAAGTAACTATTTCAAAATTGTTATTTACTTTAAAGATTACGGTCGACACCAATATGCAAAAAGTATTAATAATCATAAATATGATATTCAAAAGTTAACCGTTACAATTTTTGTACATCTTGTAAATATTATAGCTTTTATTTATTTTGATTCCTTACCATATATAAACTTAACCCCCCTATAAATTCCTTACAATCCATCAAAATTCAAAACATCCACAAAAAAACAAACTCCCACTTCTAAAGACAAATGGCTAAACACATGATTTGGTTCGCATTATCATTGATGATTTCAGTATCAACAGTTCTGTTATCAAAACAAGGCGTCAATGCACAAACAAACTGTCAAGATGTAATCACAAAGTTGATCACTTGTGAGTCGTTCATTTTTGGATACTCTGATGAGCCTAGCCCACAATGTTGTTCTAGTGCACAAGATTTGGTTCGAGCTGCAAATGCTTCAAGAGATGTTCTTAGGGTTACTTGTCGGTGCCTTAAGACTGCGGTCCAATCGTTCCCAGTTGACTTTTCTAATGCAGCCCGGATCACCTCCTTGTGCCACCTCAACCTCAGTATCCCAATCGATCCTTCTGTCAACTGCGATTCGTTATGAAGTATTTGAATTTGATTTTTTGGTTCACTGACTCTTGTGTTTTTTTTTTTTTTTGGTAGTGAATTGAATAATATATGTTTTGTTTACAACAAATAAGATGAAATACAATGTTTTGAAAAGTGAAATGAGTCGTAAATTTACATACAACCAACGGTATATGAAATGAAATTTACATTGACAAAAGCAAGTATATAAGCAAATACAAGAAGTATACAAAAAAGCCTCACAAACAAACAAAGAAATCTCGATCAAACAATGCAGAATCAAATCCCCAGATAGGGCAATTGGCAATAACGCCACATAGCCTGCCAAATGACATTATTTCATGGGATGGGATCTTGATAACCAATGATAGGATGCCAGCACATCAATCTCTATCAAACACACATGATATCGATACGAAACCCCCTTTGCCAATATGTATGATGTATGATGTATGATGTATGATGTGTAGAAAAGAGCATAGACATTCATGAGAAACTGATTGTTTTGTTGACCAACCAAAGTGTTAGTGACATTTCGATAGCAAAGATTGTGTGTAGTGATGATCTGTCCAGCATGAATCCAAACACTGTGATCCCAGCTCTGTTGTTCTCAAAATACGTTACTGAAAAAAAAAATCAATCTTCAAAAGTAAATACGCTACTATGTGTACAGAAATGAACTTATTCTGCTGTTATGGTAAAAATATATAATAAATTTACAAGTTTCACATTACATATTACTATCGCAGGTAAAAGAATGTAACTATGGTTAAAGAAATGTAATTAATTGCATTGGTGGTATTAAGGGAAGAAATTGTAATTACACTGCTATTATGTGAAAAATATTAATTACATTTTACAACTTTTTGCTATTGTCAGTAAAAAAAATGCAAGTATGTTGATATTATGGGTAAAGAAATGTAATTAAATAATACTATTATGGGTAAGAAATTGTAAGTATGTTACTATTGTGTGTACAGAATTGTAAGCATGTTGCTATTATGGGTAAAAAAATAGTGTTAATTTCACAAAGACCTTATATATTGGGGTTTTTTTGGGATTAAACCTTAAACTTTTTTTTTTCAAAAAACCCATACATATATATATTTCGATTTGACCCTTACATTTTTCCATTTTTTCGGATTAAACCTCATCTTTACTATTTTTCTAAAGAAAACCCTTACATTCTTGTGTAAAACCGGAAGATTACAGATAAACCTGCTAAAAGGGTCAAATCAGAAAAAATGAAAAAACAAGTAAGGGTTTTTTAGAAAAAATGAGATTGTTCAAGTGGCAAAAACAAGTTCCAAAATACAGAATAGAAATACAAGTCTGACCTAAGGCCTGTCTCTTTTGGTATGTGATTGTGTCCCTATAAACCGGAACCAATTTTGTATTGTCCAATTCATCTTCATCTCCTTCATCCAAGTCTGAATCTTCAGGGGCAAAATGGTAATTCGCCCTATCGGAACTGTTAGCCATGGGAGTCTCTTCGGTGAGACCCACATCATCAAACGAGTCAATGGTGGCACACGTGTGCCATTTGGCTGCTAAACTTGTCACAGATTGAGCTTTATGTGTGATCTTTGCAGCACTGCGTAGGCATATGAATAAACCACTCACAAGTGTCACAGAACACAGCTGAAAAACAATCAATTTTGTAAATTTCAGGTTAATTGATATAATAAATTCATAGAAAATCTGAAGAAAAAAAAAAGAGTTATAAAAATTATTATTTACCGCAAGTTCACCAGCAGTAGAAAGATTGACAAGTGACCCGGTCTCGAGAGTAACAAGCAACGAAGCAAATTGACTGACAGTCACCAAAATCAAAGTTGACAAAATGAAAGCGCGAAATCTATGACTTATGATTTTAAGAGTTCTTCTAATAGCAAGATGCTCCAACAAAATCGATCCCACATCCGCTTGTTTCTCAAACACTTTTGCAAAATCCTCCAACCGAAGGATTTGTAAAGAGCATGTGAGTTTGAAAAGAACGCATACAAGAAAGAAAAGGGATGTCCGGTATAACCAAGAACATAAAAGAAGAATGCAAGCGATTGTGTGGCTTAAGTAGATGTTGTAAATGTAGGGGATTTGGTTTCTACCCGAAATAAACCACCAGATTTTGTATGCACTATCTGCCAGGAAACATGGGATGATGAATGAACATAGGAGCTTTATTGATCTCTGCATGTATAAACATCAACATGTTAGTTTCATTGGAAAAATGTTTGTTTATTATGTCATCCTACTTTCATTTCTTTCTATTATTATTATTATTATTATTATTATTATAAAGGCATTGTACTTTCAATGATTTTATTATTTGAACTTTTCTATCCAATTATAGCAACGAAAATTATTTTGTATTTTAATGACATTACTATAATTTGGTGACTTCTTCAAAGTTCAAAGTACATCACCAAAAGGGGTGTCGACAACTACAATGAGAAGGCATTAGACAAAAGATTGAGAAAGTCCTGGTCCCACCTTTTTTATGACCATTTTTGTCCTATTCACATAAGTCATAAGTCATAGACACAAGCCAAATAATTGTTGTTTTTTGCTAAGAAAAAGTTAGGGGTGAGCGCGGTGCGGTTCGGTGTGGTTATTAGCCAAAACCTCACCACTAACCGCAAATGAGGTTAATCCATTTTCAAAACCGCTTGGTGCGGTTATTTTTGCGGTGCGGTTAGGCGGTTATTTTTGCGGTGCGGTTTTGTTTTTTCTGTGCTGCGGTTATTAACCGCATGGATTTGGTGTGGTTATTTTGTGTGGGTTTTAACCACAGTTTGGAGCTCAACGGCTTTAAGAGTTCAAACATATTACTTGTAATAATAAAAAAACCATAAGGTATAAGACAATTAACCTAAATCACAAACAACTAATATCTTAAAAACGTCAAATCAATAGTAATTAACAATAAATATCTTAAAATTGTCTAATTTCACCATTTTTCAAAGTTAAACATCACAAAAAAACCAACACTTTTGTCTTCTAGTATTTTATCAATCTTTCATCCATGAAACTTGTCTTATTTTTAATATTTAATATATTAATAATTAATAAAAAAATTGTATATAATATATGCGGTGCGGGGCGGTTTTTTTTGTGGTTTTTTGAAAACTAATAACCGCACCGCACCGCAAATTTGCGGTTTTTGAAAAACAGAAAACCTCACCATCGGTTTTTATTGCGGTTGCGGTTAATCGGTTGCGGTTTATGCGGTTTTTGCGGTTAATTTTAGGTGCGGTGCAGTTTTTGCTCACCCCTAGAAAAAGTTGTATTTATATATACATCACATGGATATCAACTGACTGCTGGGTTGTTATTATTATTTAATAATTATTGATACTAAAATTATCTATATTAACTCATTTATTCATGAATTGATCAATTGGGGATATGAATTATCGCGTCAGACATAGTTTTGATTAAAAAAAATAGATTTTCGTTTTAACATATTTCATATAAAACTTAAATTTTTTGGACAGGATGTGTGATGTGTCCAAGACAAATTGCACCAAAAAAATACTAGTATTTTTACCTACCCGTTGACTTTTTGTAACAAACAATCAAATCTATCCACAGCATAATCAATTTTTGTGTATGATATTTTCTAGAACTTCAAATCTATCTTGGAGTAAATTTTCACAAAATATTACCCCAACTTCCATGAAACGTTATATGATATGATACGACATGAAACAATTTAAAACAAGACAAAAAGGTTATAAGGTAATGAAATTTTATCTAATTGTGTTGAGCCCATAACTAAAGATCTCATCAACCTGCCAATTTCATTAATTTGATGATAGTGTTTTCTCCCTATGCCCAGAAATTAAAATACTTCCTAGGAATTTAAAATGTGAACAAAGCCTAAGTGAAATAGATAAGTTAATTGTAGATCAAATTCCATGTAATATCCTTTTTTTTTTGCGAAAAAGGATACCTAAATTCAAATCTCACAAATTACTACCTAAATTTGTTCCCAAACAAATTCAAGTTCGTCAAGCTATTAAAAAAAAATCCATTGAAATTGTGAACCAAAATTCAAATATCACAAATTACTACCTAATTTTATCATTGGAACGATTGTAATGAATAATAACAAGGCGTTATCGATTACTTCCAAAATAATCGAATTTAGCATAACGATTGTAATGATTAACTAAAACGATCTAGTTTAGAGTTTATAAAAGAGGGATTAGGGAACGCACATGAAGTTGCTCGGAGTATCCATCACGGACTTTAGCACTAACATCAGACAACTTATCAAGGAACAGGAATCGCCGGAGACCGTATTTCCGAGCAAACGACGACAAGTTAATGAACGAAAGAGTGGAGCAGATGGATAGCGACAGCTGGACGATCATATCGAACGGTCTTTGGTGGCTGTCGTCACATGTGGAGCATTGATACACGATATGTGAGAGCATCGGAAGACCCACGGTGAAGATGAAGAAGATCAACCATGAAAGAGCAGCTTTCCAAGGGTTAGATTGATCGATGAAAATCCATGAAAAACTTTTAGATTCAAGAGCATCAATGATCCGGTAGTTTGACTTTGACTTTGGCTTGTGACTGCTGATCGTCACTAGCGTCTCTTGCTCTTCCTCCATTGATGAATCTTGTGATTTGTCGACAGAAGGCGAGAGATATGGACGCCAATTATACACCTGTTTTGGCCAAGTTCCAGAAACCACCCTCAAAGTTTACTCGTCTTTCAGATATTTTATGTTTAAGTTGAGAAAATGGCACCTACACCCTCCGTTTTGGCTTAGGTGTATGGAATATGAATGTAAAATTCCTTAAATTTGTATATTTTTAGTGGTTTATCTTTATCCTAACAATAATTTTTCTAAGCCATTTGTCTTCCTTGCAAAGATTTTTAAATATGTATTTTGTTTTGCACTACATTCTTTTATTTTTGTAATGCTAAGTGTGCATCCATTTTTTTAAGTAGTTGCTAAAAGTTATTGTCCTAAGAGCATTCATAATGCAAGTAGTATAAGAGTTGAATATGATGATGACTAAGATTGAATAAGAGTTGAATGGAGTGTGGGTGATGACATGAAATAGAGTTGAATGGAGGAGTTGAATGATCATTGAATGATCCAATAGAAGAAATAAAATGTTGATTAGGATTGAAGAGGTGTTTAAAGGGTTGTGGCTGGTGTTGTATAGATGTTTAATGGATGATGTAACAATCCATTAAACTCTATAGAGTTCAATGGATTGTGGATGCCCTAAGAGTTATTGAAAAAAAAAGACGATACAACTATTTTTGCTTTTTTATTTCACAATCAAACATTGAGGTTGTTCGAATTAAGGTCGTTGTCTTCGTTGTTAAGTTCGAGAATGTAACGTGTGTCCGACATTTGTGTGTGATCGTTGGACTCAAATGTCTTTGGCCTTTTAGCGCCTCCTATTTCGGCCGACATCTGTGTCTACTTTGTGCAATGACATAGTATATACCAACCTTTGTTGTTTTTAAAGGACTTCCAGACACTTTCAATTTTCAATCTGATACTTCCTGAAAGTTATTTCTAAAACATCCATGTTATTGGCACTACTTTTTGTGTGCCACTAAGTTGAAGTAAATATTGTTGAACTAGTCAATCTTCTATTTCAAATCACGGAACTTTGAAGATACTTGATCAATAGTTTGGTATTCTCGACCCAATACGTTGTGGAATTGGGTCGTGTTGCATCTCAAAAAGCACCCACTTTTTGTGTGTTCTCAGCTTCACTATCCTAAGAAATGATGACCCAAGCATGAAACAATTCGCATTCCTCCTTTGGACTCCGGTATTATTTGTTGGTATTTTTAGAGCTCTTACCTCGTCCTTATGGTTCATGTTGTGTTTTGGGGACCGATTCAGATTGGAAATAATGCATAATGGGTGGAGTTTGTAAAGGTTGTTATTTAGGGATGAAATTGTTTGGGTGAATTGTGTAAGTTATTAAAACTAACTTTAGGTAAAGGGGTGAGATTTAAATCATAGTGGTAATATCAAATCTTGGATTTATTGAACTTGTCAGACGATTTCTTTTTTATGGTGGGGTGCTATAATTTGGTTCCATTTGTGAGAAATTAGTAGGGTTTAAGAGAGATTAAAGAGAGGAAAGTTGGGTTTTTTTTGTAAAATGGAAATGGTATAAAGGTGGTAATTATATAGTTTATTTTAACTTGAGAAAATGACACCTGCACCCTCTAGATTTTGGCTTAGGGTGTATGGAATATAAAAGTAAAAAATGGCATAAAAGCCGATAAAGTTATATACTTTTAGTCATTTTACCTTAGCATCAATTTTTAGTGTTAGAACTCTAAAGTTGAAGGGTTTTGAAAAAGCGTTTATTACCACTCACTCAACATATAACCTTATACCAACATGTATGTCAATGCGGCCCTTAACGCTCCAACACCCCGTTATCCAAATGTTTTCTTTACTGTTTCACCTTGAGTAGGTAAACCCATCAAGAAATGTCAAACTTTTGTTATATGGGTCACACATAATCTCTTAGGTATTGGAGTTTGCTCATTGGAAAAAAAAAGTTTAACAAGGAAATGGAGGCATTCAACAGTTCATAATCATCTTGAATTTGAAATCGAAGGTTATTTGAAGAGAGAAAGAGCATGGTAAGAAAAATGAGTTATATAGTAAGTGTATTTCATGGAATTTTGGTGTAACGAAGTTTAGATTTCTTCAATTTTGGAAGAGATGTAATAAGTTTTGCTAATTTTGTAGGTTTTAGTTATGTCTTATCTGATGACAAATTCAATGACATATTTTATGGGTTAAATGAACCAAATGATCAGATATATTAATTATACATAGAGTAACATGAAATATACATGGATCACTCGTTGGAAGAAGAAGTCTTTACCAGTCTTAGCAAATGTAAGGATACGTTTTAAAATATTTTATTGATTATGAAAATTAACGCAAAGCATCTTTAAATTTAAATGTGGGTCATGATATTACAACACAAGTACATAATCATATTTATTGCTAAAGTGAAAATGATATTCAAAAGTATGACAATGTTACGTATTGAGTTCATAATCTTACAACCAGATGGTCCGCTAAATTTTGTTGTGACCTCATAAAATCCACAGAAATCACAACATTCGTGATTAAATTCCTAGTCATGTTGCGTCTAACACCCAAGTGTCTAGACTTTTCATTATACACTTAGCTATAAGTATTAGCCAAAGTCGCAACGCTGTCACTATGAATAGATATGCGTGCAATCGACTTTTTCCAAATGGACCACTTATATTCACATATAAATATTACATATTCCCTTATGCGTTGGTATGACAGAGCTTTTTATGGCAAAATAAATGATTGACTTAGAAATCTTAACCTTTTTTTCTCATTTGAACTTTTATATATATATATATATATATATATATATATATATATATATATATATATATATATAGGGTCAGGTTCCGGTAAGAACTCTCTTTTCGGTGAGGACTCGTGAGGACACCTTAAAAAAAATGAAAAAAAATACAAATCATAAAATCGAGCATAGTACTATATCCGAAAGAAAAAAAATTGAATTTTTTTTTTGCATCATTAAAATTGAATCATGGATCATAAAAATGATCTATGCTTCAATTTTAACGATCCAGCTTTTTTTCTCTCCGAGGTAGTACTATGCTCGATTTTATGATTTGTATTTTTTTTAGATTTTTTTTCAATTTTTTTAAGGTGTCATCACGAATCTCCACTTTAAAAAGAGTCCTCACTCGATACTGTTTATATATATATATATATATATATATATATATATATATATATATATATATATATATATATATATAAACAATATCGACTGATGACTCTTTTTCAAGTGGAGATTCGTGATATATATCTTTATACCTTAATAAACATTTAGCATGTTTTGTTGAATTTTAAGAGGTACACCCCTTAAAGCAACATTTACAACAAAGTAATGCATTCCTGAAATCATAATCTTATCCAGTCAACTTACTTTTAAATCTTAAATCTCGAGGATGGATCTTGACCAGATCCTTAATCCATATTATGTACAACAACCTTCCCACTATGTAGCCTTTTCTTTCTTGTATTGACCTGGCCTTCGTTATCTTCCCAAATTTATATGTTATCAAAGACTTCAATGCCATAAATTGAATCGAGGAGTTTCCTTTCTCAATTTCACAAGTTGAAATCTACACAAAAAGCTTAATTGATTTCTATCCCAGCCGCTCCAGAGTTGCATTGTTTCTTCCGATAAACATCTATCACCCATTTTCTAATGCTTTGATTTCTATTAGTAAGTGTCACTGTTTTCTCTTTCTCTCTATTCGCGTTTTCTGAATGTGTGTTTTTCACAAGCAAACTATCGAAGACTTCTTATTTGTTTCAAGGTTTATTGGAAAAAGGATGGCCCTTGCTGCTATTGGCATGTATTTACTCACCACTTCTTCTTATAATTATTTTTTCAATGGTTTTGTGTTGCTTCGATTTGTTGGTAGGTTCAGTTTGTTGCTTCCATTTATTGCTACGATTTGATGAAGCTTCGCCATCAAAACTCACCATCACCACCACCATATTTGTATTTCTCTCCTCCATGCTCTCTCTATCTCTCACTCTCTCTCATTGCTTGATGTGTGCTTCTTTGATTCCATGTTGGTTTGATGGGTCATATTAACAAAAGGTTTATGGTTTACTGCAGGTTCAAGATGATGCCTTCTCTTCGCCACTAGAAATGCTTTCCCCTGAATCGATGGCTATTTCCTAAGGTACAAGTGAAATAATATCATTTTTATATTCAGCAACACCTCCCTCACGACCTACCTTGCTTTTCTTATTGGTTTCTTGAACTTCGCCCTTATTGATTGAGCCTTTCATTACGCGTACAAGAGACAAATGTTCTCTATTTTTTTAGCTTCTCGAGCTGTCGATATCATGAGCCCCACTTTTAGGTCAAAATAAGTTGAAAATGTTTGTCTGTATAACCATGATATTTGGTATTTTTTAAATTAGGATTTAAAGGCTACCTTTGATGTTGATCATATATTCATAGATTTTGGCCTACCATGTGCTCGATGAAATGTTTAAAATAAATAGTTCATGATTAAACTTGATGGGTTCTAATTTTTTTTAGATGGTGTCTGATGCAAGAAAAAAGAAGGAAAATGGCGCTCCAGAAGTACGATTGTAAGTAAAGTTTTTATTTTCTATTTTGGAGTGTATGAATGACCGGTCCTTAAAAAAAGCAGGAATTTGAATGGAATAAAGTGCTATGAATGTATATAACAAGAATGACAACTAAGGCACTATGTATCTTATATGATTAATTAGCCTTTACTTTCTGGTCTCGGTACTACAAAATCGCAGGTTTAGTTATTCACAAGATAGAAGTAAGCTAAATGGATGGGTAGCAAATTTTGGTTATTGATTCTATGAGTTAATTATTGTAAGGATATTAGCAAATTGTGTTTATTTTTCCCATTTATTTGCAAGTGTGGGACTCGATTTGGAACCTTTTTCATTGTAGCTTGGAGAATTTGATATGGCTATTTGTTAGTATGTTTGATTATTATAAAAGTAAATATACATTAGACAGAAGACAGTTAGCTATGTCAAGAGGAAGAATTTGTGAAGCTCTTATTGAGAAGAGCTTCACATTGAATCATATCTCTTTTTTTATCATTCCAGGGCATTCATTCATCAATTAAAGGGGTAGTATGGGAATTTTTGTTGGGGTGTTATAATCCCAACAGTACCTCTGAGGAACGAGGAGCCCTCAGGGCAAACAGGAGGTAGTCTCTTCACATAACAGGTAGAGTACATTAATTACATAGGCCATTTATCTCTAATCATTTCTATATTTTACTCTTCTGATAATCAAATAGTAGACTCACATTTTAGTAAAACTGCTATTTTTGTTTTTAGGGAACGATATGCTTCATGGAAAGAGGAATGTAAAAAGATGGCACCCATTGTTGGTAGTGGGAAGTTTGTGATGTCACTTATAATCAATGATGATGGAAAACCAAGAGAATACAATAGAATGGAATTGGCAGATTCTGATGCCGATTCCGACAAGAAAGTGACTCAGTGGAAACAGAGCTTTCATCAGATAGGTTTGGATGTAGCACGCACAGATCGTTCTCTTGTTTATTATGAGAATGAAGCTAATCAAGCCAAGTTATGGGATGTTCTTGCTATATATACTTGGGTAGATGATGATATTGGTTATGTTCAAGGTGACAAACACTTTACCCTTCTATCTCAACAACTGTAGGACATAAAGCTCATGTGATTTTTTATTTTAAACAGGAATGAATGATATATGTTCCCCAATGGTTATTCTTTTGGAAGAAGAAGCAGATGCATTTTGGTGCTTTGAGCATGCGATACGTAGAGTGGTGTGTATGCCTTTATTTTATATTTTCTTTATGTAGAATGATTAATCTCTGGTTTCCTTTATAAAGAGAGAAAATTTCAGGTCTAATGCAACTTCTATGGGAGTGCAATCACAACTTAGCATACTTTCACAAGTTATGAGAGTTGTTGACCCAAAGCTTCATCAACACCTTGGTAAGTACTACCAAGTTTCAACTTTTATCTGCTATTTATGGTAAAATCTTTTTTAAGTTTTAAATAAATCGACAACACTTTTTTATTTAATTTACTTAAATCAGAAGGGTTGAATGGTGGAGAATATTTTTTTGCAATTCGTATGCTAATGGTGCTTTTCAGAAGGGAATTTTCCTTTGTAGATGCGTTATATCTATGGGAGGTAAAAAAAAGACCTATATTAGTATTATTATTACTCATTTATTTTTTGTATGAAGTTGGAAAGATGAAAGATGATGTTTTTTTTAAAATGTGAAATCAGGTTATGTGGGCCATGGAGTATAATCCAAACATGTTTGTGCATTATGCTTCAAATGGTTCGAATGAAGTTGTTGTAACAACAAAATTAAGCAAGAAAATGTTGCAACAGTATGAGAGAAAAAACATGAAGAATGGACGCACATATCAAAAAGTCTTCTTGTTGTTTTCTTGGTTGCAGGTGTTCTAGAAACCAAAAATAAGAAACTCTTGAATGAGGCTAAGGGCCTAGATGATGTTGCCCAGGTTCGCTATAAATCATACAACTATTTGTTAGAATTTTGTGCCAAATAAAAAAATAAAAGTATATTATTGCCCATATTGGTTGAAATTTGGCCTAGAATTTAAGACCATTTATGATTTTTATGATTCCAGATCATGGGTGATACAACGGGAAGCTTGGATGCTAAAAAAGCTTTGTCAGAAGCATTGAAAATTCAAAAAAAAGTATCTAAACAAGGCAAGCATCACATCCTTACATACACATTATACACATATGCACTTTCGGTTTATATATTATGATTCTAATGTTGGACTAATTATGGTTTCAGGCTAGAATTCCTAAATGTTAAAGAGTTTCAAGGCAGCTAAGATAGGTCACGAATTTAATTTTTTTTATTTGTTGTGTGATTGTATTATATGGGATTTTATAAACGACATCCTGATTGTTCTTAAGGTCTACAAGAAACAATGATTTTGTTTTTTTCCGAATGGTTTTTATGTTAATGAAATAATCATTTTAACAAAAAAAAAGTAACCAACTAGGTATTTTCTGGAAACTGATGTTTTGTTCAATAAGTATATGAAACTATTTTTTTTCACACATTTATTAGTTGTACTTCGAAAGTAAAATGCTATAATAGTGTGTATGGAAAAACATTATAGCATTGTACCTTTCAAGTACAATGGTTTAGTAAGGAAAAATAGAAATATAAATAGAAAACATTTTAGCATTGTGCTGTTAAAGTATGGTTAACTACAAACAATGACATTGTACTTTGAAAGATATTATGAACCATTTGGTTTTGTTTCAATAATGCATTGAAAGGTATTTTTTAAAGTACATTTTTGAAAGATATTATGTACCATAAAAGAGATGAATGCATTAAATGATACATTGTTCGTTGAAAAAAAACCATGAATCGCTAAATTGAAACCAATGTTTAGTGATAATTTCCAATACATTGTATCTTATTTTTAATATAACATGTTTCCTAAAAAAAACTAATTTCTGAGTTGAAACTAATCATTGCTCACACAAAAGAAATTAATTGTCGAAACAAACTATTCGCACCCGTCGCTTGACGCGGGTAAACGGCTAGTATATATATATATATATATATATATATATATATATATATATATATATATATATATATATATATATATAACGGTGTGCTCTTAGTTATTTGGTGTGGTTAGACAATATAAAATCATACCGCACCGAAAATTTATCGATTTTGGAAAATTAAAATCGCATCATCGGTTTTGGTGTTGGATTAGGTGTCTAAGCCCATAACTATATTTGGTATGTACTTGACCCGGTTGTAGCATGATCCTTTTGGGTTGCCTTTACCAGAGCAACTTGACTGGATGATTAATGGAGAAAGAGGTTATTAATATATTATATGAATAATATATTAAAAGAGAAATCATATTGGTTAATTAATATTAGTCAAGAATTAATTAAGAAATTAATTTTGTGATAAAAAGATATTAATTGAACCTAGGGGACTGGAATTGCAATTATAAGATAATTTGATTTTGGGCTGAGGATCCCTTAGGAATGGGATGGACGAAATCAAGGAGGGAAGCCCACCTTGAATTCGTCCAAGGCCTTATTCTGGAAGTTTCTTTTGGACTGCTTAAGGCCTAAGCAATCCAATTAGGGTTTTGACTGAAACCCTAGCAGCTCACCTATATAAAGGACCCCAGGGCTTCATAAATCGGCTACCACAACCCTAAGAAGAGTTCAAGAGCCGATTTTAGCCTTCCCCTCTCTCTCTATTATCCTCCAACTTTATTTGGTGTTTGTGATCTATTAGAGGCACACCATTTGAGGTGCTAAGGTTCTCAAAAGCTCAAGATCTTCAAGCAACAATCAAGGTAACCTTCTAACTTGTTTATTAGATGTTATTTTCGTTTTTTTGTATGCTAGAATTAGGGCTACAAGCTTTGGATGATTCACATGTACAATTAGAGAAACCTAGATCCAAAGCTTTAGGGTTTGCATGTGCACCATAGGATTGATGTAATGCTTATAACCCATCAGTGGTATCAGAGCCTAGGCTGTTTTCTATTGTATTTGATGCCTTGTTTGATCATTCATTGCTTACAAAATCGAATTTTCTGCCCTCTGACAGCTGAACTCGTCGAGTCACTAGATGAACTCGACGAGTCAGATGAACTCGGCGAGTCCAGTTAGTGACTTGGCGAGTCGGAGAGTCAGGGAGCAGAACTTTCGGGATTTTGGCCTATTTTTGATTGGGATAATTACCAAAAACGTTTTTGATTAATAAAATTTGATTTTTATTAAATATATATGATTATCCTTATCAAAATAGAAGATAATTGCAAATTAATTAGATAATTATTGCCTTATACGATAATCTTTAATTATTTGAATTATTTGATTGCATTATCTTGCCATGTCAGTGGATTAGGTCAAATTTAGATAATCACTAATTAATTGTTTAATTAAATTATTTTTAATTTGATCTAGAAAGTTTTGAAAAGTTTCAAAACTTGCCCTCAAGTTTTGGAATTTAAATTTTTGATTAAAAGTTTATTTTTGAAATATTTAAATTCTAAACCCTAGAATTTTACAAGTTTAAAATTCAACCCTTATACTATTATAATATTATAAGATTAATAATATATATATATATATATATATATATATATATATATATATATGTGTGTGTATGTATGTATGTATAAGATTAAGCTAGTCTTACCGTTAGTAGGCCTCATTCACGAAGTCGATCTATAAGGGGGGTATAAGGTTGCTGCCTATAAAATGACAGTTTAATGGGTGTCCACTCTCACCCACCGCTTCCTTGATTGGTGGAGGGTCGTTAGCCGAACGGGTAGGATAGGGCAACTAATTCCTCATTAAAAGTATAATGTTTAATTAAAGTAACTAAATGTTTTTTATAAAATTCTCAATCTTAGTTACTTTAGGAAAGATGTGAAATGATGCTATTCCATGAAATTACAATTTGCACCCTCCCAAGTCGTTAGTGGAGCGTGCGTGGATAACCGACACACTAATATGGACTAACAATGGTGGCAAAGGGTGACTCGATGTTTATCATAGATCAATGGAGCGTGTGTGGTTAACCGACACATTGGTTAGGTGGTAAATGACATCAAGGGTACCAAATATATTTGCATGGTTATTCACACCTTGTTTGTGATCCTCGGTATCCCAGTCACAAACTTGAAGGGCATATCGAGATTTAAACATGCCATTGAAAAGTTCAATGAATCTCAAAAGATCTAGGAGTTTCAATACATTTAAAACTTAAAACTCTTTTTCGTTTTTCATGGTGGAATTAGTGAATCGTCATTCACTTACCTTCAAATTATTTATAGTTTGGATTACGACATCCATCTTCTAAATTGTAAATAATGTTGTTGGATCCTATCCCTAATTTCTCATTTTGGGTGTTTAATTGGGGATTCTTATCTAATCAAACTTTGTCTCCTTTCTATTTCAGATGGCTACTTCGAACAACAACAACGCTTCAGGCTCGACCCCTTCCGGCTCATTCTCACTCATGAATTTGTCTAGGAGGGTGATCTTTGATGGGTCCAACTTTAATGATTGGATCCGCAATATCCGAATGGTCACCCTCTACGAGGACAAGGAGTATGTTCTCGATAAGGAGCTGAAAGAAGTCAATGTCAACACTGCTACTCCCGAAGAGATCGCTGCCTACGAGGCTCATGAGTGAGATACTACGCAAGTTCATTACATCATGCTCGCGACAATGACCGTCGAACTCCAAAAGTCCTACGAGGACTACTACCCCTACGAGATGCATCAAGATTTGATGGATAGGTACCATCAAAGCACGAGGCAGGAAAGGTACGAGATCATCACTGTGATGATCACTACCAAGATGAAGGATGGAGAGTCCATCACGACCCACCTGTAGAAAATGTAGAGGTATGTGGACCGCTTGCTAAAGTTAAATGTTAACTTCGATGAGGAGCTGGCCATAGATATCATTCTACACTCCTTACCTCCTTGCTACAACTAGTTCCGCATGAGCTACCACATGAACAAGGAGGAGGTCATTCTAAGCAAGCTTCAAGGCCTGCTAAGGACTACTGAGAGTAGTCTAAAAGACAAATCCATTGCATCAAATCCTACTACCGCCCCCGTCTTGGCAATTGGGCAAGGGAAGGGCAAGAAGAGGAAGGCTCCTTCTAAGAGCCACAATGGAAAGTTACACGATGGCACCTCTTCTACTGGAACCAAAGTTGGTCCCGCTGCACCCTCCTCCAACCCGAAGGATGCAAAGTGCTACTACTGCCACGAGAAAGGGCATTGGAAACGAAGTTTCCTGAAGTATCTGCAAGATATCAAGGATGGGAAGATAAAGTCATCCTTCACAGGTATTTATACTATTCATTCTAACAACTCGTCACATGCTATGTCTTGGGTCCTTGATACAGGATGTGATAGATTCTCTCTCAAGTTTCATCCTTGTCCATGATGTGTTGTGACTTCATTTGAGGCTTCCACACTATTGGGGCTAAGCTCTTAAGGCCAAATACATCAAGAATTCAAGCTACATAAAAGGTATGTCACCCTAACTAGTATTTTATATGGTTTATGTCAAATGCATGCTAGTTATAGGTTTATGCCTTGGAAACACCTTTGCATGTATAATTAGTGAAAACATAGATCACTGTTGGATTAGATGTCTAAGCCTATAACTATTATTGGTATGTACTCGACCCGAGAGTAGCATGGTCCATTTGGGTTGCATATCATCAGGACAATTTGTTAGGATGGACTTTTGAGAGAAGGTTATATACATGATTTGTTAATATATTATAAGTTATAATATATTAATATGAAATCATATGTTTTAATTAGTATTGATCAAGAATTAATTTGGAATTAATTTAGTGATCAAAAGAGACTAATTAAATCTATGGGGACTAATTATGGTAATTAGTTATATTTATATGTGTTGGGCTTATGATCCATGTTGGACCAAGTTTATGTATGGATACATAAAGAGTTGGGCCACATGAACCATGGATCATAAAACCCATGGCTATGGATTTGGGTTATATCCATGACTCTTGAAATCACACATATAAATATGTAGTCCATTGCCTAAAAACGCGACTTGAAGTTCTTGGAGTCCTTGGAGGTGTTTTTAGTGCATAGAGATTCTCTCTCAAGTTTCATCCTTTTCCATGATGTGTTGTGACTTCATTTGAGGCTTCCACACTATTGGGGCTAAGCTCTTAAGGCCAAATACATCAAGACTTCAAGCTATATAAAAGGTATGTCATCCTAACTAGTATTTTATATGGTTTATGTCAAATGCATGCTAGTTATAGGTTTATGCCTTGGAAACACCTTTGCATGTATAATTAGTGAAAACATAGATCACTGTTGGATTAGATGTCTAAGCCTATAACTATTATTGGTATGTACTCGACCCGAGAGTAGCATGGTCCATTTGGGTTGCATATCATCAGGACAATTTGTTAGGATGGACTTTTGAGAGAAGGTTATATACATGATTTGTTAATATATTATAAATTATAATATATTAATATGAAATCATATGTTTTAATTAGTATTGATCAAGAATTAATTTGGAATTAATTTAGTGATCAAAAGAGACTAATTAAATCTATGGGGACTAATTATGGTAATTAGTTATATTTATATGTGTTGGGCTTATGATCCATGTTGGACCAAGTTTATGTATGGATACATAAAGAGTTGGGCCACATGAACCATGGATCATAAAACCCATGGCTATGGATTTGGGTTATATCCATGACTCTTGAAATCACACATATAAATATGTAGTCCATTGCCTAAAAACGCGACTTGAAGTTCTTGGAGTCCTTGGAGTCCTTGGAGGTGTTTTTAGTGCATAGAGATTCTCTCTCAAGTTTCATCCTTTTCCATGATGCGTTGTGACTTCATTTGAGGCTTCCACACTATTGGGGCTAAGCTCTTAAGGCCAAATACATCAAGACTTCAAGCTATATAAAAGGTATGTCATCATAACTAGTATTTTATATGGTTTATATCAAATGCATGCTAGTTATAGGTTTATGCCTTGGAAACACCTTTGCATGTATAATTAGTGAAAACATAGATCCAAGGTATTTAGGGTTGTATGTACACCATAGGATGTTATAGTATACTAAAACCCATCAGTGGTATCAGAGCCAGGTTTGTTTTCAATTATACTTGATGCAATTGGCTGAAAATCAAAGTTATATGCTGTTTGGACAGGGGACTCGACGAGTCCATTGAGGGACTCGACGAGTCCATTGAGGGACTCGACGAGTCCATGTACAAACTCATCCAACTCGTCGAGTTTGTTCTTGCACTCGGCGAGTTGGACCCCCTGACAACATATTTTCGAGTTTTTTGGCTGAAATTGGACTAAGAACATTACCCTAAGCTGTTTTTGAACTTATAAACCTGTTTTTGATGTGGTAATGTTCATGCTAATCCAATTTCAAAGATAATTGTCATAATTTCAAGATTTGTATTAGTTTATATGCTCATGCTAATTTCTTGAAGATTAATGATTTGAATTATCTAGTTCTTATGAGTTAGTTTAGATTAATAGAAAAATTATGTGATAATTTGTTTTCAATCCAAATTGATCTAAAAGTTGTTCATAAAATGTGTTTTTGTAACTTGTCCTCAAGTTATATGAAAGGTCACATTTATGATTTTTAAAACTCATAAGATTTCCATAAGTTATGAAAATGAAGAGTCTCATTTTTAAATGTTTTAAAGTCTTCCATAACTTGTCCTCATTTTTAAATGTTTTAAAGTCTTTCATTAAAACTGTTTTAAACTCATAAGTTATGGAAACCAAAAGATTTTTGAATTGTTCAAAACTTGCCCTCGAGTTTTGGAATTTGTAAAGTTTTCCCCATGAATACTTTAATTCCAAGTTAGACCCTTAGAATTTTTAAATGTTAAAATTCAACCCTTATACTATTATAATATTAGTAGTTAATAGTTATCTTTACTATATTATTAAGGATATTGCCCATTTCTTGAAAATTAAGAGGTATAACTATTATAACATCATGTACAATCCTGTTAAGCATAATGAAAACGTCTGCACATGCTCATTTTATTGTAACTGACGGTACTACCTTCTCCCTATATCTAAACGTGGAAAACCCTAATTTCATCTAAAACCATCAGTCATCGTTTCTCCCAAATCTATTATGTCTCTCTAATTACTCACTTTAATTTCTTCTGTCTCTCTAATTGCTCTCTTCCGTCTCTCTATATATCATCTCTTATCTCAGTCGATTAATGGGCATTGCTTGTGGAAGAACCCTTCGCCATCTCTTCTCTCGAACTCTCTGATAAGAGCCCTAATCCATATCCCTCCTATTCCATTTATGGTTCCCGTATCAACATTTTCGTCCTCCGCTGTATCTCCTGCAAGCTAGGTAAGTTTTTCTTCACAAATTCATGATTTCATTGTTTTTCTTCACAATTTCAAGTTGATTATCGAGTTTTCTTTAACGATTTAAGGTTGTGCGACATTATTTAGAGCTTCATTCACCACTATCTCTCTCTAACTCTGTATGTGTTTGTGTGTTTGTGTGTGTTTATTTCATGGACCAGGATTGAAATTTAGACACTAATGACTGCCATCTTCGATTTTCAGCACCACCCGAAGAAATGTTTGATTTTCAACATCACCCATTTAGCAGATTTTGAAATCACACCATCATTCACAGAAGACATCACAACATTCACCGCCATTGAACAACCACCACTTGCTCCCTTCTCTCCAGTACTATCCCTTCTGAACCATAAAGTTTAACCCTCCAATTTTTCATATTTTATCTCTTAATCGTCCATTTAGGGTTTGGGTTGTGGCTGCCTTCGCCCTTCTCTGCGTTTTTCTCTAAACAGAAACACCTGATGGATGTGTACTTGGATGTGTACTGAGAAATTGATCAAGAAGCAAGAGGAATCTATTTCACGAAAAACAGATTCATAAGAATTCAAAGTAATCATTCTCAAAGAAGGAGGTAAATATTCTAATAAGTGTGATCATCTCTTTCTCTCTCTTTAACTGTTTGTTTGTTTGTTTGTCAAATTAAATAATACCAGATTACCTACGTTCTCGGTCAATGACAGCTGTTCATCATCCCTTAATCTTCGTTCACCTATGATTTAATTAAAATTTTGAATTGATCCCTCTTGAACAATCTATTTAAAACCCATTTTAACTCTCCCTTCCTTAGCCTCACTACCATTAACAACGAACCACCGCTCCATCAACCCACTCTCCCTCTCCATTCTCGCTTGCACCCTATCATTACAGATCAGAGACAGCCATGAGTTGGAGCCCTCCAGTCAACGTCCTCCAGGTAAGCTTTCGATCACACCCTCTGTTTTCTCTGATTTGAAACTTTGCCCTAACTTCTCTCCTTAAGTTTCTACTCAATCAAATCTCTAAAGGACAAGATGACAATACTTTGTTACAAAAACATGAAAACGAAGGTGTAAAAGATGTCATGAGATCAAGTGTTCATCAGAAACTTCGGATTTCTTCACATTTGGTGCGTTTATGTTTTATATCAACATTCTTTTTATGTTTTTTGGTGTTGTAACGATATTTTGTGTTTGATTTATCCTTCCTCTCTATTGAGCCTTATCAAAGCTAGGCCCTTGAATAAAAATCTAAGGAAAGCTACACGATATACCCTCTGATTTGCTCTTTTTTATCCTCCTCTTTCTACTTTATATACTTTCATTATTTTGTATATACATTATAGAGTTTTGACACGACTATGTGCCTTACATTCTAAGTTTCTTCTTTTAATGCCTATTGTGTTGATCAGGTGCAACTATCAATGTTTTTTTTTTGTTCAAATTTGGGACCAAAAAAGCAATTAACTATGTTTCCGACTTTACGATAATATATATAATTTGTATGAAATCGGATGAATGGTAAAAGACTTTATCATGCAATGGTGTAAAATTAAGAGCACAAAATTGAGGTGTCTCTTTCTTCTCTTTTACCCATCACTTTAATTAAAAGATGTAAATTTCAACATACTTTTTAAAATTTATTTTAAAAATACATTTGTTAGATTCAATGTTTCAAGATTATGATTATTGATAGATTGACAACCAATTTTACCATCACACATAATTGAAATTGAAAAGCTATTTTTAAAGAATATCATCATCATTCAAATAACAATAAACCAAGGGTTTTAGGTTTTAGTGAATATACGTGTAATGATTGCAAGGTATCAAATGTTTTAAGTGTGACTTCAAATAATCTTTGTGTATTGTAAGGAAAAATGGGCAAGCTGGTCATTTGGGTTTAATAAATTATTTTGTTTATTTATTTCACTTTTAAGTATATGATTAAAAATAAATCTGTTTCTTGGTTGACTTTATAAGTAAAAAAAAAAACTCATCTTGAAGGTCTCGACTTGAATAGTTGATGATCTCCCAAAGCTAGATGACATTTGTGAAAGGGTAACAAAAAAAAAATTAAAAAAAAAATAAAGTATGGGTTCTTGTAAGTGTTGGAATCCAAATGGAGTTAATTCCACAAATAAGGTTGAGGAGAATTGTTGAATTGAAATTAATGCTTAGTGATATTTGCCGATACATTGTGTCTTATTTTTTATATGACATGTTTCCCAAAGCAAACTAATCGTTGAAGTAAAGGTAATCATGGTCCGCCGAAAAGAAATTAATTTCCGAAACAAACATTCTCACCCGGCGCTTGGCGTGGGTAAACAGCTAGTGTGTGTATATATATATATATATATATATATATATATATATATATATATATATATATATATATATATATATATATCTTTATTACTTATTATACAAATTTGGTCAAAGGCTGAATTTTAAGAGGTACAAGTCTTTATACAATATGTACAATAATTTTATCATCGAATCTTATTTGGTCAACATACCTACGGGCTTTTGACCAAATCTCATTCCCTGTCATGTCCAACAAACTCCCCACTATTTTGCCTACCACTGGCCATTTATACAATACCTCCCCTCTTCTCCATTCACCATCTACACCTTTACCTTCGTCACCGATCTCCTTTTTCTCCATAACCGGTGACCAACACCACCGCACACCATTTTCTCCTGCCACCTCACACCTAATATCACTATCGCCATCAGATATGTATCACAACACCACCATCGCACCACTATTACACCGTCACCAACCACTCAACCATCAACGTTCTTTTCCTTCTCCCCCTTAATCTGAGACCATCGCAAGCCATTACCCATACCCTACTCCATCTTAGTCATCTGGATAGCCTCCTCGACCATCGGTGCAATGAGAAACCCTAGCCACCACAATATTCAAACTCATTAATCGGAGAGCATCACAAAATCATTCACCCCTCTCGATGTAATCTTCATGAATAGCCCTAGCTTTGAGCTCCTAGAGCTCCCCCTGTTCCCTGACTATGAATATTTTAAGACTGAGACCGCGCTCCTCCATCTCTCTCTGTAAAGAAAAACCCTAAGTGCCACCACCACATCTGATTCATATCCTCATGAAGACCCATCTCAAGACAGATGAGAACGTCATCCCACTATCCTCATATGTCAAATCTTTCTTCTCCTTCATAGAAAAACCCAAGGTAACCTTTATTTTTATCTCTTAGTTAAAATCCCTAAAATAAAAAATCTATGGATTACAAATCCCTAGCCTTCTTGGTTTTTTCTGTGAATTTTACAGGTTATAGTGTATACGTGAACTTATTCTCGAGATTAAGAAATATTTTGTAGGTATCTCGGATTTGCTCAAAACATATTTGATTTGATGTGTTTTTTTTGTTTATCCTCTGATTTGCTCAAAAGAATATTTCTTTTTGTTTTTTTGTTATCTTAGATTTGTTCATAATAGAAACGAATGGTCAAATTCTCAAATTGTGTTCCATCTTCATTGAGGTATGTAAATGTATGCATATGTTGAAACCTAAATAAGTAAATGTAAAGGAAAACTTTAAAGGTGGTTTTAGTATACCATATGTTGAGATCAGATATGGAAATCAAGATCGTTGTCTATGTTATCTCATCTAGGTAGCATAGCAGACTCCCCAAATTTTGGAGATTATTCACTCACTAAGATCCAACATGATGTATATTTTGACCTAGACTTATATCGTCTCACATTAGCTAGGTCAAAAACCTCACCATTTTACTTTCATTTCATTTAGAATATGGAGAGACTTTGAAGATCTAACCTCAGGTATCAACCTATATAGTTCATATGCATGATTTCTTATTGTATTTGGTTTAAATTTAAAAAAAAATACCGGTAGAATTGACAGGAGTTGGAACTGAACTCTCATGTAGGGTTCAAATTCTGCTGATTGTGGTTCATGTTCATGGAATTGGTTAACTGTTGGTGGTTTCTTTAATCTAGCTCCAGCTATTTCGTATTATTTAGTCAAAATTATTCATTGGATCGAGTTTCCTTAAAGAAAAAGTTAGCCCCATACACACCTTATCATTATAATCAATATTTATTTCTATCTATGCAGGATCTGGATGCACCAGAGATTCTGGTAGTGCTTGGAACGATTCCATTTTTATTGGAATTTATGATCTCCTTATACGAGTGGAAAATCCTGCTATTATTTTCTAATTTTGGTGAGTTTAGTTTACTACATTTTATACTTTTTACTTTTGACTTCATTGATCTGAAAGAAATTCATTTACATTAATTTCATTGAATTAGAAAGATGAAAACTTAGGGGTTGTTTTATTTGCAAAATGTTCTTAGAAAGATTTGGAATTTGATGGATGGTATGGCTTATAGATTTCTCAGAAATATAGATTTCATTATGTCGTGTGTTTGGCTGCAAAATGTAGGGAATCCAATTCTGTCATCTTCTATCAATTTCCATAATGTTTAATGGATTTCATCATTCCTAAGGGTGGGTGGAACGAATTGGAATCCATTCTTCTTTTTTTGTATAAAAGACCAAAATACCCCCATTATTTATTATGAAATAAATAAGAGTAATGAATAAAATATGTAATTATAAATAATAATTTAAAAACGGTTCAGTTTTTTATCATTGAATTCCATCCATTTCAAGCAAACGTGTGACAAAATCAAATTCCTTCCTATCTGATTCATTTGGCATACTCCATTCCTTATAAAACATTATGTGAATAAAAAACCCCTTTGGAGAATTGTATTCTGTTAAGCGAATGACGGTAAGCAAATGGAGTGGAATTTTCATTTGTTATGAAAATTGAATCATTTTTAAAACTTTCATTTGTTATTAAAATTTCTTTTCAAATCTCAATTCGTATGGTTATTTTGGTCTTTTTTTAATAAAAATGAAAAAAAATGAAATTGTATTTCTTGCACCCACCCTAAGTAGGGATGAAATTCTCCCAACATCGATTAGAAGGAACCTCCCAGAAAAGAAACCAATACCATTAGTCTAGCAACATGAAACGAAATTCGAGATTCTAATTACATTGTATTCTGTTGGAATCCGCAAATCAAACATGCCCTAAGGTGGCGTTTGGTTTGCAGAATGTTGTTGGGAAGAATGGAATTCATCAGTGGACTTGGAATCACATGAATTGTACTTGGTCAAGTGTTTGATTGGGGAAGGAAATGGAATGGAATCCAGTAATAAAAATAATTTCATTCTATAAAATTTTATATGTAATTAAATTTTGTTATATTGATAATAAACATGCACAACAATTTTTATTATTTCAATTTAGCTACGATATATGATGAAGGTATTTTGGTCCTTTAACATGTGTTTTAATTTGTTGGAAACATGGATTTATCATGGATGGGAGCTCATTTAAAGGAAGACCGATTTGATCTCTTATTATTAGATGATGTAACATATTTTTGTTTTTTCTATTGAGTAGCTTATATAATTTGATATGAAAGTTAGTTTACTTTAATTTAGTTACTCCATCTATCAAATACACAACATGTGATATTATCATATAACATTAAGCTGAAGTTGAAGTTTTTTACTTTTTTTATTGAATTTCTAATTGAAATTCAAATATTGAGCCCTCACTTCAAAACTATGTTGGTAATTTTTTATTTGACAATAGACATGGATATAGTATCTATCTTATAAAGATTAGGAGTAAATATTTTTCATGTACTTATTATATTTTATGTTAAACGAAGGATTACATAACATATAGCTTCTTTTATTATTTATAGTTTATTATAAATATATAACCCTATTCTAACAAGTCTTGTATAATATTTTTATAATATAGTTATAACATAAAATATAAAATGTAAAATATAATTATTGTGTATAAACTCATCTTTTACATGTTATATAAATTAAAAAAAGATTTTTTTTACCGTAAATAAGAAATAACATCTTTAAAAAAAACACTTTACATGGTTTTGTCTCTATTAAATACGAATCAAATGTAGAATTTTAAAATACAGAAGACATATAATTACAATGCTATTTTGTGTTTTAAAAGTTAACAATGATTTTCAAATAAAAGAATTAACTTATCCTAGAAAGAAGCTGCCAACTATAGCCCCATCAGCCACCACGACTAGCTATGTTTGTTGATAACTTTTCATTTTAAATCACCTATTTCTTTTTTTTTTTATAGAATTGGAATTCGAGATTCAAGTCCATTATTTGATTGATTGTCAAATGGATGGACTTCAATTTTGTAGAATCTTCCATTCCTATCGATGATGGAAGGAATTCAAATTCACCATTTATTTCTCTATTAAATGACCAAATTACCCTCATTTTCATTAGAGTGAAGCTCCCCTCCCTACTAATATAACAAATGGTTCCGAAAACTATATGTACAAACGGGGTCGTGGAGGTGGATTTACTTGGTGAATAATGTTCAGTTTATAGCAGTGTACTTTGGTGTAAATGACAAACATGGCAATTTACTGGTAAAAATATTAAAATAATGTTCATTATTTTTTTAATATATTTCTTCTGGTTTCTGATTTTTGAATGTATTGATCATAGTTCCATTTTTTATAGGAAAGCATACAAAATCCAGTGATCGACAACTTTGACAACTTTTACTAGAGGACAAACACATCTATAAATTGGTGTCTACGTATCATGTCCCATGTATTTTATAAAAACTATTATTTTTTCGTTTATTATAATTTGGTTTCTATTTAAAGTAAACAGTTATATCATTCTACTGTTATGGATGAGTTTGAATTGAATGGATTGAGTTGTATACTTAATTATTGTTAGTGAACATTAAAATATATCCAAGTGGGCTGATTATGAGAGTTTTAAGATTGCTTTGAATCGAGTTTTGAACACACGCTGTCTATTTGATGTAGTAAACAATTTGCGCAAAAGAACTAATCTCCTCTAAAACTAATTTCTGAAAAAACTGTTCGCACCCGCCGCTTGGCGCGGGTAAACGGCTAGTGTATATATATATATATATATATATATATATATATATATATATATATATATATATATATGTGTGTGTGTGTGTGTGTGTGTGTATGTGTGTGTGTGTATAAGAACAAAGTCAGTCTTACCGTTAGTAGGCCTCATTCACGAAGCCGGTCTATAAGGGGGTATAAGGTTACTGCCTATAAAATGGCAGTTTAATGGGTGTCCACTCTCACCCACCACTTCCTTGACTGGTGGAGGGTCGTTAGCCGAACGGGTATGACATGACTATAATTCTCCCTTCATTAAAAGTATAATAATAAATACTAAGTAACTAAGCACTTATAAAGTCCCAATCTTAGTTACTTAGGAAAATATGAATTTAGTGCTAACCTATGAAATTAGACTTTGTACCTTACCAAGTCGTTGGTGGAGCGTGCGTGGGTAACCAACACACTAACATGGACTAGTAAGAGTGGAAAATGGTGAATTAATGTTTATCATAGATCGGTGGAGCGCGTATGGGTAACTGGCACATCGATTAGGTGATAAATATTAAGGGTGCCAAGTTAATTTGCATGGTTATTCACACCTTGTTTGTGATCCTCGGCATCCCAGTCACAAACTTGAGAGGGCACAATCGAGATTTAAACATGGCATTGAAAAGTTCAATGAATCTCAAAAGATCTAGGAGTTTCAAACCAATTAAAACCTAATACCTATTTCAGTTTTCATGGTGGAAATTGGTGAATCATCATTCGCCTACCTTCAAATATTTTATAGCTTGGATTACGGCATCCCACTTCCAAGTTATAAAAGTATTGTGTTGGGTCCTAGCTTTAATATTTCATATTGGGTGTTATATGAAGGACTTAAATCAACTAACTTGAATATCTCCCATTGTAGATGTCTGGTTCAGACAACTATGATCTTCCCAAATCTCTTGAAACAAGCTTCCTAATGAAGATGATGTCCCACGATTGGATCATGGAAATCATACTTCTCCTCTTCCACCTTCTCCAATTATTCTCCCTAACCCACAAGTTCAAGGTCACTCAAGCCCTATTGGCAAGCAAAGTCTGTGTGTGCTCACATCTTGGAGATGAAGTCATATATAGACAGGCTGAGAGAGTTAGGTGTCAAATTCTTGAGGAAGTTGGTTGTTGATTAGGTTCTTTAATCACTTTCTAAGTCACATAGTGAGTTCCTGTAGGACTACTATATGACAGACCATGGCATGACCCTTAATGATCTTACCTATTTGTTTGATGCTGCTGAATCAGCAATGATTTGGAGCACTGGTTAAGCAAATTTGATTGGAAGATCTACTTCCCAAAACTTTCATGGACATTAACAATGGCAACGTTTGAAATCCAGAAAAGCTTTCTCTTCCCAATGGAAAGGGATCGGCCATAGTCAACTCAGTTGACCAAATGGTAAAGAGAAAGGCTAAGTCTAAGATAGTCCCGTGTACCATTCCCAAAGAGTCCATATGTTTCTAGTGCCAAAGGAAGGGGCATTGGTTACGAAGCTTCCCTATTTACCTGAAGGTTCATCAGGATGGTAAAGTCAAAAAGTTTGACTCTACTTCAGGTAAGGTCTAGTATCTAACTCTATTAAGTTCCTATTTTGTGATTCTTATTACATGATGTGACTAGGTCATATTTTGATATTTTGTAGAATCAAAGAAAGGAAGCTTAAAGGAAGAGTAAGCTGATTCTGATCGTGAAGATCAGAATTTTGAGCTGCTACTTAAGAGTTATGATCTGCTTAGGAATAGATAAACAACATAGTTTTCATATGCATTTGCATTGTAAGGGTAAGTTTTTCCGCAAGTTTTAAAATAAAAGAAAAAAGTTTTGATTTTATTTATTTTAAATATCCTTACAATGGCATTTGTGAAAAATTGTTGTTTATATGATTCCATCGATAGCAATATTGGAAAATGGATTTGATTCTTTCGTTTGTGGTAGTGTCATAATTTACCAAATAAGGAAAGATTCTCATCACCTAAGTTTCAGTCGGATAGAAACTTGGAATCATGAAACTTGTATTGTATGATGAATGAGAATTTTCATCTTTTGGAAATTAAGACTAATTCCTTGATCACATGTATTTGTGAGTCAAGTGAAGGATTAGAGGATCGGGTACACTTGCGTGTGCGCTGGTCAAGTCCAACACAGAGAACGATAAGACTATTCGTCATGATTTACTAAATTTTAGTAAATATAGTTGTGCTTACAAGTTTAAGTGTAATTCTGAAACATTGGAAAAGTTTCAATGTAAGGCAGAACGAATAAGAAGAATCAAATTAGGCAGAAAGATAAAAGTTTCTCCAATCTGAAAAGATGGGAGAGTACTTGAGTATCTTGTTTTATAATTATCTTAGTGATTAAGAAACCATATCACAATTAATTCTCTAAGGACATCTTAGTGCATTTGTTTGGCTAAGAAGAGGAATCGTGAATTGTTGAAATGGTTAAATCAAGAAGATGAATCATACTTCGTTCCAAAACAATTCCTAGAGTGATGCTCCAAGATTGTAACTTGAGTGACATAATCTTTAGAAGGTTTATAACACTTTTCAAATGTAGAATAAGATGTTTCTTGTTATTGTACATTTGAAGTTGGTAAGTTGTGATGTCTTGGATAAGACAAAGACCAACTGAGATCAATTGTGTGAAGTGTTATCTTGATAAGAATCCGCACTAACTCTTGAATATTTGTTTTGTCAAGGAATGGTTCTTGACAAGAGAATCTTATATGTCAAGAGGTCAGTGGGAGTCTTAAAGATCTTGAAAAAGTTTCAAGAACTAATCAAGAATAAAACCTGTTGTTTATCACTAGCACACGAATTGAGGTTTGTAACTTATCGTGTTGACATATTCTTGTTTCTGTGCCCATTCCAGTTAAAGTTGACTATGCATGTGAGTTCTATGAGTTCTCAATCATTTTCATAACAACCTGGAAGCAATGGTAGGCCCTTGTGCTGCCAAGTGGCAAGAAGTTAAGATTGCACAAGTTCAGTCCATATGGGTTTGGATTTGTCACTAACCTTATCTTGTGATTATGGTTTTGACAAATTCACATGGATAGGAGCACATACACCATATAAATCTAAGTGTCATAAGGTTTCTCTTCGATTCATGAAAATGATGGTGAGGAAACGCTTTCACTAGATAGATTTTAAGTAGATAGCAATTGTGATATTTGCATTCTCAAAGTCGTTAGTGGAGCGTGTGTGGTTAACCGGCACACTAACATGGACTTGTGAGAAATGGAAAAGGTCTAAAAAATTGAGACTGATTACGGCATCCATTTTCATAGTTCTAAAAAATTGTTTAGACACACATGTGAGCTATCTAAGAAAAGGTGTATGATTTTGATAAAGTCTTATCAAAGCATCTCGTATCAGAAATCTGAACTTTGGTAAGAAAGTTGAGCTAATTTCTGGATACATATCAAAGCTAGTGGGAGCATAAGTGTGTTGGGTTTTGAGCATTCTAACACTCCTATGGTGTACATGCAACCCTATGAACCTTGGATCTATGTTTTCTCTATTATACATGCAAATATTAACTATTCCAAGGTTTCATCCTAACTAGCATATTATGAAGCACCTATACTACAAAGTTCTAGTTAGATGACATACCTTTTGATGTAGCTTGATATCTTCAAGCTTTAAGAGCTTAGCCCCAATAGTGTGGAAGCCTCAAATGGATTCACAAATCACCAAAACACCTTGGAAGAACTTGAGAGAATATGTATGCACACTAAAATCGGCCCACTCTTATTTTCACACACTTGTGCCAATTTTGTGAGCCAAGGACCCCTTTATATATTATGGAGGATTAGGGTTACATCCATGTAAACCCTAATACCCATGACCTTTCATTTACATAGGATCCATGGGTTAAAAGCTCCATGGACCATCCATGAAAGCTTAGCCCAACCTAAATGAACTTGGCCCATTCCATATATATAAGACTCCATATTTAATTAGTTCTTTTTGAATACTTAATTAATTCTAAATTAATTCTTGATCAATACTAATTAAATAATATGATTCCATATTAATATATTAGAACTTATAATATATTAATATAAATCATAAATATACTATTCTCAAAAGACTATCCATATAAATTGTGCCGGTGAAGTGCAACCCAAATGAAGTACATACCAAATATAGTTATGGACTTAGACATTAATCCAACAAAGTGTTATGCTAATAATTATCATGTTAGTGGGAGCATGATTATTATGATAAGTGTTGCAAGTTAGCAATGTTAATTATAGAAAACAAAAGTTTCAATTGGGAAAAGTTGTTTTGCTATAATTAAGGGAGGGGAAATTATACTTCATTTCAATTGTAAAAGCTTAGATTAGATTTTAATCATCTTTAGTCAAGGATATATATATATATATATATATATATATATATATATATATATATATATATATATGAATTTTATGTTGGAATGGTTCAACAAAAGGAAATTCTATATATATTGCGTTCTCAAAATTCGATTATGATTACAACATCCCTCTTCATAGTCGAATTTTGATAACATGGCAAATACAAAATATTGTAGCAAAAGACTGGTCTAGGATCATGTCTTTATGTGAGACATCATGAATCGTGTCCCATATGCTTTGGATATAGGATCGATTACATGTGCTATAATATTTATCCTTTCGTAATTTTCCAAATGCCTAGGGAATTAAGAGGGGAAAATGTCTAGCATTGGATATGACTAAAATGATTAAGCAATTTTCGAGGACAATTTGAGGTTTACCAAAGATTGGTTGCTCATGGACAGTTGGAAGTATAGTGTTAATTTTGGAAGGACCATATTGAAATATTCTGAAGAGAGGCAACTCTTGTTCAGAAGTGATAGTCAAAATGGGAATGTGGAAATGTTTCCATAGGTGGAAGTTGTTCTTCAAATCTGTGTAAGATTAGAAAACTTAATGCAAGAAGGATGTTCAAAGGAATGTACTTTGAATGTGAGACTTCGGTTCCATGGAATTGCTCTCCATTGGAATACTTTGTAATGTATGTTGCCGAGTCTTTGTGACTTTTTTGCATAGTCATTACAAGAGGATCAATGCATATAAGTTTAGAATCTAACAGATTTCGGTAAATGGCAGGAATTTGGAATTCTTACATTTACGATAAGGATTTGGGATTGTGAAATGAGAATCATTAGAATTATGTTCAATTGATCTATTTCACAAAGTAAGGATCATAGACAAACATAGTGTGCATACTTGGAGTATGGCATAACTATTGTTTCGACAAACATAGTGTGCATGCTTGGAGCATGGCATGACTATTGTTTTGATTCAAGTTTAAAGTTGATTATTCGAAACATTATACAATGAATAATGAGTAATCAATATGGTGTTTAAATAAAATGTGTTTTATTTACTCTCAAAGGTGCTTGGGGCCATATAGGATTAGTATTATTCTTATGTTTCACTTTGCATGTTTTGACTTCCAGAATAACTAGGTTATTCAAATTCTCCACAGTCAGTCATATGTTGGAAGTAGATATGAATCAAGACTGTCATGAAGTTGGCTTGTAGATGTCTAAGGTGTTGGACATAGCAAGAGTTGCTACAACATTCATGAGTGCTCCTGGAATGAGATTCGAGTATTGGATTAAAACCACACTCATTTGAATCACTTCATGGATTTTATCACGAGTGATCATGAGACGATAATATCTTATATTCTTCAAACCTAGAGATATGACTTGTTGACTATGAGTTGGTTATACATTGATTGCACGAAAACGCATCAGTAACTTAATGTTATAAAACGTGCCTTTGTGTATGATTCAACAAGTGGTTAGTACAAGCATATGAGTCGAAGTTTATCCATTCCTTTTACCCTTGGAGGGATAAAAGCGATATCTGTGGGCCCCTCGATGATTTAGTGATGACAAACATAAGTGCTCGGCTGGGCCTGGACTGATTTGATTTGTTCAATTAGTCGGTCGTCATAAATCGGAAATCGGGAAAAACCAAATGAACAGAGTGATGAATCAAAGAATCGAGTAATGAATTAATCAGAGTATGAATTCAAGTAAGAGTGCGAGATTTGAACACGGAATGTAAATATGATCTGTTATGCTCTATTACGCTTTCGAATTCTTTACAGAGTACAAGAGACAAGTCTGTAAAAGTTCTTATCTAACTCTAGTAAATAACCCTATTTATAGGGAACTGAAAGCGTACAAAAAATATACTAAGGCATAGACACTAAAGCTTCGAATAAAAGAGACGTAGTAAAATACATTACAAAATATTCGAAGAGTACAAAACATACTTCGACTAATTACAACAATTCGACCCTTACAATCTCCCCCTTTGTAATCATAGTCGAAGTCTTCAATTTGTAAGAAGCGTAATGGAATACAACAACACTCTTCGAATCTCCGTGTACCAAGAGATAATCTTCTTCAGCTCTTTCTTGTCACCTTCATTGTTCTTCTTGCAATGATTCATACGAACAATTAAGTTCGTATACTGTGACGTTGAATACCTCTCCACTTCACTTGCCTAGAATAAAAACCTTTTAGCTTTTCCAGCTTTGTCTTTTCCTGCGAAGACCATTCCAAAAGGCTTCAGGCAAATTTGACCATCAGCATACTTTTTCAATTCAACCTGAGTCTTCATAGGAGCCATAGGTGCTTTCATTTCCATTCCCTTGGCAGTAGCTAACTCCACATCTGTTAGTGCCAAGCACTCATAATAATTTTCGATAAAAATCTTGATGTGAGCAACTCCAAGCTTGAATTCATCCGGTTCAGTGTTTTGAAGGAATGAAAATGATTTGTCTTTTAAGAGCAATGCAACTTGTATGAGATCATACAAGTTCATCAAAGGAAAATCAGCAATCGTAAATTCTCAAATCTTTCCATTTGCCCTGGCAACCACATACTTAACATTCTGGACTGTGTTTTCGAAAATCACATCCTTCTTCATACTGATCACTTTCTTGATTTTAATCAATGACCATACTTCCTCAGGGGCTTTTCCAAGAACAGCATGAAAACGAATTTTCATGTGTGTAGCTTCATCTTTATTTTTAAAATTCCCTTCTGCTTTGAACTGAGGCATGATAAACATCATTTCGTTTATGGGAAAATCCATCTGGCTTGCATCAGTGTTTGTGACCAAATAGCTCTGCTTTGGTTTTTTTTCGAATGTATACATGTGATTGAACACAACCTTGGCCTCAATTGTTTCGTAATTATAATGTTTGGCTGGATCACCTTTATCCATTCCCTTCGGATCACTAGCTCGTTGAGTCATAATGCTTTGGATAATCCTCAGTTTTTCAATTTCAGCTTCTGCTTCAACCTTCTTTTCTTCTTTCGATTTTTCCACAAGAATTGATTTCCCTTTATCTTTCAAGGCTGGATTATCAATTGTTTCTTTTGGATTCGAACCACTCCCACCAGTCTCCGAAGATTTACCAATCACAATTCCTTTCGAAATTGTTCTTGCAATTGGTATTGTTGTTACGACTGTTGAAGTAACCATTTCAGCAGAAACAATTATTGGTTTTGTTGTTGGGATTTTTGAAGAAAAAACTTTTCCCACAACTTTCGCATCCTCACCACTAGCCTTTGACTCAGTAGTTTTTCTTTCTCCCCCTTGCACCCCTGTGAAAACAGGCGGGGCATTTGTGGTTGGAAGAAGGCTTGATATGCGAAATAGAGGAGCGAGTTGTTTGTTGAGAATGGCTTCGAATTTTATAAACTTCTGAGATAAAAATTCAGGAGTAATCAATGAAGAAGACATTGGCCGATCAGAAATCTCCTTTAACTCCTTGAGCAACTTAAGCACCTCCTCAAAGCTTGCACTTTCGGATGTTGAAAGTTGAGTAATTTGAGGACTCAAATTTTCATACAACTTAACAAATCGAGTGACTGCGTCACAAATGATATCAACCTTTTGATGCAATGATGCATAGTCATGTTGAACAGTTGCTATTTCTCTTTCATATCTTCACGAAGTTCGTGAATTTGAAAGTTGACATCCTCTCGTACTTTCTTCACATCTTGAATAAAAAGAACATGTCTTTCCTTTGCAACATTCTTCAACTCTCTCAGATCACCAGTAAATTTTGAATTTTGAGAATTGATCCGAAGTTCATTGTTTTGATCATTATGATCAATCTTCTCCAAGACTCGAGATTCAGAATCTTTAATCATCCCCGATACTTTACTTATGATTCTGGATTCAAACACCTTCAACAACGAATCAACTTCAATACTTGAAACAGACGAACCAACCCCGAGATCTGCTTGAGATTGAATGACAGAATTCAACTTTTGATTTAAAATCTTAAACTGCTTCATGGTCATCAGCATGTGATCTGGAAACTGCTCTTCTTCGTCATGAAACTCCAAATCTTCAAACATTCCGCCAAACCCCTCATTATCAGTCTCTGTCTCCATACAAACAGTTTCTTCAACAGGTGAATTTGGTTTGGGTGGCTCAGTAGATTGAGAAGAAAAAATAGAAGTAAAGGGTTGATTAAGAATGTGTTCGAATGTGGGGGAATCTGTTGTTGAAGTAAGAGGAGTAGAAGATAATGATAAGGAAACAATACTTGCAAAAGGAGCAGAAGTAGATGGACCTTTAGCTTCATTGGTCGAACCTCCTTCACCCATATTGAAATTTGCATCCGTATCAGATACGTGTGTAGGGATGCCTGAAGTTCGAACCTCCTCAGGAACTGATTTGGCAATCGAAACTTCGGGTGGTATGACGACTGTCTTCTCAGGAGTAGAACTTTCTGTGATAAGAGTAAACTCTGGAGTTTCTGGAATTCTTTCACCTTCATCTTTAGTTGACTCAATAGAAATCACAAGTTTGCGAGTCTTCTTCTTCTTCTTCTTCGACAAACGTTTTGCCATATCTTCAGCCCTTCGTTTCTTTGACACAGGAGAAACAGGTGCTGGCACTTCCCTAATTAAAACGCCTTGATGAGTGATTTGAGGCTTTCGAATCATTTGTTGTGTGGGAGACTTGCGTTTATGGGAAGACTTCATTTTAATTCTTCGAAACATTCCAGTCTTCAAAGGAATAATAACATTTTCTTGTGTTTCCTCAAGAATGGACTCAACCACTTGAGTCTCAGCAACAGATACTTCAACAGTTTCAGGCTTCTTCTTGGGAGATTTCGAAGATTTTGACTCTGTTACATTCTTCTTCGTCTTCTTGGATTTCGTATCGTCTCTATCCAATAGTACGCCAATTTCAATTGTAGTATCGATAGTCTGTAAATATGCCACCAAGACAGAGTTCGACGGATCAACTCTTTTAAGCATAACATCTGGAATACGAGCCACTGATGGAAAAATTTCAGCACTGTCTGTGACATCCTTCGGATAGTGGTATGGTTGAAAAACTGCTCTTTCTTCATCATTTGGTACTAAAATACCTTCCTTATTGTAGAAGTGTTGCAAGATCAAGCTCCAGTATCTTGCACACGAAATGCCATGAATGGCATTCGTATGTTCTACACCCTTTTGAAATTCCTTCCATAATTGAGTAGAATAGTCCACTTGAATATCATAATATATGCCAGCAACCATGGCATAAACTTCCATCCTTCCTTTATCAAGACCAGCGGATCGCCTAGTCAAACATCTTAGAAAAATTCCAAATAAGAAATTCCAGATTCTTGGAAGTCCAGATTTCTTAAAATCACTAATCTTGGACAATGGTGGCTGATATCCCATCTCATTGAACATGTGAACGATTTGTGGAAAAGTAAATGAAACATATGGAGGCGAATTCGGAATATCAAGAATTTGACAAAATAGTTTCTTGGTTAACCTGACCTTTTTATCATTCACCAGATGAAATGTAATCGTATCAGATGCTTTGTTGTATGTTGCAGTCGATCCTGCTTGAGAAAGCCAGGACAATGGAACAGAGAAAGAGTTGAACATCGCTTTAGCCAAAACCGAGTTCTTCAAAGCAACTATGAGCATCTTTAATTCTTCCGGATACTGAGAAACTTCACTCACCAAGTAGTAGTTTGTTGCTTGAATCTTCATTATTGGTAATGAAGAGGCATCTTCAGTTGTATGAGAATCAACATGAGCAGAAGTCGCCATTGTTAGGGTTTGAAGAAGATGATGAACAGAGAATTTTGGGAAATTTGTTTTTTGATCGCGTAAACGGACATTGAACCCTTAAATCCCCTTTTATATGTAACCCTGAAGTTTGAATTTGAAGCGGGATGTGTATTTAATGAAATCCGATGTGGCACCTTGAAAGTCGGACCATTACTGCTGAAAAGTAGCCATGCGTCAAAAAGTAGTTGTCACATCACCTTGAAAACCGGACAGAATACCATACATCATTTAAAAACAGCCTGTCTTGTGATCACCAAGAGTATTGTAGCCGTCAGAACCCTTCGAATGGAAGCAAGGCTCTTTCACTTTTGGGATGAAAAGCGAAGTCATACGCCAGAAGTTCGAAATCATCAACCTGAGTTGGTATTACTCAGAACCTCAAGGATTTCGTGAGTGCTGTGTTCCAAAGAATAGAGACGTGAAACAAATATAAGAAAAATATGGGATAGTGTGATGTCAAATTATTGACACAAAAGCAAATTCAATCTCGGGCAAAGATTACTTCATTAATCATTAAGAGAAATGATCAATAGCTTGTGTGGGTTCCCGTGAATTACAATCGAATACTTGTTGATAAGTATCGAAGGGCTTCTTTTATAATGCTTCGTGGGTAGTTCAAAAATTTCGTTACATGTCAACCTAAACATAAGGTGAGAAATTGTTACAGAAATTACTTGTTTGACCAGTGTAGTCAGTGACAAGTTGGCTTTGAAATTTTTTGAAATGACTTGGACATTCGAATGAAACTCACACGGAAATCATATTCAAGATAAAAATTTATATGCTGGATCTTGTTGGGTAACAAACATCGTGGGTTTCGAATGTTTGATCAAGACCACTCATGCGAAATGAATATGATTTGGAGTTTCGAATCTTGGAACAGAAACAAAAGTTTTGTGAAAATCTGGAACTTAGTTCCCCGTCAATTCCTTAAAAGTTAATGAAAATTGGGTTTCACTTTCATCACAGTCTCATGATGTCAGATCATAAACACAGAGTTGTGATATATCTAAGTCTCGATGGGTTTGATCTGAGACCTCTCGGACATATGTCTTCGTGTGTGATCGTGTAAGAACTTTATGGATGAAAAAGATTGATTTAAGACACGAAAAGTACCTCTGTTATGTTTGGACCAAACAGTAAACTCTTAACTCATTTTGAGAAGAGTAAGGTAGCTCAGAGACTAATGTGAATATAAGCCTGATTGGGAAGAAATATTCGTATGAATAATTTCATTAAGGCTGTCGTAGACACACATTGAGTCATGGAGGCTTTGGTCAACATGCAACAGCATGCTTCTAGGGACAACCTAACTAGTGCGAATGATGAAAATTTATCAATTCATAGAAAAATATTCCTTACCCTAGTATTGCAATCGTAATTCCCTCTGAATCTGTATGATAATCTGCAACAACATACTAAAAATAAATAAGAATCAAAATATTTTTGTTGTTTTGATTTTTCGAAAATAAAGACAAAACAAATTAAAATCTTTTTGGATTTTTGAATTTTCGAAAATTGAATTACAAAACTAAATAAAATCTTTTTGGAGTTTTGATTTTTCGAAAATAAAGACAAAACAAACTAAAATCTTTTTGGATTTTTGAATTTTCGAAAATTGAGACAAAACAAACTAAAAGCTTTTTGGATTTTTGAATTTTCGAAAATTGAATTACAAAACTAAATAAAATCCTTTTGGATTTTTGATTTTTTGAAAATAAAGACAAAACAAACTAAAATCTTTTTGGATTTTTGAATTTTCGAAAATAAACAATACTTGTTGTAAAGATGCGAAATTTTATCATCCTCTTTTAAGTAACAAATGTACGAATTCGAAGAGGTCGAAACGTTGACTATCAACAGTAACAGCTGAATCAACCCTTAAAATAAGTAACAAATGTGCGAATTCGAAGGGGTCGAAGCGTTGATTATGAACAGTAACAGCTGAATCAACCCTTAAAATAAGTAACAAATGTGCGAATTCGAAGGGGTCGAAGCGTTGACTATGAACAGTAACAACTGAATGTTGAATGACTTTGCCTTGTCTTTTATTAAGCGCCTCTGATTCATTCCTTATCGTGCATCATTCTTCTTTTTCGCATGGAACATAATTTCCATCGATCATTCCAAGTCCCTCTATAATTCTTACAAAGGATTTTTCATCTAAAGGTTTCGTGAAAATATCAGCTAGCTGATCAGTTGTTTTCACGAAATGTACTTCAATATTCCCATCCTCCACGTGATCCTTGATAAAATGATAACGAAGAGCTATATGTTTAGTCTTCGAATGCTGCACAGGATTATGAAAAATTCTTATAGCACTTTGAGAATCACAATATAATGGAATCTTTTTCATATTTATTGCATAATCACGCAATTGACTTTGGATCCATATTATTTGTGAAGTGCAAGCAGCAGCAGCCACATATTCTGCTTCGGCTGTTGAGATTGATACGCATGTTTGCTTTTTCGACTGCCAGCTCACCAATTTGCCATCGAGAAATTGACATCCACCACTTGTGCTTTTTCGATCAAGATTACAACCACCCAAGTCTGCATCCGAATATGCTTGTACAAAGAACCCAGTGTACGAAGGATACCACAATCCTAACGAAATTGTTCCTTTAAGATAACGAAATATATTCTTTACAGCAGTGAGATGTGGTTCTCGTGGATTTGACTGACACCTTGCACAATTACACACAGAAAACATGATATCAGGTCTACTTGCAGTAAGATAAAGTAATGAACCAATCATGCTTCTGTAAAGAGTTAGGTCAACTGCAGGTTTATCTAACGAAGGTGTTAATTTTATGCCAGTTGCCATTGGAACTCGTAACTTCGTGCTATTCGTCAATCCAAACTTTTCCAGCAGATTCTTCATATATTTTTCTTGATTGATAAAAATTCCTTCTCTGTTTTGACGAATATTCAAACCAAGAAAATTATTGATTTTTCCCATCATGCTCATTTCGAACTTACTCTTCATCAAATCTTCGAATTCTCTAGACAAAGCAGGGTCAGTTGAGCCAAAAATAATATCATCAACATAAATTTGAACAAGCATTAGATGATTCCCCACTTTCTTTCGAAATAATGTAGGATCAACTGATCCTTGTTTAAATTTAGATTGTTTTAAGAATGAAGTAAGAGTTGCATACCATGCTCGTGGTGCTTGTTTCAAACCATAAACTGCCTTATGTAAAATATAAACATGATTTGGAAATTCTTCGTTAATGAAACCTGGGGGTTGTTCCACATATACTGTTTCTTCAAGCTCTCCATTTAGAAATGCACACTTCACGTCCATTTGATAAACATCAAAGTCCTTGTGAGCTGCATAAGCCAGAAATATACGAACCGCCTCGAGTCTTGCGACAGGGGCAAAAGTTTCTTCATATTTGATTCCTTCTTGTTGTGAATATCCTTTGACAACAAGTCTGGCTTTGTTTCGAACAATATTTCCATCTTTGTCAGTTTTATTTTTGTCAATCCATTTTAACCCGACAATCGAAACATTTTTAGGTTTAGGAATTAATCTCCAAACCTTGTTTCGTTCGAATTCAGACAATTCAGATTGCATTGCAACAACCCAATCTGAGTGTTCCATTGCAATCTTAACTGTTTTTGGTTCAATTTTAGAGATGAAAACATTGAACATGCAAAATTCTTGATGAGTATTCAATACCTCATTCTTTGCACGAATTTGAGCTCTTGTTAAGACTCCCTCTTGTGGATTCCCAATTACTTGATCCTTCGGATGATCTCTTGTCCATTTTTCCATTGGTGGATATGCTGGATCAAAATCCAAAGGTGCATCTTCGTATATATCATCGTGTTCTGAGCCTACAATCGAACAAACATCATCTAAATCAGTATTATTTTCAATATTCTCTAAATGCTCCCCCTCAACATTTTGCTCCCCCTCAACATCAGAATTCAATCTTTCTTTCTCCTCCTTGAAAGAATGTTCTCCGTTATTGAATGTATTCGAATCCAAGTGCTCCCCCTCTACTGGATTATTTTGCATTCTTTCACCTTTGTCTGAAGAATTGGATGTTGAATCATCAATAAGCTTGGTTTGTTCAGAGAGATGATTGTCATTTGCATTTATTTCAGCATCAACCGCATGATCTGAAATTCCAAATATTAAATCATAATCAATATCTAAGGTTTGTGAGGATTCAGATTCATCTTGTATGTCTTTCAGAATAGGATGATTTTCAAACAGTGATGTTGTTTGTTTAATGTAGTAATCATCAAATGTAAGATTAAAAGTTTCTTCAACTTTTCGTGTTCTTTTGTTCAACACACGATATGCGACTGAATTATGCGAATATCCCAAGAAAATCCCTTCATCAGCTTTAGCTTGAAATTTCGTAAGATGATCTTTGAGATTCATAATGAAGCATCTGCATCTGAAAACATGGAAAAAATTTGACGTTAGGTTTTCGATTGTTAAGAATTTCATATGGTGTAATGTTAAAACGACGATGAATGAACGATATGTTTTGAGTGAAACATGCAGTTGATACAGCTTCAGCCCAAAGGTATTGTGGAAGATTCGCATATGCCAACATAGTCCTTGCCGCTTCGCATAGAGACCTATTTCTTCGTTCAACAACACCATTTTGTTGTGGTGTGTATGGTGATGAAAAATTATGCGAAATTCCTTTGTCCACCAAAACGAATCAAGAATATTGTTCTTAAATTCAGTTCCATGATCACTCTTAATTTTTCGAACAATTTTCTTCAATGTTGTTTCCATCTTTTTGATAAAATCGATCATGATTTGTGCAACTTCGGATTTAAACCTGAGAAAATAAACCCACGTAAATCTGGAAAAATCATCAACAATAACTAAAATATACCGTTTCTTGTTGAGAGTTGAAACAGTCGAAGGTCCACACAAATCAATATGTAAAAGCTCCAGAGGTGCAACAATTTTCGAATCTATTGTAATTGGATGACCTTGTTTATGTTGCTTGCCAACTTCACAAGCTGCACATAAAGAATCATTGTCAAATTTAAGTACAGGTAAACCTCTTACCAGATCTTGTACCACAAGTTTATTGATGTTTCAAAAATTGAGATGAGAAAGTCTTCGATGCCATAACCAACTTAAGTCTGCTGTTGCTTTCGAAAGAAGACATATAGCAGGTTTCCCTACTATCGGATTGATATCCAAAGTGAACATGTCACTTTCCTTTTGGATTTCAGTAATACTTCTTTTGTGTTGACATTCGAAATTACACTTCCTTCTTCGTTAAAAAGAACTTGATTGCCAGTGCCCACAACAAGTTGAGAAACACTTATCAAGTTATGTTGAAGACCTTCAACATATGCAACACGATTCACTGTGAATTGTCCATTCGTGATCTTCCCATATCCTTTGACTTGGCATTTTTGATTGTTCCCAAACTTCACTACTCCAGCATTTTTGAGACTTCGAAAATCTCGTAAATTCTCCTTCTTCCCAGTCATGTGACGAGAGCAACCACTATCGATGTACCATTTGTTATCATATTGCTCATCACATAGTACCTACATTCAATTGAAAAATTTAGGTACCCAAGGCTTTTTGGGTCCTTGGAAATTAGATTTCAATTTCGAATGTAATGAAGAACTTTTAACCCAATCACAAACTTTGGTTTTGAGACTATCAATTAAGTTTACTTCTTCATTTAAAGGAACCAAAACATAAGTTTTTGATGGTTTCGAATGTTCACTGACATTACCCTTCGAATTCTGAGTTTATGAATGAACATTCTTTGCTTTTATTACTGGTTTCCAAGCTTTGACTGAAATGTTTGAATCCTTAGAAGATGAACTGCCATTTGATGAAGTATTCACATATTTTTCATATGCATCGTGAATTTGCTCCTTTGAATATTTATTTGATTGATACATCTTTCCTTTGCCTTCAAGCCAATGATCAATGTTTTTCCTTGAAGTCATTCCTTTTTCCCGTGAAGTTTTCATTGTTTCTTTCTTCGTATGATTAGGAAAATTTGGCTTTTGAGGAACAAAATCAACTTTTGGATTTGATAAAAATGATTGTGCGTATGATGAATCAACAGTTGATTTAAAATGTTGACATTGAAAGAATTGTTGATTTGATTTTGATTTATTTGAAAATGCTCTTGATTTATTAGTTGCTGTAACTTTTGAAAACCTTGTGTGTTTATTCACTTCAGAGCTTGAATGATTTGTATGAGATGATTGTTGAGGTTTTGTTGAAAAAGAGGAATTTTTAGCTTTGAAAACACTTTTGGTTGATTGTGATTCAGACATCTTTTGAGACTCAACATTTTGCCAAAATATTTTCTTTCTTGCTTGTCTTTTTGAAATGTTGTGTTCCTTCGAAAATTTTTCAATTTGATCTTTAAATTCCTTAGAATTGAGTTTGACAACCTTTTCATTTTCCTTTTCAACTTGATTTGAAAACACTTTTTCTATTTTTGATTTTTCAACCCATTGTCTTTTTGGTTTTTGACGTTGGAATTCATACGAATTCTTAGTTAAGTTGTTTTCAACTGTGCTTTGATTTGAGAAAAAACCTTCTTCAGTTGTTTTTGAATTATCCTCCTCAACTAACTTCTTTAATTCTGGTTTTATATTCTCAACATTTCCAGTAGTTACGAAAACTTGATTTGGAAAAATGACATCATCTGTACATTTGAAATTTGGATAAACCACTGTATTCGTTTCAAGATAGTGTTCTCCTTTTTCATTCATAACTTTTTCGAACTTTTGTGTATCACCATACACTTGATCAACCACCATTCGAGGAGTTTCTTCTTCTTTTGTAAATTTCTTTTCCTTCGAAATTTTCTCTTCATCGTCATCATCACTATCATCAGTTTGGCTGTCTTTGAGATCCACGAAGTTCATATCACAAACTTTCGAAGTTGAGGGTATATCAGTTTCATTTTCAACCATCAAATCCTTAACTTTTTCTTTCCCTTTAGATGTTAAAGCAACATTAACAACAGACAACTGAGAACAATCAACATCTTCTAGTTCACTAATTTCACTAATATTGTCAGAATTATCTTCAATATCAGCAAAATTAGATTGAGAATCAGATGTTGAATTCTCAGTCTTTTTCAAAATTCGAATTTGTTCAGATTTAGTCAAAGTATCATTCACTATGTTAACTAATCCTTTCGTATCAAGACATTCATCAATTTTGACAATTCCATATTTATATCTATCATCAAGAACTTTGTCAAAATCAGCTATTATCTGCTCACAATCATACGAAATATTATCTACCTTAGCTCTTTCGAATGCTAGAAAAGGTAGTAATTTTCTATGTTGCTCTTTACTTATGTCACTTGAATGATGTAAATCAGTTAATTTGCCATATAGTCTTTTCGCAGAATTACAGTAAATGTTTCTTTGTGCTAGTAAAAGTTTAACTTCACTCGTTAAAGAATCTCTATCACACATAATGTTTGTTATTTGTAATTCCATACATTCAATTTTGCTTATTTTCGAATCTAATTTCTTTTTGGTCTCTAACAACTCCATGGACAATTTGTTGGCCTCATTACTAGCAGACACAACAATTGAATCAAAATAAGTAACCGTCTCATCAAAAGATATTAGTTCAGAATCATAAGCATGAGTAGGAATATTAAAAGATTCGAGAATTTTACGTACCTTTGTAGTCATTGGAGATTTGTCAGCAGCTTTGGATACGAAGCATCGTCCCCTCACTTCGAATTCCTCATCCTCTGAGTTTTCCTGCATTTTCACATACAATGCTCCATGTGTCGGATTTCACATTTCTTCATCATCTGATCCAGATGACCAGATTTAATATGTTCCTTCTTCATCCTCATGCTCACCCTTTGCAACCAATGATAAATTCTTGGCTTTAGCACGAACCACCTCAAGCTTCTCTGCATAGTATGCCTCATCCTTGACTTTATTCTTCCTCTCATCCTTCTTTCGAAGCATACAGTCATTTGCAAGATGATTCGCACCGTTGCAATAATGACAATCTATTCCAGCATCACCTTTCAGTTTCTTCTCACCCTTTCCTTCAGCTATCTTTGAATCTTGCTTCTCAACTTTCTTTTTCTCCTCAACAACATTTTTACTCCTAGAACTTCCTTTCATCTCAGCAAGCTTAGTCTTCGAATTGAACGGCTTTTTGAAAAAATTTTTGACACGATTATTCGAGTAAAATGCTATTGCTTCATCATCCGAATTCATGATGAATCCTTCTTCTTCCTCAGAATCACCATTCTCAGCTTCTTTCTCCGAAATCTTTGACACAAGAGCTAATGGACCTCCCAAATTCAACTTTGATTCCTCAGCAATTTCATTTACTTCAACTTCGTGTGTTTTCAACTGATTGTACAAATCATTGAGAGTTGATGTATCAAAACTTTGCTGATTCTTCACCATCATACTGACACTTCTCCATTCTTTTCGAAGCCCCATTACAAAGATGAGATTGAATTCCATTGAAGTCCTGGTAATTCCATAGTGATTGCATCGATAGATTAGCTCATTCAGACGATCATAGTAAACTTCAATTGTTTCACCTTCTTTTTGTTTGAAGTCTTTCAGCTCAACCAAACATTGTTTAACTGAATTGATTTTTGTCTTCTCACTTCCTTGAAATTTATCTTTCAGATTGTTCCAAATTTCCTTTGCAGTTGTACAACTCCTAATGTAATTGTACACAACTGGAGGTAAAGCACCTCGTAATTCCCTCATACACCTTTTCTTTAATTTCTTCAGACGATCACCTTGATTATCAACACCAGAACTTGTGGAAGAAGATCCGATTGGTTGAACATTCACTGGAACATTGATACTTCCAGTGATACATGTCCATAATTCTTCATCAAGACCATTCAAATAATCCTACATCCGATCAGCCCACTGATCATAGTATCCCGGGATTAGCATTGGAATTTTGGTTGATGAACCTAGCAGATGAGAAAACGAGGTCATCGAATTGAGATTGAAACTCGCCATTGTTGTACGGAAGAAGATTTTGAGAAGTTTGAAAAGACTTGAAAATTTGAAAACAAACTAGATGAATCAAATCGAATTGACGAGAATAACACTCGATTCAACAATTCAAATGCAGAATCGAATCACAGACTAAGATCTTAACAATTTTTCACTTTCAAAAAGTGCGGAAACTTTTGAATCAAAAAGTTGATTCAAAAACATTTTGAACAGCGTGAAAATCAGATCAGAGATATGATTCCTGCTCTGATACCAATTGGTGAATCAAAGAATCGAGTAATGAATTAATCAGATTATGAATTCAAGTAAGAGTGCGAGATTTGAACACAGAATGTAAATATGATCTGTTATGCTCTATTACGCTTTCGAATTCTTTATAGAGTACAAGAGACAAGTCTGTAAAAGTTCTTATCTAACTCTAGTAAATAACCCTATTTATAGGGAACTGAAAGCGTACAAAAAATATACTAAGGCATAGACACTAAAGCTTCGAATAAAAGTGCCCTAGTAAAATATATTACAAAATATTCGAAGAGTACAAAACATACTTCGACTAATTACAACAATTCGACCCTTACACAGAGAGAATGATTATAATCCAAGTCTCAGTCCATATGATATCTAGAATGGAGGAATATATGATCCCTTATCTAATGGACATGTCATTGACTAGGTCAGAGTTCGACAGCGGCTTTTAAGAGCTACGATTGCTAGTCGGGATCTTGGAGTCATACACAATAATAGTTTTAAACTTATCCAAGTGGGAGACTGTTGGATTAGATGTCTAAGCCCATAACTATTATTGGTATCTACTCGACCCGAGAGTAGCATGGTCCATTTGGGTTGCATATCATCAGGACAATTTGTTAGGATGGACTTTTGAGAGAAGGTTATATATATGATTTGTTAATATATTATAAGTTATAATATATTAATATGAAATCATATGTTTTAATTAGTATTGATCAAGAATTAATTTGGAATTAATTTAGTGATCAAAAGAGACTAATTAAATCTTTGGGGACTAATTATGGTAATTAGTTATATTTATATGTGTTGGGCTTATGCTCCATGTTGGACCAAGTTTATGTATGGATACATAAAGAGTTGGGCCACATGAACCATGGATCATAAAACCCATGGGTATGGATTTGGGTTATATCCATGACTCTTGAAATCACACATATAAATATGTAGTCCATTGCCTAAAAACACGACTTGAAGTTCTTGGAGTCCTTGGAGGTGTTTTTGGTGCATGGAGATTCTCTCTCAAGTTTCATCCTTGTCCATGATGTGTTGTGACTTCATTTGAGGCTTCCACACTATTGGGGCTAAGCTCTTAAGGCCAAATGCATCAAGACTTCAAGCTATATAAAAGGTATGTCACCCTAACTAGTATTTTATATGGTTTATGTCAAATGCATGGTAGTTATATGTTTATGCCTTGGAAACACCTTTGCATGTATAATTAGTGAAAACATAGATCCAAGGTATTTAGGGTTGTATGTGCACCATAGGATGTTGCAGTATGCTAAAACCCATCAGTTTTCACATTTGTTCTGATTTGCAGGGCCTAAGAAGAAGTAGGGATGTGGAGCATGGGAAGATAAACTTGATCATGGGGAATAGGAAAGCGTCGCCTAGATTGGAGTTTACTCTTTAGTGCTTAGTAGTGGGTTAGGTTTAGATTTGAATAATTGATGTTACTCGTCAGAAATGACACCAAACATTATTTCCTTTCATGGTTTGTATAAACAAGGTTTTAGATTTTCGTTTGATAAAGAAAAAGGTTCTATTACTGCTTTCTTTAATGGTTCTTTCTATTTTGAAGCATTGCCTTGTAATGGTATATATGAAACTGTGATGGCTGTAGACAACTTAGGAAATGATGTGTTGCATATCGATTCTTCCAATAGTTTGGACAAAGCATGCTTGTGGCATTGTCGTCTTGGACATGTCAACAAGAAGCGCATAGCCCAACTCCAAAAGGATGGAGTGTTGGAGTCATTCGACCTTAGGGACGATGACGTGTGCGAGTCTTGTTTGCTTGGAAAGATGACCAAGTCACCCTTCACTGCACTTGTGAACGGGGTGAGGGTTTATTGGACCTCATACATACCGATGTATGTGGGCCCTTTAGATCCACCACAAGGGATGCAAGCCGCTTCTATGTGACTTTCACCGATGATTATAGCAGATATGGATATATCTACTTAATCAAGCACAAGTCATAAACCTTTGAAAAGTTCAAGGAGTTTAAGCAGGAAGTGGAGAATCAGTTGGGCAGGAAAATTAAGATGCTCCGATCCGATCGAGGTGGTGAGTAACTTAGTCTTGAATTCCACGACTACCTCAAGGAATGCGGAATTGTTTCGCAATTGATGCGACCTAGGACACCGCGGTTGAATGGTATTATTGAGGGGCGCAATCGAACTTTCTTGGACATGGTTTGTTCCATGATGAGTCGTGCTTCGTTACCTATCTCATTTTGGAGGGTATGCCTTAGAGACTGCTGCCCATATCCTTAATCTAGTCCCAACTAAGAAGGTTGCCAAAACACCTCACGAGATGTGGACATGGAAAGCTCCCTCATTGGCACATATCATGGTTTGGGGTTGTGAGGCTTTCGTAAGACGGGAGACTCATGATAAGCTTGAACCTCATAGTGAGCGGTGTACTTTCATCGGTTACCCGCAGAAATCCTTTGGATATCTCTTCTATAGAACGAGTGACCATGTTGTCTTCGTTGCAAGGAGATGGGTTTTCCGAGAGCGAGAACTCATAAGCCAAGAGGACAGTGGGAGGCAAATTGATCTTGAAGAGCTTCAAGAGTCAAGCGATGAAGGAACCTCTAACGCTGGCGTTCAACCCAAGGAGGAAACTCCTATTGAACTGATTGACGAGTCCTTATCTCTTAGACGTTCCATTAGAGTTAGTGTTCCACCTGTGTTATATGGTTTTCATATAACAAGTAAGGGTGATACATTTATTAGTGATAATACACTAGTAAATTCGGATGAACCTAACAACTATAAGGAAGACATGGTAGGTCCGAAGTCTGCAAAATGGAAAGAGGCTATGGACAGCGAGATTCAGTCCATGTATGACAATCAAGTTTGGAACTTGGTTAACAATGTACCGGGTCGTAAGACGGTCGGGTGCAAATGGATCTTCAAGAAGAAGATCGACATGGATGGGAAAGTACACACTTATACGGCGCGATTAGTTGCGAAGGGCTTTACTCAAACTCCCGGAGTTGACTATGATGAGACCTTCTCACCAGTAGCGAAGATAAAGTCTATAAGGGTTATGCTAGCCATAGCTGCATTTCATGATTATGAAATATGGCAGATGGATGTCAAAACCGCTTTCCTTAATGGGAAGTTGGCTGAAGATGTTTACATGATTCGGCCAGAGGGTTTTGTCGATGCAAAACACCCTAATAGAGTGTGTAAGCTTGAGAAATCCATTTATGGATTGAAACAAGCGTCTCACAGATGGAATCTTTGTTTCGATGAGGAAGTCAAAGAGTTTGGTTTCTTGCGAAGCGAGGATGAGTCCTATGTATATGTTAAAGCCAGTAGGAGTATAGTTAGCTTTCTCGTTTTGTATGTCGATGACATACTGCTCATAGGAAACGACGTCGAGATAGCAGGAGTAAAAGACTAATAGGACTTAGTCAAAGTACTTACTTTGATAAGGTACTAAAGCGTTTTAGTATGGAAAAGTCCAAGAAAGGGGAGTTACCAATCCAAAGCAATACCAAATTGAGTAAGACTCAAAGCCCAGTACCGAAGCCGAGATAGCAGAGATGAGCCGAGTACCTTATGCTTCCGCAGTTGGCTCGATCATGTATGCTATGACTTGTACTCGCCCTGATGTGGCCTTCGCTTTGAGCATGGTCAACAGATATCAAGGGAACCCCGGGAGAGCACATTGGACCGCAGTAAAGAATATTCTTAAGTACCTTCGGAGGACTAAGGAATGGTTTCTTATCCTCGGTGGGAGTGATGACTTAAGGGTGCGAGGGTATAGTGACGCCAATTTTCATACCGACCAAGACAACTTCCGCTCTCAGTCGGGCTGGGTCTTTACCCTCAATGGAGGAGCAGTGACTTGGAAAAGTTCCAAGCAGGAGACCGTAGCTGATTCAACGTGGGAATCAGAATATATAACAGCGAGCGAAGCGTCAAAGGAGGCAATATGGTTGAAGAACTTCATCAGAGACCTTGGAGTTGTGCCAGCCATAAAAGAGCCTATGGAGATTTTCTGCGATAACGAAGGTGCGGTTGCCTTAACCAAGGAACCGAGGGATCATGGCAGATCCAAACATATCGACAAGAAATATCATTTCATTAGACATCGGGTAGAAGAAGGACTCCTCGTAGTGAAGAGGGTATCGTCAGAGGATAACCCAGCAGATCCCCTTACGAAGGGACTGAGTAGGGTTAAGCACCTGCAGCACGCTATGAGCATTGGGCTGAAGGACGATATCAGTTTTAGTGATTAGATAGCCATAGATACTTATAATAGATAAATTGTAATTGACATTTTGATGATTAAATAAAGGAGTATTGTTTATAAGTAATGTTACTGTCTTATGTCAATTATTTACTATTGTTTCACTTTGCATGTTTTGACTTCCTAAATAATAAGATTATTTAAACTATCCATAGTCGATCATACTTTGGAAGTAGGTATGAAAGAAGACTGTCATGAATTGGCTTGTAGATTGTCTAAGTGTTTAGACATAGCAAAAGTTTGCTGCAACGTTCATGAGTGCTCTTGAAATATCATTTGAGTATTGGATTAAACCCGCGCTCACTTGAATCACTTCATGGAACTAATCGCGAGTGATTGTGAGACGATAATATCATATAGTCTTTAAACCTAGATATATGGATTATTGTTTGCGAGTTGGTTGTGCATTTATAATGCGTAAACGCATCAGTAACTTGATGTTATAAAACACATTGTTGTGTATAATTTGATGAGTAAATAGTAAATGCATATAAGTCGAAGTTTATCTACTCCTCTTAGGATAAAAGGAACAGATAAACTTCGACTTATGTGCATTTACTATTTACTCATCAAATCATGCATAACAATGCGTTTTATAACATCAAGTTTGTAACACCGTAAATTTTCAAACAAAATTTTCATTTAAAAATCATAGAGTTCCTCTAACACAATTCACAAAAATCTCATTATTTCATTTACAAATCGCAACTCCATAATTGTTTGATTAATAATCCAGGATCCTCAAAACATAACTCTTTCACTGGTGTGTACAATCAAATTGGTGCCTTCCCGCGATCCTGAGAAAAACCTGAAACACATATCACATAACACGGTAAGCACGAAGCTTAGTGAGTTCCCCAAAATACCACACATATCTCAATAGCCTCTCATGGCTATACTCAGATAAGACCCTCCGATCAATGTGTCTCAGTGGGACCCTCCGGTCCCAAAAATCGGGTGGACCCTTCGGTCCTAACTCAATATGCTCCTAATAATTATAATACTCAACATAAATCACAAAGATATAATGCAGAATATCACAATACACAGATAAGCACATAAGACTTCTCAGTCTCACAAGGATACCATTCATGGTAAGTATAGTGAGAAGACTCACCTCGGATGATGAACAGCCCCTAAAAACGCTGCTGCTGCGCACCGACCTCTATCTCTGAGTCAAACCCACAATTAACCCAAACTAAGTCCAAACTCTCACTCATTAGGTATAAGGGTAGTCCACTAACTAGCCCATCAATATCCTAAAACCCATTGGGCCCACTAAGGCCCAATAATAAATGGGCTCTCCCGAGGCCCAACTCTCAAATCTAAATGGCAAGCCCAACTCAAGGGCCCAAAGCACAAATGTGTACTCCTCTGGTCCAAAACTCTATTGCAACAAGACCAAACTCCAGGCCCAACACTCAAGGCCCAAAAGTCCACAGTGAGGTACGCTCAGCGTACTCACGAGTCCAGGATGGCCATCGGGGACACTTCGTCAGTACACGGGGCGTACAGGAATTACGCTCAACATATGACCAGGATTGCTTTTCCTACTCCTTTGGTCTTAACCCGTTAAGACATTAACTCAAATCCCAGATCTGGACTCCTTAATGGCTCTTACTCCATAAAGTCACTGACTTTAAGCCTTTGCATGGCTGAGAAGGTCACAAACACCCAAAACTCGCACTCCCTTAACTCAAAATGCTCATAACTCATGCATGGCTTGATTCCAACGTCCAAGGCTTGATTTTTATGACACAACACCACTAAATGCACTCAAAGGGGGTTGGTCATAGTCTCTGGAGCTCAATAACTCATAAAGTCTCCAACTTGGGACAAAACCCTAAAATACTCTACTATGATGCATAAATCAAAAGAGTGAGAAAGCTTGAAGCTTTATACCTCTATATGAAGCTTCCAAAATAGATATGCTCAGATCCAAGGGCTTGGACTCTCACTCCTTCTTCTCCAAAGCTTCTTCTTCACTCCAAGAACACACAAAACACTCAAAGGCTTTCAAATGCACTCACAAGCTCCATGAACGAAGGTTTAGGGTTTAGGAGGGTTTGAAATATGAGGATGGTGGCCAGGAATGAGGCCATCTCATTCTTTATATAGGGCAACCCTCAACTAGGGTTTTCACTCTGTGCCTAGTACGCCCATCATACCCACTGGTACGCCCATCGTACTAGGTGGCTCTGCTTAAAAACCACGCACATGAGTACGCTAAGTGTACACACACGTACGCCCAGCGTACTCAGCTGTCACCTTTCTTAATTAAGGGACTTATCCTGTCAACACTTCAAACTTCCATTGCTTCCTCGATATGACTTCATTTCCAAAGAACCTCATACCCACGGAAAGGTGACGAGATGCCCTACGCTTCTAGCAACTCGTCGCAACCCCGAGACTTACTCATCCTCGGATTGTAGTCCACGAACCCTAACCGCAGATGATCCGAAACAGGATGTTATAATTCTCCCCCACTTGAATTAGATTTCTCCCTCGAAATCGCTCCTTATCAACACAAAGATCGAACCCAAAACCCGAGAAGCACCACCGAAAGAACCTCATATCAATCAACAATCTCCTTCCAAGTCACCCAAACCCAACAGAAACTCCCGACCCCGAAGAAGGACGAACCCTTCTGCTGCTGCGATACTCGATCTGACTCTCCGGAACTTGAAAACTATAGTGGTCTGTCTCTCTTCCAGACCACCCTCACAAAATATCATCATGCTAAACGCTCATCGAATAACAGACTCTAAGAACACTCTACCAACTCTGATTCTCCAATCGATCCCGGTCGAACTCAAGAGGAACGGAAAGGTCATAACCCACTAAGGACCTGCCGCCTGAACAACTATCATAACTCTTCTGAAGGTATGATCCTCAAAACTCTGTCCTCAGGCCCAAGAAAACGGTCAAGTCAGCTCGAAACGATCCTCTGACACTTTTAAACATAAGCCTCATATTCTCTCAATTGTCCCTTCCTACACTGAGTACCAGGTCGACTCCGACCCAAAAGTTGAACCTCCAAAGGTTACCCACTGCACGCCCAAAAAACGACTTACCGACTTTCACCTCACAATAACTATCTCGGCTCATTATGACACACAAGTCACGAATTTCGCTTTACCCCAAGCGAATACTACAACCCCATCTGAAATCATCTCACTTCCGACCACTTCCGTCTACCACCTACTGGTTCCATGCATCTCACGGTTCTTCTCATACCAACGAAATTGACCCACTCCGGTCTAAAATATCAGATGGAGGTCAATACCCCCCCCCCCCTCAACATGAAACCCATCCACGAATCCGAAACCTCATGTCGCCTACTCAATACACTAAGGGATCCAGACTCAAGCTCGAGAGCCTGATTCAACGGCAGAATTGGAACCACTCATTTCCAATTTGGTACTCAACTCATGACCAAAAATTTGTGGATTTATGCACACACCATCTCTCAAATTCCTTTCGATTACGATAATCTCTCCTCATCCCAGGGATACAACGATTCCTGAACGTCACGGAGACCCCAGTCTTGCCCTTAGTTCGGCTACCAGGTTCCCGAAGACTCAAGTGGTAAGGCTACCCAAGCCTAAGAACTCCTCTGTATCATAATCTGACTAGTGAATACTACAGCTCTCCGCTGAACAGTATTCTCTCTCATCGACTATTGAGTGCTACAGTCCCCTCCGTAGTCTAAGACACCCCCTCACTGACTCGTGAATGCTACGACTCCCCGTAGTATCACATCACTCCCCGCAGTATCACGACACTCTCTCGCTGACTAGTGAATACTACGGCCCCCCCGCAGTATGACAACACTCTTTCGCTGACTAGTGAGTACTACGGCTCCCCACAGTATCACAACACTCTCTTACTAACCAGTGAATACTACGGATCCCCGCAGTATCACGACACTCTCTCACTGACTCATGGATGCTACGGCTCCCCGTAGTCATACAACACTCTCTCGCTCACCGACTCACCATGGGCTCACTCCATGGCTTTCCTGATAATCCCAAGCGATTACTCCCACTCGGATCCACTTGCTCTCTTATCACCCCATATTCTCATCATCCAGTCATCACTACACTGAGTTCACCAACTCATGCTCCGCAACTCAACATAAATAGGTGCTTACACCCACTCGACTTATGCACCTCCACTCCTAATGTAAGTTCTCGTAGGCAAGGCACTTTTCTCAGCACAGATACACCCTTGGACAGTCCCACTCCGGCGACAATTAACTGATGGGTTCCCACTGGAACAGAAATCACTCGGTATTCCACTCACCATCTCACAACTCAATTCTCCACATGACCAAAAAATTAGGACATCACGATCGGGTACCTCGGTACACCATAACAGCATCTCACGCTGTCTTGCCTCAACCACTGATCTTCCACTTACACAACTCGAAACCTCGAAATACTCTCATTTCCCAGATTGATACACGGAGGAATTGTCAACGATCGGATACACGTTGACGAAATTCTGAAGCTCCATCATCTACTGATCACCACCCATAGAAAAATACTCATACCGACTCTGAAATTGGTTGACAACTCAACTGCTACCCCTCTTGGAGTATAGATCATAATTTATATCTATACCCGCCAATCTCAGCTATTACACCCTGAACTCAGTGACCCAACTACGTCGAACTCAACTTTTGTGAACCCGAAAGATCCCTAGCCACAATAAATTCCATGACCGATGGCCACCTGCCGTGGATTCACTCATCCTTCCTTACGCATATACTCATACATCATCTCGCCTTGCACCTTGCCTCATTCACCAATAACCTCGGTCTCATGTGTCAGCACCGCGGACCTCCATAACCAGTTCTCTAACCACACTTGAACGGATCGCTGATCCTCTCAATAGAATACTCAGTTCTCCCCCACTCAGGGTTCGAACCACCACCAATCGGCATACCAATGATATACTCCATAGACAGCTTCACTAGGTACATCACACTTGACTCTTGGAGCATACCACATAATCACTCAATGATCTTCCCGATGAAAACCAGGCGACTCCAAACATCTGTAACTCTGACATAAATCTCAGAATCCTCCTAACATGACTGCCTCTAGTCATCTCGAAACCTCAGACCGATATACCGCCAGACACCTCAACTGTTCTGAATCAATCCTGACCCTAGGTCCGGAATAATGCACTATCACGCACCTCGTTTCCGACTCCTCGACCAGCCTCCCAACGCGGAAATCATCAAAATCAAGTGACCTCACTCTTTTAGTCGATGCACAACATAGACACCGAGGGCCACCGCCCCGATATATTCCTTTTAACCACCTGAAACTGCTGCTAAAAGCATGCCGAACTCATAAAGGCACCTTCTTGGGTCTCTTCCATCTTAGCTCCCACTAATGACTCCATGGTACAAGAAATACGTCACAGCAGACATACTGCCCAAATACTCTGGTGAAAAGGTCATCACCATATGCTATCCCCACAGGGTTTACCTCCAAAATCTGAACCCAGAAACTCGTTATCCCTTTTTGCTTCACCCAGGAAACGGGGACAACGCACTCCTGCCACAGAAGGGGACGTCTCATCTATCAGTCGATTGCTCAACTCAGACGGCGATCCTCCAATAAGCATCATCTATACTCATCCCTGAGCTTTGCGACTCCAACTGGCATCCTGCCAATAAAATCTCTCGGAAACTAACTCGATTCCCTCTCAAGGTATACTCCATTAAAACTCGCTCGACATGTCCCTCTGGACCCACGCTCCATCATCTGATATTAGTCTAATCAACCACAACGGGACAATTGGTAGAACCAGAAGCACTAACTGCCACAAATCATGGTACTCGAACCATGTGATCACCTCTCAATCTGCTACGAATCATCGTACTCAAACCATGTTATCACCTCTCATTCTGCTACGAATCATGGTACTCGAACCATGTTATCACCTCTCATTCTGCTATGAATCATGGTACTTGAACCATGTTATCACATCTCATTATGTTACTTAGAACCTCTGGAATTCTTCCTATTTCGAGTACGGGTCCTCTGCTTTTAGTAGTATGTGCCCATACTACATGTCACATCTACCCATACTTTCCACACGAATCATCCCAGATTTCCTAAGTAGCCGCTCAACCTTCTCGATCACCAATCCTGCTATACTTGGTCGCTACCCAACGAATACTCTCCTCTATCAACATACTCATCTGACTACAGACACTCCCTAGGCTCTTCCTGGGTTCTCACACTTCTCTGCCATCAGCTGCTGAAGAACTTCTTATGATGCCAGCCATTTACCTCCTGAATATCGTCATATTCACTTAGTAGCTGACTCCCATTATTAAGAGTTCTACGAAGCAAGCAGCATTCGGGCATCGAATAATCTCTACCAACACGAACAGCCACTCTAGGTTACAACTCCACTTGCTCTACTCATACTCAAAAGTTATCACTGAACTCAAGCAACTCTACCCCCTCGCAGATATCTAACTACTCTCTCAGTAGGCCCTTCTAATGCTCATCTAGGTATCTCTCCTAGATTACTCCTCTACTCAAGTTCTCTCTAAAAGATTCCTGCTGGATTCTCTTACTCAACACATACTCAAATCACATCAGAGATAGCAAAATTCCTAGGCTAAGGCATCACAAATCAGGCAACTCTAGCCCTAAAATATGAAATACCTAGCCTATCTTCTAGAATGCATCACTAATATCTCAATAATAACTCATAACACAAATAAGTAAGGGTATTTTGGGAAATCATTATTCGGGCGCTGGCTGATTGTACAGACTGCTCCTTCTCGTTTTTCTCTTAGAAACTCTTGCTCGTTTTAGAAAAATCATTTCTTTTGAATTTTTTTCTCAAATCCTCAGTTTGAGTCCAGATATACCCGAAGGGGCATCCGAATCCCTCAAACCAAGGCTCCGATACAAACTTGTAACACCGTAAATTTTCAAACAAAATTTTCATTTAAAAATCACATAGTTCTCATAACACATTTCACAAAAATCACATTATTTAATTTACAAATCACAACTCCATAATTGTTTGATTAATAATCTATGATCCTCAAAACATAACTCTTTCACTGGTGTGTACAATCAAGTCGGCGCCTTCCCGCGATCCTGAGAAAAACCTGAAACACATATCACATAACACGGTAAGCATGAAGCTTAGTGAGTTCTCCAAAATACCACACATATCTCATTAGCCTCTCCTGGCTATACTCAGATAAGACCCTCCAGTCAATGTCACTCAATGGAACCCTCCGGTCCCAAAACTCGGGTGGACCCTCCGGTCCTAACTCAATAAGCGCATAATAATAATAATACTCAGCATAAATCACAAAGACATAATGCAGAATATCACAATACACAGATAAGCACATATGACATCTCAGTTACACAAGGATACCATTCATGGTAAGTATAGTGAGAAGACTCATCTCGAATGATGAACAGCCCCTAAAAACGCTGCTGCTGCGCACCGACCTCTATCTCTAAGTCAAACCCACAATTAACCCAATTAGGAACTAAGTCTAAACTCTCACTCATTAGGTCTAAGGGTAGTACGCTAACCAGCCCATCAATATCCTAAAATCCATTGGGCCCACCAAGGCCCAATAATAAATGGGCTCTCCCGAGGCCCAACTCTCAAATCTAAATGGCAAGCCCAACTCAAGGGCCCAAAGCACAAATGTGTATTCCTCTAGTCCAAAACTCTATTGCAACAAGCCCAAAGTCCAGGCCAAACACTCAAGGACCAAAATGAGACTTAGCCCAAAAGTCCACAGTGAGGTTACGCGGGGCGTACCTCCCTTGGTACGCTCAGCGTACTCACGAGTCCAGGATGGCCATCGGGGACACTTCGTCAGTACGCGGGGCGTACAGGAATTATGCTCAGCGTACGACCAAGATTGCTTTTCCTACTCCTTTGGTCTTAACCCGTTAATACATTAACTCCAATCCCAGATCTGGACTCCTTAATGGCTCTTACTCCATAGAGTCAGTGACTTTAAGCCTTTGCATGGCTGATAAGGTCACAAACACCCAAAAGTCTCACTCCCTTAACTCAAAATGCTCATAACTCATGCATGGCTTGATTCCAACGTCCAAGGCTTGATTTTTATGACACAACACCACTAAATGCACTCAAAGGGGGTTGGTCATAGTCTCTGGAGCTCAATAACTCATAAAGTATCTAACTTGGGACAAAACCCTAAAATACTCTACTATGATGCACAAATCAAAAGAGTGAGAAAGCTTGAAGCTTTATACCTATATATGAAGCTTCCAACATAGATATGCTAAGATCCAAGGGCTTGGACTCTCACTCCTTCTTCTCCAAAGCTTCTTCTTCACTCCAAGAACACACAAAACACTCAAAGGCTCTTAAATGCACTCACAAGGTCCATGAACGAAGGTTTAGGGTTTAGGAGGGTTTGAAATCTAAGGATGGTGGCCAGGAATGAGGCCATCTCATTCTTTATATAGGGGCACCCCTCAACTAGCAAACAATAAACCATATATCTAGGTTTAAATACTATATGATATTATCATCTTACGATCACTCGTGATAAATTCCATGAAGTGATACAAGTAAGCGTGGGTTTAATCCAATACTCAAATCTTGTTCATAAGTACTCATGAATGTTGCAGCAAACTTTTGCTATGTCTAATACACTTTAGACAGTCTATAAACCAATTCATGACAGTCTTCTTTCATATCTACTTCCAACATATGAACGATTGTGGACTGTTTGAATAATATTATTATTTAGGAAGTCAAAACATGCAAAGTGAAACAATAGGTAAATAATTAACACAAGATAATAACTTTACTTATAAATAATACTCCTTTATTTAATTATCAAATGCTAATTACAATTTATCTATTACACGTTTCAAAACTATCTAATCACTAAAACTTATATCGTCCTTCAGCCCAATGCTCCTAGCGTGCTGCAAGTGTTTAACCCTACTCAGTCCCTTCGAAAGGGGATCTGTTGGGTTCTCTTCTGACGATACCCTCTTTACTACGAGGAGTCCCTCTTCTACCCGATGTCTAATAAAGTGACATTTCCTGTCGATATGGCTGGATCTGCCATGATCTGTCGGTTCCTTGGTTAAGGCAACCGCACCTTCGTTATCACAGAAAATTTCCATAGGCTCCTTTATGGATGGTACAACTCCAAGGTCTCCGATGAAGTTCTTCAACCATATTGCCTCCTTCGACGCTTCGCTCGCTGCTATGTACTCTGATTCGCACGTTGAATCACCACGGTCTCTTGCTTGGAACCTTTTCAAGTCACTACTCCTCCATTCAGGGTAAAGACCCAGCCTGAATGAGAGCGGAAGTTGTCTCAGTCGGTCTGAAAACTGGCATCACTATACCCTTGTACCCTTAAGTCATCACTCTCACCGGGGATAAAAAACCATTCCTTGGTCCTCCGAAGGTACTTAAGAATATTCTTGAGTGCGGTCCAATGTGCTCTACTAGGGTTCCCTTGATATCTGCTGACCATGCTCAAAGCAAAGGCCACATCACGACGAGTACAAGTCATAGCATACATGATCGAGCCAACTGCGGAAGCATAAGGTACTCGACTCATCTCTGCTATCTCGGCTTCAGTACTCGGGCTTTGAGTCTTACTCAACTTGGTATTGCTTTGGATCGACAACTCCCCCTTCTTGGAATTCTCCATACTAAAACATTTTAGTACCTTACCCAAGTAAGTATTTTGACTAAGTCCTATTAGCCTTTTACTCCTGTTTCTCACTATCCTTATTCCCAGAATATAGGCAGCCTCTCCGAGGTCCTTCATAGCGAAGCACTTCTCAAGCCAGGACTTAACCTCCTGCAGGGTTGGGACGTCGTTTCCTATGAGCAGTATGTCATCGACATACAATACGAAGAAGTTAACTATACTCCCACTGGCTTTGACATATACACAGGACTCATCCTCGCTTCGCAGGAAGTCAAACTCTTTGACTTTCTCATCGAAACAAAGATTCCATCTGCGAGATGCTTATTTCAATCCATAAATGGATTTCTCAAGCTTACACACTCTATTAGGACGCTCTGCATCGACAAAACCCTCCGACTGACTCATGTAAGCATCCTCAGCCAACTTCCCATTAAGGAAAGCGGTTTTGACATCCATCTGCCATATTTCATAATCATGAAGCGCAACTATGGCTAGCATTACCCTAATAGATTTTATCTTCGCAACTGGTGAGAAGGTCTCATGATAGTCAACTCCAGGAGTTTGAGTAAAGCCCTTCGCAACCAATCACGCCTTATAAGTGTGTACCTTTCCATCCATGTCGGTCTTCTTCTTGAAGATCCATTTGCACCCGACCGTCTTACGACCTGACACATTGTCAACCAAATTCCAAACTTGGTTGTCATACATGGACTGAATCTCACTATCCAAAGCCTCTTTCCATTTTGCAGACTCCGGGCCTGCCACAGCTTCCTTGTAGCTATTAGGTTCATCCAAATTTACTAGTGTACTATCACTAATAAACGTCTCACCTTCAGTAGTAATATGAAAACCATAAAACTCAGGTGGAACACTGACTATACTGGAACGTCTAAGAGGTAGGGACTCATCAACAGGTTCAACAGGAGTTTCCTCTTCAGGTTGAACGCCAATGTTAGAGGTTCCTTCATCGCTCAATTCTTGAAGCTCTTCAAGATCGATTTGCCTCCCAATGTCTCCTTGGCTTATGATTTCGCGCTCTCGAAAAACCCCTCTCCTCGGAACGAAGACAACATTGTCACTCGGTCTATAGAAGCGATATCCAAAGGACTTCTATGGATAGCCGATGAAAATACACCGCTCACTACGAGGTTCGAGCTTGTCGTGAGTCTCTCATCTTACAAAAGGCTCGCAACCCCAAATCTTGATTTGTGCCAACGAGGGAGCTTTCCCTATCCACATCTCGTGAGGTGTTTTGGCAACCTTCTTTGTAGGGACTAAGTTAATGATATGGGCGGCAATCTCTAGGGATTGATTAAGTAGATATAACCATATCTGCTATAATCATCGGTGAAAGTCACATAGAAGCGGCTTGCATCGCTTGTGGTGGATCTAAAGGGCCCACATATATCGGTGTGTATGGGATCCAATAAACCCTCACCCTTTTCACATGTACCTGTAAAGGGTGACTTGGTTATCTTTCCAAGCAAACAAGAGTTGCACACGTCATCGTCCCTAAAGTCGAACGACTCCAACACTCCATCCTTTTGGAGTTGGGCTATGCGTGTCTTGTTGACATGTCCAAGACGAAAATGCCACAAGCATGCTTTATCCATATCATTGGAAGAATCGATATACAACACATCATTTCCTAAGTTGTCTACAACCATCACAGTTTCATATATTCCATTACAAGGCAATGCTTCAAAATAGAAAACACCATTAAAGAAAGCATTAATAGAACCCTTTTCATTATCAAACGAAAATCTAAAACGTTGTTTATATAAACCATGAAAAGAAATGATGTTTCTTGCCATTTCTGGCGAATAGCAACAATTATTCAACTCTAGTCCTAACCCACTACTAAGCACTAAAGAGTAAACTCCAATCTTGGTGACAAGCGACGCTCTTCTGTTCCCCATGATCAAGTTTATCTTCCCATGCTCCACATCCCTACTTCTTCTTAGGCCCTGCAAATCAGAACAAATGTGAAAACCACATCATGTATCGAGAACCCAAGAAATAGCATGTGATGAGTTATTAGATTGAATAGTATAAGTACCTGTGTAGGATGGTTTTATCTTTCCATCCTTGATGTCCTGCAGATACTTCGGGTAGCTTCGTTGCCAATGCCCTTTGTCATGGCAATAGTAGCACTCTGCATCCTTCGGGTTGGAGGAGGGCGTAGCGGAACCAGCCTTAGTTCCACTAGAAGAGGTACCATCTCGGGACTTTCCCTAGTGGCTCTTGGAAGGAGCCTTCCTCTTCTTACCCTTCCCCAGCCCAATAGCCAAGACGGGGGCAGCAACAGTAGGAGTTGATGCAACAGATTTGTCCTTGAGGTTGCTCTCAGCAGTCCTCTGCAGGCCTTGAAGCTTGCTCAAAGTGACCTCTTCCTTGTTCATGTGGTAGGTCAAGTGAAATTGGTTGTAACACGGAGGTAAGGAGTGAAGAATGATATCAATCGCTAGCTCCTCATCGAAGTTAACATTTAACTTCAGCAGGCGGTCAACATATCTCTACATTTTTTGCAGATGGGCCGTGACGGACTCTCCGTCCCTCATGTTGGTAGTGATCATCGAAGTGATAATCTCGTACCTCTCCTGCCTGGCACTTTGGTGGTACCTGTCCAACAAATCTTGATGCATCTCATAGGGGTAGAAGTCCTCGTAGGACTTTTGGAGTTCGATAGTCATAGTCGCAAACATGATGCAACAGACTTTCGTAGCATCTCACTCATGAGCCTCAAAGGCAGCAATCTCCTTGGGAGTAGCAATGTTGACATTCACTTCTTTCAGCTACTTGTCGAGGACATACTCCTAGTCCTCGTAGCGGGTAACCATTCGAATGTTGTGGATCCAATCATTGAAATTTGTCCCATCGAAAATCACCCTCCCACTCAAATTCATGAGTGAGAATGAGCCGGAAGAGTTCGAGCCAGAAGCGTTGTTATTGTTTGAGGCAGACATCTGAAAAAGAAGTGTAACGCCTCGTTTATTTAATAAATAAATAAACAAATTAATAAATGAATAATAGCCCTAAATACGGAATAGTGTAGAAAGGAGTTAGTTTTGGGGGTTAAAAGTTATAATTGAGAGTGTGGGGGGTTAAAAATGTAATTCCCGGATTAGTTGTAAAGAATTTTTAAGGTTGAGGGCTGTTTAGTAAATTATTGGCTTAATTCGAAAGGATTTTTGAAGACAGGGGTTGTTTGGTAAGTTTTAGACTTAAAATGAAATGAATTTATGGAATCAGGGGCTAAAGGGTAAATTTTGGATTAAATTTGAAAGAAAAAGGAGAAGGAGGGGCCATTTCCGTCATTATGGGTTGTAGTTAGTATGGGAGTCGGGTATATAGCTGCCCACCCCCGAAACCCTAACCCTAGCCTTGTTTTCAGCCGCCACCATCTCCGGATCTCCCTTCTGCCGTTCGTCAATCTCCAGCCGCACACTTCCTTCTCGTTTCCGATGGAGCAAGACTGCCAGATGCCACCGTTCTAGCCTTCGCCACCTTTTCATTGAACGCCATCGTCACCTCCTCTGCTACTCTGGTAAAGTCGCGAACGGCCAGCGAAACCCCCCTCCTAAGAACGAAGTCGGAAGGGTCGTTGTCATCTCCAACCACCATGTGCCGCCACAAGTTCGCCGATTAAGTGCATAAACTGGTGATGCTGTGTTCCAGGAGCGTGTACGGGTGTTGTGGCTGAATAGAGAAACTCAAGGAAAAACCGCCATGGCTGCCGCCACTCGCCACCGCCGGCAACCACAAGGTGGCTATGTGTGCATTTTATTTTTGATGTATTATTTTGGGTTAAGCATTGTAAAATGTAATTTGAGATAAAGGAATAATGAAAGAAACTCATAACCACCACCGTGAGGTGGTGGCTACCGCCTCCTACCGCCACTAGCCGTCGTGTCGGGTGGCGGTGTGCTTGTTGTGTTTGAATCGTTGGGATGCATGGACTGAATGGGCCTAATGAAACCCTAATGGGCCTAGTGAAACCCTAATGGGCCTAATGAACCCTAATGGATCTACGGACTTAACTTTTGGGCCTATTGGGTTGGAAACCCTAATTAGGGTTTAGAAAACCCTAATTTTGGAATTTTGGGCCATTGGAATTGTGAATTACACCCAATCACACCATATGATTTATTTAGAAGAGTGATGGACTTAATGGATTAAGTCCTTAATGGGTTAAGTGAGAAACACTTAACCCTAATTGTCATTTTATGTGAAACCCTAATTTCATTGGGCTTTATGTTGGGCCTTCATGATTATGAGATATTGGGTCATTAGAAGTGCCAAATGTTGGACTGGACTAAAAGGTTGGGCCTTTGAATAAGATTATGTAATGGTATGGGCCTAATTTGGAAAATTGGGCCATATATTGGGCTTTGTCCCATTGCTTGAATATTGGGCCTTGGAGTGTGAGTTGGACCTTGGGCTTGGAACCCAATTATTAATTGGGTATTGTTTGATGTTGGCAGTTCAGGAACCTGTCAACCAACAGCTGGAGTTGCATCCGCGGGACTTCAGCACTGCGAGGTGAGTCTCCTCACCATACCAATGGGTCGAAGGCACCAAGGCCGACCCATTTTGTATTATGTGGTACACTAGTTGATATGGAGATATGTGGTATGCCAGTTAGTTATATTCTATATGCTATGTTGTTGTCTATGTGATATTTGCATGAAAGACAATGTGGGTAGCCCATGGCAATAATAGTTATGGGCTTAGACATCTAATCCAACAGTCTCCCACTTGGATAAGTCTAAAACTATTATTGCAAATATGACTCCAAGATCCTGACTAGCAATCGTAGCTCTTAAAAGTCACTGTCGAACTCTGACCTAGTCAATAACGTGTCCATTAGATAATGGATCATATATTCCTTCATTCTAGATATCATATGGATTGAGACATGGATTATAATCATTCTCTCTGTCCATCTGTTGTTTCCCGATTTCCGGTTTATGACGACCGACTAATTGAACAAATCAAATCAGTACAGGCCCGACCGAGCACTTAGGGTTGTCATCACTAAATCATCGAGGGGCCCACAAATATTGCTTTTATCCACATGGGGTAAAAGGAACGGATAAACTTCGAGCCAAATGCTCGCTTGTACCCACTCATCAAATTATACACAACGATATGTTTTATAACATCCAAGTTACTGGTGCGTTTACATATGTCAATGTGCAACCGACTCGCAACTACAACTCATACGTCTTCATTTTAAGAATATAAGATACTATCATCTCATGATCACTCTTGATAAAATCCATGAAGTTATTCAAATGAGCGTGGGTTTAATCGAATACTCGAATCTTATTCCAGGAGCACTCATGAATACTGCAGCTATGTCTAAAACGCCTAGACATACTACAGACCCATCCATGACAGTCTTGCCTCAATACCTACTTCCAAAGTATGATAGACTGTGGACGGTTTGAATAACCTAGTAATTCGGGAAGTCAAAACATGCAAAGTGAAACACAAGAATAATACTAATCCTATATGGCCCCAAACACTTTTGAGTCATATTGATTACTCATTATTCACTGTATAATGTTTTGAATAATCAACTTAATACTTGAACTAAAACAATAGTTGTCCCATGCTACAAGCATGCACACTATGTTTACCTATGGTACTTTCTTTTTGGAATAGATCAATTGAAAACATTTCAATGATGCTCATTTCGCAATTCCAAATCCTTATGAAAAATGTTAGATTCTAAACTTATATGCAATGATCCTCTTGTAATGACTATGCACAAAAAGTCACAAAGACTTGGCTACAGACATTACAAAGTATTCCAATGGAGAGCAATTCCATGGAAACAAAGTCTCACATTCAAAGTACATTCGTTTGAACATCCTTCTTGCATTAAGTTTTCTAATCTTACACAGATTTAAAGAATAACTTCCACTTATGGAAACATTTCCATATTCCCATTTTGACTATCACTTCTGAACAAGAGTTGCCTCTTTTCAGAATATGTCAATATGGTCCTTCCAAAATTTACACTATACTTCCAACTGTCCATGAGTAACCAATCTTTGATAAGCCTTAGATTGTCCTCGACAATTGCTTAATCATTTTAGTCATATACAGTTCTGGTCCTTTTTCCCTCTTAATGCCCTAGGTATTTGGAAAATTCAGAACACATAGAAATATTATATTATATGCAATCGATCCTATACCCGAAGCATATGGGATACGATTCATAATGTCTCACATAAAGACATGATATTAGACCAGTCTTTTGCTATAATATTTCTATTTTCCATGTTCTCACAATTCAGACTATGAAGAGGGATTCCGTAATCATAATCGAATTTTAAGAACACAATTAACATTTCCATATATAGAATTTCCTTATGTTGAACCATTCCAACATAACATTCATATATATACTTGACTAAATTTGATTAAAATCTCAATCTAAGCTTGTAGAATTGAAATGAAGTATGAATTCCTCTCCCTTAATTATAGCAAAACAACATTTCAAATCCTGCAACTTGGCGAATTGAAACCTTTGTTTTCTATAATTAACATTGCTAACTTGCAACACTTAACATAATAACCATGCTCCCACTAACATGATAATTATATTCTTATCAGCATAACACTTATGCTCCCACCAGCTTTGACATGTATCCAAAAATTAGCTGGACTTCTAGAAATCAATACTTTATTGACTTTCTTACCAAAGTTCAAATTTTCGATATGAAATTCTTTGATAGGACTTTATCAAAATCACACACCTTTCCTTAGATAGCTCACATGTGTGTCTAAACAATTATGAAGTGGGATGTTGTAATCATAATGTTTAGACCTCTGCCATTTCTCACAATTCGAATTATGAAAAGGGATGCCGTAATCATAATTGAATTTGAGAATGCAAATATCACAATTTCTATCTCCTTAAAATCTACTTAGTGAAAACGTTTCCTCACCATCATTTTCATGAATCGAAGAGAAACCTTATGACACTTAGATTTTATGGTGTATGTGTTCCTATCCATGTGAATTTGTCAGAAACATAACCACAAGAGGAGGTTAGTGAAAAATCCGAACTCATATGGACTGAACTTGTTCAATCTTAACCTCTTGCCACCTGGCAGCACAAGGGCCTACCATTGCTTCCAAGTAGTTATGCAAACAACTGAGAACTCATAGAACTCACATGCATAGTTAACTTTAACTGGAATGGGCACAGAAACAAGAATATGTCAACAAGATAGGTTATAAACCTCAAGTCGTGTGCTAGTGATAAACAATACCCTTGATTAGTTCTTGAAACTTTTCAATATCTTTAAGACTCCCACTGACCTCTTGACATATAAGATTCTCTTGTCAAGAACCATTCCTTGACAAAGCAAATATTCAAGAGTTAGTGCGGATTCTTATCAAGACAAACACTTCATACAATTGGCCTTAGTTGGTCTTTGTTTTATCCAAAAACATTACAACTCACCAATTTCAAATGTACAAGAGTAGAAAACATTTTACTCTACATTTGATAAGTGTTTCAAACCTTCTTATCATTATGTCACTCAAGGCTCGATCTTGGAGTGTTACTCTAAGACTCGATTTTGGAACGAAGTATGATTCATCTTTTGATTAAACCATTTCAACAATTCACGATTCCTCTTCTTAGTCAAACAATTGCACTAAGATGTCCTTAGAGGATCAATTGTGATATGGGTTTTCCTAATCATTAAGATGATAAAAAAAAATGATACTGAAGTACTCTCCCATCTTTTCAGATTGGAGAAACTTTTATCTTTCTGCCTAATTTGATTCTTATCATTCGTCCTGCCATACATTGAAACTTTTCCAATGTTTCAGAATTATACTTAAACTTGTAAGCACAACCATATTTACTAAACTTTAGTAAATCATGACGAATAGCCTTATCGTTCTTTGTGGTGGAACTGATCAGCGCACAACCAAGTGTACCCGATCTCCTAGTCCTTCACTTGACTCACATATACATGTGAACAAGGAATTAGTCTTAATTTCCCAAAGATGAAAATTCCCATTCATCATACAATACAAGTTGTATGATTCCAAGTTTCTATCCAACTGAAACTTAGGTGAAGAAAATCTTTCCTTATTTGGTAAATTATGACACTACCACAAACGAAAGAATCAAATCCATTTTCCAATATTGCTATCAATGGAATCATATAAACAAAATTTTTTCACAAATGCCATTGAAAGGATACTTAAAATAAATAAAATCAAAATTTTCCTTTTATTTTTAAAATTGTGGAAAAACTTATCCTTACAATGCAAATACATATGAAAACTATTTTGTTATCTATTCCTAAGAAATCTATCATAACTCTTAAGCAGCAGCTCAAAATTCCGATCTTCGAATCATGCGATCGAAATCCATCTTCGCGATCAGATTTAGCATACTCTTCTTCTAAGCTTTCTCTCCTTTTTCGATTCTACAAAACATGAAAATGCGACCTAGTCACATCATGTAATAAGAATCTCCAAATAGGAACTTAATAGAGTTAGATAGTGGACTTTACCTGAAGCATAGTCAAATTTATTGACTTTTACCATCCTAGTGAATTTCAGGTAAATAAGGTAGCTTCGCAACCAATCCCCTTCCTTTGGCAATAGAAACATATGGACTCTTTAGTAATGGTACATGAGACTATCTCAGACTTAGCCTTTCTCTTTACCATTTGGTCAACCGGGTTGACTATGACAGATCCCTTTCCATTGGGAAGAGAAGACTTTTTTGGATTTCTAATGTTACCATTGTAAATGTCCATGGAAGTTTGGGAATTAGATCTTCCAATCAAATTTGCTTTTCTAGTGCGTCAAATCATTGCTGATTCAGCAGCAACAAGCAAATAGGCAAGACCAATAAGGGCTATGTCATGGTCTGTCACATAGTAATCCTTAATGAACTCACCATATAACTCGGGAAGTGATTGAAGAACCCAGTCAAAAGTCAACTTCCTTGAGACTTCGACACCCTACTGTCTCAGCTTGTCAATATGACACTTCATCTCCAAGATGTGAGTACGTATAGACACTGCTTGCCAATAGGGATTGAGTGACCTTGCACTTTTCAAGAACTTGTGGGTTAGGGAGAATAATTGGAGGAGGTGGAGGAAGTGAAGTATGATTTCCAATCCCATTAACGCACAACAAATGGATTAATCTTTCACCTTGATCGCCATTTGGGATATCATCTTCATTAGGAAAGCTTTATCTAAAAAGATATGGAAGACCATAAGTGTCATAAATAGACATCTATGAGGGAGAAATTCAAGTTTAGTTGATTTAAGTCCTTAATATAACACCCAATATGAAATATTAAGGCTAGGACCCAACACAATATTTTATAACTTGGAAGTGGGATGCTGTAATCCAAGCTACAAAATAGTTGAAAGTAGATAAATGACGATTTACCAATTTCCACCATGAAAAACGAAATTTAACATTATGTTTTAAATGAATTGAAACTCCTAGATCTTTTGAGATTCATTGAACTATTCAATGACATGTTTAAATCTCGATTGTGCCCTTCAAGTTTGTGACTGGGATGCCGAGGATCACAAACAAGGAGTGAATAACAATGTAAATTAACTTGGTACACTTAATGTTACAACCACCCAATCAATGTGCCGGTTAACCACACACGCTCCATTGATCTATGATTAACATCAAGCTACCCTTTGCCACACGTTGTTAGTCTCATATTAGTGTGCCGGTTAACCACACACGCTCCACTAACGACTTAACAAGGTGCAAAGTGCAATTTCATGGGTTAGCACCATATTCACATTTTCCTAAGTAACTAAGATTGAGAATTTATAAGTGTTTAGTTACTTAGTATTTATCGTTATACTTTTAATGAAGGGAGAATTAATGTCCCGTCCTACCCGTTCGGCTAACGACCCTCCACCAGTCAAGGAAGCGGTGGGTGAGAATGGACACCCATTAAACTGCCATTTTATAGGCAGTAACCTTATACCCCCCTTATAGACTGGATTCGTGAATGAGGCCTACTAATGGTAAGACTGACTTACTTTTCTACATATATACTAGATTATAACCCGCGTTAAACGCGGGGAACACATAAAAAAACATAAAAACGTCTATAGATATTGCATAATAATTAAAAAAAGAAAATTTATGTGAAACAAATGAAAACAAACATAAACTTCAAAATCAAAACAAATTACTTGTCAAACAAATCCATAAGCAAACAATAAAAACTAATAAAAAAAGTCTTCAAACTAAAATGTCAAATAATGATGAATGGCTTAAACTTATTCGAGTTTTTCTATTTTTGGGATCTTCAAGGAATGAGAGCAACACCATTCGAAGAAGACCATTCAAATAATTTGGTGGTGGTAACAATCTCAATAAGCTGCTTGATTGAAGTAGTTGTTGGCGGTAACAATCTCAAATGATTCGGTGGTGGTAAGATAGTACATTTGATTTTATCCTCAATAATCATCTCAAAGTCTAATGATGAGAACTGTAAAACAAAAAAAAAAAAAACAATAAGCAAAAAGAGCATCATTAATGTAAAAATAAATTCATATGTTACCTGTTTGATGTTAATTTTTTTTTTCAATTGAGTAATGATTGTATTATCAGTAGTGAACTTTGAGATTTTATAACCATCAACTTTGTTCTTCAAAATTTGAATTTTAAACGACAACTTTTTATCCAAAAATACATTCAAAACAGATGGATAAATCTCCATATTACCCTACTAAAAAATGAACGGTTATAAAAATAGATAGACAAAAAGTTAAAATTAGTTTTATGTAAATGAAGTTAATATCGATAACCTCATTAAAACTTTGAAACAACTTTTGCGCAGTTTTTTCAAGAAGTATCTTTGCGTCACTATTAAATAACGTAAGTGACACCAAACCGGTAAAGTCTTATACTCTAATGGTGATTTCGAAACTAAAACCATTGATATGAAAGTTTAACCGAACATTATAATAATATATATAAAAAACTATTGAAAACATTGGAACAACAAATATCTCTTTGTTAATGCAAGTTGAAGTGTAACAATAAAAAACTTTTTTATCTTGAAGTTGATCCTCATGCATTAAAACGACTTTTATAGCTTTCTGTTGACATTTAGTACAAGCCAAATAGTACCATTCCGCATCAAAACACACATGCTTTATTGTAGCGACAACAATCAATGTTTTTTCCTGAAATATATTAATGTAACTTTAAATTATATGATAAAAAAGTAAAATGAAAGATTAAGATAAAAATAATCCAAAAAGTATTTCACATAATATATATTTTATAAATGAAAGTTACATATATAGAAACCTCATGTCCTTGTTGGAGATTAGCAATATTCTGGAAATCAAACTTACGAAAGAAATCTTCATTTTCAGAGTAGACGATGGAGGACTAAAGGGTTGCTAGAATTAGCAATTATGCTTTGAGCCATGTATCTGCTTGTGAAAAAAATAATGATTGTTAAATACATGTGATTCAACAAAATCCTCTTGACTTTTTTTGTGTGCAAATATACATTTTCTTTGTATTTATTCTGGAACGCCTTAATGTAAAGTGAATTAATATTATATTATCGGGTTCTATGTAGAAAAGTCTCATTATTTTGGGAAATTTTTTAATAAAGTACTAAAAGTTTTTTTTAACGATAAAGTCCTGATTATTTAACATTTTGCACAAATTAACGAAAAAGTCATTTTTTATATTTTAACAGGAAATTACAAATTATATGGTTTTTCTAAAATAATGAGACTTTTCTATTAAAAAAAACTTTTAAGACTTTATCAAAAAATTTCATAAAATAATAGGACTTTTCCAATAAAACCATGTATTATTCTTATTATAATAAAACACTATTTGGTCTACGGCGTGTTACTCCTTTACGATTTCGTCCAATATAATTTTACCCTGCCCTTCCTCTAATATTTCCCCTTCTGTTTTAAAGCACTTCGTCCCGTCATTCCCCTTTGTGTGTAAATTACATTTCTATTCCACTGAGGCTTTGAGGCCTAAATCGCCAAATCGGTCTCCTGTTCCATCGAACGAAGAACACTCATGTCGTGCTGCTTTAGCGTCGCCTACAATATTGCGACACTGTTCTTCTCGAATGATAAACAAACCTTGTCGTCTTCATTCCCACCATTGCAGTGGTGTGCTTCTCCATCGCAACACTCTTGCGGCTAGCGGTAAATATATCATTGATTAGGGTTGTTTTTTTGGTCGATTTTGATACTTCTTTTGAATTACAAATTCACTTAATTTGGGAAAGTTATGGTAATGATGTGCAATTCATCATCAACATATGAAGTTGGATCAAGGAGGCAGGAGCATAACAAATGTAAGGGGATTCAATATCCAAACACATGGTATGTTATGATTTTATCAGAATATTGATGATGTTAATACTTTGACTGTTCAGCATGATCGTAATGACTTAGAACTAAACTTGGAGCCCTTTGTGGTGGATGATCAACATAAAGACGAAAACTGTCAGCAGATTGACGATCAACATCAATCATCGAGTTCTGTAGATGTTCTATTGGACATGGATGCATCTCATCAGCCAGAACAGGTGGAAGTTTCCTCATCAAATTCTAATGGAAGATCCCATGAAAACACTCAGGAGGAAGAATTTAGAGTTTCAACACACCAACACACATAAATGCTTTTATTAGATATTTCTTCCCATAAAAGAGCTTCAAGTCTAGAGAATTTAGAGTTGTATCTTCAGGAACAAGATAACAAAGATGGTATGATATATATATATATATATATATATATATATATATATATATATATATATATATATATATATATATATATATATATATACTAGTAGTGTACCCGCGCAATGCAGCGGCGGAAAATAATCTTTTTACCGAGGTGTTTCGTTTCGGTGATTATGTTCTTTTCAGCATGTTGTTTTTATTAGTGATTATGTTTTTTTCGAAGCGTTGTTTTGTTACACATATTACGCTCTTTTCGTCAATTACGTTTTTCCGATGCGTTGCTTCGTTTTAATGAGTTTTTTCAGCGAGTCTTTTTATCCATCTCCTTTTGTTATTTCTCATTAGTTTCTTCCACGTGAGCAATGATATGAGTTTCCCTTACGACAACGATTAGTGTCATTTTGGCAAACTCTTTTTAGTTAAACTAAAAGTACGTTGTTGTGTCGTGTTAGAAAGAAATTATGTTGGATGAAAAGAAAAGTTCCTTGTAGTCTTGCGTTAAAAATACATTAACCTTGTCGATTTTTGTTAAAATAAAAATATTTTGCTATTTTGAGTTAAAAATAAAAATATGCTTTTGTGTTGTTTTAAATATATTACTAAGTATTTGTTTTTGGTTCAAAATAAAAGTATATTTTTGCTTTTGTTTATAAATATAATTATGCTTATGGTTTATGTTTTTGCTTTTGCGAACCTAGGGGTTGAGGTTCCCAACATGCTATACGAGCCGACTAATACTCGGGTAACTACCTGTTTCGTGAGTAGCCCAGAGCCACAAAGTGGTTTTTGATCCTCCCAGAGAACACAAGAGCTTCGGGAATTTCACCCTATATGGGGTGTGCTCTAACGAAGTCGGCACCACCCTTGTTCTATTATGAGTTTTAAGGTTTATGTTTTAGACTTTAGTTATTACGGTATAAGTTTTAGTGTTTAAGATATAAGGTTTAGGGAGAGGGTTAACGAACAATTTTCTTTTGGTGGTTAGGTTTTTTCAACGATTAGTTTTATTTTGCAAAAAAAATGATATTTATTTTTATTATTTATACCGATAATTCTTTTTAAAAAAAAAATGATATTTCTACCTAAAGAGGTAAAGGTTATTATTATATTGTTACCGTGTTAGCGTTTAATTTTAAATTAAATGAAGTGTATCATCTTAATTAGAAGTAATTGTCATATATATAACCCTTATTTTATATCTATCCACTTATTATATATAATATTTAAACAAATATGAAATTGTAAATTTTATATAGTTGTTTATTGATTTAGTATCATTTTAGAAAAACTAAAAATACTATTGTTGTTTAAATATTATAATATAATTTTTTTATAATTTTGAAAGATGGTGATAAAACCTAAAGGGAAAGAGCTAGTCTCAACCCCATATCAATTTGTTAATGACATTCATTCGATATTTTGAATAAATTAAAATACTAACGATATATTAAAAAGTTTAATAAGATTTATATAAACTTTATTTTTAATGGTTCATATGTCGTGTCATATAATTACTTACAACGTAAATACAATCATATATTAAGTCCGTTTGTTTAGAATTTGATATGTTTGAATTTTCAAAATAAAATTACAAATTTGATTTTTCATATACTTTTTAATATTCAATTTATTATATATAGATTTAGTCTTTATTTAATCCAAAACAAAAAATCTCATACAAACATTAAATTTAGAAAAAGATATATAAGCCCTAAAAAGAACTCATTTAATAATCAAAATTCAACCAAGACTTAGAACAATTTCTTTATATGCATCCATGATTTTCAAGACGCTTTATAAAAGTAAACAACCACTATAGGAAGTTAACATCACATTCAGATATTTAACTTCTAAAACTTAAACCCAAAACACAAAAAAGCTGAAAAATTAAAACCAGAGAAAACAATGAACGTATTCATAAATAAAAGTGATCGAAAACATGTTCACAAATCTTATGCTTGCAATCTCAATCTCGGTCTCGTCTCATATCTTCCTCCTCTTGCGAAAAAATTCAAATGGCATGGATGAAAAAATGTCATTAATCTGCAAATCTGTGAAACCCATGGAAGAAAACACATATTTCTAATGCCTTTCCAAAAATCAATGTGTTTTTGCTTAGTTTTAAGATATACATCCCTGTAAATGCCTTGGTTTGTTGTAGATATATGAATTCCAAAATAAGATATATAATTCAGTTGAGACTTAATTAGATATGTGTATAGACCAACAAAGAACTATAGAGAAATGTAGAAAATTGAAAACATAAGCTACTAACTGATTAACAAAGGAAGCAAGACTCGCTTTTTACTTATTAAGCATCAGAATGAGAGCAATGAAGCTTGCCACCAAATGCACAAATGTTCCTTATTAATTATAGCCTCTTATATAAAACTTAATTAACACAACTGAACAACATCAGGATGCATCTGGAAAATCGAAACATAAAACTTCATTAACACACCTTTGCATACAACTGCTCAGAGCCTCAGACACATCAAACCTCAAATACCCAACCATGTACATCCACGTACGTACATATAGCAGCAACACAGTTAAATCAAGAAGGGCAAATTGGGAACTTCGCGTTTTCAAGCCTTATTAATGTCTCATGTTAGTAGCTTGGATTCCAAAAAGGGTAAATTTGATGAATACTAAAATCATTGAATATCCATGTACTTACTCGAGACTCAGACCTCTACTTCAAAACCTGCATAAATATACGTAAAATCAATCCAATTCACACAGGTTCTAAAATAGATATTACACATGTTCAAAATCAGAAATTGGTGAATGTGTTAATAGAAAAACATCTATTAAACGCAACAATGAGCCAAAAAAACAAGCTCTTTAAAACTGTTACTCCTTTTGAAACACTCATATATACAGCTTACCCGATTAAGTCCATTATGTCTTAAAGAATCAACAAATTCAAAAAGTCGAACTTATAGAGGCATTGAAATCTTTTACCACTATTTGATAAATGGAGGAATTGGTTTAGTATGGAAAAGTGGCTGATCTGGACGAATTTTAACTTATGTGAATAAATTAGAAAAAAAAATCACAAATTATGGTCGACGTATACTTTGATAGAGCCATATTGAGATCGTCAATCTCTTTCAAAAATAACTCCAGAAAATGGTTGTGTGATAGGACACATATATAACACGAAGTTAGAAAATGGTTCAAACTGCAAACCAATACTAATCTAATTGTATACCTTTAGTTAAATACTCTGATAAAGCCTTGTTTTTCTCTTCCAATTAATCATCGACAGCAACATGTATTAAAAATCCTACAAGTTTCACAAAAAAATCTTGTATGTTTGTAAGATGCTACCAAAACCAAAACATAATAAAGAAAATGGAACATTTTTTTTTTGTAAAATCATAAGAACCCCAATTAATTTCATAGCGAAAATACAAAAGGTAGAACAAATAGTAATTTCTAAAAATATATATATTATTGAATAGTCTATTTTCAAGAGATGATGCTAATCTCCTGTTTTGAGGTCCGGATCTTGCAACCTACAAACCATATAAATAAGAAACATGATTTCAAGAAAAAATATTTAGCAAAAATTAACAAAAACATGCTACGGAGAACAGATAATGAGAATAGGATGTGAATTTTACAAAGAAATATACTTTCATTGGGCTATCGACATAGGTAGGTTCTTGAAACCCCACCGTTCGATGACCCGTTTTCTTGCATACCTAAAACATACAAAACATTATAATACAATCACAACAGAGCATAAAACAAAAATCAACAGAAGTGGTATTACAAAATCCAAATGTTACCTTTTGATTCTTTAAAACTCGAGAAGTGTTGTTTCGATGGAAATGGCTCCTGTATTTAACAACAAAAAAAAAACCTGCAAACTCAGATGTAGAAAAAAAACCCTAAATTGTAAGAAATCTAGCAAAAAAATAAATTTAAATCGAACAAATACTTATGTATATTGAGGGGACGGGGAATGTTTCGAACTTTACTCGAATGAACACCAAATCTGCATCATCTAAATATTCCTTCATTATCTGGGTCTCCGATTTCATTGTCCTCCTTTTTCAGGACCTATAAATGCACACACACATACAAACACACATAAATACAGTTGCTTTGATGCAAATGATGGTGTGAATGGCGGGAGCAATACCAGATGGATGATGATGTTGGAAGATCGTGGTGAATAACCATGGTCATCGTGTTGAAGGAGGTGCTTCTGCTAGCGGTGATAGCTAGGGTTTCTAGAGAGAAAAGGATAGAGTATTCAAAATTTGAAATGAAAATGGGAGAGCGGGGGAAGAAGGTATTGGGAAATGATCGATCCGTGTGCAAGTCCAGGAGATCATCTGGACCATTAGTAGGATAATAAAGGGTCAATATCCTTTCTCCTTGAATTTTAAGACAATAGTCTTAAAATGGGTGGGACCCTCAAACATGTATGTATTATAAGGGTTATATATATATATATATATATATATATATATATATATATATATTGAAAATTTAAAAACTCATTTTGTTTGAATGTATAATAAGCCAAGGGATTAGGGAAGGGAAAAGATTGTGTGCTCAGGTACCATTGTAACTACGACACATGCCCCTATTTGTTGTTGCGTTCTGTGACAACAACACCAGTTTCTTGGAAGTATCCATTTTCTTCTTCCTTTTTTCGGATTATAATATTTAATATGCTGTTTTTATGATATTTTAGTGCTCATATTAAAATTTTAATACTATATTTCTTTATTATTATCAACAATTAAAAATTTAGACAAAAAACTTATATCTTATTAATTTAGTAAAATTTTATAAATCTTTTGATCTTTCATTATCATTTTTAATTATCATTATTATTTTTCTTTCTTACAAGTGGTTTCTAAAACTAATTGATAACATTTACGTGTGTTGGTGTGTTGCAGACTTATTAATTTAAAAAGTTATATTTTTTGTTTTTATACTCCTTTAACTATAAGTTTTAACCACTAACAAAACAAAACTAATAAGCTATATCCCTGGTTTTGTTAGGCTTATATCATTATAGTGAGAGAAAGACAGAGAAAAAGAGATACGAAAAGGAAATAGTAGCACCTGTGATGTTTTTGGTCGGATTATTGTTCTGATAACGACGGAATCAGACACAGAATTGAGCAGCTCCGACAGACTGAGACACGAAGTGTAGTTCGACGAACGGATAGCCGATGCCGGTTCCGTTCCCGGTACCGCTTTTTGGTTATTTTTTAAAATAATCTTTTTTCAAAGTAACATTTTTTTATAGATGACTTTATTTGATAATTTCTTGGCTTATCATGGATAAATCAAATGAGAGTATTTTGATAAGTAAGTTAATTTGAATTACAAAGCATGATGCAAGTTTAATAAATATACATATTTGGTTTTCATGGCATATGCTACTGTGATTGCGAATTTGCTATATGTATATTTTACTTTACAAAAACAAAAAGTGACATCAGATAAGAAAAAATATGTAATAAACATATAAGATTTCAATAAATATGAAAATATAATACAAATTAGTAAAAAATTAATAAACTTTTATTATAGTTGTCATCATCTAAAAAAGGAAGAATGTTAGGCAAGAAGAAGAAGTATGAGGGATTTTAATTTCTCTAATTTTTATTGATAAACTATTATGTAGGATTTGGTTTGTAGAATGTTTTTTAAGGAATTGGATCTATCAAAAGAATTGAAATTTGAACCAAGCAAAATCTGTCAAAAAAAAATAATGTTTGAAATTTTTTTTATTTAAAGAGATGATAAGGGTATTTTGGTCTTTTTGCAAAAATAGAAGAGTTGATTGAATTTTAAAACCAATGTCAACATTTTCATTGAATTTTAAACCAATTATAAAACACCACAAGAATTAAAAATAATAATAATAAAAAAAATACCACTTTCTTTGAATTTGACCTAACCATTGAAATAATAATCGCTTATTTTTCCCTCCCTTGGAAGCCCATCCACAGTTGAGATTTCCAATTCTTTTAACTTGTCATCCTTTGTTCTCAACACTCTTAGCAACACAACTTAAGAAGTTATTTCCATTCCAATGGAATCAACGATTCCATTCCGTTCCTTAATTCCATTAAACCAGAACGAAATTCTACTTTACCTGTGCTGAGTAAGGGGTAATGACTCCAATATCAGAAGCATGTACATCACTTTGAATCAACCTTCTTGCATGTGCTATAGCAATCTCAGCTTCACCTTCATTCAATGTGCTTTCTTCTTCATCCTTCTTTTCCTCCGTATCACACCTAAAAATATAATTATTTTTTTAGAAGACTTCTATGAGAAGAAGAGTAGGTTCAGTGGAAGAATATAATTAATAGATAAATAAGGTTCAGTGGAAGAAGAGTAGATTCAGTGGAAGAAGAAGACTTCTCAACACCTTCAAGCTCATGTAGGGTATGTCCACTTGCATGAGCTTTTAATCTATCATTATTAATTAATTCATTACTCATTATTATTATAACAAATATAATTAATAGATAAATAAGGTTAATAAAAAAAGGTCAGAATTAAATTACCTTATTGTTGTAAAGCTCTTTAGAAGACCAAGTCATTATAAGTTCATGCATGCGATATTGCACAGTCAGCATAGACATGACATCATCTCCATATAAATCTGCAAGGCTTTCAAAAAGAGTCTTTCCTAATCCCTTTTTTTCAGCTTCAACACTTCGAATTGTTGGATGAAGTTGTAAATGATCCCCTGAAAGTAAGAACCTTGAACTCTAAAAAAACAAAATCCCTTTTACTTCAATCATCCAATATGTCGCCAATTTAAAAAAAAGGTTTTGTTTTGTTACCTTGAAAAGAGCAATCCAACAAGCAATCTCTAGGCCTGAGTAGCTTCATCAATAATGACTAAATCAAATGAAATTCCATCTAATTTTCTTGATGATGAACCTGTGAGAGTTGCTAGAATGACAGATGAATTTTTAATTACATTTGTCCCAGCAAGTTGTTGCCTTTTGCCTTCTTCTTTTGAAAGAATCCTAAGTTTTTATGGATTTCCCTCTTTGTGTTTTTATCTTTATCTTTCAACAATTTACTATTTAATACATTCATTTCTTTTCGTATGTCATTGGCAAGAGAACTGTTATCCCCAAAGTAACACCTAACAATAATTAAAATTATTTAAAATACATTTTTTTTATTAAATTAATGGTGATACTTATAATTTATATTCCGTACATGTGCATCAAGAGCACTATCTAATAGTTGAGGCAGTGACCTTGCAGGATGACCCACTCTCACTAACTTTACTCTAATCATGAAATTAAAAATTGGGACAGAATTCAATTAGATTTTTTTTTAAAAACAAATAAATTACAATTAGCTAGTGATAAAACAAATTGATCGTGGTTGATGAATGATGACATAGAGTAACAATTAGATTTCCTTTTTTTTTTAAATCCATGGTTCTATTGAGATAAATATAATAAAAAAAATAAAAACACATACAAATTAGACTTACAGAGTATAGACAGGCATAGAGTATATCACCAGTAAAACAATTATTCACAAATTCGACAATTACAGTGTGAGAGGCATGGTGACACAGTAATAAAGGCAAATGATTTTTACACTCCAGTCACATAATAATAATGAGATAAAGAGATCTAGAGAGCAGATTAACCACATTATGAGGTAGAAAAAGTAGCTAAAATTGTGAGGTACTTACTATCGGAGAGGGGCAAGGCTGCAAGAGGCGCAGGAGTAGAGACTAAACCAAAAGACAGAATTGTCACCCTGAAATAAAAAAATAAAATTAAAAAATAGGAATTTGTTTTGACAAATCAAGTGGAATCGTAAGCATTGAGTTTTGCTATTCAGCAATGTACCTTTATAATAATTTGTTGGAATGTAAGGGTAAAACAGTCATTTAGTCAAAATTTGAAGTAAATCGGGTATAAAGTAGCACGTTCACTGAAGAAAGCTTAAAAAACCTCTGAGTTTCTTCATCATTAGTCCCCATCACACGTTGCTACAAAAAAAAATGAATTTTAATACTAACATAGAATGTAAAAGCATTGTGTAATAATTTTGAAACACAACAAATTGCAAGAACTTACAACAGCTAAAAGCATATCCATAAAATAAATATGCAAAATATCTGGCAACAGAAATATACCCAAAATTTAAGAGCGGGTCCCACAACCTAAAGCATCTATAAAACCTCTTAAGTGAACGAAAGTTATTAAATACCAACATGGTGATCTTATTGTTCATATACATGATACTCTTTGATTGATAAATGGATTCACTAATATATATTTTTTAAATTAGTATGTAGATGATAACCAAAAATATTACCACATAGCTTCAGGAGGGTGAAGACGGTGGCAGCAATACAGAAAACCATGGATATAGCAACCCAGAAATGCTGAAAAATAATAGAATTTTTAGACTATAAGGACAATGGTCTCTTTCAGTTATCTTTGAGAACAAAAGTGAAGGCATGTACATATGAATATACTTTCTTTATGAAATGAACTTACTGGAAGTGTCTTCCATATTACATCATCGCTCACATTTTCATCATCTCCAAGTAATAAGGCCTTGTTCTGTTATATACATTGCAAATTAACAGAATCCAGTTGTATAGGTAATATACAATTTTCAAAAAATAAATAAATAAACACCTGAAATTTCAACAAGAATGGTTACTTCAAATGCCAACAGAGGAAGGAAGACAACCTATAGATTTATTAACTAAACAAAACAAAATTAGTATGGAATTAGAAGCTTGAATGAAAACAATATACATGATATTATTATGTTAACAGTTAATAGAATAACATCATATGTTACAATAAGATCCTTCAAACTATAACAACCACCAATATTTCACAGGATTTATAGTTTTTATAACTTGGATGTGTGAAGGCTTGTTGCAATCAGTTTTCTGTCATTTATGCACTTACAACTTTTCTCTAGACCTCTGAGGCATTTCATCGAATGGGTGGTGAGCGAAAGCTGAAAATTTCCACTCACGCCAAATGGAAAGCTACATATCTTAATCCTTTAGGAGGATTCCAAGTTACGATTGGGGAGATGGTTTTCCAATACACTACAATCATCCATACAATCAAAAAAAGTGAGGGAAGGAAGCGAGTCCTCAACAACAGTGTCTCCGACTAGTGTTTTACAGGGAGTCGATATTACTGTTGAGAGGGAAGAAGTTTTAGGTAACCATATGAGGGTTAATGGGGAATGGATGGTAGGTTACGTTCTTGTAGGCTGTAACGACGACATACAGAAGGCAGTGGTAACAAACGGTTTCCGGAGACTCAAGAGATAAAGGGAAGAGAAATAGGAGATGTGGTTTGACGACGCTGTTCGTGTGTAGAGGAGATTAGGGTTTTCAAGATGTAGAATATAGTAGAAGATAAGATTTTAAGTTACGATCGGACGCGCCTTTATATTTTGGTCGAGGTGACGTCATCAAAAAGATCAAAGGTAGAAAAGTTATTGAAATTCAATTAAGGGTTGTGATTGCTTCATTGGTGAATTAAAGTTTCTCTTTTAATAATATTTAGATATATATATATATATATATATATATATATATATATATATATATATATATAATTATTAAACCTATAATATTATAATAGTATAAGGGTTGAATTTTAAACTTTTAAAATTCTAAGGGTTGGAATTAAAGTATACATGGGGGGGGGTAACTTTACAAATTCCAAAACTTGAGGGCAAGTTTTGAACAATTCAAATACTCTTGGTTTCCATAACTTATGAGTTTAATATGGTTTTTATGGAAGAATTTTCAAATTCCATAACTTGAGGACAAGTTATGGAAGACATAAAAAGATTTTATGATGACATTAAAAATAGAGTCTCTTCCATTTTCATAACCTATGAGACTTAATGTGCTTTTTAAATGAAAAAATCTTCATTTTCCATAACTTGAGGACAAGTTATGGAGTCATAAAAACCATTAAGATCAATTATTCCAATTAACACAAAAATCAAATAATTTTTCTATGATCTAGATCAAACTCATAAGTAAAGATAATTCACACCAACAATTTTCAAGAAATTAGCTAACCACATAAACTAATACAAATCTTGAAACTTTGACAATTATCCTTTATTTGGATCATGATAATCATTACCATAGCATCAAAATCAAATTTTATGAACAAAAACATTTTGTGGTAATGATCCTAATCCAAAACAGGCTAAAAAACTCAAAAATCTGCATCCAGGACAGCCAACTCCTCGAGTGCAAGAGCTGACTCGTCGAGTTGGTCAAATTTGTGAGTGGACTCGGTGAGTCACTCATCCAACTCGGAGAGTTCAAGGCAAAAACCATGCCACTCGGCGAGTTAAGCAGGGAACTCGGTGAGTTCTTCTGTCAGCCAACAGAAAATTCGATTTTTTTTTGCTCCGAAAACCAATAATTACATCAAATATAATAAAAAACAGCCCATGGCTCTGATACCACTGTTGGGGTTTTCTATACTACAACATCCTATGGTGCACATACAACCCTAAATGCCTTGGATCTATGTTTTCTCTAATTATACATGTAATGATATTTCCAAAGCATTAAGTATATAACTAGCATGCAAATAACATAAACAATATGAAATACTAGTTAGGATGGCATACCTTTTATGTAGCTTGAAATCTTGTTGTATTTGGCCTTAAGAGATTAGCACCAAAAGTATGAATGGCTCAAATAGCTCACAACTTACCTAGGACAAATGTGGCTCTTGAGAGAGAATTCCATGCACCAAAACACCTCCATATTTCTCTAAGAAAAGAAGCACCCGTTTTGATCATGAAGTAACATATTTATATGTTGGATTCCAAGGGTCATGGGTGTAACCCAAATCCATACCCATGGGTTTTATGATCCATGGTTCATGTGGCCTAACTCTTTATGTATCCATACATAAACTTGGTCCAACATGGATCGTAAGCCCAACACATATAAATATAACTAATTACCATAATTAGTCCCCATAGATTTAATTAGTCTCTTTTGATCACTAAATTAATTCCAAATTAATTCTTGATCAATACTAATTAAAACATATGATTTCATATTAATATATTAGAACTTATAATATATTAATAAATCATATATAACCTTCTCTCAAGAGTCCATCCTAACAAATTGTCCTGGTGTTATGCAACCCAAATGGATCATGCTACTCTCGGGTCGAGTACATACCAATAATAGTTATGGGCCTAGACATCTAATCCAACAAATTGGATACAAGACCATGTAGGGGAGCCCATGTCATTCCTAGGTAAAGACCATGTGGGGTAGCCCATGACAATTGGAGATAAGACCATGTGGGGGAGCGCATGGCATTCCCATGTAAAGACCATGTGGGGTAGCCCATGGCACGATGGTATAAGACCATGGGGGGAGCCCACGGCATCCTTATATGTTTATATGCATTGTTTATATGATATGTAGTATACTAGTTGTTTATATGGTATGTGTTATGCTAGTTGTTTATGTGATGTGTGATATGCTAGTTGTCTTTGTGATACTTGCATGGAAGACCCCGAGGGGAGCCAGTGGCCGTTGGATATAAGACCATGTGGGGTAGCCCATGGCATTCCCAGTTAAAGACCATGTGGCGTAGCCCATGGCATGAAGGTGTAAGACCCTGGGGGAGCCCACAACATCCTTACAGGTTTATGTATGCATGGCTTATATGATTGATATGGTTTATGTAGCTGTTATAGCTAGTATGGATTATGTGGTTATGTGGATTGTGTGGGGTATGCTCTGGGGAACTCACTAAGCTTTGTGCTTACGGTTTACAGTTTTGGTTTTAGGTATCATCGATTTGGAAAAAGGAGGGCTCAGATTGATCGCAGTGCACACACCTATGATTTCCGCAATGAATGATGTTGGGATAAACTCTGATAAATCTTAGAAATGGTATCAATGTTTTAGCTATATTAAAAATGAAAAATTTACCCTTGATTTTTGGGTCGTTACAAGTTGGTATCAGAGCCTTGATTTGAGGGATTCAGACATATTTTCGGGTGTGTCTGATCTCAAACTGAGGATCTGTTAACTTTTCAAAAGAAAAATGTTTTAAGGAAAGAATTTATAAGACAAGAAAGGATGTGGTGCATGCAATCAGCGGAGCTCAAGTAAGTTTCCCAGAATACCCACATATGTTATCTGTTATGACTTGGTTTATGAATATGTGAATCACATGCTAGTTAGGGCTAGGGGAGATGCCTGTATATGTTGTATAAGCTGGTAGACTTGTGTGCTAGTGCTGAGTAGTCAGCAATAGATTGGCCTGATATGTGGTGCTTGTAGCCTTGGTAATATTTGATGCCATGCTAGAATGAGAATGATTATTGGTACTAGTAACTGCTACGTGTATGCTTTTAAAATTGTATACGATTAGGATCTTATAGCCTTAGAATAATTGATTTGGCCTTATTTCCTGTTCATTGTCTGGTTGTGGTCCTAGGGTAGAGTCTATTATTCGAAAGTCTATTAGATCTTGTTCAGTGTATAATTTGAATGCATAAGGCAGCCGACAGTAAGGATGGATGGATGTGGACAACGCAAGTTGCGATATGTGGGCTGAATGTTCGATGATAGTCCTTTGGATCGGAGTGCTACTGCACGAATGCTGCTTGCTTTGTGCTTTGTGGAACTCCTAAGTGATGGGTGTAACGCCCCGATTATCAGGTATTGATTTAATGTGTGAGTTCTTGATTTCAAGAGCTACTCGACGAGTTGATTGCCCTACTCGTCGAGTAGCAGCGGGTTGGTCCACGTATTTTAATGACCTACTCGCCGAGATCAAGAAGGGACTCGACGAGTAGGAGCTGGCAGATGAAACCCTAAATCTCGGGGTTTTGCACCCTATTTAAAGGATCATTGGCCTCCCCCAGCCTCCCCTTTACTACCCCTTGTCCCTCTCAAACCCTAAATCGTGTGTGTGTGTTCTTTTGGTGTGTTCAAGCTTGGAGGAGGAACTTTGGAGAAGGAAACACTTGGGGAAGCAAGGAAATCAAGGCTAGGAACTCGTGGGGAGCTAAGAGATTCATCAGTTGTCACTCTCTGGAAGGTATTAAGCTGTTCCTTTAGCTCACCTCTCTTTTAACCTCTTTTGGATGGGTTTTATGAAAGGCTCCCCATGTTTAAGCTAAGATCTGAAGTTGTAACTTCAGATCTGGACTCCCTTTGACCTCTAGATCCATAAAGTCATCAGCCTTGCCTAGTAGGAGCCTTCCCTCAAGTGTGAGACTTCATTGCAAGCTTAGTTTTGCCATTTAAGGGTCATAAAGCTTTGCATGCACGTAAAGTTTGCGACTTTACGTGATAAACATGCTCTAGAAGCTTGGATCTGTAATCTGGAACCTTGTCATGGCTTAAAAAGCGTCTGCTTGGATAAAGGTCTGCAAGGACTCGACGAGTTGGATGAACAACTCGACGAGCCCGTTGAAGATGGTCATGAACTCGACGAGTTGGATGAACAACTCGACGAGTCCGTTGAAGATTGCCTTGAACTCGGCGAGTCGTTCGAAGACTCGGAGAGTCGGCTAGGGTTTCTCCAATTCTTGGACACGTATGAACTCGGCGAGTTAAAGGGGAACTCGACGAGCCAATCAAGGATTTCACGACTTCTTGAGTTCAGGAAGGACTCGACGAGTCGGTGAACTGCACTCGACGAGTCGAGTCAACATGGACTGTTGACTTTGACTGTGGACTTTGACTTGGACCAAGGGTTGACCATTTGACTTCTGAGGGTATTCTGGTAATTTGGAGATTTATGAAAAAGGGTTTTATGGTAACTATAGGTGGTGGAGCTCGTGTTGGTGATCCGGGAGTTGAGCTTTCTAGTTTCAGACGACAGTTGCAAGGTGAATTATCCTCACTATACTAAGGGGTCTAAGGCACCAAGGCCGACCCATTGGATATGATATCCTAGTAGTTGTATTATGTTGAGTATGAGTTAGGTTATGCATGCTAGTTTGATATGCTAGAGGGTAGGTCTGTAGGACTACCTGTGATACTGATTGATTACTTGTATGTGCATTTATCTGTTACATGTCGACATGTTAAGTGGGATGGGTTGAGGTTCGTGCAGGATAGTCGGGGACTATTGACCCGATGCGGTCGGGTTTGGGTTCCGATGTCTGGTGGGGTTAGGCAGACGGTTATGGAGGAGGCTCATAAGTCTCATTTCTCTATTCACCCAGGGGCCACCAAGATGTACCGGGATTTGAGTTTGAGCTATTGGTGGCCGTGCATGAAGCGAGAAATCGCTTGGTACGTCGAGAGGTGCTTGACCTGTAGGATGGTCAAGGCCGAGCATCAGAAGCCGCATGGCAAGCTGCAGCCCCTGGAGATTCCCATGTAGGAATGGGAACATATCACGATGGATTTTATTACCAAGTTGCCGAGGACGGCGAAGGGGTTTGATGCTATATGGGTTATCGTGGATCGATTGACCAAGAGTGCCCATTTCTTGGCTATACGGGAGAGCTCATCGGCCGAGAAATTGGCCGAAGTGTACGTTCGCGAGATCGTGTCTCGCCATGGGGTTCCCGTTTCCATTTTCTCTGATCGGGATGTCAGGTTTACCTCCCGCTTCTGGCAAAAGTTCCATGAGGAGCTGGGCACGCGGTTGCACTTCAGCACAACATTCCACCCGCAGACAGACGGCCAGAGCGAGCGGACTATTCAGACCCTCGAGGACATGTTGAGGGTGTGTGTCATTGATTTTGGTGGGAGTTGGGATTCTCACCTACCGCTTGCGGAGTTCGTCTACAACAACAACTATCATTCTAGCCTTGGCGCCCTGCCATTCGAGCTGTTGTATGGGCGGAGATGTCGTACCCCAGTTTGTTGGGGTGAGGTTGGTCACAGGGTCATGGGTCGGACGGAGGTGGTCTTGCAAACTACCAAGAAGATTCGGCAGATTAGGCAGCGACTGCAGACCTCTCAGAGTCGGCAGAAGAGTTACGCCTACCGACGCCGCTCCGAGTTAGAGTTTCAGGTCGGTGACATGGTACTCCTGAAGGTCTCGCCCTGGAAAGGCGTGATCCGCTTCAGGAAGAGGGGAAAATTGGGTCCCCGATATATTGGGCCGTTTAGGATCATTGCCAGGGTTGGCAAGGTAGCTTACAGGCTAGAGCTGCCAGAGGAGCTTAGTCGGATACACATCACTTTCCACGTTTCGCAGCTGCGAAAGTGCATTACGGATCAAGAGGAGGTGGTGCCGCTGGATGATATTCAGGTTGATGAACGCCTGAATTACGTAGAGAGGCCTGTGGCCATACTGGAGAAAAAGATGAAGATTCTGAGGAATAAGGAGATACCTTTGGTGAAAGTACAGTGGGAGCATCGGAGGGGGTCCGAGTGGACGTGGGAGATGGAGGCTGAAATGCGGGAGCATTACCCGGAGATATTCGCTGCAGCAGACTTCGAGGACGAAGTCTAGTTCAAGTGGGGGAGAATTGTAACGCCCCGATTCTCAGGTATTGATTTAATGTGTGAGTTCTTGATTTCAAGAGCTACTCGACGAGTTGATTGCCCTACTCGTCGAGTAGCAACGGGTTGGTCCACGTATTTTAATGACCTACTCGCCGAGTCCAAGAAAGGACTCGACGAGTAGGAGCTGGCAGATGAAACCCTAAATCTCGGGGTTTTGCACCCTATTTAAAGGATCATTGGCCTCCCCCACCCTCCCCTTTACTGCCCTTGTCCCTCTCAAACCCTAAATCGTGTGTGTGTGTGTGTGTTCTTTTGGTGTGTTCATGCTTGGAGGAGGAACTTTGGAGAAGGAAACACTTGGGGAAGCAAGGAAATCAAGGCTAGGAACTCGTGGGGAGCTAAGAGATTCATCAGTTGTCACTCTCTGGAAGGTATTAAGCTGTTCCTTTAGCTCATCTCTCTTTTAACCTCTTTTGGATGGGTTTTTTTGAAAGGCTCCCCATGTTTAAGCTAAGATCTGAAGTTGTAACTACAGATCTAGACTCCCTTTGACCTCTAGATCCATAAAGTCATCAGCCTTGCCTAGTAGGAGCCTTCCCTCAAGTGTGAGACTTCATTGCAAGCTTAGTTTTGCCATTTAAGGGTCATAAAGCTTTGCATGCATGTAAAGTTTGCGACTTTACGTGATAAACATGCCCTAGAAGCTTGGATCTGTAATTTGGAACCTTGCCATGGCTTAAAAAGCGTCTGCATGGATAAAGGTCTGCAAGGACTCGACGAGTTGGATGAACAACTCGACGAGCCCGTTGAAGATGGTCATGAACTCGATGAGTTGGAAGAACAAATCGGCGAGTCCGTTGAAGATTGCCTTGAACTCGGCGAGTCGGCTAGGGTTTCTCCCATTTCTTGGACACGTATGAACTCGGCGAGTTAAAGGGGAACTCGACGAGCCAATCAAGGATTTCACGACTTCTTGAGTTCAGGAAGGACTCGACGAGTCGGTGAACTGCACTCGACGAGTCGAGTCAACATGGACTGTTGACTTTGACTGTGGACTTTGACTTGGACCAAGGGTTGACCAGTTGACTTCTGAGGGTATTCTGGTAATTTGGAGATTTATGAAAAAGGGTTTTATGGTAACTATAGGTGGTGGAGCTCGTGTTGGTGATCCGGGAGTTGAGCTTTCTAATTTCAAACGACAGTTGCAAGGTGAGTTATCCTCACTATACTAAGGGGTCTAAGGCACCAAGGCCGACCCATTGGATATGATATCCTAGTAGTTGTATTATGTTGAGTATGAGTTAGGTTATGCATGCTAGTTTGATATGCTAGAGGGTAGGTCTGTAGGACTACCTGTGATACTGATTGATTACTTGTATGTGCATTTATCTATTACATGTCGACATGTTAAGTGGGATGGGTTGAGGTTGTACTGCTCCGTGCGGTAGCCAACAAACCCTATAGTATTCCAGATATGAGCTGAGGGCCCGATAGGCATTCCAGACTCATACTGAGGACTTGGGAGCATTCCAGATACGAGCTGAGGGCCCGGTAGGCATTCCAGACTCGTACTGAGGGCTCGGTGGCAATCCAGATGTGAGCTGAGGGTCCGGTAGGCATTCCAGACTCACACTGTGGGCCCAGGGGTATTCCAGTCTGTAAAGCTGTGGACCCGTTACATGCTGTTCTGTTCAGTTTGTTATGTTATGATGTTGCTGACATGGTTATGTGGACTGTATGTGTATCGGTATTTTGGGGGTAACTCACTAAGCTTTCGGGCTTACAGTTTCAGTTTATTGTTTCAGGTACATTAGGGGATCGTGGCAAGGCAAAGGCATGATCGTACAACTCCTCGTATTATCTTTATGTTTCTGGGAATACTCTAATAAATAATATTTTGAAAACAAAGTTGTAATGTTTTGATGAACTTGACATGTTTTAAAAGTTTAAATTTGTTTGAAATTTTTGGGTGTTACAAGTTGGTATTAGAGCCTTGGTTTGAGTGAATTGGAGGAACACTCGTGTGACTCCAGTCTCAAATCAAGGAAAAGATTTTCAAAATGAATTCTAAAATGGTTTTCAAAATAAGTAAAGGAGGATGCAGGGTGTACGATCAGTCGGAGCCAGTAAGTAGACCCCAAAATACCATATTAGTTATTTGATTATGAGATATGTTAGAACAGCATGTTAGCACTAGGCTAGGGATCTTCAGGAATTGCACGATAGAATTGTCTGATTTCATGATGCCTTCTAGCCTAGGGTTTCCTTTATATGAAATTGACATCATTACTGTAGTTGCTTAGTGTATGCATCACAGTTATACATAATTAAGATCTTATAGCTTGAGAATGTTTGATTTGGCCTTATGTTCTGTTCTTGTTTGATTGGGAGCTTAGGGTAGGATTGGATATTCGAAAGTCTATAGGGTCCAGCGTTATGTATGGATAGCATACACTACTGCTACAGGGTTGGTGGAAGTTTCATGGATAGGTGGGTTATGTGAGAGGCCGGTAGGCCAGTTATGAAATATTTAGCATTCCTCTAGGAGTAAGGATTGAGCGCTCGCCATGTTGTGTATTCAGTTAGGGCGTTGTGGTGATACTTGAGACAAATGTGGGTAGGTGTGGAAGGTAGTAGGGGTCCATACTACTGGAAGCATAGGACCCATACGCGTAGCAAGGAAGTCACCACCCCTAGGGTTAGTAGGGAGTTGGCTCCCAGTTATTTATATGGATTATCTGATATCTTGTGGTATGTTTCAGAATGGTGATGACGAGGCGCTTCGTGGCTGGATCCGGTTCGGGATCAGGATCAAGGGACAGAGGCCAGGAGGGGCCGACAGCACCTGAGCCGGTGGTGCAGATGGGTACAGAGGAGTTGGATGACAGGATTCGAGAGATCCTGCATGATGAGGTTGCTGCTGCATTTCGGGCTCAGTTACCGGAGATGTTCGGGTCGATTAAGACCGCCATGGTGGAGTATTTTGATGAGCGCTACGTAGCCCTTGCAGAGACAGCCGCCGCAGCAGCTGCATCAGCTGTATCAACGGCAGGGGGAGGAGTTGGTAGAGGTTTTCAGTACAGGGACTTCGATAGCACGAAGCCCCCTACTTTTGATGGGACGCAGGATCCCATCAAGGCTATGAGATGGATTTCAGATGTGGAGGGGTGTTTCTTCACCTGCTCGTGTCCTGCTGACCAGAAGGTCAGGTGTGCTCTGAACCTGCTTAGGTCTGGCGCCAAGGACTGGTGGAGACTTGCGACTGGGTCGTACACTGATGATCAGAGAGCTGCTGTTGCTTGGGAACAGTTCAGGGACATGTTCCGCGCCCGCTACATTCCGCGGGTTGAGCGGAAACGTTTGGTACAGGAGTTTCTGAGTCTGAGACAGGATGGGGAGTCGGTGACGGAGATCACCTGGATGTTCACTGAGAGGGCGATGTTTTGCCCGGAGTTTGCTTCAGAGCAGGCTCAGATGACCCGTTATCTGAGCATGCTCAAGACGGATATCCGTCAGTTTGTGTCTACCCAGCGATGTGTTACTCTTCTAGAGTTGCAGGAGGCCGCCAGACGGCATGAGTTGGAGATTGAGCAGTAGTTGAGAGAGCAGCGGCAGGCCCCGACACATTCTTAGCTGACACCGAAGCGGTCTAAGACCGTTGGTACTAGGACCGGGGGTCAGCAGAGCCGCACTTGTGGGAAGTGTGGCAAGGGTCATTCTGGTGTGTGTCGAGTTGGTAGTGGGTGCCACAGGTGTGGCAAGGAGGGGCATTACGCGAAGGACTGTCGCCAGGCCGCCCCAGTTCAGGGTATGAGGTTATGCTATCACTGCGATCAGGTTGGCCACATGAGGGCCAACTGTCCACTACTTGCCGCCAAGCCGGCACAGGCTCCTGCACCGGCTACGTTGAGGATTACCGATGGGAGGCAGGGAAGAGAAGAGCCTCCAAAGGCTCAGGGACGCGCATTTCAGCTTACGGTCGAGGAGGCCAAGGCAGCACCGGATGTGGTTGCTGGTATGTTTCTATCCTTTATCTCATTTACTATATATGCTGTATGCTTATCTGTTGTACCTGTGATTAGGTACGTTTCTAGTGAACTCCTTGCCTGCTTTAGTTTTGTTCGACTCGGGGGCGAGTCGGTCTTTTGTATCTTAGACTTTTAGTAGGGAGTTCAGAGTGCCAGTAGGCGAGCTAGAGTGTCCGTTGAGAGTTTCTATCGCCAACGAACACGGGGTTTCTGCTTCTTCAGTGTATCGAGGGTGTGACTTGGAGATTTTCGGGGTGTCCTTTCCGATAGATTTTATTCCGATCCCCATGGGGGAGGTGTGCCTGATTGTAGGCATGGATTGGCTCAGTCCGTTCGGTGCTATGATTGATTGCGAGGGCCAGCGAGTGGTAGTTCGAACCCCAAGTGGGGGAGAACTGATTGTATATGGCGAGGGCACCAGAGTGGGATCAGGGTTTTGCTCAACTGCCAGGGCTCGGCAGTACATTCAGCAGGGGTGTGCGGGTTATCTAGCGTATGTGGTAGATACACGAGTCAGGGATCAGATTTCGGTTTCCGATGTATCGGTGGTCAGGGAGTTTGCAGATGTGTTTCCGGAGGAGTTGCCAGGGATACCTCCGGAGAGGCAGGTCGAGTTCAGGATCGACCTAGTGCCAGGTGCGGCCCCTATCGCTAAGGCGCTGTACCGATTGGCACCACCAGAGATGCAGGAGCTGTCATCGCAGCTACAGGAACTGCTGAGCAAGCAGTTCATTCGACCTAGCAGTTCCCCATGGGGAGCGCCGATTCTTTTTGTCCGGAAGAAGGAAGGTTCGCATCGGATGTGCATTGATTACCGGGAGTTGAATAAGTTAACGGTGAAGAACCGTTACCCACTCCCGAGGATAGACGATCTCTTCGATCAGTTGCAGGGCGCATCTTGGTTTTCCAAGATAGACTTGAGGTCTGGGTATCATCAGGTCAGGGTCAGAGAGGAGGACGTAGAGAAGACCGCGTTCCGAACTCGTTATGGACATTACGAGTTCGTGGTGATGCCGTTTGGGCTCACCAACGCGCCAGCAGTGTTTATGGACCTGATGAATCGGGTTTGCAGGCCGATGCTCGATCGTTCGGTTATTGTGTTCATAGACGATATCTTGGTGTATTCCAAGACCCAAGAGCAGCATGAGGAGCATCTGCGAGAGCTGTTGGGAGTTCTGAGACGAGAACGGTTGTACGCCAAGTTCTCGAAGTGTGAGTTTTGGTTACGAGAGGTCCAGTTCCTCGGACATCTCGTTAACCAGGAGGGGATTTTGGTCGATCCGGTCAAAATCGAGGCGGTTATGCAGTGGGAGATTCCGAAATCTCCCTCAGATATTAGGAGTTTTCTGGGATTGGCAGGGTACTACCGGAGGTTCATACGGGATTTCTCCAAGATTGCAGTACCCCTCACTCGTCTGACGAGGAAGGGGGTGGATTTCTGGTGGGGCCCCGAGCAGCAGAGGGCGTTTGAGACCCTCCGTCAACGTTTGTGTGAGGCACCAGTCTTGACTCTTCCGGAAGGAGTCGAGGATTTTGTAGTGTTCTGTGATGCATCCATCACAGGTTTAGGGGCGGTCCTCATGTAGAGAGGACGAGTGATAGCCTATGCATTGCGACAGCTGAAGCCGCATGAGACGAGATACCCTACGCATGACTTGGAGCTGGGGGCGGTGGTAATCGCCCTCAAGATATGGAGACATTACCTCTATGGGGTCCGCTGTACCATTTACACGGATCACAAGAGCTTGAGACATATCATGGATCAGCCGAACCTGAACATGAGGCAGCGCAGGTGGCTGGATGTAGTTAAGGACTACAATTGCGAGATCCTTTACCACCCTGGTAAAGCGAATGTGGTTGCGGATGCTTTGAGCCGCAAGTTAGCTGGGTCTTCCACCCCCGCTGTATGTATGAGGATAGCGGTGGATTCTCCGGTTGTGAGTTTGATCAGAGATGCCCAGGTAGAGGGCATGCGACCGGAGAATTGAAAGCTGGAGAGGATCAAGGGTGAGAATACCCGGTTCGTGCAGGATAGTCGGGGACTATTGACCCGATGCGGTCGGGTTTGGGTTCCGATGTCTGGTGGGGTTAGGCAGACGGTTATGGAGGAGGCTCATAAGTCTCATTTCTCTATTCACCCGGGGCCCCCAAGATGTACTGGGATTTGAGTTTGAGCTATTGGTGTCCGTGCATGAAGCGAGAAATCGCTTGGTACGTCGAGAGGTGCTTGACCTGTAGGATGGTCAAGGCCGAGCATCAGAAGCCGCATGGCAAGCTGCAGCCCCTGGAGATTCCCATGTGGAAATGGGAACAGATCACGATGGATTTTATTACCAAGTTGCCGAGGACGGCGAAGGGATTTGATGCTATATGGGTCATCGTGGATCGATTGACCAAGAGTGCCCATTTCTTGGCTATACGGGAGAGCTCATCGGCCGAGAAATTGGCCGAAGTGTACGTTCGCGAGATCGTGTCTCGCCATGGGGTTCCCGTTTCCATTGTCTCTGATCGGGATGTCAGGTTTACCTCCCGCTTCTGGCAAAAGTTCCATGAGGAGCTGGGCATGCGGTTGCACTTCAGCACAACATTCCACCCGCAGACAGACGGCCAGAGCGAGCGGACTATTCAGACCCTCGAGGACATGTTGAGGGCGTGTGTCATTGATTTTGGTGGGAGTTGGGATTCTCACCTACCGCTTGCGGAGTTCGCCTACAACAACAACTATCATTCTAGCCTTGGCGCCCCGCCATTCGAGCTGTTGTATGGGCGGAGATGTCGTACCCCAGTTTGTTGGGGTGAGGTTGGTCACAGGGTCATGGGTCGGACGGAGGTGGTCTTGCAGACTACCGAGAAGATTCAGCAGATTAGGCAGCGACTGCAGACCTCTCAGAGTCGGCAGAAGAGTTACGCCTACCGACGCCGCTCCGAGTTAGAGTTTCAGGTCGGTGACATGGTACTCCTGAAGGTCTCGCCCTGGAAAGGCGTGATCCGCTTCAGGAAGAGGGGAAAATTGGGTCCCCGATATATTGGGCCGTTCAGGATCATTGCCAGGGTTGGCAAGGTAGCTTACAGGCTAGAGCTGCCAGAGGAGCTTAGTCGGATACACAACACTTTCCACGTTTCGCAGCTGCGAAAGTGCATTATGGATCAAGAGGAGGTGGTGCCGCTGGATGATATTCAGGTTGATGAACGCCTGAATTACGTACAGAGGCTTGTGGCCATACTGGAGAAAAAGATGAAGGTTATGAGGAATAAGGAGATACCTTTGGTGAAAGTACAGTGGGAGCATCGGAGGGGGTCTGAGTGGACGTGGGAGATGGAGGCTGAAATGCGGGAGCATTACCCAGAGATATTCGCTGCAGCAGACTTCGAGGACGAAGTCTAGTTCAAGTGGGGGAGAATTGTAACGCCCCGATTCTCAGGTATTGATTTAATGTGTGAGTTCTTGATTTCAAGAGCTACTCGACGAGTTGATTGCCCTACTCGTCGAGTAGCAACGGGTTGGTCCACGTATTTTAATGACCTACTCGCCGAGTCCAAGAAAGGACTCGACGAGTAGGAGCTGGCAGATGAAACCCTAAATCTCGGGGTTTTGCACCCTATTTAAAGGATCATTGGCCTCCCCCACCCTCCCCTTTACTGCCCTTGTCCCTCTCAAACCCTAAATCGTGTGTGTGTGTGTGTGTTCTTTTGGTGTGTTCAAGCTTGGAGGAGGAACTTTGGAGAAGGAAACACTTGGGGAAGCAAGGAAATCAAGGCTAGGAACTCGTGGGGAGCTAAGAGATTCATCAGTTGTCACTCTCTGGAAGGTATTAAGTTGTTCCTTTAGATCATCTCTCTTTTAACCTCTTTTGGATGGGTTTTATGAAAGGCTCCCCATGTTTAAGCTAAGATCTGAAGTTGTAACTTCAGATCTGGACTCCCTTTGAACTCTAGATCCATAAAGTCATCAGCCTTGCCTAGTAGGAGCCTTCCCTCAAGTGTGAGACTTCATTGCAAGCTTAGTTTTGCCATTAAAGGGTCATAAAGCTTTGCATGCACGTAAAGTTTGCGACTTTACGTGATAAACATGCCCTAGAAGCTTGGATCTGTAATTTGGAACCTTATCATGGCTTAAAAAGCGTCTGCATGGATAAAGGTCTGCAAGGACTCGGCGAGTTGGATGAACAACTCGACGAGCCCGTTGAAGATGGTCATGAACTCGACGAGTTGGATGAATAACTCGGCGAGTCCGTTGAAGATTGCCTTGAACTCGGCGAGTCGGCTAGGGTTTCTCCTATTTCTTGGACACGTATGGACTCAGCGAGTTAAAGGGGAACTTGACGAGCCAATCAAGGATTTCACGACTTCTTGAGTTCAGGAAGGACTCGACGAGTCGGTGAACTGCACTCGACGAGTCGAGTCAACATGGACTGTTGACTTTGACTGTGGACTTTGACTTGGACCAAGGCTTGACCAGTTGACTTCTGAGGGTATTCTGGTAATTTGGAGATTTATGAAAAAGGGTTTTATGGTAACTATAGGTGGTGGAGCTCGTGTTGGTGATCCGGGAGTTGAGCTTTCTAGTTTCAGACGACAGTTGCAAGGTGAGTTATCCTCACTATACTAAGGGGTCTAAGGCACCAAGGCCGACCCATTGGATATGATATCCTAGTAGTTGTATTATGTTGAGTATGAGTTAGGTTATGCATGCTAGTTTGATATGCTAGAGGGTAGGTCTGTAGGACTACCTGTGATACTGATTGATTACTTGTATGTGCATTTATCTATTACATGTCGACATGTTAAGTGGGATGGGTTGAGGTTGTACTGCTCCGTGCGGTAGCCAACAAACCCTATAGTATTCTAGATATGAGCTGAGGGCCCGGTAGGCATTCCAGACTCATACTGAGGACTTGGGAGCATTCTAGATACGAGCTGAGGGCCCGATAGGCATTCCAGATTCGTACTGAGGGCTCGGTGGCAATCCAGATGTGAGCTGAGGGCCCGATAGGCATTCCAGACTCACACTGTGGGCCCAGGGGTATTCCAGTCTGTAAAGCTGTGGACCCGTTACATGCTGTTCTGTTCAGTTTGTTATATTATGATGTTGCTGACATGGTTATGTGGACTGTATGTGTATCGATATTTTGGAGGTAACTCACTAAGCTTTCGGGCTTACAGTTTCAGTTTATTGTTTCAGGTACATCAGGGGATCGTGGCAAGGCAAAGGCATGATCGTACAGCTCCTCGTATTATGTTTATGTTTTTGGGAATACTCTGATAAATAATATTTTGAAAACAAAGTTGTAATGTTTTGATGAACTTGACATGTTTTAAAAGTTTAAATTTGTTTGAAATTTTTGGGTGTTACAATGGGAGTCAGCCACTAAGTGGATATGAAGATATCCAGGAGGTGGATGGCTGGCATCATGGGGAGTTCTTCAGCAGCTGATGGTAGGGTGAGATTGGGAACTAGGAAAGCCCAGGTTATGCTCCAGTGAGTTAGTGTGGTGGTTCGGTGAAGTTGGGAACCTAGGGGGAGCCTAAGAGTTGTTTTGGTGGGTATTGTGTTGCTGTTTAGCGGATATTGGGTGCACCAGTGGAGTAGGTAACTTAGAGGATTCGAGAGGATTGTTGAGGAAAGTTTGGATAGGTGTGGAAGGTAGTATGGGTCCATACTAGTGAAAGCACATGATCCATGCTCGAATCGGTGAGAGTCTTGGAGAATCTAAAGAGCTTATGGGAAAGAGAATTTTTGGTTATGATCTGATAGTTAGGATAGCTGCTTTGCCAGATGAGGATGAGCATACATGTAGAAGGACCAGGGTTTGGTCCCGACTCCGGTGGTTAGCCGGTTAATGGAAGGACTACCACAGTTTTGATGCTTGTATCAGGCGGTAAGGAGTAATTGTGAGATCTATTGCACTATCGGGATTGGAGACTATGCCTTGGGGGTAGTTATTAGCCTGGTTTAGAGCAGAGGTTGCTCCAGCTATCGCAGTTCAGTCGTTGACGATTGAGCTGGTGAGTGTGCCAGGGTGCGAGACCCTGAGTGATTCGATTTCTAGAGCTCGAGACCAGGGATTGATTTGGAGCACATTAGGAAGAGGGGATCAGGTCATGTACATACATTGGAGGGTCCCAGAAAAAGACCCAAGAGTTTGGGTTAGCTTTTGAGAGGCCAACAGGGCTGGATTCGATGCAGTGCTTGCGGGAAACCGCACGAGGGAGTTTTTCGTTTCAATGGTTTTAGTAAGTGTATCTATGGGTTGTTTCCTTGCTTGTGTTTGGATTATACCTTTAAACATGGTCATATGTCATTTGCATACCGTGAGTTACGAGGAGGTTAGTGAAAAGTTGTTTCCCTCTTTGTTGGTTTGGAGCGTTCAATGTTACATGGGTCTAGGGTCGATATCGGTTCAGGGACATGATGCGGAAGGTCTACGGACGGGATTGGTGACTCAGCCAATATGCTGGGGTCGGCTTATGGAAGCGCCAGGGGAAGTGGTTTAGTGTTGATGCATTGGTCTGGGCATCGGTTATTCAGACATCAAGATATAGGTGCGACATCATTTCAAGGCGTCTGAGCTTATTAGTTTCGCTAGGATTCGGGAGGTGTTTGTCTGATCTTCAGGGATTGTGTGGTCTTTGGGGGTTTGGGCCCGTAATAGAACACTCGCACGGACAAGAAACAGGCTGTCAACAGTTGGTTATTAAAGAGTAAGAAGGATCGGGAATCCTTCAAATCTCATGTATTACAAAGACTTAGTCGAATTTAAGTGGGGGAGAATCGCGCAGGTATTCAGGACAGGGACAAGTATGGGACCGGGATGGGCTTCTCGTCCTCATCAAGGGAAAATGGTGGCCCAAGTGGGTATTTGGTTTGAGGGTTGTGCGAGTTTGGAGTCCGGTAAGACTCCCTGTCATGTGAATCACATCTTCTTGGGGGCTTGATAACAAAATTTGGGGAGACAGGTTAGGGCTCCAGTCATGAATGGAGTTCAGTTTGGGGTGTTCGGTGGAGTGTGTGCTCGACTCTGTATGCGTTTCGAATCAATACATTAGGGGTAAGGTATTGGGCTACGATTGTGTTAGGATGAGGGTGTTGTAAGACTATGGGGGAGCCGTAGCATTCACTAATGGTCAGTTGGTATGGAAGTGTTGTAAGACTACGGGGGAGCCGTATCATTCACTAATGTTCAGTTGGTATGGAAGTGTTGTAAGACTACGGGGGAGCCGTAGCATTCACTAATGGTTAGTTATGATGAAAGTGTTGTAGGACTACGGGGGAGGCGTAGCATTCACTCATGGTCAGTAGTGTGGAAAGTGTTATAAGACTACGGGGGAGCCGTAGCATTCACTAGCAGCAGATAGTGCTAGAAGTGTTGTAAGTCTGCGAGTGTAGCCGTAGCATTCACAAAGTTAGGAAATAGTGCTAGAGTGATGTAAGTCTACGGTGTTGGATTAATGTCTAAGTCCATAACTATATTTGATATGTACTTGACCCGACCCGGCATGGTCCATTTGGGTTGCACTTCACTGACACAATTTATATGGATAGTCTTTTGAGAATAGTATATTTATGATTTATATTAATATATTATAAGTTCTAATATAACAATATGGAATCATATTATTTAATTAGTATTGATCAAGAATTAATTTAGAATTAATTAAGTGATAAAAAAGAACTAATTAAATATGGACTCTTATATATATGGAATGGGCCAAGTTCATTTAGGTTGGGCTAAGCTTTCATGGATGGTCCATGGAGCTTTTAACCCATGGATCCTATGTAAATGAAAGGTCATGGGTATTAGGGTTTACATGGATGTAACCCTAATCCTCCATAATATATAAAGGGGTCCTTGGCTCACAAAATTGGAACAAGTGTGTGAAAATAAGAGTGAGCCGATTTTAGTGTGCATACATATTCTCTCAAGTTCTTCCAAGGTGTTTTGGTGATTTGTGATTCCATTTGAGGCTTCCACACTATTGGGGCTAAGCTCTTAAAGCTTGAAGACATCAAGCTACATCAAAAGGTATGTCATCTAACTAGAACTTTGTAGTATAGGTGCTTCATAATATGCTAGTTAGGATGAAACCTTGGAATAGTTAATATTTGCATGTATAATAGAGAAAACATAGATCCAAGGTTTATAGGGTAGCATGTACACCATAGGAGTGTTAGAATGCTCAAAACCCAACAGTGGTATCAGAGCCATGGGTTGTTTTCTGTTATATTGATGCAAATGTTTTATTTTCAAGTTGAAAAAAAAGGAAAAAAAAAACATGACGTTTGTCAAATTTTAAGATAATTACTTGTTTTGTGAAAAACGAATTATTTGTAAAATTTGAATCATTTGTTATATGAGTTGAATTAGGTCAAATTTAGTAAAAGGTAAAATGATATGATTATTTTATTAGTTTTAAAAGTTTGATCTAAATGTTTTAAGGAGTTACATATTTTGTCATAAAATTTTGGAGTTCAAAAGTTTTTTTAAAGTTGTGATCTTAAGGGTTTTTGAAACTTCCATAAGTTATGGATATGAAAGTTTTTTTTTTTAAAAAAATTTGATTCAAAGTTTTTATGGAGTTACAAAATTTGGTGTTAATGTTTTAAAGAATTCCATAACTTGTTCTTAAGTTATGGAACATGAAAAGTTTCATCATAAAACACCATTAATTTCATAAGTTATGGAATCCAAAGGTTTTCAAGAATTACAAAACTTGCCTTCAAGTTTTGGAATTTGAGAAAAGTTTTTTATGAAAAAAAGAATTGAATTCTAAAACTCTTGGGTTCATAACTTAAACAATTAATTAAATGGTTTTAATTTTGAGTTTAATAATTGGAATTATGATGTTTTGTTGAATAGTTCAAATTTACTCTTATGGACTTTATTAATAGTTAATTAAAGCGTTTAATTAAAAGAGTATTATTAATCCATAAATATATGGTTTGAGTTTAATTAAATTAAAAGTCTAGTTTAATTAATAGATTAAACCACCAAGTATTTTAAATGTCTAAAATACACCCTTATACTATTATAATATTAAAAGTTTAATATATTATATGTATAAGAGCAAGTCGTCTTACCATTAGTAGGCCTCATTCACGAAGCCGGTCTATAAGGGGGGTATAAGGTTACTGCCTATAAAATGGCAGTTTAATGGGTATCCACTCTCACTCACCGCTTCCTTGACCGGTGGAGGGTCGTTAGCCGAACAGGTAGGACAAGGACTATAATTCTCCCTTCATTAAAAGTATTAATGATAAATACTAAGTAACTAAACCTTTTATTAATTCCCAATCTTAGTTACTTAGGAAAATATGAATAAGGTGCTAATCCATGAAATTACACTTTGCACTTTGTTTAAACCGTTAGTGGAGCGTGTGTGGTTAACCAGCACACTAACCTGGATTTAACAAAGTAGGCAAAGGGTAACTTAATATTTATCATAGTATCGGTGGAGCTCGTGTGGTTAACCGACACATCGATTGAGGGGTAAATATTAAGGGTACCAAGTATATTTGCATGGTTACTTCACACCTTGTTTTGTGATCATCGGCATCCCAATCACAAAACCTGAAGGGCACACTCGAGATTGAAACATGCCATTGAAAAGTTCAATGAATCTCAAAAGATCTAGGAGTTTCAAATCCAAGTAAAAAACCTAATTAAATTATTTCGTTTTTCATGGTGGAAATTGGTAAATCGTCATTTACCTACCTTCAACTATCGGCATCCCTCTTCCAGTTATAAATAGGTTGTTGGATCCTAGCCTTAATATTTCATATTGGGTGTTATATTAAGGACTTTAAATCAACTATCTTGAATATCTCCCAAAAGATGTCGAGTTCAGACATCTATGATCTTCCCAAATATCTTGGAACTTTACTTCCTCCACCTCCTCCAATTATTCTCCCTAACCCACAAGTTCAAGGTCACTCAAGCCCTAATGGCAAGCAAGGACTATGTGTGATCACATCTTAGAGATGAAGTCACATATTGACAAGCCGGGAGAGTTGGGTTTCAAAGTCTTGAGAAAGTTGGATGTTCAATCACTTTCTAAGTCACATAGTGAGTTCCTTTGGGACTAATATGATACATACTATGACATGAACCTTAATGATCATATCTATTTGCTTGGTGCTGCTGAATCAACAATGATTTGGAACGATAGTGAAGCAAATTTGATTAGAAGATCAACTTCCCAAAAACATTATGGACAGTGACAATGGTGACACTGGAAATCCAGAAAAAACATTCTCTTCCCAATGGAAAGGGATTGGCCATAGTCAACCCGGTTGACCAAATGGTAAAGAGAAAGGTTAAGTCTGAGATAGTCCCATTACCAAAGGGTCCATATGTTTATTTTGCCAAAGGAAGGGGCGTTGATTGCAAAGCTGCCAAATTTACCTAAGGATGTTAAAGTCAATAAGTTTGACTCTACATCAGGTAGAGCCCATTATCTAACTCTGTTATGTTCTATTCTGAGATCCTCATTACATGATGTGACTGGGTCACATGTTGATGTTTTAAGAATCAAAGAATAGAGAGAAATCTTAAAGGAAGTATATGCTGATTCTGATCGCGAAGGTGGATTTCGATCGCATCAGAATTTTGAGCAGTTGCTTAAGAAGTTATGATATATTGCTAAGGAATAGATAACAACAATTTTCCATGTGGATTGTAAGGATAAGTTTTTTCGCAAAGTTTTAAAATAAAAGAAAATTGTTTAATTTTGTTTATTTGAAGTATCCTTACAATGGCATTTGTGGAAAATTGTTGCTTATATGATTCCACTGACAGCAATATTGGAAAATGGATTTGATTCTTTCATTTGTGGTAGTGTCTAAATTTACCAAATCAGGAAAGTTCCTCATCACCCAAGTTTCAAGTGGACCGAAACTTGGAATCATGCAAGTTGAATAGTATGATGAATGAGAACTTTCAAGCATTGGAAAATCAAGACTAATTACTTGTTCACATGGATGTGTGAGTCAAGTGAAGGACTAAAGGGATTGAGTACACATTCTTGTGCACTGGTCATGTCCACCACAAAGCTCGTTAAGACTATTTGATTTACTAAAGTTTAGTAAATATGGTTATACTTACAAGTTTAAGTATAATTCTGAAACATTGGAAAAATCTCAATGTATGGCAGAACGAATGGGAAGAATCAAATTAGGCAGAAAGATAAAAGTTTCTCAAATCTGAAAAGATGGGAGAGTACTTTAGTATCATGTTTGTGATCATCTTAATGATTTAGAAATCATATCACAATTACTCCTCTAAAGGTCATCTTGGTGCATTCTTATGACTAAGAAGAGGAGTCATGAATTGTTGAAATGGTTAGATCAGGAAGATGAGTCATACTTCGTTCCAAAACAATTCTTAGAGTCATACTCCAAGATTGTAACTTGAGTGACATATCTTAAAGAAAGGTTTAAAACACTTGTCAAATGTAAGAGTAAAAGTGTCCTACTCTTGTACATTTGAAATTGGTAAATTGTGATGTTTTGGATAAAACAAAGACCAACTAAGGCCAATTGTGTGAAGTGTTTGTCTTGATAAAGAATCCGCACTATCTCTTGAATATTTGGCAAGATAGTCTTATATGTCAAGAGGATAGTGGGAGTCTTAAAGATCCTAAAAAGAATTTCAAGAACTAATCAAGAATAAAACCTGAGGTTCTTCACTAGCACACGACTTGAGGTTTATAACCTATCGTGTTGACATATTTTGTGCCCATTCCAGTTAAAGTTGGCTTTGCATAGGAGTTCTGAAAGTTCTCAATTGGTTGCATAACAACTTGGAAGCAATGGCAGGCCCTGTACTGCCAGGTGGCAAGAAGTTAAGATTGCATAAGTTCAGTCCATATGAGTTTGGATTTGTCATTATCCTTGTCTTGTGACTATGGTTTTGACGATTCACATGGATAAGAACACATACACCATAAAATCTAAGGGTCATAAGGTTTCTCTCCGATTCATGAAAATGATGGTGAGGAAACACTTCCACCAAGTAGATTTGAAGCAGATGGCAAAAGGTCTAAACAATTGAGACTATGATTACGGCATCCCTTTTCATAGTTCTGAAATTGTTTACACACACATGCATGCTATCTAAGGAAAGGTGTATGATTTTGATAAAGTTTTATCAAAGCATCTCGTATCAGAAATCTGAACTTTGGTAAGAAAGTCAATAAAGTATTGATTTCTAGAAGTCCAGCTGATTTCTGAGTACATGTCAAAGCTAGTGGGAGCATAAGTGTTATGCTAATAATCATCATGTTAGTGGGAGCATGATAATTATTGTTAGTGTTGCAAGTTAGCAATGTTAATTATAGAAAACAAAAGTTTCAATTCGTGAGGCTGCAGGGATTGAAAAAGTTGTTTTGCTATAATTAAGGGAGAGGATATACTTCATTTCAGTTCTAAAGGCTTAGATTAAGACCTTAATCATCTTTAGTCAAGAATATATATATATATATATATATATATATATATATATATATATATATATGAATTTCATGTTGGATTGGTTCAACTTAAGGAAATTCTATATATTGCGTTCTCAAAATTCGATTATGATTACGGCATCCCTCTTCATAGTCAAATTTTGAAAACATGGCAAATAAAATTATTGTAGCAAAAGACTGGTCTAGAATCATGTCTTTATGTGAGACATCATGAATCGTGTACCATTTGCTTTGGGTACAGGATCGATTGCATGTGCTATAATATTTGTCATTTCTAAATTTTTCCAAATGCCCAGAGGCATTAAGAAGGGAAAAGGTCTAGAATTGGATATGACTAAAATGATTAAGCAATTGTCGAGGACGATCTGAGGTTTACCAAAGATTGTTGCTCAGGGACAGTTGGAAGTATAGTGCTAATTTTGGAAGGACCATATTGACATATTCTGAAAAGAGGCATCTCTTATTCAGAAGTGATAGTACAAGTCTTTGTGACTTTGTACATATTCATTACAGGAGGGTCAGTGCATATAAGTTTAAAATCTAAACAGATTTCGATAAATGATAGGAATTTGAAATTCTCACATTTTTCGATAAGGATTTGGGAGTGTGAAATTAGAATCATTGAAATTATGTTCAATTGGTTTATTTCACAAAGTAAGGATCATAGAAAAACATAGAGTGCATACTTGGTGTATGGCAAAGCTATTGTTTAAGAAAAACATAGTGTACATGCTTGGAGCATGGGACAACTAGTGTTTTTAATTCAAGTATAAAGTTGATAAAACTGAAACAATGAATAATGAGTAATCAGTATGGTGATAAATAAAAGTGTTTATTTATATTCATAGGGTTTGATACCATATTTGATTCATTTATTCTTGTGTTTCACTTTGCATGTTTTGACTTCCAGAATAACTAAGTCGCTCTTCCTGAATGATTAAGTTATTCAAACCATCCACAGTCGGTCATATGTTGGAAGTAGATATGAATCAAGACTGTCATGGGTTGGTTTGTAGAGGTCCAAGTTGGTGGACAAAGTGGTGCTACAACACTCATGAGTGCTCATAAGTTCTGAGTATTGGATTCAACCCGCGCTCATTTGAATCACTTCATGGATTTTATCACGAGTGATCATGAGACGATAATATCTTATATTCTTCAAACCTAGAGATATGAGTTGTTACTATGAGTTGGTTATACATTGATTGCACGAAAACGCATTTGGTAACGCGATGTTATAAAACGTGCCTTTGTGTATGATTCAACAAGTAGTAGAACAAGCCATATGAGTCGAAGTTTATCCATTCCTTTTACCTTCGGGATAAAAGCGATATCTGTGGGCCCCTCGATGATTTAGCGATGACACATGTGAGTGCTTGGCCAAGCCAGGACTGATTTGATTTGTTCAATCAGTCAGTCATCATAAATCGAAAATCGGGAAACAACAAATGGACAGAGAGATTGATTATAATCCATGTCTCAGTCCATATGATATCTAGAATGGAGGAATATATGATCCCTTATCTAATGGACAAGTCATTGACAAGGTCAGAGTTCGACAGAAGCTTTTGAGAGCTACGATTGCTAGTCAGGGTTTGAAGTCATACTCAATAATAGTTTTAGACTTATCCAAGTGGGAGACTGTTGGATTAATGTCTAAGTCCATAACTATATTTGGTATGTACTTGACCCGACCCGGCATGGTCCATTTGGGTTGCACTTCACCGACACAATTTATATGGATAGTCTTTTGAGAATAGTATATTTATGATTTATATTAATATATTATAAGTTCTAATATATTAATATGGAATCATATTATTTAATTAGTATTGATCAAGAATTAATTTAGAATTAATTAAGTGATCAAAAAGAACTAATTAAATATGGACTCTTATATATATGGAATGGGCCAAGTTCATTTAGGTTGGGCTAAGCTTTCATGGATGGTCCATGGATCTTTTAACCCATGGATCCTATGTAAATGAAAGGTCATGGGTATTAGGGTTTACATGGATGTAACCCTAATCCTCCATAATATATAAAGGGGTCCTTAGCTCACAAAATTGGAACAAGTGTGTGAAAATAAGAGTGGGCCGATTTTAGTGTGCATACATATTCTCTCAAGTTCTTCCAAGGTGTTTTGGTGATTTGTGATTCCATTTGAGGCTTCCACACTATTGGGGCTAAGCTCTTAAAGCTTGAAGACATCAAGCTACATCAAAAGGTATGTCATCTAACTAGAACTTTGTAGTATAGGTGCTTCATAATATGCTAGTTAGGATGAAACCTTGGAATAGTTAATATTTGCATGTATAATAGAGAAAACATAGATCCAAGGTTTATAGGGTTGCATGTACACCATATGAGTGTTAGAATGCTCAAAACCCAACATGCGGGTGTAGCCGCAACATTCACTAGGTTGGTAGATAGCATGAGCGTGTTGTTAGGACGCAGAAGGAACCGTAGTACCCCATCAGTTCGGGTGTAGCAGTGAGGATATGGAAATCCACGGAATGGATTTCGGAATTACCCAGACGAATTAGATCTGGTTGAGCCAGTGATAAGACTATAGGAACGCCACTACAGTTATGAGATCAAGGAAGCAAGGGATTGCTTAAGGTCGTTTGTGATATAAGTCTACCGTTGGTCATGTAGCAATCACTTTTAGCCTTGGATTTGGTGACGTCAGGATTTGACGCATGGAACCGATCGGTTAGATAAGAAGGTTATTAGAGCCTCAGTGGCATGATAACTAGTGGCAACTAGTTCCAGATAAGGATTTCATTCGGAAGTCATGTGAGGCGACTAAGTGGGAGCCCTTGGGCTCCGCAGCTGGGCTGAAACCCGATATTTCAGGTGATCGGCAAACAAATTGAGACCAGGGAGGTCTCTTTAGATTTTGGAAAGTAGCCATGTGGCAACATACTGCTTCAGGCAGTTCAATGTTTGGGCAGTTTCAGCATTTGGTCAGTGTTAGTATTTGTGTTTTAGGTTGCAAGTACGGACAGAATAACTGGTTGATTGGGAAGTGACAAGTCCCTCACAACGGGATTAGCTGAGCCTTGGCCAAGTATAAGTGACCAGCAGGGATACTTGGGTCGGTGATCCTATTTATAGTGAGAACCTCGAGTTATCAGAAGTCGAGTAGTCAGTTGAGGGATAAACGGACTGGATTCAACGGTAATGATTCAATATGAGTGGTCTGTCAGAGATTCAGACCATCTCAAGACATCAAATTTCAGACGGAGTAGATGTGATCTCGTTGCGAGGAATTCGTTCACCTGCGGATTTTAGGGCTTTGCGAAGATTGGTCACGACTACCCTGGGAAGACTAGGGTGTGCCCAGGATGGTGACCATGTCACTAGGATGGTTGGGCGGGTAAGGAATGGTATAGAATGATTTCGAGGACAAAATCTAATTTAAGTGGGGGAGAGTTGTAACGCCCCGTTTATTTAATAAATAAATAAACAAATTAATAAATGAATAATAGCCATAAATGCAGAATAGTGTAGCAAGGATTTAGTTTTGGGGGTTAAAAAGTTATAATTGAGAGTGTGGGGGGTTAAAAATGTAATTCCCGGATTAGTTGTAAAGAATTTTTAAGGTTGAGGGCTGTTTAGTAAATTATCGGCTTAATTTGAAAGGATTTTTGAAGACAGGGGTTGTTTGGTAAGTTTTAGACTTAAAATGAAATGAATTTATGGAATCAGGGGCTAAAGGGTAAATATTGGATTAAATTTGAAAGAAAAAGGAGAAGGAGGGGCCATTTCCGTCATTATGGGTTGTAGTTAGTATGGGAGCCGGGTATATAGCTGCCCACCCCGAAACCCTAACCCTAGCCTTGTTTTCAGCCGCCACCATCTCCGGATCTTCCTTTTGTTGTTCGTCAATCTCCAGCCGCACACTTCCTTCTCGTTTCCGATCGAGCAAGACCACCAGACGCCACCGTTCTAGCCTCCGCCACCTTGTCATTGAACGCCATCGTCACCTCCTCTGCTGCTCCGATGAAGCCGCCACTCGCCATCGCCAGCCACCACAAGGTGGCTATGTGTGCATTTTATTTTTGATGTATTATTTTGGGTTAAGCATTGTAAAATGTAATTAGAGATAAAGGAATAATGAAAGAAACTCATAACCACCACCGTGAGGTGGTGGATGCCGCCTCCTGCCGCCACCGGCCGCCGTGTCGGGTGGCGGTGTGCTTGTTATGTTTGACTCGTTGGGATGCATGGACTGAATGGGCCTAATGAAACCCTAATGGGCCTAGTGAAATCCTAATGGGCCTAATGAACCTTAATGAATCTAAGGACTTAATTTTTGGGCCTATTGGGTTGTGATTGGGTTGGAAACCCTAATTAGGGTTTAGAAAATCCTAATTTTGGAATTTTGGACCATTGGAATTGTGAATTACACCCAATCACACCATATGATTTATTTAGAAGAGTGATGGACTTAATGGATTAAGTCCTTAATGGGTTAAGTGAGAAACACTTAACCCTAATTTTCATTTTATGTGAAACCCTAATTTCCTTTGGCTTTATGTTGGGCCTTCATGATTATGAGATATTGGGACATTAGAAATGCCAAATGGTGAACTGGACTAAAAGGTTCGGCCTTTGAATAAGACTATGTAAAGGTCTGGGCCTAATTTGGAAAATTGGGCCATATGTTGGGCTTTGGCCCATTACTTGAATATTGGGCCTTGGAGTGTGAGTTGGACCTTGGGCTTTGAACCCAATTATTAATTGGGTATTGTTTGATGTTGGCAGTTCGGGAACCTTTCAACCAACAGGTGAGAGTTGCATCCGCGAGACTTCAGGAGCGCGAGGTGAGTCTCCTCACCATACCAATGGGTCGAAGGCACCAAGGCCGGCCCATTTTGTATTATTTGGTACACTAGTTGATATAGAGATCTGTGGTATGCCAGTTAGTTATATGCTATATGCTATGTTGTTGTCTATGTGATATTTGCATGAAAGGCCATGTGGGGTAGCCCATGGCAATTGGATATAAGACCATGTGGGGGAGCCTATAACATTCCTAGGTAAAGACCATGTGGGGTAGCCCATGACAATTGGATATAAGACCATGTGGGGGAGCCCATGTCATTCCTAGGTAAAGACCATGTGGGGTAGCCCATGGCAATTGGATATAAGACCATGTGGGGGAGCCCATGGCATTCCCAAGTAAAGACCATGTGGGGTAGCCCATGGCACGATGGTATAAGACCCTGGGGGGAGCCCACGGCATCCTTATATGTTTATATGCATTGTTTATGTGATATGTAGTATACTAGTTGTTTATGTGGTATGTGTTATGCTAGTTGTTTATGTGATGTGTGATATGCTTGTTGTCTTTGTGATACTTGCATGGAAGACCCCGGGGGGAGCCCGTGGCAGTTGGATATAAGACCATGTGGGGTAGCCAATGACATTCCCAGGTAAAGACCATATCGGGTAGCCCATAGCACGAAGGTGTAAGACCCTGGGGGAGCCCACGACATCCTTACAAGTTTATGTATGCATGACTTATATTATTGATATGGTTTATGTAGCTGTTATAGCTAGTATGGATTATGTGGTTATGTGGATTGTGTGGGGTATGCTCTGGGGAACTCACTAAGCTTTGTGCTTACGGTTTACAGTTTTGGTTTCAGGTATCATCGATTTGGAAAAAGGAGGGCTCAGATTGATCGCAGTGCACACACCTATGATTTCCACAATGAATGATTTTGGGATAAACTTTGATAAATGTTTTACTTAATGATGATTTGAAATGTTCGAAACAAATGGTATCAATGTTTTATCTATATTAAAAATGAAATTTTTACCCTTGATTTTTTGGTCGTTACAAGAAGAGAGACAAAGTTTGATTAGATAAGAATCCCCAATTAAACACCCAATTGAGAAATTAGGGCTAGGATCCAACAACATTATTCACAATTTAGAAGAGGGATGTCGTAATCTAAATCGCAAATAACTTGAAGGTAAGTGAATGACGATTCACTAATTTCCACCATGAAAAACAAAACAAAAATTAAGTTTTAATTGTATTGAAACTCCTAGATCTTTTGAGATTCATTGAACTTTTCAATGGCATGTTTAAATCTCGATATGCCCTTCAAGTTTGTGACTGGGATACCGAAGATCACAAACAAGGTGTGAACAACCATGCGAATGTACTTGGTGCCCTCAATGTTACAGTTACCTAATCAATGTGCCGGTTAAAGGACCCCAGGGCTTCATAAATCGGCTACCACAACCCTAAGAAGAGTTCAAGAGCCGATTTTAACCTTCCCCCCCCCCTCTATTATCCTCCAACTTGCTTTGGTGTTTGTGATCTATTAGAGTCACAACATTTCAGGTGCTAAGGTTCTCGAAAGCTCAAGATCTGCAAGCAACAATCAAGGTAACCTTCTAACTTGTTTATTAGATGTTATTTTCGTTTTGTTGTATGCTAGAATTAGGGTTACAAGCTTTGGATGATTCGCATGTAGAATTAGAGAAACCTAGATCCAAAGCTTTAGGGTTTGCATGTGCACCATAGGATTGGCGTAATGCTCATAACCCATCGTTTGGGTTAATGACCTATGAAGGTAATAAGGTTTTAACTTTGTCTACATTAAGTCCTTAAGGTTTTTTTGTACATATTACACAGATATGGTTGTTATAACCATTTAAAAAGGTAATAAGGTTTTAATTTTGTCCACATTAGGTCCATAATGTCTTTTTTTGTACATATTACACCAACATGGTTGTTATAACCGTTTAAAGAGGGATAATAAGGTTTTAATTTTGTCCATATTAAGCCCCTATTTTTAATATTTTTATCATTTCATCTAACTCTTTTACAATTTATATTAGTATATAGTTAGATGGCTTCATCATTTCATCTTCTCATTTTAGTCGCCCATTCACCACAACCATAGTTTCAATTGAAATGTTACATAACAATTTTTTGTCATTTTTACAAAAGAAAATACTAATAATAATCAAAGTCTTAATGATTAAGCTATGTTTGGTGCGTCACAGCTAGTTGATAAGCTAGTTTATTTTTCGTTTTTTTTAAGTTGTCATGTTTGGAAAGCCAAAAAGTAACTTATAAGCTAGCATTTTAAAAAGCTACTTAGACACGTTTTTTAAAAGTTTGTTTTTTTTTTAATTTCCAAATATATCTCTCAATTAATTAAGAAAACATATTTTTTAAATGCCCTTTTATGTCATTATATAAATTTCAAATAAATAATGGCGTATCGGGGATACCTCATTGGTGGAGCCATTACTTATCGGGGATACTCTTTTACTTTGACAATGACTTCGCCATTGGCTTATAAACTATATGAAATTTATATAATGACATAAAATGGCATTTAAAAAAATATGTTTTCTTAATTAATTAAGAGATATATTTGGAACTTAAAAAAAAACTTTTAAAAAACTTGTCTAAGTAGCTTTTTAAAACGCTAGCTTATAAGCTATTTTTTGGCTTTCCAAACATGACAACTTAAAAAAAATCGAAAAATAAACTAGCATATCAGCTAGTTGTGGCGCACCAAACATATCATAATCATTAAGACTTTGATTAATAATAATAATAATAATAATAATAATAATAATATTATTATTATTATTATTATTATTATTATTATTATTATTATTATTATTTTATTTTTTTTGTAAAAATGACAAAAAATTGTTATGTAACATTTTAATTGAAACCGTGGTTGTGGTGAATGGACGACTAAAATGGGAAGATGAAATGATAAAATCATCTAACTAGATACTAATATAAATTATAAACGAGTTAGATGGAATAATAAAAATATTAAAAATAAAGACCTAATGTCGACAAAATTAAAACTTTATTACAATTCTTTAAATGGTTATAACAATCATGTTGGTGTAGTATTTACAAAAAAGACCTTAGATACCTAATGTAGACATAATTAAAACCTTATTACATTTTTTAAACGGTTATAACAATCATGTTGGTGTAATATGTAAAAAAAAACCTTAAGGACCTAATGTGAACAAAGTTAAAACCTTATTATCCTCTTAAGTCATTAACCCCATGGGTTTTATGCTTATTTTCAATTTTTTGTTTTGCTCACCTCTAAGGCCATCTTTTATACCCACCACATACCATATATGTGGTAGGTGTCACATCAGCACCACATTCCCCTACCACTAACATAAGATAACTACCACTAACATACCACTCCACATCATTATTTTTATTTTTATTTTTAATTCAAAAATACAATAAAATTACATTTTTAATAATTGAAAAATATTCATTTTTTAACTAGTTTTTTATTAATTATAAAAATAAAATTACAACTTCAAACTACATTACTTAATTAATCTAGAAATAAAAAAAACATTACATTAATTAAAAAAAACAAACAAACATACATATAAAAAAAATTAATCTTCGTTCATGTTACGTTGGTATAAATATTCCGCGACATCTTCTCGAAGATTGAAACACGTTTCACTATTATGAATTTCAACAACTCGCTCTAAAAACTCATTCGTTCCCGGTACAAACTCCTCAATTGGAATGACAACGTCGTTCGGATCATACGTGCAAATCGCTTGACTTTCATCTTCAATAATCATATTATGCATTATAATAAATGCTATGACCATTCGTTTAATTCTTTCTTTATCCCAGAGTCGTGTAGCATATTTCACTACATGCCATGTCTGCTTGAGGACTCCAAATGCCCTCTCGATATCCTTTTTCGCCGGTTCCTGTTTTTTTGTAAACAACTTTGCCTTTTCACTTCGAGGAACCGAGTATGCCTTCATCAATGTAGAATAATCCGGGTATATCCCATCACCAAGGTAGTAACCGTATTTGTACGCGTGCTCGTTAACCGTGAACGTCATATCAGGTGCTTTGTCGATCCAAATATCGTTGAAAAGAGGAGACTGACCAAGAACATTAATGTCTTTGTTAGACCCCGCTGCTCCGAAAAAGGCATGCCATATTCACGAATTTTGAGATGCAACAACTTCTAGGATGATAGTTGGTTCACCTATATCTCCTCCAGTGAACTGACCACACCATGCATTTGGACATTTTTCCCAAGCCACATGCATATAATCTAGATTGCCAAGCATACCCGGAAATCCATGCCTCTCTTCGTGAGCTGAATATAATCTCTCAATATCACGCTGAGTAGGTTTGCATAAATATTGTTTGTGAAAAACCTCATACACACATGCAGAAAACCAATCTACATATTCAACTGCGGTCCTGTCGGATACTTTCAAATATTCGTCAGATGCATCAAATATTATACCGTATCCCAAATACCTAAGAGCAGCCGCACATTTTGTATACTACTAAAACTCATTCTTCCTCTAGCGTCGGGTTTTTGTTTGAAAAAAACCATAATGAGATTCTAAAGCATTACTAATACGTAAAAATATAACCTTATTCAGACGGAAACAACGTTCGAACGAGTCGTCATTATAAAGACAATTATCGACAAAGTAATCACGTACCACTAAGTCGAGTGCGGCTTGACGATCACGATTGACGACCGCCCTTGTACGAGCAACATTTGAATTTTCTTCGTCTTGAATGTGTTGCACAACGTTGAAGAATGTCTCGACGAATTCTACGTCGTCATCGGAGTCAAAAGTTTTTAAGAACTCAATGTGTTTTGTGGAATCCATGTGCACGTGTTTTGTGGTTTTAGAGAATGAAGGTTAGAGAATGAATATGTAAGTTTTGGTGAAAATAGAAGGTTTTATTTATATGTATTGAATTGAGTTCGAAAAAAAAGGCCAAATGGCCGTTCAACGGTCGAGAAAGCAATCCACCAATCAAGTTTCACGTTTAGAATCGTCGTTGGCAACACGATGCACAACGACCACGCCCGGCCACGATTTGTCGGGGTGGTGCACACGAATTTTTCTCGTGGCCACATGGACCACGGATGCTCTCGTTGAGAGTATACCGTATGGTCTAAATTCAAATGCATAGTCTCTATAAAAAAATATATAGATTTTTTATTTTTGTTAACCACCGTCTATTTATTTGTAAAGTCAATATAGTATACCCGATATATTGAAAGTTTTTGTGTTGCCTGTAGTTCGGAGTTCTGGCTGTCTTTAAAAAAAGGTGTCCGTTTAAAAACTATAAGGTTGTCCAACAAAAAACTGTAATATAATCTATAATTTTCTTTTTCAAAACTCTCATATATGCGACAATTGTTTTTTTTCCTATAATTTATTAAACTCTATAAGTTCAAAATACATATTTAGAAAAGACATCATTTATTAAATTTTCTATTTTCTCATTCAATAACTAATAATCTCAATATCTATTTGAAAGCCAATATTCTAGAGTTTAATCTATTCAATATCAATTAAAAAAATCACCTCAAATTATGCGTTGTGGATGATCTTCAGCAGTGGCGTAGCCATAATTTTGTTTTATGGTAGATCAAATAATTTACAGAATATGAACTAATAGAAAAATACATCATATGATAACAAAATTTGACAATGTATGCATTTTAAAGTAAATTGTTCATTTAAGTTGCACACGCCGCTCTCTTACATTATTAAAATCATCTAAAATGGAATCTAAACCGATGATACTTGATTATTCATTTCTTGATTATCCATTTCTGTTGTAGCTTTCTCTTCGCCTCGTGGTAAAACATTACGCGTAAAAAACGAATCTAATCTTTTTTGCTTTGGCCCCATTGCTCAACGAATTCACTAAGCACAAACAATTTCAATTACAAACACACTCTTATATTTTTATACAATTACAGCCTTACAATAACACAAATAATTAATTCATAGTAATATGTAATAACCTAATTTATTAAAAATTTATGATAAAAATATAAAATCTATAATGAAAATAAAAACAATAATGAAGTAATTGAGTAAGTATGATAACAGAAAAAAAAAATTAACTAACCTGAATGTTGGTGACGATTAATGAATATCAGTTAATAAATTAATGAATATCAGTTAATAAATTAAATAACAAATAGCAATCATCTTTAACTTTAAAAGAACTTCAAAAGTGCTTCTTTAATTTGAGAAACATATAAGCGTGCAGCAGAGCAGCGTGAGAATATGCTGGAGACAAACAATTTCAATTAAATTTAGGATGTGCCATTTACCAAGCCCAATACTTCTTTTTAATATATAAAAAAACATATACATAGATTATATATAAACAAATATGTGTGGGTGGGCCTTGTCTCCACATGGCTTCGCCCCTGATCTTCAGGTTAATTTTTTTACGCCAAGCAACGGTAAATCATATTTTTCGTTTGTATTATAACATATCAAAATTGACATAGAACGAAGTACATGAATGGTGTAGAAACAGAAAAGACAAGGATTTTGACTAAACATCGGGTGTATATCAAGAATGAATGCCATCAATTTGGTGCTCTCTCGTTAAGTATTTTCACTCCAATGTATCGGCCTAACATCATAAGTGTTGCCTGTGGATTTGTTCCCGGTGAGCTGGAAAATATGGAAGCATCAATGACTCGTAAAGAATCAACTCCTATGACTTTCAAATCACTATCAACCACCTTTTCTACCAAGCATCCACCATGGAAATGCCAAAATGTGGACAATGTTTCGCGACAGAATGCCTCGTTAGACTTCAAACGAGATGGATCCTCAGGTAATGATGGCCCGATATATCTGAAATCCCTTGCACCAGATGTGTCACTAAACTTGTATTCTTCCATGGCTTGAGTACCCAAAAAATTTCGAAGTACTTCCACAACCTTACCACATTCTATTATATCATTCGTGTGTGAGTAGTAATTAAAACGAACACTTGGGCTAACGTTTACATCAGAGGGCGATATTAATTGTAGTGAACCACTTGACTTTGGTCCTGTAATCTTTCCACCAATAACCAGCACACTTAAGTTTAAAGGTATAAGTGAACCCAAGAAAGGCACCTGTCGGGGGGCTGCAGAAGATTCGATGTATGGACCATTTTTTACTATCCCAACAACTCGTGCTCCTACATCAAGCGATGCCACTGGGACCAAAAGGTTAATTCCAGGACGCGGATTATCAACCATGAACTTTCCAATATACGGATGGTCGCGAACAACTGGAATTTTTAGGGACGAAAGGTATGAAAGTGGCCCGAGTCCACTTATCAGCAAAAGTTGTGGGCTTCCCAGAGCTCCAGCGCTCAAAATTACTTCTCCCGGTTTTCTTACATGGACTTCATGATAAATTCCTTCTGAATCATGGTATCTAACGCCACTGGCAGCTATTCCTGAAAGAAATGAACAAATTCAAAGTGGTAAAAAATATAACTAATAAAATTTTCTAGACCGATCGAGCTAGAGTAGAGAAGGACATGAATGTATCATTTAAAGTCGATTCTTCTACCAAGTTTAAAAGTGGGGCATAAATTGTAAGAAAAACTATATATTTTTTTATATATATTAAACACCTATACCATAGTTAATTAATTTCCTATAGTACTCAATATGTAAAGTGGAACCTAAAGAACTGTTACCTAAAGATTCGGAGGTGGAGAAGATGACCCGATCAACTGTGGCATGGACAACGACCTTTAAATTTCCAGGTTTGGCTTTATTAAGGAGCTCCACTGCCCCATGGCGCCTCCCTGAATCATCAAATGTGGAACCACTAACCTTGGTACCTTCAACATGGTCCAGGGTGAACCCATTTGCCGGATCAACTCCTGATTCTAATAAAGCATTCAACATAGAAGTTTGCCACCTACCTAAATGATCCGGACGTGTTACAATACTATCTTCTACCCACTCATAGGCACTTTTGACACCACTGCTATTCCATTCAATCCCTGAATTCTTATAAAAGTAATCATCAGCCCTCGAATAAAATCCAAAATTTATCATGCTACTACCTCCTAAAACCCTCCCTCTTGCGTTTGGTACCCCTTCTTCAGAGGTGAAAGTTTGAGCAGGCGAATCATTATTATTTGCAGTTAGGAGGGGATTGAAGAGGTTATCTTCGTATAAGACGTTGGGATCTAAATTGGCTACACCCCCTCGCTCAAGTAGTAGAACTGAATATTTTTCGGATAAAGTGGCAGCTAATGGGCAACCAGCTGTTCCTCCTCCAACAATGATGTAATCGTATTCCTGTGCAGGTGAAAAATCAGTGGCTTCATTTGTGAACTCAAGGTAAGTTTCATCTGCATACACAGAGGTGGTGAAACACAATATTTGATCAGATAGTCTGCATAAATAACTTCCGACCCATTTCTGGATACTGATCAATGCTGGAGAGAGAGAGAGAGAGAGAGAGAGAGAGAGAGAGAGAGAGAGAGAGAGAGAGAGAGAGAGAGATGAATGACTTGCCTAGAAGAGAATCTGGCTGTAAAAAGCATACGACTTTTAACTGTAGCCCCATGCAGAGTATGAGAAAAGAAAGTGCAGTTTGCAATAATTGAGGTTTGGTTATCATCATATTGTTATAGGTGACAGAGAAAGAGAGGAGAGGAGTATATATAATGATCGCCGGATAACACAAGTAGGCAGAGTGGCCAACAAGTCTTCAAAGGGTTGACATTATAAAGGATAAACCATTTAATATTATATTGATTGGGCTTTAATTCATTTTCCAGATCCGATTTTTTGGTTGTTTCTTTGAGCATGCAGCAAACAACTTTTATAATATAAAATGCCAGCAGTAGTAGTTTTGCACAAAGTACAAAGTACAATTGAAATGAAACCAAAAGTGACAGCACAAACGTTTAATATATAGTTAAATGTCCAGCACCGAAAGCTCCATAACCTATACATCCTATGATCAAAAAACAGCATAAATGTCTATTTTTCTTTTTGGAACTGGCAAATTTATTACAACCAAAGCCAAACCTAACCAGGAGCTAGGGACAAAAAAACAGAGAGCCAACAAATTACAAGGGGGGGGGGGGGGGGGGGGGGAGGAGGAGGAGGAGGAGGGAGCAACACCACTTGATCCAGCAATAATATCCAAAATCACCTCTAAGTTAAGGAAACAAAAGCAATAATTTCTGGTGGGGCGCAATGTAATACTTGTCTTTCGTGACCATGTATCATTTCAGAAGATATAAAATAATATGAGGTGAGTAGGTGAAATAAAGATTAGAGTTACTTTAAATTTGATATTTGCTGTTAAGCAAAATGGAGTTGAGAAAGTGATATATCTTTTAAAGAGAAACGCGTGGATATAAAGATCGTCGAAAACGGAGTTTGTATGAGAAATTATGACCGTTTGAAGTTTAAATGAAAGTACATTGTTATTTTGAGAAAGTCAACGAAAGTCAAAGTCAGAGGTCAACGTTTTGATCCTCACGACGTGAAGGTATATTGCCCACGAAGTGGCAATGCGTGCATCATGATTACAAGTATCAAACAGAGAGCAACACGTGGCGAGACGAGGTCTATTCAATCATCACGGCGTGACAAAAGATGTGTCATGACGTGAAATGAGGCAAGTCACCGGGACACTTGGCGGGAGAGTGTAATACGTGGCAAAAATAGGGTTCATTTGATTGTCACGACGTGACACATAGATGGTCACGACGTGACCAATCCCCGGTATAAATATATGAATCTTGAGTCATTTGAGAGGGTTTTTTTGGCACGCGTGATCGGAGACGTTGCTCAGGAGTCGATTACGGGAGATCACTACGGTGAAGTTATATTGTTGCTCATGTATATTATTGTGACACCCGACTCGATCTTGTACTCGAGGCCAATATGATCTTTGTGATAACTACTTGTATTCCAGAGTGCTAATGTAACATCCCGAAAATCATAGGGTAAAAATTTCATTTTTATTATAATCAAAACACTAATGTAACTTTATCCAAACAATTAAAAGCATTTCAAAATAAAACAATTATCATAGTTCATTCCCAAAATCACGTAGTGCGGAAAACGCGGGTGTATGCGCTGCGATCAAGCCGGACCCTTCCCTTTCGAACTGGAAATACTTGAAACCATAAACCACAAAGCGTAAGCACAAAGCTTAGTGAGTTCCCCAAATACCACATACCATACATATCAAACGAGCCATACATATCATACATATCCAATCAATCAATAAAAATGCTATGTGCCAACCATAGTCTTTCCATTATGCCACGAGCCGTATCATGGTCTTCCTTGCCAGGCCGGGGGCCAAAACCCTGGGTCTTACAGACAAGTGCCAGGAGCCACCTACTGGTCTTCAATGCAAGCATCACAAAGACAACTAGCATACAATCTACAACTACTTAACTAATTAACTGCCAGAGTTCAGACTCTGGTCTTGCATACAGTTTGTCAGGAGCCGCCTCCTGGTCTTTCATACAAAATGCCAAGGGCTACCCCCGAGTCTTCCTACAATACATAAACTAAATAGGTCGGCATTGGTGCCTTCGACCCATAGAACAGTGAGATGACTCACCTCGAATGCTGAAGCTCACTGAAAGAAATCCCTAGTTGTTGTCCTGACGACTCCCCGAACTATCAGAACAAAATAACTACGAATTAGCAATTGGGTTCCAATCCAAATCCAATAATCCATACTTGGTGACCATTTTACCCCTGGCCCAACTTGAACCAAAACTGAGGCCCAATTCCACAAACCAAAAAGGCCCAAAACCAAAAGATCCGCAAAGGCCCACTAATGGCCTAAATTTCTAAATTGGGCACAACCCCCATACGGGCCTTATCCTAAGCCCAATAATTTCCTTAGTCCAAAAAGTTGATCTCGGATGGCCCAATGGCCCAAGGCAACAAGTCAAATAAAGTGGCCCAAAGATGTGAAGCCCAAAAACACATCAAGCCAAAACCTAGCTGAACGTCGTACGTGGGGCGTACGCTCAGTACGTTGGGCATACTCGACGGATCCAGATCGCGACCTCAACTTGGTACACTGGGCGTACCATCAGTTACGCGGGGCATAACCTTGCTTATTCCAAAACAAATTTTATGGCTTAACCACTTAAGCACTTTGCACCCAAACTTCAGAGAACCTTAAAAAAAGCTCTTAATGCATAAAGTCGGCACCTTTATGCATTTGCATGACTCAATGGGACCCAACAACCATCTTAATCCGATAAGACCCATTCTAGTCCAACTAGAATGTGACAACCAAGAAATTTTGATCAAGCAAGGTGCCTCTATAGATGGTATAAAACCACATCACAACTTTGTTGTAGTAAACATTTGAAAAGTCAATATTTGAAATTTAAATTTCATAGAGAATGTTTTAGGTGGAATCAAGAAGTGTGAAATCTCAAAGTTGCATTAGAAGTGTTTTAAATGTGGACCGATAACTCCCCCTCCCTCGGACCGAAAACCTCGCACCTAGGGTTCTCGTTTGGAACCGAGAACCTAGTTCTCGGCCTCATGGGACCGAAATCTCGGTGGCACTAAGAACCGAAAACCCCCTAGCCTCGGAAATGGGATCTCGGTTGGGTGGAGAACTTGATACTTTGACCTAGTGATTTGATCTCCCGACTTTACACCCTTATATTCAACATACCTCCATGTTAGACATGCAAATATCCCCCAAGTATCCATGAACCATCTCTTTCCTTCTCCATTTATACCTACGGCCGAAGAGGCCTTTCTTACACCCCAACATCACTTTCTTTCAATTTATTCATCTTTTTCTCTCTAAGACAAGTCTGAAACTTCTTCAAGAACTCATCACCTTCAAGTGTTCATTTGATTTTTGGTAAGCATTTCGTGGTACCTTAGTGCTTTCATACGATTTTATTTTTATTTCCTCATCTTTACACACATTATTATGTGTTAACCTTTAGGATAATAACATTTCCAATCTAAGTGCCCAGCTCGAAAATCTTCATCTTAACCCTTCAAACTACCCACAAAAATCCACTCAATGTGAGTTTATACCTCTTGTTTTCATTAATTTCATGTTTTAAGGGGGGGGGGGGGGGGGAACACAAGTAAACCTTGCATAATAGTTCAAGTTGTTGTGCAAGCTTCTTCTTCATGTTTTGAACAAATTGTTGTTTACATGAAATGTGGTATATATTAATTACTCGAAAAATTTACATGTGGTATGTTGGTTTGAAACACAAAATTATGAAAAATAAGTATAAACATGACATATGTTTCTTAAGAAAGGGGTCATAACCACCAAAATAAAAAGAATAGAGTTTTCATGAACAAAATATGATTTTTCAAGAAAAAATAGTTATAACCTAAGAGTTACACTATTTTTGTGGAATATAACTAAAATATATTGTTTTGCTCATATATTTTGGGAAACTATGCAAAACACCTAGGAGTTTGTTTTACAAAAAAAATCACAAAAAAGAAAAACACAAAAAGCTATTATTTTATGTAAAAATAGAGTTTTGTACAAAAAGCGGTCCTAACAAATTTATGACCCTACTTTGTGAGTTTTGTCTAAAAATATCGTTAAAAAGAAGCCAAAAACTAAATATTTACCTTATCATACAAAATGTTCATAAACTTGTGTTGGAAGTAAATGATATGAATTGATATTTTAAGGCATCTAAACACGTTAAATTGTGGATATATATATATATATATATATATATATATATATATATATATATATATATATATATATATATATATAAAATTTATACATATATACATGGAAGTAACAAGACATTCATAATAAACTATAAATGGTATAGTTTGGGAGTCACAAAACCACACTATCATTTCAGAAGAACCATATAATTATTCAAAAGTATAATTATTACGTTTTACAAGAAAAAGGAGTCATAGTTCACGTAAATCTATTGATGCTCTTGTGAGACATTTACTTCACCGTACCTACCTAGTGTACACTTTAAGTCCTGCATTATAACCAGAGTCTCCTGGAGGGAGAGCGAGATAGTTGTGTATAGATTTATACGGGATTGACAATCCCACACCTCAACTGTTCGCTACAGTTAGACCGGCAAGTCTAGGGTGACAAATGTCTACCAATTCCGACGCCTGAAGAACGTCGTTCAGGCATATCAGTCATATTAAGTATGGTTATAATAACTCACATAGGGATTAACAAAACTACTCGGTTTATGGGATAACTTTCATTTATAAAACTACATACTATCTTTAAGTACAGCATTACTTACATTTCTGGTCTTAGGGTTTTAAGACTACAGTTCAATTTAAGAAAATATCGAATTTTCTGGAAGTATACAAAACCATTTTTATGCAAAGCAGTTACAAATCCTTTTCATACAAAATGCTTATGAACTCACCAACTTAATTGTTGACACTTTTAAAATCACTTGTATTCTCAGGAAACCAGTGAGCAGGCATTCAAACCATTTTTGAGAGCAGGAGTTGCTACGTCATGAACTTTTACTTTTCAGCTATTTGTTGTTAACTTTTGAACAAAGTATGCAAACGATGTAAAATTGTAATCTAAATGTGTGATGTTTTAGGTTGCTATGATTCATTTATATTCAACTGTTATGATACTATAAAATGACGTCATCCGCCCCCGGACGTTTCCGTCGTTCCGGTTCGGGGGTGTGACATAGAACATGGATGGACCATTCTTAAACATCCAACAAGCATTTTTATGAACTAACAACATCAGAAGAGGCAAGATCTATTACTCCAAGCTCCTAGAGTGGCTCAAACTCACAAGGAGAACTTAATACACCATAAAAGCCCTTAATCTTGCCCTAAACTCAACTAGCATAAGAAGAAGTCAAGATGAGAACTTTTTACCTCCTGAAGCTTCCCAAGAGTGTGAAGATTCTAGATCTATAACCCCAAGGCTACACCAAGATCCACTTCCTTGAAATAACCCTAAGAACCCTTCAAAAGCACCTTCAATCTCAAGAATGCACTACCAAGGGGACTAGGGTTCGAAATGAGGCTCTAAGATCAGTGGAGGCTGAGAAATGAAAGAGTCTTGAGCTTATAAGAATGTTTAAATAGTGCCCAAACCCTAAAAATTAGGGTTTGGCACTCTGCTCATTATGTTGGGCGTACGCGGCCAAGCACACGCCATCCCTCCTTGCATGCATGGGACCAATTTGCCAACCTTTTCCACCAAGGGCCACTTCTGCCATTATTTTAAACTACTTTAACTTCCTCATCTTAGGTCCGTTTCCAACGAACCTTATATCCATGGAAAGGTGACGAGAAGCCCTACACTTCTAACAACACACCATAGCCTTAAAACTTCCCGAACAAAACCCAAAATTCATAAAAGACCGAATTATCAAATTACGATTATACCCTTGGCCTCCGAAGACACCATCGAACACTTGGATCACTTAAACCATAACACCCACATCCGAAAAGACCAAAAGATTTCTTCCCCAAGGCCGTAAGCCTCATGACAACTGAAGATTGGGCCGCAACCCCGAATAATGAAGCAAATCCGAAACCGACTGTTACAACTCTCCCGCACTTAAATTAGACTTCGTCCTCCAAATTCCTCCTTACCAATATTCAGATCATACCAAACAACCCGAGGAATGCAACCGACAATTATGAGCATAAAACCGATGGGTTTTGAGCATAACAAACAATCCCTATGTGTGTATGCAACCTTGATTTGTAGAATCTATGTTTTCACTATTGGACATGCAAGTATTGAGCACAAAACAAGAAACCCTAGGACGCAACTATAATTTTCGAAATTAATAATAAACTAGGGTTAGGATACATACCTTGATTGTTATATTGTAATAACAATGAAATCCTTGAAGATCTTGGACTTGATAGCAAGTGTCACAAGTGTAACACCTCTAATGGCTAACAAACACACTTAGCAAGAGGATGAGAGGAGAGAGGAGTAAGATATTACAAAATTTCGGCTATACTTAGGGTTTTGATGGCATGGCCGAAATCAAGAGGGGTTATGGCCCTTTATATAGTTGTTGGTAGCTTACGACCAAAGCTAGGGTTTTGAGGAAGAAACCCTAATTCCTTAGCTTAAGGCCTAAGCAGCCCATGAACCCTCATCCAATAGGCATTGGACGAAAATTCTAGGGCCTCCCTAGAAGTTTTCATCCAACCCTCATTTGGGAGGTCCAAGAGCCCAATTTCACAACTATCAATAAATTGCTAAATAGCCCCTGCACTTTTAATTAATTCCGTTAATCCCAAAATTAATTCCAAATTAATTTCTGATTAAATATTATATAAATAATATGATTTCTAATTGATATATTATTTTCATAATACATTAATAAATTATTTTATATATTAATTTTATATTCCAAATAATAAATTCTTCCTCTTTCTCAATAGGTCATCCTGTCCAGTTGCTAGTATGAAGGCAACCCAAAAGGACTGTGCTACTATCAATTCACGTACATACCAATCATAGTTATGGGCTTAGACACCTAATCCAACATTCTCCCACTTGGATAAGTCTAATAACTATAATTGCAAGTATAACTTCAAAAATTGACTAGCAAATTGTAGCTCTCAAAGCCGTTGTCGAACTCTGACCTAGTCAGTGACGTGTCCTAAGATAAGTGATCATATAATCCTCTGTTCTGCAAGATATCATGTGGACAAATGACATGTAATAGAATCATTCTCATTGTCCAACAATTTGTTTCCCGATTTCTGATTTGTAATGACAAAGAACTACAATTGAACACATCAATTAAGTCCTGACTAAGCCTGGCACATAAGTCAACACCAAATCATTGAGGGGCCCAAGATATTGTTTTTCCCGTTAGGGCAAAGGGAACAGATAAACTTTGACTTATATGCTTGCCCTATTTACTCATCAAATCATGCACGATAATACGTTTTATAACATTAAGTTACTGATGTGTTTACGCATTATCAATGCACAACCAACTTATAAACAACAACTCATATATCTCTGTTTGAAGATTATATGATATTATCGTCTCAGAATTACTCGTGATAAATTCCATGAAGTAATTCACTGAGCGTGGGTTTATCCAATACTTAAATCCCCGTTTCAAAAGTACTCATGAATGTTGCAGCAAACCATTGCTATGTCTAAACCCTTAGACAATCTACAATCCAATTCATGACAACCTTAATTCACTACTTACTTCCAAAGTATGATCGACTGTGAATATTTGAATAATCTAATTATTCGGGAAGTAAAACATACAAAAGTGAAACACAATGATAAACAATTGACAAAAGATAGTAAACGATACTCATAAATAAATCTCCATTATTTAATCATCAAATGTCAATTACATTTATTTGTTACAAGTTTCTAAATATCTATCTAATCACTAAATGTGCTTAACCCTACTCAGACCCTTTGTGAGAGGATCGACATAATTCTCTTCAGATGATACCCTCTTTACGACAAGGTGTCCTTCTTCTACCCTATGTCTGATGAAGTGATATTTTCTGTCGATATGTCTAGATCTGTCATGATCACTTGGTTCCTTTGTTAAGGAAACCACTCCTTCATTATCGCAGAAAATATCCATTGGCTCCTTTATGGCTGGCACAACTCCGAGGTCTCCGATGAAGTTCTTCAACCATATAGCCTCCTTCGATGCTTCGCTTTCTGCAATGTACTCTGATTCACAGGTAGAATCAGCCACCGTATCCTGCTTGCACTACTAGAAAAACAGCCTTTAATGACACACAAGGCGTGTCATAAAAGCCACAGATGACATGCAAATGCGTGTCAAGGAACGCCCTGTCATAAAGGAAGATGACACGCATTTGCGTGTCGTAACCTTACGACGTGCATTTACGACGCGCTCTTACGACACACAATGTGTGTCAAGGAAGGCCCTGTCATAAAGTAGACGACACGCATTTGCATTTAGTAACCTTACAACACACATTTACGACTCGCATTGCATATGATTAATGCCCCTGTCAAGAAAGGTCATGTCATAACTGAATATGACACATTTTTGCGTATTGTAATTTTAAATGTTTAAAAAAAATATTATTTATAGATTTACTAATTTTAAAATTAAATTTGCTTTTAATGTTTCATAATAGAAAATAAAATATCATATACAATAAATACAATCCATTGCATAAAATTTAATGTCATACAAATAATCGTTCTATGGAAAGATAAAACAAATCAATAGAAGTTGTAACAGAAATGTACAAACTAATTAGATACAAGAAATATGAAAAACTTGAAATCCCTGAGATTAATAGTTCTAACAGAAGCTTCACATGAGATACATACAGTTAGACCAGTAAGTAAGGATGTTCCCGAATCCACAATAGCAGCATAAAAACACATCAACAGAACATCACTTCTAGATCAAGTCTCACTTGAATCTTTGGTCGTGTCTAATGCATTGGGGAAGTATTTGCTGAGAGCCCAAACAATTATATAAATCAATGAAAGTAAAACTCAGGACTTTTCTAGTTTTCATAATCCTAACAATAGCAGCATCAACCTGCAATATATTTATAAAAAAATGTGGTTCTAAATTATAATTACAAAAAACTTAAAGCAGTTTCTAAAAAAAATAATTGGACATGATATTGATATCTTGGAATACTCTCTCTGTGGTGCTTGCGTTTTCTTCCACAGTTTCCTTCAATTGGATAGCATTCACCTGTACATGGAATGGAATGGAATAATGAAATAAGCAAGGGAATGGAATGAGTCATTCCATTCCAATTTCATATGAACTTCACATTATATATTTGTATAAAAAATTAATTGATCTCACCTTTATACGATAAAGAGGAGCAGTATATACATCATTAAACTTGAAGGAATCATTGTCATCCACTTCCCTCCCTTTTGGAATATGAGAAAAACATCAACATTATCAGTTGGTAGGATGTGCAAGTTGGTAGGATGTGCAAAAGACATAAATGCCATCGAGTTAAAAGTTAAAACAACTACCTTTTGAAGGACACAGACTTTTCCACAAGCAAGGGACTAGAGAGTCCTCCTCAGTTCTTTGTCCTCAATGCTTGTACCATCCTTAATATCTTGAAAACTAAGCTTTTGTGCATCATTGAACAACATCAAAACAACTGTCTGTAATTATATAAATCCACCATTTATATAATCAGAGAATAAAAAACAAAAAATAAAAAAAGAAGAAAAAACTCAAACCTGAAATAAGGAAACTGCAAGCTCTTTTTTGCCCTTTAGAAATTCTACTTTCAAGACACAGTGACCTAATGAATTCTGCCACATGATCTTTTTCAATGTAAAACGTAATTTAGTGTTGAGTTGAATAAACGTTTTGCTATATTGATTCAATCACCTAATTTGTAAACCCAGCAAAACCCTAATCAGATGATGACCATTCCAAATGATTTTCAATCAGTTTATGAGAATCACATGCCTTCAAAACTTTTCTGAAATCTTTCAGCTTTACAAAATAAAAACCATGCCTCCATCTTTACTCAAGAATCATTGTACGAAAACAATATGAGAGAAAAAGAGTGAAGTATGGTAATAGATTAGTAGGCTTTGAACTTTTTGGATGATGGGTGACACCAATTCCAACCCCCCATGATTATTTAGAATGACAAGTCAGAAAAGCATGTCAAATCCAATGATACTTTTGTAGATGAATACCTCCTTTAATAAGCAGTCCAAGCCTTTGACAGCTGGAACTTCTTTTACTAAAGTAACCTGACACCACAAATACTTTGGTTTAATGAACAGGAACATGTATGGATAAAAATCGCAATTGCAGTAACTTTTGGTGAATGAATATGAAAATTTCTTGAAACAGTCTTACACCACAAAATACTATTGCATCCTTTTCTTGTCAGCATCTTTTTGTAGTCTTCCCATCGACAGATTCATGTGTGGCCTAGATGCATGCAATTAACCGTGAACACACTATTGTTATATAAAACATAAGGAAACCCATACTTCCATCTTGAATACCCCAGGTGGAGAGAAATAATAACCATGCACCAGCTTTGAATCCGTTTTTTCCACATAATACTGTTAAAAACAAAAATAGAGAGCCATGCATATGTCTTTTCACTTGGCTGACAACTATTTTCAGCATGAGAGGACTTGTAGCTTCTCACGAACCATGATGCATGTCCTCTTGTTCTTTTTTGCTTTAAACGAGATGGGCGAAACTACCCCTATCTTTTAATAGAAAGAAATAAGAACTATAATACCCATCTTGTTTGACTTTAGCCACTTGACATTTGCAAAACCTGATTCTCGATAAGGACTACTGAAACATACCATATATGAACTAATAAAGAATAATAACCCACAAAAAACAAATAAAGTTACGTTGCAGTTTTAGAGAGGAAAGATCATACCTCTACTTTCATTCAACGACTATAATCTCATGACCAGACTCATTTTAGGAGACCAAAGCTTTACACTTTTGGCATCTTTGATCAAAAGAGATGTCACATCATCTTCTGACAAAGCTTTTAAAAAAAGCATTACTTGCAAAAATCTTTTAACATGGGAAACTAAACAATAGACGACACCTTTTTTGCTCTAAATGATTTTCAATCAGTTTATGACCATTACAAATGATTTGTTATTAAAAAAGAAAAAGATTTAAAGTTGGAGGTAAAAGTCAGACTGACTATATGAATGGCAATCAAGTCATTTTACTTGGGACTGGGACAGGGACTAAAATTGTTATGAAAATCAAAAGTACAAACTGATTCCTTTAAGAACTTATTGGATGGAATAATCTTTTCGATTGATCTGTCAATTTCATATGTAATTCGATCATATTAAGAAAGGACCAAACATTGATCTCATCTGAAGTAGCAGCAGCAGGGCACGAGTACACGAGTAGCTTCTACTTTCTAAACTCAGGCATGCAATCTGAAATGCCAAAAACAAGCTTTAGTTGGTTTACTATTTTTTATATCATAAAGTAACTAGTTAGATACAGAGAAAAAGGATTATGTGTTTTTTTAATAAGAGTTTTATGTGGTTGTCACATGACAGTTAAACAAACATTCAAGTTTATATTTTCCAAGCCTTGTTTCCACATGCTTGAGTTTTACAGCTGTCGACCACTAGTTGTGAACATATTCCTCTCACGCCCTTGTAAATAATAAACCTGGACTGCAGTATCGTATAACAAACGCACCCATAATGTCTAAATGTGAACTAAATTCCTACCCTTCTTTGTAAGATTTGTGTCACACACTCGGACCCAAACGTGAACTAAATTCCTAGCCTTCTTTGTAAGAAGCAATCTCCTTTTTTTTTACCAAACCCTTTGCCTTTCAATTTCACAATCACACTTCTTTGTGATTTCTTATCAACCTCGGTGATTCATTATGAGTAAATATGTGTGAGTTTATTACTTACTTCGAAAAGAATCTTCATAAACAATCTGTCTTCTTGAGACTTTGAAGATGACTTTAACTCTTTAAGCAATAAGCTCCAATCAGACTTCCAAAAAAACCCAAATTTAATAAGATATTGTATCATAAACATTAAATAAGTTTTAACAAAAGTAGACAAATTAAATGAAAGAAACAAGATTAAAAAGACAAGATTAGTGGTCGATTAAGGATTTACCTTGTTTAACATAGAGAAGATCGAGTCTTGTTAAGCGGGAAGTGAAAGGGATGATTACATGGATTTCGGGTTGGCTCATTTAATTCAATGCCATGGAAGTTAAAAACTGCGGGAAATTTCAGTTCGGCATAGATTTTAGGTTGATCACTGAAAGCGCCTCCACCGAATTCTTGTAACTTTACTGCGTAGTTGAAGAAATCGGAAAGGTCTGTGAGATCGCATTCGCTGATTTTCACTGATACTAACGATTCGCTGCAGTTTTTTGCGATGAGTTCTAGATCTTTGAAATTGAACTTGACCGAATCTATCATGTAGAAGTTTGACGATTCCATGGCTGTGTTACGCAAAGCTAGCTCATGTAACCATTCTTCGTCCTTTTCAACGATTAAGCTCTCTTGTAGATACATAATTCTCAAATTGTTACACCGGTGACCGATTTGGAGCAGTGGCCAGAGAGCACCGAGAGATTTTCTTTGTTGAAAAAATCCCTAGCTAGCTAGAATGGTCCTTACGATTTTGTGGAATTTATTGCTGATATTTTAATGAAAGCGCGTGTTTGAAATAAATATAAAGTAGCATCTCTACAAGACACCCGTTTTAAGACAGATGCCCTCTGTGTTTTTAATATTCTTTTATTGGACACTAATTTTAGGGCACGCACAAATGTGTGTCCTCTATCCTTAAAATTTTGGAAAGTTGACACCATTTTTAGGACACACAAGAAATGTGTATCGTAAATCAGTGTGCGTCATTGTTTGCGTGTCATTAAAAAGTTGTTTTCTAGTAGTGTTGGAACTTTTCCAAGTTACAGCTCCACCATTAAGGGTAAACTGTAACACCCGTCAAAATTAGGTCAATAACAATCACATATGATTATACCAATCATGTAACGTGATTTTGTTAAACTAGTAATGTGATAAACTTACTATGTACTTCATGATAAATTATAATACAAATATGAACTTTCTTTATGATACAACTCAAAGTATACGTCCATACGATTCCAAAAATATAGAGAACGTCTGAATCTGACGTCGCATGAAGAAGTTATGATAAACCGAACACTATAAATCTCTATAATAAGAGGAATTAAAAATAGACTCATAATTAGCTATTAGATTCTAAAAGAGATTTGTAGTACTCGTAAATACCTACGCGAGGATATAAGGAACGTCAAAAACGGAGTTCGTATGTGAAAGTTACGACCTTCCGAAGATTCAGCAGTCAGAAACCCTAAATTTGACTGGACTCACGACTTGAGCCTCTTTTCTCACGATGTGAGGAGTCAAAACGCCACATTTCGAAGCTAGAATGCAGATGACAAGTCTACGGAATAGGCTCACGATGTGAGCATCAATTCTCACGACGTGAGGAGTCAAACAGACACTATTCAAGCCTAGAACGCAAATGGCAAATCTACGGGGTGACCAGCCATGGCTCACGACTTGAGACTATATGGCTCATGGCGTGAGAGGCCAAAAATATTCCTATAAATATCAGGTCCGACCTTGACACTTCCTTACACCATTTCCCTTTCTCCACTCTCCTTTGCTGAAGCCCTCTTGCATCCCGAGCCCCGACGACCTCGTACCGTTGACCGTTTTCTGCTTAGATTACATAAAATCACGCTACTAGGGTGAGTTTCACGGCCCCACTTTCTAATATTTTTGGGGGAAACACATGCTAAATATTGTATATACGTTACTATTATGTCTATATTATAGTATATTAGTATCAACGTAGATAGTTATAATAATCGGGATATAGTTGTTCTAAATATAATATTTTGAATATATACAACTATTATCAACTTGTTAGCATGTTCTTGTACTAATGTAGATCTTGAGTTATACTTAGGATTCTATATATATTTTGTGTGCGATATAGTTCCAGAGTTACACTCGGAAGTTCTATATGTTAATTGATATGTATGTTGTTATTGTTGGTTTTATGTCAAGATAAAACTAGGTATGTTATATGTTGTTATTGTTGGTTTTATGTCAAGATAAAACGAGGTATGTTAGATGGTTTTATGTTAAGACAAAACCTGGTTTTAATTATAATTATACCTGTTGTACTACCTGTTGGAAACTGAAAGTGAACCTCTAGCAATCCTAAGTACTAATTCTGAAGTGTGTATGTTTCGAAGTGGAGAAGTGGTCCGGAATCTGTCCGGACCAGGTATGAAGAAGTGAATACTGAATGCATTCCAGAATGACTCTCATTTCCGGAATGGATGCTGATCCGGAGTGACACTGTTTTGTCTTTTGTGCATTTATTATATTTGTCTTTGTATTGATGTAATGTTTCATAGGACGTAGTCTGAAGTTGTATTTGGACAATCAGAATGTCAGAATCATTTCTTTTGTCCAGTCCTATGTAAGCACTTTAGTTAATTCGCTGTAACCATCACTCCTATTTATAGGAGCATTCAATACAAGTCAACTACAGATCTTTCACTCACTTTTGGCATTTTTCTCTAAGTTTATTCAAAACATTCTTCTTGTTCTTCATTTATTAACCTTACCTTGATCAGTTATTCTTGTTGTTCATTTATTGACTTGATCATTTGTTGAATATATTATTTAAGACCTGATTGGTCTTTCCAGGCTTGACTTGAACACTTATTAGCAACCAGACATTGATCTTAAGCATTCACTCAAGATTTGAGTTTTCAAACCTTGTTCCTTTGCATCGATCTTGTTCTCACAATTGGTATCAGAGCTTGAGTGGTTGTCCTTTGAATCCATAAGATCAGATTATAGTTGGTTTGAAATTACCTTGGTATCTCAACCATTTCTGTGATAAGGATAAAAGTTCTTCTATATACCACTTTAGCTTGAAGATAAATTACCTTGGTATCTCAACCCTACACGTGCCCCATTACTAGTTGTGGAAGAATATGATCATTGGAAAGTTAGAATGGAAAGCGTTTTACTGGACAAAGATAAAGGTGAACAAATCTGGAGATCCGTCAAAGAAGGTCCTCATGTTCCTGTAAGAACAGTTGTAAGAGATGTTGCTGCTCAGCTCATGCGAGAAGATGAAGCTCGCCCAGCTCCTCTAACTGCAGATGATATCGAGAAGCTGCATGTTGATCAAGTTGCTTTCTCAGAAATGGTGTTTGGTGTTCCTCCTTCACTCTTTGAGCACATTAAGCTATGCAAATCAGCCAAAGAGATTTGGGACACTCTTCATGACCTGATTGAAGGTTCGGAAAATATGAAAGACAAGCGTCTCACCTCAGTTGTCAACGACTTCGACACCTTCACTACCACTCCTGGTGAATCAATGGCCTCTGCTTCTAATCGTTACCGAATAGTGGTCAACAATATGACTGCTCATGGGATTGTCCGAACTCCTTTGGAGTACAATGTCAAATTCATAAACAGTCTTGGAAAAGGATGGGGAAATGTAAAATCTTGTCTTCAAAGCAATGGTTCCTTGAAAAAGTTGAAACTCTATCAACTTTTTGATGAACTTCAAGAACATGAGTCCAATGTTGCTCAAACCATAAGGGAACTCTCCGGAGGTCCTATTGCCCTTGTCAGTTCTTTCGAATCAACCATTCCGAACTCATCTACTTCGGATCCTTTCAAACCCATTGTTCCATTGGTTCAATCATCCGCACCCATTTTACCCACACAAATCTATCCTGCTGATGATTCTGAAGCCATGGACTCTGAACTCCGTTTCCAACAGGAGTTCGCCCTACTCTCAATGAAGTACAAACGTCCTTTCAATCCTTCTTACAAACCATACCAAAAACAATTCCATACTCCTCATCAGAACAATCCTCAAACATATTCAGCTCCGGAACCTAAACCAACTTCCGAAAACCCTCCCACATACAAACCTAACATCATTAAACCAAACTCTGCTCCGGAACCCTCTCAGAGTTCCAAATCGGACAAACCAAAAATATGTGTCATAAGTGTGAACATGCAAACCATTTTGCCAAAGATTGCCTGGCTGATGCTCCACAAAAACCAAAAGTCAAGTATTCTGCCTACTATGTCCGAAGAGCACAAGAGATGGCTGAAAGTGAAAAAGCCTTTGTTACAACGGTTTCAAGAGATGTTGAAGGATATTGGTCATCCGGGGATGATGATGACATGGTAACTGGCAAGACAAACGGTTGAATGTGATGAAGGGTATTGGTCTTCTGGGTCAGAAGATGAAGATGATGTTGCTGAACCTCACTACTGCTACATGGCCACCAATGATCCACCCGGTCGAAGCATCGTTCAGCAGGTAAAATCTATGATCTCTGACAATAATTTTGATTTGTCTCTTTGTGAACCTTATCTGACCTAAATCCAAACAGATATGAACACCATCTATAAAGCCTATGAGTCCGCCATAGAAGCCAGTGAGAAGAAGGATTGTGAACTAAGTCGTCTTAGGTTACGTTTTGAGGATAAAAAATTGAAAATCGAGTCTTTAGAGTATGAGCTTGTAATGTCAAACGATGAATGTATCATTTGGAAATATAAATGTGAAATCAGCTATTCTGAACGAAATGTTTTAATTGCTGATAACAAACGTCTCAATGCAAAGATAGATGCTTTGCATAACTCTGTAGACATGCTTGAAGCAGACATTCAAATGACTCATAATGTTCGTCATCCATGGTATAAAGCACCTAGTCTCGGAAGCGAGTTTCCGAAACCAATTATTAGTCCCTTGAAGGAATTGCAAAATTTGACATTTATGGGAGAGGTTCCGAACATCAAACATTTGGACACCCCTGTCTCTCCCTTGTCTCCACTTCCTGAGACTGCAGACCATTTTGAGTCCCTAATTCCTGAGTTCAAACCAATAGTTGTCAAGTGTCCCGATTCCACGCCTCTTCCGCCTCTGATAAACCTGGACCTGAATCGGACCACGAAATTTCATTATAGTCTTCCAAATTGCGTAGATTATGTTCCTACAAGTAATCAGACAAACAACTGTGTAGTTGAAGAAATTGCTTCCCTGACAACTGAAACTGATACCTCTGAGTTTGTATGGGCATCCTTAGATGATAAAGTTGAAGTCTCAAGCTGTGTGTCCTCTGATTCTTGCGAATCGGATTCCTTAGTCATCTCAAAAGATAAATTGGTTCCCATTATTCCTGAGTTTAGGAATCCATCCGAAGGACAAACCTCAAAATCCTCGTCTCATCCTAAGAGAAAACCAATGTTGAATAGGAAGGAAATTGTAGATCCCAAAGTAGAAGCTCGAAATGCACATAAAAAGGAAGTTAAGACCAGACAAAATTCCAGGTTCCTTGCAAACTCCAAACCAAGTTCATCCCAAAATTCTCATGCATCAACTCATAGTCAAAACTCCTTTGTTCCCACTAAGATCCTTAGAAGACCTTCCGAACCTCTTGGTCGTGTAGAACCTAAGAAAGTCATCAGCTCTACTCAGTCTCAAGCTCATGTAACTGCCAAGACCATCTGAAATACTTCACCAAAACTTCGGACTGTTTCATCTGTCTTTATTGCAAAATCTGATGGCACAATTTTTAAACCAAATCTTTCAAAAACCAATGTGTCATCAAGAAAATCCACAAATGTAAAGAAAACATTTTCTTCAAAATCTTCAAAGAAAAATCTTGTGTGAAAAGTCAAAACTCCCATTGATGAAACAACAATTTCGGAGATTACGAATGTTACCAACACTCCGGAAGTCAAAGGTCCGAAGCAAACCATTCCGAAACTACAAGTCATTGAATATAACTATTGGATAGATGAAAAGACATTAGCCTTCTGTCTGTTTCTGAAATATTCAAAGAATACCACCCAGAAACATGAAGTTGTTCCTAAGTCACAATCAAACTCCAAAGCCCGTGCCTACGTCCCATAGTCTAATTCGGAGCCTAAAAACTCCATTACTCACTAATTTTGCAGGCACTCTATGCTTCGGAGCAAGAAACAATATGGTATATTGATAGTGCTTGCTCCATGCACATGACGGGGTAGAAAGATTTTCAGCGAGATTTAAAGCTTTCTCCAAATGCTGGTTACGTGACGTATGGCAACAACTCCAACTCTCAAATTTGTGGTTATGGGACTCTCACCAATGGAAACTTCTCTATTTCACATGTGGCTTATGTAGCTCATCTGAAACATAATTTGATTAGTGTTTCTCAGCTCACTGAGTCAAATCGACGTGTGGAATTTTGCAAAAAGTACAGCTATGTAATGACTGAAGACCGGAAAGAGTGTTTAATCAAGTCGCTTCGCAACAAGAACATGTACCCGCTCGACATCAACATGATTATTGGCAAACCGCAACTCTGCCTTCTCTCCAAAGCTGTTCCTGACGTCAGTTGGTTATGGCACCGAAGGCTCGCTCATCTAATCTTTCGGTACATGAATGATCTTGTATCCGGCGAAATGGTGAGAGGTTTACCTCTTCTCAAATTCGAAATTGATCATTTGTGTGTTGCTTGTGAGTGTGGTAAGCAATCAAAGAAAGGTCATCCTGTTATTATCGAAAAGTCCATTTCGGAACCATTGGAGCTTCTACACATTGATCTTTGTGGACCATCCACTGTAGAAAGTCTTCATCATAAGAAATATATTATTGTGATTGTTGATGATTTTACAAGGTTCACTTGGGTCTCCTTCCTAAGGCTGAAATCCGAAACAGCCTCTGAGCTCATCAATTTTATCAAAGGAATAGAAGTTCTTATCAAACTCCCAGTCAGGAGAATCCGAAGTGATAATGGATCGGAATTCGTTAATTCCACCATTGAGAAATTTCTCACAGAAAAAGGAATCGACCACAACTTCTCAGCTCCCTATACTCCACAACAAAACAATGTAGTCGAAAGACGCAATAGAACTCTCGTTGAAGCTGCTCGATCCATGCTGAACATCGCAAATCTACCACTCTATCTTTGGGCTGAAGCTGTATCCACTGCCTGCTTTACGTAAAATCAGAGTATCATCAATCGACGCCTCAACATGACACCGTACGAAGCAATGAATGGTCGGAAGCCAACAATCTCGTTTTGCATGTCTTCGGATGCAGATGCTTCATCAAGAACAACCGTGATCAGCTTACCAAGTTCCAACCTAAAGCTGATGAAGCCATTTTCCTTGGGTACTCCTCAAAATCGAAAGCTTACAGAGTTTCGGAGAACTCGTGTTCTGGAAGAAAGCTTTGACGTCACTTTCGATGACAACTTCGTTCAGAATTCTGGCCCAACTCACAATACAACTCACATTATGGAGTCTGATGCTCCTCCGCCAGGATGTCCGAACCCCCAAACAATTATTAAAGTTGATTTTGAAACTCTCTTTGGTCCTTCCGAAACCGCTCTTGATTCAGAATTTCGATCAAGACCATCGCTCATTCCAATCCCCACTTCGGAAGCTCCAGTTTCACAAAATGTCTCCGGTCCGATCCCAAGCCTCCCTCCATTTGATTCCGAACCGTTTCAACCTTCTCAGGTTGAGGGGGAGAATGATGCTCATCCCTCTCTTGAATCAAATGTGGATGGCTTCTAAGATGCAGCTGTTGATTTCGATGACTCCAATCCTCTCAACATTGATGAAAATGAAAACTTCTTTGAGTTCCCTTCTGATGATGATGTCAACCTCTCTGGTTCAGAAGTTCAGGGGGAGCATCATCCCAACATTCAAACCATCCAGGGGGATCAAATCAATTCCACTGTTGATATCGGATCGATGGTTGCACAAGAACTTCCACGATTACATGTTTGGACAAAGGATCATCCTCTGAACCAAGTAATCGAAAACCCCAATGCTGGTGTATATACTCGTTCTGCTACTAGTATCCAAAATGAATGTCATTTCTCAGCATTCATATCCATGGTTGAACCCAAATCCATCAAGGAAGCATTGGAGCATGCTGACTGGATTACAACCATGCAAGAAGAACTGACAGAATTTGACCGAAATGAAGTTTGGACTCTCGTGCCTCCTCCTCAGAATCATCCCATTGTCAGTACGAGATGGATATTTCGCAACAAGCTAGATGACGCAGGAGTTGTTATTCGAAATAAAGCAAGATTGGTGGCAAAAGGATTTACACAGATCGAAGGGCTCGACTACGATGAGACCTTTGCTCTTGTTGCACGTCTTGAAGCCATTAGAATCTTTATTGCTTATGTTGCTCATAAAGGCTTCAAAGTTTACCAAATGGATGTTAAGAGTGCCTTTCTTAACGGTGAACTTGACACTGAAGTATACCTTCAACACCCCCCCCCCCCCGGGCATAGAACGAGACACTCACTGATTTTCTCAAACGCTCCGGTTTTCAAAGAGGAATTCTAGATCCCACTTTATTTCGAAGATCAAATGGAAAGCATCTCATGCTGGTACAAATTTATGTGGACGACCTCATTTTTGGATCTACGGATTCATCTATGGTTGCTGACTATGCTAAACTTATGATCAATCGATTCCAAATGAGCATGAATCGGGAGTTAAGCTTCTTTCTTGGCCTCCAAGTCAACCAGACTAACAGAGGAATCTTCATTCACCAAGAGAAGTACATTTCGGAACTCCTCAAGAAATACTCAATGGACACCTGTGCCTCTGCCAAGGTACCAATGGGCTTCGGACACAAGATCTTTGCCGACCCTTCAGGTGTTCCTATTGATGAAAAGAAGTACCGCGGAATGATTGGATCTCTACTCTATCTCACAGCAAGTCGTCCAGATATAATGTTTTCTACATGCCTCTTTTCCAGATTTCAAGTCAACCCAAAGATGTATGATCTTTTGGCTGTGAAAAAAATTTTCCGATACCTCAAAGGTACAAAGAGTCTCGGAATCTGGTACCCAGCGAATGAGAGCTTCCTACTTCAAGCCTATTCAGATTAAAACTATGGTTGTCTTCAACTTGATAAAAAAAGCACTTCAGGTGATTGTCAATTCTTAGGTGGTCGTTTGGTCAGTTGGTCATCCAAGAAACAGAACTGCATTGCACTCTCTACAGCCGAAGCCGAATACATCATTGCTGCCAACTGTACTTCTCAGGTTCTGTGGATGAAATCTCAAATCTTGGATTCTGGTTACTGCTTTCAACGCATTCCCATCTATTGTGACTCTCAAAGTGCCATTGCGATTTCTCACAATCCAATTCAGCACTCAATGACCAAGCACATCGATATAAGGTACCATTTTATAAAAGATCATGTACTTAATGGTAACATTGAACTCATTTTTGTTCCATCTGACGATGAGATTGCTGATGTCTTTACCAAGGCATTAGACGAAACCAAATTCAACGGGTTTCTGAACAAGATGGGTATGATGATACCAGATCCTCAGTTCTTTCAAGAGACTTTTTCTCTTTGATAGACATATTCGAAAGAAAATTAGTTCCGGTCTAAATTTTTCATCCTGGAACTACTTTCTCTCGGAATACATATGATCTTTTACTTGTCTTTATTTCTGACCTTCACTTGAGTTTTTAAGCTGTACAGTTCACCCTGATTGTTTGCTATTTAAAGTCCACATTGTCATAGTGCTCAAGTTCTTATCTCAGAATATACTTCATAATAGCATCCGGAATTCCACTCCGGAAAAGGTTTCTCAAATCTCACCCCGGAATGTTTTTTAAAACTTACTCCGGAATCTTTAAATCTCACTCCGGAAGGCTTTCACAATCATGTTCCGGAAGCTTTTTCAAAATCAAACGGAATTTCTTGAAAATCACCATTCCGGAATTTCTGCTCCGGAATTACCAATCTAGTCAAAAATCAAACGGAATTTCTTGAATTTCTATTCTGGAATCTTTGCTCCGGAATCTCAACCTTTTTCAAAAACGAACAAATTTCTGTTCCGGAATCGCACATCTTTTCCGAAATAACTCTAAATTTTTTACTCCGGAATCAAAACTCTCTCCGGATTATTTTCGCATTTCGGACCTCTTTTCAAAACAAACATGTTCCGGAACACAACTCTTTACCCTCCGGATCATACTCTGTCCGGAACAGCTCATCCGGAATACCAAAGGATAATAAGGTGAAACGTAATCTGTCTCAATGGTTACTTTTTCTGAAGATCCTATCCCATTCTCCTTGATTTTCGTGACACGTTTGTACATTCCCATAAAGTAGCCATCGAATCGCCGGTTATGAACTTCCATTTTTGGCCACAAACACCCTCACCTTTCACCTCCCAAGTCAAATCAACCTCCCTAAAACCCCTCTATCATTAAATGCGACCCGTTTCTCCTTCGGATCCTCATCATTACACTCACCGACCCGACCCACTACCTTACCTATAAATACTTTTCAAACCCCCTTTTAACCACTTTACACGCCCAATACCTCTAAACCCTTGATTTCTCTCTGTTCTTGGTGTTCTTCGAGCATTCATCTTCCTGCAACAATGACGTCTCCACAGAAACCCACTCAAACTGCCTCAACCCCAAAGAAATCGATTGCAAGGAAGAAATCATCCAAAGGTTCCAAGGGTTCATCCTCATCTGCCGATCCTGAACCTTTTCTGAGAGACACCACTCAACTATTTTCCCTAAATCCATTGGATTACGATGAATCAATCAGGGTAATGATCGAGTTTATTGCAAATCACCCTATCTCCATTCCCCTCACAAAAATCCCTGAACCACCACTACCGCTTCATCATCTTCATCGTGCTTTTACTAGTATCCAACTCAAAGATGGTGCTCTCGAGACCACAATCATCGGTGACAGAAAAGTTAAATCTACAAATCGACCTTCCTTAAGGCGATTGGTGTAAAAGCAAACCCAAGGGGTTTCAAAGTCGAAGAACCAACAACTGAAGAGTTTCAGACGTTCCTGAATTACATCGGGTACACTCAAGATTACAAGGCCAAAGATTTCAAGAAATATGTTGTCTCCGGACTCTGGACCGTGCTAATGCACTTCGTCATCAGAGGGCTGTCCAGAAAGCATGGGGGAACATATACGCTTAGCAAAAACTGGCTCAATGTCATCTTCAACATCTACTCCGGAAGGGATAATGCCGTGGATCTTCCGGAAGTCTTATGGCAAGATTTTTTCAAGTTTTCCATCAAGAGGAAGAATAATGAAATTTCGAGCCCTAGATTCTGGGCACTAACGCTTCAGCAAATCTTCAAAGAGCTTTCCGAACCGCTTCCGGTTAACACAATTCCTCCGGAGGTATGTGTCTCATTTAAAGTAGTTAAGGCTTATAGGATTCCGGACCAATCCTCTTTTGGTCCGGTCAGACGACTTCCGGACCACATGTTGGCCCTTATTCCTTCCGATTCCATTTATCTTAAACAACATTTAGAGACTTCGGTTGTGTTCGACCCAACATAAGCTGCCCCAGTCTCAATTGAGCCCATTTCGCAAGAGGCCAAGCCTACTACGTCCGGACCTAAGGTTAAGAAACCAGCCAAGCGAAAGGCTTCTCCCACCAAGTCAAAGCCTAAAAAGAGAACCAAAGTCAGCTCTTCCTCTCCAAAGGAAGATGCTCATGACATTCAGGCTGACTCCAGCCGTCCGAACATCCCTCCTGCCCACTAATCTGAGGTACCCCTCAATGTTTCAGAATCACATGAACACACTCACGGGGAGTCTCCACATAATCCACCCTCACCTTCCCAAAAAGGTGATGCCGGTGTTGAACATAGTTCCTTGCAGCCCCCTAGAACACACCCACGAGTCACATTTGATATCCCTTTCAATTCTCACAAAAGCACACACTCCGGAACCCCTGTTCCGGACCCTAAGCTTTTCGAAGATGGAGTAGTCTCTCCGACTCCGGAAGCCTCAACTGGTCTGATACCCAGAAGGCGTACATGACGACCATGTACTAATGATCCCCAATGGGAAGACTTTGTCAACAGGGCCGCATCTAAACGTCCAGATCTCACCAGAGCTCAAGTGGAGTCAACTCTTATCTCCATGAGGAACAGGGCCATCCAAAGCAATTTTACTTATGTTTCTCCCACTGAAGCCGATGCTGTCAACGAGCTCACTTCCGAACTACCGTCCATTACCACTCACCAAAGCATCTTCGTAACCGATCCTGATGAAGAGCTTTCAGAAGAATTCATGCTGGATGATGAAGCGAAAACAGTTCCGGACGCAAATTTCATGACCTCAATCCAATTTCAATCAAGGGCATTCGTATCCAAGTCTGCCTATGACTTCAGATCCTCCTCCTCAACCACTCTGATTGGTGGTTCAAACTCCAAATTTCAAGAAGATGATGCTGCAACCAAACTGGGTCCTTCCACAAATCCGTCCCTACACCAAGCTCCTCCACAACACTCAGATTCTGATTCGGAATCTTCAGCTAGTGACTACATTGACCCCTTTGCTCTCCTCGAGATTCGAACCAACATCTCAGATACTATGAAGAAAGTGTCATCTGTGGAAATATCTGTAACAGAGCTCAACACGAAAATGGATCAAAAAGTCTCCGGACTTGACCTCAAACTTGATGCCATTCTTAGTCAATATCCCAACAGTTTGGACCATCTGTTGCGGAAAGAGAAGCTCAACCAGATCAGTTAATCTCCCTCCGGCTCAAGCAAACAATGGAGGAAGTTGACACCAAATATGACATTTTGGTTGATCACCATCTCAACACCATCACCTCCATGCTCAAGGTTCATGATGATTTGGTGTCTGCTACCAACGATCTGATTAAGCAGACCCACATTTGTCATGAGAAACAAATTCAAAGGCTGGAGAAGGAGATCCGGAAGAAGGATGAAATGAACATGATCATTCAACAAGTCCTCATCAAACTTCTTCGCTCAACTTGGAATATTGTTGATGTTCCGAACCAGAAGTTTGATGAGATGATTGCTATTCTCAGCAACATGTTCAAACACCTTGCTGCTCAAGCCCCCACGTCCGAAGCCTACGATACCCTCACTCTTCAACTTACCACATGCCTTCATAAAGTCTTCACCAAATTTGACGATCTCAAGGAGACTTTACTGCTTGCACCGGTTCCGAGATCCACCGATGCAAGAGGGGGAGAAGGACCAAGCAAACCTTGGAAACCTGCCTCGGAGTTCACACTCCAAGATGAAGACCTGAATTCCGATGATGAAGTCTAGGTTGTGTCCGGACTTCTAGGAAATTCCTCTTTTGATGAAGAAGACAGTGATGAAGAAAAATACGGCACAAGTGGAGTTCTAGTCCTTGAAGCTCCAAAGAAAATAACTCCAAAGGTGCTGACTGAGGAAGAGAAGAGAATATGGTCCGCAATCTCTTGGCCATCCTCTTTGCCAGATGCTTTTCAAAAGGCTATTCAAATGGCCAAAGTCAAATCTCTCCTCACAGGTCAAGCCTTCCGAGCCACTCCTTCCATGCAGCCTCCATTCCAGACCCAAAAATCGCTCCAATCGACCAGGGCTCTCCTCTCCAGATCTCTGATGAAATTCCGGAAGAACCTCTTCCAAATCCCACTCCGGAATTTACGATTGATGAAAATATGAAGCTCGTTATAGCTGCACTTCAAAGAGACAAAGGGAAGAAACCTATGACTGCCGAACAACAAGCCTTTCACTCCGGAACTCCTCTTAAGCAAAAACATGGACGGTCTCAGGAGGAAATTAATCAGGCATTAGAGGACAGCATCCGGATCCAAGCTCTAAAAGATAATCCTGATCCTATGTGTGGCATCTCTCCTCTTTGCCGTGAAGGCATTCTTCAGGCACAAGAAATCATTCCGTGCCTCTACTACGACCTTCCCACCAATGACTCGGATCAGGTGGATCTTACTCTCTCTCCCTACAACAAATTCTACACCAAATTTGCTCATCTTCACCCAACTGACAATCCGGAAGTGATCATCTGAACTGAGCGAGAAAGGCTTAAAAATTTCTACTCTAAGCACGCTCAACCTTTCAAGGAAGTATGGACGAGGAAGAGGATAACCAAAGTTCAGGGATTCGGAAGAAAAATTTTGGTAAAATTTGAACTAAACTGCCCTCTATTCTGTTTTCACCTCCTCCAGAACAAGCCAACACCCCGGAGTGTTACTGATGCTGATTTTCCTTCTATGAATCCTAATGACATCCTCACCTTAGCTGCTTACTTCAGAGAAAATCAAACGGATGACATCAGTATGGGAGCTTACCACGCAACTCTGATCTTTCTGAAAGATTATGTTGCTGAGTTTTGCCGATGTGATTATGAGCTTGCACACCTCTACGGAACGGAACAATTCGTTGCCAAAATCGACTTTGTTCTTCCGGAAGCTGAAATTCTTGCAGATGGTCCCATTGAAGAACTGGTTCTAGGGTTTGTCTACACAACCAGAAGGACAAACAAGAAGGACTTTTTCCGAGTCCTTGACAAACACCTAGTTCCGACCAAAGCTCTGAAGAAGTTCATATCCCGGGCGTTCAAGTATGATGCTTCGGAACAGGTCAAGGAAAAGTGTGTAAGTCAATTGGCGTGGTACATTGCGGTCCGAGAATGGTTGTTCAGAGCCTACACCTTCATCAAGGAAGAAATGAACTAAGTCTGCTGGATTGCTAAGTTCACTTAGGGGGAGATTGTTGGAACCTGAAAGTGAACCTCTAGCAATCCTAAGTACTAATTCCGAAGTGTGTATGTTCCGAAGTGGAGAAGTGGTCCGGAATCTGTCCGTAGTGACACTGTTTTGTCTTTTGTGCATTTATTATATTTGTCTTTGTATTGATGTAATGTTTCATAGGACGTAGTCTGAAGTTGTATTTGGACAATCAGAATGCCAGAATCATTTCTTTTGTCCAGTCCTATGTAAGCACTTTAGTTAGTTCGTTGTAACCATCACTCCTATTTATAGGAGCATTCAATACAAGTCAACTACGGATCTTTCACTCACTTTTGGCATTTTTCTCTAAGTTTATTCAAAACATTCTTCTTGTTCTTCATTTATTAACTTTACCTTGATCAGTTTTTCTTGTTGTTCATTTATTGACTTGATCATTTGTTGAATATATTATCTAAGACTTGACTGGTCTTTTCAGGCTTGACTTGAACACTTATTAGCAAGCAAACATTGATCTTAAGCATTCAATCAAGGTTTGAGTTATCAAACCTTGTCCCTGCGCATCGATCTTGTTCTCACACTGCCTAAGTGTTACAAATATTAGGAGTAATGTTTACATCATAGTCTAATAACTTAGGGTTTTAGACACGAATATGATTTTACTACTAGAACTAACGGAAATCGACAAGTCTGCATGAGTTATTGTATTCATCAACTAAGATTGGAAATCTTAGGGAAAATCCTCTGACCTGTAACCGTTAATCCCGCGTAAGCGAGGAAGTCGTGTATGAATAAGATACGGGTTGACAACCCCACTCGTGGTTGCTAGCTACAACCCAACGGTCTGCGAGTGACGAACTGTCCTTTTATTTGCTTATTGTTCCGACGTTGATGAAGCGTGTGGAACTTATCTTAAGATGCGAAACTTGTAGCATCAAGCAGAGGTTTGAAACTAGTCATATAGTCGCGGTTACGAACTCATGGTAGCAAATTGTTAGAAGCATTGTACTTTGTCGTTATACAAATATTAATGTTAAGTATATGTTTCCCAAACACTTATACTCTAAGTACAAGAAACTGGTAGGTATACTACTTGTATATTAAGTAGATAATTATACCTAACATACATACTCGTATAGAATTGAAATAGATTTATATGTAGCGATTTTACTCGTATAGAATTGAAATAAATTTATACGTAGCGATTTTTACTCGTATAGAATTGAAATAAGATTTATACGTAGCAACTTTCGTTTGTATGGAATTACAAACACTTATATTCATAGTATATAAGACTTATAGGTAAACTACTTATTTGGTAAGTAAACTTTTATACCTAGGATATATATACTAAACGTTTGAGAGTCAAAATGATACTTTCAAAACTATACTTTTGAACTTGGAAAATGTATTATTTTTATATGGATTCAAAACCTGTGGACTCACCAACTTTATGTTGACGTATTTTAAAATGCATGTGTTTTCAGGAAGTTGATAACTATGATACGAGAAATGACGTTACACCGCCCGGTGTTTCCGCCGACGGCCGGGGTGTGAGAGATTGGTATCAAAGCTATTAACTATAGTGAATTAGTACTTTCTTAGGAAAGCACGACTATAGTTTAGGGTTTACTATGTTAGGTTTAGGTATATCCCTTAGCCTACAAATATAAAGTATTATTAATTATACTACTAAAGGACTACTTACGGGAGTGGTGACAGGATAGACATGTCGCTTGGGTTGCTGGATTTCAGAACGGCTATATGCTAAAATGATCCTGCCCTCCGACTGTCCTGACTGGCCGGTGCCTTATCAGCTAGCCCTGAAGTAACAAACGATAATTAATAGTGCATGAATACAACAAATAACAAATATAGAGTCATATATGAAGACTCAGACCCACGATGATAATACACCTAAATACCCGAAATGTTTTTGATCTCAAGGATTTAGATCAGATATTCCAACTAAAGTTCATATGTGCATAGATCTTATCACAACTAGGTGTAGGTGTACAACTATATTTTATTATGATCAGATCATATGAGCTATTTAAATTGGGAGTAATATTTGATAGACTAAACACTTGGTGATCTAAAATGTATAGGAACTAAACAAAAAGCCTAAAAGAAGTTGCGCTCGTCTAAACCTTAACCAACGACCAGAACTACAACAACAACAACCGCAACCACCACCAGAAATAAATCCCTCAATAAGTTCAGCAGAACTTGAAGAAATCATAGCTCATAGAATCGCTGCAGCTCTAGCTAATGTCACAAGAGGAGGAGTTAGAAATGAAGGCAATGTAGGGACCGCCAGAATGTGTACCTACAAGGATTTTATGAATTGCAAACCTAAGAGCTTCCATGGAACGGAAGGGGTTGTTAGCTTGACCCGATGGATTGAAAAGACAGAGCCCGTCTTTCAAATAAGCTTCTGTCCAGATGATTGTATGGTATGATTTGCAGCATGTACTTTCACTGATGCAACACTTACATGGCGGAACAGCCATGTAAATACAATGGGAACTGATGCTGCAAACTCCATGCAATTGGAAGAGCTCAAGAGGATTCTAGTAGAGGAGTATTGTCCTAGGGAGGAAATACATAAGCTGGAACAAGAATTGTGGACCCTAACCATGAAGGGTTCAGAGATAAATGCTTATACCGCTAGATTCAATGATCTTGCAGTGATGTGTCTGGCACTTGTAACCCCAAAGTACAAGAAGATTGAGCGATATATCTGGGGTCTAGCATCGCAAATCAAAGGAATGGTGATCGCATCGAAGCCTACAACATATAACAGTGCAAAGCGTATAGCTTATCAGCTAATCAACATAGAAATCCAAGTGGTATTTATAGCTGAGTCTCCCGAATATGGAACGAACAAGCGCAAATTTAATGGGAAGAATCCCATACAATCATCTAAGGAGAGACAAGATGTAGCAACTAATTATGCAGCCACAACAGTAATACCCACACAACCACGACAGTATGAAGGAAAACTCCCACAATGTACTCAGTGTAACCGTCACCATCTAGGTAATTGCTTTATATGCACTCAATGCAAGAAAAAGGGAGACACCACCAATTTCTGCAGGAGCAAAACACTTATAACAGAAAATCAAGGAACAAACACTGGAACAGACTATGATGGAGGAAGAGCGTGTTTTGAGTGTGGTTAAATTGGACATATCAAGAAGGAATGTCCAAAGTTAAGGAGTCAAGGAAGTTAGGCCGTGGCAGGGAATTTGTAACAGGAAGCAAGGAAGCTATCCTGGACCCTTCGGTGGTACCTGGTACAAAATAAATTTTGGGACGAAATTTACTTCAACGGGGGGAGAATGTAACACCCGTCAAAATTAGGTCAACGACAATCACATGTGATTATGCCAATCATGTAATGTGATTTTGTTAAACTAGTAATGTGATAAACTTACTATGTACTTCATGATAAATTCTAATACAAATATGAACTTTCTTTATGATACAACTCAAAGTATATGTCCAAACGATTCCAAAAATATAGAGAACGTCTGAATCTGACGTCGCATGAAGAAGTTATGATAAACCGAACACTATAAATCTCTATAATAAGAGGAATTAAAAATAGACTCATAATTAGCTATTAGAGTCTAAAAGAGATTTGTAGTACTCGTAAATACCTACGCGAGGATATAAGGAACGTCAAAAACGGAGTTCGTATGTGAAAGTTACGACCTTCTGAATATTCAGCTGTCAGAAACCCTAAATTTGACTGGACTCACGACGTGAGCCTCTTTTCTCACGACGTGAGGAGTCAAAACGCCACATTTCGAAGCTAGAATGCAGATGGCAAGTCTACGGAATCGGGTCACGACGTGAGCATCAATTCTCACGACGTGAGGAGTCAAACGGACACTATTCAAGCCTAGAACGCAAATGGCAAATCTACGGGGTGACCAGCCATGGCTCACGACGTGAGACTATATGGCTCACGACGTGAGAGGCCAAAAATCTTCCTATAAATAGCAGGTCCGACCTTGACACTTCCTTACACCATTTCCCTTTCTCCTCTCTCCTTTGCTGAAGCCCTCTTGCATCCTGAGCCCCGACGACCTCGTACCGCTGACCGTTTCTGCTTAGATTACATAAAATCACGCTACTAGGGTGCGTTTCACGTCCCCACTTTCTAATATTTTTGGGGGAAAACGCATGCTAAATATTGTATATATGTTACTATTATGTCTATATGATAGTATATTAGTATCAACGTAGATAGTTATAATAACCGGGATATAGTTGTTCTAAATATAATATTCTGAATATATATAACTATTATCAACTTGTTAGCATGTTCTTGTACTAATGTATATCTTGAGTTATACTTAGGATTCTATATATATTTTGTGTGCGATATAGTTCCAGAGTTACACTCGGAAGTTCTATATGTTAATTGATATGTACGTTGTTATTGTTGGTTTTATGTCAAGATAAAACCAGGTATGTTATATGTTGTTATTGTTGGTTTTATGTCAAGATAAAACCACATATGTTATATGTTGTTATATGGGTTTATGTCAAGATAAAACCAGGTATGTTATATATTGTTATTGTTGGTTTTATGTCAAGATAAAACCACGTATGTTATATGTTGTTATACGGTTTTATGTCAAGATAAAACCTGGTTTTAATTCTAATTATAGCTGTTGTACTGCTAAGTGTTACAAATATTAGGAGTAATGTTTAAAGCATAGTCTAATAACTTAGGGTTTTAGACACGAATATGATTTTACTACTAGAACTGACGGAACTCGACAAGTCTACATGAGTTATTATATTCATCAACTAAGATTGGAAATCTTAGGGAAAGTCCACTGACCTGTAACCGTTAATCCCGTGTGAGCGAGGAAGTCGTGTATGAATAAGATACGGGTTGACAACCCCACTCGTGGTTGCTAGCTACAACCCAATGGTCTACGAGTGACGAACTGTCCTTTTATTTGCTTATTGTTCCGACGTTGATGAAGCGTGTGGAACTTATCTTAAGATGCGAAACTTGTAGCATCAAGCAGAGGTTTGAAACTAGTCATATAGTCGCGGTTACGGACTCATGGTAGCAAATTGTTAGATGCATTCTACTTTGTCGTTATACAAGTATTAATGTTAAGTATAAGTTTCCCAAACACTTATACTCTAAGTACAAGAAACTGGTAGGTATACTACTTGTATATTAAGTAGATAATTATACCTAGCATACATACTCGTATAGAATTGAAATAGATTTATACGTAGCGGTTTTACTCGTATAGAATTAAAATAGATTTATACGTAGCGATTTTTACTCGTATAGAATTGAAATAAGATTTATACATAACAACTTTTGTTTGTATGGAATTACAAACACTTATATTCATAGTATATGAGACTTATAGGTAAACTACTTATTTGGTAAGTAAACTTTTATACCTAGGATATATATACTAAACGTTGGAGAGTCAAAATGATACTTTCAAAACTATACTTTTGAACTTGGAAAATTTATTATTTTTATATGGAGTCAAAACCTGTGGACTCACCAACTTTATGTTGACGTCTTTTAAAATGCATGTGTTTTCAGGAAGTTGATAACTATGATACGAGAAATGACGTTACACCGCCCGGTGTTTCCGCCGACGGTCGGGGTGTGACATAAACACCCAGCCAGATTGAGAACGGAAGTTGTCTCTGTCTGTCTGAAAGTTGGCGTCACTATACCAAGTAACTCTTAATTCATCACTGACACCAAGCACAAGGACCCAGTCCTTAGTTCTTCGCAAGTACATAAGAATGTTCTTGACCGCTATCCAATGAGCTTTACCCGGATTTCCCTGATATCGACTAACCATGCTCAAAGCAAATGCCACGTTAGGGCGAGTACATGTCATAGCATACATGATCGATCCAACGGCGGAAGCATATAGAAATCGACTCATCTCTACTATCTCTACATCAGTACTTGGACTCCGAGTCTTACTCAGCTTGGTGTTACTCTGGATAGACAACTCTCCTTTTTTGGAATTTTCCATGCTAAAACGCTTTAGCACCTTATCTAAATATGTACTTTGACTAAGTCTAATTAGTCTTCTACTCCTATTTCTCAAAATCCTTATTCCTGGAATATAAGCAGTCCCTCCCAGATGCTTCAAGCGAAACACTTTCCAAGCCAAGACTTAACCTCTTGCAAAGTTGGAATGTCGTTTCCTATGAGTAGTATGTCATCCACATGCAATACCAGAAAGGTGACTATACTCCCACTAGCTTTGACATAAACACAAGATTCTCTCCACTTCTAGAGAAGCCAAACTCTTTAACTTTCTCGTCAAAGCAAAGATTCCATCTGTGAGAAGCTTATTTCAATCCATAAATCGATTTCTCAAGCTTACACGCTCTATTGGGGTACTTAGCATCCATAAAACCCTCTGGATCACTCATGTAAACATCCTCAGCCAACTTTCCATTAAGGAAAGCGGTTTTTACATCCATCTACCAAATTTCATAATCATGAAACGCAGCTATGACTAGCATAACCCTAATAGATTTAATCTTAGACACTGGTGAGAAGGTCTCATCATAGTCAACCCTTGGGGTTTGAGTAAAGCCCTTCGCAACTAGTCGAGCCTTGAAAGTGTGTACCTTTCCATCCGTGTTGGTCTTCTTCTTGAAGATCCATTTGCACCCAACTGTCTTACGACCTGGTACATTGTCAACCAAATTCCAAACTTGGTTGTCATACATAGACTTGATCTCGTTTTCCATTGCCTCTTTCCATTTGGAAGACTCAGGGCCCGCCATGGCTTCCTTGTAGTTTGAAGGTTCTATTGGATAAGAGTTTAAGCCCATAACTATGATTGGTATGTGCTTGAATTGATAGTGGCATGGTCCTTTTGGGTTTCCTTTACACGTGCAACTAGACAAGATGATTAATTGAGGGAGAGGTCAAATTGATTAATTGATTAATAAATTGGAATGAATGATTTATTAGTATGTTATGAAAATAATATATTAATTAGTAATCATGTTATTAATTAATATTTAATCAGAAATTAATTTGGAATTAATTTTGGGATTAAAGGAATTAATTAAAAGTTCAGGGACTAAAAGTGCGATTGTTCAATAGTTGAGAAAAAGGGTCCAGAACCTTCCTAGGGGAAGGGTGAACGGTTTTTAATGTGTATATGTAAGATTGTTATAGAGTTTCTAAAATATCTTATCATATATGGATAATCAAAGGAGGTGGATAATTACCATATTTGTGATTAGGCTTATCCATAGCATCCTTGGTGCACTATAAATAGAACCCTTAAGGCTATGATTTTCGGCCACTATTTAGAAGAAGCTAGAACTGAAAATTTGATCTCCTCCTCTCTCATATCATTCTTTTGCATTCTGTGTTTGTGAGCCATTAGAGGTGTTACACTTATGACACTAAGTTCTCAAGCTTCAAGGTCTACAAGGGAATCATTGTTATTACAATATAACAATCAAGGTATGTAATTAAACCCTAGTTTTATATAGATTTCGAAAATAGTGGTTACTTCCTAGGGTTTCTCCTTTTGTGTTCAAGTGTAACATCATGTTTATTAAATAAATAAATGGATAGAAATTAATAAACGAATAGTAACCCTAAATTTGTAATAAGTTACCAGTGTGTGTGTCATAAGGAGCTAAATGACATAATTCCTAGAATATGGGGTCTTTATTGTAATAAAGTTTGGGAAGCAAGGGCTAAAGAGTAAAATGGGGACATAAATTGTAATGTTTAGAGAAGGAAGGGATGAATATGTCATAAGTTAGATTTTTGGGGGAAATGTGTAGTTTCGGGATTAAAAGGGTATTTATGGATTAGTTTTGCAAAAGATTCTAAAAGCGGAGGGCTGTTTGGGTAAATTATGGATCTAAGTTGAAGGAATATGAGGGGGAGGGGTTGTAAATGTAATTATGGCCAAAAGTTGATTATAGACGGGATATATAAACCCGTCACCCTCTCGGTAACCCTAACCCTAATATTATACATTAGCCGCCACCCACCTTATATCTCCCTTCACCTCCGGACGTCACCTTCACTTCTACAATTTTCGGCGCCGCACCACCACCGCTGTTGAGGTCGCCAACCAGAAGCCACCACCGCGAACCATTTCTACTGGCAAAAACGTTCACCGTTGTTGTTCCATTGCTGACGACGATGACGGATCGTGGCTGTCGCTGCTGTCGTTCGTGGCTAAAGAAGAACGAACCTCTACCATCTCCTTCTTTGTTTTTGTTCTGGTGCTACATCGCTGCTGCGGTTCCGACGACTATTCCGCCGCCGCCCTTCCGTTCGACTGCCACACACCACCACAGGGGTGGCCGAGATTGGGTGCGTATTCGGTGATGGATAATCATATTTCGGTGTTGTGTGTGTGATTTTCAGGCGTAAAGATGCGTGTTTTAGTCGATAGGTGGGGTGTAGATGGCCGAAATATGTAAATAACCACCATGGCAGCCAACCATGGTGGCTGCCGCCATGTTACCTCCTTCTGTCGCCACCAGCCACCGTGAGAGGTGGCTGTGTGTGTGTGTGAAATGGTGTTATGTGCGTGTTTGTTTCAGTTGAAGTGGTGTTTGGGTGTTTCTTGGTCGGACTTCATGAGAAAAGCCACCGCCACCACCGTGAGGTGGTGGCTGTCACCTCCAACCACCGCCTGCCGCCACAAGGGTGGATGAGTGTGTATGTGTGTGTACATTTGGATATTGTTGTATAATTGTATTTAGTGGCCGGAATAATCAAGGAACTTCATAACCACCATAGCGAGGTGGTGGCTGCCGCCGTTGACCACCACCACCCGAGGTGGTAGTGGGTGGTGCCCGACTTAATTAATAATTAATTAACCTAAAAGCTTAACTAATGGAATAATTGGAACGCGATGGGGTTGGAAACCCTAATTAGGGTTTAGAAAACCCTAATTTTCGACATATGGATTTTGGATTGTCGGGACCTGTGTTTTGGACCATGGGATTGATGTTATGACTTATGCCCAATTACATTGTATGCTTGGCCTAGTAGGGTGATGGACTTAATGGATTAAGTCCTTAATGGGTTAAGTAGGAACACTTAACCCTAATCGTCATTTTATGTGAAAACCCATATTTTATTTGGGCCTTGAGTTGGGCCTTTTTATTGGGCTTTGAAAACTGGGCCATAGATGGGCCATAACTGGGCCTTGATGATTATGAGATGTTGGACCATTGGAATGCCAAATGTTTGGACTACAGTAAATGGTTGGGCCTTAGGGTAAGATCATGTAGAGGTTTGGGCCTAATTTGGAAAATTGGGCCATATGTTGGGCTTTGGTTCATTGTTTGACTTTTGGGCCTTTGGATTGGGGCCTGGGCTTGAATCAAGCTAAGTTGGGGGTAAAGTAGTCTTTTTACCCCAAGCATGGACTTATGGTTATGTATTGGAACCCAATTATTAATTGGGTGTTGTTTTGATGTTGACAGTTCGGGAATCTGTTATCCAGCAGCTAGGGTTTTGTCCGCGGGACTTCAGCAGTGTGAGGTGAGTTACCATCCTATCGGAGTGGGTCTAACGCACCAATGTCGGCCCACTAGTAGGAGTATAGAGTAGAGATGATTGTCTTTGTGATAATTTTCTGGTTTTCCACTATCTGATGTGATTTATATGTTATATGCCATGATATATGTGATAGTGGTAGGAGGGGTGGTTAGACCCCGTAACCGGTTGTGATAAATCGGAGGGTAGGTCGAGCACCCAAATATGCCTGGCAGTATGTTTACGATATGATATTATGTTGTAGTGATAGGGGTGAAATAGTCCCCGTAACCGGTTGAGATAAACCGGAGGGTAGGTCGGGCACCGGGATATGCCTAACAGGGGTAGATCGGGCACCCTGGTATGCCTGACATGGGTTGGTCGGACACCCCGATATGTCTAATAGGGGTAGGTTGGGCACCCCGGTATGCCTAACATGGGTAGGTTGAGCACCCAGGTATGCTCAGCAGGGTAGGTTGGGCACCCAGATATGCCTAACAGTATGTGATTATGTGGTATGATGGGGGAACTCACTAAGCTTCGTGCTTACAGTTTTCAGTTTTGGTTTCAGGTACTTCTTCTTCAAAAGGAAAGGAGTCGGCATGATCGCAGCGCATCACACTATGATTTTCCGCACATGAGATCTTTGGGAGTTGTACTCAGATAATACTTTTCTATGACATGTTTTAGTTATTTGAAATACTTTTTTCTGATTAGGAAATGTGTTAACACTATAGATGTTTCAAACTGCTGGTTTTATACTTACCTAATTAAAAATGAAATTTTTGGTCTTGAATTTTGGGATGTTACATCAAGTTTGCATGTTCAATTAGAGAAAACCTTGATCCAAAGCATTAGGGTTGCATGCACATCTAGGAATTATTGTTATGCTCAAATCCCATCAGTGGTATCAGAGCCTATGATTAGTTTTTTGTTGAATATGATGCAATTATGAATTGTTCAAAGAAGAAGGGAACATAATCGTCATTATGTTCATCAAACTCGTCGAGTTGGTCTTTGAACTCGACGAGGTCGTTGCCCAACTCGACGAGTTGCACTGTCAGATCCTAAATTTTTGGTTCTTGATATATGTCTCATGGATTGATTAGGATAATTACCTAAAATTCGTTTTATTTGTTTGAAATTGGATATTTTAATCAGTAATTTTGTATCCTTATCATGAATTCATGATTGGGTTAAAACTTTTTTTTTGATAAAAATAAAATTAATTTGTAAATTTAATTATTAATAAATTTTAACCTACTATTTTTTGAAAAGTTTTAAAAATACATCCTTGGTTTTGAAATTTTTAAAATTTAAGAACCCTAGTATTTTTTGAAAAGTTTTAAAAGTTTAAACCCACCATTGGGTATCCACTCTTACCCACCGTTCTCTTGACTAGTGGTGGGTCGTTAGCCGAACGGGTTTGATAGGACACTAAACTCTCATTAATAAGTATAATGATAAATAAAGTAACTAAATGTTTTTTTTTAATTCCCAATCTTAGTTACTTTAGAAAAATGTGAATTTGATGCTAATCCATGAAATTGCACATTGCACTTTATAAAAGTCGTTAGTGGAGCGTGTGTGGTTAACCGACACATAAACATGAACTAATAAAGGGTGGACATGGGTAGCTCGTAAATTATCGTTGATTAATGGAGCGTGTGTGGTTAATGTCACAACTAGCATTTTAGCTAGGAAATTCTATTCTCATGTAAACATTCATCTAGTGTAATGACTTGTACTTTAAGTGAATATCATGCTCTATGCTCACTCAATACATCATTTATAGTCAATTATGTGTTGAAAACCCTAGAAATTCCGGTTCAAGTTTATTATGAACTAGGATTCTCTTATTGGACCCAATGGACCAATAAACCTTCAACTTGACTATCTTGGGCCTAGAAACCCTAATTGGGATCTAATTGGACCACATTCATAAAACTTAACATTTTGGGCCATGTGGGCCTAAAATGGTTCATTTTATTTCTAATGGGCCAGATTGGGCCATAAATGATTTAATTAACTCTAATGGGCCATAAACCCATTCCTTTTTACCATATTGGGCTGTGAGCTTTCATAAAGGCCCAATGGGCTGAAAAATATGGTTAGACTTCTTAAAATTCGAACAAGGCCAAGGTTGGGCCCAAATCATTTCATTCCTATTTCCTTGGCCCAAATCTCGGCCCAATAGAGATAATTATGCATATTAGACAAAAAAAAAAGAGAAATGAAGGGATTTTGTGCATATGACACCTCATGTTTGCATGGTGGATATCCATGCAAATATCCCCTCAAACTTATCCTCCTCCCCTCTTCTTATCTTCAGCCGAGACTCCCACCACCCCACCTCCATTTCTCATTCCAAGCACTTTCAAAACTCTCTCAAAAGAACTTCTCCTTCTTCCTCTAAATTTTCGAGTTTTTTGGGTATTCGCAAGAGATTTTTCACCAAGATCATCATCTTTGGTAAGTTCTCACTTGGATCTACGGTTTACCTTCTTGTTTTCTTCAAAATCTCTTCTTAAACCATAACATTTCATACATCTTTGCTTCATAGAGTTCGAAAATCCTTCAAGGAGCTTGCTAAAGTCGATATCTTCACTTCATTCTTCATCAAAACCGAATCCAAACCTCAAAGTGAGTTCATACCCCCTTGATTTCGGTTTGACTTTGTTTTTGGGGGAGAATACAAGTTGCTATGTGTTAGATCTATGTATTTGTGCATGTTTATGTGTGTTTTCTAAGTGTATGTTGTGATTGTGTAAAGAACTTCATAGATCTAGACAATATTTGGGAACTACAACACTTTATACAACTTATTATAAGGATAAATGTGTTAAACATCTGAAGATTCACAAGAAACTAAACAAAACCTTGAAAAACGACCATTTTTGACAAATAACCAAAAAGATGAGACTTTCTTGGCATTTACGGTTTTACAAGGACTAAAAGAGTCACCTTTTACATAAAAATGGATTTTTATAATATTCATAGTTTCCAAGGGGCTAAAAGTGAAAATTTTCACATAATGGGCCATAAAATGGGCCTTACGGTTTTCTTGGGCCTAAAGTGTAAAAATTTTGGTTTTTATGGACTAAAATCTCATTCTATACAAATTTGAGTCAAAAATGTGAATTTTACGGATATAGGGGCTGAAAATGTCACTTTCCTCGAATTTGGGCCGAAAATGTTCTTTTTATAAAATTTGGGCCGAAATTGTCATTTTATCAAAAATGGGCCGAAAATGTAAATTTTCATAATAAAAGGGCCGAAAACATCATTTTTATAAAATCTAAGTCGAAAAGTGTAATTTTATTTAAAAATGGGCTAAAAATGTAAATATTTACAATAATGAGCCAAAAGAATAATATTTTATATATTCTCGGCCAAAAGTGTCAAGTTCTATAAAATGAGCCAAAAATATTCACGTATGTATATTTGGACAATAAACGTTAATTTCTTAATATTGGGCCTAACCTGTTCATTACATGTCTATTTGGGCCTTTGTGGCCCAATTACATGTTTGTTGGGCCTAATATGTCTATTACATGTAAAATTGGGCCTTTGTGACCCATTAACATGCTTATTGGGCCCAGTCTATACATCACATGCTTAGTGGGCCATAGCTGCTCCCTTACATGTTTGTTGGGCCTTATACAATCACATACCTGTTTTCTGGGCTTTGCGAATCTTAACTATTTATATACAAAAAACAGTATACATAGCAAATTTCAATACTCGTGGAAAACAATAAATGATCTAGTGAGACTTGTCGGTTGACACCTTTAGAGTGTATGATCGTAGCATGTAGTTATAACCAGAGTCTCCTGGAGGGAGAGCGAGAGTTTGTGTATAGATCTATACGGGGTGACTCCCCGTACCTGAGTTGTTCGTTACAGCTAGACTAGGCTAGTCTAGGGTGACAAACCTTACCGTCAATCAAACCGGCGCCTAAGAACGCCACGACAGGCGAACTCGTCAAAAATCAAGTATGGTTAAAACGGCTCACTTAGAAATCCTCTCCAACATAATTTTATAGAATACCTATAAAATCTTGTGGATACAAAAACATACATATACTATCATTCGGTCTTGGGGTTGAGACCACAACACTTTATAAACAGAAAATATCGAATTTTCTGGGGTAATAACCATTAAACAATACCTTTTACGTACTACAGAAAAATACAGGGTTTTATCTGGATTACATTTTTATACATTTCAAATACAGGAAACACATATGCATTAATACTTGATTTTGATACATCACGTTCAAACCATTTTCAGAAAATATCGGATTTTCTGGTGTTTACAAACAATTAGAAATTTTTCATTGAAATATGCTTATGAACTCACCGACATTATATATGTTGACGATTTCAAAATAACTTGTATTCTCAGGGAATCGTTAAGAAGAAAGGTCAGCAGAAAATGGTGGAATTTGTTATATTTTGTTATCAACATACATTAAATATTTGGAACATGTAATATTGTACTTGATGTAAACACTATTGGTTGTATTTGATATGCATGATGATGATGATGTTATGTTTCATTTATATTCATTGTAGTGATATTTCAAGATGAAGTCGCGCGCAAGCCCCCTGACGTTTCCGCCATCTGGTTTGGGGGTGTGACAGATTGGTATCAGAGCATTGTTTATAGTGAACTGGCATATCTAATCATACTTGATATGCAACTATAAATACAATGGGACTAAAACACTCGGAATAAAGTGCACACATTGAAACTATAACACTAAAAGTCTCTAGAGGAAATGGAACACTATGATTAAACCCGGGCAGTTATGTAATCATATTGGGGATAAATATAGCCTGATCAACTATATTTATTCAAAATATGACGAAACATGTGTTTGAGGGTAATCATGGGGGGAAATTGACCTAGAAACTTACCTCGTATCCAAAACTTCTCAGGAATTCAAACACAAATAATTAAAATACTATAGGAGTATTTTGAAATTATATATACACACTCCCTTTACACACTTCTCACTCCCAGCTTCTCGCGCAGTCGCCATGGATGGAGCACAACAGGGCGTTCTTTTCTACCAGAACCTAGTGGCCCACAGAGTAGTTGAGGAAGACCCCATGGTGGAGGCAGCCCCCGGTGTCGGGCCCGAAGAATACATGGAGACAGATTATGAGTTTGGGGAATACGATGAGGTCACAGAGGAGAATGGCGATATGAATGAAGTACCTAGTGAACCTCCTACTTCCGAGACAGTGCAGGATCACTCCACAGTGCCACGGGATCCCGTAGGTAGGACTCACTCCCTAGAGGAGGAGGTTGCCACTCTTCGGCAACAACTTTTAGCGACAGAGGCCCGAGCTGTTCAGGTCGAGCACGAGAGAGACGAAGTAGTCAGAGAGATGGCCGAGCGTCTAATCTTGTCGCACGACATTTTGACATATGACATTTTTGGCAGACCCATCTCATTGTAGTTAGCACCTGTTCATGTACTCCCGTTACGATTGTCTTCCTTATGTTATATTCTATGTATTATCGACCATATGTTTAAGTGATTACACTACTCATAGGGTTGTCACGCTGTCAGATTATATGTTTTCCCCATGTACTGTATGCCTTTTGGCAAATTTTCATGTATTAAAAATGATTATTATTAATGGAAATGCTCTATGTTTTATCTTGATGTTGTTATTTGTTATGTGTTTTATTTCCTTGTTTTATGTTAATACATGGAATCACTTAGATGCACAATCGATTCGCCGAGTCTGTGGAACTCTAAACTCGGAATAAGATATGTACTCAACATCTTTCCGTTCTTTGAAAGAAAGATGCCTCAAAGACCCAACCGTGGAAACAACGCAACACTGACCCCAGCTGAAATAAACTCAGTTGCATTCCAAGCAGCAGTGTCTGATGCGGTCACTGCAGCACTTGCACATATTCGCAACGGAAACAACGGAGAAGGCAACAGACAGGGAACCAGAAGCACAAATCATGGAACAAACCACGGAACCACACGAACCTGCACCTACAAGGACTTCACCAACGCCAAACCTCGAACCTTCATTGGAACAGGAGGCGTAATAGCCCTGAAGCGATGGATTGAGAAGGTGGAATCAGTTTTTGAAATCCGCAGGTGTTCGGATGGGTGAAAGGTCAAGTTTGCAGCCTGCACATTCATTGATCAAGCTCTCTCCTAGTGGAATGGTCACGTAGAGGCCATGACACTACCGGTGGAAAACGCGATGCCGTGGGAAGAGCTTAAGGAGATGTTGTTAGTTGAATACTGTCCAAGAGGCGAAATTCAGGAACATGGAACAATAGTTGTGGAACCTCACGGTTCAAAACTCCGATATCGACGCATACATATCCAGGTTTAGTGAGCTGTCTCTCTTGTGTCCTAGAATGATCACCTCAAAAGGGAAGAAGATTGAGAGGTTTATCTGGGGATTGAACGTGCCTATCCAAGGGAATGTAATTGCGGCAAACCCTGAGACGTATGATAGTGCAAAGAGGCTGGCCAAGAAATTGTATGATCATGGCAACAAAAGGGGTGCCAAAACAGGAGAAACGAAAGTTAAGAAAGAAGGTGAGAACAAGAAAGGGGAAAACAACAAGCGGAAGGGAAAACAAAACTCTGAATCATCAAAGAAACAACAAACTGTGACTGTCCATGCTGCAACTCAAGCTACCACCACAACACATGCTCCAGCCTCATCCCCACCAAATAATTCCAAGCAATACTCAGGGACCCTTCTGTTGGGTTTTAGTATACTACAACATCCTATGGTGCACATACAACCCTAAATACCTTGGATCTATGTTTTCTCTATTATACATGCAAATGGTTTCCAAGGCATTAAACCTATAACTAGCATGCATTTGACATAAACCATATAATATACTAGTTAGGGAAACATACCTTTTATGTGGCTTGAAGTCTTGATGTATTTGGCCTTAAGAGCTTAGCACCAATAGTATGAAATGCCTCAAATGGAATCACAACACACCTAGGACAAAGGTGGCTCTTGAGAGAGAATTCCATGCACCAAAACACCTCCATATTTCTCTAAGAAAAGAAGTGGTGATTTTGGCTATGGAGTAACCTATTTATATGTAGGATTCCAAGGGTCATGGGTATAACCCATAATCCATACCCATGGGTTTTATGATCCATGGTTCATGTGGCCCAACTCTTTATGTATCCATACATAAACTTGGTCCAACATGGATCATAAGCCCAACACATATAAATATAACTAATTATCATAATTAGTCCCCATAGATTTAATTAGTCTCTTTTGATCACTAAATTAATTCCAAATTAATTCTTGATCGATACTAATTAAAACATATGATTTCATATTAATATATTATAACTTATAATATATTAATAAACCATAAATAACCTTCTCTCAAAAGTCCATCCTAACAAATTGTCCTGATGATATGCAACCCAAATGGACCATGCTACTCTCAGGTCAAGTACATACCAATAATAGTTATGGGCTTAGACATCTAATCCAACAGTCTCCCACTTGGATAAGTCTAAAACTATTATTGCAAGTACGACTTCATAACCCGACTAGCAATCGTAGCTCTTAAAGCCGCTGTCGAACTCTGAACAAATCAATGACGCGTCCATTAGATAAGGGATCATATATTCCTCCATTCTAGATATCATATGGACTGAGACATGGATTATAATCATTCTCTCTGTCCATTTCTTGTTTCCCGATTTTCGATTTATGATGACTGACTGATTGAACAAATCAAATCAGTCCTGGCCTGGCAAATCACTCACATGTGTCATCGCTAAATCATCGAGGGGCCCACATATATCGCTTTTATCCCGAAGGTAAAAGGAATGGATAAACTTCGACTCATATGGCTTGTTCTACTACTTGTTGAATCATACACAAAGGCACGTTTTATAACATCGAGTTACCAAATGCATTTTCGTGCAACCAATGTATAACCAACTCATAGTAATAACTCATATCTCTAGGTTTGAAGAATATAAGATATTATAGTCTCATGATCACTCGTGATAAAATCCATGAAGTGATTCAAATGAGCACGGGTTGAATCCAATACTCAGAACTTATGAGCACTCATGAGTGTTGTAGCACCACTTTGTCCACCAACTTGGACCTCTACAAACCAACCCATGACAGTCTTGATTCATATCTACTTCCAACATATGACCGACTGTGGATGGTTTGAATAACTTAATCATTCAGGAAGAGCGACTTAGTTATTCTGGAAGTCAAAACATGCAAAGTGAAACACAAGAATAAATGAATCAAATATGGTATCAAACCCTATGAATATAAATAAACACTTTTATTTATCACCATACTGATTACTCCATAACTTGTCCTCAAGTTATGGATGTTTAAGAGTCACTTCTTTAAAAGTGTTATTAAAGAATAAGAGGTTACATAAAAATGAAGAGTCTTCATTTTAATTAACCATTAAACTCATAAGTTATGAAATGAAAAGTTTTGAATAGTTTCAAAAACTTGCCCTCAAGTTTTGGAATTTGTAAAGTTTTCACTTATGAATACTTTAATTCCAAGTTAAGCCCTTAGAATTTTAAAAGTTAAAATTCAACCCTTATACTTTATAATATTATAAGTTAATAATATTTATATATATGTATAAAAGTAAAGCCGTCTTACCATTAGTAGGCCTCATTCACGAAGCCGGTCTATAAGGGGGGTATAAGGTTACTGCCTATAAAATGGCAGTTTAATGGGTGTCCACTCTCACCCACCGCTTCCTTGACCGGTGGAGGGTCGTTAGCCGAATAGGTAGGACAAGGACTATAATTCTCCCTTCATTAAAATTATTAATGATAAATACTAAGTAACTAAACCTTTTATAAATTCCCAATCTTAGTTACCTAGGAAAATGTGAATAAGGTGGTAATCCATGAAATTACACTTTGCACTTTGTTTAAGCTGTTAGTGGAGCGTGTGTGGTTAACCGGCACACTAACCTGGACTTAAGAAGGTAGGCAAAGGGTAACTTAATGTTTATCATAGTATCGTTGGAGCGTGTGTGGTTAACCGACACATCGATTGAGGGGTAAATATTAAGGGTACCAAGTATATTTGCATGGTTATTCACACTTTGTTTTGTGATCCTCGGCATCCCAGTCACAAAACCTGAAGGGCACACTCGAGATTGAAACATGCCTTTGAAAAGTTCAATGAATCTCAAAAGAATCTAGGAGTTTCAAAACCAATTAAAACCTAATAATACATTTCGTTTATCTTGGTGGAAATTGGTGAATCGTCATTCACCTACCTTCAAATATTTTATAGCTTGGATTACGGCATCCCTCTTCCAAGTTATAAAATAGTTTGTTGGGTCCTAGCCTTAATAATTCATATTGGGTGTTATATTAAGGACTTTAGATCAACTATATTGAATATCTCCCAAAAAGATGTCTGGTTCAGACATCTATGATCCTCCCAAATCTCTTGGAACTTCACTTCCTCCACCTCCTCCAATTATTCTCCCTAACCCACAAGTTCAATGTCACTCAAGCCCTATTGGCAAGCAATGTTTATGTGTGATCACATCTTGGAGATGAAGTCACATATTGACAAGCCGGGAGAGTTGGGTTTCAAACTCTTGAGAAATTTGGTGGTTCAATCACTTTCTAAGTCACATAGTGAATTCCTTTGGGACTACTATGAAACAGACTATGACATGACCCTTAATGATCTTATCTATTTGCTTGGTGCTGCTGAATCAACAATAATTTGGAGCACTGGGAGAGCAAATTTGATTAGTAGATCAACTTCCCAAACTACCATGGACATTGACAATGGTAACATTGGATATCTAGAAAAGCCTTATCTTCCCAAGGAAAGGGATTGACCATAGTCAACTAGGTTGACCAAATGGTAAAGAGAAAGGCTAAGTCTGCGATAGTCCCATGTACCATTCCCAAAGAGTCCCTATGTTTCTCTTGCCAAAGGAAGGGGCATTGATTACAAAGCAGCCTATTTACCTGAAAGATCATAAGGTTGATCAAGTCAAGAAGATTGACTCTACTTCAGGTAAAGTCCACTATCTAACTCTGTTAAGTTTCTATTATGAGATTCTTGTTACATGATGTGACTGGGTCACATGTTTATGTTTTAAGAATCAAAGAAAAGTGAAGAAACTTAAAGGAAGTATATGTTGATTCTGATCGCGAAGATGGATCTCGATCGCATGGTTCTGTGATCAGAATTTTGAGCTGTTGCTTAGGAGTTATGATATATTGCTTAGGAATAGATAACAACAAAATTTTTCATGTGCTTTTGCACTGTAAGGATAGTTTTTCCGCAAAGTTTTTAAAATAAAAGGAAAAAAATTTTGATTTTATTTATTTTAAAATATCCTTACAATGGCATTTGTGGAAAGGAAAAAAATTGTTGCTTATATGATTCTATTAATAGCAAGAGTCGAAATATGAATTTGATTCTTTCATTTGTGGTAGTGTCTAAATTTTCCAAATAAGGAAAGATTCTCATCACCCAAGTTTCAGTTGGATAGAAACTTGGAATCATGCAAGTTGTAGTATGATGAATGAGAACTTTCAAGCATTGGAAAATTAAGACTAATTACTTGTTCACATGGATGTGTGAGTCAAGTAAAGGACTAAGGGATCGAGTACACATTCTTGTGCACTGATCAAGCCCACCACAAATGTAACTTGAGTGACACATCTTAAAGAAGGTTTATTAACACTAGTGAAATGTAAGAGTAAAAGGTTTTCTACTCTTGTACATTTGAATTTGGTAAGTTGTGATGTTTTGGATAAAACAGAGACCAACTTAGGCCAATTGTGTTAAGTGTTTGTCTTGATTAGAATCCACACTATCTCTTGAATATTTGGCTAGAAAGTCTTATAGGTCAAGGAGACAGTGGGAGTCTAAAAGATCCTGAAAGGGTTTCAAGAAGTAATCAAGAATAAAACCTGTATTTCATCACTAGCACACAACTAGAGGTTTAAACCTATCGTGTTGACATTTCTATGCCCATTCCAGTTAAGTTGGCTATACATTTGAGTTCTACATGTTCTCAATTGTTTGCATAGCTACTTGGAAGCAATGGCAGGCCCTTGAGCTGCCAGGTGGCAAGAAGTTAAGATTGCACAAGTTCAATCCATATGAGTTAGGATTTGTCACTAACCTAGTCTTGTGATTATGGTTTGACAAATTCACATGGATAAGAACACATACACCATAAAATCTAAGTGTCATAAGGTTTCTCTCCGATTCATGAAAATGATGGTGAGGAAATTGTTTCACTAAGTAGATTTTAAGTAGATAGCAATTGTGATATTTGCAGTTCTCAAAGTCGTTAGTGGAGCGTGTGTGGTTAACCGGCACACTAACATTGACTTATGAGAAATGGCAAAAGGTATAAACAATTGAGACTATGATTATGGCATCCCTTTTCATAGTTTTGAAATTGTTTAGACACACCTGTGATCTATCTAAGATAAGGTGTATGATTTTGATAAAGTCTTATCAAAGCAATCTAGTATCAGAAATCTGAACTTTGGTAAGAATGTCAATAAAGTATTGACTTCTAGCGGTCCAGCTGTTTTCTGGATACATGACAAAGCTAGTGGGAGCATAAGTGTTATGCTAATAATCATCATGTTAGTGGGAGCATGATAATTATGATAAGTATTGCAAGTTAGCAATGTTAATTATAGAAAACAAAAGTTTCAATTCGTGAGGTTGCAGGGGTTGAAAAAGTTGTTTTACTATAATTAAGGGAGAGGAAATTATACTTCATTTCAATTCTGAAAAGCTTAGATTGAGTTTATAATCATTCTAAAGAACTTATATTGAGATTTTAATCACCTTTAGTCAAGAATATATATATATATATATATATATATATATATATATATATATATATATATATATATATATATATATATATATATATATATATATGAATTTCATGTTGGATTGGTTCAACTTAAGAAAATTCTATATATTGCGTTCTCAAAATTTGATTATGATTACGGCATCCCTTTTCATAGTCAAATTTTGAGAATATGGCAAACAAAAAATTATTATGGCAAAAGACTGGTCTAGAACCATGTCTTTATGTGAAACATCATGAATTGTGTCCCATTTACTTTGGGTACAAGATCCATTACATGTGCTATAATATTTATCCTTTCTGAATTTTCCAAATGCCTTGGGGCATTAAGGGGAACAATGTCTAGAATTGGATATGACTAAAGTGAATAAGCAATTGTCGAGGACAATCTAAGGTTTACCAAATATTGGTTGCTCAAGGACAGTGGGAAGTATACTGTTAATATTGGAAGGACCATATTGACATAGTCTGAAAAGAGGCAACTCTTGCTCAGAAGTGGTAGTAAAAATGGGAATATAGAGTTGTCTTCATAGGTGGAAGCAATCTGTGTAAGGTTAAACAAACTTAATGCAAGAAGCATGTTCAAAGCAATGCACTTTGAATTTGAGACATCGTTTCCATGGAATTGCTCTCCATTGGAATACTCTGTAATGATTGTTGCCAAGTCTTTGTGGCTTTGTGCAAAATCATTACAAGAGGAACAATGCATATAAGTTTAAAATCTAAACAAATTTCGATAAATGTTAGGAATTATTACATTTACGAAAAGGATTTGGAAGTGTGAAAAGAGAATCATTTAAATTATGTTCAGTCGATCTAGTTCACAAAGTAAGGATCATAGATAAACATAGAGTGCATACTTGGTGTATGGCAAAGCTATTGTTTAGAAAAACATAGTGTACATGCTTGGAGCATGGGACAACTAGTGTTTTTAATTCAGGTATAAAGTTGATAAAACCGAAATAATGAATAATGAGTAATCAGTATGGTGATAAATATAAGTGGTCTATTTATATTCGTAGGGTTTGATACCATATTTGATTCATTTATTCTTGTGTTTCACTTTACATGTTTTGACTTCCATAATAACTAGGTTATTCTTCCGGAATGACTAAGTTATTCAAACCATCCACAGTCGGTCATATGTTGGAAGTAGATATGAATCAAGACTGTCATGGGTTGGCTTGTAGAGGTCCAAGTTGGTGGACAAAGTTGTGCTACAACACTCATGAGTGCTCATAAGTTCTAAGTACTGGATTCAACCCGTGCTGATTTGAATCACTTCATGGATTTTATCACGAGTGATCATGAGACGATAATATCTTATATTCTTCAAACCTAGAGATATGAGTTGTTACTATGAGTTGGTTATACATTGATTGCACGAAAACGCATTCGGTAACTCGATGTTATAAAACGTGCCTTTGTGTATGATTCAACAAGTAGTAGAACAAGCCATATGAGTCGAAGTTTATCCATTCCTTTTAAAACTAATAAAATAATCATATCATTTTATCTTTTACTAAATTTGAACTAATTCAACTCATATAGCAAATTATTCAAATTTTACAAATAATTAGTTTTTCACAAAACAAGTAATTATCTTAAAATTTGACAAACTCATAAAATGTGTGTAACTTGACTTGCCTGTTCCAAGTCTTGAGTTGGTTCAAGTGGCTTGAGCGAAGGTTTTGGGTCTCTTGGAACCTAGAGAAGGGGTCAATGCGTTAGGCTGGCTTCACAGAGCTGCGACAACCCCTCGCTTCTGACAGTGGAAGGATTACAAGTCTTGGCTCTTCAGGCCTATATTGCCGACAGTTAGGCTGGCTTCACAGAGCTGCGACAACCCCTCGCTTCTGACAGTGGAAGGATTACAAGTCTTGGCTCTTCAGGCCTATACTGCCGACTAGTCCGACTCAGATCTTCTCAATGAACTCTGACCTTTGTCAATGACTTTTCCATTAGATAAGGGATCATATATTCCTCCATTCTAGATATCATATGGACTGAGACATGGATTATAATCATTCTCTCTGTCTATTTGTTGTTTCCCGATTTTCGATTTATGATGACTAATTGATTGAACAAATCAAATCAGTCCTGGCATGGCCAAGCACTCACATGTGTCATCGCTAAATCATAGAGGGGCCCACAGATATCGCTTTTATCCTGAAGGTAAAAGGAATGGATAAACTTCGACTCATATGGCTTGTTCTACTACTTGTTGAATCATACACAAAGGCACGTTTTATAACATCGAGTGACCAATGCGTTTTCGTGCAATCAATGTATAACCAACTCATAGTAACAACTCGTATCTCTAGGTTTGAAGAATATAAGATATTATCGTCTCATGATCACTCGTGATAAAATCCATGAGGTGATTCAAATCAGCGCGGGTTGAATCCAATACTCAGAACTTATGAGCACTCATGAGTATTGTAGCACCACTTTGTCCACCAACTTGGACCTCTACAAACCAACCCATGACAATCTTGATTCATATCTACTTCCGACATATGACCGACTGTGGATGGTTTGAATAACTTAATCATTCAGGAAGAGCGGCTTAGTTATTCTGGAAGTCAAAACATGCAAAGTGAAACACAAGAATAAATGAATCAAATATGGTATCAAACCCTATGAATATAAATAAACACTTTTATTTATCACCATACTGATTACTCCATAACTTGTCCTCAAGTTATGGATGTTTAAGAGTCACTTCTTTAAAAGTGTTATTAAAGAATAAGAGGTTACATAAAAATGAAGAGTCTTCATTTTAATGAACCATTAAACTCATAAGTTATGAAATGAAAAGTTTTGAATAGTTTCAAAAACTTGCCCTTAAGTTTTGGAATTTGTAAAGTTTTCACTTATGAATACTTTAATTCCAAGTTAAGCCCTTAGAATTTTAAAAGTTAAAATTCAACCCTTATACTTTATAATATTATAAGTTAATAATATTTATATATATGTATAAGAGTAAAGTCGTCTTACCATTAGTAGGCCTCATTCACGAAGCCGGTCTATAAGGGGGGTATAAGGTTACTGCCTATAAAATGGCAGTTTAATGGGTGTCCACTCTCACCCACCGCTTCCTTGGCCGGTGGAGGGTCGTTATCCGAACAGGTAGGACAAGGACTATAATTCTCCCTTCATTAAAATTATTAATGATAAATACTAAGTAACTAAACCTTTTATAAATTCCCAATCTTAGTTACTTAGGAAAATGTGAATAAGGTGCTAATCCATGAAATTACACTTTGCACTTTGTTTAAGCTGTTAGTGGAGCGTGTGTGGTTAACCGGCACACTAACCTAGACTTAACAAGGTAGGCAAAGGGTAACTTAATGTGTATCATAGTATCGTTGGAGCGTGTGTGGTTAACCGACACATCGATTGAGGGGTAAATATTAAGGGTACCAAGTATATTTGCATGGTTACTTCACACCTTGTTTTGTGATCCTCGGCATCCCAGTCACAAAAACTGAAGGGCACACTCGAGATTGAAACATGTCATTGAAAAGTTCAATGAATCTCAAAAGAATCTAGGAGTTTCAAAACCAATTAAAACCTAATAATACATTTCGTTTATCTTGGTGGAAATTGGTGAATCGTCATTCACCTACCTTCAAATATTTTATGGCTTGGATTACGGCATCCCTCTTCCAAGTTATAAAATAGTTTGTTGGGTCCTAGCCTTAATATATCATATTGGGTGTTATATTAAGGACTTCAATCAACTTTACGTGAATTTCTCCCATTGTTGATGTCTGGTTTAGACAACAATGATCTTCCCAAACCAAGCTTTCCTAATGAATATGACTTCCCGAGTTTGGCTCATGGAAGTCATACTTCTCTTCCTCCACCTCCTCCAATTATTCTCCCTAACCCACAAGTTCAAGGTCACTCAAGCCCTAATGGCAAGCAAGGTCTATGTGTGATCACATCTTAGAGATGAAGTCACATATTGACAAGCCGGGAGAGTTGGGTGTCAAAGTCTTGAGAAAGTTGGATGTTCAATCACTTTATAAGTCACATAGTGAGTTCCTTTGGGACTACTATGAAACAGACTATGACATGAACCTTAATGATCATATCTATTTGCTTGGTGCTGCTGAATCAACAATGATTTGGAACGATAGTAAAGCAAATTTGATTAGAATATCCACTTCCAAAAAACTTTATGGACAGTGACAATGGTGACACTGGAAATCCAGAAAAAGCATTCTCTTCCCAATGGAAAGGGATTGACCATAGTCAACCCGGTTGACCAAATGGTAAAGAGAAAGGCTAAGTCTGAGATAGTCCCATTACCAAAGGGTCCATATGTTTATTTTGCCAAAGGAAGGGGCGTTGATTGCAAAGCTGCCAAATTTACCTAAGGATGTTAAAGTCAATAAGTTTGACTCTACATCAGGTAGAGCCCATTATCTAACTCTGTTAAGTTCTATTCTGAGATCCTCATTACATGATGTGACTGGGTCACATGTTGATGTTTTAAGAATCAAAGAATAGAGAGAAATCTTAAAGGAAGTATATGCTGATTCTGATCGCGAAGGTGGATTTCGATCGCATCAGAATTTTGAGTAGTTGGTTAAGAAGTTATGATATATTGCTAAGGAATAGATAACAACAATTTTCCATGTGGATTGTAAGGATAAGTTTTTCCGCAAAGTTTTAAAATAAAAGAAAATTATTTAATTTTATTTATTTGAAGTATCCTTACAATGGCATTTGTGGAAAATTGTTGCTTATATGATTCCACTAACATCAATATTGGAAAATGGATTTGATTCTTTCATTTGTGGTAGTGTCTAAATTTACCAAATCAGGAAAGTTCTTCATCACCCAAGTTTCAATTGGACCGAAACTTGGAATCATGCAAGTTGAATAGTATGATGAATGAGAACTTTCAAGCATTGGAAAATCAAGACTAATTACTTGTTCACATGGATGTGTGAGTCAAGTGAAGGACTAAAGGGATCGAGTACACATTCTTGTGCACTGGTCATGTCCACCACAAAGCTCGTTAAGACTATTTGATTTACTAAAGTTTAGTAAATATGGTTATACTTACAAGTTTAAATATAATTCTGAAACATTGGAAAAGTCTCAATGTATGGCAGAACGAATGGGAAGAATCAAATTAGGCAGAAAGATAAAAGTTTCTCAAATATGAAAATATGGGAGAGTACTTTAGTATCATGTTTGTGATCATCTTAATGATTTAGAAATCATATCACAATTAGTCCTCTAAAGGTCATCTTAGTGCATTCTTATGACTAAGTAGAGGATTCATGAATTATTGAAATGGTTAGATCACGAAGATGAGTCATACTTCGTTCCAAAACAATTCTTAGATTCATACTCCAAGTGTCACACCCCCAAACCAAGGATGGCGGAAACGTCCGGGGGTGGAGGACTTCATGTATAGTATCATAACAGCAATTGTAATAGTAATTCAAGCAAACACAACCAACATATATATAATTAAAAAAAATTTACATCATTGTATGAATTACATGTTTACGAATCAATTACAATATGTTGATAAAATATGAAATAGTAGACGCCTTAGCGTCCCATCCTCAAAAGCACTTGATTACCTGTTTAATGATTTCCTGAGAATACAAGTTGTTTGAAAAAGTGTCAACACAAAGGTTGGTGAGTTCATAAGCTTTTGTTTGGTATTATTAAAAGCCTTTCGTTTGTAAAAGTAGTATTTGTGTTAGAAAAATCCAATATTTTCCTTAATGTGTAAATGTAGTCTTAAAACCCAAAGACCGAAATGTACAAGTAATTTGTCATATTTATAGTAAAACAATGCAAGTTTAAATCGACATAAACTCGTTAAATTTTAATGAAGTTCCCGTAAATTCCAATGTTTGTTAATACTTTATGTGAGTTTATTATAACCATACTATGACCAAGGTTGCCTAAAACGACGTTCTTCAGGCGTCGGAAATGTTATGACATTTGTCACCCCAGACCTATCGGTCTAACTGTTGCATGCAGTTTAGGTGTGAGTTTGTCAAACCCAATATAGATCTATACACAAGTATCACGCTCTCCCTCAAGGAGACTCTGGTTACAATACAGGACTTAATGGTAATTTGAAGTAAATGTCTCACAAAGTCATTAACGGAATTACGTGTTATGAAAATTTGGTACCGTATGGCCGTACCTTGCTTAATGAAAATATCCTTTGTATAAATGTACCCTTTTTAAATGTATGTGTTATGTAATGTATCATAAACTATACCTATTATAGTTTATTAACCAAGGGTAGTACGTGGTAATGTATGCAAACTATATTCAAAATAGTTTATTTAATGTTTGAATGTATCTATTGTACTTTGATTATAATCACTTGTTATTCTTTGTATTTTATATGACCAAATCCATTTGTAAACTGATGTGTGTCTAAATATTAAGACAAAATGTCATATATTGCAGTAACATATAATCACATAAAGATATACACCTTGCTCAACATGTTACAAGGTGATATGAAATTAACAGCAACTTTTCGTTAAAAACAGTTTCTGTTACCGTTCTTAGAAAATTTATAGAAAAATCATCAAAGCTCTAAATCCAAATCCGCAAATTTTGAGAGTTTGGAATATGAGTCTAGTTTGTTCGTAAATTTTATCATGATTTTTAGTGATCTCTAACAGAGGTGAAAATGTTCATAATCACAGACTGGTCCGGGTTTGCCTCTGAAATGACAGGCAGTTTTGTAAAAATCACCATAAATTGTAAAAAAATCATATGGAGATGTACAAGTAGCCATTTTAAAGCTAAGAGTTTGAACTACTTGCACCTGAAACAGTTTTGAAAACTAAAATATTTAAGTTGACCAAAACAGTCCGTGATTAACGTCCATCTTTTCTGATGTAATCTGTTAGAAAAAGTTTAATTGTGTTCTTGATGATTTTACTTGTATTCCCCCCTTAAAACTTAAGAAAAACATGTAAGTGTACGGGTATGAACTCACCTTATGTGGTTTCAGTAGATGAAAGTGAGAGAGAGGAAGTGTTCAACTCAAGAACACTAAGAAGATGTCTTGATGATTCGAGAATCTAACACCGAATAAGATGGAACTTGTGTAAGATATCAATGATTTGAGTAGAATGGAGTTTAATAATTATGTGAATGATGAAGATACTTACTAATTGAAGAAAGAAATCCCTGGAGAAAGCCTTGAAGTTCTTGAAGTTAAGAGAAAAGATGAGAGAATTTTGGAGAGTGTTCTTGGTTGCTAAGTGTAGAATGAAAGAGTTTTATGGAGAATGAGGAGAGAGGATCAATCCTCTAGCTCTTAGAACGTGGGAAGAGCTGGAGATTGGCTGTAAAGGTCCACTAAGGAGACAAGGGGTAGTGGGAAAGAGTGGCTAATCATAGAGTGAGGTGGTAGTGGTTTGCTTTTGCCATAAATTAAGGAAAAGCAAATATTCCCTCAATAATTAGTTCAATCACCAATTCTTTTAATATATTTTATAAAAACCCTAGAGATTTATATATTTTGGGGCCTTAGTTTATAAAATAAAGTTTTGGGTGAAAATCCCACGTTAAAATAATGAAAAACGGAGTTAAAACGAAGTCGTAGTCGAAAAACCGGTAAATCGCTTCGGACTTCGGACCCTCGGACCTTCGGACCCTCGCTTCGGACATTCGGACCTTCGGACCCTCGCTTCGGACCTTCGGACCCTCGCTTCGGATCAGAGGCCTCGGATGCGAGGCTTCGGATGCGAGGCTTCGGTCCAGAAGCTTCAGTTTCGGATCCTTAAAGCTATTTTACTCGTTTTTACCCCGTTTCAAGCGATTTTTGACCCGGTCAAGGGTCGAGATGACCCAAATGATTACAAAAAGTTAAAGTAACTTTTGAGAGAGATTTGGGAGAGATTTCAAATAGAAAGAGATAGAGTGAAAACGATTTAGAGAGGTTTCGTTTGTGATTAATTTGAGTGTCCGGCTTCACAACGCAAGGTTCGTAAACCCCATTAAACCGTGTTTTAGTGTCTTACACAATCCCGATGATTGTGTAATAGTGTTTTATCGCTTTGGTTCGTTGTTTAGCACTTGTTAAGGCTAAGGAAAATCAAACACATGAACTTTCCAAATGATGACTTCTCATTAAAATAGCGAATTGTATAGTGATTACATAACGTAAACCCTAGCATACAAGGGTTATTGGAGTTGAGCGGTTTGACTTGTTGACTTTGAATTGACCGAAATTTTCATTTTGACTGGGATTTCAAGAGTTTGGGAAGAGATGTGGATACTTTTGTTTCATCTGATCCTCGCGTTCCCAGGTGAATTCGGATCCCCGTTTAGCGTTCCAACGTACCTTCACGATGGGAATACGACTTTGTTTCGTTCGTTTGATTTCCCGATCCATGATTTCGACTGGTTCCTCCACGAAGTGGAGATTTTCGTTAACTTTGATTTCGTCGAGTGGTATTACGAGTGTCTCATCAGACAAACACTTCTTTAGGTTCGACACGTGAAATGTGGGATGTACTTTGTCGAGTCCCTGAGGTAATCGAAGTTTGTATGCTACTGGCCCAATCCTAGCAAGGATTTCGAATGGCCCGATGTACCTTGGATTTAGTTTCCCGCGTTTGCCGAATCGTATCATTCCTTTCCAAGGGGAAACTTTTAGTAGTACTCGATCACCCACCTGGAATTCCAAGGGTTTGCGTCGTTTGTCTGCGTAACTCTTTTGCCGATCGCGAGACGCTTTCAGTCTCTCTCGAATTTGAACGATCTTTTCTGTGGTTTCCCTTATGATTTCAGGGCCAGTGAGGGTGCTATTAGAGACTTGCCCTCTAGCTAGCTGTGTATCCCCCACCTCAGCCCAACACAGGGGTGATCTGCATTTGCGACCGTAAAGAGCTTCGAATGGAGCGACTTTGATGCTAGTATGATAGCTGTTATTGTAGGAGAATTCGATAAGCGGTAGATGGGTATCCCATGCTTTACCGAAGTCTATCACACAAGCTCTTAACATGTCTTCCAATGTTTGAATGGTTCGTTCGCTCTGTCCGTCGGTTTGTGGGTGGTAGGCCGTACTCATGTCAAGCCTAGTTCCCAATGATTTTTGTAGGGACTGCCAAAACCGTGAGGTAAATCTACTATCTCTATCGGAGATAATGGATATCGGCACACCATGGAGTCGTACAATCTCTCTGATGTACGTTCTAGTCAGCTTCTCCATCTTGTCGGTTTCTTTCATTGGTAGGAAGTGTGCTGATTTTGTCAATCTGTCTACAATTACCCATATTGTGTCAAGCCCGCCCGATGTCTTAGGCAGCTTGGTTATGAAGTCCATGGTTATTCGTTCCCACTTCCACTCAGATATATCCGGCTGTTGTAATAGCCCGGATGGTTTCTGGTATTCGATTTTGACCTTAGCGCAAGTCAGGCACTTGCTCACATAGGTAGCAATCTCAGCTTTCATGTTCGGCCACCAGTATAATCTCTTGAGGTCCAGATACATCTTATCCGACCCGGGATGGATGGAGTATCGAGTCTTGTGTGCTTCATTCATGACGACATCTCGGAGTCCACCGAACTTCGGTGTCCAAATCCGGTTCATGATATAACGTGCTCCATCATCCTTGACTTCTAAGTTTTTATCCATTCCCCTTAATGTCTCTCCTGCCACCTTTTCTGGTTTCAAAGCTTCCAGTTGAGCTTCCTTGATTTGTATGGTCAGGTGGGAATGGATTGTTATTGTTAAGGATTTTACTCGGCGGCCCGAGTACTCCTTCCTGCTTAGAGCATCGGCCACTACATTGGCCTTGCCCGGATGATAACGAATTTCGCACTCGTAGTCATTCAGCAACTCTACCCATCTCCTCTGTCGCATGTTGAGCTCTTTCTGATTGAGGATATGCTGAAGACTTTTGTGATCAGTGAAGATAGTGCATTTCGTGCCGTAGAGGTAGTGTCTCCAGATCTTCAAAGCGAATACCACTGCTCCTAATTCCAGGTCGTGCGTAGTATAATTAACCTCGTGCGTCTTAAGCTGTCTTGATGCATACGCGATAACCTTCCCTCTCTGCATGAGCACACATCCGAGGCCTTGATTCGAAGCATCACAGTACACTATGAAGTCCTCGGTTCCCTCTGGGAGAGACAAGATCGGTGCGCTGCATAGGGCTTGTTTTAACGTTTGGAAAGCAGTTTCTTGTTTATTTTCCCACTTGAATATCACACCTTTCTGCGTCAAGGTGGTGAGTGGTTTCGCAATCTTGGAGAAGTTTTGTATAAATCTTCGGTAGTAGCCAGCAAGCCCAAGGAATTGTCGAATTTCGGTTGGCGTCTTGGGTGCTGACCAATTCTCGATTGCCTTGATCTTGGAGGGATCCACATGTATGCCTTTCTCACTTACCACATGTCCAAGAAAATCCACTTCTCTAATCCAGAATTCACACTTAGAGAACTTAGCATAAAGCTTCTCCGCTCTTAGTGTCTCTAGCACTTGGCGTAGATGTAGGCGATGCTCTTCTTCGCTTCGCGAGTAGATCAAGATATCGTCGATGAATACGATTACAAACTTGTCTAGGTAGGGTCGACACACTCTATTCATTAGGTCCATGAATACCGCAGGTGCGTTTGTTAAACCGAAGGACATCACCACAAACTCGTAGTGCCCATAGCGAGTTCTGAATGCAGTTTTGGGAATATCTTCTTCTTGAACTCGTAGCTGATGGTAGCCTGACCTTAGGTCTATTTTTGAGAAGAAATTTGCTCCTTGGAGTTGGTCGAAAAGGTCGTCGATTTGGGGTAGAGGATATCGGTTTTTGATGGTGAGTTTGTTTAGTTCCCGCTAGTCGATGCACATGCGAAAGGATCCGTCCTTCTTCTTTACAAAAAGGACTGGTGCTCCCCAAGGTGAGAAGCTTGGTCTGATGAACCCTTTGCTCAAAAGCTCGGTCAACTGACTGGACAACTCCTGCATTTCTGATGGTGCGAGGCGGTATGGAGCTCTGGCTACGGGGGTAGCTCCGGGTATTAAGTCAATTCTGAAATCGACTTGTCGTGCGAGTGGTACACCAGGAAGATCCTCTGGGAACACATCCGGGAAGTTACACACTTCGGGGATGTCTTTGATGTCTTTCACGTCTTGTTTCTTGTCTACTACATGGGCTAAGAAGGCGTGGTACTCCTTCCGGAGATACTTTTGGGCTTTAATGCATGAGATGATTTGTAAATTCGCACTAGGTTTGTCACCATAGATGAGAAGGGTTTCGTCATTTGGTAGATTGAGGCGAACGACCCTTTCGTAACATAGAATGTCGGCACGGTGAGGAACTAACCAATCCATCCCGATGATTACGTCGAAGCTTTTTATGGTGACTGGCATCAGGTCAATTTTAAATGTATGGTTGTCTAGAGTGAGAGTACATTCTGAGTATATATCGCTAGTGCGTTCTACTTTCTCATTTGCCATTTCTACTACATAAGTATCCTTTAGTGATTGGGGATTTTGTTCAAGTAAATGTTTATATTGGTGGCTCACGAAACTCCTCTCCGCTCCACTATCGAATAGTACGCATGCATAAGAGTTATTGAGGAGAAACGTACCGGTAACCACCGTGGGATCCTCGACTGCTTCCCCATGTCCTATTGCCAGGACTCTTCCTACTCCACCAGCATTAGGGGCTTGTGCTTTGGGGCAGTCTCTTTTGAAGTGACCTGCGTCTCCACAGTTGTAGCAGGTCCGGGTTGCCCCCGTACTGGCGACTTGGTTGATTGGTTGAGCCGGCGCTTTACAGAAACGAGCAGTGTGCCCCTTCCTGTCGCAGTTGTTACAGTGCATCTCCCTACAAGCACCATTGTGGTGAAAGTTGCACTTGTTGCACTTAGGTAGTTTTCCCGCATATGGCTTCGGTGGTGCTGGAGTGGTAGCAGTAGTGACAGTATTAGTGGCAGCATGGACAGCAACAATTTGTTGCTTCTTAGCGGGGTCCTGTGCTGGTTGGCTCTTCTTTTCGTTCCAGAACTTCCTTTTGTTGTTTCCTCCTTTTGATTTATCAGTGGTGGTGGTTGTAGTATTATGACCGGCTCGGTGGTCAACAAGTTGTTGTGCCAGCTCCCTGGCACTGTCAAAAGTAGTTGGCCTTGAAGCCAGGACACTACTTTGCACGTGGAGATACAGTCCCCAAAGGTATCGCTCCACCTTTTTCTCCTCCGGAGTAACCATTGTTGGGCAGAGGAGAGCCAATTCATTGAATCGGGTGGTGTAGGTTTCAAGGTCAGAGCCCGTCATCCTGAGATTCCAAAGTTCTTGTTCCAGCTTTTGAATTTCACCTCTCGGGCAGTACTCCTTCATCATCAACGCTTTTAGTTCTGCCCAGGTTATGGAGCTAGCCACTTCCAGAGTAAGTGACTTAATCCGGCAGTTCCACCAAGTAAGGGCCCGACCGGTGAAGGTGAAGGCTGCGAACTTAACTTTGCTCGCTTCGGGGCAAGAGCACACCTGAAAGACTACTTCGGTCTTTTCAAACCATTGCATCAAAGCGATGACTCCCCCGCTTCCATTGAAGTTGTCGGGTTTGCCATTTGTGAAGTCTTTGTATGAACACTCTTTTGCACGCCACGTACTGTCTCCGTGGTTAGAGTGTGTAGCTCCCGATCCCGAACCACCAGCTCCGTTGGTCCCTATCTGCGACATTGCGGCCGCTACGGCTGCTGTTACTGCAGCCTGGAACATCGCGGGATCAAACTGTGGAGGCGGCGGCGGAGGAGGTGTTGCTGTGTTGCTGGAAGGTCTTGGTCTTCTCCTTGGCGGCATGATTCTGGCATAAGTCGTAAACCAATGTACTTTTAGTAAAAGTGTATTTATAGGGAGAGAAATCTTTTATACATAAAGTATATTATTACGTTGTTTTCCGGTATGTTTACGATACATACGATTTTATACTTTTTATTGACCCAATACATTGGGTTATGAGGTAAAATGAAAGTATAAAATATTTTTATTATAGTAACACAAAATACTCCTATAGTATTTGTAAATGTTTAGTTTTGAGTTCTTAAAGTATCCTTTGTAGTATGTTATTAGGTTTGTTAGATTTGTTGTCCATCCTGACCATCCCCCGGTATATGCAAGTCAATTCCCGGACAGATATAGTTGATCAGGCTATATCCTTCCCAGACTTGATTTACATATACCAAGGCATACCCATAATGTACAACTCCTCTTCTTTTATTTTATGTTTTTCTAGTTATGACACTATGTGAGCATGTATGCATGTATTTATACTTTTAATAAAAAAAAATCATTTATTTTCTAAAAGTATATTTATTTGAAAAATGCACAAATCAGAGACTATTAGTCCCAATTGTGTTTATAGTTTGTATATCTTATGTGGTTTGATATACTTAATTCACTATAAACTGCGCTCTGATACCAATCTGTCACACCCCCAAACCAAGGATGGCGGAAACGTCCGGGGGTGGAGGACTTCATGTATAGTATCATAACAGCAATTGTAATAGTAATTCAAGCAAACACAACCAACATATATATAATTAAAAAAAATTTACATCATTGTATGAATTACATGTTTACGAATCAATTACAATATGTTGATAAAATATGAAATAGTAGACGCCTTAGCGTCCCATCCTCAAAAGCACTTGATTACCTGTTTAATGATTTCCTGAGAATACAAGTTGTTTGAAAAAGTGTCAACACAAAGGTTGGTGAGTTCATAAGCTTTTGTTTGGTATTATTAAAAGCCTTTCGTTTGTAAAAGTAGTATTTGTGTTAGAAAAATCCAATATTTTCCTTAATGTGTAAATGTAGTCTTAAAACCCAAAGACCGAAATGTACAAGTAATTTGTCATATTTATAGTAAAACAATGCAAGTTTAAATCGACATAAACTCGTTAAATTTTAATGAAGTTCCCGTAAATTCCAATGTTTGTTAATACTTTATGTGAGTTTATTATAACCATACTATGACCAAGGTTGCCTAAAACGACGTTCTTCAGGCGTCGGAAATGTTATGACATTTGTCACCCCAGACCTATCGGTCTAACTGTTGCATGCAGTTTAGGTGTGAGTTTGTCAAACCCAATATAGATCTATACACAAGTATCACGCTCTCCCTCAAGGAGACTCTGGTTACAATACAGGACTTAATGGTAATTTGAAGTAAATGTCTCACAAAGTCATTAACGGAATTACGTGTTATGAAAATTTGGTACCGTATGGCCGTACCTTGCTTAATGAAAATATCCTTTGTATAAATGTACCCTTTTTAAATGTATGTGTTATGTAATGTATCATAAACTATACCTATTATAGTTTATCAACCAAGGGTAGTACGTGTTAATGTATGCAAACTATATTCAAAATAGTTTATTTAATGTTTGAATGTATCTATTGTACTTTGATTATAATCACTTGTTATTCTTTGTATTTTATATGACCAAATCCATTTGTAAACTGATGTGTGTCTAAATATTAAGACAAAATGTCATATATTGCAGTAACATATAATCACATAAAGATATACACCTTGCTCAACATGTTACAAGGTGATATGAAATTAACAGCAACTTTTCGTTAAAAACAGTTTCTGTTACCGTTCTTAGAAAATTTATAGAAAAATCATCAAAGCTCTAAATCCAAATCCGCAAATTTTGAGAGTTTGGAATATGAGTCTAGTTTGTTCGTAAATTTTATCATGATTTTTAGTGATCTCTAACAGAGGTGAAAATGTTCATAATCACAGACTGGTCCGGGTTTGCCTCTGAAATGACAGGCAGTTTTGTAAAAATCACCATAAATTGTAAAAAAATCATATGGAGATGTGCAAGTAGCCATTTTAAAGCTAAGAGTTTGAACTACTTGCACCTGAAACAGTTTTGAAAACTAAAATATTTAAGTTGACCAAAACAGTCCGTGATTAACGTCCATCTTTTCTGATGTAATATGTTAGAAAAAGTTTAATTGTGTTCTTGATGATTTTACTTGTATTCCCCCCTTAAAACTTAAGAAAAACATGTAAGTGTACGGGTATGAACTCACCTTATGTGGTTTCAGTAGATGAAAGTGAGAGAGAGGAAGTGTTCAACTCAAGAACACTAAGAAGATGTCTTGATGATTCGAGAATCTAACACCGAATAAGATGGAACTTGTGTAAGATATCAATGATTTGAGTAGAATGGAGTTTAATAATTATGTGAATGATGAAGATACTTACTAATTGAAGAAAGAAATCCCTGGAGAAAGCCTTGAAGTTCTTGAAATTAAGAGAAAAGATGAGAGAATTTTGGAGAGTGTTCTTGGTTGCTAAGTGTAGAATGAAAGAGTTTTATGGAGAATGAGGAGAGAGGATCAATCCTCTAGCTCTTAGAACGTGGGAAGAGCTGGAGATTGGCTGTAAAGGTCCACTAAGGAGATAAGGGGTAGTGGGAAAGAGTGGCTAATCATAGAGTGAGGTGGTAGTGGTTTGCTTTTGCCATAAATTAAGGAAAAGCAAATATTCCCTCAATAATTAGTTCAATCACCAATTCTTTTAATATATTTTATAAAAACCCTGGAGATTTATATATTTTGGGGCCTTAGTTTATAAAATAAAGTTTTGGGTGAAAATCCCACGTTAAAATAATGAAAAACGGAGTTAAAACGAAGTCGTAGTCGAAAAACCGGTAAATCGCTTCGGACTTCGGACCCTCGGATCTTCGCTTCGGACCTTCGGACCCTCGCTTCGGACATTCGGACCTTCGGACCCTCGCTTCGGACCTTCGGACCCTCGCTTCGGATCAGAGGCCTCGGATGCGAGGCTTCGGATGCGAGGCTTCGGTCCAGAAGCTTCGGTTTCGGATCCTTAAAGCTATTTTACTCGTTTTTACCCCGTTTCAAGCGATTTTTGACCCGGTCAAGGGTCGAGATGACCCAAATGATTACAAAAAGTTAAAGTAACTTTTGAGAGAGATTTGGGAGAGATTTGGGAGAGATTTCAAATAGAAAGAGATAGAGTGAAAACGATTTAGAGAGGTTTCGTTTGTGATTAATTTGAGTGTCCGGCTTCACAACGCAAGGTTCGTAAACCCCATTAAACCGTGTTTTAGTGTCTTACACAATCCCGATGATTGTGTAATCGTGTTTTATCGCTTTGGTTCGTTGTTTAGCACTTGTTAAGGCTAAGGAAAATCAAACACATGAACTTTCCAAATGATGATTTCTCATTAAAATAGCGAATTGTATAGTGATTACATAACGTAAACCCTAGCATACAAGGGTTATTGGAGTTGAGCGGTTTGACTTGTTGACTTTGAATTGACCGAAATTTGACGGTTGTCACACCAAGATTGTAACTTGAGTGACATATCTTAAAGAAAGGTTTAAAACACTTGTCAAATGTAAGAGTAAAAGTGTCCTACTCTTGTACATTTGAAATTGGTAAGTTGTGATGTTTTGGATAAAACAAAGACCAACTAAGGCCAATTGTGTGAAGTGTTTGTCTTGATAAAGAATCTGCACTATCTCTTGAATATTTGGCAAGATAGTCTTATATGTCAAGAGGATAGTGGGAGTCTTAAAGATCCTAAAAAGAATTTCAAGAACTAATCAAGAATAAAACCTGAGGTTCTTCACTAGCACACGACTTGAGGTTTATAACCTATCGTGTTGACATATTCTGTGCCCATTCCAGTTAAAGTTGGCTTTGCATAGGAGTTCTGAAAGTTCTCAATTGGTTGCATAACAACTTGGAAGCAATGGCAGGCCATGTACTGCCAGGTGGCAAGAAGTTAAGATTGCATAAGTTCAGTCCATATGAGTTTGGATTTGTCATTATCCTTGTCTTGTGACTATGGTTTTGACGATTCACATGGATAAGAAAACATACACCATAAAATCTAAGGGTCATAAGGTTTCTATCCGATTCATGAAAATGATGGTGAGGAAACACTTCCACCAAGCAGATTTGAAGCAGATGGCCAAAAGGTCTAAACAATTGAGACTATGATTACGACATCCCTTTTCATAGTTCTGAAATTGTTTAGACACACATGCATGCTATCTAAGGAAAGGTGTATGATTTTGATAAAGTTTTGTCAAAGCATCTCGTATCAGAAATCTGAACTTTGGTAAGAAAGTCAATAAAGTATTGATTTCTAGAAGTCCAGCTGATTTCTGAGTACATGTCAAAGCTAGTGGGAGCATAAGTGTTATGCTAATAATCATCATGTTAGTGGGAGCATGATAATTATTGTTATTGTTGCAAGTTAGCAATGTTAATTATAGAAAACAAAAGTTTCAATTCGTGAGGCTGCAGGGATTGAAAAAGTTGTTTTGCTATAATTAAGGGAGAGGATATACTTCATTTCAGTTCTAAAGGCTTAGATTGAGACCTTAATCATCTTTAGTCAAGAATATATATATGAATTTCATGTTGGATTGGTTCAACTTAAGGAAATTCTATATATTGCGTTCTCAAAATTCGATTATGATTACGACATCCCTCTTCATAGTCAAATTTTGAAAACATGGCAAATAAAAATATTGTAGCAAAAGACTGGTCTAGAATCATGTCTTTATGTGAGACATCATGAATCGTGTACCATTTGCTTTGGGTACAGGATCGATTGCATGTGCTATAATATTTGTCATTTCTAAATTTTTCCAAATGCCTAGAGGAATTAAGAAGGGAAAAGGTCTAGAATTGGATATGACTAAAATGATTAAGCAATTGTCGAGGACAATCTGAGGTTTACCAAAGATTGGTTGCTCAGGGACAGTTGGAAGTATAGTGCTAATTTTGGAAGGACCATATTGACATATTCTGAAAAGAGGCATCTCTTATTCAGAAGTGATAGTAAAAATGAGAATATGGAGTTGTCTCCATAGGTGGAAGTTATTTGTGTAAGATTAGAAAACTTAATGCAAGAAGCATGTCCAAAGCAATGTACTTTGAATATGAGACTTAGTTTCCATGGAGTTGATCTCCATTGGAATACGTTATAATGACTGTTGACAAGTCTTTGCGACTTTGTACATATTCATTACAGGAGGGTCAGTGCATATAAGTTTAAAATCTAAACAAATTTCGATAAATGATAGGAATTTGAAATTCTCACATTTTTCGATAAGGATTTGAGAGTGTGAAACTAGAATCATTGAAATTATGTTCAATTGGTTTATTTCACAAAGTAAGGATCATAGAAAAACATAGAGTGCATACTTGGTGTATGGCAAAGCTATTGTTTGAGAAAAACATAGTGTACATGCTTGGAGCATGGGACAACTAGTGTTTTTAATTCAAGTATAAAGTTGATAAAACCAAAACAATGAATAATGAGTAATCAGTAAGGTGATAAATAAAAGTGTTTATTTATATTCATAGGGTTTGATACCATATTTGATTCATTTATTATTGTGTTTCACTTTGCATGTTTTGACTTCCAGAATAACTAAGTCGCTCTTCCTGAATGATTAAGTTATTCAAACCATCCACAGTCGGTCATATGTTGGAAGTAGATATGAATCAAGACTGTCATGGGTTGGTTTGTAGAGGTCCAAGTTGGTGGACAAAGTGGTGCTACAACACTCATGAGTGCTTATAAGTTCTGAGTATTGGATTCAACCCGCGCTCATTTGAATCACTTCATGGATTTTATCACGAGTGATCATGAGACGATAATATCTTATATTCTTCAAACCTAGAGATATGAGTTGTTACTATGAGTTGGTTATACATTGATTGCACGAAAATGCATTTGGTAACTCGATGTTATAAAACGTGCCTTTGTGTATGATTCTACAAGTAGTAGAACAAGCCATATGAGTCGAAGTTTATCCATTCCTTTTACCTTCGGGATAAAAGCGATATCTGTGGGCCCCTCGATGATTTAGCGATGACACATGTGAGTGCTTGGCCAAGCCAGGACTGATTTGATTTGTTCAATCAGTCAGTCATCATAAATCGAAAATCGGGAAACAACAAATGGACAGAGAGAATTATTATAATCCATGTCTCAGTCCATATGATATCTAGAATTGAGGAATATATGATCCCTTATCTAATGGACAAGTCATTGACAAGGTCAGAGTTCGACAGCGGCTTTAAGAGCTACGATTGCCAGTTAGGTTTTGAAGTCATACTCAATAATAGTTTTAGACTTATCCAAGTGGGAGACTGTTGGATTAATGTCTAAGTCCATAACTATATTTGATATGTACTTGACCCGACCCGGCATGGTCCATTTGGGTTGCACTTCACCGGCACAATTTATATGGATAGTCTTTTGAGAATAGTATATTTATGATTTATATTAATATATTATAAGTTCTAATATATTAATATGGAATCCTATTATTTAATTAGTATTGATCAAGAATTAATTTAGAATTAATTAAGTGATCAAAAAGAACTAATTAAATATGGACTCTTATATATATGGAATGGGCCAAGTTCATTTAGGTTGGGCTTAACTTTCATGGATGGTCCATGGAGCTTTTAACCCATGGATCCTATGTAAATGAAAGGTCATGGGTATTAGGGTTTACATGGATGTAACCCTAATCCTCCATAATATACAAAGGGGTCCTTGGCTCACAAAATTGGCACAAGTGTGTGAAAATAAGAGTGGGCCGATTTTAGTGTGCATACATATTCTCTCAAGTCCTTCCAAGGTGTTTTCGTGATTTGTGATTCCATTTGAGGCTTCCACACTATTGGGGCTAAGCTCTTAAAGCTTGAAGACATGAAGCTACATCAAAAGGTATGTCATCTAACTAGAACTTTGTAGTATAGGTGCTTCATAATATGCTAGTTAGGATGAAACCTTGGAATAGTTAATATTTGCATGTATAATAGAGAAAACATAGATCCAAGGTTTATAGGGTTACATGTACACCATAGGAGTGTTAGAATGCTCAAAACCCAACAGTGGTATCAGAGCATTGGGTTGTTTTCTGTTATATTGATGAAAATGTTTTATTTTCAAGAGGAAAAAAAACATGACGTTTGTCAAATTTTAAGATAATTACTTGTTTTGTGAAAAACGAATTATTTGTAAAATTTGAATCATTTGTTATATGAGTTGAATTAGGTCAAATTTAGTAAAAGATAAAATGATATGATTATTTTATTAGTTTTAAAAGTTTGATCTAAATGTTTTAAGGAGTTACATATTTTGTCATAAAATTTTGGAGCTCAAAAGTTTTTTTTTAAAGTTGTGATCTTAAGGGTTTTTGAAACTTCCATAAGTTATGGATATGAAAGTTTTTTTTAAAAAAAAAATTTGATTCAAAGTTTTTATGGAGTTACAAAATTTGGTGTTAATGTTTTAAAGAATTCCATAACTTGTTCTTAAGTTATGGAACATGGAAAGTTTCATCATAAAACACCATTAATTCCATAAGTTATGGAATCCAAAGGTTTTCAAGAATTACAAAACTTGCCCTCAAGTTTTGGAATTTGAGAAAAGTTTTTTATGAAAAAAAGAATTGAATTCTAAAACTCTTGGGTTCATAACTTAAACAATTAATTAAATGGTTTTAATTTTGAGTTTAATAATTGGAATTATGATGTTTTGTTGAATAGTTCAAATTAACTCTTATGGACTTTATTAATAGTTAATTAAAGCGTTTAATTGAAAGAGTATCTTAAAGATTGAAGACATGAAGCTACATCAAAAGGTATGTCATCTAACTAGAACTTTGTAGTATAGGTGCTTCATAATATGCTAGTTAGGATGAAACCTTGGAATAGTTAATATTTACATGTATAATAGAGGAAACATAGATCCAAGGTTTATAGGGTTGCATGTACACCATAAGAGTGTTAGAATGCTCAAAACTCAACACTTAGAAGGGTTCTTTCTCTTCTTCCCTTTGCCATGCCCGATTGCCAAGACATTGGCCGCAGTTGGAGTAGCATGGTCCATTTGGGTTGCATATCATCAGGACAATTTGTTAGGATGGACTTTTGAGAGAAGGTTATTTATGGTTTATTAATATATTATAAGTTATAATATATTAATATGAAATCATATGTTTTAATTAGTATCGATCATAAATTAATTTGGAATTAATTTAGTGATCAAAAGAGACTAATTAAATCTATGGGGACTAATTATGATAATTAGTTATATTTATATGTGTTGGGCTTATGATCCATGTTGGACCAAGTTTATGTATGGATACATAAAGAGTTGGGCCACATGAACCATGGATCATAAAACCCATGGGTATGGATTATGGGTTATACCCATGACCCTTGGAATCCTACATATAAATAGGTTACTCCATAGCCAAAATCACCACTTCTTTTCTTAGAGAAATATGGAGGTGTTTTGGTGCATGGAATTCTCTCTCAAGAGCCACCTTTTTCCTAGGTGTGTTGTGATTCCATTTGAGGCATTTCATACTATTGGTGCTAAGCTCTTAAGGCCAAATACATCAAGAATTCAAGCCACATAAAAGGTATGTTTCCCTAACTAGTATATTATATGGTTTATGTCACATGCATGCTAGTTATAGGTTTAATGCCTTGGACACCATTTGCATGTATAATAGAGAAAACATAGATCCAAGGTATTTAGGGTTGTATGTGCACCATAGGATGTTGTAGTATACTAAAACCCAATACCTTCCTAAGTGCAGCAAATGCAATTTTCATCATCAGGGAGAATGTAGAGAGATGCACTGCACAAGCTACAACCGAAGGGGTCACACCGCAAGGTAATGCAGAACATATCCGCAACAAAACCAACAGTCAAACAACAACAACAACAACAACAACCGCAACAACAACAACAACAACAATAGCAATGCTGGGGCCAGCTACACCTGCTATGGGTGTGAAGAAACCGGCCATTTCCGGCGCAACTGCCCTAAAGCAAACAATCAAGGGGCAGGAGCAACAGGAAGAGTGTTGAAAATGGGTCAGGGCGAAGCAGTGCAGGACCCAGCAGTTGTTACTGGTACGTTCCTACTTAACGACTCGTACGCATGCATCTTATTTGATAGTAGGGCGCAGCGAAGCTACGTTAGTAATAAATTCAAACACTTACTAAATCAACAACCCCAGAAGCTCAATGAAGCCTTCACGGTGGAAATGGCTAATCGGAAAACTGAAACAACCAAAGATATCTATGTAGGGTGCACATTAACACTAAACAATCACTCCTTTCAAATAGACTTGATGCCAGTAAATATTAGGAGTTTTGATGTGATAATCAACATGGATTGGTTAAGCCCCCACTATGCTGATATTATGTGTTGCGAGAAGGCCGTTCGCCTTCATCTCCCCAATTACTAAACCCTAATAATCTATGGCGATAAATATGGCACCAACCTTTGCCTTATCTCGTGTATCAAGGCGCAAAAGTGTCTACACAAGAAGAACTACGCATTCCTTGCCCATGTGGTGGATAAGACCACAGAATAAGTGAACATTCAAGACATTCCAGTGGCATGTGACTTCCCGGATGTATTTCTAGAAGATCTTCCGGGAATACCCCCAGAAAGACAGGTCGAATTCCGAATCGACCTAATACCAGGAGCCACACCAATTGCCAAATCACCCTACAGGTTAGCTCCCGCCGAAATGCAGGAGTTATCCAGTCAACTAAGCGAGCTGCTGAGCAAGGGATTCATCCGACCAAGCTTCTCACCCTGGGGAGATCCGGTCTTGTTTGTCAAGAAAAAGGACGGATCGTTTAGAATGTGCATCGATTATAGGGAACTAAATAAGCTTACCATCAAAAATCGGTACCCACTTCCACGAATCGACGATCTATTCGACCAGCTTCAAGGAGCTAGTTATTTCTCAAAAATAGATATGAGATCCGGTTATCATCAACTCCGAGTTTGGGAAGAGGATATTCCCAAAACTGCTTTTCGAACACGATACGGTCATTACGAATTTGTCATGATTCCCTTCGGTCTGACAAATGCCTCCGATGCATTTATGGACCTCATGAATCGAGTCTGCCGCCCATTCCTTGATAAATTCGTGATTGTCTTCATCGACGATATTCACATTTATTCTCGAAGCAAAGAGGAGCATGGTCAACATCTCCGTCAAATCTTAGAAACCCTAAGAGCTGAGACACTCTACGCGAAGCTTTCCAAATGCGAATTTTGGATCCGCAGTGTAAACTTTTTGGGTCATGTAGTCAGCAAGGAAGGGATTCATGTAGATCCTTCCAAGATAAAGGCCATTGAAGGTTGGGCTATCCCGAGAACCCCCAACATAAATCCGTCAGTTCTTGGGTCTTGCGCGCTACGACCGGAGGTTTATCCAGAATTTTTCTAAGATCGCCAAACCCCTTACAGCCTTGACACAAAAGGGTGTGTCTTTCAACTGGGCGGAAAAGCAAGAAGCCGCCTTCCAAACCCTAAAGCGAGCCCTTTGTAGCGCACCAATATTATGCTTACCAGAGGGAACCGAAGATTTCTGGGTTTATTGCGATGCTTCGAACCAAGGGTTAGGCTGTGTCCTCATGCAGCACGGAAATGTGATATCTTATGCATCCAGGCAACTAAAGACGGACGAAGTAAATTACACCACTCATGATCTTGAACTGGGAGCGGTGGTCTTCGCCCTAAAGATTTGGAGGCACAACCTCTACGGTACAAATTGCACCATTTTCACCGACCACAAAAGTCTCCAGCACATTCGGAATCAGAAGGACTTAAACATGAGGCAGCGAAGATGGGTTGAACTGCTAAATGATTACGAGTGCGAGATCAAGTACCACCCGGGTAAGGCTAATGTGGTAGCCGATGCCTTGAGCAGAAAAGAATATTTGGGTCGCCGGGTGAAAACCTTAACGATAACAATCCAATCCCACCTAACCACTCTAATCAAGGAAGCCCAAATAGATGCATTGAAGCAGGAGAACGTCGCAAATGAAATGATGTGTGGGATGGAAAAGAACTTTGAAGTCAAGGAGGACGGAGCTTACTATTTCATAAACAGAATCTGGGTCCCTAAATTTGGGGGATTCAGAAGAATGATCATGAATGAATCTCACAAGACACGATATTCCATCCATCCGGGTTCAGATAAGATGTACCTGGACATAAGGCAACATTATTGGTGGCCAAATATGAAAGAAGAGATAGCCACTTACGTAGGCAAGTGTCTCACTTGCTCCAAGGTGAAAGTGGAATACCAAAAGCCCTCGGGACTATTGCAACAGCCAACGATACCCGAGTGGAAATGGGAAAGGATTACTATGGACTTCGTGACCAAATTACCAAAGACAACAGACGGATTGGATGCTATCTGGGTAATCGTTGATAGGTTAACAAAATCCACTCATTTCCTACCAATAAAATAATCCTACAAGACGGAAGAGCTGACGCGAATCAACATCAAGGAGATCGTAAGACTTCATGGAGTACCGATATCTTTTATCTCGGATCGAGATAGTAGGTTTACCTCAAGGTTTTGGCAGTCACTTCAGAAGACAATGGGAACGCAATTGGACATGAGTACTGCTTATCACCCTTAAACCAATGGCCAAAGTGAACGAACCATACAAACACTTGAGGACATGCTGCGAGCCTGTGTGATTGATTTCGGCAAGTCATGGGATGCCCACTTGCCCTTGGTCGAATTCTCATACAACAACAGTTATCACACGAGCATCAAGGTTGCTCCTTTCGAGGCTCTTTATGGTCGTAAATGCAGATCGCCTCTATGTTGGGCTGAGGTGGGTGACACCCAACTAGCGAAAGGACAATCACCAGACATCACTCTCACAGGGCCAGAGATCATTCGGGAAACGACCGAAAGGATAGTCCAAATTAAAGCTCGACTTCAAGTATCGCGAGATCGACAGAAGAGCTATGCTGACAAACGGCGAAAGCCTCTGGAATTCCAATTCGGAGACAGGTTACTATTAAAAGTCTCTCCTTGGAAAGGAATGATTTGCTTTGGGAAACGGGGAAAACTGAACCCGCGATACATCGGACCGTTCGATATTCTCGCCCGAATTGGTCTGGTAGCCTATAAGCTGCAACTACCTTCGGCGCTTAGCAATGTACACCCCGTGTTCCACGTCTCGAACTAGAAAAAGTGCTTGTCAGACGAAACTCTTGTCATTCCTTTGGAAGAGATCGAGATAAATGAAAATCTTCTGTTCGTCGAAGAACCAGTCGAGGTATTGGATAGGGAAGTGAAGCGTACGAAGCAGAGCCGCATTCCTTTGGAAGAGATCGATATAAACGAAAATCTCCTGTTCAAGCACTTTCAAAACTCTCTCAAAAAAACTTCTCCTTCTTCCTTTAAATTTTCGAGATTTTTGGGTATTCTCAAGAGATTTTTCACCAAGATCATCATCTTTGGTAAGTTCTCACTTGGATCTACAGTTTAGCTTCTTGTTTTCTTCAAAATCTCTTCTTAAACCATAACATTTCATGATTTATACATCTTTGTTTCATAGAGTTCGAAAATCCTTCAAGGAGCTTGCTAAAGTCGAGATCTTCACTTCATTCTTCATCAAAACCGAATCCAAACCTCAAAGTGAGTTCATACCCCCTTGATTTCAGATTTACTTTGTTTGTGGGGGAGAATACAAGTTGCTATGTGTTAGATCTATGTATTTGTGCATGTTTATGTGTGTTTTCTAAGTGTATGTTGTGATTGTGTAAAGAACTTCATAGATCTAGACAATATTTGGGAACTACAACACTTTATACAACTTACTATAAGGATAAATGTGTTAAACATGTGAAGATTCACAAGAAACTAAACAAAACCTTGAAAAAGGACCATTTTTGACAAATAACCAAAAAGATGAGACTTTCTTGGCATTTACGGTTTTACAAGGACTAAAAGAGTCACTTTTTACATAAAAATGGATTTTTATAATATTCATAGTTTCCAAGGGGCTAAAAGTGAAATTTTTCGCATAATGGCCCATAAAATGGGCCTTACGGTTTTCTTGGGCCTAAAGTGTAAAACTTTTGGTTTTTGTGGACTAAAATGTCATTTATACAAAATTGAGTCAAAATGTGAATTTTACGGATATAGGGGCTGAAAATGTCACTTTCCTCGAATTTGGGCCAAAAATGTTATTTTTTTTAAATTTGGGCCGAAATTGTCATTTTATCAAAAATGGGCCGAAAATGTAAATTTTCATATAAAAGGGCCGAAAACATCATTTTTATAAAATCTAAGTCGAAAAGTGTCATTTTATTTATAAATGGGCTAAAAATGTAAATCTTTACAATAATGAGCCAAAAGAATAATATTTTATATATTTTGGGCCAAAAGTGTCAAGTAAAATGGGCCAAAAATAGTCACGTATCTATATTTGGACCATAAACGTTAATTTCTTAATATTGGGCCTAACCTGTTCATTACATGTCTATTTGGGCCTTTGTGGCCAAATTACATGTTTGTTGGGTCTAATATGTCTATTACATGTAAAATTGGGCCTTTGTGACCCATTAACATGCTTATTGGGCCCAGTGTATACATCACATGCTTAGTGGGCCATAGCTGTTCCCTTACATGTTTGTTGGGCCTTATACATTCACATACCTGTTTTCTGGGCTTTGCGAATCTTAACTATTTATCTACAAAAAACAGTATACATAGCAAATTTCAATACTCGTGGAAAACAATAAATGATCTAGTGAGACTTGTCGGTTAACACCTTTAGAGTGTATGATCATAGCATGTAGTTATAACTAGAGTCTCCTGGAGGGAGACCGAGAGTTTGTGTATAGATCTATACGGGGTGACTCCCCACACCTGAGCTGTTCGCTACAGCTAGACTAGGCCAGTCTAGGGTGACAAACCTTACCGTCAATCAAACCGGCGCCTAAGAACGCCACGACAGGCGAACTTGTCAAAAATCAAGTATGGTTAAAACGGCTCACTTAGAAATCCTCTCCAACATAATTTTATAGAATACCTATAAAATCTTGTGGATACAAACACATACATATACTATCATTCGGTCTTGGGGTTGAGACCACAACACTTTATAAACAGAAAATATCGAATTTTCGGGGGTAATAACAATTAAACAATACCTTTTACGTACTACAGAAAAATACAGGGTTTTATCTCGATTACATTTTTATACATTTCAAATACAGGAAACACACATGCATTAATACTTGATTTTGATACATCACGTTCAAACCATTTTCAGAAAATATCAGATTTTCTGGCGTTTACAAACAATTCGAAACTTTTCATTCAAATATGCTTATGAACTCACCAACATTATATATGTTGACGTTTTTAAATAACTTGTATTCTCAGGAAATCGTTAAGAAGAAAGGTCAGCAGGAAATGGTGGAATTTGTTATCAACATAAATTAAATATTTGGAACATGTAATATTGTACTTGATGTAGACAATGCTGGTTGTATTTGATATGCATGATGATGATGATGTTATGTTTCATTTATATTCATTGTAATGATATTTCAAGATGAAGTCACGCGCAAGCCCCCGGACGTTTCCGCCATCTGGTTCGGGGGTGTGACAGTTAACCGGCACATTAATTAGATGATAAATGACATCGAGAGTACCAAACTAATTTGCATGGTTATTCACACCTTGTTTGTGATCCTCTGTATCTCAGACACAAATGGAAATGGCATAATCGAGATTAAACATGCCATTGAATAGTTCAATGAATGTCAAAAGATCTAGGAATTTCATTTAAAACTTAATTCGCTTAAAATTTCGTTGGATCCTAGCCTTAATATTTCATTTGGGTGTTATATTGAGGATTTTTCTTATCTAATCAAAACTTGTCCATCTTCTTTTGTAGATGTCAAATTCCAACAACGCTTCTGGCTCCTCTAACAACAACTCCAACCACTTCACGCTTCGAGGACAAGGAATATGTTCTCGAAATAGTGTTGAACGAGATCGATGAAAATAAAGCTACTCCTGAAGAAATAGCTGAGTATAGGCGAAACTGCAACGATGCGACCAATGCGTCATGCATCATGGTTGCCACTATGGCTCCTGAGCTACAACGGTTCTATGAGGACTATTGGCCATGTGATATGAACAAGGACTTGATGGAAAAGTACCATCAACGAGCTCGTCAAGAGAGGTACGAAATTGTGAAGTCACTCATTACAAGCAAGATGAAGGATGGAGAGTCTGTCACAACCCACTTGCAATGCATGCAACGTTATGCGGATCGTCTGTTGAAGCTCAATGATAACTTTGATGAGGAATTGGCTATTAACATAGTCTTGCACTCGTTACCTACCTGTTATGATCAGTTTGTTATAACTTATCATCTGAACAAGGAGGAAACTACATTGAGCCAACTCCAAAGATTGTTGAGAACCGCCGAAAGTGCAATGAAGGGAAAGAGTATTGCCTCCACTCCTGCTGCTGCTGCTGCTCCCATCTTGGAAATAGGGAAAGGGAAAGGAAAGAAGAGGAAAGCCTCAAGCCGGGTCGTCAAATAATGGCCCCATAGGCAAATCTAGTTCCGAAGCTTCCCCTGCCTCTTATCTGAAGGAGGCTACTTGCTTTTCCTGCCATGACAAAGGGCATTGGAAGAAAAGCTGCCCCAAGTACTTGCAAGACATAAAGGATGGCAAGGTTAAGCCAACCTCGGCAGGTATTTACACTATACTATCTAAAAACTCATCATATTCGAATTCTTGGGTTCTTGATACAGGGTGTGGTTTTCACATTTGCTCTGACTTGAAGGTACTAAAAAGAAGTGAAGATGTGGAGCATGGAAGATTAACCTTATTATGTGCAATAGGAGATCGTCACTTGTTACCAAGATTGGTTTTTATTCTTTGGTGCTTAGTAGTGGGTTATGTTTAGATTTAAATAATTATTGCTACTCGTCATAAATGACAAGTAATATTATTTCATTTCATGGTTTATATAGACAAGGTTTTAGATATTCTTTTGACAATGAGAATGGTTCAATTCATGTTTATTATAATGGTGTATTTTATTTTGAAGCATTACCTTGTGACGGTGTGTATGAAACTGTGATGGTTGTAGACAATTTAGGAAATAGTGTGTTGCAAATTGATTCGTCTAATGGTTTAGACAAAGCATGCTCGTGGCATTGTCGTCTTGGACATGTCAACAAGAAACGCATTGCCCAAATCCAAAAGGATGGATTGTTGGAATAATTTGACTTAAGGTCAGGTGATACATGCGAATCTTGTTTGCTTGGAAAGATGACTAAATCACCTTTCACTGGTTCTTGTGAAAGAGGTGAAGGATTGTTGGATCTCATACACATGGATGTGTGTGGGCCTTTCAGATCCACCACAAGGGATGCAAATCGATTTTATGTGACTTTTATCAATGATTGTAGCATATATGGATATATCTACTTAATCAAGCATAAGTCAGAAACCTTTGAAAAGTTCAAAGAATTCAAACATGAAGTCGAGAATCCATTGGGCAGGAGGATCAGATTGCTCAGATCTGATTGAGGTGGTGAGTATCTTAGTATCGAGTTCCACGACTACCTCAAGGAATGTGGAATTGTTTCACAATTAACACCTCCTAGGATGCCACAACTTAATGGTGTGGCTGAGAGGCGTAATCGAACCTTGTTGGACATGGTTCGTTCCATGATGAGTCGGGCTTCACTACCAATCTCATTATGGGGGTATGCCGTAGAGATTGTTACCCACATTCTTAATCTTGTTCCAATAAAGAAGGTTGCCAAAACACCTCACGAGATGTGGACAGGGAAGGTTCCCTCGTTGGCACATATCAAGGATTGGGGTGGTGAAGCTTTCGTTAGACGAGAGACTCACGACAAGCTTGAACCTCGAAGTGAGCGATGTATTTTCATCGGCTACCCACAAAAGTCCTTTTGATACTTGTTCTACAGACCTAGTGAAAACGTGGTCTTCGTAGCACGAAGGGGAGTCTTTCTCAAGAGAGAGCTCATATGCAAAGAGGACAGTGGGAGTAAAATTGATCCTCAAGAAATTCAAGAGTAAAAAGATGAAGGAACCTCTGACAATAGAGCTCAACCCGAGGAAGAAATTCCTATTGAACCAATTGACGAGTCGTTACCGCTTAGACATTCCAATAGAGTTAGAATGACACCAGAGTGTTATGGGTTTCGTATAACTACAAATGGTGATACGTTTATCAGTGATAGTACACTGGTAAATTTGGATGAACCTTCTAACAACAAGGAAGCCACGGTGGGCCTTGAGTCTACTAAATGGAAAGAGGCAATGGAGAGCGAGATCGAGTCCATGTATCGCAATCAAGTTTGGAACTTGGTTGACAATGTACCAGGTGGTAAGACAGTTGGGTGCAAATGGATCTTCAAGAAGAAGACTGACATGGATGGAAAGGTGCACACCTTCAAGGCTCGACTGGTTGTGAAGGGCTTTACTCAAACCCCGGGGGTTGACTATGATGAGACCTTCTCACCAGTGGCTAAGATTAAATCTATTAGGGTTATGTTAGCCATAGCTGCGTTTCATGATTTTGAAATTTGGCAGATGGATGTCAAAACCACTTTCCTTAATGGAAAGTTGGCTGAGGATGTTTACATGAGTCAACCAGAAGGTTTTATGGATGCTAAATACCCCAATAGAGTGTGTAAGATTGAGAAATCAATCTATGGACTGAAACAAGCTTTTCACAGATGGAATCTTTGCTTTGATGAGAAAGTCAAAGAGTTTGGTTCTCTAGAAGTGAGGATGAATCTTGTATATATGTCAAAGCTAGTGGGAGTATAGTCACCTTCCTGGTATTGTAATTTTGATGACATACTACTTATAGGAAACGACATTCCAACCTTGCAGGATGTTAAGTCTTGGCTTGGAAAGTGTTTCGCTATGAAGGATCTGGGAGAGGCTGCTTATATTCTGGGAATAAGGATTTTGAGGAATAGGAGTAGAAGACTAATTGGACTTAGTCAAAGTATATATTTGGATAAGGTGTTAAAGTGTTTTAGCATGGAGAAATCAAAGAAAGGGGAGTTACCTATCCAAAGTAATACCAAGTTGAGTAAGACTCAGAGTCCAAGTATCGATGCAGAGATAGAAGAAATGAGTCGAGTCCCATATGCTTCCGCCGTTGGATCGATCATGTATGCTATCACATGTACTCGCCCTGACGTGGCATTTGCTTTGAGCATGGTTAGTCGATATCAGGGAAATTCGGGTATGTCTGGACTCAAACCGAGGAGTTGATTAAATATTTCAAAAAGAAATGATTTCCTAAAATGGTTTTTTCCAAAAAAAAAGTAAATAACTTTTAAGAGAAAAGCAGGACGAAGTAGTGTGTACAATCAGCCAGAGCCCGAGCGGTGATTTCCCAAAATACCCTTACTTGATTATATTATGAGATGAGTTATTCTTGAGTTGTTAGAACTGCATGCTAGTTGGTAGGCTAGGTATCTCCAGGAAGTATGAGCTAGTGTTGCCTGATTCATGATGCCTTAGCTTAGGAGGTCGTTCTTTGATTGAACCTATCCTTGCGATTTGCTATGTGTATGTTGCTTAGTTGTACATGGTTAAGAGTTTATAGCCTTAGAATGCATGATTTAGCCTTTCTTCCTGTTCCTTGTTTGGTTATGGACTTGAGGAAGAATTATCTATTTGAATGCATATCGAGCCCGATATCATGTACGATTGGTGTGCGTGGAGCAGATAGCAAGAATGGAGGAGATCCTTGCGAGGCAGTTTGGCGTTGAGGAGTAGTCTAGGATAAGTGCCTAGATATTTAGTTTGAGAAGTATGTTGATGGAATAACTAGATATCCATGTGGGATAGAGTACTTGTGACTTAGGGTCTTAAGAGGACGACTTGGGACAAATTAGGATTGGTGTGGAAGGTAGTATTGGGCCCGTACTACTAAAAGCACCGGATCCATACGCGACTCAAGAAGGAATCTTAGGATGCTAAGGAGCTTGCATGGATGTATAAGTTTTGTGCGTGCGTTTTATCATGTCCCTGATGATTTCCGTGTTTATGTTTCAGAGAATATGGTGGTTACCGAGGTTCAGGCTGCAGTAACCCCGAGAGGCTGAGTACCAGTGACGATGAGATCCGCATGATCATTGCTGATGAGGTGGCTGCAACTATCAGCGAGGCCATCCCAGAGATGTTCGGGTCTAATAAGACCATGTTGATTGAGACTTTTGACGAGCGTTATGCTTCTGTCACTGAGGCTACTGCTGCCACAGCCACTGCGGCCCTTGCAGCTACGAGGCCTCAGGGGGTGAGTCATTGATGTTCCGAGAGTTCAACAACACGAAGCCACCAGAGTTTAACGGGACCCAGGACCCGATTGCTGCGATGAGAAGGATCTCTGATGTTGAGGGATGTTTTTGTACCTGTTCATGCCCTGAGAATCTGAAGGTTCGATTCACGCTAAACCAGCTTCGCTTGGGGGCGATGGACTGGTGGAAGTTTGTGACGACTGATTATTCTCATGCAGAGCACGCTGCAATGACTTGGGAGAGGTTTACCGAGCTGTTTCGAGATGTGTTTGTTCCCTAGGTGGAGAGGGAGCGATTGGCCCAGGAGTTTCTGTCTCTCAAGCAGAAGACAAAGACGGTGACTGAGATCATGAGGATGTTCCACGAGAGGGCATTATTCTGCCCTGAGCACGTGTCTACGGAGCAGGCACATGTGAGCATTTTGAGGAGGGATATTCAGGAGTTCGTGGTGAACTCATCGTATCGTACATTGGCTGAGCTGCATACCAATGCCAGGAGGAGGGAGATCGAGCTGGAGACCCAGACGGGGGAGGAAAGAGAGTCTCAGGGGAGAGACAGGAGGCCAGTGCAGTCGCAGCCGGCGACCAAGCGGGTCAAGCCCGCTGATTCTAGAGAAGGAGGCCAAAAGGGCCGCACATGTGGCACGTGCGGTAAGAGCGACGAGGGATCTTGTCGATCGAGGATTTGTTTCAAATGTGGAAAGGAGGGACATATGGCGAAGGATTTCCCCAATGTATTTTCGGTTTGCTTTCATTTCAACCAGACTGGCCACAGGAAGGCTGAGTGTCCTCAGCTCACTCAGGGTTCAGATCAGGCCCCTGCTCCTGCTACCTTGCGTATTACTGATGGTCGGAGGGGGAAGGCCGAGGCTCCGAGATCTCGTCCGAGAGCTTTTCATCTAACTGCTGAGGAGGTCCACGCGACAACTGATGTGGTTGTTGGTATGTATCTCCTTATCTTGTGTTTCATGTAGGTACTTTTCTTGTAAATTCTATGCCTGATTTAGTGCTATTTGACTCGGTTGCGAGTCGATCCTTTATGTCTTTATCCTTTATTCGTTTTAGCATCAGGCACGAGGCCTTGAGTCAGCCATTGAGGGTTTCCGTAGCCCACGAGCATGCGGTTTTTGCTACCAATGTCTTTCGTGGCTGTGTTTTGGAGATTTTTATTGTCAAGTTTCCGATTGATCTTGTGCCGATAGTGATGGGGGATGACTGTGTTATATTGGGGATGAATTGGTTGAGCCGATTTGGGGCTTTGATTGACTGTGAGCGATAACTGGTGACGGTTTGGGATTCAAGTGGGGGAGTGCTTACTATTTATGGCGAGTGTACTAGATGCGGATCAGCTTTTTGTTCTGCCGCCTGGGCAAGACAGAGTTTGCAGCATGGGTGTATGGGTTTTCTGGCATATGTGTTGGATACTCGGGTTGTGGAAAAGGGTTCGATTTCTATTTCCGATGTTCCAGTAGTATGTGACTTTTCTGATGTTTTTCCCGAGGAGTTACCGAGTGTACCTCCTGAGAGGCAGGTGGAGTTTAGGATCGATCTGATTCCGGGAGCGGCGCCCATCACCAAGGCACCGTATCGTCTTGCGTCGCCTCAGATGCAGGAGTTATCCTCTCAACATCAAGAGCCGTTGGGGAAGGGGTTCATTCGACCGAGTAGTTTGCCGTGGGGAGCCTCGGTCCCTTTTATCAAGAAAAAGGATAGTTCACACCGGATGTGCATTGATTACCGGGAGTTGAACAAGTTGACGGTGAAGAACCGCTATCCGTTACCCAGGATTGATGATCTCTTTAACCAGTTGCAGGGGGAATCTTTGTTTTCCAAGATTGATTTGAGATCTGGGTATCATCAGATGAGGGTTCTAGAGGAGCATATTTCAAAGACGGCCTTTCTGACTCGTTATGGGCATTACGAGTTCGTGGTGATGCCTTTCAGGCTCACCAACGCACCTGCAGCGTTCATGGATCTCATGAACCGGGTGTGTAGGCCCATGTTGGATCGATCGGTGATCGTTTTCATTGATGACATTTTGGTATATTTGAAGACCAAGGAACAGCATGAGGAGCATCTTCGGGAGATTCTTGGGGTGTTGACGATGGCGAGGCTTTATGCCAAATTCTCCAAGTGCGATTTCTGGTTACGAGAGGTCCAGTTCTTGGGACATCTCGTCAATCAGAACGATATTTTGGTTGACCCAGCCAAAATTGAGGCAGTAATGTAGTGGGAGGTGTCGACATCCCCATCCGATATTATGAGTTTCCTCGGTCTGGAAGGTTATTATCGGAGATTTATCATGGATTTCTTTAATATTGTTGTCCCTCTCACCAAGCTGACCAGGAAGGATGTTTTTTTTATTTGGGGCCTGAGCAGCAGGCATCATTCGAGACCCTTCGCCATAGATTGTGTGAGGCTCCGGTGCTAGCACTCCCGGGGGTGGAGGACTTCGTGGTTTATTGTGATGCATCGATATCGGTATTGGGTGTTGTATTGATGCAGAGAGGGCATGTGATCGCATATACGTCGAGGCAGCTGAAGCCTCACGAAACAAGATATCCCACCAATGATTTGGATCTGGGGGCGGTGGTATTCTCCCTCAAGATTTGGCACCATTATCTCTATGGTATCCGTTGAACCATTTACACGGACCATAAGAGCCTGAGGTACCTTATGGGTCAGCCGACCTGAATATGAGGCAAAGAAGATGGTTGGATGTAGTGAAGGACTACGACTGTGAGATTTTGTATCATCTAGGCAAGGCTAATGTGGTGGCCGACGCCCTGAGTCGCAGAGCAGTGAGTGCCCCGATACGAGATGTATGTATGAGGATGACAGTGATGACTCTAGTCTTAGATGTCATCAGGGAGGCCCAAGCGGTGGCCATAAAAGCAGAAAACTGCAAGAGGGGGCGGGTGATCGGGCAGGTTTAGGCATTTGACACAGATAGTAGGGGGCTTTTGACTCTTCATGGGCGTGTATAGGTGTCGTATACGGGTGCAGCCCGACGGATTTTGATGGAGGAGACCCATAAGTGAAAGTTTTCTATCCACCCGGGGGCCACAAAGATGTATCTAGATCTAAAGCCCAATTATTGGTGGCCCTGCATGAAGAGAGATGTGACATGGTTTGTAGAAAGATGTTTGACCTGTCGCAAGGTCAAGGCAGAGCACCAACGCCCTCATGGCAAGTTGGAATTGGGAATAAATTTATATTGATTTCATTACCAAGTTACCGAGGACTGCAAGGGGTGTGGCCACTATCTGGGTGATAGTAGACCGGTTGACAAAGAGTGCTCACTTTTTAGCTATAAGTGAGAACTCTTTTGTTGAGAAGTTAGAAGAGATCTATGTTCAAGAGGTGGTGGCTCGGCATGGGGTGCTGACATTTATTGTGTCCGACCGTGATGTGCGCTTTATTTCCAGATTCTGGAAGAGCTTTCATGAGGAGTTGGGTACCCGGCTACATTTTAGCACTGCATATCATCCGCAGATGGACGGACAAAGCGAGCGGACGATTCAGACGCTAGAGGATATGCTTCGAGCTTGCGTTACTGATTTTGGTGGGATTTGGGACTCCTACCTTCCCTTGGCCGAGTTTTCTTACAACAACAGCCACCACTCCAGCATTGGGATGACTCCCTTTGAGCTTTTATATGGGAGGAGGTGTCGGACTCCTATCTGTTGGGGGGAGGTCGGACATAGAGTTATGGAGAGCACCAAGATAGTGCTCAAGACGACATAGTATATCCAGCAGGTCAGGCAGAGATTGCTGACGGCCCAGAGACGTCAGAAAAGTTACGTAGACCGACGGCGTTCAGAGCTAGAATTTCAGGTCGGTGACTTTGTTCTCCTGAAGGTATCACCATGGAAGGGTGTGATCCGATTCAGGAAGTGGGGTCAGTTGGGCCCCATATTCATTGGTCTTTTCAGGGTGGTTGCTCGAATGGGAAAGGTAGCTTATCGGTTAGAGTTGCCTAAAGAGGTGATTCTGATTTATGACACCTTCCATGTATCCCAGCTGACGAAGTGTGTAGTCGACGACACGACAGTGGTCCCTTTAGAGGACATTCAGGTTGATGATCTCCTGAATTATATTGACAGGCCGGTGGCGATCTTGGATAGGAGAGTGAAGACCTTGAGGAACAAGGCAGTAAACTTGGTCAAAGTTCAGTGACATCATCGTAGAGGCTCGTAGTGGACTTGGGAGTCGGAGTCCTAGATGCGCGAGCAGTATCCAGAGCTATTTCCGGAGGATGACTTCGAGGGCGAAGTCTGATTCTAGTGGGGAAGAATTGTAACATCCCCAAAAGGAGGTAAAATTTCTCAGACCTTAACCTTTTATATATATGTCAAGATTAGTCCTTATGTTGAAAATGTGGCATTCGAGTACGCGGGGCGTATGCATGAGTACGCTCAGCGTACTCATGCACTTAGCATTGTCGCAAAGGCCACCTAGTACATTGGGCATACCAAAGTATACGTTGGGCATACTAGGCTCAGTGAGAAACCCTAATATTTTCTTGTTCCCCTATTTAAGGAACATGATGGCCTCATTTCCAGCCACCATTATCAGCCTCCAACCTCCTCAAAACCCTAATCTTGTCCCTCTAACTTGTGTGAGTGTTTATGGCTCATTTGAGTGTTCTTGTGAAGCCTTTGGTGGAGAAGAAGCCTTGAAGGAAGGATAGTTGGTGTTTCTAGCTCTTGGATCAGAGTTCTCCGTCAGTTGGTGCATCTTCCAGAGGTATCAAGTTCAAAACTTGTTCATTGTTTGTTCTAGTTCTTGTTTTGGGTCCTTTTTAGGGTTTTATGCCCCAAGTATGGAACTTTGTGAGTTTGGTGAAATCCAGAGCTATTCTTCTGTCCTTTTAGGTGTATTAGAGTATTCTAATCCATATAAAATGAGTGCTTGGACGTCTAAATCTCTCCATGCATGAGTTGTATGGTCTTTTGTGTTGAGACAGTTAGAGTTTTTGGGATTAGGTCTTGCCTAGCCATGCAAAGGCTCAAAGTCAGCAACTTTCTGGACTAAGAGGTCTTATTTAGCTCAGATCTATAGTTGGAATACTTGTCTTAACAGGTTAAGACCAAGAAGGGAGAAGTGGGAGTCTAAGGAGTACGTCGTGCGTACCCCCAGCTACGCGCAACGTAGAGTCGAAAACCCCCGTCACATGCTTAGCCAGCAATATGCCCAGCGTACTCGCTGGGGGTTGACTTTCATTGACTTTTGAGTTTTAGGTCAATTTGTGGACTTTTGGCCAAGGAGGGGAAAAATGGTCTTTTACCCTTCCGAGATTTAGTTGAGAGGCTCGATCTAGCATTACGAGGTTATTAATATTAATTAGAGTTATATTGTGACATATTTTAGGTGGGGTCTAGACCGGCAGTTCGGGTGCGAGATTTATTTGCTTTGCTACATGAGGTGAGTCTTCTCACTATACTTACCGTGTGGTAATTTATGTGTGACCGGAGGGTCTTATTCGTGTTGTTGACCTGAGGGTCTTAATTGCTATATATGTGCATTTTGTCTTTGTGACATATGATGTTACATCATTATGTGTATGTATATTGAGTTATAATCGGAGGGTCCATACGGAGAAGTAAGACTGGAGGGTCTTCACTGAGACACATGACCGGAGGGTCCTTATTGAGGCATAGCCATGAGAGGCTAATTATTTGTGTATGTGGTATTTTAGGGAACTCACTAAGCTTCGTGCTTACAATGTTGATGTAAATGTGTTTCAGGTACATCTCAAAATCGCGGGAAGGCGCCGACATGATTGTACACACTCGTCTGCTAATGGGGATATTTGTAGATTTTGGGATACTCTGACTTTGTTTTATGATGTTATGTATTTGACAATACTCTGACTTTGTTTTATGATGTTATGTATTTGACAATTGTATTTGATATGGGATGGTGTTAAAAACTATGTTTTTGGGAATCTTAAAAATGAAAATTTTGTTTGAAAATGTTGAGTGTTACATAAAATCAGTATTATACTGGTTTGTTTTCTTATTACGGTCGTATCTTTTGCATACGAGCTCCGTTTTGGACGTTCTTTATAAATTTGGACTCAGGTGAACATGTACACGAGACTAGAGTATTTTCTTCGCTCACAACTGCTTATTACAAAATTTCCGTTTTTCTGACGTATTAACTAGGGTTATAGTTTGTGATGTATGATTCGTTTGAGATTTTCCACAATTGGAAGTAAGATACCATATCATGTTTTATTTTAATTGTAATGACACTATTTATTTCTCAAAATATGCATTAAAGCTCAATAGGTCAGGTTACAAAGAGGTTCGTGGTGAATTGACTGTCTACAACTTTAGAGCTAAATTTCGAGATGTCACGGTATCAGAGTCGTGGTTTAAGTGAATTATGTTCTTATACTAGATTCCTAATCTTAAACCATGAAGTACAAATGATAACTGATCTGATATGATAATTATGAGTTAGATATATTATTTGATACTTTGGGAATTTTGATATATATATATATATATATATATATATATATATATATATATATATTATTTCCCTATAAATTATGTCGTGATACATTGCGGAGAGAGTTGTGGAGTATGATTGTGAGATCCATAGTGAAATACGTAGCACAACGACTGGAGATACGCGGTGTAGTGAGTAGAGATACACAATGCAGTTAGATCGATAAATAGAAATGTACTTTGCTAATCACGACATGAAGGGGGGTGACCATAAAGTAGGATGTTATAATTGAGTTATAGATATCAATACATGGAGAGAATAAGATTACGACGTGATGACTAGATCACCACGACATGGTTGGGATCAAACCACGACGTGATTATGAGGATGAGTAGATAAAGGATGATGGACCACGACATGGTGAAGATGATACCATGACGTAATAACAAAGAGTGAGAAAAGGAGACCACGGTCACAATGAGAAGCTTACTATGACATGATGCTTATTGGAAAATGAGTTAGAGTCCACGTAGATATTGATGGGTTTTGAGCATTCTAACACTTGCTAAGTGTACATGCAACCCTAATAACCTTGGATCTATGTTTGTCTAATTATCATGCAAAGTTGAATTCCAAGGTTATATTCCTATCTAGCATACATGGGGAACAAATTTTAACTTGCATGAAAGATAGAATAACTTACCTTGTTGTTGCTTATGATCCTTGAAACCTTGTGAGCCTAGCACCCTAAGTGTGATGCCTCAAATGCTTCACACAACACCAAATGCTTTTGGAATGACTTTAGAGAGAATACACACTTCTAAAATCGGCCTAGCCCTCTTGTTTCTTATGTGTAGCCAATTTTGGTGGAGAATGGGTTTCTTATATAGTGTTGACACATCTAGGGTTACACCATGTAAACCCTAATGTGTCATGACTCTTCATTTCCATGACCCATGGGTTTGTAACTCCCATGGAGCATTCATGGAGCATCCTATGGGTGGAACCCAACTTGATAATCCATGGAGCCTCTTAGCCCACTATATAAGATATGGAAGATTTACATAATCTACCCATATATTTAATTAGTTATCTTTTGATCACTTAATTAATTCTAAATTAATTCTTAATTAAACTAATTAAATAATATTATTAATATATTAGAACTTATAATATATTAATAAACCATAAGTGTTATTTCTCTCATTTTAGTTTATCCAATTGCATGGTGCCATGCAACCCAAATGGACCATGCCGGGTCGGGTCAAGTACATACCAGAAATAGTTATGGACTTATACACCTTATCCAACAGTCTCCCACTTGGATAAGTCTAATAACTATAACTGCAATACTTCAGGAACCGATCGGCAATCGTAGCTCTTTCAAGGTCTCTCGGAACTGAGAAGATGATGATACGCCATTTAAGATAAGTGATCATATAATCCTCTGTTCTAGATATCAGCCGGACAAATACATGGAACAATGTCTTACTTATTGTCCAGCAGTTTGTTTCCCGATTTCCGATTTGTTTGACAAAGAACTTAATTGAACACATCAACTTAGTTCTGACCGGGCCCGGTACATAGGTCAAAACAAAATCATTGAGGGGCCCAGATATCAGCTTCTAATCCAAGAAGGAACAGATAAACTTCGACTCATATGTTTGTTCTACCACTCATTGAATTATACACAAAAGCACGTTTTATAACATCGAGTTACCAATGCGTTAACGTACAATCAATGCATAACCAACTCATAAGTAACAAATCATATCTCTAGGTTTGAAGACTTATATGATATTACCGTCTCACGATCACTCGAGATAAATTCCATGAAGTGATTCCAGTGAGCGTGGGCTGAGTCCAATGCTCAGAACTTATGAGCACTCATGAGTGTTGTAGCCATGTCCAACGACTTAGACCTCTGCAACCAATCATGACAGTCTTGATTCATACCTACTTCCGACATATGACCGACTGTGGAGGTTCGAATAATATGATATACCAAACATAATTATTCTGGAAGTCAAAACATGCAAAAGAAATATAGTAAACGATCGACAAGAGATAGCAACACTTTACTCATAAATAAAACACCTTTTATTCATCATCTAATGTCAATTACACTTTACAAATTTCAAGGTTATCTAACTACTAAATCTAATATCATCCTTCAGCCCTATGCTCCGAGCATGCTGGAGATGCTTAACCCGAGTCAGTCCCTTCGTGAGGGGATCTGCTGGATTCTCATCCGATGATACCCTCTTTGCCACGAGGAGTCCTTCTTCTATTCGATGTCTGATGAAATGGTATTTTCTGTCGATGTGTTTGGATCTCCCGTGATCCCTTGGTTCCTTGGCTAAGGCAACTGCACTTTCACTATCACAGAAAATTTCCATTGGCTCTTTAATAGCTGGTACAACTCCAAGGTCTCCAATGAAGTTCTTCAGCCATATCGCCTCCTTTACTGCCTCGCTAGCTGCTATATACTCTGATTCGCAAGTTGAATCAGCCACTGTCTCTTGCTTGGAACTCTTCCAAGAAATTGCTCCTCCATTTAAGGTAAAGACCCAGCCTGACTGAGAGCGGAAATTATCCCTATCAGTCTGAAAGCTAGCATCACTATACCCTACAACTCTCAAGTCTTCACTCCCACAGAGGGTAAGGACCCAGTCCTTAGTCCTCCGTAGGTACTTGAGGATATTCTTTACCGCAGTCCAGTGTGCCTTCCCAGGGTTCCCCTGATAGCTGCTAACCATGCTCAAAGCAAAGGCTATATCAGGTCGAGTACACGTCATAGCATACATGATCGATCCTACAGCCGAAGCATAAGGTATTCGACTCATTTCTGCTATCTCAGCCTCAGTACTAGGGCTTTGTGTCTTACTCAATCTGGCGTTACTCTGGATGGGTAACTCTCCTTTCTTGGAGTCCTGCATGCCGAATCTCTTCAGCGCCTTATCCAAGTAGGTACTCTGACTAAGTCCAATTAGTCTTTTACTCCGGTCTCTCAAGATCCTTATCCCTAGAATATAGGCAGCTTCTCCTAGGTCCTTCATAGAGAAACACTTCCCAAGCTAGGACTTAACTTCCTGCAGAGTTGGGATGTCATGTCCTATGAGTAGTATGTCATCCACATACAATACCAAAAAGCTAACTATACTCCCACTAGCCTTGACATATACACAAGATTCATCTTCACTCCTAGAAAAGCCAAATTTTTTGACTTTCTCATCAAAGCAAAGATTCCATCTGCGAGGTGCTTGCTTTAACCCATAAATTTTTTGCTTTAACCCATAAATGGTACTCTGTATTGACAAAACCCTCTGGCTAACTCATGTAAACATGCCAACTTTCTATTAAGGAAAGCGGTTTTGACATCCATTTGCCATATTTCATAGTCATGAAATGCAGCTATGGCTAACAGAACCCTAATAGACTTAATCTTGGCCACTAGAGAAAAGGTCTCATCATAATCAACTCCCGGAGTTTGTGAGAAACCCTTTGCAACCAGTCGTGCCTTATAAGTGTGTACATTACCATCCATGTCGGTCTTCTTCTTGAAGATCCATTTGCACCCTATAGTCTTACGACCTGGTACATTCTCAACCAAGTTCCAAACTTGATTGTCATACATGGACTGTATCTCGCTGTCCATTGCCTCTTTCCACTTGGCTGACTCAGGGCCTGCCATGATTTCCACGTAACTGTTAGGTTCATCCAGACCTATCAGTGTCTCATCACTGATAAGTGTATCACCTTCCGCAGTAATATGGAATCCATAGTAATGCTCAGGTGCATTCCTAACCCTTGTGGAACGCCTCATAGGTACAGACTTGTCAATTGGCTCAACAGAAGTTTCCTCCTCAAGTTGAGTGCTAGGGTTTGAAGTTCCTTCACCACTTGACTCTTGAATTTCTTCAAGGTCAACTTGCCTCCCACTGTCTCCTTGGCTTATGAACTCTCTCTCTCTCGAAAGAAAGTCCTCCTAGCTACAAAGACCACATTCTCACTAGGTCTGTAGAAGAGGTAACCAAAGGATTTCTGTGGGTAGCCGATGAAAATACACCTCTGACTTCGAGGTTCGAGCTTATCATGAGTCTCGCGTCTCACGAAAGCCTCGCAACCCCAAATCTTAATGTGGTCTAGTTTGGGTACTTTACCAGTCCACATCTCATGAGGAGTTTTGGCAACTTTCTTTGTGGGAACTAGATTAAGGATATGGGCGGCAGTCTCTAAGGCATACCCCCAAAATGAGATTGGTAGCGAAGCTCGACTCATCATGGAACGAACCATATCCAAAAAGGTTCGATTACGCCTCTCAGCTACACCATTCAACTGCTGTGTCCTGGGAGGTGTCAATTGTGAGACAATCCCACATTCCCTAAGATAGTCGAGGAACTCTGAACTAAGATACTCACCACCTCGATCGGATCGAAGCATCTTAATGTTCCTGCCCAATTGATTCTCGACTTCCTGTTTAAACTCTTTAAACCTCTCAAAATTCTCTGACTTATGCTTGATTAAGTAGACATATCCATATCTACTGTAATCATCAGTAAAAGTCAAATAATAACGATTAGCATCCCTTGTGGCATGTTTGAAGGGCCCACACACATCCGTGTGTATAAGATCCAACAAACCTTCACCCCTCTCACAAGAACCTGTGAAGGGTGACTTTTTCATTTTTCCAAGTAAGCATGATTCGCAACTATCATCTGACTTTAGGTCAAATGACTCCAATACTCCATCCTTTTGGAGTTGGCCTATGCGTTTCTTGCTTATATGTCCAAGACGACAATGCCATAATGATGCTTTATCCAAGTTATTATCATTAACAGAATCAATACACAATACATTATTTCCTAAGTTATCAACCACAGATACAGTTTCATACACACCATCACAAGGTAATGCTTTAAAATAAAGAACATTATTAAAGAAAGCATTAATCGAACCAACTTCATTATCAAATGAAAAGGTGAAACCTTGTTTATACAATGCATGAAAGGAAATAATATTTCTTGCCATTTATGGCGAATAACAACATTTATTCAAATCTAAACTAAACCCACTACTTAGCGATAAAGTATAAACTCCAATCTTGGTGACAGGTAAAGCTTTCCTATTCCCCATGATTAAGTTTATTCTTCCATGCTCCACATTCTCACTTCTTCTTAGTCCCTGCAAATCAGAACAGATATGAATACCACAACCGGTATCAAGGACCCAAGAGTTAGAATGGGGTGAGTTATTAGATAAGATAGTGTAAATACCTGCATGGTTGGGTTTAACTTTCCCATCCTTCACATCTTGCTGGTACTTTGGGCAGTTCCGCTTCCAATGTGACTTTTCATGGCAATAGAAGCATTCAGCCTCTTTAGGGTCAGAAGAAGGAGTGACAAAACCTTTCTTGGTTCCACTTGAAGAAGAGCCATCAAGGGTCCTAGCCTTGGTACCCTTCGAAGAGCTCTTCCTCTTCTTCCCTCTACCTTTCCCGATTGCCAAAACCGGGGCGGAGTTTGGAGTAGGAGTGTTAACAACCGACTTACCCTTAAGACCTGTTTCTGCGGTCTTGAGGAGTCCCTGAAGTTTGCTGAGTGTGACTTCTTCCTTATTCATGTGATATGTCATGCGGAATTGATCATAGCACGATGGTAAGGACTGCAAAATGATATCTATTGCAAGCTCCTCAGGTAAGTTCACATTAAGCTTCAGCAACCGATCCACATACCTTTGCATTTTCTACATGTGGCTCGTGACGGATTCCCTGTCCTTCATCATGGTTGTTATGATAGAGCATATGATTTCATACCTCTCTTGTCGTGCACTTTGATGGTATCTTTCCATCAGATCTTGGTGCATTTCAAAAGGGTAGAAGTCCTCATAGGACTTTTGGAGTTCCGCTGTCATGGTGGCCAACATTATGCATGCCACTTTTGTAGCATCCCTTTCATGTGCCCGGAAGTCAGCGATCTCCTGGGGAGTTGCAGTGGTCTCATCAATCTCCTTAAGCTCCTTGTCAAGGACATATTCTTTGTCCTCGTAGCGGGTAATCATCCTGATGTTTCTGATCCATTCATTGAAGTTGGATCCATCAAAAGTGACTTTCCCACACAAGTTCATAAGGGTAAAGGAGCCATTAGGATTAGAGCCAGAAGCAGCATTGTTTGAAGACATGTGAAAGAAGAGGACAATATTAGTTTATATATTAAGAGAGTCCTTAATAAAACACCCAAATGTAATATTAAGGCTAGGATCCAATCACAATATATTATAACTTAGAAGAGGTATGCCGTAATCCAAGCTATAACATATTTGAAAGGTAGGTGAATGACGATTCACCAATTTCCACCATGAAAAACGAAATATAGAAATTAGGTTTTTAATTGGTTCTTAGAAATTCCTAGATTCTTTTGAGATTCAATGAACTTTTCAAAGGCATGTTTCAATCTCGAGTGTGCCCTCCAAGTTTTGTGACTGGGATACCGAGGATCACAAAACGAGGTGTGAAGTAACCATGCAAATCACTTGGTACACTTAATGTTTATTACTCAATCGATGTGTCGGTTAACCACACGAGCTCCACCGACCTATAATAAACTTTAAGTCACCCTTTACCTTCCTTGTTAAGTCCAAGTTAGTGTGCCGGTTAACCACACGAGCTCCATTAACGACTTAAACAAAGTGTAAAGTGTAATTTCATGGATTAGCACCTTATTCACATTTTCCTAAAGTAACTAAGATTGGGAATTTAATAAAAGCATTTAGTTACTTTATAATATTCATCATACTTTTAATGAGAATTTATAAGTCCTTGTCCTACCCGTTCGGCTAACGACCCTCCACCGATCAAGGAAGCGGTGGGTGAGAGTGGACACCCATTAAGTTGCCATTTTATAGGCAGCAACCTTATACCCCCCTTATAGACCGGCTTCGTGAATGAGGCGTACTAGCGGTAAGACGACTTGACGTTATACATATATATATTAGTAACTTATAATATTATAAAGTATAAGGGTTGAATTTTAACTTTTAAAATTCTAAGGGTTGGAACTAAAGTTTTAATCAAGACTTTACATGTTCCAAAACTTGAGGGAAAGTTTTGTAAACTTCCAAAACTTTTCATTTCTTATAACTTATGAATTAATTGAGTAATAAAAATGAAGCCTCTTCATTTTTATAACTCTTGTGTTCTTTTAATGGCTTTAATAAAAGTGAGACTTTTGGTTTTCCATAACTTGAGGACAGGTTATGGACTCCATTAAAACACATTATGATCATGAATTAAACTACCATGAAGGTTACAAACAATTCCTATGATCATCTAATCTTCATAAGTTCAAGAACATGAATATGAACACTTTCAAGAATCAAAAATTACACTTAAAAAAAACTGGTAATTTTAATAATTGCCATTGTAAATGGATTAGCATAAACATTACACCATCTAAAACAAGCTTTAAAACATCAAAACAGTTTAGGGTAATGTTTCTAGTCCATTTCCAGCAACAAATGTGCAAACTTTCATACGAGCAGAAAACAGAAAAACGATTTTTTTTCAAGCTGATTGCACAAAAAAAAAACAACAAACAACAAACGAACCTGGCTCTGATACCACTGATGGGTTTTGAGCATTCTAACACTTCCTAAGTGTACATGCAACCCTGATAACCTTGGATCTATGTTTGTCTAATTATCATGCAAAGTTGAATTCCAAGGTTATATTCCAATCTAGCATACATGGGGAACAAATTTTAACTTGCATGAAAGATAGAATAACTTACCTTGTTGTTGCTTATGATCCTTGAAACCTTGTGAGCCTAGCACCCTAAGTGTGATGCCTCAAATGCTTCACACAACACCAAATGCTTTTGGAATGACTTTAGAGAGAATACACACTTCTAAAATCGGCCTAGCCCTCTTGTTTCTTATGTGTAGCCGATTTTGGTGGAGAATGGGTTGCTTATATAGTGTTGACACATCTAGGGTTACACCATGTAAACCCTAATGTGTCATGACTCTTCATTTCCATGACCCATGGGTTTGTAACTCCCATGGAGCATTCATGGAGCATCCTATGGGTGGAACCCAACTTGATAATCCATGGAGCCTCTTAGCCCACTATATAAGATATGGAAGATTTACATAATCTACCCATATATTTAATTAGTTATCTTTTGATCACTTAATTAATTCTGAATTAATTCTTGATCAAACTAATTAAATAATATTATTAATATATTAGAACTTATAATATATTAATAAACCATAAGTGTTATTTCTCTCATTTTAGTTTATCCAATTGCATGGTGCCATGCAACCCAAATGGACCATGCCGGGTCGGGTCAAGTACATACCAGAAATAGTTATGGACTTATACACCTTATCCAACAGTCTCCCACTTGGATAAGTCTAATAACTATAACTGCAATACTTCAGGAACCGATCGACAATCGTAGCTCTTTCAAGGTCTCTCGGAACTGAGAAGATGATGATATGCCATTTAAGATAAGTGATCATATAATCCTCTTTTCTAGATATCAGCCGGACAAATACATGGAACATGGTCTTGCTTATTGTCCAGCATTTGTTTCCCGATTTCCGATTTGTTTGACATAGAACTTAACTGAACACATCAATTTAGTTCTGACCGGGCCCGGTACATAGGTCAAAACAAAATCATCGAGGGGCCCAGATATCGCTTCTAATCCTAGAAGGAACAGATAAACTTCGACTCATATGTTTTCTCTACTACTTGTTGAATTACACACAAAAGCACGGTTTATAACATCGAGTTACCAATGCGTTTTTCGTGCAATCAATGCATAACCAACTCATAGGCAACAAATCATATCTCTAGGTTTGAAGACTTATATGATATTACCGTCTCACGATCACTCGAGATAAATTCCATGAAGTGATACAAGTGAGCGTGGGTTGAATCCAATACTCAGAACTTATGAGCACTCATGAGTGATGTAGCCCCGCTTTGTCTAACATCTTAGACCTCTACAAGCCAACCCATGACAGTCTTGATTCATATCTACTTCCAACATATGACCGACTGTGGAGAGTTTGAATAATATGATATAAACCATAACATAATTATTCTGGAAGTCAAAACATGCAAAAAGAAATAATAGTAAACGATTGACAAGAGATAGCAACACTTTACTCATAAATAACAACTTTTATTTATCATCAAATGTCAATTACATTTTACAAATTTTAAGATTATCTAACTACTAAAACTAATATCATCCTTCAGCCCTATGCTTCGAGCATGCTAGAGATGCTTAGCCCGAGTCAATCCTTTCGTGAGGGGATCTGCTGGGTTCTCATCCGATGATACCCTCTTTGCCACGAGGATTCCTTCTTCTATTCGATGTCTGATGAAGTGATATTTTCTGTCAATGTGTCTGGATCTCCCATGATCTCTTGGTTCCTTGGCTAAGGCAGCCGCACTATTGCTGTCACAGAAAATCTCCATTGACTCCTTTATAGCTGGTACAACTCCAAGGTCTCCGATGAAGTTCTTTAGCCATATAGCCTCCTTTGCTGCCTCGCTTGCTGCTATATACTCTGATTCACAAGTGGAATCAGCCACTGTCTCCTGCTTGGAACTTTTCCAAGTAATTGCCCCTCCGTTTAGAGTAAAGACCCAGCCCGACTGAGAGCGGAAATTATCCATGTTAGTCTGAAAGCTAGCATCACTGTACCCTACAACTCTCAAGTCCTCACTGCCACCGAGGGTAAGGACCCAGTCCTTAGTCCTCCGTAGGTACTTGAGGATATTCTTTACCGCAGTCCAGTGTGCCTTGCCAGGGTTCCCCTGATACCTGCTAACCATGCTCAAAGCAAAGGGTACATCAGGTCGAGTACACGTCATAGCATACATGATCGATCCTACAACTGAAGCATAAGGTATTCGACTCATTTCTGCTATCCCAGCCTCAGTACTAGGGCTTTGTGTCTTACTTAATCTGGCGTTACTCTGGATGGGTAACTCTCCTTGCTTGGAGTTATGCATGTTGAACCTTTTCAACACTTTGTCCACATAGGTGCTTTGACTAAGTCCAATTAGTCTTTTACTCCTGTTTCTCAAAATCCTTATCCCTAGGATATAGGCAGCTTCTCCAAGGTCCTTCATAGCGAAACACGTCCCAAGCCAGGACTTTACTTCCTGCAGGGTTGGAATGTCATTTCCTATGAGTAGTATGTCATCCACATACAATACCAAAAAGCTGACTATACTCCCACTAGCCTTGATATAGACACAAGATTCATCTTCACTCCTTGAAAAGCCAAATTCTTTGATTTTCTCATCAAAGCAAAGATTCCATCTGCGAGGTGCCTGTTTTAATCCATAAATGGATTTCTCGAGCTTACACACTCTACTGGGGTACTCTGTACTGACAAAACCCTCTGGCTGAACCATGTAAACATCTTCAGCCAACTTTCCATTAAGGAAAGCGGTTTTTGACATCCATTTGCCATATTTCATAATCATGAAATGCAGCAATGGCTAACAGAACCCTAATAGACTTAATCTTGGCCACTGGTGAAAAGGTCTCATCATAATCAATTCCCGGAGTTTGAGAATAACCCTTTGCAACCAGTCGTGCCTTATAAGTATGTACATTACCATCCATGTCAGTCTTCTTCTTGAAGATCCATTTGCACCCAACTATCTTACGATCAGGTACATTGTCAACCAAGTTCCAAACTTGATTGTCATACATGGACTGTATCTCGCTATCCATAGCCTCTTTCCATTTAGCAGCCTCAGGGCCTACCATGGCTTCCGTGTAGCTGTTAGGCTCATCCAGATTTACCAGTGTGTTATCACTGATAAGTGTCTCACCTTCTACAGTAATATGAAAACCATAATAATGCTCAGGTGCATTCCTAACTCTGGTGGAACGCCTCAGAGGTATAGATTCTTCAGTCGGCTCAACAGGAGTTTCCTCCTCAGGTTGAGGGCTAGGGTTTGAGGTTCCTTCACCACTTGACTCTTGAATTTCCTCAAGGTCAATTTGCCTCCCACTGTCTCCTTGGCTCATGAATTCTCTCTCTCGAAAGAATCCTCTTCTTCCTACAAAGACCACATTATCACTGGGTCTGTAGAAGATGTAACCAAAGGATTTATGTGGGTAGCCGATGAAAATACACCTTTCGCTTCGGGGTTCGAGCTTATCGTGAGTCTCGCGTCTCACGAAAGCCTCGCAGCCCCAAATCTTGATGTGGTCTAGATTGGGAACTTTTCCAGTCCACACCTCGTGAGGTGTTTTGGCAACCTTCTTTGTAGGGACTAGATTAAGGATATGGGCGGCAGTCTCTAAGGCATACCCCCAAAATGAGATTGGTAGCGAAGCTCGACTCATCATGGAACGAACCATGTCCAACAAGGTCCGATTGCGCCTCTCAGCTACACCATTCAACTGTGGTGTCCTAGGAGGTGTCAATTGTGAGACAATCCCACATTCCTTAAGATAGTCAAGGAACTCAGTACTAAGATACTCACCACCACGATCGGATCGAAGCATCTTAATGCTCCTGCCCAACTGATTCTCCACTTCTTGCTTAAACTCTTTGAATTTCTCAAAGGTTTCTGACTTATGCTTGATTAAGTAGACATATCCATATCTACTAAAATCATCAGTAAAAGTCACATAAAACCGATTAGCATCTCTTGTGGCGGTTCTGAAGGGTCCACACACATCCTTGTGTATGAGGTCCAACAAACCTTCACCCCTAGCACAAGTGCCAGTAAAAGGTGACTTTGTCATTTTACCAAGCAAACAAGATTCACAACTATCATCTGACTTTAGGTCAAATGACTCCAAGACTCCATCCTTTTGGAGTTGGCCTATGCGTTTCTTGCTTACATGTCCAAGACGACAATGCCATAAGGATGCTTTATCTAAGCTAGTGGAAGAGTTAATACACAATACATTATTTCCTAGATTATCTACAACAGATACAGTTTCATACACGCCATCACAAGGTAATGCTTTAAAATAAAGAACATTATTAAAGAAAGCATCAATACTACCATTATTATTATCAAAATAAAAGGTAAAACCTTGTTTATACAATGCATGAAAGGAAATAACATTTCTTGCCATTTCTGGCAAATAATAACATTTATTCAAATCTAATGTAAACCCACTATTTAGCACTAAGGAATAAACTCCTATCTTGGTGACAGGTGAAGCTTTCCTGTTTCCCATGATCAAGTTTATCTTTCCCTGCTCCACATTCTCACTTCTTTTTAGTCCCTGCAAATCACAACATATGTGAATACCACAACCTGTATCAAGGACCCAAGACTTAGAATGAGGTGAGTTATTAGACAATATAGTGTATATACCTGCATGGTTGGGTTTTACTTTCCCATCCTTCAAATCTTGCTGGTACTTTGGGCAGTTTCGCTTCCAGTGCGACTTTTCATGGCAATAGAAGCATTCAGCCTCATTAGGGTTAGCAGGAGGAGTGACAAAACCTTTCTTGGTTTTGCTTGAAGAGGAGCCTTTAAGGGTCTTACCCTTGGTACCCTTAGAATGGTTCTTTCTCTTCTTCCCTTTGCCATGCCTGATTGCCAAGACATTGGCCGCAGTTGGAGTAGGAGTAGGAGTAGTAACAACCGACTTATCCTTTAGACCACTTTCAGCGGTCTTCAAGAGTCCTTGAAGTTTGCTGCGGGTGACTTCTTCCTTGTTCATGTGATATGTCATGCAGAATTGATCATAACACGATGGCAAGGAGTGCAAAATGATGTTTATTGCTAACTCCTCAGGGAAGTTCACATGCAGCTTCAGTAAACGGTCCACATACCTTTGCATTTTCTGCATGTGGCCCATGATGGGTTCACCATCCTTCATTCGGGTTGTTATCATGGAGGAGATTATTTCATATCGCTCTTGACGAGCAGTTTAATGGTAGCGGTCCATCAAGTCCTGGTGCATCTCAAAAGGATAATAGTCCTCATAGGACTTTTGGAGTTCGGCTGTCATGGTGGCCATCATGATGCAAACCACTTTTGTAGCATCTCTTTCATGTACCTCATATTCAGCAAGCTCTTCAAGAGTAGCAGTTGGCTCGGGTACCTTCAGCTCCTTGTCGAGAACATATTCTTTGTTCTCATACCGAGTGACCATCCTGATGTTTCTGATCCAATCTGTAAAGTTGGACCCATCAAAGATGACTTTCCCACAAAGATTCATGAGAGAGAAGGAGCTAGTAGGGTTTGAGCCAGAAGCATTGTTATTGGAAGACATCTGAAAAGAAGAGGGAATAGATTAGATTAGATATAGAGATAGTCCTTAACAAAACACCCAAATGTAATATTAAGGCTAGGACCCAACACAATATTTTATAACTTAGAAGAGGGATGTCGTAATCTAAGCTATAAGATATTTGAAGGTAGGTGAATGACGATTCACCAATTTCCACCATGAAAAACGAAATATTTAATTAGGTTTCAATTGGTTTAGAAACTCCTAGATTCTTTGAGATTCATTGAACTTTCTTCAATAGCATGTTTCAATCTCGAGTGTGCCCTTCAAGTTTTGTGACTGGGATGCCGAGGATCACAAAACAAGGTGTGAAGTAACCATGAAAATTACTTGGTACCCTTAATGTATTACCCCTCAATCGATGTGCCGGTTAACCACACACGCTCCATCGATACTATGATAAACATTAAGTCACCCTTTACCTACCTTGTTAAGTTCAAGTTAGTGTGCCGGTTAACCACACACGCTCCACTAACGACTTAAACAAAGTGTAAAGTGTAATTTCATGGATTAGCACCTTATTAACATTTTCCTAAAATAACTAAGATTGGGAATTCAATAAAGTTTAGTTACTTTAGTATTATCATTATACTTTTAATGAGAATTTATAAGTCCTTGTCCTACCCGTTCGGCTAACGACCCTCCACCGATCAAGGAAGCGGTGGGTGAGAGTGGACACCCATTAAGTTGCCATTTTATAGGCAACAACCTTATACCCCCCTTATAGACCGGCTTCGTGAATGAGGCGTACTAGCGGTAAGACGACTTGATCTTATACATATATAAATATTATTAAACTTATAATATTATAAAGTATAAGGGTTGAATTTTAACTTTTAAAATTCTAGGGGTTGGAACTAAAGTTTTTAATATGACTTTACATGTTCCAAAACTTGAGGGCAAGTTTTGTAAACTTTCAAAACTTTTCATTTCTCATAACTTATGAGTTAATGGTTATTAAAAATGAAGACTCTTCATTTTTTGTAACCTATGTGTTCTTTTAATGGTTATTTATAAATGTGACTTTTGGTTATCCATAACTTAAGAACTAGTTATGGACTCCATTAAAACACATAAAGATCAAGAATTAATCTAATCAATTATTAGCACATAATTTCTATGATCTTCTAAACTCATATGTTTATGAATGTTCATATCAAAAATTTCAAGAATCGTAAGTACATATACAAAACTTGAAATTTTGATACGAGCTTTTGAACAAAACTTCGATTATCAAGTGTTTTTTTTGCATCAAGTATCAAATAAAACAAACCAGGCTCTGATACCACTGATGGGTTTTGAGCATTCTAACACTCCTATGGTGTACATGCAACCCTAGAAACCTTGGATCTATGTTTGACTAAGATACATGCAAATAATTATTTTTCCAAGGTTCTTATCCTAACTAGCATGGCATGGGATACTTGAATCAAATAAAACTAGTAGAATTACTTACCTTGTAGTAGTAGTTGATTGCTTGGAGTTTGAAAGCCTAGCACCAATAATGTGGATGCCTCAAATGGAAGTCACAAATCACCACAAACTTGGAAAGTTGAGAGAATAGTCACAAACTTCTTGAAATCGGCCCTCTTGGTTTACATACATCAACTAGTGTCATTTCAAGAACCAAAGCCTCCTTTATATAGTGTGGTGGATTAGGGTTACATTCATGTAAACCCTAATACCCATGTATTTTCATTTCCATGAGATCCATGGGTTAAAGCTCCATGGAGTATCCATGGACTTTCCATGCAAGCCTAGCCCATTCCAAATAAGCATTAGCCCACACTATATAAATACAAGAGCCCATATTTAATTAGTCATACTTTTGATCTCTAAATTAATTCTAGATTAATTATAGATCAATACTAATTAAATAATATGATTTTATATTAATATATTAGGACTTATAATATATTAATAAATCATAACTTATACTATTCTCAAACGATTATCCATAAATTTTTCGGGTGAAGTGCAACCCAAATGGACCATGCCGGGTCGGGTCAAGTACATACCAAATATAGTTATGGACTTAGACACTATATCCAACATATAATTAGCCTAAACAACAGGTTAGAAACTATAAATAGACACTAGAATTTTAACCATGCTCTTTATATCTAATACACAACCTGAGCGGCTCAAATACTCCTCTATCAAGATCCTTGACACTTCCTAAAGGAACTAATAAACACAACGTGTTCTTTACCCGACATGTTTTTGTTGTGAGGACAACACATGCTTCCCTTAAGACATAAACATGACGGAAACTTGCTTTACACTCACTATCTGATCAGTCCTTGAATTCTCCATGACCATGAGGGACTCCGAAGGATCCTTGCAAACCGCAACGAGAAAACTTCCTAACCACGAGCACTTCGATGATAGCATACTTTCCTTCTGTTGTGCAACAGAAAATCCGAACAAAATACTCAGTTCTCCCCTACTTAGGGTTCGAACTATCACTGACCGTTGTCTTAAAAAAACCCTCAAACCGGCGCAACCAGATACCTACCAACCTAAACTCTCGGAGTACAACATAAGATGATCCTTTAGATAAAGAAAACCATCCAATCTCAAGGAAACTTTGAATCTCATGTGGATACCTCGAAAACGTTTCCCAACATTACTGCCTCTAAAACAATAAGAATCTCATGCGGATGCACAAACAATAACTCTGACTGTCCCAACATAGCACCAATTCTCTAGATATCAAAAAAATGGATTAACCACGCATCTTGCCTACATTTAATTAGTCATACTTTTGATCTCTAAATTAATTCTAGATTAATTATAGATCAATACTAATTAAATAATATGATTTTATATTAATATATTAGGACTTATAATATATTAATAAATCATAACTTATACTATTCTCAAACGATTATCCATAAATTGTTCGGGTGAAGTGCAACCCAAATGGACCATGCCGGGTCGGGTCAAGTACATACCAAATATAGTTATGGACTTAGACACTATATCCAACATATAATTAGCCTAAACAACAGGTTAGAAACTATAAATAGACACTAGAATTTTAACCATGCTCTTTATATCTAATACACAACCTGAGCGGCTCAAATACTCCTCTATCAAGATCCTTGACACTTCCTAAAGGAACTAATAAACACAACGTTCTTTACCCGACATGTTTTTGTTGTGAGGACAACACATGCTTCCCTGAAGACATAAACATGACGGAAACTTGCTTTACACTCACTATCTGATCAGTCCTTGAATTCTCCATGACCATGAGGGACTCCGAAGGATCCTTGCAAACCGCAACGAGAAAACTTCCTAACCACGAGCACTTCGATGATAGCATACTTTCCTTCTGTTGTGCAACAGAAAATCCGAACAAAATACTCAGTTCTCCCCTACTTAGGGTTCGAACTATCACTGACCGTTGTCTTAAAAAAACCCTCAAACCGGCGCAACCAGATACCTACCAACCTAAACTCTCGGAGTACAACATAAGATGATCCTTTAGATAAAGAAAACCATCCAATCTCAAGGAAACTTTGAATCTCATGTGGATACCTCGAAAACGTTTCCCAACATTACTGCCTCTAAAACAATAAGAATCTCATGCGTATGCACAAACAATAACTCTGACTGTCCCAACATAGCACCAATTCTCTAGATATCAAAAAAATGGATTAACCACGCATCTTGCCTACAAATTCTCATTAAACAACTCATCGCAAGAATCAATCATAAATATAAGAGGCATTATCCTCATAGTCGGGACACACCAGAGACAACAAAAGTTGTTGGTCCCAAATCATCTCACCTGATTACCTGAAACAATCAACTAGAACATGACCTACTGATTTTAAAGGAAGCAGACCCTTGATCTATCCTTTTACAGTCTCAATTGAAATTACTCTCTTGTCCACATCTAAAATATCTCGAGGCAACCATACCACAAGAACCCCCATGTGTATTCCCACACTTGTTGCGGCATCCGCAACTACCTAGACCATCCAAACAAAAATCCAAAGCCTTAGTCACTCATTTCGGTGGTGCCTAAACCTACATCCACTCTCTAGAACTGTGTTGGGTCTACAACCCAAATCTGAAATCATATGCCCGATCTCTTTCTCTCTCTCTCTCTCTCTCTCCTCATCTCAAACACTGGAGGCTGGAAGAACATAACCTCATCGCATAAAATGACATTCTAAGCCATCAGTCGACCACCCAGCTTCAGGCTGCAATCTTTCAGTTGATTATCACAATCGCTTCCTACATGAGTTGCACGACTCAAACTAGCACTACTTCGAACAAGTCCCTCGAGACCCTAGAATCAGCTAACCCACACATGTATGCACCATTCAGACCCATTCTGCCAAGGTCACTAAGGACCGAACAATTACCAGACTCATCCTCATCCTGAAATACCATAACCAAAAGTCCGATAAAGATGGAAACATATTGCAATGAATCATGGTGCTAAACCATGTTATCTACCCTTAACCAGTTGCTTAGTAACCCTTTCAACTCTTCCTGATCCACATATGGATCTTGTACTTCTGGTAGTATTGGGCCATACTACCTTCCACACCTATTTGTACTAGTCCCAAGAATTGTCTCAAGGTTCCCAAGTAACTACTCATGACCACAACCATCCAATCTAATCACATATACCCACTTTCGAACGAGTACACACATCCAATCTTCTTAGATTCTCCTAGGATTTCTCTTATGCAAGTACCCACCCTAGCACATTCTAACACTTTTCCTAGGTCCGTAGGAATTCCCACCCACCCTACTATCAGCCGCGAAATAAACTTCTACCAATGTCAACTAACTATCTTACGAATACAATTACATGCAACAAATTTAAACAGTCATTCGACTGAAAGATCTTACAGTATAACGGTTGGACTAATTCAAAAGTTGTGCAAATGGGCCAAATCAAGCATACTAAAACTATTTAATCTTTGTTGTATGCAACCTAACGTATTCACTTAATAGGTAATTAATATAAGTATGGGTTTAACATAGCATAAAGCAAGCATCATTCAAGCAACAAATCCATCGTGCAACAAGGCATCATAAAGATCATGCAATTCCTAAAGATTCTTACCCTACACATTATCATGCATCTGTAACAATTCACATATCAGGAACAAAAAGGCATATCTCCTAGGTAGGCATTCTAGCATACAACCTAAGCATATCTTTATTTTAACTTTTAGCATGCCTATCATACTATAACAAATATAACATATTAACATGTATGGGTATTCTGGGAATCACTTACTTGAGCTTCGACTGATCGCACGCATCACATCCTTTTCTTTTTATAAAAGCTTTTCAAAAATGTTTTTGTAAAAAAAATCTTCAGTCCTCAACTTGAGTTCAGAGACACTATAGAGTGCCCCCGAATCCCTCAAACGAAGGCTCTGATACCAACTTGCAACGTCCCAAATTTCAACCAAAAAATTTCATTTTAAAATCAAAGGAAACCTTATCATTCATTCATAAAAGCAAACATTCGATTATTTCAAAAAAATAAATAAGAGTACTACTAAAATCAGTAGTGCGAAATATCTCATAATCATAACAGCAGATGTGATGCAATCACGCGTGCCCTTCCTCGTACAGCAAAAAGACCTGCATAATTTAATCTTAAAACTGTAAGCATAAATCTTAGTGAGTTCCCCAATATACCACATACCAATATGGGCCTTGCCTAACAATATATAAACGGGCCTTGCCCATGGATCTCGCCCAACAAACATATAAATAGGCCTCGCCCAACATGCATATAAACGGGCCTCGCCCAACACACATACATACATCCATGCAAGACTCACAAAGACAACAAGCATCTACTATCCCACATAGTATAGTGACAAGACTCACCTGAACTAATTAATAACAACCTCAACAACAGAATAGTAAACCCAAGCTACCTAAAGCCAAATCGACACCAGTCCTTAGTCAAATACTCAATTCTACCCAAGTTTGACCAAAAGTCAAACTTAGTCAAAAAGTCAACATACAAAGTCAACACTTACCACTATGTCGTGGCCAGTCCCCTTGACCGCATCGTGGTTACTAAAGAACAAGATTGACGCAGGACATACAGTTGACCGCACTGTGGCCAGCACCCCACTGCATCGCGGTGAACGTCCTTAACAACTTATTCCATTAAGCTCTTAACCACTAAGTCTAGAGCCCCAAAGCTCATATCTGATTCATCTAATGATCCTCATGGATAAAGTTTCCAACTTTATCCATTCCAAAGGCTCAAATCAATGAGATCTCTAACCCTAACTCTTTAAGGGACCAAAATTATCACCACAGCCATGCATGACACTTAAATGAAGATGAAGTCCAAATCTTAGCACCACAATGGGTCTAAAACACTTAAAGATTCGACCTTTAACCATGGAGGTGTCTAAACTCCAACTCAAATCCATCAAAAGGGCAAAAACACCAAATAAGACACTAAAACTCCAAATACTCTTAGATCCAAAGATGAAATACAAAAGCAAGGATCTTTATAACTTACAAGGGTTCGAAAGAGTAGAGATGGTAAAGATCCACAAGCTTTAAGCTTCCAAGTACTACCTTCATGCTTTCATCACCAAAATACTCAAAATACACACCAAAATGGTTGAGATGAGAGAGGAGTGGCTCAAAGTTGTGAAATGGAGGCTAGGTTTTGCTCCTAATGAGCTCTTGATGTGATGGAGGCTGAAAAATGACCTAAAACACGGAACAATGCCTTTAATATGGTGAAATCCCTAATTTTATGGGCTTGGGTTGCACAGCCGTCGCGTCGTGGTGACTTTCTCACCATGTCGTGGTGATGAGCTTCACATAATCTTATCCCAGCTTCAAACAATCATAACTTCTTTGTTTCAAACCAGTTTTGTAACATCCAGATTTTTCAAGTATTATTCTATAAAGTTCACTTGTGTATAAAATGTAGTGTTGGAGCTTTTGGACTGGCCACGACATCGTATGTTGATTGCCACGGCTTGGTGGTGACACATCACTACGACGTAGTTGTTAAATGAGGCCACAGACATCGTATGTTGATTGCCACGGCTTGGTGGTGACACATCACTACGACGTAGTTGTTAAATGAGGCCACAGAGTGGCGCCTCTATGTGTACAAAACCCTAAGTTTCGGGTTGTGGGCCCTAAATAAGGAATATGGGGGCTAGGGTTTCGTCCACCCTCAGCTTCCATCACCCCAAAATCTTCCCATCAACCCTAGTTTCTCCCTCTCTTGCTTTTGAACTCATTTTGGTGTACTTGGTTGTCTTTGAAAGAAGAAGGAAAGGCTTGTGGAGCTAGCGATTAGCAAGCAAGCTTCACCCTAACCTCTTGTGCACCACCTAGACCTTCGTAAGTGTTCAAGTTTCATGCTTGATGGTTGTGACTTCACATGTCTAGCATTTTATGGCATTTTGGGTCCTTTTATGGTTTTGGTTGGAGTTCATGGATGAACTCCAGATAAAGCTTGCAACTTTATCAACCTTGAGTGTCCCTAAAGTGTTCTATCTTTCAGATCTAGAACTTAAGTGTGATTTGGTGCCATGCATGAGATAAATGTCACATTTCTGATCATTTTGACCTAGCTTTTGGAGGGATACGTATTGGACCTGTATGTCCATAAATTTGGGAGGATTTTTATAGACCTTTGGGTGTCATGAAGCTTTCTGCAAAGTTGGAGGAGTGGACTTAACAGATTAAGAACATAATAAGGACTTGGATATGTCAGTGTTACTATGTCGTGGTCAAGTGCTGACCACGGCAGATCCATCATGTTTTTTGGCTCGAAGCCAGACCACGACGTGGCAAAAGGCCTTGCCACAGCACGGTAGGTTGAATTTGACCGTCGACCGTTGACTTTTGGTCAGTTTGATAGTTTTAGAAAATAGACTAAGGCTTAACCTGTCACACCTCGTTAAAGCGGAAACACGAGGCATGGCAGTATAAAGGGTTTCATAGCAAAAGTTAAAAGACAACACCAACCATAATATTAAAAATCATTACAAATTTACAATGGGTTTGAACAACTTTTAAAAGAAATTACAATGAAAATTGAATTACAACACATGCAAATGCTCCTAAAAGTGATGTGTCCCTAAGTGCAACTTACTTGATGATTCCTGAAAAAGCATGTAAAACGAGCGTCAACTATAAAAATAGTTGGTGAGTACTCACAGATAAAAAAATAATATTGGTTTCAAGAATCGAAATAAAAGTTTTAATAAAAGTTTCCATAAATAAAAGTATATTGCTAAAATGAGTTTTCAAGAATCGAAATAATATTTGTTGTTATAAGGAGCAAACAATTTCATTGCTAAAACAAGTATATAAGTTTTCTGTAATAAAAGTTCGTTGCTATAATGAGAAACAAAGTTCGTTGCTATAATAAGCATAAAAGTTTTGTTGCTAAAATAAGTATACAAGTTTCATTGCTAAAAATAAGTATACAAGTTTCATTGCTAAAAATAAGTATACAAGTTTCATTGCTAAAAATAAGTATACAAGTGTCGTTGCTAACATGAGAATACAAGTTTCGTATGTGAATAAAGATTCGTATGTGCATCAAGTTTCCATTCATGAGTTCACAACCCAAGCCTAATGACCGAATCGTGCCCTATTTACTACTATGTGTATCGCAAACATAGTGTATAAAATGGTAAAAGGCACTCAAGCGAATCGTGCGAGTGAGGAGTTGTCTACCTCCTGATAGCGTTATCCATAATAACCATAGGCTCAAAAGAGTTAATGAGTTGTGTCTAGAGATTTCAGGGACTTAACCGCGATACAGTCCTCATGAATTAAAGTAACATACACATACATACGAAATATAGCAACCAAGTTTCATACGAGTCAAAATAAATACAACGAAGATAAAAAGTTTAGGACATGTTTTTCCACCCCAAAACATTTAAAAACCGAAAATAGGGGATTGGTGAATACTCACAATGCATTGAGATGATGCAAATGGTGCCTTGAACTACGTTCCACGTGTACCACTACCGATTCCTACAATAATGGTATTCGCTAGTGAGTCTCTAATCAAAATCTAACACTAGTATACTTACTACTACAATAGAATTATGCCAATATTGTGTCAAAATTTAATATTGATAAGTTACAAACATTTTTCTATGAAAATTAAATTTCAATGAATCAATTGTTATATAACAGTTTAATTGGAAAATTCATATTATTGAAAGGCTAATATTTAACATTTTAAGAGGTGTTCTAATGATTAAATATTCAAAAACGAAATCAATTTGGTTCTAAACTTTCCCAAACTTTTCATTTCAGTTTTAATTGAAGTCAAAGACCTTAAGATAAATTATCTTGAATTTTTGATTTGTCTAACTATTTTTCACCATTTAATTCTTTGAATAATCATAAAATCATGGAAAAATAGTAAATTATCATGAAAAATTCTTATAATTTTTGTGTAACTGTTTTACATTGTACATAATCTGGGAAAAATATTAATATGTGTTTTCAAAAAGTTTAACACAATTTTTCTGATTTTTGTGTATTTATTCTATAAAAATAGAAATAAATAGATAACAGTTTCAAAAATTCACAAAAACCTTTTTTACAAGTGTTATTACATACTTAAGCTGGGAAAAATATAAAAATAGATTTTTAAACTGTTTAACCCAATTTTATGATTTTTGTACATTTAAGTGTATTAAATCTTGGGAAAATAGAAGAAAAATAGCATACATAAGATAAAAATCATCAAAGTTTTTTTGTATCATCCTAACATAATATAAGAGTTTCTGGTAAATATTCATGAATTTTGGATGAGTAAAACTATTTTTCCTGTTTTTAATCCATTATAAACACAAAAATCATGGAAAATAGATATTCATTTTGAAAAATTCCCAAAATATTTTTCTAAGTCTTAAATATAAGGTACAAGCTTCGAAAAATAATAAATAATATTTTCACATTCCCTAAAGTGGTTTTATGATTTATTGGAGCTAAATAAAAAGAAAATAAAAAACGATACTAAACTGTAACAAAAATCGATGAAACTTCATGAGAGATGTTTATTAACTTAAAGGGTCATCCACAAATATTTCCAGAATTTATTTACAAGCGTAAATATTTTATATGCTTTAACACTCTATTTTCTTATTATTTTCATGTAAAAATAAAGAAAGTATATATTGAGCTGAAAATTTCTCGAATGCATCTTCAAACAATTTAATAACAATGAAAAATTGTTTTCTTATTTTTGATGTCGAAAAACATGCCTAAAGGCTCAAACAATTATAGAGAAAACTTGATTCTTGTGATTTTGGTAAAGATTATTGATGTTACTTTGAGAATTTTTGCAACATGTTCCAAAGACTTTTGAATCAAGATCTTTTTAAAACACTTAATACATGATTTTAAGTGCTCAAATTAATTTTTCCTTGATTTTTAGTGATGAATAAGACCTTTGAACATGCAATACAAAATTAGTATTCACAAAAAGGTGCTGATTGAGCAACAGTTTTGTAAAAATTTCTAAAAATTGAAATATTGGAAATTTTCAGTGAGGTCAGATGGGTTTGAAAGCTAACTCAAAATATTATATTTCAGAAAAAGAATCTCGAATTTTGGTTAAGAAATGAGTGAGATATGGCAGTTTAAAGTAAGGTAAAGAAATCTGGCAGATTGCATGCATGATGATTGGTTAGAAAAGTGAGTTTTCATCATTTCTTTGAGTAAATCTTTTGAAATATTTTAAAGATATCATGATAAACTTATATTCTAGTCATGTTTCCAGAGATCAAAAGATTAAAACTTATCAAAATGTATACATGCATTTATGAACAAAATTTTGTTTCTCAAAAATTCTTAACTTGAGTTTGATGTTTTAATCCTTAAAATCGATTTTTGCACTAAGATCATGAACATACAACCTTGTTTATCATACATGCATGGTGTTAAAACACATCCATGATGTTCTAAAAACCATTTTAACAAAAAGAAAACAAGTTTGAAGAAGATGAAGAAGGAGAAGAAGGAGAAAGTATAAGAAAATAGCAAAACTTGAAGGAAAAGTAAAGTAGAATGAAAGAAAATTCGGGATTACCTTCAAGATTACTTCAAATGATGAATATTTAGAGTTTAAGTTGTTCTTGGAGCCATTTTTCTGTAACATTTCGTGGTTAGGGTGAGGGGAAGAGAGAAAATGTGATGGTGATGAAGAGTGTGAGAGAGAATGAGGAGGTGAAGTGTGGAGAGGTGAGAAATGATTCAAATTTTGGGGAAGAGAGATAATGGGAGAGAGAGGACGAATTTTAGGGGGGGGAGAGGCTCCCTCTCTCTTGTTTATTTTATAAAAATTCAAATCTTTTATAAAAATATCCAACTTTTTATAAAATGTGCACCTTAACCTAGTTTTTATGCATAAAACTCTTGATTTTTGACTTATAAATCAAGGGTAAATGTTAATAACTAAATCTTTATTTTTCATTGATTGTATTTCATAATAATTATTATGATAAGATAATATTATAAGGTTCATATTTATTTTTATAGGATTTTTAAGGTTAAAGTTTATAAATATGAGTTTTAGGGCATTTAAGGGTTTTGGAGTTTAATAAACTTTGAATATCAAAATAAATTGAATATTTGAGACTTCAAATTATCTTATGGTATTATAACTCTTTTATTGTTATAAATAATGTTTGTAATTTATTTTTGTCGGTTTATTGGCATTTATATGTAGTGGTTCCGAGATTCAAGTGAACTTGAAGAACCAAGTATACTAGTCCTAGTCTTCAACTTTGACTTAAGTTTCTATGAGACTTGGACCTAATTTCTACTACAAGGTCAAGTGCATGATGTGTGTATATGATTCATGAAAAGGTCTTCGAGTCAAAGAGTGACCCAAATATGGATAGTCACTACAGCTCAGTAGATGTAGAATTCACATATCAATGTGAAATCTAAGTATACTATCCATTGATTCTAATTGTTTCCAAGTTTCTAGTAGGTTATAACTTAGTTTCTAGTTACTAAGTCTAGTATGTGTCGTGCCTACACGTACAACTAAGTTTATCAAATCTAGATCCGACTCGAATTTTGACGGTTGTCACATAACCTTTTATTTTACATTAGGTGGTGTGTAGTACTAGGCCTGTCGTAAAAAACCGAAACCCATTCTACGCACCCGACCCGTTCCGAATTCGGGTAGAATGGGTCGGGTAGAACGGGTAACGAGTATGAACATTCGGGTAATAGGTTAACCTGATAATAGTATAGGTCGGGTTTAAGGTATGAATATTTATTTTCGGGTATACTCGAATACCCGAATTCATTTTTTAAATAATACCAATATGTATATTATAATCGACGCATACATGACTCGTCGGGAGGTAGTAGGCAGTAGGCACGCTTAAAAAAGAAAAACCCCTTCAATATCTTCTTATGATCGATCGACGCATACGACGCAAAGGAAAACCTCGAAGACGCAATCGTTAAACCCTCATCGAGACATTGACTCCAGTCCAGTTTCTTCTCCCGATCCTCAAACACGCAATTGTCAGCCTCCATCTTGATTAATCATTATAGTAGTCTCCTTGATCTATCAAAATCCCAAGTCTCCTGTCTTTGACAGCTTTGTTCGAGTATGCAATCACAATCACAGGTTAAAAATTTTGCATCCTCTTTGATTTCTTTGTTGTGTTGTTGTTAATCATAGGTTAAAATATGTTGGTTTTGATTCACACTTTGTTTAGCTTAGGCATAACTCTACAGAAAATATGTTGGTTTTGATTTTTTTGTTGTCTAGTTTGTTGATTTGCTGCAGAAAAAAATAGATGGTTGATGTATAAAGCTGTCAAATGTTTGATGTATAAAGTTGTCAAATGTTTGATGTATATGTTCTGGAATTAAGTTGGAATCTGTTTTACTTTCTGTTACAAAAAATGGAATGGAATTAAATTCCTTTGTATATATGCTTATTGTATAAAGTTGTCAAATGATTTAGAATTTAGATATTGAGAATGATAGAAGTGTTATTTGTTGCTTTCTTGTCCATTAAAAGATTTAGAATTTGACATATTACATGTTTGTTTTTTTATAACTTTTTTTTGCTGTTTTCTTTTTGTTAACTGTTTTTGTTTATATTTTCTTAACTTTTTATTATATACTTTTAAATGTATGAAACAAATGAGTATATGGAAGATGAGACGATTAACCTTAAAGGCCCAACCAATGATTCAGTTCTGGTAGTAAATGAGACAAAACCAAAAAAGTACAAACCAAGATCCAAAGTTTGGGATGAATTCGAAAGATTTACGGAAAAAGAGGGTGTTGAAAGATCGAGATGTACGCATTGTGGTTCCGGGCGATAAAAGTGTGAAGGGAAAGGGTATGGTACCAAAAATCTTTTAACTCATTTATTGTAACACCCATAAAAATCATGCCAATTTAAAACTTTTTAAGTCATTCAAAAACCAATAATTATTACAAACATGTTTTCAAAACGGTTTAATGTCAGAGTTTCCCATAATCAAATCATAAAAACATAAGGAGGTGCACGATTACGCCTTCGCCTTCCCGCGATCATCAGAAGTACCTCAAAACAATAATCGATAAATGTAAGCTCGAAGGCTTAGTGAGTTACCCCCAAAATACCAACGCCAGATAGATATAACCATATCATATAAACAAACAGCATGCAAAATGAGCCTTCAGCCTGACTGGACCGCCTCGTAGGCCTTCAGCCTATCTGGACCGCTCTCCGAGCCTTTGGCACGTCTGGACCGCCTCGCAGGGCCTACTAGTTAGACCGAAGGCCCGGCGAGCGGTCCAGATAGGAGTTGTAACACCCCGGTTTTCATGTATTTCCAAGTTCATCCCCTGGTGTAATTAGGTCATTTTATTCCTTGGGGAAGAAAGGAGTTGGCCTTTTTGGATGAAGGTGTTGAAGTCTAAGTAGTTCGAGTGTTCGCCGGCGTTTCGGAGCCCAAGGGTATAATCGTAATATGTTAGTTTGGGCCTTTATGAATTTTGGGTTCTCATTCGGGAAGCTTTAAAACTATGATGAGTTTCTAGAAGTGTAGGGCTTGTCGTCGCCTTTCCGTGGATATAAAGAACGTCGAAAACGGAGTTGAAATGAAGAAGTTACGGTCGTTCGAAGTTGGAAAGGATCGGGAAAAAATGAGCTCACGACATGAGCAGTGGAGCTCATGACGTGAGAAGCGATTAAACAGAAATATTGATCTAAATTGTGCTCACGACGTGAGCATTAGGAGCTCACGACGTGAATAACGCTGCAGCCCAAGCCCACGATCTTTTAGGGTTTCCATCGTATTTAAACACCATAAGCTCCATTTTAGGGTTCCAAACCACCCTTCCTCGCTCCTAAACTCAGTAAAACCCTAACCCTAGCCTCTCCTTGTGTTTTTGAACTTTTGGTGGAGTTTTGGAGGTGTAAAGAAGAAGAGGAAGAGCATCTAGTCCATCATTTCTGCATCAAGCATCACCATCATCCATTTTGACACCTTCTGGACCTATTGTGAGTTTCAAGTTCATTGATTTATGTGTCAATAAGCCTAGATCTAGATTTTTGGTGATTATTTCTCTAGATACAAGTAGGTGTGGTTATTGGAATCCATAAAGTTGCCAACTTTATGGATCTCCAGGGTCCCTTGAGTGTGATAATTGCTAGATCTTAATTTTGGTAGACTTTTATGACTCTTGCATGAGATTTGATGTCATATTTATTCATTTATGACCTAGTTGGTGTTGGGACATGTATTGGACATGCATGTCCAAATAGCTTTAATGTTTATGGTCCTTTGGGTCAAGGAAGACCCTTTAGACTGTCTCATGTTAAGTCTTAATGGATTAAGAGCTTAATGCTCATTTTTGGTCAGATCTGGACTCACAACGTGAGGAATGAAGCCTCACGATGTGAGAATGTATGCAAGGAAGTTTCTGGGCTGAAATCACGACCTCACGACGTGAGCATAAGGTGCTCACAACGTGAGTAGCTCTTGTGCAAGTTTTAGACTCGTTGATTGTTGGCTAGCTTGGTATTGGACTTATCCTTTGGTTTGGGCTCATAATGGACTAAGGATTTTAGAGTAATGGACTTCTGATTGGGCTTGCCCTAATGGGCCTTGGATGATGACTTGGGCCTTAGTGGGCCTAATGTAGTTAGGCCTTGATTGGCCCCAGTGGGCTTGGGCCAATTGTGCACATGGTTAGTTGGACCATTTATTTGATTAGTGTTGGGTACTTGTAACACCGTAAATTTTCAAACAAAATTTTTAATTTAAAATCACATGATTCTCATAACACATTTCACTAAAATTCCATTTATTTAATTTACAAAACGCAACTCCGTAATTGTTTGATTAATAATCTAGGATCCTCAAAACATAACTCTTTTTCTGGTGTGTACAATCGAACCGGCGCCCTCCAACGATACTGAGAAGAACCTGAAACACATATCACATAACACGGTAAGCACGAAGCTTACTGAGTTCCCCAAGCTACCACACACGACTCATTAGCCACTCGATGCTATAACTCAATAAGACCCTCCGGTCAATGTGTCTCAGTGGGACCCTCCGGTCCCACAACTCGGGTGGACCCTCCGGTCCTAACTCAGTAAACTCAGAATAATACACAGGATCAATCACATAGACATAATGCAGGATATCACAGTACTTAATATAAACACATAAGACCCTCCGGTCACACATAGATACTACTCATGGTAAAGTATAGTGAGAAGACTCACCTCGTAAGCAAGCAAGCAAAACCTCGTACACAAATCTCGAACTAGCCTCCGCCTATCACATAGGATAAATATCTCTAATTAATACTCTATTCTCAACTCTAAATAAATCAAGGCTATTTCTCTTTCTCTCAAACTCTTGGAATTGCTAAAAGACCATTTTACCCCTCTATGGCTCTCCATTACTCATGTTGACCAACCCTAAAGTCAACAGAAGTCAAACTCAAGTCAACAGTCCATGTTTGACCTGACTCGCCACGAATCTAACAACCTCTTCTTGTCCCTTGGCTTGGAATCATTCCTTTCTCTTCAAAAGATGCACCAAACACTCAAAATTAGCTCAAATACTCTCTCTTAGCTCAATGACCGATTAGGGTTTTCTCTCAGTGAAGTTGGGCAGCTGGTGAGCCGCAAATGAGGCTATAAGTGTCCTTAAATAGGCCCCAAACCTGGGGATTTAGGGTTTCATCACTCGGCGAATCGACCCTCTGACTCGTCGAGTAGGTTACTAATCCCACGTGGCCAAACACGACTCTACTCGACGAGTTTTAGCACCAACTCGCCGAGTTACTCAATAAATCCCAAAAATAAATATACAAATAATATGCCTGGGAGTCCGGATGTTACAATTCTCCCCCACTAGAATCAGACTTCGCCCTCGAAGTCATGCTCTGGAAATAACTCTGAGTACTGCTCGTACACCTCGGACTCCGGCTCCCATGTCTACTCGGATCCCTTCCGATGCTGCCACTGGACCTGAACTAGGACACCTATTTCCGTTGCAAGATAGCATTCAACCTCATAAAATAATCTAGGCTATCATCAGTCTGAATATCCTCCAATGGCACCACTGCTGTCTCATGTCATAGAAAAATCTCTTTCCCCAAGACACCCGAACCCAATACATGAACTCCCTATCCTGAAAAAGATAACTCCCTCCGCTGAAGCGGTTCCCGTTCTGACTCTTCAGAACGTGGAACTCTAGTAGTCTAACTCCCTGCACGACCGCCCATGCAAGATATCATCATGTCCTTCGCTCATCGAATGACTGATCTCAAATTATACCTCCAGCTCTAATTATCTTGATGCGACTGATGAAATCAGATCATCGACCATAACAATTGTTGAGCACTCATGTCAGACATATCAGCCGATCCATATCGTACACCAAAGGAACGAAAGGGTCACATCTCACTAGGGACCCATCAAATGTACTGCTATCAGAACCCATCTGAACAAAATTAACCTCAATATTCTGTTCTCATACACAAGGAAATGATCGTGTCCGCTTAGAAGTATCCTTGGACCTCTATGAACATAAGCCCCAGTTCCTCTCATATGTTCCTTCCGACACTGAACACCAGGTCAACTCCCGACCCGTCGGTTGGACCTCCAAGGGCTACTCATTGCTCGTCCAACCAGTCTGTAACGACAAGAAATTTCAAACCAAAATTTTCATTTTTAATACTCATAAAACATATGTCTCATCATTAATTCTCAAAATCAATCAACAAGTTTTCAAAACAATTATTCAAATACAGGATGCACAAACATAGCTCCATAATAAGAGTGTGTGTACAATCACGTTGGTGCCTTCCCGCGATCCCCTACGATACCTGAAACACATAACACATAACACGGTAAGCACGAATGCTTAGTGAGTTCCCCAAAATACCACATACAACAATTTAGCCACTCGAGGCTATACTCTGTAAGACCCTATGGTCTATGTGTCTCAGCGGGACCCTCCAGTCCCGTAGCTCGTTGGACCCTCTGATCCGTTCTAGCTCGTTGGACCCTCCGGTCTAGTCTGATTGAGAACCCTCTGGCCTCATAGTTCGTTGGACCCTCCGGTCCGGTCTAAGCAACAAATAATGTTGAAACATTAAGTGACCCTCTTAAACTTAACAGAAGATCCGAAGCGGACTCAAGAACCGCAGTCAATCTCTCCCCGCAGTCAGATCAGCAACCGTAATTTTAGTAATCAGTTCTTAGATTCAGTCTATTATCTGTTCCTTGTATAAGTACTTTCTTTTATCCATAGTGCCCTGCGTGGCAACTCATACAGATTAGATTGTATGTAATCTTTGAGACTCTATAAATAGAGTTCTCCTTTTCTCAATCAAACACCTCTCTTACGCATCTTGAATCTTATTTGCTCATCTCTTTCTACTATCTTATCACTTAAACATAATCGTAACTCCTTGTAATCTCTCTTCGGAGCAAGTCTTTCTAGACTTAATCACTAAGTTTTATCTCACTCACTAACTCGGTTTGATTGCATTCCTTGTTAAGAATCAACTTAAGTGTATACTTGATATAATACTTGCTGTCTTTTATATTTCCTTATATTTCCGCAACTATTCATCTAACTATCTAACTATATTATTGTTGAGGTTTATGATCATTTGAGATTAACTTTAATTTCCGCAATATAAACTTGTTCTAACGTTTGTTCAAGTGTGTTTCTCAAGTTTTTCTCTCAACAATTGGTATCAGAGCCAGAGTGGTTGTTGTTTGAAACAAAATCTGATTTTCAAAAGGCCTTCTATACCACTGGAGCTCATTTCTTAAAAAAAATAATTTGATAAAAAAAAACAAGGAAATATGGCACAAGCATTATCACTCAATGTTTCCAACAGTGTTGGAGGTTCTAATAGAGCCCCAATATTGGTGGCAAATGAATATCATCACTGGTCTCAGAGAATGGAAAGATACTTAAGGAGACTTGGTAGAGATGTATGGCGATCTGTAGACGAAGGGCCACATGTCCATGTTCTTACACCAGTTCAAACTGACGGCGCCACAGCCAAACTAGGAGGAGGTCAACCAGTCATGAATCGTCCCACCAAAGATGATCTTGATAAAATGGAAAATGATGTTGTTGCTTTTTATGAGATCTCTTGTGGAGTTGCTCCTGACAACTTCGACATTATCATAAACTGCAAATCAGCAAAAGAGATCTGGGAGGTACTAAAAAACTTATATGAGGGTTCAGAACAAGCTCAAGATAAGAAGCTCACAACCGCACTCAATGAGTTCAACAACTTCAAAGCTCATACCGGCGAAAGTTTGGAAGACTCCTTCAAAAGGTTCAACCTGATAGTCACTAAGTTATCCAATGCTGGAACCATCCGCAGTAACCATGAAACAAGTCTTCTGTTTCTCAATGGTTTTGGAAGACACTTGACTACTGCCAAGATGATAGTCCAAGGAGATAGAAAGATTCACTCTTTATCTCTCTACAAACTCTACGGGGAACTGCAAGCACAGGAATCCACTGTACTCAAAGATTGTGCTGACTTCGGAGGACCACTTGCTCTTATAGCACAAGCTCCACACACTCAATCCTACTCTTCCTCGTATGACAACCCTCTGCAGTCATACGAAGCTGACTCAGAGTATGATGATGAAGAAGAATTTCAGAAGGCTATTGCTCTTGTTATCCAACAGTTCAACCGGCTACCACATCCTTCTTTTCGTAAGAATCAGCAGTTTAACAAACCTCCATTCAACCGCAACTTCAACCCACAGAATAACCACTCTCGATATTCCAAACGTTCTCACCCACCACCGCAACCGCAGAATACCCAACCCAAAGAGGCCCCGAAGCCCATCAATCGATCTGACTCCGGTACTTCTCTAGAAGATAAAAGTGATGTTGTAATTTGTCACAAGTGTAACAAGGAGAAGCTAACATAGTAAAAGATAGAGCATTCTATCTTAGAATGGCTCAAGAATTGGAGGAAAAGGAAAAGGCAAGGGCATACGTAGCTCATGTAAAGAGAGACCATCAAGTTTGGTCATCCGGAGATGAAGATGAAGACATCAGCAATATCAAAGGAAAAGGCAAGATTTGTATGATAGCAACTGCGGATGACGATGAGTCTACAAAGCTGGAAAAGAACTACTGCTACATGGCAAAGGATGGAACTTTAAGCATCGTCGAACAGGTAAAACTCATTATTCAAACTCTAAACTATAGCATGCATGACTGTCAACCCTTCATAGACAATCTTAATGACACATGTGCTGCCGTCCTTACAGACTATAACAAAGCCCTAGATGAGAAGAACATTGCGTCCCAAGAGATGTTCCATGTAAGAGGACGACTGGATAACAAAAGACTCAAGTTAACTATGTTAGAAAAGGACTTAGAGTTAGAGAAAGATGCAAGAATGTTGAGTGAAACACAACTAGAGATAGCTTTGAACCAAAGAGATTTAGCTCAGAGTGAGATTGTACGATTAAATCTTTTAATAGAAAAACTGTTCAATGAAAGTGAAGCTATTGAAAATTTGGTGAACAATGGAACCGTAGATAATACCTATAATTGGGGTTGGTCCAATGGATATCCTACCGCAAAGGATTCCTCACCCCGGTTTAACAAAGATCGACTTTATGTCCCTCCTGACCGAGAGTTCCATTTCCCAGTCAATGACAAAACCTTTCCCGAAGACATAAAAACTCACTTCGGTAGACTTCATAATCTAAGTAACAACTGTGTCATTGAGGAAATTTTGCCTGAAATTTCCGGTCACTCAAGTGATCAAATTCCCAACTCTCAGACTTCATCAGTTGTTGATGAGTAAATTGTCATAGAAAGTCCCGAAGTCTCAGAGGACTTTCCATTTCTGCCATCAGACCGCAGTGTCCCTCACTGCAATCATGGACTGCAGTTGTCCCACAGAAATCCTATAGATGTCCCAACTCAGTCTTATTCTACGGTAGTCAAATCATCCTTACCGCAGTCCTCAGTCAAAAGCTCTGTGACTCTTCAGCCAATTCATCATGAATTACCCATAGAAAACTTTGAAGTAGGTCAATACTCTCTAAGCCCTGAATCTGTTAGTTCGGATGAATCTAGTCCTCATTTTCCTAAAATTTCAAAGGTTTCCAGGAAACCGCAGCTAAACACCAATGAATGCGGTTCTCCAAAAACCGAGGCAAAAAAGGCTTTCAAAGAGGAAATTCGTTTCCGAGGCAAAAATTGGGAAATCTTTTCAAAAAACAAAAAACATGTCAGATCTCCAAAATCTAAGAGTCCAGAAAAGTTTGTTCTCTCACACTACTTTCCAAAAAACTCTCCAATCAAGAAAACACACAGAAAGGAATGTGCAGTTTCAGCAGTCGTTTCAAAAACATCTGACACAATCCAAAAGAAAGTAAAGTCTTTTCGTAACAATGGTTTTCAAATCTATTCCTCAGATGATCCAAAATGGAAGGGTATCTTACCCACTCCAACACTTTTGAAATCACATCAAAATTTTAACAAGTGGAAGGGTATTTTACCAAACCCAACAAAAAGGTCCAAAAGATCTACACATGCTAAATCTTCTTCAAAACAAACTTTTTCAAATCCCAACAGCACCAATGTCAGATCTCACCACTCTCGTACTGGTCACAAGCCTACCTCGACATTTAGACCGCTGACCAAGCAAAATGTCAGGGTAATGGACAAAATTTATGTATGTCAGTGTACTTGTCAAAAAGCTTCATCACATGTCAAATCTGGTTCTTATCAAAAACCTCGTAACTTTTCTAAATCTCGCAACACTCCAAAAATTCACAAACACCCAGGACTAGGCTTAAAAGTTGACATAAAACTTGTCCTAGCAACCTCGGTTCATGCATCAATCAGAAACTCATCTTTTATCCCAGGCTCCAAACTAGTTTGGGTGCCTAAACTACTCGCGTAATTATCAGGCTTTGTGCAAGGAGGAACAAGAAGAAGAATGGTTAATCGATAGTGCCTGCTCCTTGCACATGACCGGAAGGTTAGAGTACCTTCAGGATTTCAGGCCAATTTGCACCGGTGGAAACGTCACTTTCAGCAACAATGCGAATGGGATAATCCGAGGCTATGGTGTTCTTACTACGGGAAACTTCTCTATTCAAAAGGTTGCTTATGTAGAAAGCCTTAAACACAATCTCATCAGTGTAGGCCAACTATGTAAAGCAGGCCACAGGGTTGAATTTGACAATGAATACTGCTATGTAATGACCAACGATAGAAGCACTTGTTTGATCAAATCCAAGTCCGAAAAAACCATGTATCCTCTGGACGTCTCTCTGATCATTGAGAAACCGCAGCTATGCTTTCTATCCAAAGCAGTATCTGAAGTCAGCTGGCTATGGCACCGCAAGCTAGCTCATCTCAACTTTAGATACATCAACTTTAGATACATCAACAATCTGGTCACCGGAGAACTCGTCCGAGGTCTCCCAATCCTCAAGTTCAGTAATGATACACTCTGTCCTACATGTGAATGTGGCAAGCAATCAAAAGCAAGTCATCCAATGGTAATTGATTCCTCAATCTCTGAACCACTCGAACATCTGCATATTGATCTCTGCGGTCCATCTACTGTAGCCAGTCTTCATCACAAGAAATACATACTAGTAATAGTTGATGACTTCACTCGTTTCACCTGGGTCTTCTTCCTATGACTCAAATCCGAAACTCCGCAGATACTAATCAATTTTATCAAAGAAATTGAACTTCAGATCAAGTTACCAGTACGCCGCATCCGCAGTGATAATGGAACAGAGTTTACCAACCATATATTAAACAATTTCTTGGTTTCAAAGGGTATCACCCACAATTTCTCAGCACCCTACACACCGCAACAAAATGGTGTAGTAGAGCGAAGAAACCGAACTCTAGTAGAAGCGGAAAGATCTATACTCAACTTTGCCCATCTTCCTCTCTACATCTGGGCCGAAGTAGTGGCCACAGCTTGTTTTGTTCAAAACCGAAGCATCATCTGCAAGCGTCTCAGTAAAACTCCTTATGAGGGCCTTAACAACCGCAAACCAAATGTTCGATTCTTCCATATCTTTGGATGTAGATGTTTTGTGATCAACAACAGAGATCATCTCAACAAGTTCGCACCGAAGTCTAATGAAGGCATCTTTCTTGGCTACTCGACAAAGAAAGTTGCTTATAGGGTTCTCATAAGACGCACAAGACTAATAGTCGAAAGCTTCGACGTCAAATTCGATTACTATTATGTCCGCAACGCAGCTTCATCAACCGAAACCACAGCAATCCTAGAAAGTGATATGCCTGCCTCTTCGGGTCCATTAAACATAGTTGAAGTTAACTATGACAATCTCTTCAATCCTGTGGAAACAACCAAGTTATCCGAATTCCTTGTGTCCCCGGAAGCACAACAGCAGCATGTTGACGTATCTGGTCCATCTCCATCCGATATAGTATCAATCAATACTTCGACCTCGCCGGTTGAGGGGGAAAGCTCCACTTCGAATCAAATGACAACCATCGAGGTTCCAGTACTTAATGATGCAGTTCCAGTTCCTATCCGCAGAGAATCGTTACCATCAAACGTTTCTTCTGACTCAGATGATGAAGATATAGAGAACATTGACACAACAACTGATCCAAGGATTATCACACTTCCAACAATCCAGGGGGGACCTTCTCAGGTTTAAGGGGAACTCTCGTCCGCAATCCGGGGGGAACTTCCATCATTTGCACAAGAAAACTCCAATCCCATCTTTCCAATTCAAGACAATTATGCGGGCTGCTCTCATGTCCAGGGGGAACTGCCGTCCCCAACCGCAGAATCTTCAGATATTGTAGATATTCCTTCCACCGCAGCCGCTGACCATCTTCAACCTCGTCTACACGTATGGATGAAGGACCACCCACCAGGTCAAATCATCGGAAACCCATCAGCAGGCATCCAAACCCGATCCTCACAAGACTTGTCTGATCACTGTCACTATGCAGCATTCATGTCTTCGGTCGAACCAAGAACCATCAAAGAAGCATTATTGGAGCCTGATTGGATAGCAGCAATACAAGAAGAACTGGAAGAGTTTAAAAGAAACAAAGTGTGGCAACTTGTTCCTAAGCCAAAAGGTCACACTATTGTTGGTACCAGATGGGTGTACAAGAACAAATTGGATGAATCAGGTGCGGTAGTTTGAAACAAAGTGAGACTAGTCGCTAAGGGGTATAGTCAACTTGAAGGTGTTGATTATGATGAAACATACGCCCCAGTAGCATGAATGGAAGCCATACGCATCATCTTAGTGTATGCTGCTCACAAGAATATCAAGGTACATCAAATGGATGTAAAGAGTGCCTTCCTAAATGGTGGATTAAAAGAGGAGGTTTATCTTCAGCAATCACCAGGCTTTGAATGTCTTGAGTTCCCAGATTACTGCTACAAGCTTGAAAAAGCAGTCTACGGTCTAAAACAAGCCTCAAGATCATGGTACGAGACTCTCTCTAAATTTCTTGTCTCGTCTGGATACAAAATAGGAGTGATTGATCCCACTTTATTTAGAAAGGCAAATGGTAATCACCTTATGCTTGCACAAATATATGTGGATGATATAATCTTCGGATCAACCGATCAGGGGATGGTGGATGAATTTGCAAGGCTTATGACCAACAAATTTCAAATGAGCATGAATAGAGAGATTAACTTCTTTCTAGGACTTTAAATAAAACAAGTACCTCAAGGGATTTTCATTCATCAGGAGAAATACACCTCTGAACTGCTGAAGAAGTACTCAATGGAAAACTGTTCCTAAGCCAAGGTCCCCATGGCCTTTGGATATAATATATTTGCCGATCCTTCTAGCGAATCAGTAGATCACAAGACTTATAGAGGAATAATTGGCTCATTGATGTAGCTCACTGCAAGTCGACCAGACATTGTCTTTGCAACCGGAGTATGCGCAAGATATCAGGCCGATCCGAAAGTATCTCACATGACCGCAGCCAAACAGATTCTTAGATACTTAAAGGGCAACAAGTCTCTAGGCCTCTGGTATCCCGCAGGTAATGACTTCAGCCTACAAGCATTTACTGATGTGGATCATGCTGAATGTAGATTGGACAGAAAAAACACTTCCTGTGGATGCCAATTTCTTGGTGGAAGGCTTGTCATTTGGTCATCAAGAAAACAAAGTTGTGTCTCACTTTCTACCGCAGAAGCTGAATATGTGGTCGCAGCCAGCTGTTGTTCACAGGTCCTGTGGATGAAAACACAACTTATGGACTACGGTTACAGGATGCTGTGGATACTTATTTACTGTGACTCAGAGAGTGCAATAGCTATTTCTCACAATCCTATTCATCACTCAAAGACGAAGCACATTGAATTACGATATCACTTCCTTAAGGACCACATCATGAAAGGTAATATTGAACTAATCTTTGTCCATACTCATGAAGAGATTGCTGATGTATTCACAAAAGCACTTGACTCTACAAAACTCAACAGTTTCTTACAAATGTTAGGAATGATGAATCCGGATCCTCAATTCTTCTTGAATTGACAGGCACCGCAGACCTTCCGGGTCACCATTGCGGTCCTAACTAAATATATCTATCTTACATAGTTGTGGTATATCTTGTATACTGCAGTACATCCTAGTACTGTAATATACCTTATATGCTGTAACCATATATCATACTTATATTTCAAGGGTCCTTACTGATTGTTATTTCTGATTGTGTTCAAGTATTCTTTTCAGTTTCTCCCAATGCAGCTCTCTAATCATCCATCCGCAGTGATGTCTCAAAACCGCAATGAGGTCTCAAAACCGCAATAAGGTCTCAATCCGCAATGAAGTTTCAAACCTCAATGAACCTTCAACTGTTTCATCAATTCCTGAAACATTGTGTGCTATTTAATGATCCTTCATTAATAAGAAAAACATTCTCAAAAATATTCGTTTTGTCGCATATTATTGTTTCAATTTCTCTTTTCAAATAAACCTTTTTGTCAGACCTATTTTTAGGTGTGATGACAAAATAAATCCTTTTCCAATAAAATAAATCTTTTTAGAAAATCTTTTCCTTAAACTGTCTCTTCCACTTACCCCCAAAACGTCAAATCCATTACAAATTACACCTTTATTCAACCGTTTGTCACCCCTCTCCACACGTTTTGCAGACATGGGGTATTGAACCTGACAGTTCATTAAATGCTCCTTTTTTTATAATGAACAAAAAATGATAACCTTTCAATAAATCAAATTTGTGGCTGGTAATTATTTTCTTTAAAAAAAACAATTTTATCCTTAATCTTTTTCTAGGGTAAAAACAATAACTTTTGGAATCCGTCACTATAAAAACCATTTTCTCTTCTCCAAGAAAGCTTTACGCTTTCTGATCTCTCAAGACGAACTTCATCTTCTTCCCCCTTGCAACTCAGATTTTTCCTGCAATTTCTTCAATCTCTTTTCAAAATGGTGAAATCAGGAATCTCCAAGAAACAGTCGAAGGCCTCAGGCTCAGTTCAACCCACCGGTTCTGACTCTGCCACTCGGAACCAATCGCCTACCATTGCATCTAGCAATTTTAGGACAATTTTCGATGATCACCCTTCATACAACGACTCTATTCGCCTCATGATCAAGTTCATCTCCAATCATCCTCTGTTTGGACCGTTCGATGCTTTCACTGATGTGGTTCCCATCTCCACATTGTTCAAATGCACCTTTTCTGCACATCGTCCCCTCAACAACCTTCAAGAGGTTCATCTGAACCTAGTCGATGATTCTTTGGTCATCCTGACCAAAGATAAGTTTCTTGCTTCAATCAACTTACTGGTTCATCCCTCCACAAAGTTCTTCTCACCCAGTGTTACAGACATAACCTCCACACTATATCAAATGGGATACCAGAAGCAGATTAAGGGCATTGGAGAATTCAAGAAGAATCAACTGCCTGCGGTGTGGTAATTTGTGTGCCACTTTGTGATCCGCAACCTTTTAGGACGAACCGGAGGCACAGACAACATGAGCCTCAAACTTCTTGAGATCGTACGGAGCATCTTTTCTGGCCATGATGTCAACTACGGCCAAATCCTTTGGGATGATTTCCTTCAATACATCCCTAAGGATAGCCAAAAGGAAAACCCAACCGAGCTTATGTTTGCAAGATTTTGGGCACTCTGCATTTCAGACCTGCATTCCGACGCCAAAATCAGTATGGGCAACGACATCAACTTCTTCATCACCCGCGATCTCAAAAGGTACACTCCTTCTAAAGATCAGTCTATTTTTGGACCAACTAGACGCTTACCCATTCACATCCTGACTACGGTTGGACTTAAGACCCAAATAGTCACGGATCATATCGAGGCTACAAAAGGTATTGCCCCATACCTTTCTACCCTGCCACTTCCAAGTCAAGTCCAAATAGCCTCAACCGCACCCAATCCACAAGAGCGATCCGCAGTTCCATCTTCTACTACTCTATCCCAAGCCTCCAGGCTCAAACAACTAGTTTCTCCCAAGAAAGGCCCCCGCAGCAAAACAAAAACAACCGGTGAAACTCGTAGAAAACATAAAGTATCCAAGAAAGCCAAAACTCCCAAGGAAACAGAACCTTCAAAGAAGCGAAAAATCCAACAAGTCGTTTCATCGGAAAATAACTCCCTATCTTCCACTGATTCTGATCCTGACGACTTTGCTCCTATTGCTATTCTCAAGAAAAGGAAAACCAAAACCTCTAGCCAAATGCGTGACCGGACCGATACCGAAGTCTCTCAACAGGCTCCGGTAGTCCTTGGGATTCCCGCAGATCCATTTGCTACTACCCTCTCTAGCCACTCGACAACAGCAAGTGTGCTCGTTTCATCTCAACGTGGAGACTCTCCCCCAACTAGATCCCAAGAGGATCTAATTGGTTCCTCTCACCCTAAGGTCTCCAGGATTTCCAGACTACATTTCTTTCAAGAATCGGAGTTGCGCTCCATTTTAGACTCTGTAATCCAAACACTCCAAACACCTACCCAACCACAGGGCGATTCTTCAGCCCTTGCCAGAACGGAGCCGAGGCCAAACTTGACCACGGGTCAAGGAGACCGAGGAAGCTCCGGAAATCCTACTCTACTTACATCAAATCCAGGTGGTTTAGGCACGGTGAGCATAAATATGCAAGGATATGTGAACCCGAGGGACACCTCGGTGCGATTTCAAGGATTTGACGGCGACGAATCAAATGATTCTTGGAAGCACTACACTCCAGTCTCGGATGCAGATATTCAGAAATATCCTGCTTTCCGTAGGGCATTTCAAGCAAGAAAGGACCAACAAACAAAGCAGCAACAACAGAAGCAACAAGAGATTGAAACCGTAGCCAAATTCTGGGCCAATGCCATCAGCAATGCCTATACGGTTGCCACAATTCAAAAGGTCCAGGATTGGATGGAAGAAATGGCTGAGACTGTCCGCAAAGCTCAGGCCAATCAAGTTGATGCGGGTACATCCAAGCCTTCTCCTACCACTGCTGATAACAATTCTCAGGAGGACGGAACTGCGATCGAAGTCAGTTCAACACCAATCTTTGGCTTCGATGACTTCGATCCAACTGAAGTCAATCAACCAGAGCAGTCCGAGGATGTGATGATGTTTTTCGAAGAAGAAGAGTCCAGCAGTTCCCAACACTCAACGTCTAAGCCTAAGGAGAAAAATAAGAAAAATAAGCAAGCAGTCTCCAGAAAAGAATTTCTGTCTCTACAAAACAAAGTAGATCAGATTCTTGTCGCAGTCAAATCTTCTCAACCCCCATCAGAGGACTTGTCAGGCCTGCAGTCTCTAATAGACCGCACTGAAAGACTGGAGACCAGAGAGCGTCTTGCTGCTGAACGCATTTCTCTCAAAGTGGAAATGGGGATCCGGGCTCTAGACAACGACCGCAAAGCTGATCATCAATACTTCATCTCCACTGCTGAGAAACTCATATCTGAAGTATCCTCCATCAAATCGGATCTTCAGACCATCATCAAGGACCAGTCTGCTCAGTCTCAGAAAGTTGTTGAAGAAACGCACAATGTGTATGAATCCGCAATCTCGGTTCTACAATCAACAATCAACAATATCCGCAGGTCCCTATCCTCTAATTTCCACGGTCCCGAAATCCTGCAACTCACCAAGGAAATTCATCGACTACTCTTCAACCCTGCAATCCCAAACAATCAACAACTTGCTGATGCTATCAAAGCTCAGTTTGATAACGTTTGTGGAAAAATTGATGGTCTTCGTCAATGGCTTGAGGAAGTCCCATCTACTCCTCCCTCAAGAGGGGGAAGTGAAGACCAAGGCTCTGATCACAATCAGCACTCCCATCAGCAACAACATTCTCCCATCATAAATGATAAAGTTCCTACTCCTCAACCGACACCATAAACTTCTCCTCAAAAGAGCCCAAGTAAACAATCACCACCGCGACCTACACCAACTCCAAAATCCCACCCCTCTCCCGAAAGACCTGAGATTCCTCCTCACTTTAAGAACTTAGCTTCCCACATGTCATCAAATCACTCAGACGACTCTCCAGCAACCAAACAGAAGAAAGCTGACTGGAGATCAGCTAAATTTGCTGAGACGATCTGGAGGGAAAATGGAGTAGACATTACAATGGATGAATCCCTCATCAACTCATGGGTCAATCCGCACAGGAGATTACAGGATGACGATTACAAGCCCTACCTCACATACGCAGAACCTCCTTCTGACGGTTACTAGGATATTCCTATCTCTCCCAACGCCAAATACTTCATTGTGTTTGAGCCCTTTGACCGCAGTATCCCTGATGATAAGAGGTTACCCTTAGAATTTGAGAGGCTCAACAGCTTTCATGCCAAACATGGGTCATCTATAGAGAAAATCTGGTCAAATGACAGACCCTCCGCAGTCAAAAACTACAAACCTCGAAAATTCATGAAGGCAGAGTTCATCCAGTACACGCTTACTAGATGAAGCTCAGACTATGTCCGAACTCAAGCTGACTTCCCTTGCATGAACCGGAAGAAATCTTCCTGATTACAAAGGTATTTCAGAATAAGTCTGAGAAGCACCCTAGGATGAAGATCGCTTATGAAAGAGCCTGCTCCTTCCTCAAAGAAACTGTGTGTGACTTCGCAAAGATCGATGTGGATATCCACCCTGTACTTGCTCAAAAATTCAATCTTCCTCCACTTGAACCAGCTTTGGTCCTAACTGAAGGCTTTCAAGAAAGATCCCTTGGAGCAACCAACTTTCCAGATCTTGGAGTCATATTCAAACGAATAAATCATGAAACGAAATACTTCATCCCGATGACTGCCATGAATCGTAAGACCCGGAAGCAGTTGGAGATTATTCAGGCCGCAGTCAACAAATCCAAACATACGACTGTTGAAGTGAAGTTTGAGATATCAAGGAGGATTGCATGGCTGAAGGAAGTTAGAAAGTTCTGGTGGATTATTATCAAGTTTCTCAAGCTCAACACTTGAAAGAAAAGTTGAAGAGGTCACTTAGGGGGAAATTGTTGAAACATTAAGTGACCCTCTTAAACTTAACAGAAGATCCGAAGCGGACTCAGGAATCACAGTCAATCTCTCCCCGCAGTCAGATCAGCAACCGCAGTTTTAGTAATCAGTTCTTAGATTCATTCTATTATCTGTTCCTTGTATAAGTACTTTCTTTTATCCATAGTGCCCTGCGTGGCTACTCAAACAGATTAGGTTGTATGTAATCTTTGAGACTCTATAAATAGAGTTCTCCTTTTCTCAATCAAACACCTCTCTTACGCATCTTGAATCTTATTTGCTCATCTCTTTCTACAATCTTATCACTTAAACATAATCGTAACTCTTTGTAATCTCTCTTCGGAGCAAGTCTTTCTAGACTTAATCACTAAGTTTCATCTCACTCACTAACTCGGTTTGATTGCATTCCTTGTTAAGAATCAACTTAAGTGTATACTTGATATAATACTTGTTGTCTTTTATATTTCTTTATATTTCTGCAACTATTCATCTAACTATCTAACTATATTATTGTTGAGCTTTATGATCCTTTGAGATTAACTTTAATTTCCGCAATATAAACTTGTTCTAACGTTTGTTCAAGTGTGTTTCTCAAGTTTTTCTCTCAACAAATAATATAGCATACAATACATATCACACAAACATGCATAACTCAAGCAAGCACATAAGACCCTTTGGTCACACATGGTTTCCACTCTAGGTAAAGTATAGTGAGAAGACTCACCTCGGGTAAACTCGGACGATCTCAAACTCGAAACACTGATTTAGCCTCCGCCTAATCACATACAGAAATTACCTCTAATTAACAATGGCTCCCAAAGGCTAGACTATTCCCTTCCTGTGCTCTCTCTCAGATAGGTAAAAGACCATTCTACCCTTCCTGACCTCTTTCACTCATCTTGACCAAACCTAAGGTCAACAAAAGTCAACTCCAGCTTTGACCAGACTCGTCGAGTGCACTCGGGAGACTCGTCGAATCCAGTCGATTCATGGCAACCCCAGCTAGCTCCAACTCGACGAGCTAACCCCTAACTCGTCGGGTAACCACCTGACTCAGTTCAACGGGACAAAACCCTGGCTACTCGCCGAGTCAGCGGCTCAACTCGGCGAGTTTATTCAGAATCTTTTGCATTCAGACCATTTTAGTGTAAGATACTTTCCCATACTTCAGATCTATGCTCACAAGGCTCATTAATCACGTAAAGGTTCGATCTTTATGTCCATGCATTACACATCTAGCTCTATTTGATAAAATGACCCCCATAATGGTGTCTTAAGCTCAATACTCTTATGTGGCTGCATAAAGTTGGGTTCTTGGGACTCTCTGGACCTCTTGAGGTCCAAATCTGATGTCTAAGCCTCAAAGGGACTTCACATATTCCATAACCCAACTTGAAAGAGGGTAAAGAAACCCTAAATTCATGAGATCTACTATTCATACGAAAACAGGTATGGATTCATACCTTAAACAGCAGCCTTGAATGAAATAGCAGAAGATCTGAGCCCCTCAAGTCAGCTTAGCTTGAACCCTCTCCTTCTTCCTTGCAATAATGCACCAAGATGGTGAAAATTAGCTCCCTCTTTTTATCTATGCTCTCTGGATCGATTAGGGTCTCTCAAGGGAAAGTGTGGCCGCAAATGAAGGCCATAAGGGCCTTTAAATAGGTCACAAACCCGGACAATTAGGGTTTTCCTCAGCAGCGCTGACTCGGCGAGTCAGATACCCGACTCGTCGAGTCCATTCATTAAATACGTCACCAAGTCGCGACCCTACTCGAAGAGTTGAGGCACCAACTCGTCGAGTCCCTCCAAAATCTTTAAATTAAATATTAAGAATAATATACCTGGAAAACCAGATGTTATAATTCTCCCCCACTAGAATCAGACTTCGCCCCCGAAGTCCTGCTCTGCAAATAGCTCGGGGTACTGCTCCCGCATCTCTGACTCCGGCTCCCAAGTCAAATCGGACCCCTTCCGATGTTACCACTGGACCTAAACCAGGGGCACTTCCTTGTTCCTCAGAACCTTCACCTTCCGATCTATGATCGCGATCGGCCTCTCGATGTAATTCAGGCTCGCATCCACCTGAATGTCCTCTAGTGGTACCACTGCCGTTTCATCGGCCACACACTTTCGCAACTAGGACACGTGGAAGGTGTTATGAATCTGGCTCAACTCTTCAGGCAGCTCCAAACGGTAGGCTACCTGCCCCACTTTGGTGGTCACTCTGAAAGGACCGATGTATCGGGGTCCCAGCTTTCCCCGTTTTCTGAACCGGATCACCCCTTTCCATGGGGAAACTTTCAGGAGTACAAAATCTCCGACCTGAAACTCGAGCTCGGATCGTCGCCTATCCGCATAACTCTTTTGGTGACTCTGGGCTGTCAGCAATCTCTGTCTGACCTGCTGGATCTGCTCAGTCGTCTTCAACACTATCTCAGTGCTACCCATAACTCTCTGGCCCACCTCTCCCCAACAGATGGGGGTACGACACCTTCTCCCATATAGGATCTCAAATGGAAGCATACCAATGCTCGAGTGATGGTTGTTTTTGTAAAAGAACTCAGCCAAGGGTAGGTATGTGTCCCAACTCCCACCAAAATCCATAACACATGCTCGAAGCATGTCCTCGAGCGTTTGAATCGTCCGCTCGCTTTGCCCATCCGTCTGAGGGTGGTAGGTTGTACTGAAATGTAAGCGTGTGCCCAACTCCTTGTGAAATTTCTTCCAGAACCTGGAAGTAAAGCGCACGTCTCGATCCGACACTATCGAAGTCGGCACCCCATGCCATGCTACCACCTCTCTCACATAGATTTCAGCTAGCCTTTCTGCAGAAGAGCTCTCACTGATTGCAAGGAAGTGTGCGCTCTTCGTCAATCGATCCACAATCACCTAAATCGCGTCGACACCCCCGCGCGGTCCTCGGCAACTTGGTGATAAAGTCCATGGAAATTTGTTCCCATTTCCACTGGGGAACCTCTAATGGCCGCAACTTGCCATGCGGATGCTGGTGCTCGGCCTTAACTCGGCGACAGGTCAAGCACCTCTCGACCACCCAAGCAACATCCCTCTTCATACAGGGCCACCAATAGTATCTCTTCAGCTCTAAATACATCTTAGTGGCCCCGGGATGGATCGAAAATCTTGACCTATGCGCCTCCTCCATCAGTGTGCTACGAGCTCCGCCCGTATAAGGCACCCAAATCCGACCACGAAAGGTCATAAGTCCCCGGCTATCCGCCACAAACTCGGATACTTGTCCAATCACCCGCTCCTTCTTGCGGTTCTCCGGTCTCACGGCCTCCGCCTAGGCCTCTCGAATGGTATCCAACATCGGATTCATCACTATCATCCTCATGCATATATCACGAATCGGGGCACTCTCCGCCTTGAGACTCAAGGCATCGGCTACCACGTTAGCCTTGCCCAAGTGGTACAGAATCTCACAGTCGTAATCTTTTACCACGTCCAACCACCTTCTCTGGCGCATATTCAGGTTGGGCTGATCCATCAGATACTTCAAGCTATTGTGGTCCGTGTATATGGTACACCGATCCCCGTACAAGTAATGGCGCCAAATCTTGAGGGCGAACACCACTGCCCCCAACTCTAAATCGTGGGTGGGATACCTCGTCTCATGAGGCTTCAGCTGCCTCGATGCATATGCCATCACGTGCCCTCTCTGCATAAGCACCGCACCTAACCCCGATATAGATCCATCGCAGTAAACCACAAAGTCCTCCATCCCCTCAGGAAGAGCTAACACTGGAGCTTTGCTTAATCTTTGGCGAAGAGTCTCGAACGAGGTCTGCTGCTCGGGACCCCAAGTAAAAGCAACGCCCTTCCGGGTCAACCTGGTGAGAGGAACGAGGATCTTGGAGAGATCTCTAATAAATCTCCGATAGTAGCCGGCCAACCCCATAAAACTCCTGATCTCGGTGGGGGATCTCGGCACCTCCCAACTCATGACCGCCTCAATCTTTGTCGGGTCGACCAAAATCCCATTCTGATTAACGAGGTGTCCCAACAACTGGACCTCTCGTAACCAGAAATCACACTTGGAGAATTTGGCATAAAGCCTCTCCGATCTCAATACTCCAAGGACCTCTCTCAAATGCTCCTCATGCTGCTCTCTAGACCTCGAATACACCAAAATATCGTCGATGAACACGATCATCGAACGATCCAACATAGGCCTGCATACCCGGTTCATGAGATCCATGAACGTTGCTGGTGCATTGGTGAGCCCAAAAGGCATCACCACGAACTCGTAATGCCCATAACGAGTTCTAAATGTTGTCTTCTGAATATCCTCCTCGCGAACCCTCATCTGATGATAACCAGACCTCAAATCAATCTTGGAAAACCAAGATGCACCCTGCAACTAATCAAACAGATCGTCGATCCTCGGGAGTGGATAACAGTTCTTGACCGTCAGCTTGTTCAACTCCCGGTAATCAATGCACATCCGGTGTGAACCATCCTTTTTCTTGACAAAAAGGATCGGTGCTCCCCACGGCGAGCTACTCGGCCAAATAAATCCCTTTCCCAACAGCTCCTGAAGCTGCGAGAATAACTCCTGCATCTCTGGCGGCGCAAGGCGATAGGGTGCCTTGGCGATAGGTGTCACCCCCGGAAGCAAATCAATATGAAACTCCACCTGCCTCTCGGGAGGCACACCTGGTAACTCCTCAGGGAAAACGTCTGGAAACTCACTCACTACCGGAACCTTGGCGACAGAACTCGGTCTCTCCGTGACATCCCGCGTATCCGCCACATACGCCAGAAAACCCATGCAACCCTACTGCAAGCTCCGCCTCGCTCGAGCAGCCGAAAAAAATATTGACCCAGATCGGGTACCCTCGCCGTATACTATAAGTACTCCCCCACTAGTGTTTCGGATGGTCACCATCTGATGCTCACAGTCGATCAGAGCTCCGAATCGACTCAACCAGTCCATGCCCACAATGACACAGACATCCCCCATCGCCATAGGTACCAAATCTATCGGAAACTCGACTCCAAAAATCTCAAGCACACATCCCCGGATCACATCAGTCGCAAGAACAACATGCTCATCAGCTATGGAGACTCTCAAAGGTCGACTCAACGCCTCTCGTCGGATACTGATGAGACGACTAAATGTTAACGATACGAAGGACCGACTCGCACCCGAGTCAAACAACACCATAGCAGGTACATAACTCACAAGAAAAGTACCTATGCACATCATAAATAAGCACCATATATATAAACAAAAGAATAAGAAAAAGATCACATACCAGCCACGACGTCGGGTGCTGCGCGGACCTCCTCCGCTGTCAACTGGAAGGCTCTACCGCGAGCCTTCGGTGCCTCGACCTTCACCGGCCGACTCTCGGTAGCTCAAGTAGCAGAAGGCATAGATCCCTGCTTTGATCCCTGAAGCAACTGCGGGCACTCGGCCTTCCTATGGCCAGTCTGGTTGCAGTGGAAGCAGACCGAAAATCCTTTGGAGAAATCCCTCGCGATATGCCCCTCCTTCCCACACTTGTAACACACACCTACTCTGCACACCCCATCATGGCTCTTGCCGCACTTCCCACAAGTGCGGCCCTTCTGACCTTCCGATCTCGAATCAGCGGGCTTTACCCGCTTGGCCGCCGGATGAGACTGTGACGGCCGCCTATCCCTCCTCTGAGAATTCGCCTCCTCCTTATCCTAAGTCTCTAGCTCAATCTCCCTCTTCCGAGCATTTGCCTGGAGCTCGGAAAATGTTTGGTATGTCGAGTTCGCCATGAACTCACGAATGTCTCTCCTCAGTTTGCTCAGATATCGGCTCATACGTGCCTGCTCAGTAGACACGTGCTTAGGGCAAAACAACGCCCTCTCATGAAACATCCGTGTGATCACAGTCACAGACTCAGTCCCCTGCTTGAGGGACAAGAACTTCTGGGCCAACCATTCCATTTCCACTGGGGGAACGTACTCGTCTCGAAACATAGCGGTGAACCTCTCCCAATTTACTGCGGTAAGCTCTGCAGTAGGAAAATCAGCTGTCACAAACTTCCACCAGTCCTTCGCTCCCAAGCGAAGCTGGTTGAGCGCGAACCGTACCTTCAAATTTTCCGGGAAGGAACAAGTGTAGAAACACCCCTCAATGTCAGAGATCCATCTCATGGCAGCAATCGGGTCCTGAGTCCCGTCAAACTCCGGTGGCTTCGTGTTGCTGAACTCTCGGTGCAGCAACGAGTCACCCCCCTGTGGCCTAGCAGCGGCGACGGCTGCGGTGGCTGCAGCAACAGCAGCCTCGGTAAGAGCAGCATATCGCTCGTCAAATGTCTCACTCAGCGTGGTCTTGATAGACCCAAACATCTCTGGTATCTCAGCTCGAATGGTTGCGGCCACCTCCTCGTGAATCAACCTACGAATCTCCTCATCACTGGTACCGCTAGTACCACTGCCTCTTGCGTTGTGGTGCGTAACCACCATGATGCCTCTGAAATACAACATAAAAATAATCAGAGACTCGACCGAGATTACTCACACTCGATCAACCGTTCCTACTTGTTCCTTAGCACCCTGAGGATTCTTACTTGGAATGCTTACCGATCTGATGCTTTCAGTAGTACGGGCCCAATACTACCTTCCACACCGTATCCGTATCCACCCTAAGTCCTCCTCCTAGGATCCCAACTCGCAAGTACTCTATACCACTCTAAACACAGCCTACTCTCTATCAGACTTCTCATAAGCTACTCTCTGCTACCTAAGTGCACTCAAAGCCACTCACAGCAGCAGAAACTCCTAGGCTAAGGCATCACAAATCAGGCCACTCTAGTCCTAAAATATGAATTACCTAGCCTACTCTAGCATGCATAACACATCTCATAATATCATAACACATAACGTAAGGGTATTTTGGGAAATCACCGTTCGGGCGCTGGCTGATTGTACACACTGTTCTTTTCCGCTTTTTCTGGAAATCTTTTACTCTTTTTAGAAAAATTGTTTCTTTTTGAAATCTTTTCTCAAATCCTCAGTTTGAGTCCAGATATGCCCGAAGGTGTATCCGAATCCCTCAAACCAAGGCTTTGATACCAACTTGTAACGACAAGAAATTTCAAACCAAATTTTTCATTTTTAATACTCATAAAACATATGTCTCATCATTAATTCTCAAAATCAATCAACAAGTTTTCAAAACAATTATTCAAATCCAGGATCCACAAACATAGCTCCATAATAAGAGTGTGTGTACAATCACGCCGGTTCCTTCCCGCGATCCTCTGCGATACCTGAAACACATAACACATAACACGGTAAGCACGAATGCTTAGTGAGTTCCCCAAAATACCACATACAACAATTTAGCCACTCGAGGCTATACTCTGTAAGACCCTGCGGTCTATGTGTCTCAGCGGGACCCTCCAGTCCCGTAGCTTGCTGGACCCTCTGGTCTGGTCTAGCTCGTTGGACGCTCCGGTCCGGTCTGATTGAGAACCCTCTGAACTCATAATTCGTTGGACCCTCCGGTCCGGTCTAAGCAACAAATAATATAGCATACAATACATATCACACAAACATGCATAACTCAAGCAAGCACATAAGACCCTCTGGTCACACAGGGTTTCCACTCTAGGTAAAGTATAGTGAGAAGACTCACCTCGGGTAAACTCGGATGATCTCGAACTCGAAACACTGATTTAGCCTCCGTCTAATCACATACATAAATTACCTCTAATTAACAATAGCTCCCAAAGGCTAGACTATTCCCTTCCTATGCTCTCTCTCAGATGGGTAAAAGACCATTCTACCCTTCCTGACCTCTTTCACTCATCTTGACCAAAGCCTAAGGTCAACAAAAGTCAACTCCAGCTTTGACCAGACTCGTCGAGTGCACTCGGGAGACTCGTCGAGTCCAATCGATTCATGGCAACCCCAGCTAGCTCCAACTCGACGAGCTAACCCCTAACCCGTCAGGTCACCACCTGACTCAGTTCATCGGGACAAAACCCTGGCTACTCGCCAAGTCAGCGGCTCAACTCGGCGAGTCTATTCAAAATCTTTTGCATTCAGACCATTTTAGTGCAAGATACTTTCCCACACTTCAGATCTATGCTCACAAGGCTCATTAATCACGTAAAGGTTCGATCTTTTTGTCCATGCATCACACATCTAGCTCTATTTGATAAAATGACCCCCATAATGGTGTCTTAAGCTCAATAATCTTATGTGGCTGCATAAAGTTGGGTTCTTGGGACTCTCTGGACCTCTTGAGGTCCAAATCTGATGTCTAAGCCTCAAAGGGACTTCACATATTCCATAACCCAACTTGAAAGAGGGTAAAGAAACCCTAAATTCATGAGATCTACTATTCATATGAAAACATGTATGGATTCATACCTTAAACAGCAGCCTTGAATGAAATAGCAGAAGATCTGAGCCCCTCAAGTCAGCTTAGCTTGAACCCTCTCCGTCTTCCTTGCAAGAATGCACCAAGATGATGAAAATTAGCTCCCTCTTTCTCTCTATGCTCTCTGGATCGATTAGGGTCTCTCAAGGGAAAGTGTGGCCGCAAATGAAGGCCATAAGGGCCTTTAAATAGGTCACAAACCAGGACAATTAGGGTTTTCCTCAGCAGCGCTGACTCGGCGAGTCAGATACCCGACTCGTCGAGTCCATTCATTAAATGCTTCACCAAGTCGCGACCCTACTCGACGAGTTGAGGCACCAACTCGTCAAGTCCCTCCAAAATCTTTAAATTAAATATTAAGAATAATATACCTGGAAAACCGGATGTTACACAGTCATTCTTTATAACTCCCTTTCACACTAGCCATCTCAGCCCTTCATGTGACACGCGAAGTCACGAAGTTCGCCTTACCTCAAGCGAACACTACACTCCCCTCCTGGACTTGCCTCTCTTCCGACCTCTGTCGTCTACTACTTACTAGTTTTGTGTGTCTCGCGGTCCATTTCTAAACCAACGAACTAGACTACTCAAGTCTAAAACATCAGACGAAAACACATCTCCCTCAGAATGAGATGCACCCGAAATCTCAAACTGCTGGTCCTCCACATATATAGAACCAACTCACCCACCAGAGTCTGGTCCGACACAGAATTGGAACCACTCGTCCCAATCTAGCACTCAACTCATGACCCATGTTCCACGATTATATGCATGCATTACACCTCGATTCGTCCGATTCGCGACAAGCCCTCTAAATCTCAAAACAAAATGGTTTTCGACCACTGCCGAGACCCCATTCTCGCCTTTGGTTTGGTCACTAGGTTCTCACAGACTCCTCTGGTAAAGCTACCCATGCCTAAGAGCTGCTCTGCGTCATACCCTGACTAATAAGGTTGTGGCTCCCCACAATTATACAACACTTTCTCTCACTGACTAACACGTGCTACGACTCCCTGTAGTCCTATGGCACTCTCTCATTGCCTCGCGAATGCTACGGCCCCCTGCAGTCTTGTGATATTCTCTCTTTCTCTCTTGCTAGCTCACGAATGTTTCGGCTCCCCGCAGTCTCATAATAATCTCTCTGACTCATGTATGCTACGGCTCCCCGCAGTCACTCGATACTCTTTCCCTGACTCACGTATGCTACGACTCCCCGCAGTCACAATATACCTTTTCTCTGACTCACGTATGCGACGACTCTTCGCAGACACACGATACCCTTTCTCTGACTCACGTATGTTGCGGCTCTCCGTAGTCACACGACACCTTTTCTGTGATGCCCCGATTCTCAGGTAATGCTTAAATAAGATTTTTTAGGTTGAGCTCTACTCGACGAGTTGGTTGACCTACTCGTCGAGTAGCAGCGGGATGGGATCGCGTGTTAAGTGACCTACTCGACGAGTCCATATTGTGACTCGGCGAGTAGGAGCTGGCAGATGAAACCCTAAATCCCGGGGTTTTGCACCCTATTTAAAGGAACCTTAGCCTCCCTTGGGCCTCTTTACAGTTCTAGAGAGTCCTTGAGAACCCTAATTCGTGTGTGTGTGCCTATTGTGTGTTTGAAGCTTGAGAAGAGGATCTTTGGAGGGAGAAGGCTTGGAGGAGAAGGAGATTGGAGCAAGTAGAGTGTGGGAATCAACACTTATCTTAGTTATCATCTTCTGGAGGTACCCAAATCGCCGTTTTTCCCTTGTAGATCTCTTTTATTTGTTGACTTTTAGGGTTTTGTGGAATATTAAGTTGCTAAGATGAGCTATGGGCTTGATCTGAGGTTGTAACTTCAGATCTGGACCGCCCTTGGATTCTAGAAGCATAAAGTTACAGTTTTGGTCATGATTGAGGTCCCTCTTGAGCATGAAGCTCCATTAAAAAATTAAAATAGGCATTTAGAGCCTTTATAGCCATGCATGCACGTAAAGTTTGCAACTTTACGTGATAAGCATGCCCTAGAAGCTTGGATCTGTGATTTGGAGCCGCTGCATGGCTCAAATCAAGTCTGTATGGAAAAAGGACTGAATGGGCTCGGCGAGTCGTAAGGTTGACTCGGCGAGTCCGATGAAGATTGCCATAAGACTCGGCGAGTTGAAGAACAACTCGGTGAGTTTGATGAGTTTTCTCCAGGATATGTATGAATGTGTATCCGTCGAGTTGCAAGGAGGAAACTAGAAGGGTGGCCTTAAAGTTTGATCGAAAATCGAGGGAACTCGGGGAGTCACCTCGATGACTCGGCGAGTTGGAATGTGCTTCAAGAAACTCGGCGTGTAGCCGAGGGTACTCGGCGAGTTGAGGTCAACATGGACTATTGACCTTGACTGAGGACTATGACTTTGACCAGGGGTTGTCTAGTGGGTTATGGAGTACCTTATAAGGTTAAGGACTTATGAGTATGTTGTACTATGATATTAGGTGGTGGGGCCTGTGTCAAGTGATCCGAGAGTTGGAGTTTACCTTTTGAGTCGACATCTGCGAGGTAAGTTATCCTCACTGTATCGATAGGGTCTACGGCACCAAGGCCGGCCCTTTAGTTTTTATTGTTATGATATGCTTCATGTGATTATGATCTGTTAGATCGGAACCATGGTAGACAGTATGTTATGCTCTTATGATCCGTAAGGATTGGTATGTTAGTGACCAGCTAGGTCGGTACTCTAGTTACGAGAGAATTCTATGATTGATAGTCAGTGAGATAGATATGTTTGATGTTTGTATATGCCAGTATATGATAATTATGCGCACATGGTTATTTGCTTGTTGGTTGGGTTGAGGCGGTCCTGCTTTGTGCTGAAGGCCAACATACCCTATGAGCGGTCCGGGGAGACTGCAGGCCCACGTGGCAGACCAGTCATACCGAAGGCTCGGGATAGATTCAGATAGACTGTAGGCCCAGTAGGGCGGTCCAGTCAGGCCGATGGCCCAGTATGCATGTTGATTGATTGATTGTTACTGATATGGTATTGTCAGTGTGGTATTGGTATTTTGGGGGTAGCTCACTAAGCCCTTGGGCTTACAGTTTTCAGTTATTGTTTCAGGTACTTCAGGAGATCGTGGCAAGGCGAAGGCGTGACCGTACCGCTCCTCATCTTTATGATCTGTTTATGGGACACTCTGATGAAAAATGATTTGAAAACAATTTGTAAACAATTACTAATTTGGGTTTTAATTGTGAATGGAAAAGTTTAAATTTGGCGTAAATTTTATGGATGTTACAAGTTGGTATCAGAGCCTTGGTTTGAGTGAATTGGAGGAACACTCGTGTGAATCCAGTCTCAAATCAAGGAGATTTTCGGAAAGTAATTTTTAAAAATGGTTTTCAAAATAAAGGATGGAGGATGCAGAAGGTACGATCAGCCGGAGCCTGTAAGTAAACCCCAAAATACCATATAGTTATTTGATATTATGATATGTTAGAACAGCATGTTAGTGCTAGGCTACGGATCTTCAGGAATCGCATGATAGATTTGCCTGATTATATGATACCTATTAGCCTAGGGTTTCTTGTATATGGAATTGACATCATAACTGTAGATGTTTAGTATATGCATCACGGCTGTGTATAGTCAAGATCTTATAGCCTGAGAATGTCTGATTCGACCTTAGGGTAGAATTCGATATTCGAAAGTCTATCGGGTCCAGCGTTATGTGCGGCTAGCATACACTAGCGCTGCAGGGGCTGATGGAAGTTCCATGGAGGTGTGAGTTGTGCAGAGCTGTGGGATCAGTTGTGTGATAGGCGATGTCCCCTAGTAGTGAGGGTTGAGCGCACATTATGTTGATTATAGTATTAGGGCGTTGTGGTGATACTTGAGACAAATATGGGTAGGTGTGGAAGGTAGTATGGGCCCGTACTACTGGAAGCACAGGACCCATACACGTAGCAAGGAAGTCACAATCCCTAGGATTTGTGGGTTTTGGTCTCCCGATATTATGTTGCTTATCTGATGTCTTGAATGTACCTTTCAGTATGGTGGTGACGAGACGTTTTGCTGCTGGGTCCGGATCAGGATCGGGATCCGGATCAGGGTCAGGGTCGGGGGACGGAGGGTCAGAGGTGCCGGTAGCACCTGAGCCCGTGGTTCAAATAGGGACTGAGGAGCTGGATGCCAGGATCCGGGAGATTCTGCACGATGAGGTCGTTGCGGCTTTCCGAGCGCAGCTACCAGAGATGTTTGGGTCGATCAAGACCGCGATGGTTGAGTATTTTGATGAGCAATATGCAGCTCTGGCAGAGACAGCAGCCGCTGTAGCCACTTCGGCTGTAACTGCGGCAGGGGTTGGAGGAGGAGCCGGCAGGGCTTTCCAGTACCGGGACTTCGGTAATACGAAGCCCCCGATATTTGATGGTACACAGGATGCGATCAGACCTATGCGCTGGTTGTCTGACGTGGAGGGCTGTTTCTTCACGTGCTCATGTCCTGCTGACCAGAAGGTCAGGTGTGCTCTGAACCTGCTTAGGGTCGGGGCAAAGGACTGGTGGAGATTGACGACAGGTTCATATTGTGATGATCAGCGGGCTGCTATTACTTGGGAGCAGTTCCGGGATATGTTTCGCACCCGGTACGTTCCGCGCGTGGAACGGGAGCGGCTTGCTCAGGAGTTTTTGACATTGAGACAGGATGGGGGGGTCTGTGATGGAGATTACCCGGATGTTCACTGAGAGGGATATGTTTTGCCCGGAGTTTGCGTCAGAGCAGTCTCAGATGACTCGTTATCTGAGTATGCTCAAGACAGATATACGGCACTTTGTGGCTACACAGCGTTGTGATACCCTCCTGGATCTACAGGAATCCGCGAGGCGGTGTGAGTTGGAGATAGAGCTGCAGCTGAAGGAGCAGCGTCAGGCACCGGCATAGTCTCAGCCGGCACCTAAGCGGTCTAAGACCGCTGATACACGGTCTGGGGGTCAGCAGAGCCGCACTTGTGGAAAGTGTGGCAGGGTTCATTCGGGAGTTTGTAGAGCAGGTGGTGGGTGCCACAAATGTGGCAAGGAGGGGCACTATGCCAGGGACTGCCGCCAGTCCGCCCCTCCCGTAGAGATGAGGATTTGCTACCATTGTCATCAGTTTGGTCATGTGAAGACCAACTATTCGCAGCTCGCCGCCAAGGTGGAGCCTCCGAAGGCTCAGGGTCGCGCCTTCCAGCTCACGGCCGAGGAGGCCAAGGCAGCACCGGATGTGGTTGCTGGTACGTTTCTATTCTCTGTCTTAATTACTGTATATGTGTTATGCTTATGGATTGTACCTATGATTAGGTACGTTTCTAGTAAATTCTTTGCCTGCTTTGGTTTTATTTGACTCGGGGGCGAGTCGGTCGTTCGTATCTCAGACTTTCAGTAGAGGGTTTAGTGTGTCGATAGATGATCCTGAGTGTCCATTGCGAGTTTCGATCGCCAACGAGCACGGGGTTTCTGCTTCTTCGGTCTACCGAGAATGCGAGTTGGAGATTTTCGGGGTGTCCTTCCCGATAGATTTGATTCTTATCCCCATTGGGAATGTATACGTGATTGTAAGGATGGATTGGCTTAGCCGTTTCGGCGCCATGATCGACTGTGAGGGACAGCGAGTGGTAGTTCGAACCCCAAGTGGGGGAGAACTGGTGGTATATGGCGAGGGCACAAGGATGGGATCAGGGTTCTGTTCGGCGGCTAGGGCTCGACAGTATATTCAGCACGGGTGTGCCGTTTATTTGGCATATGTGGTAGATACGCGGGTTAGGGATCAGCCCTCGGTTTCGATGGTCCCAGTAGTTAGAGAGTTTGCTGACGTGTTTCCGGAGGAGTTGCCCGGAGTGCCTCCGGAGAGGCAGGTTGAGTTTAGGATTGATCTAGTGTCGGGTGCGGCCCCTATCGCTAAGGCGTCATACCGACTGGCACCGCCAGAGATACAGGAGTTGTCATCTCAGTTGCAGGAGCTGCTGGGTAAGCAGTTTATTCATCCGAGTAGTTCCCCATGGGGAGCACCGATCCTTTTCGTCAGGAAGAAGGACGGTTCGCACAAGATGTGCATTGACTATAGGGAGTTGAATAAGTTAACGGTGGATAACCGTTATCCACTCCCGAGGATAGATGATCTTTTTGATCAACTTCAGGGTGCATCTTCGTTCTCCAAAATCGATTTGAGGTCCGGATATCACCAGGTCAGGGTGAGGGAGGTGGACGTGGAGAAGACCGCGTTTCGGACTCATTATGGTCATTACGAGTTCGTGGTGATGCCGTTTGGACACACCAACGCACCGGCAGTGTTCATGGATTTGATGAAACGAGTCTGCAGACCGATGCTCGATCGCTCGGTCATTGTGTTCATAGATGATATATTGGTGTATTCCAAGACACGAGAGCAGCACGAGGAGCACCTCAGGGAGCTGCTGGAGGTTCTGCGACGAGAACGGCTGTATGTCAAGTTCTCGAAGTGTGAGTTTTGGTTACGAGAGGTCCAGTTCCTCGGGCATCTCGTTAACCAGGAGGGGATTTGGGTCGACCCGACCAAAGTAGAGGCCGTTATGCAGTGGGAGATTCTGAAATCTCCCTCCGACATCAGGAGTTTCTTGGGATTAGCAGGGTACTACCGGAGATTTATTCGAGATTTTTCCAAGATTGCAGTACCCCTCACTCGTCTAACGAGGAAGGGGGTGGATTTCTGGTGGGGCCCTGAGCAGCAGAGGGCGTTTGAGACCCTCCGGCAATGTTTGTGCGAGGCGCCAGTGTTGACGCTCCCTGAGGGAGTCGAAGATTTTATGGTATTTTGTGATGCATCCATCACAGGTCTGGGGGCGGTCCTGTTGGGTTATGAGCATTCTAACACTCCTAAGTGTACATGCAACCCTAAATACCTTGGATCTATGTTTTCTCTATTATACATACAATTATGAACATCCAAGGTATTATCCTAATCTAGCATACAAAATAATAAATATAACAAGATAGAATACATACCTCTTTGATGTAGAATGTCGTCATGAAGCTTGAGTGCCTAGTGCCCCAAGTGTGACACCTCAAATGGTTCACACAACACCAAATACACTTGGAATAACTTGAGAGAAACTTGAACACTCCTTGAAATCGTCTAGCCCTCACACTCACACATTAGTGCACGATTTCTTGAGCCATGGGATTCTTTTATATGGTGGCTATTAGGGTTACACCATGTAACTCATAACTTTACCCATTCCTTATGCTCCATGGATTTTAACCTCCATGGAGTATCCATGGGTCACCCCATGGACTTAGTCCAACATAAGGAATCTTGGATCACAAGCCCACATATATAAGAATGAATGATTTACATAATCAACCCATATATTTAATTAGTCTCCTTTTGATCACTTAATTAATTCCAAATTAATTCTTGATCAATACTAATTAAATAACCTTATTAATATATTAGAACTTATAATATATTAACCAACCTTAAGTGTTATTTATCTCATTATAGTCTATCCAAATGCATGATGCCATGCAACCCAAATGGACCATGCCGGGTCGGGTCAAGTCTTACCAATTATAGTTATGGACTTAGACATTAATCCAACAGGTCCTCATGCAGAGGGGACGGGTGATAGCCTATGCATCGCGGCAGCTGAAGCCGCATGAGACAAGATACCCCACGCACGATCTTGAGTTGGGAGTGGTGGTTTTCGCTCTCAAGATTTGGAGGCATTATCTGTACGGGGTCCGATGTACAATATACACGGATCACAAGAGTTTGAGACACATTATGGATCAGCCGAACATGAATATGAGGCAGCGCAGGTGGCTGGATGTAGTAAAGGACTATGATTGTGAGATCTTTTACCATCCTGGTAAAGCGAATGTGGTTGCGGACACCTTGAGCCGCAAGTCAGCTAGGTCTTCTACCCCGACAAGGTATATGAGGATAGCGGTGGATTCCCCGCTTGTGAGCTTGATTAGGGATGCTCAGATTGAGGGTATGAGACCAGAGAACTGGAAGTTGGAGAAGATTAAGGGCGAAAGCGCCCGATTTGTTCAGGATAGCCGCGGATTGTTGACACGTTACGGTCGGGTTTGGGCTCCAATGTCCGAAGGGGTCCGGCAGACAATGATGGAGGAGGCTCATAAGTCTCGTTTTTCTATTCACCCGGGAGCCACCAAGATGTACTGTGATTTGAGTTCGAGTTATTGGTGGCCTGGCATGAAGCGAGATATCGCTTGGTTTGTTGAGAGGTGCTTGACCTGTAGGATGGTCAAGGCCGAGCATCAGATGCCGCATGGTAAGCTGCAGCCTCTGCAGATTCCCATGTGGAAATGGGAACGGATCGCGATGGATTTCATCACAAAGTTGCCAAAGACGGCAAAGGGGTTCGATGCTATATGGGTCATCGTGGATCGATTGACCAAGAGTGCCCATTTCCTAGCCATACGGGAGAGTTCGACGGCAGAGAAGTTGGCCGACCTGTACGTCCGCGAGATTGTCTCTCGCCATGGGGTTCCAGTTTTCATTGTTTCCGATCGGGATGTCCGATTTACTTCCCGTTTTTGGCAGAAGTTCCACGAGGAACTGGGTACGAAGCTGCATTTTAGTACTGATGGGCAGAGTGAGCGGACCATCCAGACCCTCGAGGATATGTTGAGGGCGTGCGTCATTGATTTCGGTGGGAGTTGGGATTCCCACCTACCGCTTGTAGAGTTCGCCTACAACAACAGCTATCATTCCAGTATTGGCGCCCTGCCTTTCGAGCTGTTGTATGGGCGGAAGTGTAGGACCCCAGTCTGCTGGGGTGAGGTTGGGCACAGGGTGATGGGTCGGACGGAGGTAGTTCTGCAAACTACCAAGATGATACAGCAGATTAGACAGCGACTGCAGACCGCTCAGAGTCGGCAGAAAAGTTATGCCGACCGACGCCGATCTGAGCTGGAATTTCAGGTGGGTGACATGGTTCTCCTGAAGGTCTCACCCTGGAAGGGAGTGATCTGCTTCAGGAAGAGGGGAAAATTGGGTCCCCGTTACATTGGGACGTTCAGGATTATTTCCAGGGTTGGCAGGGTGGCTTATAGGCTAGAGCTTCCGGAGGAGCTTAGCCGGATCCACAGCACATTTCATGTTTCGCAATTGCGAAAATGCATTATGGACCAGGAGGCAGTGGTATCATTGGATGACATTCAGGTCGATGAGCGCCTGAACTAAGTGGAGAGGCCTGTGGCTATTTTGGAAAGGAAGAAGAAGATTCTACGGAACAAGGAAATACCTTTAGTAAAGGTACAGTGGGAACATCGGAGGGGATCCTAGTGGACATGGGAGCCGGAGGAGGAGATGCGCGAGCATTACCCGACATTGTTTATTCCAACGGACTTCGAGGGTGAAGTCTAGTTCAAGTAAGGGAGAGTTGTAACACCCCGATTCTCAGGTATTGCTTAAATAAGATTTTTTGGGTTGAGCTCTACTCGACGAGTTGGTTGACCTACTCGTCGAGTAGCAGCGGGATGGGATCGCGTGTTAAGTGACCTACTCGACGAGTCCATATTGGGACTCGGCGAGTAGGAGCTGGCAGATGAAACCCTAAATCCCGGGGTTTTGCACCCTATTTAAAGGAACCTTAGCCTCCCTTGGGCCTCTTTACAGTTCTAGAGAGTCCTTGAGAACCCTAATTCGTGTGTGTGTGCCTATTGTGTGTTTGAAGCTTGAGAAGAGGATCTTTGGAGGGAGAAGGCTTGGAGGAGAAGGATATTGGAGCAAATAGAGTGTGGGAATCAACACTTATCTCAGTTATCATCTTCTGGAGGTACCCAAATCGCCGTTTTTCCCTTGTAGATCTCTTTTATTGGTTGCGTTTTAGGGTTTTGTGGAATATTAAGTTGGTAAGATGAGCTATGGGCTAGATCTGAGGTTGTAACTTCAGATCTGGACCCCCTTGGATTCTAGAAGCATAAAGTTACAGTTATTGTCATGATTGAGGTCCCTCTTGAGCATGAAGCTCCATTAAGAACTTAAAATAGGCATTTAGAGCCTTTATAGCCATGCATGCACGTAAAGTTTGCAACTTTACGTGATAAGCATGCCCTAGAAGCTTGGATCTGTGATTTGGAGCCGCTGCATGGCTCAAATCAAGTCTGTATGAAAAAAGGACTGAATGGGCTCGGCGAGTCACATGAAGATGGCCGTGAACTCGACGAGTTGGATGAACAACTCGGCGAGTCCGATGAAGATTGCCATAAGACTCGGCGAGTTGAAGAACAACTCGGCGAGTTTGATGAGTTTTCTCCAGGATATGTATGAGTGTGTATCCGTCGAGTTGCAAGGAGGAAACTCGACGGGTGGCCTTAAAGTTTGATCGAAAATCGAGGGAACTCGGCGAGTCACCCCGATGACTCGGCGAGTTGGAATGTGCTTCAAGAAACTCGGCGTGTAGCCGAGGGTACTCGGCGAGTTGAGGTCAACATGGACTATTGACCTTGACTGAGGACTTTGACTTTGACCAGGGGTTGTCTAGTGGGTTATGGAGTACCTTATAAGGTTAAGGACTTATGAGTATGTTGTACTATGATATTAGGTGGTGGGGCCTGTGGCAAGTGATCCGAGAGTTGGAGTTTACCTTTCGAGTCGACATCTGCGAGGTGAGTTATCCTCACTGTATCGATAGGGTCTACGGCACCAAGGCCGGTTCTTTAGTTTTTATTGTTATGATATGCTTCATGTGATTATGATCTGTTAGATCGGAACCAGGGTAGACAGTATGTTATGCTCTTATGATCCGTAAGGATTGGTATGTTAGTGACCTGCTAGGTCGGTACTCTAGTTACGAGAGAATTCTATGATTGATAGTCAGTGAGATAGATATGTTTGATGTTTGTATATGCCAGTATATGATAATTATGCGCACATGGTTATTTGCTTGTTGGTTGGGTTGAGGCGGTCCTGCTTTGTGCTGAAGGCCAACATACCCTATGAGCGGTCCGGGGAGACTGCAGGCCCACGTGGCGGACCAGTCATGCCGAAGGCTCGGGATAGATTCAGATAGACTGTAGGCCCAGTAGGGCAGTCCAGTCAGGCCGATGGCCCAGTATGCATGTTGATTGATTGATTGTTACTGATATGGTATTGTCAGTGTGGTATTGGTATTTTGGGGGTAGCTCACTAAGCCCTTGGGCTTCCAGTTTTCAGTTATTGTTTTAGGTACTTCAGGAGATCGTGGCAAGGCGAAGGCGTGACCGTACCGCTCCTCATCGTTATGATCTGTTTATGGGACTCTCTGATGGAAAATTATTTGAAAACAATTTGTAAACAATTACTAATTTGGGTTTTAATTGTGAATGGAAAAGTTTAAATTTGGCGTAAATTTTATGGATGTTACATTTTCTCTGACTCACATATGTTGCGGCTCTCCGCAGTCACACGATACTCATTCTCCCACTGACTCACGGATGCTACGGCTCCCCGTAGTCTTACAACACTCTCTCACTCACTGACTCGCCATGGTCTCACTCCATGGTTTTCCCTGATAATCCTAAGTGATTACCCCACTCGGATCCACTCGCTCTCTTATCACCTCATAATCTCATCATCAAGTCATCACTACACTGAGTTCACTAACTTATGCTCCACAACCCAACATAGATAGGTGCACACACCCACTCAACGTATGCACCAGCACCCCTGATGTAAATTCTCGTAAGCAAGGCACTTTTCTCAACACAGGTACACCCTTAGACAGTCTCGCTCTGGCGACAATTAGCTGATGGGTTCCCACTGGAACAATAGTCGCTCAGTACTCCACTTGCAAACTCAAATCTCAAAATAATCCAAAATTTTAGGACGTCATACTCAGTTACCCCGCTACACCATCACAAAATCTCACGATGTCTTGTCTCATACACTAATCTTCTACTCGCGTCATCATACTCGGATACCACAATACACCCTCTCAGAATCTCACAATGTCTTGTCTCATCTACCAATGACCCAAGTCCCATAATTCCTGTACCGCAGATCTCTATAATCATTTCTCTGACCGCATCTGAACAAATCTCTGGTCCGCTTAATAAAATATTAAGTTCTCCCCCACTCAAGGTTCGAACCATCATCAATTGCCATACCAACAGTCTACTCCACAGAATGTTTCACCAGGTACATCACACTTGACTCTTGGATTCATACAACGTAATACTCGATGATCTTCCGATGAAAACAAAACAACTCCAAATATCCCGTAACTCAGACAAAAATCTTAGAATCCTCTCGACGTGACTGCCTCTAGTCATCTCAAAGCCTCACACCGACACACCGTCGGATACCCCAACTGTTCCGAATTAGTCCTGACTCTCCATCTGGAAATAATGCACTATCACGCACCTAGTTTCTGATTCCTCGACCAGCCTCCCATCACAGAAATCATCATAGAAGCAAGAGACCTCACTCTCACAGTCGATACAAAACATAGACAATGAGGGCCACCACCCCAGTATACTCCTCTTGATCACTTGAAACCGCTGCTAAAAGCATGCCTGACTCGACTAAGGCATCTCTTTGTCCACATCTCAGTCTCCACTAATAGCTCTCTTGTGGCATATGGAATACCTCGCGACAAACATACTGCCCAAATATTCTGGTGAAAAGGTTGCAACCCTACGCTACCCCATGGGGTTTACCTCCAATTCTAAAACTGGAAGCTCAATATCTCGTTCTGCTTCTCCCAGGAAACGGAAACAGCGCAACTCTTATCACAGAAGGTGACATCTCAATTATCGGCCGATTGCTCAACTCAGACCGCAATTCTCCATAAAGTCCCATCTCTACTCATCACTATGTCTTGCGACTCGAACTGGCATCTCACCAATGAAAATCTCTCAAAACTAACTCGATTTCCCTCTCCAGGTATGTTCCATTAAAACTCGCTCGACATGGCCCTCTGGCCCCACACTCTATCATATTTGTTATCAGTCTAATCAATCACAACAGGATGACTGGTAAAACCAGAAGCACTAGCCGCCACGAATCATGGTACTCGAACCATGTGGCCTCCTTTCAATCTGCTACGAATCATGGTACTCGAACCATGTTATCACCTCTCAATCTGCTACGAATCATGGTACTCGAACCATGTTATCACCTCTCAATCTGCTACGAATCATGGTACTCGAACCATGTTATCACTTCTCAATCTGCTACGAATCATGGTACTCGAACCATGTTATCACTTCTCAATCTGCTACGAATCATGGTACTCGAACCATGTTATCACTTCTCAATCTGCTACGAATCATGGTACTCGAACCATGTTATCACTTCTCAATCTGCTACTTAGAACCTCTAGAATTCTCCAAGTTTCGAGTACGGGTCCTCTGCTTTCAGTAGTACGGTCCCATACTACCTGCCACATCTACCCATACTTTCCATACGGATCGTCTCAGATTTCCTAAGTAGCTGCTCAACCTCCTCGATCACCAATCCCAATATACATGGTCACTATCAAGCGAATACTCTCCTATATCAGCATACTCTTCTGACTAAAATCACTCCCCAGGCTCTTCATAGGTTCTCACACTTCTCCGCCATCAGCTGCTGAAAAACTCATCATGATGCCAGCCATCTACCTCATGAATATCGTCATATTCACTCGGTAGTTGGCTCCCATCATTAAGAGTTCCACAGAGCACAAAGCAAGAAGCATTCGGGCGTCGAATAATTTCCACCAACACGTAAAACCACTCTAGGCTACAACTCCACTTGCTCTACTCACACTCAAAAGTTATCACCGAACTCAAGCAACCCTACCTCTCGCGGGTATCTCTCTACTCCCTCAGTAAACTTCTCAAATGCACATCTAGGTATCTCTAGTAGATTATCACACAACTCAAAACTCTCTCTAGGTGATTCCTGCTAAATACTCTTACTCAGCTCATACTCAAAAGCACATCATAGATAGCTGCAACTCCTAGGCTAAGGCATCACAAATCAGGCCACTCTAGTCCTAAAATATGAATTACCTAGCCTACTCTCTAGCATGCATAATATCTCATAAAATGTCTCGTAAATATCTCATAACAAAGTAAGGGTATTTTGGGAAATCACCGTTCGGGCTCTAGCTGATTGTACACACTGCTCCAACTCGTTTTCTCTTAAACTCTTTCTCATTTTAGAAAATTTTATCTCTTTTGAAATTTTTTCTCAAATCCTCAGTTTGAGTCCAAACACACCCGGAGGTGCATCCGAATCCCTTAAACCAAGGCTCTGATACCAACTTGTAACACCGTAAATTTTCTGACAAATTTTTCAATTTAAAATCACATGATTCTCATAACACATTTCACAAAAATCCCATTTATTTAATTTATGAAACGCAACTCCGTAATTTTTTGATTAATAATCCAGGATCCTCAAAACATAACTCTTTCTCTGGTGTGTACAATCAAACCGGCGCCCTCCCGCGATCCTGAGACGAACCTGAAACACATATCACATAACACGGTAAGCATGAAGCTTAGTGAGTTCCCCAAGATACCACACACGGCTCATTAGCCACTCGAGGCTATAACTCAATAAGACCCTCCGGTCAATGTGTCTCAGTGGGACCCTCCGGTCCCACAACTCGGGTGGACCCTCCGGTCCTAACTTAGTAAACTCAGAATAATACACAACATAAATCACATATACATAATGCAGGATATCACAGTACTCAATATAAACACATAAGACCCTACGGTCACACATAGATACCACTCATGGTAAAGTATAATGAGAAGACTCACCTCGTAAGCAAGCAAGCAAAACCTCGTACACAAATCTCAAACTAGCCTCCGCCTATCACATAGGATAAATATCTCTAATTAATACTCTATTCTCGACTCTAAATAAATCAAGGCTATTTCTCTTTCTCTCAAACTCTTGGAATGGGTAAAAGATCATTTTACCCCTCTATGGCTCTCCATTACTCATGTTGACCAACCCTAAAGTCAACAGAAGTCAAACTCGAGTCAACAGTCCATGTTTGACCTGACTCGCCGAGTGCACCCATGTGACTCTTCGAGTCCACTCTTTTCCTCAGAAGTCTCATGAAGGTCCAACTTAACTCGTCGAGTTGACCCTCCAACTCGCCGAGTTATCACATAATCAGGCTCATCGGGACAAACCCTAACCGAATCGAGTCAGCTCATTGACTCGGCGAGTCCCTTCGGCCAGTTTCTTATTCAGATGTTTTAAGGCAGATCTACCACTCCACACTCTAGATCTATTCTCCCAAGGCTCGAATGCCACATAAAGCTTCGATCTTTACGTTAATGCATGGCACATCTTGCTCCAACATGCCAATCCAACTCTAACAAAGGGGTTTAAGCACAATAACTCTTATGTGGCTTAATAAAGCTGGAACCTTTGGACTCTCTGTACCTTACAAGGTCCAGATCTAATGTCCAAATCTCTATATGAACTCAGTACACTCAAAGTCCCAATATTAGATGGAAAAAGCCCTGAACTCCAAATAATATGAGATCTACCCAATAAAATGAGAAAGGTGTGGACTTTTTACCTTTCACAGAAGCTCCTGGATGAAATAGCCACGAATCTAACAGCCTCTTCTCATCCCTTGGCTTGGAATCCTTCCTTTCTCTTCAAAATATGCACCAAACACTCAAAATTAGCTCAAATACTCTCTCTTAGCTTAATGGACGATTAGGGTTTTCTCTCAATGAAGTTGGGCAGCTGGTGAGCCGCAAATGAGGCTATAAGTGTCCTTAAATAGGCCCCAAATCCGAGGATTTAGGGTTTCATCACTCAGCGTCTACTCGGCGATTCGACTCTCTGACTCGTCGAGTAGGTTACTAATCCCACATGGCCAAACACGACTCTACTCGAAGAGTTTTAGCACCAACTCGCCGAGTTACTCAAAAAATCCCAAAAATAAATATATAAATAATATGCCTGGGAGTCCGGATGTTACAGTGGTTTTGCCATGGGTAAGTATTAAAGAATGGTCTGATTGTTTGGTTCAGTTCGTGGAAGCCGGTTTGTAGCAGCTACAGCAATTGTGGGATTTATCTGCCGTTCGAGGTGAGTTTTCCTCACTATATCAACGAGGTCTAAGGCACCAATGCCGACCCTTTTTCGAAATTGTATTCGGGTTATTGCATGATATGCTTATTGATTTACATCCTGGTAGTTAGGATGGTGATATGCTTAGTGACCTGGTTAGGTTGGTATCCTAGTATGTAAGATGATGCTATGTTAGTGACCGGTTAGGTCTGTATCCTGGTTATAATATGTTGTTATGATTGGTGATCTGTTAGATCGGTTTGACTGTTATATATGCTAGCGTATGATATTTATGTGCACATGTTTGTTTGATTGGGGTTTGGGTTGAGGCGGTCCAGCTTTGTGCTGAAGGCCAACATACCCAGGGCGGTCCGGATAGACTACAGGCCCAGGAGGGCCTACTAGTCAGACCGAAGGCCCGACGAGCGGTCCGGATAGGCTGTAGGCCCTGCGAGGTGGTCCAGACGTGCCGAAGGCTCCGAGAGCGATCCAGATAGGCTGAAGGCCTGCGAGGCGGTCCAGTCAGGCTGAAGGCTCATTATGCATGTTGTTTGTTTATATGATATGGTTATATCTGTATGGCGTTGGTATTTTGGGGGTAACTCACTAAGCCTTTGAGCTTATATTTATCGATTATTGTTTCAGGTACTTCTGATGATCGCGGGAAGGCGAAGGAATACACCTCCTTATGTTTTTATGATTTGATTCTAGGAAACTCTAACATTAAACCGTTTTTGAAAACATGTTTGTAATAATTATTGGTTTTTGAATGACTTAAAATGTTTTAAATTGGCATGATTTTTATGGGTGTTACAAGTTGGTATCAGAGCCTTGGTTTGAGTGAATTGGAGGAAACACTCGTGTGTCTCCAGTCTCAAACTAAGGACAAGATTTTTAAAATGATTTTTCAAATGGTTTTCAAAATACTAAAGGAGAATGCAAGTGTACGGTCAGTCGGAGCCAGTAAGTAGACCCCAAAGTACCTTACGGATTATTTGATTTTGTGATATGTTAGAACAGCATGCTAGTAATAGGCTAGGGATCTTCAGGAATTGCATGATAGAATTGCCTGATTACATGATGCCTGATAGCCTAGGGTTTTTCCTTATATGAAATTGACATCATTACTGTAGTTGCTTAGTGTATGCATCACGACCGTACATAATTAAGATCTTATAGCCTGAGAATGTTTGGTTTGGCCTTATTTCCTGTTCTTGTCTGATTAAGGGCTTAGGGTAGGATCAGGTATTCGGAAGTCTAAAGGGTCCAGCGTTATGTATGGCTAGCATACACGAGTGTTTCAGGGTTGGTGGAAGTTTCATGGGTGGGTAGTGCAGGGTCAATCGACCAGTTATGAGATATTTAGCCTTTCTTTAGGAGTGAGGATTGAGCGCTCGCCATGCATACATATATTCTTAGGGCGTTGTGATGATACTTGAGACAAATATGGGTGGTAGTATGGGCCCGTAATACTGAAAGCACAGGACCCATACGTGTAACAAGGAAGTCACAACCCCTAGGGTTTTGTTGGTAGTTGGTTTTCTGTTGTTGCACAGAATGTATGATATCTTCCTCGTATGTATTTTCAGTATGGTGGTTACGAGACGATTTGAGGCCGGATCCGGGTCAGGATCAGGAGCTGGCAGCCAGGATAGGCCAGCATTGACAGAGGATCACATCAGGGAGAATTTCAGGGAGGAGGTGGTCGAGATTGTCCGGGGTCAGATTCCGGAGATTTTTGGGTCTATTAATACCGCCATGGTTGAGTACTTTGACGAGCGCTATGCAGCCATTGCTGAGACGGCTGCCGCAGCAGCTTCAACTGCTGTAACGGCGGCAGGGGGAGCTAGCAGCCAGTATTGGCCGGTATTGTCCGCTGATCAAATGCGGGAGATGATTCCCGTGGAAGTATCTTAGGTTTTGCAAGAAGAATTGTTCAGTATCGTGAACCGGGTCACCGCCAGGGTGATCGCCAAGCTCGGGGAGCAAATTGCAGTCCTGCAAACTGTAAGAGACGTTGCTGATGGGATGACTACTGGGGGAGTGCTGGTTGTAGGGTCACAACTAGGAAAGAGGAGGAGGGACTTTTCAGCAGAGGACGAAGAGTTGGAGGCTGATGACCTGGGTACTGGAAGTCAGGAGGGTCAGGAGGTGTGTGGAAAGTGTGGGGGAACCCACAGATTTGCTTGTCACAAATTCAAGTGCTACAAGTGTGGAGAGAGAGGGCATGTGCAATGGGATTGCAAGAAGGGTCAGATATGCTTTCACTGTCACCAGCCAGGTCATTTCAGGTCCAGTTGTCCTACGTTGAAGGCGGAAGGAATTCGGATTCCAACGGTCATCGTTCCTCAGGAGATCAAAGTCGAGCCGCAAGAAATCTCAGGTATGTAATTGGAAACCCCCATTCTGTAATAATATTATGGTAAAATTGTCTTTGATCGGTATTTGTCTTGCCTTGGAAATCTCATTAAGTATGGATAAGCAGTAACTTCAGGTTAGTAACCTGTTCTATGTGTGGCGGAACTTCATGAGTCGTTAGGTCACTAGAAGTGTCAGGAGAAATTTATTATCAAAGGATTGTAGATAGTTAGAGTTCGGGGATTCATTAGAGGATGGGAAGTAGAATGGTTGATTGATGGATTGGAATGTTATCATCTATGGCAAGGGTTGTACCCTTTCAGTTTTTCCAAGTTCACAGGAGTGAGCAGGCTGGTGACCCCAGGGTTAGGTGGTATTTCCAGCCGGGGTCTGTTGGTCGCAGGGGCTGGCGGCAGTATTTCAGCGTTGGTGAGCGCAGGTGGATCGATGTGGCATGAGTATCTTCCAAGGCAAGTTAGGTACCATATTCTCGGGTAGGTCGGATACCGGATTGTCATTGGGATTGTACCGGGAATTGTATCGTGTTGGAATTTTTCTGGATTGGGTAAGTTATATCCCGGGTTGACTTTCTGCGATTTTGGGGTATTGAGGGTCATTACATGTCATTCTGCATGCCGGGAGTCTTCAGCCGAAATTTAGGTTTCTCTTCGGATTCGACTGATCCAGGTCAGGAGGAACCCTTCGCGCGTGTCATTCATTCCGAGGTCAGGAATGATCGTACCTGGTTGAGCCGGTTTGAGTTATGGATTAGTTTCGAGCCAATGGATGGTAGTTAGAACCCTAAGTGAGGGAGAATTCGGAATTCTCAGTTTGAGTGTCAGGCATTCAAGGTTTTGTCAGTTGCTGTTCGGACTGATGTTTCAGATTTGTTGGGTAGATATTGATTGGTGAACCCCTCCAGAAGCGGGTATGATTACCCACTTCGGGGGTGTGAGATTTTGGCTTTCAGCTGGCTCAGGTTTTTGGTAGCCTTCGGGAAGCCTTCGAGAGCTAGATGTGTATTGATGGAATCTATTCAGTCTCGATCAAGGTGATACTTTCAGGATTGGTGTAAAAGGTAGCATTGGAGCTCGGTTCGACTTATGTGTAGGGTTTGGTTTGGTTATAGCCTTCGAATTGGATCAAGGGTTCGACTATTATCCTACCCGCGGGTCGTGTGCGACTATGGTTTGTAAGGTTTTGCTTGGGTAGCAGCTTGTTCTATAAGTGAATTGTACATGGTAGGGTTACAGCATAGTGGTGCGCATTCAGTGTTGTGTGGGATGGTGATTAGGTCCCCTCAAGGCAGTGAAAGGTGGAGAGTATCTTTAGGAACCATAAGGTTAGGTAAGCAATGTAATACCGACAAGGTCGATATGAGATCAGGAGCATTCCGGTCATGGGCTGTGGGCCTACGGTTAGGATTATTCATTTAATCTATTTTAGATACTCTCGGTAGTGACGCGTCGATGGGGATCAGAGAACCCATAAATCAGTTGGTTTGGATAGGGAACGGTCAAGGGCCGTTGGGAGTGCCCTTCAGGTATCGGAAGGAATCTGTGGAATGTTTGCTTCGTTCTGCTTGCTTGCAAGTTGTTAGCAATCAGATGAAATATAGAAGTTCTTGGTTTGATCATCTTCCTTCATCGGTTCGGAGGTTGGTAGTGGTATGGCATAGAGTCAAAGGTTATACTAAGGTTTTAGTGTACTGTATGGATTCGGACTGGGAGAGGTTCGCTATCGACCTGTTTGAGGATCTTTTATGCATGATTGTGGTATCTTCAGTCAAAAACTTGGGATGGATTCATGGCTCGCCATTTCGGGATGGCTTATAGTGGAAACTTGCGTCGGGGATTGCAAGTGCATCTGTGTGAGGCATGCACTCTGGAGGTCAGTGAGGTAAATGGGGGAAAACTTTTTGGTTTGTGGGGTGAATCGTGAGTTGTAGGCGAAAGGTATGATATCATCTACGGGAAATCGAGGGTTGTTGGGTTAGAGCGTCCCTGTCTTTCAAGTTCTGAGAACCGGGTTAGATCTTTCTCCTGATTATCTATGGCAACACATCGTATTTGGGTGGGTTGAGGCGGTCCTGCTCTATACAGTAGGCCAACATACCCGATGCAGGCCGACTGTAAGTCGTAGGGACGGAGGCTCCGGGGGAGCGGTAGGGTTGAGGCGGTATGCCAACAAACCCTGAGAATTTCAACCCGATAGTTGATTGGATTCGACAATTGATATTCCAGCCTAAGGCTGATCGGGCCAGTCATGGGAGTTAGTGGTTATGAGCTAGTAGTGATGGGTATATTGGTTCGGGAGTTAAAGGGAGCATTGCCGGTCGGCACAAAAAGGTTCATATCCCAGTCTGTCTCCCATTGTTCATCATATCCTTGGAAATTTTTCCATCATAATTACTTTTCTCTGTAAGGATTATCGAATCTCTTTTGCCCAGTAAAGAATTATTGGCAGTAGAGTATGATCGGTGGTTATGTATTCTGGTACGAACCTCAAGTGTTCAAAGATGAGTAGTCAGTTTCGGGGATAAGGGTAAATGGAATTAGAAATGGTTAGCATGGGCGGTCTGTAAGGGAGTCGGACCGAATTCGAGATTTCAGATTGCAGATTTTCAGGTAAAGTAGAGTTGGATTTCCTGTGTGGGATTATGGAATTGTTTTCTTAGGATTGGAAACTTTCTGCTGGGTTTGGTCACCTTGGAAAGGTCATGGTATGTTCAAGGTTGTAGTTGTGTTCCTCAGGATGTCGGGCTTGCCATGGATGGCAAAGGATGATTTCGAGGACGAAATCAAATTGAAGTGGGGGAGAGTTGTAACACCCCGATTTTCACGTATTTCCAAGTTCATCCCCTGGGTTGTAATTAGGTCATTTAGTCCTTAGGGAAGAAAGGAGTTCGCCCTTTTTGGATGAAGGTGTTGAAGTCTAAGTAGTTCGAGTGTTCGACGACGTTTCGGAGCCCAAGGGTATAATCGTAATATGTTAGTTCAAGCGTTTATGAATTTTGGGTTCTCGTTCGGGAAGCTTTATGTAACGACCCAATTTTTCAAAAGAAATTTTTCATTTTTAATTATCCAAATCACATTTTCATTATCCACAAAAACCAGTTACAATTGTTTTCAAAACCATATCAAATACAACTTTATTTCAAAATATCAGAGTATCCCATAAAATGGCCGAGTGAGAGTGCATGCCGCGCCATCAAGCCTTTCCCTTGCCCTTGGGCTCAGATGTACCTGAAACAAATCCACAAACTGTAAGCTAATGCTTAGTGAGTCCCCCAGAGCATACCCCACACACAATCCACATAACACATATTATATTAGCTATAAAGCTACACATATCACATAAGTCATGCATATAACATATAAGGAAGCCATGGAAACCCTCCAGGGTCTTACACCTAATGTCACGGGAACCCCCACGTGGTCTTATCTGCCATGGGAACCCCCACGTGGTCTTCCTGCCTTGGGAACCCCCACAAGGTATTCTTGCCTTGGGAACCCCCACAAGGTCTTCACTACCAAACAAGACATAATGCAAACTATACAAGCAGATATACTAGGATGCCATGGAAACCCTCCAAGGTCTTATACCAAATGCCACGGGAACCCCCACGTGGTCTTCCATGCAAATGTCATACTATCATAACGCATAATCAATCAACAATCCAAATAACATAAAATGGGTCGGCCTTGGTGCCTTAGACCCATTGGTATGGTGAGAAGACTCACCTCTCAAATGCTGAACAGACAAGCTAAAATCAGGTATGTCCCACGCACTGCTCCTCCTCACTGCCTATAACAATCACGTGATTAACTTGTCATAATCCCATAATTACCCTCAACGTCAACTCTGGTCAACCCTGGTCAACAGTCAAGGTCAACAGTCCATGTTGACCTCAACTCGTCGAGTACACCCATGAACTCGTCGAGTTCCTGTATGACTCGTTAACTCGCCGAGTTACCTTTGTAACTCGTCAAGTTCCTCCCGAGTCCATCCCACTGAGTATCGCCTCAACTCGCCGAGTCACCCTATTGACTCGTCGAGTTCATCATATGTCCAGAAAACTAAGTTCTGAACGGACCAAAACCCTAATCCTTCACTGCACTCATCCAAAAACCCAGAAACGGGCAAACCCTACCCCGACTCGTCGAGTCAGCTAAGGGACTCGACGAGTTCCTTCAGTCCTTTCCAAGTTCAGCCCTTTTCAGTGGGATCTATGGTTCCAAACTCCAGATCCAAACTCCCTTAGTGCAGATACCATGTAAAGTTGCAAACTTTACGTGCATGCAAGGCCCTACAAGGCCATAACCTCACAACTAGGATTCTTACAAAGTTTTTGTGCATGGAAAGGGCTAGGCTGCATAAAGTGAGCAACTTTATGCCATTGGGGACTTTGAGAGGTCCAGATCTGGAACCATATCGTTGTGATAAGTCCAGATCCAACCTTGACTCCATTTTGCACCAAAAATGGCTATTTACTTCCAAGAAAAGGGATCTAATCAACTAGAGATCAAGGTGACGACTTTATACCTCAAAATGATGGCCAAGACAGAGTAGATGTTGGATCTACTGCTCCTCTCCTTGTTCTTTCCTCTTCAAGCTCTAGAATCCTTCACAAATGCCCCAAAATCACTCACAAAGGCTCTTTCTCTCACCCAAGAAGGTTCAAGATCGCTCTAGGGTTTTCTCTAGATGTTAGGGTGATAAGCGAGGCCACAAGAGACGCAATAAGTTCTTTAAATAGGGTGCAAACCCTAAAAATTAAGGTTTCTATTCACAGCTCCTACTCGTCGAGTCGGGGCCTTCCGACTCGTAGACTAGGACCCAAACCCCGTGTCCCCTAACAGTCTCTACTCAACGAGTTAGAATACCCCAACTCGTTGAGTTCATGCACAAAACCCTAAAAAATTTATAAAAATAAATCAATACCTGGAACAGGTGTTACAAGTCTCCCCCACTTGAACTAGACTTCATCCTCGAAGTCTGCTGGCTCAAACAAATCTGGGTAGTGGTCTCGCATCTCGTCCTCCGGCTCCCAAGTCCACTCGGAGCCCCTGCGGTGCTGCCATTGCACCTTTACCAGCTTCACTTCCTTGTTCCGAAGAACCTAGGTCTTCCTATCTAGGATTGCAACCGGTTTCTCAATGTAGTTCAGGCTCTCGTCCACCTGAATATCATCCAGAGAAATGACTGCGGACTCGTCAGTGACACACTTCCGAAGCTATGACACATGGAAGGTGTTATAAATCTGGTTAAGCTCATTCGACAACTCTAATCGATATGCCACCTTTCCCACTCGGGTCGTAATCCTGAAAGGGCCTATATATCGTGACCCTAACTTGCCCCTCTTTCGATACCTGATGACCCCCTTCCAGGCTGACACTTTCAATAGCACTAAGTCCCCCACCTGGAACTCAAGATCCGATCGCCGTCGGTCGGCATAACTTTTCTGACGGCTCTGCGCGACTCGCAGCCGATCGCGCACCTGCTGAATCAGCCCGGTAGTCTTGAGCACCACCTCAGTGCTCCCCATGACTCGGTGTCCAACCTCGTCCCAGCAAACCGAAGTCCTGCATCTCCTGCCATTCAACATCTCAAATGGAGGGCGATCGATACTGGCATGGTAACTGTTATTGTATGAAAACTCTGCCAGTGGAAGGTACGTATCTCAACTCCCTCCAAAATCCAACACACACGCTCACAGCATATCCTCCAATGTCTGGATCGTCCTCTCGCTCTGGCCATCTGTCTGAGGGTGTTACGTTGTACTAAAATGAAGCTGAGTGCCCAGTTCCTCGTGGAACTTCTTCCAGAACCTGCATGTAAACCGAACATCCCTTTCAGAGACTACCGATACCGGCACCCCGTGTCTAGCCACCACCTCTCGCACATAAATATCTGCCAACTTCTCGGCGGATATACTCTCGGAGATCAGAATAAAATGGGCACTCTTCGTCAGTCTGTCTACGATCACCCATATGGTGTCCACGCCCCTTGCCGTCCTCGGTAACTTCGTAATAAAGTCTATAGTGATCTCTTCCCACTTCCACATGGGAATGGGTAGCGGCTAAACCTTGCCATGAGGCCGCTGATGCTCGGCCTTGACCTTCCTGCAGGTCAAGCACCACTCCACAAACTAGGCGATCTCCCGCTTCATGCAGGGCCACCAGTAACTCAGTCTCAAATCTCTATACATTTTTGTAGCCCCTGGATGTATAGAGAATTTGGACTTGTGCGTTTCCTCCAATATCTTCTGCCTCACTCCTCCAGTCGCCAGTACCCATACTCGGCCACACTGTGTCAAAAGGCCACGACTATCCTTAACAAACAAAGGATATTGCCCCCGAATCCGCTCTATTTTTCAATTCTCCTTCTCCACCCCCTCGACCAGATCCTCCTTGATCATATCCAACAACAGAGAGATCACGGTCATCCTCAAACAAACATTCCCGGTCGGGGAACCTGCCGCCTTGCGGCTCAAAGCATCGGCCACCACGTTGGCCTTCCCGGGATGGTATATGATCTCACAATCATAGTCCTTCAGCACGTCTAACCACCTCCTCTGTCGCATGTTGAGGTCCTGCTCATCCATCTAATACTTCAAACTCTTGTGATCAGTATAGATAGTGCACCTCACTCCATACAAGTAATGCCTCCAAATATTGAGGGCAAACACCACTGCCCCCAATTCCAGGTCGTGAGTGGGGTAATTCGCCTCATGAGGCTTCAACTGCCTAGAGGGGTAAGCTATCACATGCCCCCTCTGCATCAGTTCGCACCTAACCCTGAAATCGATGCATCATAGTACACCACCAAATCATCTAACCCCTCAGGTAGTACTAGAATCGGAGCCTCGCACAACCTCCATTTCAGGATCTCAAAAGCCAACTGCTGATCTGTACCCCATCGAAATGTCACATTCTTCTTGGTCAAGCGGGTCAAGGGCACAATAATCTTGGAGAAATCCTGGATGAATCTCCGATAATATCCCGCTAGACCCAAGAAACTATGGATCTCGGAAGCATTCTTCGGTACTTCCCACTGCATCACTGCCTCAACCTTAGCTGGATCAACCGAAATACCCTCCTGGTTGATGATGTGCCCTAAAAACTGTACTTCCCGCAGCCAAAAATCACACTTGGAGAACTTGGCATACAACCTATCCGCCCTCACGGTCTCCAATACCTTTCTCAGATGGCGCTCGTGCTGCTCCTTTGTCTTAGAATAGACCAGGATATCATCAATAAAAACGATCACTGACCGGTCCAGCATCAGTCTAGACGCCCTCTTCATGAGATCCATGAATGCTACTAGGGCGTTAGTGAGCCCAAACGGCATCACCAAAACTCGTAATGTCCATACCGAGTCCTGAAAACTGTCTTCGGTATGTCCTCATCCCGAATCCACATCTGATGGTATCCCGACCGAAGATCAATCTTGGAAAACCAAGACGCACCCTGCAGCTGATCAAACAAATCATCGATCCTCGGTAACGGATAACAGTTCTTCACCGTCAGTTTGTTCAGCTCCCGATAATCAATGCACATCCAGTGCAATCCATCCTTCTTTTTCACAAACAGGATCGGAGCTCCCCACGGGGAACTGCTCGGATGGATAAACCCTCGGTCTAGCAGCTCCTGAAGTTGCGTAGATACTTCCTGCATCTCAGGCGGTGCTAGCCGGTATGGTGCCTTCGCTATCAGAGCGGCACCCGGCACCAAATCAATGTGAAACTCAACCTGTCTCTCCGTAGGCACTCCTGGTAACTCCTCGGGAAAAACATCCTGAAATTCCTCTACAACCAGCACACTGCCACATCTATCGTCGTCTCAACCCTCGTATCTGAGATATAAGCCAAAAATCTCGTACATCCCTGCTGCAGAAATCTCCTTACCCTCGCAGCGAACAGAGGGTCGGCCCCTGCGAGGCCATCTCACCATGTATAACCAGTTCTCCCCCACTTGGGGTTCGAACCCTCACTAACTGGTGCTCACAATCGATCATGGCCCCATTGGCCCCCAACCAATCCATCCCGACGATCACTTTCAGCCCTCGCAACGGTATCGGAACCAAGTCAACGCGAAACTCCCTCCAAGCACATTCAGGACACAGTCCTGATACACCCTCGCAGCACTCACAGTGCGGTCGTCAACAATCTCTACCTCAAGCAGGGAATCTAAAGTTCCCGGCGCATCCCGAAACTTCTTGCTAAGCGCAAGAGACACGAAGGATCGGGTAGCTCCCGAATCGAACAAAACATGAGCCGTCATACCATTGACCAAAAAGGTCCCTATACATAAGCACAATGCACATATAAGCAATACAAATAAATAGAGAGCAAAGAAGAATAAACACGTACCATCCACAACGTCTGGCTCTGCCTGGGCCTCCTCGGCAGTCAGCTGAAATGCTCGGCTCTTCACCGCTGGAGTATCCCCCTTATTAGGGCGGTCATTAGTAATCCTCATTGTGGCGGGCGCAGGCACCGCCACTGCTCCTCCTTCTCCCTGCAACCTCGGACAACCGACCTTTTTATGGCCAGTCTGGTTGTAGTGGAAACATATCAAGCCCTTCTTGGGGCAGTCCCTGCTCACGTGGCCTGACTGACCACACGTATAACATGCCGGGTTCGTCCCCCGACAACCTCCCCCATGAGATCTCCCACACTTGGCACATCGGTCACGGCCCTGCTGGCCCCTACTGGATGAATACGAGGTCTTAGGCTTTTTAGCCTGACCTACTGTTGCTTGTGCCTGCTCAGGCTTCCGCTTGGTGCGGAAATCCAACTGCATCTACCACTCACGGGCCTTCTCCACCATCTCATTCAGGGTTTTGCACCCTGTAAAGCTCACAAACTCCCGGATATCATCCCTCAGCATGGAATGATACCTCTTCCTCGGCATGTCCTCATCGGTAGCATACTGTGGGATCAACAATGCTCGCTCCCGAAACTTGGCGGTGATCTCCGCCACAGTCTCGATGGTCTACTGGAGCTCCTGGAACTCCCTCACCATCCGTTGCACCTCAATAGCCGGTGCAAACTCCAGCTCAAATCGTCGAACAAACTCGGCCCATGTCATCTCAGCCACACCCGCTGCTCCCACCTGGCTGGTTACCTCTCCCCACCAATCTTAGGCTCTGTCCCTTAGCATACATGAAGCAAAACCCACCTTCGCCGCATCAGGGCAAGAACTCATGCGTTGGGCGTTCTCAATGTCCGCCACCCAGCATCGGCTAACAATGGGGTCCCTTCCCCAAAAAACTCCAGCGCTCCACACGCCTTGAACTCCTGAAACGAGGGAGTTCGGGCCCCGACCTGGCCCGCAGCAATCTCGGCTTTGAATGACCTGAGCCTCTCCTCTATGATCTCCATCATACCTTCCTTGACCGTCCCAAAGATCACTGGGGTCGCGTCAAGGATGCCCTTCGTAACCTCGGCTGTAATGATCTCGCGCAGCCTCTCATCAATGGGCTCGGTACCGCTTCCCGATCCAGATCCAGACCCTGATCCCGATCCTGATCCCCCTGTCCCAAATCGTGTCATCACCATGTTGAACTAAAATGTCATAAACCATAATAATTAGGACATCTATACAGGGGATCTTCCCACACCGGTCCTCCTTAGAGCTGTCAGATCTAGCATTAGTTCGGGTACAGGTCCTGTGCTTTCAGTAGTACGGGCCCAATACTACCTTCCACACCTACATGTACCTTTCCCCAAAGCTCTACCTGATAACTCTAGTTCATCCAAAAATAAATCATATACCACAAACCACCGCATAACCCAAATCCCAGGCTGTCCTAAGATTTGCTCGACCCGTATCAATCAGACCAATCATAACAGGTTTCCTTTATGCATGCAAATTATACACAGAAAAGGATCAAATAGAATTTCGAATAAGAGATTCTACCCTAGGACCACAACCAGACAAGGAACAGGAAATAAGGCCAAATCAATCATTCTAAGGCTATAAGCTCCTAACCGAATACAATTTTAAAAGCATACACATAGCAAGTTCCATACGATTATCACAGCCCAAATATCAGTATAACATGGCTAACATATTGGGGAACTACTTACTTGGCTCGACTGATCACGCGCGTTGCACTCTCCTCTTTTCCAGTCTCAAAAGTTTTTAACTTTTATTTTTTGAAAACAATTTTACCATTTCCTTAGTTTGAGTCCTGGCACACCCGAGAGTGTGCCCGAATCCCTCAAACCAAGGCTCTGATACCAAACTGTAACGACCTAATTTTTCAAAAGAAATTTTTCATTTTTAATTATCCAAGTCACGTTTTCATCAACCAAAAAACCAGTTACAATTCTTTTCAAAACCATATCAAATACAACTTTATTTCAAAATATCAGAGTGTCCCATAAAATGGACGAGTGAGAGTGCACGTCGCGCCATCAAGCCTTTCCCTTGCCCTTGGGCTCAGATGTACCTGAAACAAATCCACAAACTATAAGCTAATGCTTAGTGAGTCCCCCAGAGCATACCCCACACACACTCCACATAACAAATATTATATTAGCTATAAAGCTACAAATATCACATAAGTCATGCATACAACATATAAGGAAGCCATGAAAACCCTCCAGGGTCTTACACCTAATGCCACGGGAACCCCCACGTGGTCTTATCTGCCTTGGGAACCCCCACATGGTCTTCCTGCCTTGGGAACCCCCACAAGGTCTTCACTACCAAACAAGACATAATTCAACCTATACAAGCAGATATACTAGGATGCCATGGAAACCCTCCAAGGTCTTATATCAAGTGCCACGGGAACCCCCACGTGGTCTTCCATGAAAATGTCATACTATCATAATGCATAATCAATCAACAATCCACATAACATAAAATGGGTCGGCCTTGGTGCCTTAGACCCATTGGTATGGTGAGAAGACTCACCTCTCAAATGCTGAACAGACAACTTAGAATCAGGTATGTCCCACACACTGCTCCTCCTCACTGCCTATAACCATCACATGATTAACTTGTCATAATCCCATAATTAACCTCAAAGTCAACTCTGCTCAACCCTGGTCAACAGCCAAGGTCAACAATCCATGTTGACCTCAACTCGTCGAGTACACCCATGAACTCGTCGAGTTCCTGTATGACTCGTTAACTCGTCGAGTTCCTCCAGAGTCCACCCCACTGAGTCCCGCCTCAACTCGCCGAGTCACCCTATTGACTCGTCGAGTTCATCATATGTCCAGAAAACTAAGGTCTTAATGGACCAAAACCCTAATCCTTCACTGCACTCATCCAGAAACCCAGAAACGGGCAAACCCTACCTCGACTCGTCGAGTCAGCTAAGGGACTCGACGAGTTCCTTCAGTCCTTTCCAAGTTCAGCCCTTTTCAATGGGATCTATGGTCCCAAACTCCAGATCCAAACTCCCTTAGTGCAGATACCACATAAAGTTGCAAACTTTACGTGCATGCAAGGCCCTACAAGGCCATAACCTCACAACTAGGCTTCTTACAAGGTTTTTGTGCATGGAAAGGGCTAGGATGCATAAAGTGAGCAACTTTATGCCATTGGGGACCTTGAGAGGTCCAGATCTGGAACCATATCCTTCTGATAAGTCCATATCCAAGCTTGACTCCATTTTGCACCAAAAATGGCCATTTACTTCCAAGAAAAGGGATCTAATCAACTAGAGATCAAGGTGACGACTTTATACCTCAAAATGATGGCCAAGACAGAGTAGATGTTGGATCTACTGCTCCTCTCCTTGTTCCTTCCTCTTCAAGCTCTAGAATCCTTCACAAATGGCCCAAAATCACTCACAAAGGATATTTCTCTCACCCAAGAAGGTTCAAGATCGCTCTAGGGGTTTCTCTGGATGTTAGGGTGATAAGGGAGGCCAGAATAAGCGCAATAAGTTCTTTAAATAGGGTGAAAACCCTAAAAATTAGGGTTTCTCTTCACAGCTCCTACTCGTCGAGTCGGGGCCTTCCAACTCGTCGAGTAAGACCCAAACCCCGCGTCCCCTAACAGTCTCTACTCGACGAGTTGGAATACCCCAACTCGCCGAGTCCATACACAAAACCCTAAAAAAATTATAAAAATAAATCAATACCTGGAATAGGTGTTACACTTTAAGACTATGATGAGTTGCTAGAAGTGTAGCGCTTCTCGTCACCTTTCCGTGGATATAAAGAACATCGAAAACGGAGTTGAAACGAAGAAGTTATGGTCGTTCGAAGTTGGAAAGGATCTGGGAAAAACTGAGCTCACGACATGAGCAATGGAGCTCACGACATGAGAAGCGATTAAACATAAATATTGATTTAAATTGTGCTCCCGACGTGATCATTAAGAGCTCGCGATGTGAGTAACGTTGCAGCCCAAGCCCATGATCTTTTAGGGTTTCCATCGTATTTAAACACCATAAGCTCCATTTTAGGGTTCCAAACCAGCCTCCCTCACCCCTAAACTCAGTAAAACCCTAACCCTAGCCTCTCCTTTTGTTCTTGAACTTTTGGTGGAGTTTTGGAGGTGTAAAGAAGAAGAGGAAGAGCATCTAGTCCATCATTTCTGCATTAAAGCATCACCATCATCCATTTTGACACCTTCTGGGCCTATTGTGAGTTTCAAGTTCATTGTTTTATGTGTCAATAAGCCTAGATCTAGATTTTTGGTGATTATTTCTCTAGATCCAAGTAGGTGTGGTTATTGGAATCCATAAAGTTGCCAACTTTATGGATCTCCAGGTTCCCTTGAGTGTGATAATTGCTAGATCTTAAGTTTGGTAGAGTTTTATGACTCTTGCATGAGATTTGATGTCATATTTCTTCATTTGTGCCCTAGTTGATGTTGGGACATGTATTGGACATGAATGTCCAAAAAGCTTTGATTTTTATGGTCCTTTGGGTCAAGGAAGACCCTCTAGACTGTCCCATGTTAAGTCTTAATGGATTAGGAGCTTAATGCTCATTTTTGGTTAGATCTGGACTCACGATGTGAGGAATGAAGCCTCACGACGTGAGAACGTATGCGAGGAAGTTTATGGGCTGAAATCACGACCTCACGACGTGAGCATAAGGTGCTCACGACGTGAGCAGCTTCTGTGCAAGTTTTGGACTCGTTGATTGTTGGCTAGCTTGGTATTGGACTTATCCTTTGCTTTGGGCTCATAATGGACTAAGGATTTTAGAGTAATGGACTTCTGATTGGGCTTGCCTTGTTGGGCTTGCCCTAATGGGCCTTGGATGTTGAATTGGGCCTTAGTGGGCCCCATGTAGTTAGGCCTTGATTGGGCCCAATGGGCTTGGGCCAATTGTGGGCTTGGTTAGTTGGACCATTTATGGGATTAGTGTCGGGTGGTTTTGCCATAGGTGAGTATTAAAGAATGGTATGGTTGTTTGGTTCAGTTCGTGGAAGCCAGTTCGTAGCAGCTACAGCAATTGTGGGATTTATCTGCCGTTTGAGGTGAGTTCTCCTCACTATATCAACGGGGTCTAAGGCACCAATGCCGGCCCTTTTTCGGATTTGTATCCGGGTTATTGCATGATATGCTTATTGATTTACATACTGGTAGTTAGGTTGGTGATATGTTTAGTGACCTGGTTAGGTCGGTATCTTGGTATGTAGGATGATGCTATGTTAGTGATCGGTTAGGTCTGTATCCTGGTTATAGGATGTTGCTATGATTGGTGATCTGTTAGATCGGTTTGACTGTTATATATGCTAGCGTATGATATTTATGTGCACATGTTTGTTTGATTGGGGGTTGGGTTGAGGTGGTCCTGCTTTGTGCTGAAGGCCAACATACCTAGGGCGGTCCGGATAAACTACAGGCCCAGGAGGGCCTACTAGTCAGACCGAAGGCCGGACGAGCGGTCCGGATAGGCTGTAGGCCCTGCGAGGCGGTCCAGACGTGCCGAAGGCTCGGAGAGCGGTCCAAATAGGTTGAAGGCATGTGAGGCGGTCCAGTCAGACTGAAGGCTCATTATGTATGCTGTTTGTTTATATGATATGGTTATATATGTATGGCGTTGGTATTTTGGGGGTAACTCACTAAGCCTTCGAGCTTACATATATCAATTATTGTTTCAGGTACTTCTGATGATTGCGGGAAGGCGAAGGCATGATAGTGCACTTCCTTATGTTTTTATGATTTGATTCTGGGAAACTCTGACATTAAACCGTTTTGAAAACATATTTGTAATAATTATTGATTTTTGAATGACTTAAAAAGTTTTAAATTGGCATGATTTTCATGGGTGTTACATTTATACAAATGTGTGCCTTACTTAGCTAAAGTAAATGTCGATCAAACACAAATAGCTTTTGGTGATGAACAAATTAACATCTTGTAAATTTGATCAAAAAGAGAGTATGAAGGCTTTGGCACACATGTTAGTAGTTGATGAACTTCCATTTAGTTTTGTGGAAGGTGGGGGCTATAAATATTACTATAGTGTTACTCAACCAATGTTTAAAATTCCATGTAGAAATGTACAAGTACAACCGATACCTACTAATTGTTTCAAGAAGAAAAAGAAAAACTTCGAAGTTTTATTTAAAAAAACGTTGGTAGGATTTGTTTGACCACCGATACTTGGACTTCTACACAGCAATCAAGTTATATGTGTCTCACCGCCCACTTTGTAGACAATGAATGGAAATTGAAAAAAAAAAGTGTTGAGTTTTTGTCCTCAAGAGAGTCATCGTGGGGTTGATATTGGATTAGTGGTTGAGAAATGTTTAATAGATTGGAGAATAAAAAATGTTTTCACAATTTCCGTTGACAACGCAAGTGCTAATGATGTGGCAATTGAGTTTTTTAAAAAAAATCTTTCAAAATTCCAACAAGTGTCTCTTAAATGGGAAATGGACACACATGGGATGTGTTGCCCATATTTTAAACTTGGTGGTGCAAGATGGTATTAAAAAGGTTGATAAGCCGGTTGAGATAATTAGATGGACGGTAAAGTGGATTAGGCAATCACCTTCAAGTATTGGCAAATTCACCAAGTTTGCTAAGCTTGTTAATTCGGGTACAACGAAACACTTGGTAAGAGATATTCCAACAAGATGGAACTCTACTTATCGTATGTTGAATATTGCCCAAGCTTATGAAAAAACTTTTGAGAGATACGATCTAGAGGAATATGAGTTTCATTCCGACATTGAAAAGGCGGGTTTATCGATTCCTTCACCGAGCGATTGGCAACATGTTAGGCATTTTTGTCATTTTTAAAAACCATTTTCTGATGTTACTGAAAGGATTTCCGGGACACTATACGTGACATCAAACACGTGCATTGAATATATTTATTCCATTCGTACACTATTGGATGATGTTATTTCCGATGCTAGCCTTTGTGATATTGCATTGGCAATGAGAGTAAAGTTTGATAAGTAATTTGGCGACATAGAAAAAATGAATATATTGCTCTACTTTGCTTTGATTCTTGGCCCGAGGAACAAAGTAAAGTATTTGATTATACTACTTGAGGATCTTTATGGAAAAGAAAAGATGGAGGAGAAAAAGAAATATATTATGGATTCTATGTATGAATTATATAATGATTACATTAGAATTCATTCTGCAAGTACTACTTCTAGTACTACCGGGTCTAGTAATTCATCGTCGATTTTAGGGAAACGCCAAAATCCAGATGCTACGACACCAAAACCAACATTGAGAAATAAACTAAGAGAAAAGATGAAAACAAACATAATTTAATCAATTGGCGAGTTAGAAAAGTATTTAAAAGAAAGTTTTGAAGAAGACTCGTCAATGTTTAACATTTTAGAGTGGTGGAAAGTGAATAGTCCAAGATTTCTGATTCTATCCTTGATGGCTAAAGATTTGTTTGCCATTCCCGTCTCAACTGTGGCTTCAGAATCTGTTTTTAGCACCAGCGGGAGGGTTTTGGATCCGTATAGGAGTTCTTTGACTCCTAAGATTGTTGAAAGTATAATTTGTACCCAAGATTGGCTTCAGGGTGGTATAAGTGACAACATCGATTTTGAACAAGATTGGGAAAACCTACAAGAAATTGATAAAGGTAGTTGTTTATCTTTAATATTTTTTAATATTTTGACATGTTATGTTTTGTCCTTTTAATGCTTATACTATTTGTATAGGATTGGGAGAAGTTGGTACGTCTAATTAGAGCTCGGATTGGATACGGAAATGAATATGACACCATGAAGATGCAAGACTTTTTTTTGTTATGTTTAGATTTTTATGTTTTGAGTTGGGTTATGACTTATGAATTTTACTCTTTTGTTATGTTTAGACTTTTATTGTTTAGTTGGGTTGTGTTTAGACTTTTTTTGTTGTGTTTAGACTTTAATTATTTAGACTTTTTTTGTTGTGTTTAGACTTATTATTCCATGCTAATCATATTCATGGCTTTTTTTTTTATCAAAATTTGGATTGGAATTAAAAAATTACATAACATATTATAATGATTTGTATTGTTATTATATATATACTTTTTAATTGTATGAAGTATTTTCCTACCCAATTCTTTATTAAACCAACCAAAATGTAAAAAAAAATGTCACTTAAGAAATTTTCGGGTATACCCGATAATTACTCGACCCGACCTCAAACCCGAATACCCGAATACCCGAATTTCAATATAGGTCGGGTAACGAGTATTATTTTCTTAAGGAAATACCCGTTCTACCCGACCCGTTCTACCCAAAACCCGAAAATTTTACCCAATCGACACCCAGTAGTACTAACTTCCCGATCTTGCGAGTTGTGGTATAGTCTACTTGATTAGCGATGTGAGTTTTCTCAGTATACTATGTAATATGCTAGTTTTCTTTGTGACTCTTGCATTAAAGACCATGGAGGTACCATGACAATCGTATAAAAAAACATGAGGGACCATAGAAATTACATAAAAGACTATGGGGGACCATAACAGGAAAAACTGCAGGGTGACTGTAACAACGAAAATTATCGTAAGACTATGGGTGTTGCTTTAAATATACCCCTAGGGCAGGCTCACAATTATGTATGATATGTGGTATTTTAGGAATCTCATTAAACTTGTACTTACGATTTTATGTTTAAATGTTTCAACTACTTCTAGTAGCAAAGGGAAAAAATCGACTTGATTACACTGCATCCACCAATGGTTTCGCACTTTACGATTTTGGGATTACTCTAATGTTTTTATAAAAACTACAAAGTCATGTTTTGAAGTATTTAATTTTATGGATTTTATGTAATGGTTTTATTACTTTAAAATGACATTTGTATTAGTTAGATTACTCTATTTCCAAGAAATTTAAGATGCACAAAAAGTCATTAGGTCGTTAGTTAATCACAACTATTGTTAAAACTCAATTCTTATTACTAGGTTTTTATTCAATAATGGTATCGGTTCTTCTTCGAGACTGAGGATTTTTTTTAAAAAAAATTTCTCTGCAATTGCTTGGATTTGTGTTCAAAATTTATGTGTTTTTTTATTAGTTATTTGGGTTTAATAAGTTAGAACAGACAGTAGTTAGATCTATATTAATCATCATATTCGACCTCCATCTTCATGAGAAGATGAATCATCATATTATGTCTAATGACAACAAGATGAGATCTATGGTTTAACGACCACAAAGCCTTAAATTAAACAATTTAAAAAATAAAAGGTTTTAAGAAACTAAAAAAAATAATATAGTTTTTTTTAAGAACTATAGATATATATTGGGTTTTTCTAAGGTTTTCTTCCTTAAAATGACTTTATTAACATGTATATATATAATTTTAAGCTTTTAGTCTAAAAAAACATCCCTTTTAAAACAAAATGAAAAAGTTCATAACCATTTAGTGACATAATCCATATCTAAAACGTTGGATTTGCTAGGGCAACTAACAAGCACTTTTAGGGAATAAAATGTTTTGCGTTTTTAAAATTCAAACACAATTTATTAATATTTGTTTTCCTGTAACATTATATATCTAAATGATGACAACTTATGTAGGGCTGACAAAATTGTACCACGGAAAACCAACCAACATGTTACCAACCGAACCAAAAAACTTGGTAGTCAATATATTTGGTAGCCAACATGTTTGGTTGGTAGTACCGTACCAATTGATAAATGTTAGTACGGTAATGGTACAAAAATTTGAATATCATGGTAATATCGTACCAACCAATTCATTTATTATATATATATATATATATATATATATATATATATATATATATATATATATATATATATATATGAAATCGTATATTTCAACTACTAATTGTGTTTAGTATTTACAGTTTTAATAACATTATATTAGTCATTTGATTGAATTAGTCGATAGTTATTACCACGTTAAAACACAAAATTAAAACGTTACTTTAGCTTTACTTTAGTATAATTCTTTTGTAAACAAAAAGATCTAAGTAACTAATTTCTATACTAAACATTAAAATCCCGATGTCTTTATTTTAGTAGAATTCTTTTGTAAACAAAAAGACTACGTAACTAATTTCTATACTAAACATCAAAATCTCAATGTCTTTGTTTATTTTGAAATCTTCCAGTAGAAAATTAAAGAACGGTATATATCATTACCAATTTGTACCAACCAAACATATATCAATTGGTATATACCATTACCAATTTGTACCAACCAAACATGTTGGTAGCCAAATAAATTGGTATAAGTATAATTTGTACGGTACCAATAGAAATTTTTTTATATCAATTATAATTGCGAACCAAAAGAAATTACATAAAAATGGGAACTAAGTTGACCACAACTCAAGAAACGGAAAAAATCTTATTAACAGCGACTTCAATTAGGCCTCAAGAACTACCTAAATCGCCAAAATTAAAAATTACACATAAAAAATGGAAGAAATAAAGAAGTTGAAAAATGAGGTACATAAATTGTGGACGAGCAACAATCAGATCGTCAATCGAGAAATTGACGGCTGAAACGATATCTCGCCATCTTTACTTTATCCATCAGTTGTCAAAATGAAGAGACAATTCATCAATGTCACTCAGACTTATCAACAGAGGAATAGAAATAGTAAAAAAAATTGCTCGAAATTATAATAGAAATCAAAGTTTTCTTGATAAGAAATAAGAAAAACATACTACAGAACAAAGAGATGAATTCAAAACCAACCTGAGTAGATAGCAAAATGGATACAAGAGAAACAGCCGCTTACTTATAAAGAGAAGAGGCGTGATAAAAATAAAAAGAAACCCTAGATGCCCTTCATGGACATTTACGTTCTTGCCCCTTATTAGCATTTTCCCTTGCCGATGCAAATCCAAATATCGGTCTCCTATTTTACAAACAATCAATTACAACATTATTGTAAATTTTGATAATTTTTTTTTTTATCAATCATACTAATTAAACGAACATTCAAATATAATCATGAATTCGATTTTATAAGTTTCATCGTTAGAAAAGGTAAAGACCATGGGGGAGCCCACGGAATGAAGGTATAAGACCCTGGGGGAGCCCACGACATCCTTATATGTTGGTATGCATGGCTTATGTGGTAGAGATAATTTGTATAGCTAATATGATATGTGATATGTGGTAGAGATAGATTTTTTAGCTAATATGATATGTGTTATGTGGATTGTGTGTGGGGTATGCTTTGGGGGACTCATTAAGCTTTGTGCTTACGGTTTACAGTTTTGGTTTCAGGTATCATCGATTTGGAAAAGAAGGGTTTGGATTGATCGCAGTGCACACACCTACGTTTTCCGCAATGAATGATTTTGGGATGAACTCTGATAAAAAATTTTAATTAACAATGTTTTGGAATGATTGGAATAAATGATATTATGTTTGGGTCGTATTAAAAATGAAATTTTTACCCCTGATTTTTGGGTCGTTACAAGTTGGTATCAGAGCCTTTGGTTTGAGGGATTTGGACATACTTTCGGGGGTGTCCGAACTCAAACTGAGGATCTGTAAAGTTTTTAAAAAGAAAAATGTTTTCAAGGAAAAAGTTTTCTAAGACAATAAAGGGTGTGGTGCATGTAATCAACCGAGCTCAAGTAAGTTTCCCCAGAATACCCATATATGTTATTTGTTATGACTTTGTTTATGAATCTGTGAATCGCATGCTAGTTAGGGCTAGGGGAGATGCATGTATATGTTGTATGAGCTGGTAGACTTGCATGCTAGTGCTGAGTAGTCAACAATAGATTGGCCTGATATGTGGTGCTTGTAGCATTGGGAATATTGGATGCCATGCTATAATGAGAATGATTATCGGTATTAGTAACTGCTACATGTATGCTTTCAAAATTGTATACGGTTAGGATCTTATAGCCTTAGAATAATTGATTTAGCCTTATTTCCTGTTCCTCGTCTGGTTGTGGTCCTAGGGTAGAGTCTATTATTCGACAGTCTATTAGATCTTGTTCTGTGTATAATTTGCATGCATAAGGCAGCCGATAGTGAGGATGGATGGATGTGGATAGCACGAGTTGCGATGTGTGGGCTGTAGGTTCTATGATAGTTCTTTGGATCAGAGTGCTTATACACGAATGTTGCTTGCTTTATGCTTTGTGGAACTCTTGAGTGATGGGAGTCAGCTACTAAGCGGATATGACGATATCCAGAAGGTGGATGGTTGGCATCATGAGGAGTTCTCCAGCAGCTGATGGCAGGGCGAGGTTGGGAACCTAGGAAAGCCTAGGATATGCTCCAGTGAGTTAGTGAGGCGGTCCGGTGAGGTTGGGAACCTAGGAAAGCCAAGGATATGCTCCAGTGAGTTAGTGGGGCGGTCCGGTGAGGTTGGGAACCTAGGGGGAGCCTAGGAATTGCTTTGGTGGGTATTGTGTTGCTGTTTAGCGGATATTTGGTGCACCAGTGGATTAGGTGACTTAGAGGATTCGGGGGGATTGTTGAGGAAAGTATGGATAGGTGTGGAAGGTAGTATGGGCCCGTACTACTGAAAGCACATGATCTATACTCGAATCGGTGAGAGTCTTGGTGAATCTAAGAAGCTTATGTGAAGGAGAATTATTGGTTATGCTCTGATGTTGAGGATACCTACTTTGCCATATAAGGATGATCACGCATGGGTAGGACCAGGGTTTGGTCCCGGCTCCGGTGGTGAGCCAGTTAGCGGAAGGACTGCTAGGATTTCGAGTTCGCCTTGGATATCGTGTTGTCACAACTTGAAAATTTAAACCTAGCAAAGCCTAAACTGTAACACCCCGTTTATTTATTAGATAAATAAATTAATTAATGAACGAATAGTAGCCCTAAAATAAATAATTATGTATAAAGGATGGTCTCGAAGAGCTAAATTGTCACAATTTTAGAGATTGGGGGTAAAAAGTGTAAGTTTTGGACTGGTTTCGTAATTAATTATGAAGGCAGGGACCGCTTGATAAACTATCGGGATTTAATTTGAATAGATTTTGGGAAACAAGGGCTAAATGGTAAATTCCAGATTCAATTTGTAAAGTTTTCTGAGGGCATGGGCTATTTGGTAAGTTTTGAGATTTATTATGAAAAGATTTATGGAAATAGGGGTTAAAAAGGTAAATTTCGGACTCCATTTGAAATGACTTTAGAAGGGAGGGACCATAGTTGTTGTTATGGGAATATGTTTTGAAGGAACCGGGTATATAGCCTTAACTTCACCAGTTATCAACCCTAAACCTAGTTATTATGTCTCAGCCGCCGCCGCCTGTTTTCTTTCATCCCCCGATCATCCATGGCCGCCAACGACTACCACTCAGCCGATCGCTGCCGTTCCAGGCCGATGCCTTGCTGCCGAGTCGAGTTCTTATCGCTGTCGGAGAACCACCGGGATGAGTTCGCCATCACTATTTCTGCCGCGGCCAAGGACGAGGGCCAACCTCGTGCCGTCGTTCGGTCGGACCACTGTCGCTGTTGCCGACGTGAGCTGAAGTTGAGGAGTCGACGTCGTGACAGTAAGAATCCAGTCGAGCAGCATTCGTAGCCGTCGTTTTCGTCTTCCGGTGGAGGCGTAACCTCCGTTCCCCCACTGTAGTCGTTCCTTCTTCCTCTTTTGTCCCATCGTTGGCTGATGTTGCCGCCTTCTTGTGTCTCTGCCGTTCGTTGAACGCCACCAGGTGGGTGGCTGCTTCCGGATTCCGACCAAAGCGCATAGGGGTCGTTACCCTAATCTGCCGCCACTAGCTACCATGGAAGGTGGCTGTGCGTGCTTTGGTGTGTGTTTTTTATTGCTACAAAGGAGTGGGTGTCGTGTGGGGTTTGGTTGATGGCCGAAAAATGGAAAAGATACCCACCATGGCCGCCAGCCATGGTGGTTGCCGCCATACGCCACCGTCGGCCACCATTAGGTGGTTGTGTGTGTGTTTATCTTTTAGTGTATGTTTACATTTAAGATTTAGCCTTGTAAAATGTAATCATAAATTGGAATAATGAAAAAGGAACCCCAACCACCACCGTGAGGTGGTGGCTGCCGCCTCTTGTCGCCACCGGCCGCCGTGTCGGGTGGCGGTGTGCTTAGTTGTGTTGGGATTGCTTTTTGGATGTTTGGACAAAGGACTAAAACCGTAATGGGCCCAATGAAGCCTTAATGGACCCAAAAGCCCAAACATGTGACTAATGGGTGTAATAAATCCTAATTGACCTAAGGAAAACCCTAATGGGCTTAAGGACTTGATTTTGGGCCTATTAGGCTAAGATGGGATTGGAAACCCTAATTAGGGTTTAGAAAACCCTAATATTGGATTTATGGGCTTGGACTTATCGGGACCCACATTTGGGCCATTGGAATGGAACTGTGTATTAAACCCAATCACACCATATGATTTATTTAGAAGAGTGATGGACTTAATGGATTAAGACCTTAATGGGTTAAGTGAGAAACACTTAACCCTAATCGTCATTTCATGTGAAAACCCTAATTTCACTTGGGTTTATTGTTGGGCCTTTCTATTGGGCCTTGATGATTGGGTTATTAATGGACCATCCAAGATCAAGCAAATGGACTAGAATAATTAATGGGCTTTAAGGTGAGGCCCATATGAGGAGTTGGGCCCAATTTGGAAAATTGGGCCATAGATGGGCCATAGTTTGGGCCTTTATGATTATGTGATATTGGGCCATAGAAAGTGGACTGGAATAATTGGGTGGGCCTTAAGGAAAGACCATATAGAGGTCTGGGCCCAATTTTCCATATGTTGGGCTTTGACTCATAGTTGACTTTTGGGCCTTTGGACTGGGCCTTGGGCTTGAATAAAGCTAAGTTAGGGGTAAAGTATTAATTACCCCAAGTATGTACATATGGTTATTGTTGGAACCCAATTATTAATTAGGTGTTATTTTGATGTTGACAGTTCGGGAATCTGTCATCCCGCAGCAGGGGTTGAGTCTGCGGGACTTCAGCAGTGTGGGATTGTATCTACGGGACATCAACAGTGTGAGGTGAGTTACCTTCCAGTAGCGGTGGGTCTACTACCATAATACCGGCCCACCAGTAGGAGTTATATGATAGATGATTGTCTTTGTGATATTCATCTAGGTTGATGGGTTTTGAGCATTCTAACACTTCCTAAGTGTACATGCAACCCTAATAACCTTGAATCTATGTTTTCTCTATATACATGCAAATTTCTTTTTCAAGGTTATTTCCTAACTAGCATGGCATGGGGATTACATAAAACATAAAACTAGTAGAAATACATACCTTGTTGTTGCTTGGATTCCTTCAAGACTTTGTGAGCCTAGCACCCCAAATGTTGTGCCTCAAATGCTTCACACAACACCACAAGACTTGGAATAACTTGAGAGAATACTTCTAGCACTCAAATTTGGTTATGCCCTCTCTAGTAACACTATGTACACTAGCCCCTCATTTTGCTAGCCATAGGGTTCCTTTTATAGTGTTGTCACAATTAGGGTTTACACATGAATGCCCTTAATTGTCATGACTCTTGATTTCCCATGACCCATGGATTTGTAACTCCCATGGACTATCCATGGAGCTCCATATGGTTACATCCATAACCCATAAACCATGGATCATTAATCCACCATAAAAGAATTGATGATTGTCATAATCAACCCTATATATTTAATTAGTCTCACTTTGATCACCAAATTAATACTAGATTAATACTTGATCAATACTAATTAAATAATACTATTATTAATATATTAGAACTTATAATATATTAACAATGATAAGTGCCTTATTCTCTCATTTAGTCTATCCAAGTATTGCAATGCCATGCAACCCAAATGGACCATGCCGGGTCGGGTCAAGTACATACCAAATAAAGTTATGGACTTAGACACTATATCCAACAGTCTCCCACTTGGATAAGTCTAATAACTATATTTGCAAATATGACTTCAAAATCCGACTAGCAATCGTAGCTCTTTCAAAGTCTCTCGGAACTGAGATGATGATGATACGCCATTTAAGATAAGTGATCATATAATCCTCTGTTCTCATGATATCAGCCGGACAAACACATGGAACATGGTCTTACTTATTGTCCAGCATTTGTTTCTCGATCTCTGATTTGTTTCGACATAGAACTAAATTGAACACATCAATTAGGTTCTGACCGGGCCCGGTACATAGGTCAAAACCAAATCATCGAGGGGCCCAGATATCGCTTCTATTTCTAGAAGGAACAGATAAACTTCGACTGATATGCTTGTACTAACTACTTGTTGAATTACTCACAAAGGCACGTTTTATGACATCGAGTTACCAATGCGTTTTCGTGCAATCAATGAATAACCAACTCATAGTCAACAACTCATATCTCTAGGTTTGAAGATTTATATGATATTACCGTCTCACGATCACTCGAGATAAATTCCATGAAGTGATGCAAGTGAGCGTGGGTTGGATCCAATACTCAGCCCTTATGAGTACTCATGAATGTTGTAGCAACCATTGCATTGTCCAAAGCACTTTTAGACAAATCATACAAGCCAAATTCATGACAGTCTTAAATCAATACTTACTTCCAAAGTTTGACTGACTGTGGATGGTTTGAATAATAACATAATTATTCTGGAAGTAAAAACATGCAAAGTTGAAACATAGTAAACAATCAACACAAGATAGTAACACCTTACTCATAAATAAATAACAACTTTTATTTATCATCAAATGTCAATTACATTTTACAAGTTTCAGGAATCTAATTATTGAAACTAATATCATCCTTCAGCCCAATGCGCCTCGCATGCTGTAAATGCTTAACCCTGCTCAGTCCCTTCGTGAGGGGATCTACCGGGTTCTCATCTGATGATACCCTCTTAGCCACGAGGAGTCCTTCTTCTATTCGATGTTTGATGAAATGGTATTTTCTGTCAATGTGCCTAGATCTCCCGTGATCTCTTGGTTCCTTAGCCAAAGCAACCGCACTTTCGCTGTCACAGAAAATTTCCATTGGCTCTTTTATAGCTGGTACAACTCCAAGGTCTCCGATGAAGTTCTTTAGCCATATCGCCTCCTTAGCTGCTTCACTTGCTGCTATGTACTCTGATTCACAAGTAGAATCAGCTACTGTCTCCTGCTTGGAACTTTTCCAAGTAATTGCCCCTCCATTTAGGATAAAGACCCAGCCTGACTGAGTGCGGAAATTATCCCTATCAGTTTGGAAGCTAGCATCGCTATATCCTTCCACTCTCAAGTCATCACTGCCTCCGAGGGTAAGGACCCAATCCTTAGTCCTCCGCAGATACTTGAGAATGTTCTTTACCGCTGTCCAGTGTGCCTTGCCAGGGTTCCCTTGATATCTACTGACCATGCTCAAAGCAAATGCCACATCAGGGCGAGTACAAGTCATAGCATACATGATCGAGCCCACAGCGGAAGCATATGGTATATGACTCATCTCAGCTATCTCAGCCTCTGTACTCGGACTCTGAGTCTTACTTAGCTTGGCATTACTCTGGATTGGTAATTCTCCTTTCTTGGAATCTTGCATACTGAACCTCTTCAGTACCTTATCCACATAAGTACTTTGACTAAGTCCAATTAGTCTCTTACTCCTATCTCTCAATATCCTTATCCCTAGGATATAGGCAGCTTCCCCAAGGTCCTTCATAGCGAAACACTTCCCAAGCCAGGACTTAACCTCCTGCAAGGTTGGGACGTCGTTTCCTATGAGAAGTATGTCATCCACATACAACACCAAGAAGCTAACTATGCTCCCACTAGCCCTGACATACATACAAGACTCATCCTCACTCCTAGAAAAGCCAAACTCTTTGACTTTCTCATCAAAGCAAAGATTCCATCTGCGAGATGCTTGTTTCAATCCATAAATGGATTTATCAAGCTTACACACTCTATTAGGGTATCTTATATCGACAAAACCCTCTGGTTGAGCCATGTAAACATCCTCAGCCAACTTTCCATTAAGGAAAGCGGTTTTGACATCCATTTGCCATATTTCATAATCATGAAATGCAGCTATGGCTAACAATACTCTAATAGACTTAATCTTAGCTACTGGTGAGAAGGTCTCATCATAGTCAACTCCCGGAGTTTGAGTAAAGCCCTTCGCAACCAATCGTGCTTTATAAGTGTGTACCTTCCCATCCATGTCGGTCTTCTTCTTGAAGATCCATTTGCACCCAACTGTCTTACGACCTGGTACATTGTCAACCAAGTTCCAAACTTGATTGTCATACATGGACTGAATCTCGCTGTCCATAGCCTCCTTCCATTTAGCAGACTCAGGGCCTGCCATGGCTTCCCTGTAGTTATTAGGTTCATCCAAATCTATTAGTGTACTATCACTAATAAACGTATCACCTTCAGTGGTGATGTGATAACCATAATAAAAATCAGGTGTGTTCCTCACCCTAGTGGAACGTCTTGGAGGTACAGACTTATCTATCGGATCAACAGGAGTTTCCTCCTCAGGTTGGTCGATAGCATTTGAGGTTCCTTCACCACTTGACTCTTGAAGCTCTTCAAGGTCAATTTGCCTCCCACTGTCCCCTTGGCTTATGAATTCTCTCTCACGAAAGACTCCTCTTCTTGCTACAAAAACCACATTATCACTGGGTCTGTAGAAGAGGTAACCAAAGGATCTCTGTGGGTAGCCGATGAAAATACACCTCTCACTTCGAGGTTCAAGCTTATCATGAGTCTCACGCCTCACGAAAGCTTCACAACCCCAAATCTTGATGTGGTCCAAATTGGGAACTTTCCCAGTCCACATCTCGTGAGGTGTTTTGGCAACCTTTTTAGTAGGGACTAGATTAAGGATATGGGCGGCAGTCTCTAAGGCATACCCCCAGAAAGAGATTGGTAACGAAGCTCGACTCATCATGGAACGAACCATATCCAACAAGGTTCAATTGCGCCTCTCAGCTACACCATTCAACTGTGGTGTCCTGGGAGGTGTCAATTGTGAGACAATCCCACATTCCTTAAGATAGTCAAGGAACTCAATGCTAAGATACTCTCCTCCTCGATCGGATCGGAGCATCTTGATGTTCCTGCCCAATTGATTCTCAACTTCCTGCTTAAACTCTTTGAACTTTTCAAAGGTTTCTGACTTATGCTTGATCAAGTAAATATATCCATATCTACTGTAATCATCAGTAAAAGTCACATAATAGCGATTAGCATCCCTTGTAGCAACTCTGAAGGGCCCACACACATCCGTGTGTACAAGGTCCAACAAACCTTCACCCCTATCAGAAGCACCTGTGAAGGGTGACTTTGTCATTTTTCCAAGTAAACAAGACTTGCAACTATCATCTGACTTGAGGTCAAATGATTCCAAGACTCCAGCCTTTTGGAGTTGGCCTATGCGCTTCTTGTTAACATGTCCAAGACGACAATGCCACAAGGATGCTTTATCTAAGCTATCTGAAGAATCAATATACAACACATTATTTCCTTGATTGTCTACAACATTCACGGCTTCATATACACCATCACAAGGTAATGCTCTAAAGTAAAATACATCATTGTAATAAACATTAATAGCACCATTTTTATTATCAAATGAAAATGTAAAACCTTGTTTGTACAAGCCATGAAAGGAAATAATATTTCTCGCCATTTCGGGCGAGTAACAACACTTATTCAAATCTAACATTAACCCATTATTAAGCAATAAAGAATAAACTCCTATCTTGGTAACAGGTGATGCTTTCCTGTTGCCCATGACTAAGTTTATCTTCCCGTGCTCCACTTGCTCACTTCTTCTTAGTGCCTGCAAATCAGTACAAATGTGAATACCACACCCTGTATCAAGCACCCAAGAATTAGCATTAGATGAGTTGTTAGACAATATTGTGTAAATACCTGCATGGGTGGGTTTAACCTTCCCATCCTTTATATCTTGCAGATATTTAGGGCAGCTTCGCTTGAAGTGTCCCTTATCCTGGCAATAGAAGCACTGTGCTTCCTTTGGGTTTGAAGAAGGAGTAATGGGACCTTTCTTTGTCCCACTTGAAGAGGAACCATCAAGAGTCTTACCCTTGGTACCCTTCGAAGGGTTTTTCCTCTTCTTACCCTTTCCCTGCCCAATAGCCAGAACAGGGGCTGTTGAAGGAGTAGAAGTAGCAACCGCTTTACCCTTAAGGCCATTTTCAGCTGTCCTTAAGAGTCCTTGAAGTTTGCTAAGTGTGACTTCCTCCTTGTTCATATGATAAGTCATACGAAACTGATCATAACTTGGAGGTAAGGAATGGAGAATGATGTCAATCGCAATTTCCTCAGGAAAGTCAACATTTAGCTTCAGCAACCGGTCAACGAACCTTTGCATCTTCTGAAAGTGACCGGTGATGGGTTCACCATCCTTCATCCTTGCGGTTATCATGGAGGAGATGATTTCATACCTCTCCTGACGCGCACTCTGATGGTACCTTTCCATCAGATCCAGGTGCATCTCATAGGGGTAGAAATCTTCATAGGATTTTTGAAGTTCAGGAGTCATGGTGGCCATCATGATGCATGCTAGTTTAGTAGCATCCTTTTCATGTGCAACAAACTCCGCAAACTCTTCAGGAGTAGCAGTGGCTTCACTCACAACCTTAAGCTCCCTATCGAGGACATATTCTTTGTCCTTATAGCGGGTAATCATTCTGATGTTTCTGATCCACTCATTGAAATTGGATCCATCAAAGATGACCTTACCACACAAGTTCATAAGGGAAAAGGAGCCTGTTGGGTTTGAGCCAGAAGCATTGTTGGAAGACATCTGAAAGGAAAGAAAGACAAGTTTCATTAGATTAGGAATCCTTAATAATTCACCCAAATGAAATATTAAGGCTAGGATCCAACAAACTATTTATAGTTGGAAGAGGGATGCCGTAATCCATACTATAAAATATTTGAAGGTAGGTAAATGACGATTTACCAATTTCCACCATAAGAACGAAATATTTTATTATTAGGTTTTATTGGTTTTGAAACTCCTAGATCTTTTGAGATACATTGAACGTTTCAATGGCATGTTTGAATCTCGATTGTGCCCTCTCAAGTTTGTGACTGGGATGCCGAGGATCACAAACAAGGTGTGAATAACCATACAAATTGACTTGGTACCCTTAACAATATTACCTAATCGATGTGTCGGTTAACCACACACGCTCCACCGATCTATAATAAGGTCAAGTTACCCTTTGCCACTCTTACTAGTCCATGTTAGTGTGCCGGTTAACCACACACGCTCCACTAACGACTTGGTAAGGTACAAAGTGTAATTTTATGGGCTAGCACCAATTTCACATTTTCCTAAAGTAACTAAGATTGGGAATTTATAATGTATAGTTACTTTATAATTCATTATACTTTTAACAAGTATTTAAAGTCGTATCCTACCCGTTCGGCTAACGACCCTCCACCGATCAAGGAAGCGGTGGGTGAGAGTGGACACCCATTAAGTCACCATTTTATAGGCAACAACCTTATACCCCCCTTATAGACCGGCTTCGTGAATGAGGCCTACTAACGGTAAGAATGACATATTCTTATACATATCTATATAATAAAATTATAATAATAGTATAAGTGTTGATTTTTAAACTTTTTAAAAATCTAAGGTTTAATTTGGAATTAAAGTATTAAAGTATAAGACTTTTCAAATTCCAAAACTTGAGGGCAAGATTTGAAACTATTCCAAGTCTCTTCAATTTGTAAGTTATGAGTTTTAATGGTTCATAAAAATGAAGACTCTTCATTTTATGAAACCTCTTTAGTTCTTTAATCACAATTAAAAGAAGTGACTTTTGGTTATCCATAACTTGAGGACAAGTTATGGACACCATCATAGCCATTAAGATCATGAATTAAACACACATGGTGGTTACACATAATTCCTATGATCTTCTAAAAACTCATAAGAACACAAATTCATGTCAAGCAATTTCAAGAAATCATATAAACATATACAATACTTGAAAATTGATAAAAGTCATGTAAAATGGGTTAACATAATCATTATCATTTTGAAAAACAGATTTTACAAGTCCAAAACAGATTGGGATAATGATCTTAATCCATTTCCAGCAACAAAACTCGAAAAAACTGCCCAGCACGCTCCTACTCGCCGAGTGCACTATTCTACTCGGCGAGTAGAATGAATTTGTTCATGGACTCGGCGAGTCCTCCCCATGGACTCGGCGAGTACAGTCGTCAGAGTGCAGAATTTTCGATTTTTAAGCAGTTTTGCATCAAGTATACAGAAAACAATCCTAGGCTCTGATACCACTGATGGGTTTTGAGCATTCTAACACTTCCTAAGTGTACATGCAACCCTAATAACCTTGAATCTATGTTTTCTCTATATACATGCAAATTTCTTTTTCAAGGTTATTTCCTAACTAGCATGGCATGGGGATTACATAAAACATAAAACTAGTAGAAATACATACCTTGTTGTTGCTTGGATTCCTTCAAGACTTTGTGAGCCTAGCACCCCAAATGTTGTGCCTCAAATGCTTCACACAACACCACAAGACTTGGAATAACTTGAGAGAATACTTCTAGCACTCAAATTTGGTTATGCCCTCTCTAGTAACACTATGTACACTAGCCCCTCATTTTGCTAGCCATAGGGTTCCTTTTATAGTGTTGTCACAATTAGGGTTTACACATGAATGCCCTTAATTGTCATGACTCTTGATTTCCCATGACCCATGGATTTGTAACTCCCATGGACTATCCATGGAGCTCCATATGGTTACATCCATAACCCATAAACCATGGATCATTAATCCACCATAAAAGAATTGATGATTTTCATAATCAACCCTATATATTTAATTAGTCTCACTTTGATCACCAAATTAATACTAGATTAATACTTGATCAATACTAATTAAATAATACTATTATTAATATATTAGAACTTATAATATATTAACAATGATAAGTGCCTTATTCTCTCATTTAGTCTATCCAAGTATTGCAATGCCATGCAACCCAAATGGACCATGCCGGGTCGGGTCAAGTACATACCAAATAAAGTTATGGACTTAGACACTATATCCAACATAGGTTTGCTACTACCTGATATGTTTATGTGCTAGCATGATATGTTATATGTGATAGTGGTAGTAAGAGGGGAATAGTCCCCAAGTTCGGTTGTTAGGACCAAAGGGTAGGTCGGGCACCCCAGAATTTCCTGACAATATGTTTATGCTATGATATTATGTGGTAGTAGTAGGAGGTGAAATAGTCCTCGTATGTCGGTTGTAAGGACCGACGGGTAAGTCAAGCACCCCAGAATGGCTTGACCTGGGTAGTCAGGCACCCCATAATTGCTTGGCAGTATATGTGTGTTATATTATTACGTGGTAGTGGTAGGGGTGAAATAGTCCTCGGTAGTCGGGCGAAATAGACTGACGGGTACGTCAAGCACCCCAGAATGGCTTGACCTGGGTAAGTCAAGTACCCCAGAATGGCTTGACCTGGGTAAGTCAGGCACCCCAGAATTGCCTGACAGTATGTTATTGTATGGTGTGTGACATGATGGGGGAACTCACTAAGCTTCGTGCTTACGGTTTACAGTTTTGGTTTCAGGTACTCGTTTTCAAAGGAAATGAGCCGGCTCGATCGCAGCGCATCACACTATGGTTTTCCGCACATGGGATCTTTGGGATACACTCTGATATTGTTTTATGATAACGTGTTTTGATTATTTCTACTTTGGTTTTGACATGACATGATATTATGGATGTTTTCTTGTATTGTTGGTTTTATAATAACTTCTCTAAAATGAAATTTTTGGCCTTAAATTTTGGGATGTTACAAGTTGGTATCAGAGCCTTGGTTTGAGGGATTCGGGCACACTCCCGGGTGTGTCTGAACTCAAACTAAGGACTTGGTATAAAAAATTTTAAAAGTAAAATCATTTTATAAAAAGAAGTTCTAAAAGAATTTGAAAGAGAAAAGAATTTTGAAAAGAACAAGGTGTGTGATGCGTGCAATCAACCGAGCTCAAGTAAGTTTTCCCCAAGATACCTATACATGTTATGATATGTTATGTTATGATATGATTATGAGAACTGCATGTTAGATTAGGGCTAAGGATCTAGGAAGGATGTCTTATATGCTTATTGTATGTGCTTGTAGACTTGCATGCTAGTACTGATCAGTCAGTGATAGGATAGCATGTTTAGGTTATGCCTGATTGTATGAGCCTTTGAATTGCATGTACAGATTCCTGATTAGGGGATAGAATGATTTGATTGGAATATGATGGTTAGAGTTTCCATTATCTTAATGCTGCTTGCTTTGTGCTTTGTGGGACTCTTAGTAATGTGAGCTAACTATTAAGTGAATATGCTAAGTCACATGTGGCACAGGCTGGATAATCTCAGAGTGATAGATTTGACCCTATTGCGCAGCTCTTGTTTGGGTCCAACCGTTCTAGGGATGGGTCTTTTACTCGAAGGATTATCTGATCTCTGTTGCATGTGGCTATATTCATGAGGTCGCTAGTTGACATTACCGGGAATCTTTCAGTAGCTGATGTCACACCCCCAAACCAGACGGCGGAAACGTCCGGGGGTGGAGGACTTCAATTGTAGTATCACAACATATGCATCATAGTAATCAAAGTACAAACAACCATTGTATTTAAAAAGTATAAGTATTTACATGTGTTCAATCATTGTACATTGAAACCAAAATAGTTATACAAAAGAAGAAGATATGACTCAAAGTAGCTCCATCTTCTCAAAAAGCTCGGGGAGTACCTGTTTATTGTTTCCCTGAGAATACAAGTAATTTGAAAAGGGAGTATCAACATAAAGTTGAGTGAGTGCATAAGTGTTTATGTTTAAAAGGGTGTCTCTGTATCTTGCATATGTAAACTGTTCCAGAAAATCCTATATTTTCAGTTGTATATGAAAAGTAGTTTTATTCCCATAAAACCGTTCTATTTGTAAACCAACGTTCTGTATTTGTAAAACTTTTAACTGAGAGTGTGTCTGGCTTCACCAGCTGTTATTGAAAACTGTATTGAACCATTGTAGTTTGTATTCTGTAATCTGGTACTTTGAAGGTGTACTTTCGTTTAGTTGATTATACACTAACGTATTGTTAATATCTTTTTAATGAGTTCTTATAACCATACTATGACTGGATGGCCTGAAACAAACGCTTGTAGGCGTTTAAACTGTTGATAACAATTGCCACTCATTGGCGTGTATGCCTGACTGTAGCTAGCAGCCTGAGTGTGGGGTTGTCAATCCCAATATAGATCTACACACGACTTGTTTCGATCCCCTGGCTGGAGATTCTAGTTATAATGTCAGGACTTTACCGGTGTCTCATAAAAAGCATATAAACGTTACATGTATATTAGTCTTGAAAGCCCAATCATTCTTAAATAAATGATTGATAGTATGTTCTTGAATTAGTATTTCGAACATGTATTTGACAATTGTAAACCCTTGATTTGTTTTGAATCAAAACCCCTGTTTCTTGTAAAACAGTGTATCCTAGTATACTTGAATCATGAATTATTGTTCTATGTATCATAAATTATACCTATTATAATTTATATGTACTTTCTGAATCAGTATTTAATTATTTTTGCATGTAACCCCTTGCTCAACATGTTACAAAGATATTTAAACTGATGAAATAACTCTTATATTTATATACATATACAATTCTATATATAAGTAAAATTTAAACGACACTCGGACAAATAACCGGTACTATAAGCCCACATCCAAACAAGGAAAAGGACCTAGAATGAGTTATCAGTCCTAAGCCTTTTGAATCTTGTTTATATATATATATATATATATATATATATATATATATATATATATATATATATATATATATATATATATATATATACAAATATGAATTTTGGGGAAAAATATAAGTTTACAAAAGAGTTTATTGTTCAGAGTATATTTTGATGATTTAATGTCGTTTTTTTCATGATTTGAAATCATGTATTAATTACACAAAGTTCTTGTGTTATACTTGTATCCCCCCCCCTCTTAAAACAGTAAAAATTATGAAAATACGGGGGTATGAACTCACTTGATAGGCGGTGATTTGGACAGCGTTTCGTTTCCCGGAAAGGAGTTTATTTGACGGAAAACCGGCTTTAATCGGGCAGAGTTTCGACTAGAGAGAGGTTAGCTTCTCGAGAATTTCGGGGCTTCGAGGCTTGCTTAGGGTTTGAGATATGATACCGGGGCTTTGAGGGTTGTTTGTAAGCTTAAGGAAGTGAAAGGGGTGAAAAAGGATGAAAAGCGGTGAAAGAAATGCCTTAAATCCGAGAGATCTCGCACCCTTTATATAGGGTGCGAGGGTGCGGTCCGAAGGGTGAGTCAGCAGCGGCACGCGTCGTCAGCAGCGAGGGCCACGAGGCCGAGGTCCGGATGCGAGACAGGGAGGCGAGGGGTGTCGGATCCAGAGTGGACCGAACTTCGGTCCAATCAGAAGATGCCACGCGCGACTTCGGTCCAATTAGAAGACGACACGTAGCGGTCACGGGGAAGCCTCGCATGCGAGGTGACATGGCCGAAGGTCAGCCATGCGAAAATTCCCGGTTTTCAACATTTCTCGATTTTTGTGCCAAAAACTTGCGAAAATCATAACTTTCGCATACAAGCTCTGTTTTCGACGTTCTTTATATGCACGTGTAGGTAAAATTATACTCTACTACTTTCGTTTAGACTTCGTCGACTAATTTTGACTTTATTTTTAATATTATTATTTTTAACAGACCGGGACAGGAAATTCGTTAAAAATTCATAACTTCTTCACCCGACGTCCGTTTTTGTCTGTCTTTTTACCGTTGTGCTACTATTGACGAGACATTCAATTCTCGTTTAGGTTGTGTCGGCTAAAAATCACTCGATCATTATTTCGAGTTTTTAGGTGTGTACTGCTATACTGAAACTTAGAAAAATCACAACTTCTTCATACGAAGTCAGATTTTGGCGTTCTTTTTTATGAAAGTTCTCAGTTTAACATAAACTACAACTTTCATTTATATTGTTAAGGCTAAAAAGCCTTTTATTGAAAATTCAGTTTTTACACTGAATAATGTTTTGTCGGTTTTGTCGCGGATCTTCGATTGGTCATAACTTCTTCGTTATAACTCGAATTTTAGTGTTCTTTATATTTTTGGAAACCTTGTTACAATCTCTACCACTTGGTTCATCCCAATCGAGATTGTTCAATAATTTATTTTTGAGGGCCAGTTATGTAAATATACACAGTATGCTAAAATTTCTCTTTATTAATTTAAAAAGAAATACAAATTGACCTACATTATTACATAGGTTTGAAATAACGGTTTGTTGCAGCTGAGGACTGGGTGAGTTCGGGAACCTAGGAAAGCCTAGGATATGTTTCAGTGGGTTAGTAGTGAGGCTCAGTGAGACTTGGGTGTACCAGTTTGAGGAAGTGACTTGGAGGATTCAAGATGATTGCTGAGGAAAGTATGGATAGTTGTGGAAGGTAGTATTGGGCCAGTACTACTGAAAGCACATGATCCATACTCGAATCGGTGAGAGTCTTGGAAAATCTGAGAAGCTTCGGGGAGAAGTTTGTGACCTAGTTTGGGGACAAAGGATGTTCTGGTTGTTGCAGCTTAGCCATTGGAAAGCGAGCTAGTGAGCGTGGCAGGGTGTCAGACCCTGAAGGATATGATTTCCAAGAAGTTGTAGATGCGAGATCGATTTGGAGCACCCTGGAAAGAGAGGTTTGTGCCAGGTGCATATAGTAGAGGGTCTCGGGAAGAGACCCATGACTTCTGATCATCGGATGAAAGGCCAGTAGGGTCGGAGTCAGTGCATCACGTACAGGAAAGTACACAATGGGGTTCGTCGCTCCAAGGGTTTACGGTGCTACAGGTGTGGCAGAGTTAATCATGTCAGCTGAAGGTGATCAGTATTCCTCCAGATGTTGTGGGTATGTCATCTTCTTCTGCTGATAGATGAATGTTGGGGATACGTATCACTTGGGATTGTGAATGAGTTTGGATAAGGCAGATCTCGGGTCGGTTTTCTGTTAGTGTTTGGGTGATCAAGGATCATATATGCCATCTTGCATGCCGAAAGGTCCTTGATGAACCCACAGAGGGACGCATCTTGCAGAGTGGGTTCCGCATGTACCGTTATCATTTCGGATCTTTGACGAGATCTATGTAGGAGTATAATTTAGAGGATACTCGATCAGGGTTGGAGTGATAGTTCTCCAGTGAAGTCAGCGTTCAGGGGTTCTATCATTGTTCAGGTATGGTCGGAAATTGTCTATGGATGAAATTTGGAGTTCAAGGCACTACCTTTGCTAGGGGAGAGCTGGTGACATGAAGAGGGTAGTGTCAGTCGTGGGTGTTATATGCATAAGTGGTTGGTCATCACATGTTCAAGAGAATTGTATTTTTGCATGGGTTGTATTCGGTTAGAGTTCAGTGGTACTGCAAAATTGGAATTGGGAACGAGGATTCGTCAGCAAGAGTGAAGATTGAGGCCTTCAATTGAAAGCATGGGGGATGGATTGAGGTGTCAGACTGGACCAGATTTCCAGAGTACTCTGTAAGATTTCAGAGGACGGGCGATCTCAAGGTTTAACCGGTGATTAATTGCTAGCATTGGTAAGCATAGGTTGTCATCAGTGGGATATTAGAAAGCGAGAAGGATTAGGAATCCTTCAATTCTCATGTACTGTGAAGACTTAGTCGAATCTAAGTGGGGGAGAGGCTTTTTATAAAGTTCTCCAACTGTGAGTTCTGGTTGCGCAAGGTGCAATCTCTTGGGCACCTTGTCAACCAGAAGGGTATTATGGTCGATCCGGCCAAGATAGAGGTCGTGATGCAGTGGGAGATTTTGAGGTCTCCATCTGAGATTCGGAGCTTCCTGGGTCTAGCGGGGTATTAACGGAGAGTTATGCGGGACTTCTCCGAGATTGTGGTTCCTTTGACCCGACTGACCAAGAAGTCGGTGGCCTTTCGTTGAGGGCCTGAGCAACAGGCAACCTTCGAGACTCTCAGACAATAGATTTCGGGAACCAGGGTAGAGCTCCAGTTAGGACTCAAGTTCAATGGTGTGTTAGGTCGAGTGCGTGTTCGACCCGGTTGGGAAAGTGTTGTAAGACTACGGGGGGTAGCTTTAGCATTCACTAATAGTCAGTTAGCATGGAAAGTGTTGTAAGACTACGGGGGTAGCCGTAGCATTCACTAGCGGTCAGTTAGCATGGAAAGTGTTGTAAGACTACGGGGGTAGCCGTAGCATTCACTAGCGGTCAGTTAGCATGAAAACTGTTGTAAGACTGCAGGGTAGTCGTAGCATTCACTAGCGGTCAGATAGTGATAGAGTGTCGTGAGACTGCGGATGTAGCCGTAGCATTCACTAGGTTGGTAGATGGCATTAGCGTGTTGTGGGATCGTGAAAGGGACAGTAGTACGCACCAGTTCGGGTTCAACATTGAGGATATGGAAATCCACGGATTGGATTTCGGATTTACCCAGAAGGATTAGATTAGGTTGAGCCAGTGATACGATTGTAGGAGTGCCACTACAGTTATGGGATCAGGGAAGAAATGGACCGTATAAGATTGCGTGTGATATAAGTCTACCATCGGTTAGGTGGCAATCACTTTTTGCCTTGGATTTGATGATGACAGGATTCGACGCATGGACCCGATCGGTTAGATCAGAAGGATGTTTGAGCCACAGTGGCATGATAACTAGTAGCAACTAGTCCAGAGAAGGATTTCGTTTAGAAGTCGTGTGAGGCGACTAAGTGTTTGGCTCCGCAGCTGGGCCGGAACCAGGTATTTCAGATGTTTGGCGAGCTAATTAAGGCCCAGGAGGTCTCGGTAGCTGTTGAAAAGTCGCCATGTGGCAACATACTGCTTCAGGCAGTTCAGTGATCGAGCAGATTCAGCGTTTGGGCAGTGTAGTATTTGTGTTTAGGGTTGCAAGTTCAGACGGAATAACAGATGGCTTGGGTTACGCTAAATGACCTGCGGGGATAATTGGGTCTATGATTTCAGTTTTCTAGTGGGAGCCTCAGGTTATCAGAAGTTGAGTAGTCAGTTGAGGGATAAACAGATTGGATTCAACAATAATGACTCAGTATAAGTGATCTGTCAGGAATTCAGACCATCTCAAGACAGCAGATTTCGGACATAGTACATGTGATTTTGTTGTGAGGAATTCGTTCACCTGCGGATTTTTGGGGCTTTACGAAGATTGGTTACGGTTACCCTGGGAAGGCTAGGGTGTGCCCAGGATGGTGACCATGTTACTTAAGTGGTTTGGCGCAAAAGAAATGGTAAGGAATGATTTCGAGGACGAAATCTAATTTAAGTGGGGGAGAGTTGTAACACCTCGTTTATTTAATAGATAAATAAATAAATTAATGAACGAATAGTAGCCCTAAAATAAATAATTATGTATAAAGGATGGTCTCGAAGAGCTAAACTGTCACAATTTTAGAGATTGGGGGTAAAAAGTGTAAGTTTTGGACTGGTTTCGTAATTAATTATGAAGGCAGGGACCGCTTGATAAATTATCGGGATTTAATTTGAATAGATTTTGGGAAACAAGGGCTAAATGGTAAATTCCAGATTCAATTTGTAAATTTTTCTGAGGGCAGGGGCTATTTGGTAAGTTTTGAGATTTATTATGAAAAGATTTATGGAAATAGGGGTTAAAAAGGTAAATTTCGGACTCCATTTGAAATGACTTTAGAAGGGAGGGACCATAGTTGTTGTTATGGGAATATGTTTTGAAGGAACCGGGTATATAGCCTTAACTTCACCAGTTATCAACCCTAAACCTAGTTATTATGTCTCAGCCGCTGCCACCTGTTTTCTTTCATCCCCCGATCATCCATGGCCGCCAACGACTACCACTCAGCCGGTCGCTGCCGTTCCAGGCTGATGCCTTGCTGCCGAGTCGAGTTCTTATCGCCGTCGGAGAACCATCGGGATGAGTTCGCCATCACTATTTCTGCCGCGACCAAGGACGAGGGCCAACCTCATGCTGTCGTTCGGTCGGACCACTGTCGCTGCGGCCGACGTGAGCTGAAGTTGAGGAGTCGACGTCGTGACAGTAAGAATCCAGTCGAGCAGCATTCATAGCCGTCGTTTTCGTGTTCCGGTGGAGGCGTAACCTCCGTTCCCCCACTGTAGCCGTTCCTTCTTCGTCTTCTGTCTTATCGTTGGCTACTGCTGCCGCCTTCTTGTGTCTCTTCCGTTCGTTGAACAACACCAGGTGGGTGGCTGCTTCCGGATTCCGAGCAAAGCGCATAGGGGTCGTTACCCTAATCTTATGCCACTAGCTACCGTGGAAGGTGGTTGTGCGTGCTTTGGTGTGTGTTTTTTATTGCTACAAAGGAGTGGGTGTCGTGTGGGGTTTGGTTGATGGCCGGAAAATGGAAAAGATACCCACCATGGCCGCCAGCCATGGTGGCTGCCGCCATACGCCACCGCCGGCCACCATTATGTGGCTGTGTGTGTGTTTATCTTTTAGTGTATGTTTACATTTGAGATTTAGCCTTGTAAAATGTAATCATAAATTGGAATAATGAAAAAGGAACCCTAACCACCACCGTGAGATGGTGGCTGCCGCCTCCTGTCGCCACCGGCCGCCGTGTCGGGTGGCGGTGTGCTTAGTTGTGTTGGGATTGCTTTTTGGATGTTTGGACAAAGGACTAAAACCCTAATGGGCCCAATGAAGCCCTAATGGACCCAAAAGCCCAAACATGTGACTAATGGGTGTAATAAACCCTAATTGACCTAAGGAAAACCCTAATGGGCTTAAGGACTTGATTTTGGGCCTATTGGGCTAAGATGGGATTGGAAACCCTAATTAGGTTTTAGAAAACCCTAATAATGGATTTATGGGCTTGGATTTATCGGGACCCACATTTGGGCCATTGGAATGGAATTGTGTATTAAGCCCAATCACACCATATGATTTATTTAGAAGAGTGATGGACTTAATGGATTAAGTCCTTAATGGGTTAAGTGAAAAACACTTAACCCTAATCGTCATTTCATGTGAAAATCCTAATTTCACTTGCGTTTATTGTTGGGCCTTTCTATTGGGCCTTGATGATTGGGTTATTAATGGACCATCCAATATCAAGCAAATGGACTGTAACATCCCAAAATTCAAGGCCAAAAATTTCATTTTTAAATAAGTTATTACATAAACCATCAGTATAAAAACATTCATAATAATATCTCGTGTTAAGCTAAAGTGTCAGTAATCAAACATATTATCATAAAACCATATCAGAGTGTGATCCCAAAGATCTCATGTGCGGAAAACATAGTGTGATGCGCTGCGATCGAGCCGGCTCCTTTCCTTGAAAACAAAGTACCTGAAACCAAAACTGAAAACCATAAGCACGAATATTAGTGAGTTCCCCAGATACCACACACCATACAAACCAACTGATCCATACTTGCCATACGTAACCATGAGCCATACATAACAAACATATCCATAATCAAGTAAAGTGCTATGTGCCAAACATAGTCTCGCTGTATTGCCACGGGCCGCACGTGGTCTTTCTTGTCAAGCCTGGGGGCCACTCCCTGGGTCTTACAGACAAGTGCCAAGGGCCACCCCCTGTTCTTCCATGCAATCATCACAAAGACAACTATACATACTACTCTACTAGGCTACTCAGCATACAGTGTGCCAGGAGCCACCTCCTGGTCTTTCATTCATAATAGTATACAGTGTGCCAGGAGCCACCTCCTGGTCTTTCATACATGTTGCCTAGGGCTAACCCCCGGGTCTTCCTACCATACATAATAACATACTGCGTGCCAGGAGCCTCCTCCTGGTATTTCATGCATAATGCCTAGGGCTAACCCCCAGGTCTTCCTACCATACATAATAACATACTGTGTGCCAGGAGCCTCCTCCTGGTCTTTCATGCATAATGCCTAGGGCTAACCCCCGGGTCTTCCTACCATACATAAACTAAATGGGTCGGCATTGTGGCCGTAGACCCATACACACAGTGAGGAGACTCACCTCGCACTACTGAACTTTGCTGATAACCCTCTGGCTGCTGCCGACCACTCCCTGAACCGCTGCTCCACTAGCTCCCCGAGCTACTAATATCAATAAAACACTTAGTTCCAAACTGAACTCTAGAAGTCAAACTAAGTCAACTCTGGTTAAAGTCAAAGTCCTGGTCAAAGTCAACCTTCCAGTTGACTCGACTCGCCGAGTCAACCCGTAGACTCGCCGAGTCCTTAAACTCAGAATTTCTCAAAATACGACCCAACTCGCCGAGTCACCCCAGGACTCATCGAGTTCAACGATCTCTGAGTCCCATCCTGTCCAACTCACTGAGTCACCACTCAACTCACTAATCTGCGTCTTAACCAGAAGAGGTTGGGGGTTCTGCGACCTGACTCGTCGAGTCCAAGAACAGACTCGCCGAGTCCTAGGCAATCTTCAACAGACTCGCCGAGTTGTTCTTCCAACTCGCCGAGCCCATGCACATATTCATACAACTCGTCGAGTACACCCATGTGACTCGCCGAGTCTCTCCAGTTCTCAATCCATACAGTGGCTTTTCGAGCCATGCAGGGGCTCCAATCCATAAATCCACTCTTCTACAGTCTATCCCCCGCGTAAAGTTGCAAACTTTACGTGAAACCAAGGAGCTAAAGGCCCAAAACACTCAAGGGCTAGGGTTTAAAACAAAGGGGCTTCACCAACAACTTATTGACATGAACTTTATGACCTTCTGGACCATCACAAGTCTAGATCTGAGGTAGCAACCTCAGATCTAGGCCTCTAACTCGACATAGATCTCAATCATGCCCAAAATGCCCCAAATCTCAAACATAAGATATATCTATTTGAAATAAAGCCAAAGCAACAACTTATTACCTCCAATATATGCTCCAACTGAAGTAGATCCCATATCTACACCACTCCTTTGCAACAAGCCTCTTGATCTTCAAGCCCCTTTCCACCAAAATCACTTATCTAGGCTCTAAATTGCTTCCAAGGGCTCTCACTCACGATTTAGGGTTTCTGGATCTCAAAAGAGGAGTAAAGAGGCTAGGGAAGGGATGTAATGTTCTTTAAATAGGGCACAACCCCTGGGATTAGGGTTTTTCTCGCCCAGACCAGACTCGTCGAGTCCACTAGCCGACTCGCTGAGTCGGTCACTTACTCTATGCCCCGGATCCCGCTCCGACTCGTCGAGTTCCTCCCTGGACTCGACGAGTTGACTCTTGACTTAGATCCTTTCCTTTATTTTCTTGGTCTTTCTGATTCTGGGTGTTACATGGACTAGAATAATTAATGGGCTTTGAGGTGAGGCCCATATGAGGAGTTGGGCCCAATTTGGAAAATTAGGCCATAGATGGGCCATAGTTTGGGCCTTTATGATTATGTGATATTGGGCCATAGAAATTGGATTGGAATAATTGGGTGGGCCTTAAGGAAAGACCATGTAGAGGTCTAGGCCCAATTTGGAAAATTAGGCCATATGATGGGCTTTGACTCATAGTTGACTTTTGGGCCTTTGGATTGGGCCTTGGGCTTGAATAAAACTAAGTTAGGGGTAAAGTATTAATTACCCCAAGTATGTACATATGGTTATGTGTTGGAACCCAATTATTAATCTGTCATCCAGCAGCTGGGGTTAAGTCTGCGGGACTTCAGCAGTGTGGGATTGTATCTACGGGACTTCAGCAGTGTGAGGTGAGTTACCTTCCAGTAACGGTGGGTCTACGGCCACAATGCCAGCCCACCAGTAGGAGTTGTATGATAGATGATTGTCTTTGTGATATTCATCTAGGTTTGCTACTACCTGATATGTTTATGTGCTAGCTGTTGGATAAGGTGTATAAGTCCATAACTATTTCTGGTATGTACTTGACCCGACCCGGCATGGTCCATTTGGGTTGCATGACACCATGCAATTGGATAAACTAAAATGAGAGAAATAACACTTATGGTTTATTAATATATTATAAGTTCTAATATATTAATAATATTATTTAATTAGTTTGATCAAGAATTAATTTAGAATTAATTAAGTGATCAAAAGATAACTAATTAAATATATGGGTAGATTATGTAAATCTTCCATATCTTATATAGTGGGCTAAGAGGCTCCATGGATTATCAAGTTGGGTTCCACCCATAGGATGCTCCATGGATGCTCCATGGGAGTTACAAACCCATGGGTCATGGAAATGAAGAGTCATGACACATTAGGGTTTACATGGTGTAACCCTAGATGTGTCAACACTATATAAAAAACCCATTCTCCACCAAAATCGGCTACACATAAGAAACAAGAGGGCTAGGCCGATTTTAGAAGTGTGTATTCTCTCTAAAGTCATTCCAAAAGCATTTGGTGTTGTGTGAAGCATTTGAGGCATCACACTTGGGGTGCTAGGCTCACAAGGTTTCAAGGATCATAAGCAACAACAAGGTAAGTTATTCTATCTTTCATGCAAGTTAAAATTTGTTCCCCATGTATGCTAGATAGGAATATAACCTTGGAATTCAACTTTGCATGATAATTAGACAAACATAGATCCAAGGTTATTAGGGTTGCATGTACACTTAGGAAGTGTTAGAATGCTCAAAACCCATCAGTGGTATCAGAGCCTAGGTTTGTTTGTTGTTTTTTTTTTGTGTGCAAACAGCTTGAAAAAAAAATCGTTTTTCTGTTTTCTGCTCGTATGAAAGTTTGCACATTTGTTGCTGGAAATGGACTAGAAACATTACCCTAAACTGTTTTGATGTTTTAAAGCTTGTTTTAGATGGTGTAATGTTTATGCTAATCCATTTACAATGGCAATTATTAAAATTACAAGTTTTTTTAAGTGTAATTTTTGATTCTTGAAAGTGTTCATATTCATGTTCTTGAACTTATGAAGATTAGATGATCATAGGAATTGTTTGTAACCTTCATGGTAGTTTAATTCATGATCATAATGTGTTTTAATGGAGTCCATAACTTGTCCACGAGTTATGGAAAACCAAAAGTCTCACTTTTATTAAAGCCATTAAAAGAACACAAGAGTTATAAAAATGAAGAGTCTTCATTTTTATTACTCAATTAATTCATAAGTTATAAGAAATGAAAAGTTTTGGAAGTTTACAAAACTTGCCCTCAAGTTTTGGAACATGTAAAGTCTTGATTAAAACTTTAGTTCCAACCCTTAGAATTTTAAAAGTTAAAATTCAACCCTTATACTTTATAATATTGTAAGTTACTAATATATATATGTATAACGTCAAGTCGTCTTACCGCTAGTACGCCTCATTCACGAAGCCGGTCTATAAGGGGGTATAAGGTTGTTGCCTATAAAATGGCAACTTAATGGGTGTCCACTCTCACCCACCGCTTCCTTGATCGGTGGAGGGTCGTTAGCCGAACGGGTAAGACAAGGACTTATAAATTCTCATTAAAAGTATGATGAATATTATAAAGTAACTAAATGCTTTTATTAAATTCCCAATCTTAGTTACTTTAGGAAAATGTGAATAAGGTGCTAATCCATGAAATTACACTTTACACTTTGTTTAAGTCGTTGGTGGAGCGTGTGTGGTTAACCGGCACACTAACTTGGACTTAACAAGGTAGGTAAAGGGTGACTTAAGGTTTACCATAGCATCGGTGGAGCGTGTGTGGTTTACCGGCACATCGATTGAGTGATAAACCTTGAGGGTACCAAGTGATTTGCATGGTTACTTCACACCTCGTTTTGTGATCCTCGGTATCCCAGTCACAAAACTTGGAGGGCACACTCGAGAGTGAAACATGCCTTTGAAAAGTTCATTGAATCTCAAAAGAATCTAGGAATTTCTAAGAACCAATTAAAAACCTAATATTTATATTTCGTTTTTCATGGTGGAAATTGGTGAATCGTCATTCACCTACCTTTCAAATATGTTATAGCTTGGATTACGGCATACCTCTTCTAAGTTATAATATATTGTGATTGGATCCTAGCCTTAATATTACATTTGGGTGTTTTATTAAGGACTCTCTTAATATCTAAACTAATCTTGTTCTCTTCTTCAGATGTCTTCAAACAATGCTGCTTCTGGCTCTAATCCTAATGGCTCTTTTACCTTATGAACTTGTGTGGGAAAGTCACTTTTGATGGATCCAACTTCAATGAATGGATCAGAAACATCAGGATGATTACCCGCTACGAGGACAAAGAATATGTCCTTGACAAGGAGATTAAGGAGATTGATGAGACCACTGCAACTCCCCAGGAGATCGCTGACTTCCGGGCACATGAAAGGGATGCTACAAAAGTGGCATGCATCATGTTGGCCACCATGACAGCGGAACTCCAAAAGTCCTATGAGGACTTCTACCCTTTTGAAATGCACCAAGATCTGATGGAAAGATACCATCAAAGTGCACGACAAGAGAGGTATGAAATCATATGCTCTATCATAACAACCATGATGAAGGACGGGGAATCCGTCACGAGCCACATGTAGAAAATGCAAAGGTATGTGGATCGGTTGCTGAAGCTTAATGTGAACTTCCCTGAGGAGCTTGCAATAGATATCATTTTGCACTCCTTACCATCGTGTTATGATCAATTCCGCATGACATATCACATGAATAAGGAAGAGGTCACACTCAGCAAACTTCAGGGACTCCTCAAGACCGCAGAGACAGGTCTTAAGGGTAAGTCGGTTGTTAACACTCCTACTCCAAACTCCGCCCCGGTTTTGGCAATCGGGAAAGGTAGAGGGAAGAAGAGGAAGAGCTCTTCGAAGGGTACCAAGGCTAGGACCCTTGATGGCTCTTCTTCAAGTGGAACCAAGAAAGGTTTTGTCACTCCTTCTTCTGACCCTAAAGAGGTTGAATGCTTCTATTGCCATGAAAAGTCACATTGGAAGCGGAACTGCCCAAAGTACCAGCAAGATGTGAAGGATGGGAAAGTTAAACCCAACCATGCAGGTATTTACACTATCTTATCTAATAACTCACCCCATTCTAACTCTTGGGTCCTTGATACCGGTTGTGGTATTCATATATGTTCTGATTTGCAGGGACTAAGAAGAAGTGAGAATGTGGAGCATGGAAGAATAAACTTAATCATGGGGAATAGGAAAGCTTTACCTGTCACCAAGATTGGAGTTTATACTTTATCGCTAAGTAGTGGGTTTAGTTTAGATTTGAATAAATGTTGTTATTCGCCAGAAATGGCAAGAAATATTATTTCCTTTCATGCATTGTATAAACAAGGTTTCACCTTTTCATTTGATAATGAAGTTGGTTCGATTAATGCTTTCTTTAATAATGTTCTTTATTTTAAAGCATTACCTTGTGATGGTGTGTATGAAACTGTATCTGTGGTTGATAACTTAGGAAATAATGTATTGTGTATTGATTCTGTTAATGATAATAACTTGGATAAAGCATCATTATGGCATTGTCGTCTTGGACATATAAGCAAGAAACGCATAGGCCAACTCCAAAAGGATGGAGTATTGGAGTCATTTGACCTAAAGTCAGATGATAGTTGCGAATCATGCTTACTTGGAAAAATGACAAAGTCACCCTTCACAGGTTCTTGTGAGAGGGGTGAAGGTTTGTTGGATCTTATACACACGGATGTGTGTGGGCCCTTCAAACATGCCACAAGGGATGCTAATCGTTATTATTTGACTTTTACTGATGATTACAGTAGATATGGATATGTCTACTTAATCAAGCATAAGTCAGAGACTTTTGAGAGGTTTAAAGAGTTTAAACAGGAAGTCGAGAATCAATTGGGCAGGAACATTAAGATGCTTCGATCCGATCGAGGTGGTGAGTATCTTAGTTCAGAGTTCCTCGACTATCTTAGGGAATGTGGGATTGTCTCACAATTGACACCTCGCAGGACACAGCAGTTGAATGGTGTAGCTGAGAGGCGTAATCGAACCTTGTTGGATATGGTTCGTTCCATGATGAGTCGAGCTTCGCTACCAATCTCATTTTGGGGGTATGCCTTAGAGACTGCCGCCCATATCCTTAATCTAGTTCCCACAAAGAAAGTTGCCAAAACTCCTCATGAGATGTGGACTGGTAAAGTACCCAAACTAGACCACATTAAGATTTGGGGTTGCGAGGCTTTCGTGAGACGCGAGACTCATGATAAGCTCGAACCTCGAAGTGCGAGGTGTATTTTCATCGGCTACCCACATAAATCCTTTGGTTACCTCTTCTACAGACCTAGTGAGAATGTGGTCTTTGTAGCTAGGAGGGCGTTCTTTCGAGAGAGAGAGAGTTCATAAGCCAAGGAGACAATGGGAGGCAAGTTGACCTTGAAGAAATTCAAGAGTCAAGTGGTGAAGGAACTTCAAACCCTAGCACTCAACTTGAGGAGGAAACTTCTGTTGAGCCAATTGACAAGTCTGTACCTCTGAGGCGTTCCACAAGGGTTAGGAATGCACCTGAGCATTACTATGGATTCCATATTACTGCGGAAGGTGATACACTTATCAGTGATGAGACACTGATAGGTCTGGATGAACCTAACAGTTACGCGGAAGTCATGGCAGGCCCTGAGTCAGCCAAGTGGAAAGAGGCAATGGACAGCGAGATACAGTCCATGTATGACAATCAAGTTTGGAACTTGGTTGAGAATGTACCAGGTCGTAAGACTATAGGGTGCAAATGGATCTTCAAGAAGAAGACCGACATGGATGGTAATGTACACACTTATAAGGCACGACTGGTTGCAAAGGGTTTCTCACAAACTCCGGGAGTTGATTATGATGAGACCTTTTCTCCAGTGGCCAAGATTAAGTCCATTAGGGTTCTGTTAGCCATAGCTGCATTTCATGACTATGAAATATGGCAAATGGATGTCAAAACCACTTTCCTTAATGGAAAGTTGGCTGAGGATGTTTACATGAGTCAGCCAGAGGGTTTTGTCAATACAGAGTACCCTAATAAAGTGTGTAAGCTTGGGAAATCCATTTATGGGTTAAAGCAAGCACCTCGGAGATGGAATCTTTGATTTGATGAGAAAGTCAAAGAATTTGGCTTTTCTAGGAGTGAAGATGAATCTTGTGTATATGTCAAGGCTAGTGGGAGTATAGTTAGCTTTTTGGTATTGTATGTGGATGACATACTACTCATAGGAAATGACATTCCAACTCTGCAGGAAGTTAAGTCCTGGCTTGGGAAGTGTTTCTCTATGAAGGACCTAGGAGAAGCTGCCTATATTCTAGGGATAAGGATCTTGAGAGACCGGAGTAAAAGACTAATTGGACTTAGTCAGAGTACTTACTTGGATAAGGTGTTGAAGAGATTCGGCATGCAGGAATCCAAGAAAGGAGAGTTACCCATCCAGAGTAATGCCAGATTGAGTAAGACACAAAGCCCTAGTACTGAGGCTGAGATAGCAGAAATGAGTCGAATACCTTATGCTTCGGCTGTAGGATCGATCATGTATGCTATGACGTGTACTCGACCTGATGTAGCCTTTGCTTTGAGCATGGTTAGCAGGTATCAGGGGAACCCTGGCAAGGCACACTGGACTGCGGTAAAGAATATCCTCAAGTACCTACGGAGGACTAAGGACTGGGTCCTTACCCTCGGTGGGAGTGAAGACTTGAGAGTTGTAGGGTATAGTGATGCTAGCTTTCAAACTGATAGGGATAATTTCCGCTCTCAGTCAGGCTGGGTCTTTACCTTAAATGGAGGAGCAATTTCTTGGAAGAGTTCCAAGCAAGAGACAGTGGCTGATTCAACTTGCGAATCAGAGTATATAGCAGCTAGCGAGGCAGCAAAGGAGGCGATATGGCTGAAGAACTTCATTGGAGACCTTGGAGTTGTACCAGCTATTAAAGAGCCAATGGAAATTTTCTGTGATAGTGAAAGTGCAGTTGCCTTAGCCAAGGAACCAAGGGATCACGGGAGATCCAGACACATCGACAGAAAATACCATTTCATTAGACATCGAATTGAAGAAGGACTCCTCGTGGCAAAGAGGGTATCATCGGATGAGAATCCAGCAGATCCCCTCACGAAGGGACTGACTCGGGTTAAGCATCTCCAGCATGCTCGGAGCATAGGGCTGAAGGATGATATTAGATTTAGTAGTTAGATAACCTTGAAATTTGTAAAGTGTAATTGACATTAGATGATGAATAAAAGTTGTTTTATTTATGAGTAAAGTGTTGCTATCTCTTGTCGATCGTTTACTATATTTCTTTTGCATGTTTTGACTTCCAGAATAATTATGTTTGGTATATCATATTATTCGAACCTCCACAGTCGGTCATATGTCGGAAGTAGGTATGAATCAAGACTGTCATGATTGGTTGCAGAGGTCTAAGTTGTTGGACATGGCTACAACACTCATGAGTGCTCATAAGTTCTGAGCATTGGACTCAACCCACGCTCACTGGAATCACTTCATGGAATTTATCTCGAGTGATCGTGAGATGGTAATATCATATAAGTCTTCAAACCTAGAGATATGATTTGTTACTTATGAGTTGGTTATGCATTGATTGTACGTTAACGCATTGGTAACTCGATGTTATAAAACGTGCTTTTGTGTATAATTCAATGAGTGGTAGAACAAACATATGAGTCGAAGTTTATCTGTTCCTTCTTGGATTAGAAGCTGATATCTGGGCCCCTCGATGATTTTGTTTTGACCTATGTACCAGGCCCGGTCAGAACTAAGTTAATGTGTTCAATTAAGTTCTTTGTCAAACAAATCGGAAATCGGGAAACAAACTGCTGGACAATAAGTAAGACATTGTTCCATGTATTTGTCCGGCTGATATCTAGAACAGAGGATTATATGATCACTTATCTTAAATGGCGTATCATCATTTTCTCAGTTCCGAGAGACCTTGAAAGAGCTACGATTGCTGATCGGTTCCTGAAGTATTGCAGTTATAGTTATTAGACTTATCCAAGTGGGAGACTGTTGGATAAGGTGTATAAGTCCATAACTATTTCTGGTATGTACTTGACCCGACCCGGCATGGTCCATTTGGGTTGCATGACACCATGCAATTGGATAAACTAAAATGAGAGAAATAACACTTATGGTTTATTAATATATTATAAGTTCTAATATATTAATAATATTATTTAATTAGTTTGATCAAGAATTAATTTAGAATTAATTAAGTGATCAAAAGATAACTAATTAAATATATGGGTAGATTATGTAAATCTTCCATATCTTATATAGTTGGCTAAGAGGCTCCATGGATTATCAAGTTGGGTGCCACCCATAGGATGCTCCATGGATGCTCCATGAGAGTTACAAACCCATGGGTCATGGAAATGAAGAGTCATGACACATTAGGGTTTACATGGTGTAACCCTAGATGTGTCAACACTATATAAGAAACCCATTCTCCACCAAAATCGGCTACACATAAGAAACAAGAGGGCTAGGCCGATTTTAGAAGTGTGTATTCTCTCTAAAGTCATTCCAAAAGCATTTGGTGTTGTGTGAAGCATTTGAGGCATCACACTTGGGGTGCTAGGCTCACAAGGTTTCAAGGATCATAAGCAACAACAAGGTAAGTTATTCTATCTTTCATGCAAGTTAAAATTTGTTCCCCATGTATGCTAGATAGGAATATAACCTTGGAATTCAACTTTGCATGATAATTAGACAAACATAGATCCAAGGTTATTAGGGTTGCATGTACACTTAGGAAGTGTTAGAATGCTCAAAACCCATCACTAGCATGATATGTTATATGTGATAGTGGTAGTAAGAGGGGAATAGTCCCCAAGTTCAGTTGTTAGGACCGAAGGGTAGGTCGGGCACCCCAGAATTTCCTGACAGTATGTTTATGCTATGATATTATGTGGTAGTAGTAGGAGGTGAAATAGTCCTCGTATGTCGGTTGTAAGGACCGACGGGTACGTCAAGCACCCCAGAATGGCTTGACCTGGGTAAGTCAAGAATCCCAGAATGGCTTGACCTGGGTAGTCAGGCACCCCCAGAATTGCCTGGCAGTATATGTGTGTTATATTATTACGTGGTAGTGGTAGGGGTGAAATAGTCCCCGGTAGTCGGGCGAAATAGACCGACGGGTAAGTCAAGCACCCCAAAATGGCTTGACCTGGGTAAGTCAAACACCCCAGAATGGCTTGACCTGGGTAAGTCAGGCACCCCAAAATTGCCTGACAGTATGTTATTGTATGGTGTGTGGTATGATGGGGGAACTCACTAAGCTTCGTGCTTACGGTTTACAGTTTTGGTTTCAGGTACTCGTTTTCAAAGGAAAGGAGCCGGCTCGATCGCAGTGCATCACACTATGGTTTTCCGCACATGGGATCTTTGGGATACACTCTGATATTGTTTTATGATAACGTGTTTTGATTATTTCTACTTTGGTTTTGACATGACATGATATTATGGATGTTTTCTTATACTGTTGGTTTTATAATAACTTATCTAAAATGAAATTTTTGGCCTTGAATTTTGGGATGTTACATAAACCCTAACCTAACACAAGTGAATCTACATTACACTCCTTATTGCATTATAGCCTCTATAACCATTAGGGCTTAATTATAAATTAGTAACTAAGCCTAGATTTAAACCTAAGTTAATTTAGATTAGCATAATGTAATATAAATCAAAAGAAGAAGGTTTAAAACATAAAAATTCACCATTTATTGGTGAATTCGGTCAAGGAAATGTTATTAAATCAAGAATTCAGCCACAAGGAAATCAAAAGCACATGAATTCGGTTTCTAGAATCTTTTCAAATAGTTGTGTTCAGTCACATCCAAACCAAAGGGAATTCGGTCAAGGTATGACCGAATTTACAATTCAAAGCCCAACAAGGTGAGTTCCAATTAGCGCACATTTAAGGTGAGTTCATACCCCCATATTTTTCCAAGTTTTTTAATGTTTTAAGGGGGGATACAAGTAAAACACAAGTAATCTTGCGTTTAAAAATATAATTTTGTTTATTATATTTTCTTACTGTTAACATGCATTTGGACGTGAAACTTACTAAACACAACAATCATTGTTACTACTAGACTTACGAACTATTTACAAAACACGTTAAGACACAACTACTTTACAAGCACAATTTTTAACATGGAAAAAAACTTATAAACTAATTTTAAGTATAGTTTATGGAACAAATGTACTACTGTTACAAGGATATATATTGATTACAAAAAGGGGGTTTCATTGTGTTATTCGTGAATTCATCGAGGGAGCAAATTTGTGAGAGACGGCATCGAGTACTTAACTAAGTATCTAGATATGTCTACCTTATGAACCAGAGTCTCCTAGAGGGAGAGCGTGAGTTTGTGTATAAATCTATACGGGACTGACAATCCCGCGCTCTGAATATTAGCTACAGTCGTTCTGGGCGACAAACGTCATTAACATTTACGACGTCCGAAGTACGTCGTAGGGTTTAACGTCCATTAGTATGGTTATAAGAACTCATCGGGATATAACATTGCCTCGTTCACGTAATAATATACTTAACAAACAGTCTCCAGGTTTAATAACTATGTGATTACTTATTATACACACAAGGGTGATATGAAATTAACATCCGATATGCAGTGGGATGTGTGACTTCCGCCTCATTTCCTGTTCCTTGTTTGGTTGTGGGCTTAGGGCAGAATCACCTAATCGACTGTCTGTTCGATCTAGATTTCTATAACTCGTATGTATTAAGTGATCCCAAGAGGGTATTAACGTCACTTCCGGTTTACAGAAAAAACACGTTTTCGGCTAGTTTTATTTAAAAATAAAGCTACACTGTAACAACTTAAGTATGGGAAAATACTTGTAGTTTTCAGTTTTGGAACGTTTAAGACAACAACTCACTTTTTATGGAAAATATAGGATTTTCCAGGACAAACATCAATATTTTACAAGCAAACGGTTTACCATTCAACTAACGAACAATCATTGTTAATTCTATAATTCCTTATTTTATGTATCAAAGTTATGTATGAAGAATATCCGATAGGCAGTGGAATGTGTGGTTTACGCCTCATTTCCTGTTCCTTGTTTGGTTGTGGGCTTAGGGCAGATCCACACAATTAACTGTCCGTTCGATCTTGGTTTATATATAGCCAGTATAAACTAAGTGGTCATAGAAGAAACTGGTATTATCATATTCTTATTAAGAAAATATAGGATTTTCTTAAGGAACACTTTCATCATATCTCAAAGGACTATTACAGTTAACTATGTAAGTACCTAGTGAATACGTTAGGGTTATATACAATGTGAATCCGACATGCAGTGGAATGTGTGGTTTCCGCCTCATTTCCTGTTCCTTGTTTGGTTGTGGGCTTGGGGCAGAACCACACAATCGATTGTCTGTTCGATCTAGATTGTATCTAACTTGTATACATTAAGTACTCGTAGAAGGAACTGGTACAAGCCATTTCACTTATCATTTATTACATCAGAAAATATAGGATTTTCTGGAGAAACACATCACGTTTTACAAAGAACAAAGAACATGTTTTCTAAAACAAAACGCTTATGAACTCACTAACTTTAATGTTGACACTCTTTCAAAACCACTTGTATTCTCAGGACACTAGTAGACAGGTACACGCCAGGTTCCTAGAAGACGGAGTATAGTAGCTTCAAGTCTTTATTTTGCTAATTACTTTTGGAGTTAATTATATATGATTCGAATACAATGTAAACATTTTAATATCAATACAATGGTTGTTGTTGCTTTGATTACTATTATTCAATTTTTGTGATACTATACATGACGTCCTCCGCCTCCGAACATTTCCGCCATTCCGGTTTGGGGGTGTGAGACTTGTATCAGGCGGCAAGGATTTATTATGCGATTTATTGCGCTTTGGGATTTGAAACTATGTCTTGGGAATAGTTGTAGACGGTTTAGAGCAGAGGTTGCTCCAACTACTGCAGTTCAGCCGTTGACGATTGAGTTGGTGAGTGTGTCAGGGTGCGAGACCCTAAATGATATGGATCCCAGAGCCGAGGATGGAGGATTGATTAGGATTACCTCAATGAGAGAGGTTCAGGTTAGGTGAATTTAGTGGAGGATCTCGGGCCGAGACCCAAGAGTTCGGATTAGCTCTGAGAGGCCAGCAGGACGGATCCTATTGGGTCATGTTTTGTTGGTTTGAGCTAGGCATTCATTTGTATGGGCTTTGTTAGCGTTTGTTCATGTGTTTGTATGGGTTTACGGTTGGGTGTCGTTTACGGTCCATATGGTGTTTACGGTCCGTATGGTGTTTACGACTATAAATGGGTTTACGGTTATTGTTCCCTATAAACAGTGTCAATAGATGTCAGATGCAGGTAGCATTTTACGGTCAAGTGTGTGTGTTTTGAGTCCATTGTACCTGATGTTTTCGGCTGATATAAAATGTGTGCAATTTGGATCAATCTTGCTTCTACTCCTTCTTGTTCTTGTCATTTTGGCTTGTTCTTTGTGTTGATCACTAGTTGGTTCTTAGTTTTGGGGACTTACAATTTGTATCAGAGCCAATCTAGTGTCAAAGCTAATCAAGCTTAGTTTTCGGCTGGCTTAGTATCCATTTTTGGTGTTGTTCAAGCTTCTTATTGAAAATAATTCATTGTTACTGCTGTTGTTGCTGGGTTTTTGCTATTGATTGTGAATTCAAGGCTAAAAGGATCGAAAATCTGCTTGAAATCATTCGTTTCGTCAAAAATCTGGGCATTTTTGGTTGTGATCTGTTCATTAGTTTACAGCTGTAAACTAATTCTCGGCTGTAAACGTCTTGTATTTTTGGCTGTGAACCGCTTTGACTGTGAATCGTTTCCGGTTGTAAACCGTTCTTGGCTGTAAACCAGTTTACGACCGTAAACCCTCGTCGGCTGTAAACCTTATTCGGCTGTGAACCTTTCTTAGTTGTAAACCTTTTTTTTCAGTTGTGATTTTCCTTGTTTTTAGACAAACTTTATTTTTGATAAATTTAAGAAAATTTAATTTTTTTTAAAAAAAGAGGGAAAATGGAACCACAACACAGTGCAATTCATCAGGAGTTAGATTCAATCATGGGAACTACCACAAGAATTCCACGTCTACTGTCTGTCGAAGGATTTCCTGAATAGAAATACATAATCAAAAAATACATCAAAATGAAAGATTTTCAGATTTGGAGAAGCATTCTTAGGGATCCTATTAGAATCACAACTACTCTGGAAGATGGTTCAATAACTGACAAAAAGGTGGAAAACTACACTGATGCTGACTTTGAAAAAATTGAGGAACAGGAAAAGGCATTGGCAACTCTAACTATGGCTCTATCCCCTGACATTGCTCAAGGATTCAGGGAGTATGATTCAGCAAAAGCAATTTGGGAAGCATTGATAGAGGCTTACGAAGGAAATGATGACATGAAACAAAGCAGACAGGACATGCTTCGTCAAAAATTCAACTTGTTTAGCCATGTTCTGGGAGAAACTCTTGAAACCCAATTGCAGAGATTCATCACTCTTACCACTGAGATGAGCATTGCTGGAATTTATGTACCACGTTCAGAGATTAACAAGAAACTGCTAAATTCTCTCCCCAAGTCATGGGACATGAATGTCTCTGTTATCAAGAAAACCAAAGATCTTAACAGACTTACTATTGCTGAAACAATGGTTGTCATCAAATCTTGTGATTTAGATGATAAACAACGCGAGATAAACCATGTGAATTCCTACTCAACGGCTAATCTTGGAATTTCATCGAACAATGCTTTTTCATCTTTCACTGTTCCACAACTTCAAGCTTTCACTATTCCACAAACTCAAGCTTTCACTGTACCACAAACCCATGCTATTTCATCATCCATGTCTTATCCACAAACCCATACTGTTCCACATTCAGCCTCCTCTTCAAAAATTCCTGCTGTTGTCTCAAACTCCAAGGAAGCTAAAGAAAATCTGGCTTTAGCTTCTGGTCTTGTGAATTGTTACAATGCTTTTCTAGCTGGAGATTTGCCTCCTCAACTCTCGTTTCCTGATCTTGATCAAATTCACCCTGAAGACGTTGAGGAAATGGATATCACCTGGCAAATTGCCATGCAAGTGTTCATAGCTAAACAGTTTGCTAAGAAGATGGGAAAGAACAACTGGGGCATGAATGGATACAAGAAAGTTGGGTTTAATAGGGGCAAGCTTAGATGCTTCAACTGTCATGAGACTGGTCATTTTGCTCGTGAGTGCCCAAAACCAGATAGAAGGGAAAATCATGACAGGACAATGGTGCCAATGGTGAACAACAGAGGAACAGCATCCAACGGTGAAACTGCAAATTTGGCAGTTGTGGCTCAAGCATTTGATTGGGAGGATCAGATTCAGGCATTGAACATCTCAAGACCTGAAACTGCCAATTTGGCACAGATAAATGAACTTCCAGATCAAGAAGTTGAAGAGGATGCTAAAGCAGAAATGATGCAGCTTCAATTTGCTTTCATGGTATCTACCACTCCAGAAAAGAAAGAGGTCTGTGAAATTTCTTGGTCTAAAAAATGCATGGATACTGTTAAATTTTGGCGTGATCAAATTGATTTGTTACGTAGAGACAATGAGGACCTTAGGTATGAAGCTTATACTCTTAGGAAGGGCCAAAAACCACTAAGAGAACAACTAGAGGCCAAAACCAAGGACTTTAGACAGCTTCAGGAAGACTATAACAACAAATGTGAGAACTATGACCATGTTAAGACACGAATTGCTAACTTAACTGCCGAACTTAACACATTGAAGATTAGATTTGCAAATGAAGATTTTAATTTCAGAAAGTATGATGTGTCAAGTAAGACAGTTGAGAGCATGATAGAAACACAATTAAAATGGCAGGACAAGAAGAAAGTAGGTATCGGGTATGACAATGTTCCACCTCCTTTTAACCATACTTACACTAGCATTCCTCTATCTAAAGAAGAAATAGAAAGAGAAGCATATCTTCAGTATGGAAAACCTGCTGTGGTGGTGCCAGAAAGTAGCTCTCGGGTGAATGATACTAATGTTTCTACTTCATATGCAGATTCACTTTTAGTTCAAGGCAAGAAGGCAGCTGGAGAGAGTGTTTCTGACAATAACTCTGTTTTGCAAACTGATGTGTTTTTGTTTCTAATTTGAATGATTCTGTTTTGAAATCTGATCATGTGAATGTTTCTGATAAGTGTGGTGATGTGTCTGATAAATCAAATAAACCCGTCACTAGCAAATACCTGCCACTTAAGCCAGTCACACAATCTGAACCATGCACGTGCACTTGTGGGAAAAGAAAAGAACTCAATAAGGACACTAAACCAGAAAAGAGTGGTACCAGTTTCTATGTAAAGAAACATACATGCTTTAATTGTGGAACACATGGTCATATTGCGCGAATGTAACACCTGATTCTTGGTATGTATTTTATTCAAGAATTGTATGTATTTTCTCTGGGACTCGACGAGTTGGGATCGGCGGGAAGTTTAAGTGACCTACTCGACGAGTCGGGAGACTGACTCGTCGAGTAGGTGCTGTTTGAGTGAAACCCTAAATTCGAGGGTTTGCACCCTATTTAAACATCTCATCTCAGCCTCCATCATCCTTATCACTCCCATAAAGCTGTATATCGAAACCCTAGTCGTTTTTGTGTGTTCTAAGGCCATTTTGGTGCATTTGGTGGATTGTGAAGCTTGAGAAGGAGAAAGAAGCTTGAGAGTTCGAGTGGGGGCTTGGAGATCTAGGGATTTTGTTCCATTTCCAGCTCATTCAAGGTAAAAATCTTTTGTCTTGGTCTTCTATGTGCTTATTCATCTTTGGGGTTGGGATTTTGGGAGTTTTCTAATCCATCTTCGGATTTTGAAGGGATGAATGGAGTTTGACTTCAGATCTGGGCCTTAGGAGGGGTCTCATGGCATAAAGGTGCCAACTTTATGGCCATGAGAGCCCCATGCATCTTGAAGATCATCTTTTATGGCTTTTTGAGCCAAAGACCCCATGCATGTGCACCAAGTTTGGAACTTTATGTGTAAAATAGACATTAGGAGTCCAGATCTATGGTTTTGATGTGTTAAGACCCATTTAAATCGACTGTATAGTAATGGACAAGGATGGACTTGGCGAGTCGGGGTGCATTGTCGCCAAATCCTTTCTGTTGATTGGACCAGATGCGAGGGTGGAAGGACCCTCAGTTGTTTAGACCCATTAGGGGCCTGGGAGTCATGGGACTCGACGAGTTCTTAGAGCAGGCTCGGTGAGTCCAAGGCAATCTCCCAATCTTTGAAGATGGACTCGACGAGTTGTTCATACAACTCGGCGAGTCATAGACTGGACACATTCTTATGAGGGATATGATATCGACGAGTTCAAGGCTGAACTCGGCAAGTCGGATCAAGATGGTCCCGATGGGTTGAATGAAGGAGAACCCGTCGAGTTCTTGCTAGACTCGACGAGTAGAGTCGGGGTTGGATCGGGTTAGTGGAGTATGGATTCGACGAGTTGGTAGACCAACTCGGCGAGTCAGGTCAACTGGGTGTTGACTTTGACCAATGTTGACTTTGATTGAATTGAGTTGACCCTGGGTTGGGTTGCATGTTCATATTGATAACTTAGAAGGATTGTCGTGTAGGGATTGGGGAGTCGAAGGGAGTCGACCTACACGCCGAGGACATTTCAGACACTACACGACATCGAGGTGAGTTACCTTCCAGTAGAGGTGGGTCTAAGGCTACAATGCCGACCCACCAAAAGGGGTATTTAGTAGATAATTGTCTTTGTGATAATTATCTTGGTATGTTTATGTGATTTGGTCATGCGATATGCCTCCATGATATGCTATGTGTGTTTGTGGTAGTGGCAGGGAATAGTTTTTCCCTGACATCGGTCGTTAGGATTGAAGGGTAGGTCAGTACCCAGATATGCCTAACTGTATGATTATATCTTGTTATTGCATGATAGTGATAGGGGGTGAAATAGTCCCCGGTTACCAGTTGAAGGATACCGATGGCAGATACCGATTGAGGTTACCGGTTGAAAGATACCGATGGCAGATACCGGTTGAAAGATACCGATGGCAGTTACCGGTTGAAAGATACCGATGATATTATATGGTATGTGGTATGAGGGGGGAACTCACTAAACTTTGTGCTTACAGTTTCAGTTTTGGTTTCAGGTACCTCTTCGTCCAAGGGGAAGGAGCCGGTGGTGTAGCAGCGCATCACACACACACATGATTTCCGCATGGAGTTTCTGGGATTGTACTCTCATTTTCATTACTTTTGACATTTTGATTTTGAGACATGAAGTTATTGTTTTTATAATTTGATGTAACCTCGACAATGTTTTGGTACACTATTTTATGAAGTACTTAATTTAAAAATGAAAATTTTGGCCCTGAAAATTGGGATGTTATAGCGAAATTGTCCAAACCAGGCATTTGTTCCTTTTTATGCACAAAGAAGAAAGATTGAGTCATGAGGAAGATCTCTTTAGAGAAAATCCTCGAGATCTCATTTAGTTGATGGTGATTGGAACATCAATAAAGAAAGAAAACGGGCTGATCTTGAAAAGAACAAACGGGTTTTAAACAAAATTTCAACAGGTACTTTAACGAGACCGAAAGTGGTTAAGCCAAGATCGTTATCGTCAAAGACATCGTCTGGGTCTTCAACAAATCTTAGAAGGAAACCCAAGCGATTAAAACCAAAGAAAAACATTTTGAAAACACCTGTAAATGTTTCTAAACCTAATTATAAATGGGTGCCAAAAAACTGCATGCTAGATTAGGGCTAAGGATCTAGGAAGGATGCCTTATATGCCTGTTGTATGAACTGTATGCTAGGACTGTCTAGTCAGCAGTAGGATAGCCTGATTAAGTTATGCTTGATGTGGTTACTCAATGCACGAATGCTTCTTGCTTTGTGCTATAGGGATCCTGGCTAACTTTAACCAACTAGTGAGTGGATATGTAACAGTATTCGCAAGCCAGTTGGGGGAAGATGGTAGGGACTTCTAATGTAGCTGATGGCAGAGAGTAGGTCAGAGGGTGCCCTAGGAAAGCCTAGGCTGAGATTAGTGGAAAAAAGGTATCGGTAAAGGGACTTGGTGAAGTTGAAGCAATCCTTGAGGAAAGTACATATAGATGTGGAAGGTACTATAGGCCCGTACTACTGGAAGAAGAGGATCCGTACTCGAGTCAAGAAGGGCCAAGATGGAACCAGGAAACTTGGAGAGTGTGTGAGACCTCTCGGGAGTATGTATGATCCTGACGTTTATGTGTTTATTTTCAGTATGGTGACCACACGACATGGAGCAGGAGGTTCTGGATCTGGGTCAGGATCAGGATCAGGCTCGGGTGCAGGATCCGAGCAGGGTGATGACGGACTACGCGAGTTTATCGCGTCTGAGATCACGAGAGGTATCGTTGATGCGACCCCGGTCATTTTCGGGTCGATCAAGGAAGGGATCGTTGAGCTGATGGAGGATCGCCTTCGGCCATTCAGGAGCGATCTGGCTTCTAGCCAGACGGGTACGCGCACACTGTCCTTCAAGGACTTCCGGGGGAGTGGTGTGCCAGATTTCCACGGGGCGAAGGACCCCATTGCTGCCAGGAGATGGATCGCAGACATTGAGTCTGCGTAGTTGACGAGCTTCCTCCCGGAAGGGTCGAAGGTCCACTTTGCTGCGGGATGCTTGAGGGATAGAGCTAGAGATTGGTGGGAGTCGTTTGGCGACTCGTTGGTAGCCCCGACCATCGAGGATATGACTTGGTCAGATTTCGTGACCAGATTCAGAGCTGAGTTCGCGCCAGCTGTGGAGCTTCAGCAGCTGGCCAGGGAGTTTTTGGATATGAGACAGACTACGGAGACTGTGGCGGAGATCACCGCCAAGTTCCGGGAGAGGGCTTTGTTGGTACCCCAGTATGCAGGGGACGAGGAGATGCGGAAGACCCGCTATCATGATATGCTGAGAGCCGACATTCGGGAACATATCAGCTATTCGGCCTGTCCGACCTTGGAGTCCATGATTTCCAGGGCGCGGGAGAGGGAGATTGACTTGGAGCACCTCAAGAAGAGGAAGCTAGAGACTGTGCAGGTTACATGGGTTTTGGGGAAGAAACCCAAGGGATTCGGCGCGAGGTCGAAGGGCCAGCAGGGCCGGTACCGCTGCAGGAAGTGTGGTCGGTCACATGAGGGAGTTTGTCGCACTGGGTCGGGTTTCGGCTGCTATAAGTGCGGCAAAACTGGGCATTTTGTCAAGGATTGTACTGCCCCTACTCCCATAGTGCAGATGTCAGACCCGATTTGCTTTCATTGCAATCAGAGGGGCCATAAGAAGGCCAACTGCCCAAGATTGACAGCAGCGACAGTAGCAGCGCCAGCAGCAGCGCCGACATCAGCGACAGCGCGAATTGCAGATGGCCGGAAGGTCAAGGAAGAGGCTCCAGTGGTGGGGAGCCGAGCATTTTAGTTGACAGCCGAGGAGGCACACGCCGCACCCGATGTGGTGACGGGTATGATTTCTTCTCTTTATTCTTTATGTTATGTTGCTACGATCCAGATATGTCATATGTGTGTGCTCTGTTTAGGATCTTTCCATGTGAACGGTATTCTAGTTCAGGTATTGTTTGATTCGGGTGCTACCCGATCATTTGTCTCTCTTGCGCTTAGCAAGAAGTTTCCTGAGTCTTCGGGCATATTGGATTTCCCTCTACAGGTCGAGATTACGGATGACCGGTCAGTACGAGCATCAGAGGTCTAACGAGACTGTGTTTTGAGGCCGTTCGAGGAGCGTTACATGGTAGACTTGGTTCCCATACCCTTGCGGGGGAACAAGGTTATTATTGGTATGGATTGGCTAAGCCCCAATGGGGCAGTGATTGACTGCGCGCAACAGTTGGTACGGATCAGGACCCCAAGTGGGGGAGAGCTGGTGATTCAGGGCGAGAGGCCACAGCGGCGACCAGCCTTATGTTCAGCAGCGAGAGCTAGGCGCTACTTTCAGCAGGGTTGCGCAGGGTTTGTCGCCTATGTTATGGACACCCAGGAGGCGGGTAAGGCGACGATGTGTGATGTGCCCGTAGTATGAGAATTTGCGGATATATTCCCCGAGGAATTGCCTGGCATACCTCCGGAGAGACAAGTAGAGTTCAGGATCGACCTAGTCCCTGGTGCGGCTCCGATAGCCAAGGCACCGTATCGGTTGGCTTCTCCTGAGATGCAGGAGTTGTCTACACAGCTGCATGAGCTGTTAGACAAGGGGTTCATTAGACCGAGCAGTTCACCATGGGGAGCCCCGATTCTGTTTGTGAAGAAGAAGGACGGGTTGCATCGGATGTGTATAGATTATCAGGAGCTGAATAAGGTAACGGTGAAGAACCGTTACCCACTCCCGAGGATTGATGACCTCTTTGACCAGCTATAGGGAGCATCTTGGTTCTCCAAGATTGATTTGCGCTCAGGATATCACCAGATGAGGGTCATAGAGGAGGATGTGCAGAAGACTGCTTTTCGGACACGTTACGGCCACTATGAGTTCGTGGTGATGCCTTTCGGGCTCACCAATGCTCCTGTCGCGTTCATGGATCTCATGAACCGCGTGTGCAGACCGATGTTGGATCGGTCTGTGATAGTTTTCATCGATGACATTTTGGTTTATTCCAAGACACGAGAGCAGCATAAGGAGCACTTGCGGGATGTTCTGGATACCTTGAGGAGGGAGAGATTGTACGCTAAGTTCTCCAAGTGTGAGTTCTGGTTGCACGAGGCGCAATTCCTTGGGCACCTTGTCAACCAGAATGGGATTTCGGTTGACCCGGCCAAGGTGGAGGCCGCGATGAGGTGGGAGGTTCCGAGGTCTCCATCTGAGATTCGGAGCTTCCGTGACTGGCAGGCTACTATCGGAGATTCATTTAGGACTTCTCCAAGATAGTCGTGCCCCTGACCCGGTTGACGAGGAAAGTCGTGGTCTTTCGCTGGGGGTCTGAGCCGCAGGCTGCATTTGAGACGTTGAGACAGAGATTGTGTGAGACGCCAATCTTAGCCCTTCCATAGGGCGTGGAGGACTTTGTAGTATATTGTGATGCGTCCATCTCAGGATTGGGCGCGGTATTGATGTAGAGGGGGCATGTTATTGCTTACGCTTCAAGGCAGCTGAAGCCTCACGAGGCGAATTATCCGACACATGATTTGGAGCTGGGGGCTGTTGTTTTCGCCCTCAAGGTTTGGCGCCATTACCTCTACGGGGTTCGTTGTACCATTTACACGGACCACAAGAGCCTGAGGTACCTCATGGACCAGCCAAATCTGAATATGAGGCAACGTCGGTGGCTTGATGTGGTGAATGATTATGATTGTGAGATCCTCTACCACCCGGGGAAGGCCAATGTCGTGGCCGATGCGCTTAGCCGCAAGGCAGCGCCGATCAGGGACATCTGTCTGAGGATGACGGTTGTAACTCCGCTATTGGAGCAGATTCGGGAGGCCCAGTAGGAGGCCATGAAGGAGGAACATCGGAAGAGCGAGCGAATTGTAGGGCAGGTTTCCTCCTTCGACTATGATAGCCGGGGATTGTTGACTCTTCACCGTAGGGTGTGGGTCCCTTATCATGGGGGTGTGTGTCAGGTATTGATGGAGGAGGCACACAAATCCAGGTTCTCTATCCACCCCGTGGCGACGAAGATGTACAGGGATCTTCGTCTTGATTATTGGTGGCCCTATATGAAGAGGGAAATAGCTTGGGTTGTGGAGAGGTGTCTGACCTGTAGGAAGGTCAAGGCTGAGCACTAGAGACCTCACAACAAGGTCCAGCCGTTGGATATCCCGTTGTGGAAGTGGGAGTATATTACTATGGACTTCATTACGAAGCTTCCCAGAACCGTGCGAGGAGTGGATTCGATTTGGGTCATCGTTGATCGATTAACCAAGAGCGCCCATTTTATTCCGATTCAGGAGAGTATTTCGGCTGAGAAGTTGGCCGACATCTACATCAGAGAGGTAGTGGCGCGGCACGGGGTGCCAGTTTCAGTGATTTCCGATAGGGACGTGCGGTTCACTTCAGGATTTGGAAGAAGTTTCATGACGAGCTGGGTACTCGTCTGCACTTTAGCACCGCCTTTCACCCGCAGACGGATGGTCAGAGTGAGCGGACCATCCAGACTCTGGAGGACATGCTGCGGGCGTGTGTGTTAGATTTTGGAGGTAGTTGGGATACTTACCTTCTGTTGGCGGAGTTCTCTTATAATAATAGCTATCATGCGAGTATCAACCGTCCTCCTTTCGAGATGTTGTATGGGAGGAAGTGCAGAACCCCGATATGCTGGGGTGAGGTGGGTCAGAGGGTCATGGGGAGTACGGAGGTGGTACTCAAGACTATGGAGAGGATCCAGCAGGTTCGGAGCAGGCTTCAGACTGCTCAGATTCGGCAGAAAAGTTATGCCGACAAGCGTCGATCGGACCTGGAGTTGCAGGTCGGGGATATGGTGCTCCTGAAAGTGTCGCCTTGGAAGAGCGTCATTCGATTCAGGAGGCGGGGCAAGCTGGGCCCCAGGTATATTGGACCCTTCAGGGTGGTAGCCCGGGTGGGCAAGGTGGCATATAGGCTGGATCTGCCAGCCGAACTCAGTCAGATTCATAGCACTTTTCACGTCTCCCAGTTGCGGAAGTGTCTGGTGGACTATTCGGCGGTGGTACCTTTGGAGGATATTCAGGTTGATGATAGCCTGAACTACATCGAGCAGCCAGTGGCAATCCTTGACAGGAAGTCAAGGGATCTAAGGAACAAGAGACTGGAGCTGGTAAAGGTGCAGTAATAAGACTTTTCTGTAATAAGACTTTTCATGAAAACGTTGTGATGATCCTGTAATAAGACTTTTCATGAAAACGTTGTGATGATCCTGTAAGTATATGCGTGAATGATTTCGAAACGTGTATAAATTAGAAGTTTTGCATTATAGTTTTTGAAAGTACAAGTGAGTAAGATTGGTTTCCTCGGAAAACCCGATGTTTTCCGATAAAATATATATACGCTAGACTGGCCGAGTCTAACTGTAGCGAACAACTTAGGTGTGGGGGAGTCACGCCCGTATAGATCTATACACAAACTCTCGCTCTCCCTCCATGAGACTTTGATTACAACTACAGACTACGACCGACACTTATTGGTGTCGCCCGTTATTACTCACTTAATCCAAATGAATTTGATTAACCTTGATTAATGACCTGATTTCAGTTTACTTGAAGAGAAGGTAAGCCTAACAGACGAGGAGAAGAGGGCTACTAGGCCCTACTAATTCCGTATGTTATTTAAGGCTGTCGAGTATACGAAAGGGGCGTTGGCCCATTTCGCATAAGATTTATTTGGACCTTACTAGCAATGTTAATGGGCCACTGAGGCCCAATAGCATGTAAAAGCCATTGAGGGTCCCTCAAGCATGTAATTGGGTCACAGGAGGCCCAATAACATGTATTATTTATGTTGGGCCCAAAAGTCATGTTAATGGGTCACGAAGGCCCAATAAGCATGATTAGAATCTCTCAAGCCCAACAATTTGAATGTTTACTTGTTTTGTATAGTATTAGTGTTGCGAAGTTGTTTAATCGATATGTCGTAAAAATCACCAATTTGTTTTATAATGATTCATAGATTTATAAAAATAGTTATTTTTCTATTTAAAACCCATAAGTTATAAAGTTTTGTATATTTTGACCCAATTATTTTATTATTAACATAATTGACTAAAAATATTAGTTTGACCAATTCAGCCCCTTATTTTGGTAAAGTTGGCAATTTTTACCCCTTTTTATGAAAAATGACATATTATGTCCTTGAACTATTTTTCTTGACATTTTTGACCTAAACACTTAATTAAATGATGTTTTGAGCCCAAAATTTTATTTAGGACAGTTTCAGCCCCTTAGTTAAAAGATTTGCATTTAAATCCACACTTTTTGCAATTTTTACAATTTTTACCCAAAATCCAAAATCTTTGCATTTTTAGTCCCTTTTGATAAATAAGGCCATTTTAAACCCCTGAAATAGGTTTATATACGTTTATAGCCCCTGTTTTGAGAAAACTTTCCATTTCAGCCCCTTAAATTTGATTTTTCGCATTTTTGGGCCTAAATAGTCGAAAGGCCCAAATTTTAGCCCATTAGGCTAAAATTTACATTTTTAGTCCTTTAAAAAGCCTAATATTTATAAAAACTCTTATTTTAGCTGTTTTGACCTTTTGATCCTTGTAGAAACCGTAAATGAGATCCTTTTCCCCATATTTTGTTTATTTATCAAAAATGGTCCAATAACAAATTTTATGTTGTAGTGTGTTATTTTAAAGCTTGTATAGTAGTTTATCTTGACATGTTAAGTGAAATATGACCTAGATCACATATTTTTCCTTCTTGAACTATAGATCTCGAAATATCTTTCATTTTTATCACATATTTACCACAAAAACACAAGAAATCACACATAACATACAAATACACATAGATCTTCACATTTTACTTGTATTCTCCCCCATAAATCATATGAAAACCGAAAATAGAGGGGTATGAACTCACCTTAGGTTTGTGGGTTCGGTTTTGAAGAAAGATGGAGAAGATGAGGTTGTTTTTGGCTTGAATGCTTTCTTAGAGGAAGTATTTAAGCTTTGATGGTCCTAGAAGACATGATCACGAAATGAAGCCATATGAAGGAGTGTTCTTAGCTTAAAGATAGAAATCAAAACTTATGTATGACAACAACTTACCAAGGATGGTGATATAAGTGAAAGATTCTCTTGAAGCCCTTCTAAATTTTCGAGATTTTGAGGAAGGTAAGGAGATGTTCTTGAAGATTTTGAGAGAGTTTGAAGTGTTTTGTGTGTGTGTGTTGATTCTCGACCGCAAGTAATAAGAAGAAGGAGAAGAGAGAGATGAGTGCATGGGAACATGAGATTTGTCTTAGATGTATGTTGGATAATCCCATAATTAACCCCTAAACAACAATGAGGTGTCATGGGCATTTATTCATTTCTTCTCTGTTTTTTTATTTCTTACTTGGGCCGAAATGGGCTAAGGAAGGAGGAAGGAATCACTTTGGACCATTCTTGCCTTGGCTCGAGTTCATGAGGCCCATAAGGAAAACTTACGGCCCATTGGGCCCTTAGGGTAGCTCACGGCCCAATTTTTGTATAAGAGAAAGGATTCGAGTCCATTAAAGCTAATTGGATTAGTTATGGCCCAATAAGGCCCATTAAAGATAAACTAGTCCATTTTAGGCTTATAAGGCCCAAAAAGGTTAAGTCTCATGAGAGTGGGTCCAATGAGAGCCCATTTAAGAGTTCTAAGCCCAAAATAGTCAAATTGGAAGCTTATTGGCCCATTAGGCCCAATAAGGAAATCCTAGTCCATATAGGACTTAAACCGGGATTTCTAGGGTTTCCAACCTTTTGTTGACTATTTGAGTGTTTGTATAGAGTGTTTGATGGAATTTTGTTGTCATTGAATAAGCATCATACATGCTTTCAAGTTTTAGTTACAATGATATTCTTGTTAAGTGTTTACAAAGCATCAGAATTCCTAGTTGTGACATCATCCCCCCGTTAGAGGGAATTTCGTCCCGAAATTCTTTTGAAGCTAGATTTTAGAATGCGAGAATAGGTGAGGGTACTTCTGCTTCATCTGGTCTTCGCGTTCCCATGTGCATTCTGGTCCACGTTTCGCGTTCCACCGAACTTTCACAATCGGAATGCGTCTTTGCTTAGTACGCTTCACTTCCCTGTCCATGATTTCAACCGGTTCTTCGACGAACAGGAGATTCTCGTTGATTTCGATTTCTTCCAATGGGATGACGAGATTTTCGTCGGATAGGCACTTTTTCAATTTTGAAACATGGAACACGGGGTGTACATTGCTGAGTTCAGCAGGTAGTTGCAGTCTATAAGCCACTGGACCGATTCGGGCAAGAATCTCGAATGGTCCAATATACCGTGGGTTTAGTTTTCCCTGTTTCCCAAAGCGAATCACCCCTTTCCAGGGAGAGATTTTTAACAACACCCGATCCTCGACTCGAAATTCCAAGGGCTTTTGCCGTTTATCAGCGTAGCTCTTCTGTCGGTCTCGTGATGCTTGGAGTCGAGCTTTGATTTGAATTATCTTCTTTGTCGTTTCGTGTATGATTCCTAGTCCTGTTAATGCATTGTTTGGTGTCTGTCCTCTTGCTAGTTGAGTGCCACCTACCTCAGCCCAACACAACGGTGATCTACATTTACGTCCATATAAGGCTTCAAAAGGAGCAACTTTGATGCTTGAGTGATAACTGTTGTTGTATGAAAACTCAATTAAAGGCAAGTGGGTATCCCACGACCTTCCAAAGTCTATCACGCATGCGCGAAGCATATCTTCAAGCGTTTGAATGGTTCGCTCACTTTGACCATCGGTTTGTGGGTGGTAGGCAGTGCTCATGTCGAGTTGTGTTCCCATAGCTTTCTGAAGCGATTGCCAAAAGCGTGAAGTAAATCTACTATCTTGATCTGAGATGATAGATATTGGTACTCCCTGGAGTCTCATGATTTCCTTGATGTAGATTCTCGTCAATCGTTACATCTTGTATGACTCTTTTATTGGCAGGAAATGAGCGGATTTTGTCAACCTGTCGACTATTACCCATATGGTATCCAATCCATCTGTTGTCTTGGGTAATTTGGTCACAAAGTCCATGGTAATCCTTTCCCATTTCCACTCGGGTATTACCGGCTGTTGTAATAGTCCCGAGGGCTTTTGATACTCCACCTTCACTTTAGCACAAGTGAGGCACTTGCTAACGTAAGTGGCAATCTCTGCCTTCATGTTAGGCCACCAATAACATGGCTTAATGTCTAGGTACATCTTATCTGATCCCGGATGGATGGAGTATCGTGTCTTATGAGCCTCATTCATGACTACTTCTCTGAATCCCCCAAGTTTAGGGACCCAAATTCGGTTCGTGAAATAATATGTTCCGTCCTCCTTGACTTCAAAGTTCTTTTCCATTCCACGTAATGCTTCGCTCGTTCTGTTTTCTGTCTTCATGGCATCGAACTGGGCTGCTTTGATTTGTGAGGACAGATGGGATTGGATGGTTATTGAAAAAGTTTTCACACAACGATTTGAGTATTCTTTCCGACTCAAGGCATCAGCTACTACGTTAGCCTTGCTTGGGTGGTACTTGATTTCGCACTCATAATCGTTTAGTAGCTCAACCCATCTTCGCTGCCTCATGTTTAACTCCTTTTTATTTAGAATGTGCCGGAGACTCTTGTGGTCGGTGAAAATGGTGCACTTCGTACCATAAAGGTAGTGCCTCCAAATCTTCAAAGCGGAGACCACAGCTCCCAATTCGAGATCATGGGTGGTATAATTCACCTCATGTGTCTTTAGTTGTCAGGATGCATAAGCTATCACCTTCCCACGCTGCATGAGTACACAGCCTAAACCCTGATTTGAAGCATCGCAGTAAACCACGAAGTCCTCAGTTCCCTCTGGTAAAGATAGTACTGGTGCACTACAGAGAGCTCGTTTCAGAGTTCGGAAGGCAACCTCCTGCTTTTCTATCCATTCAAATGGTATGCCCTTTTGTGTAAGCATGGTAAGTGGCTTGGCTGTTTTGGAGAAGTTCTGAATGAATTTCCTGTAATAGCCTGCGAGACCTAAAAATTGACGAATTTCTGTGGGTGTCGTTGGGACCGCCAATCCTTCTATGGCTTTGACCTTAGAAGGGTCTACATGTATCCCTTCTTGACTGACAATGTGACCCAAAAAGTTTACGCTACGAAGCCATAACTCACACTTAGAGAGTTTTGCGTATAACTTTTCGGTCTGTAGGGTTTCCAAGATTTGTCGGAGATGTCGACTATGCTCCTCTTCGCTTCGAGAATAGACTAGGATATCGTCGATGAAAACAATGACAAAATTGTCGAGGAATGGTCGGCAGATTCGATTCATCAGGTCCATGAATGCGGCAGGGGCATTCGTTAGACCAAAGGGCATTACAACAAATTCATAATGTCCATAGCGAGTTCGGAAAGCGGTTTTGGGGATATCCTCTTCCCGGACCTTGAGTTGATGATAGCCGGATCGCAGATCTATCTTAGAGAAATAGTTCACTCCTTGAAGCTGGTCAAATAGATCGTCGATTCGTGGAAGTGGGTAGCGATTTTTGATAGTGAGCTTATTCAATTCTCTGTAATCAATACACATCCTAAAGGATCCGTCCTTTTTCTTAACAAAGAGAACTGTAGCTCCCCAGGGTGAGAAGCTAGGTTGGATGAATCCTTTTCTCAAGAGTTCGCTAAGTTGTCTTGACAGTTCTTGCATCTCCGTAGGAGCCAACCTATAGGGTGATTTGGCAATGGGCGTGGCTCCCGGCACAAGGTCAATTCGGAACTCGACTTGTATTTCCGGGGGTATCCCCGGGAGATCTTCAGGAAAGACATTCGGGAAATCGCAAGCCACTGGGATGTCTCGAATGTTGACCTCTTCCTTGGACTTATCTATAATGTGAGCCAGAAACGCCAAGTCCTTCTTTTGTAGGTACTTCTGTGCCTTAATGCACGAGATAAGACGAAGGTTCCTACTGGGTTTGTCCCCGTGTATAATTAGGGTTTCGTGGTTAGGGAGATGAAGGCGAACGGCCTTCTCGCAACACATAATTTCGGCATGGTGGGGGCTCAACCAGTCCATGCCGATAATCACATCAAAACTCCTAATAGTTACATGTATCAAGTTTATTTGAAAGGCGTGGTGATTTAAGGTTAGGGTACATCCTACGTAGATTTCCCCAGTTGATTCTGTTTTCCCATTAGCCATTTCCACCGTGAAGGTTTCATTAAGCTTCTGGGGTTGTTGTTTTAGCAAATGTTTGAATTTATTACTCACAAAACTTCGCTCTGCTACGGTATCAAACAGGATGCATGCATATGAGTGGTTAAGGAGAAACGTACCGGTGACAACAGCAGGATCCTGAATCGCTTCTCCTTGACCTATAGTCAGCACTCTTCCTGCTGCTCCTGTCGCCTGGTTGTTTGCATTGGGGCAATTCCGCCTGAAATGTCCGGTCTTCCCGCACCCATAACAGGTATAACCGGCTCCATCCTTTGTGGTGTTGTTGTTGTTGTTGTTGTTGGGCATATGGTTTTGTGGAAGCTGGGTCCTACAATACTTTGCTGTATGGCCCTTCCGGTTGCATCTTGTGCACATCATTTCTCTGCATTCCCCGTGGTGATGGTAGTTACATTTGTTACACTTGGGAAGATTCCTTGTGTACTGTTTCGGAGCATTCGGCGTGGATGAGGCTGGAGCATGTGGTGTTGTGGTAGCTTGGGTTGCTGCATGGACAGTCAATGTCTGTTGCTTCTTAGATGATTCAGAGTTCAGTTTACCTCTTCTCTTGTTGTTCTTCCCTTTCTTATTCTCTTCTTCCTTCTTAACATCCGCTTCCACAATCTTAACACTCTTCTTGCTGCCATGATCATACAGTTTCTTGGCCAATCTTTTGGCGCTATCAAACGTCTCAGGGTTTGCCGCAATGACATTCCCTTGGATAGGTGCAGTCAACCCCCAGATGAACCTCTCAATCTTTTTCCCTTCCGAGGTGATCATACCCGGACACAGAAGGGATAGCTCGCTAAACCTGGATATGTATGTGTTGATATTGGATTTCTGAACTGTCAAGTTCCACAATTCTTGTTCCATCTTTTGTATCTCGCCTCTAGGGCAGTACTCTGCCAACATCATTTCCTTCAGTTCTTCCCAGGGCATCGCGTTTGCCACTGGAAGGGTCATGGCTTCGATGTGACCGTTCCACCATGAAAGAGCTTGATCAACAAAGGTACAAGCTGCGAACTTGACTTTGCACCCATCTGGACATCCGCAAATTTCAAAGACGGATTCAATTTTCTCAATCCACCTCTTTAGGGCTATGACACCTCCCGTTCCATTAAAGGTTCGTGGCTTGGCATTGGAAAAATCTTTGTAAGAGCATGTCTTGGTAGGTCCTTGATTTATTCTGTTGTTTGAACTTCCAGCCCCTTGCCCGTTGCCTCCACCATTGTTCCCATTATGGATCTGCGCCAGTGCCGCTGTGACTGCAGCGGATATAGCTGCTTGGAATGCAACTGAGTTGATTTCTGGTGGTATCGGCTCGGGGTTTCCACGGGTGGGTCGCTGAGGCATCCTTCTGTCATGGAACGGAAAGATGTTGAGTGCCTATAATTTTCATGAGTTTGTGGTCCTATAAACTAGGGGTTTAGCATATACTTAAGTAATGTTACATATTGGCATACAACATAGAAATATAGCACATGGCAGATAACAACATCACGATAGAACACATATTATTTTCCACTAATAATATTTGCACTTTGATACATGAAAATTTGCTCGAAAGAGCATACATAAAGTTCGGCAGCATAACGACTCTATGAGTAGTGTAATCACTTAAACATGGAGTCGGTAGTACATAGCATGGTAAGCATAAGTGAACATAGTACTAGTAGGGAAGTCTACTGGTCCGAAGTGCTCTGAGATGCGTCGGGTGGTGGGGCTGATGATGTGGATGCGACCTGAAGACGCGCCACCTGTCGTTATGTAGCTCGTAGTCGATCCTCCCACATCGCTTGACGTACATGAAAGTTATGGATTACTTCTTGAGTTTCTCGTTCCGCCCGGGCCACTGCGGCTTGCATCTGATTCAGCTGCTCGGCCGTGTCCTGGGCCAGGTCGCCAGTGTTCCGTAACCGTCTCACCATGACAGGAAGTGCTCGGTCAGCCGGTCCTCCCTCCCTCAAGTCATAGAACTGGCGAGCCATGCCAAACGGGGGTCGATGTCCCTGTTGCCTGCTCCATCTCCAAATGTCGATACCCCAGGGAGGGGTAGGGTCGTTAGGGCCCATTCGGTGAGCTGGCACCCTCACTGGGTATGGGGGGTTGATGACTATAGACTTAGTGTCCGAATCATCGCTGTTGTCGCCACCCGACTCTTCCTCTTCAATGTCTGTCACAGGTTCTGGAGGTCCCTCTTCGATTTCCTCTTACGGTTCCTCTTCTTCCATGGGATCCTCTTCAGGCTCCTCGTCGGATTCCTCTAGCCATCCGTTATTCCCCTGATTGGGGAAATACGGATCTCCAGGAAGATGGAACCCAGTCATACTGTCTGCAAGGGGGGGGGGTATATAAATAAACTATTATTAATCCTAAGATATTTTTAGTTGTTAGAAAAATTGGGTTGATGCATTCTTCTTGTTTAACAAGAGGGTATGCCTTTGCGTTACTGACCATCGTGATTTCCCCAGGGCATGTGATAGTTGTACTACAAAGAAATGTAGTTGACCAGGCTACATTCATCCCTAATACAACTGTGAACAGTCCTAGCATTCCAACCTGTTGGTTGAGGGCCTGGGGTATTCCAACCTGATGGTTGATTGGACCCATAGTGTGTTGGCATTCCAACCTGTTGGTTGAGGGCCTGGGGTATTCCAACCTGATGGTTGATTGGACCCATAGTGTGTTGGCATTCCAACCTGCTGGTTGAGGGCCTGGGGTATTCCAACCCGATGGTTGATTGGACCCATAGTATGCTGTCTATGATTATATGTGTATTTTTGTGGGTATGGGTATTTTGGGGGAACTCACTAAGCTTTCGGGCTTACAGTTTCAGTTTATTGTTTCAGGTGCATCGGGGGATCGTGGCAAGGCAAAGGTGTGATCGTACAACTCCTCACTTTTTATGACTTTGTTTCTGGGATACTCTGATATGATACATTTTGAAAACAAGCTTTGTAATGGTTAATAGATTTGAAGTGTTTTTAAAAGATTAAATTTGGCATGATTTTTATGGGTGTTACAAGTTGGTATCAGAGCCTTGGTTTGAGTGAATTGGAGGAACACTCGTGTGACTCCAGTCTCAAACCAAGGAAAGATTTTCAAAATGGTTATTAAATGGTTTTCAAAATAAGAAAGGAGGATGCGAAGTGTACGATCAGTCGGAGCCAGTAAGTAGACCCCAAAATACCATACAATATTTGATTATGTGATATGTTAGAACATGTCACACCCCTGAACCAGACGGCGGAAACGTCCGAGGGCTCGCGTGACTTAAATTGAAATATCATCGTAATGAATATACATGAAACATAACACATTCATCACCAAACATTACATAGTACAACTGGCATTGTTTACATCAAGTACATCGTTTACATTACATGATCCCAAAATATAAAGTGTTTGGTGATTAGCAACTACAAAAGAACATTCAACACACTGGATGTTTCCTCGTTCTAACGATTACCTGAGAATACAAGTTATTTTGAAAACGGTCAACATATATAATGTTGGTGAGTTCATAAGTATGTTTGATGTAAAATAGTTTATGTCGTTCGTAAAACCCAGAAAATCTGATATTTTCTGCAATAAGACTTTTCATGAAAACATTGTGATGATCCTGTAAGTATATGCGTGAATGATTTCGAAACGTGTATAAATGAGAAGTTTTGCATTATAGTTTTTGAAAGTACAAGTGAGTAAGATTGGTTTCCCCGGAAAACCCGATGTTTTCCGATAAAATATTATGATTGTTTTGTATTATCGTATCGTCACAGCGATTGAATATGATTTCCCCTGATTACTTAGATGATGTTGGATCTCTACGTGAGTCGTTATAACCATGCATGATAATGACTAGTTCGTCTGTCTTGGCATTCTAATGAACACCGGAATTGATCTTAAGATTTTGTCATGCTAGACTGGCCGAGTCTAACTGTAGCGAACAGCTTAGGTGTGGGGGAGTCACGCCCGTATAGATCTATACACAAACTCTCGCTCTCCCTCCATGAGACTTTGATTACAACTACAGACTACGACCGACACTTATTGGTGTCGCCCGTTATTACTCACTTAATCCAAATGAATTTGATTAACCTTGATTAATGACCTGATTTCAGTTTACTTGAAGAGAAGGTAAGCCTAACAGACGAGGAGAAGAGGACTACTAGGCCCTACTAATTCCGTATGTTATTTAAGGCTGTCGAGTATACGAAAGGCGCGTTGGCCCATTTCACATAAGATTTATTTGGACCTTACTAGCAATGTTAATGGGCCACTGAGGCCCAATAGCATGTAAAAGCCATTGAGGGTCCCTCAAGCATGTAATTGGGTCACAGGAGGCCCAATAACATGTATTATTTATGTTGGGCCCAAAAGTCATGTTAATGGGTCACGAAGGCCCAATAAGCATGATTAGAATCTCTCAAGCTCAACAATTTGAATGTTTACTTGTTTTGTATAGTATTAGTGTTGCGAAGTTGTTTAATCGATATGTCGTAAAAATCACCAATTTGTTTTATAATGATTCATAGATTTATAAAAATAGTTATTTTTCTATTTAAAACCCATAAGTTATAAAGTTTTATATATTTTGACCCAATTATTTTATTATTAACATAATTGCCTAAAAATATTAGTTTGACCAATTCAGCCCCTTATTTTGGTAAAGTTGGCAATTTTTAGCCCTTTTTATGAAAAATGACATATTAGGTCCTTGAACTATTTTTCTTGATATTTTTGACCTAAACACTTAATTAAATGATGTTTTAAGCCCAAAATTTTATTTAGGACAGTTTCAGCCCCTTAGTTAAAAGATTTACATTTAAATCCACACTTTTTGCAATTTTTACAATTTTTACCCAAAATCCAAAATCTTTGCATTTTTAGTCCCTTTTGATAAATAAGGCCATTTCAACCCCTGAAATAGGTTTATATACGTTTATAGCCCCTGTTTTGAGAAAACTTTCCATTTCAGCCCCTTAAATTTGATTTTTCGCATTTTTGGGCCTAAATAGCCGAAAGGCCCAAATTTTAGCCCATTAGGCTAAAATTTACATTTTTAGTCCTTTAAAAAGCCTAATATTTATAAAAACTCTTATTTGAGCTGTTTTGACCTTTTGATCCTTGTAGAAACCATGAATGACATCTTTTTCCCCATCTTTTGTTTATTTATCAAAAATGGTCCAATAACAAATTTTATGTTGTGGTGTGTTATTTTAAAGCTTGTATAGTAGTTTATCTTGACATGTTAAGTGAAATATGACCTAGATCACATATTTTTCCTTCTTGAACTATAGATATCGAAATATCTTTCATTTTTAGCACATATTTACCACAAAACACAAGAAATCACACATAACATACAAATACACATAGATCTTCACATTTTACTTGTATTCTCCCCCATAAATCATATGAAAACCGAAAATAGAGGGGTATGAACTCACCTTAGGTTTGTGGGTTCGGTTTTGAAGAAAGATGGAGAAGATGAGGTTGTTTTTGGCTTGAATGCTTTCTTAGAGGAAGTATTTAAGCTTTGATGGTCCTAGAAGACATGATCACGAAATGAAGCCATATGAAGGAGTGTTCTTAGCTTAAAGATAGAAATCAAAACTTATGTATGACAACAACTTACCAAGGATGGTGATATAAGTGAAAGATTCTCTTGAAGCCCTTCTAAATTTTCGAGATTTTGAGGAAGGTAAGGAGATGTTCTTGAAGATTTAGAGAGCGTTTGAAGTGTTTTGTGTGTGTGTGTGTTGATTCTCGGCCGCAAGTAATAAGAAGAAGGAGAAGAGAGAGACGAGTGCATGGGAACATGAGATTTGTCTTGGATGTATGTTGGATAATCCCATAATTAACCCCTAAACAACAATGAGGTGTCATGGGCATTTATTCATTTCTTCTCTTTTTTTTTATTTCCTACTTGGGCCGAAATGGGCTAAGGAAGGAGGAAGGAATCACTTTGGCCCATTCTTGCCTTGGCTCGAGTTCATGAGGCCCATAAGGAAAACTTACGTCCCATTGGGCCCTTAGGGTAGCTCACATCCCAATTTTTGTATAAGAGAATGGATTCGAGTCCATTAAAGCTAATTGGATTAGTTATGGCCCAATAAGGCCCATTAAAGATAAACTAGTCCATTTTAGGCTTATAAGGCCCAAAAAGGTTAAGTCTCATGAGAGTGGGTCCAATGAGAGCCCATTTAAGAGTTCTAAGCCCAAAATAGTCAAATTGGAAGCTTATTGGCCCATTAGGCCCAATAAGGAAATCCTAGTCCATATAGGACTTAAACCGGGATTTCTAGGGTTTCCAACCTTTTGTTGACTATTTGAGTGTTTGTATAGAGTGTTTGATGGAATTTTGTTGTCATTGAATAAGCATCATACATGCTTTCAAGTTGTAGTTACAATGTTATTCTTGTTAAGTGTTTACAAAGCATCAGAATTCCTAGTTGTGACAGAACAGCATGCTAGTGCTAGGCTAGGGATCTTCGGGAATTGCATGATAGAATTTCCTAATTACATGATGCCTGCCAGCCTAGGGTTTCCTTTATATGAGATTGACATCATTACTGTAGTTGCTTAGTGTATGCATCACGGTTATACATAATTAAGATCTTATAGCCTGAGAATGTTTGATTTGGCCTTATGTTCTGTTCTTGTTTGATTGGGAGCTTAGGGTAGGGTTGGATATTCGAAAGTCTATAGGGTCCAGCGTTATGTATGGCTAGCATACACTAATGTTGCAGGGTTGGTGGTAGTTTCATGGATGGGTGGGTTGTGTGAGGCCGGGAGGCCAGTTATGATATATTTAGCATTCCTCTATGAGTGAGGATTGAGCGCTCGTTATGTTATGTATATTGTTAGGATGTTGTGGTGATACTTGAGACAAATATAGGTAAGTGTGGAAGGTAGTATGGGCCCGTACTACTGAAAGCACATGACCCATACGCGTATCAAGGAAGTCACAACCCCTAGGGTTGGGTTGGGAGTTGGTTCCCTGTCTCTATATGGGTTATCAATGATCCTTCTGGTGTTTTACCAGAATAGTGGTCACGAGACGTCTTGAGATCGGATCCAGGCTAGGATCGGGAGCTGGCAGCCAGGATAGGCCAGCATTGTCAGAGGACTGTGTCAGTGAGATCATCCGGGAGGAGGTGATCGAGTTTGTCTGGGGACAGTTTCCGGGGATGTTTCGGTCTATTAAGACCGCCATGGTTGAGTATTTTGACGAGCGTTATGCAGCCATTGCCGAGACGGTTGCCGCGACAGCTATATCAGCTGTAACGACGGCAAGGGGAAGAGCTGGTCGAGCTTTTTAGTACCGGGACTTGTTACTGGGACATATTCTGACGAGCAGAGGGCTGCAGTTACTTGGGATCAGGGAGATGTTCTGTACTTGTTACATTCAATGGGTTAAGCTGGAGAGTCTAGCACATGCGTTTTTAGATTTGAGGCTTCGGGGGTTTTGCTCGAGGCCTGAATATGAGTCGCGGGGACTCCGGAAAGGAGTAATGATTATGTTCAGCTGGAGTTATGCAGCTGGAATTAGAATGGCTAATTGATATGATTGGAATTTTGTTTTCTAGGACAAGGAATGTGCCCTTTCAGTTTACGAGCTCGAAGGATAGAGCAGGCTTGTGACCCCAGGATCAGGTTGTATTCTAGCTCGTGGTTAGTTGGTCACCGGGATTGACGACAGTAGTTTAGCGCTGGTAAGCGTGGGTGGGTCTATGGGGCATAAGTATTTTGGAGGTCCATTTCGCCTTGGATCTCTTGTATCGGACGGTAAGGATTGATTGTGCGATCTATTGCACTTTCGATATTGAAGACTATGTCTTGGGAGTAGTTTGTATCCCGGTTTAGGGCAGAGGCTGTTTCAGCTACTACAGTTTAGCTATGGACGATTGAGATGGTGAGTGAGTCAGGGTGCGAACCCTGAATGATATGATTTCTAGAGCCGAGAGCGGGAGATTTGTTGGAGCACTTTGGGAAGAAGGGTATTATGTGGGAGGTCTGCCCCATAGGATGGTTATTCACCATTTTCAGGATTCAGTGGTTCAGTAACCGTTATTGGTTAGCGGAGGAAAACGCCAAGGGAAGTAGCTCGTTGTTGAGACACTAGTTGGAGCATCTATCTTTGGACTTCAAGATTTGGGTGTGGGATCATTCGAGCATTAGGGACTGGATGATTCCCTGGGATTCAGGAAGTGTTCATCTAGTTATTAGAAGCGTGTGATGATTTGGGGTTGGCTAGTAAAGGAGTACTAGTTGGAAAGGTCTGATTGTCATCAGATCGATCGTTTGAAAGTAAGAAGGATTGGGAATTCTCCAACTTTCATGTATTGTGAAGACTTAGTTGAATCTAAGTGGGGGATAATCGACCCAAAATGCAGAAGCAGGATCAGTTTTGAAAATGGGATAAGTTTCGCATCGTTGTCAGGAAGGAAGACAACCCAAGTGGCTGTTGGGGTTGAGGGTTGTGTGAGTTGGGAGTTCGGTAAAACTCCCCATCATGGAAATTGCGTCTTCTCGGTGCTTGATAGCAGAAATTGGGGAAATCAAGTTGGGATTCTAGCCATGAATTAAGTTCATTTATGTGTTAGGTCGAGTGCGTGTTCGACCTGTATGGGAAGTGTTGTAAGACTACGGGGTAGCCTTAGCATTCACTAGCGATCAGTTAGTATGGGAAGTGTTGTAAGATTGCGGGGGTGGCCGTAACATTCACTAGCAATCATGTAGTATGGAAAGTGTTGTAAGACTGTGGGGGTAGCCGTAGCATTCATTAGCAGTAGATAGTGCTAGAGTGCTGTGAGACTGCTAGTGTAGCAGTAGCATTTACTAGATTCGTAGATGGCATTAGCGCGATGTTAGGATGCGGAAGGGACAATAGTAGCCACCAGTTCGGGTGTAGCAGTGAGAATATGGAAATCCACGGATTGGTTTATGGGCTTCCCAGAGGGATTAGACCTGATTAAGCCAGTGGTAAGACTGTAGGAACGTCACTACAGTTATGAGATCAAGGAAGCAATGGATTGCTTATGGTTGCTTGTGATGTAAGGCTACCATTGGTTATGTAGCAATTGCTTTTAGCTGTGGATTTGGTAACGACGGGATACGACGCATGGATCCGATCAGTTGGATCAGGAGGTTGTTAGAGTCGCGGTGGCATGATAACTAGTGGCAACTAGTTCCAGGGAAGGATTTCGTTCGGAAGTCGTGTGAGGCAACTATGTGGGAGACCTTTAGCTCCGCGACCGGGCCGGACCCCGGTATTTTGGATGAGTGTCACTCGGTTGTGGCGAATCAGAGAAATTTTTGGATGAGATGCAAGGATAGGTCCTTGGATTTCAAGTTATGGGTTAGACCCGAGTTATGTATATAGTGGTATTCCAATCTAGGGTATTCCATCATGAGGATGACCGAACCCTACGATTGAGTGGACCTGACGTGTTTGGTATTCCAACCCGAGGGTTGATTTGACCAAACATGTGTGTGATACGAGGGTATTCCATCCTAGGGATGACTGGACCCGTCGTAGGCATGCCTGGTATTCCAGCCCGAGGCTGATTGGGCCAGGTATGAGTATTTGTTCTTATGAGTCGGTTATTATATGTATGTGGTTCGGGAACTAAAGGATCATAGTTAGCAGTGTGGGATTTGTGATTCTATTTTCTAGTGGGAACCTCAGGTTATCAGAAGTTGAGTAGCCAGTTGGGAGTTAAGTGCAATGCATTCGACAATGATCCAGTGTGGGCAGTCTGTCAGGGAGCCAGACCATCTCGAGACTTCAGATTTTAGATTGAGTAAATGTGATTATATTGCAAGGGATTTGTTTATTTTCAGGTCTTGGAACCCTGTGAGGGTTAGTTGTGGTTACCTTGGAAAGGCTGGGGATATGCTCGTAGTTGTGGCCGTGTTGCTCAAGTTGTCTGGCGTGTAAGGAATGATAAGAAACGATTTCGAGGACAAAATCAAATTTAAGTGGGGGAGAGTTGTAACATCCCGTTTTAAATAAAATACTTAAATGATAAACCTGGAACCCCGAGAAGTAATTTTTATTATTATTTTATGTTGTTATAGCCAAAATCAAATAATAATTAGCGGGGTGTTGGTTTCGGGAAGCCAAATGTCATGATTTAGAGTCTCAGGGGTTAAAATGTAATTTCGGGATTTGTTTGAAAAGGATTTCAAATGTTAGGGTGTGTTTGGTAAATATTGTACCGAAATTGTAATGAATTATGAGAGATGGGGGTAATTTGGTAAGTATTGGATCAAAGTTGAAAGGATTTTATGGAGTCAGGGGTTAAATGGTAATTTTGGGGTTTAATATGAAAGGAAAGGAGAAGGAGGGGCGGGTTTTGTCAATATGGATAATAGTTTTGAAGGGAGCGGTATAAACTGTTGCATTGCCCGTAACCCTAAACCTAATTCCTTTACATCAGCCGCAACCCACCTTATGCCTCCCTCTTCAACCTCCAGCCACCACCTTAAGCTTCAGCCTCAATTGTCGCCACCTTCCTCCGCTGTCAAGGCCGTGAACCACCACAGCGATGTCGCCACAGTGAATACCTACGAAACCAAGACTTAGTCGCTGGCGTCTTGAAGATCGGGTGAACCAAGAGCCATGGCCGTTGTGGTCATTCTTCCGGTGGGGGTGCGACCACCACAGTGGAAGATGAAGAGCCACCATGTCGCCTGCAGCTTCGCCGTCGGAACGCTACCACCCCTACTGCCGCCAGTGACGTCGTGTACACAGCCAGGGTCTTCGCGTGAGTCGCCGGAAAAATCATTTGGTGAGGCTGCTGTCGCTGTATTCGGTGGTTTCGCAAACCACTATCTCCCATTCTCGTTCACTTCATGATGCCATTGCTCCATTGTTCTCTCCAGCGATTTGTTCTGCCCATTTCTGTCGCCGCCGTGCGACTGTGCCGCCGATAGCCGCTGACCGCAGCTGCTGCCCGCCTCCTTGTGTCACCGCCGTTGCACGCCGTGAGGTGGGTGGCTGGGTTTATTTTGCAACAGAAGAGCATGCGAGGGTGTGGTTTCTTGGTCGGATTTCACTAGAGGGCAACCACCACCACCATGAGGTGGTGGCTAGCACCTCCGGCCACCACCTGCCGCCACAGTGCGTCTGTGTGTGTGTGCGTGAGTGTGTGTTACTTTGATTTTTTTTTTAGCATTATAATTATAACAAAAGTGGTATAATGAAGAGAAAACCCCAAACCACCACCGTAGAGTGATGCCTACCGCCTCCTGCCACCACCGGCCGCTGTGTCAAGTGGCGGTGTGTCTCGTTTGCATTTTTGGACTCGTTTGAGGAATGATTGGCCAAAGTGGGCCCAATGAAGCCCTAATGGGCCCAAGCAAACCATAATTGATCTTATAAAACCCTAATGGGCCCAATAAGGCCCAATATGACCTAAAATCCCATTCAATGGACTAATGGGCTAGTATTGGGTTGGAAAACCCTAATTAGGGTTTGGAAAACCCTAATAGCATAAAACCCTAATTCTTGAGAAGTAATCGGCACACACACGAGATTATTTAATAACTTGAAATATTAAATAATAATTATTAGCAAATTAACCTAAGGCAATATTGGACTTAATGAATTAAGTCCTTAATGGGTTAAGTAGGAACACTTAACCCTAGCCGTCATTTCATGTGAAAACCCTAATTTCACTTGGGCTTTGGGTTGGGCCTTCCTAGTGGGCTTTGGTGATTGGACTATTGATGGGTTGTCCAAGAACAAGCTAATGGACCAAAATAAGTAGATGGGCTTTAGGATAAGGCCTATGTGAGGACTTAGGCCCAATTTGGAAAATTGGGCCATAATTAAGCCTTTATGACTATGTGATAATGGGCCATGGGAATTGGATTGGAATAATCGAATGGGCCTTAAGGAAAGACCATGTAGAGGTCTAGGCCTAATTTGGAAAATTGGGCCATATGTTGGATTTTGGCCCATTATTTTACTTTTGGGCTTTTGTGGTGTGAGTTGGACCTTGGGCTTAGAACCCAATTATTAATTGGGTATTGTTTGATGTTGACAGTTCGGGAATCTGTCAACCAGCAGCTGGAGTTTTATCTGCGGGACTTCAGCAATGTCAGGTGAGTTATCCTCACTATACTCAAGGGTCTAAGGCACCAATGTCGGCCCTTTGAATTGTTATTGGTTATGTTATGCTAGTATGATCTGTTAGTTAGATATCCTAGAGGGTAGGATATAATATTATACGTTATGTGGTATGATCTGGTAGATCAGTTTGTTGTCTATAGACTGTTATGTGATTATCTGTTATATGTGCACGTGTTTGTTTGGTGGTTGAGGCTTATCTGCTTTGTGCGAAAGCCAATAGACCTGGGCATTCCAACCTGTTGGTTGTGGGCCGTGAGTATTCCATCCCGAGGATGATTGGACTCGTAGTGTGTTGGCATTCCAACCTGTTGGTTGAGGGCCTGGGGTATTCCAACCTGATGGTTGATTGGACCCATAGTGTGTTGGCGTTCCAACCTGTTGGTTGAGGGCCTGGGGTATTCCAACCTGATGGTTGATTGGACCCATAGTGTGTTGGCATTCCAACCTGCTGGTTGAGGGCTTGGGGTATTCCAACTTGATGGTTGATTGGACCCATAGTGTGTTGGCATTCTAACCTGCTGGTTGAGGGCCTGGGGTATTCCAACTCGATGTTTGATTGGACCCATAGTATGCTGTCTATGATTATATGTGTATTGTTGTGGGTATGGGTATTTTGGGGGAACTCACTAAGCTTTCGGGCTTACAGTTTCAGTTTATTGTTTAAGGTGCATCAGGGGATCGTGGCAAGGCAAAGGCGTGATCATACAGCTCCTCACTTTTTATGACTTTGTTTATGAGATACTCTGATATGATACATTTTGAAAACAAGCTTTGTAATGGTTAATAGATTTGAAATGTTTTTAAAAGTTTAAAATTGGTATGATTTTTATGGGTGTTACAGAAAAGGATTTACTCAAACCCAAGGGGTTGACTATGATGAGATCTTTTCACCAGTGACTAAGATCAAATTGATCATGATAATGCTTTCCATAACAGCCTTTTATGATTATGTGGTATGGCAAATGGATGTTAAAACCACTTTCCTAAACGCAAAGCTTACTGAGGACGTCTACATGAGTCGGTAGGGATGTCAAAACTTCCGTGGGACCCCGATTCCGTACGAGATTAATATTTTTAAAAATTCGGAAGCGAGAGGGGGGGGGGGGATTAAACCCCGTTTTATTTTCGGGATCGGGGTCGGGAGTGGGTATTTCTGTCCCCGTACTCCTACGGGGGCCCGTTTGTATATATATATATATATATATATATATATATATATATATATATATATATATATATATATATATATAGGTTTAGGTTCTATGGAAAACAAAAAAACCCTAAAAATAATAAAAATGCATAAAAAAAATACTTAGAGATCACAAAACTTTTTTTTGAATTTTTTTATCAAAAAATCGCAGCTTTTAACATAAAATCGCTGAAATTTTTTTTGAAATAACCCTTCCATATATATATATATATATATATATATATATATATATATATATATATATATATTCTTAATAAAAGCACCTGCCACGTGTCATCTTATAAACATTATCTATTACCACGTCTCATTCAACCATCCATCTACTCTCTATTTTTCCCGCCCATTGACTCACAACATCCATCCACATTTAGCTTCCTAAATATCAGCATTTTCGTTGTCACTATTTGAATTAATTTGAATTAATATCGTATCATTTCATTTGATTTAATATACGGAAATCATTATCTTAAAATCAACAATACATCTTCTTCTTCCTTCATTACTATTATCGCACCTCCACAACTTTCATCCTAATCTCCTTTTATCTCTCTCCGATAACCCACCATTTCCCTTATCTCAAGTCTCAATCCAGACTTTCAAAAACTTTATTCAGTGTATCGTCGTTCTACTCCGCCACCAATTCTGTTGTCTCGGGCCATACATTGGCTCGGTCTTATGATTATAGATAGGGCTTATTTGAATAAGTTGAGGATGTTTTCATTTTGAGATTTTTATTTATTCTTCTAATTAGGGATTTCCCATGTTCATCATATTTCTAATCCACTCCATCAATGTCGTTTTTGGTCAGCTAGGGTTCGTCATCCCCTTACTCAGTTTCTCTGTCGGTTTGCGATGGTTGTTCACCATCTGTCGGTTTGATGTGATTTTTGTGTTTGCAGTTTGCGAATGAAAGGTGAGGTGAAGTGGCTATAGGTTCTTGCTTACGGGTAACATGATTTACTTTGGGATGTTTATATTGTGTTTTCCATGGAACTTATTTAGGTTTATTTTAAGTTTTATTTGGGAATTTGCTCATCTTTTGTAATTGATGATGCAGGGATGTTGGCTTCAATTCATGGAGAATATAAGTTAAAACTTATGGTTTACACAAGATGTACGAAATCTCGGCCCATTCTTTTTATTTAAATTTTATTTTTTTGTAGATAGGAACCACAACTGCACCACATCAATTATGTTTTGTATTAGCAAACCTTTTTTATAACCTTTGTTGCTGATCTGGGTCAAAATTGTATCTTTTATTTTCTTACTTTTTCAGGGTTATAAGATTCCAAAAGATTTCCTTGTGAAATTCATGGGATTACAATTCCAAAAGATTTCTATGCTTGATGTTGTGAAAACATGAGCATATGGACTTCCTTGTGCAATTCACAGGTCGATTTTAGTTTAACAGCATTACATCAGTAGTAGTATTTACTAATAATGTTATTGTTTGTGTAATATGTTGGTCCTGATATTATTTTGCAGGTTCATTTTTGTGGATTAGTTTTGATCAGATGTCTTATGTTATTAATTTTGAGTTTGGTGTAATATGTAGTCATAGTAGATTTATTGGTATTTTTAAAAACCATTAGAGTTACTAAAATTGGAAAAATATATTATACTTTGAAAACTTGAATATATATAATTCACCTTGTGATTCCAATCATCATAAAGCTTCTCACAAACAGGAAGAGAAGGATTGAATTTGATTGTTGTGTACCGGTAATGGAGTCTAATGTAGTCAATGTTATAGAGCATGAATCAAGAGCCATGCATATTATTTTCTGCAGTTATGGTGTTTCGTTTGGAACTAAGATGAGCACTAACTACCATTTTTTTTTGTTTATAACATTTTTGTGTATGAACGCTTTATCTTTTTAGGGAACATGACACTTAACACACCTTCTAAGAGGCCTCTAACAAAAATGAAGATTAATTGGTCCCTAACTTATTTCTTATATAATTAATATTATTAATTATATAAAAATGTCAGCAACAAGTTTCATATTCATGCTTTGACAATTATACAAGCGGCAGACATTTGGAACCATTTTATGATGTTTTCAAATACACCCTTTGGAGATTGTTGAAGATTGGGAAATAGTGTCTCATAAATTATAATACTTAATGGTAGATATCAAGTTTCTCCTTTTCCCGGTAACTATTTTTTGAACGATTTATATTCTCGAATGTTTTTTTTAACATGGTTACCCTTCTTTAAATCATACAAATTATTTCAGGCGGAAACCACATGTGAAGTTTGCCCTCTCAAATCCACATCGTGCACATGGAGACACAATTGGGGTGAAATAGCAAATGCATTTTCCAGAAGGTGATTGTTTACATTCTGTATCTTTTGTTTAAAGGTAGGTTAGTTATAACTGTAATAAAGAATTAGGTAGGCATCCATTCAAAACCCACCTCTCTTCTTCAAGAAACTTACAACAAGATTATATTAATTTAAAATAACCATGATACAATTACAATTAACATATGAATTTTTTTTTATAAAAATAAATCTATACAAATCTATGATTAATGATTATTATCTTAATACTCTATGTTATTTTACTTTTAGCCGTGGATTCCACGGGTTATAACCTAGTATATATATATATATATATATATATATATATATATATATATATATATACACACAATTAGGGTTTTGCAGCTTCGCTAGTCACTCCACTTATTTGCGATTTCTACTAAATGACCGCCAAATCCAAAATTCCATTCGTTCTTTCACTTTGTCTTTACAATCACATACTCATAAATCAAAAATCAACAACTTCACAAATCAAATGCCCTCTCTAGCCCCTAGCAATCGATCGACAAAAATGGTCCAAGACGCAAGACCACGAACGGAACGATGAGTCGACGAACAGATTACATGCTGATTTCTCCTGCACCATCCGTCTTCACCGTCTACTCCCTTCCACCAGTCGTCGTCCACTATCGACGACATACATTCCTCTACCAGCGTCGGTCAACCGTTCTTCCTATCGATTAACTTGTAGACGGTAATCATTTTTTTCTGAAATTAGATTGGTTATGCTTTTTTTGTTTTTTAAAACCAGATTGGTCATTTGTTAGTGTCGCTTGCCATGTAGTATGGATTTAACCTTTTGATTACATTAAATATTCTTGACTGTGATTTGTATTTTCTAATTACATTACATATTCTTGACTAGAATGATTACTTACATATTGAATATATTGTTTTGTGTCATCTATGTTGTTTTGTTGGATCTTTTTGTGGTATGTAGTTTGATTGCTATATTCTTGATTAGAATGATTACTTACAATTCTTGATAGAATGTGTAAGCTTGAGAAATTAATCTCGTTGATATCCCTATGAGTCAACCATTACATATTCTTGATTAGAATGATTACTTACAATTTCCTACCACGTTTTCTCCCGTTGACATCCCTATGAGTCAACCATAAGGTTTTCTACATGTAAAATTTCCTGATAGAATGTGTAAGCTTGAGAAATTCATCTATGGATTGAAACAAGCATCTCGCAGCTGAATCTTTTCTTCAAAAAAAAAAATTCAAAGAGTTTGGATTCTCTAGGACTGAGGATGAGTCATGTATGTCAAACCTATTGGGAGTATAGTAACTTTCCTAATGTTGTATGTTGATGACATACTCCTTATAGGAAACAACATTCTAACCTTGAAAGTAGTAAAATCTTGGCTTGGGAAGCATTTTTCTATGAAGGATCTAGGGGAAGCGACCTATATTCTTGGTATAAGAATTTCCAGGGATAGAAAAAAACGTCTTAGTGGTCTTAGCCAGAGTACATACTTAGATAAAATATTGAAACATTTTAGTATGGAATATTCCAAGAAAGGGGATTGCCCATTCATCATATTGTTAAATTAATTAACACTAAAAATCTCAGTACTGCTAAAGAAATAGATGACATGAGTCAAGTTCCATATGCTTTGGCTATAGGATCGATCATATATGCTATGACATGTACTCGCCCTGATGTATCTTAAGCTTTGAGCATGGTTTGTCAGTTCCGGGGAAATCCTGGCAAAACCCACTGGACTGAGTCAAGAATATTCTTATGTATTTGCGAAGAACAAAAGACATGTTTCTAGTTCTTGGCGGCAATGATAAATTAAGAGTGAGTGGTTATAGTGATGCCATCTTTCGAACAGACCGAAACAACTTCTGTTGTGACATCCCCCATTTTTCAGAACCAATTAAAACTTTTTCTTTACGATTTAATAGATTGAAATGAAGAAATACCCAGTTAAATAAAACATTTTTGGAGATAACAGAAGTTATTTTATTTTATTAAAACTTCGAGGATACCATCGTTCATATCCAAACATACATTACATCATAAATATTAAAAGGTCCTGAAATACTATAACAGTCACATCTCTTTACTTCACTCAGCATCCTAACTAGACTTCGGCAGCCTTACATCCGCTACCTGTGATGCACATAAAATGAGTGGCTCGGTTTTGGGAAACCTGGTGAGATGGATAGGGTTTTCAAGCCCATAATATATTAATGATAATACATAATAACGTTCCTGTAAGCAATCAATATAGGTATAATCTGATATAAGACCACCTACCCTGCCCAATCGATTCTCACAAATCCTAAAGCAATGATTATCTAGAGGAATCGCTCAACGTGATAAACCGTTTAAGCAACTGCTTGACTACACAGCTAGGGGAGTCATTGGCCAGTGTAAGACATATAAATGCAACCAATGTTCAGAGTAATTGATATATATGGTATCCCATTCTACCTATGTTTGTGGTTTATAAGTCTACACAAGCAACGTAATTCACTAGACCGCCTAGAATAGTCAAGTGTTGTCATCTACTTTGGTCGATGACCCAGACATACTTGCTAGTTGTCTGATCTGGACCCACCATATTTGTTCATCCAATAAAGAGGAGGACTACTACACTCCGCTCTGATCACACACTCTACCCTTAAGTCCATAACTAACCCAGACTATATCTAAAGGCAATCTTGATTCTAACATAGTTCCTAATATACAATCCTATTATAGTTATTCAAGTAGAACAGAGTATGATTAATACGATTAGCATTTAATAAATACTTTTATTAAATTATGCTCTTGAAAGTAACTAAACACCTACCTGACACAAGTAGGTGATTCAAAGTTAGGGAAACGCTTCGCTATAACACTTTTCCTTTCGAAACACCTATAATTAAATGGTACTAAGTCTTAGTCTAGTTTCATATTCTTTGTGACTATAATGATAGTCTAGATTCCTCAGTAATCCCAACGAACACCGATAGTTCTATTAAATAAGGATCAGCCGGACAGGAAAGTTGGGAGGTAAGACCATTTCGGCGTATACCCTTTCTGAAATCCCACAACCAAGCCAACGTGGCCATTCTACACACCACTTCGGTAAGTAGATCAATCGGTATAACGACATTGAATTACTAATATAACTTATTTATAGATTGATAACAACGACTATGACTATAAATGTAAATTACACTAGAATAAGGATGAGTGTAATTTAACTTACAGAGAATTCCTAGAAAAAAGTCCGGAAATTGCACTGGCAGGGCTTCTGCTGGATAATTACTAATTGCCGAGCACTTACGGATCTCAAGGCTTCACGCAAAGCTGGAAAACTCTAGGGAAAAGGGGCTACAGGGGGGAAATCTTTGAGAGAATGGTTGTAGGGGCAATTAGTGAAGAGCTTATACGATTTGAGGCCTATTTATAGTGTTTTTGAAAAGCGTTATGCGCCTGGTGACGTGGCACCATAGATTAGTCGATACGTGTCCAATAATGGGTGGGGTTGCGGGGCTGCTTCTAGAACTCTGTGCGCGTATCGGTTTTCAAAATTTCCAAATTGTGTAACTTCTTCATACGAACTCGGTTTTTGATGTTCTTTATATTCACACGTAGTTATCGACGAGATCTACAACTTTGATTTAAACTCCATCAGCTAATTTTCACTTTATTTATTTCACACAAGCTTAGATTGTTAAAGCCCGTATAATATGCATATCTTTCTCATCTGGTGTCCGTTTTCGAATGTCTTTATATCGTTGGACTCCTATTAGCGATATATTCAATTATTGTTTGATTGTTTTGGCTAAAGTTCGATCGATCTAAAATTTGATTTCTGTGCTAACACTGTTGTACTGAAACTTCGAAAAATGGTAACTTCCTCATATGAAGTCATATTTGGGCGTTTTCTATATGCACACTCTCGGTTTTACAATTACTATGACTTTCATTAAGATTGCTTAGGCTAATAAGCGACTTATCTAAAATTCACTTTTTATGACATCCGAGCCAAAAAGGACTTAAAGTGAAACTTCAATGCATCATAACGTCTTCGTTCTAGGTCTTATTTGAGTGTTCCTTATATCTCCATAATCCTCATTTCGACTATATCATCTATCATTAAGGTTATTCTTCGAAATTATTATTCTATTTTGATGCGTGTTTTAATCTTATTTATTATATTATCAATTATGTATAAAACACTTAAGCACATAAATACATGAATAATCCTTTCCTATTCATTCATAAAAAGATTACAATAGTGGATCAAAGTGATTATAGAATATGACTATCATTCTTATTGATTAAGAGATTACAATAGTGGATCAAAGTGATTACAATAGTGGATCAAAGTGATTATAGAATATGACTATTATATTATCAATTATTTATAAAACACTAAAACACTTAAGCACATAAATACATGAATAAAAAGATTCATTCATAAAAAGATTACAATAATCCTTTCCTATTCATTCATAAAAAGATTACAATAGAAGGATACGTGAGCGATACATCTGTTCTCAACCTGGCTGGGTATTCTTGTTGAATGGTGGAGCGGTGACTTGGAAACTTTCCAACCAAACAACGGTTGCTGATTCGACTTATGAATTAGAGTACATCACAACGAGTGAGGCATCAAATGAAGCATTTTGGTTGAAGAATTTCATCAGAGATCTTAGAGTAGTCCCGACCATTCTAGATCTAATAGAACTCTTCTATGATAATAAAGGCATGGTTGCTTTGACCAAAGAACCAAAGACCATTGGAGGTCCAAGAACAACGACAGACAGTACCATTACATCAGACATAGGCTTGAAGATGGACATCTCCTGGTGAAATGAGTATCATCAGAAGATAATCCTGCAGATCCTTTTATGAAGGCTCTGAGCAGGGTCAAGCACAACTAGCATGCTAGGAACATTGGCTTTAGAGACGATATTAGTTTTAGTAGTTAGTTGATAGATTGAAACTTTGTAGCGAACTAAATGTAATTGATTTTAGTGATTAAATAATAGAAAATTATATATGAGTTTGTGTACTACCTTCTTCAATTATTTATTCTTATGTTTCACTTTGCATGTTTTACTTCTTGAATGATTTAATTATTCAAATTTCCACGGTTGCTCATACTTTTGGAAGTAGTGAATTAAGACTGTCATGAATCGGTTGTAGATTGTACATAGAGATTTGACATTGCATGGGATTGCTACAATATTTATGAGTACTTAGAAAATGGAGATTTTGAGTATTGGATAAACTCACGCTTAGAGATTACTTCATGGATTCAATCACGAGTAATTATAAGATGATAATATCTATAATTCTTCATACGGAGATACATAAATTGTAATTTGCGAATCAGTTGTGCATTGGTGTTGCGTAAACGCATAAGTAACTGTTGAAACAATGAAATCTAGGATCGACAGACTATATATAGATGTGAATTAAATAACAAGAACAATGAAGATCAAAGTGGTGTCAAATGCTTTAATTATCAAAGCTCTAGAAGAGTTCAACGTGATATTCTCTGTGAGAGCTAGGTAGGGCAATACAATCTTTAACCCTAAAAGATACATGCATGCATATTAAATAGTCTAACCCTAGAAAAACAAAGACCGTGAATGGACAGGCCCAAACCGGTATAAATGAGACTATTCTAGCATATACAATTGACACAACACATTAATAAGCCCAACAATCTCCCTTTTGTGTCAAATTGCGAAAGAGATTCTTCATTGTTGTTTCTTCTGAACCTTGAGTAATGTAGACATCAAATTCAGAATAGTGCTTCGGACAGCAAGGTACCACTTGATCATGTCTGCGAAACATTTTTGATCAGCAGCAGTGTTTGCTTTGCAAGCTTCAGTCAAACCTGTTATGGAGTTCAGAGCAGTTGTAGAGTATAAGTGTTTGTGTAACAAGAAGAACATACTTGTATGAACCTTTTGACCAACTTTTCGTTGTTACACCACACTCTAATTGTCTTTATTAATTTTTCCCAACTTACGCTTGGACAGATCCTTCGATTAGCTTTAGAATTGGCCTTTTCTTAAGAACCAATGCTATTTCTATATCCATTTTCGCAATTTCATGAATATAGCAAATAAGCATCCTTCGCAGGTGTTCAACGATTGGCTCAAAAGTCTTCTCATCTTTTGACAGAATCAAGTACAAAGAAATCCAGTCGTATAGATTCATGTAGGGAAGGTCAGCAAGAGTGAATTCGTCTTCGACACGATCAGCTCCTCTGAATCCTTTAAACTTGATGTTTATGAAATCTTCAGTCGGAACAGGTGCATAAACCTTCAGAGCAACAATCTTCTGCGAACTCCAAGTCTGGAGCTGAGGTTTGCCATATTTAAGATAGAACGAGAAGAGCTTGTGATTGACATCATGATCCGAAAGTGGTGCCTTCTTAATCTTTTCAAATCATCTAAACAGAAATGCCCTCGGAGTTAAAGGAAAATCAAGTTGAGATTCCGAAAATTTTTCCAGATCAAAGGAAACTGAAGGCTCCAACCAATGGACGTTCGGATCATCGATAGCCTCCTTCTGAATTGTTTCCATCGTCCACAGAGGAAAGAGAGTCTTCTGAATCTCAAGAGTCACTTTGGCAACTTCATCTTTCTTTTCTTTATCTTCTAATTCCTCACGAATATGCAACAAGTTATCAAGCTCCTTATCATGCTTCTTTCTGACTAGCTTTTCGCCTTTTGAAAGTTCTTCTTCTTCTTCTTCTTAATCATCACTACACATTTTCTTTTTGCATTTTCCTGATGCAGAAGCTTCATTAACCTTCTGAGCATCAGTCTTTGGTTTTACTTCATGTTCTTCACCAGTCGGTTTCTTAGGCTGAGGTTTTTCCTTGTTTGCTTTGTCTCCCCCTTGTTTTGGAATAGCAGTGCTACCCGAAACACCCTCAAGTTGATTTAGCATCGCAAAAACTGGTTGAAGTTTTTCTGTAAGGTGTTGACAACCCGAGACTATGAGTAAAGAGTCACGAGTCTCCACAAGCCTTTGCAGATACTGATTAATCTCAGAAATACAGCTTTTGACAACTGTTTTCTCAGATTCCAGATCATCAAGGTGCTTGTTTCTGGACTGCAACTTCACTGAAAGAACCTTGGCTTTCTCAGTCTTCTTAGCCAATTTATCCATAAGGCTGCGTTCTTCTGCAAGAGCTTTCTGAAGTTGCTCAATTTTAGACACAACAGAGGAATTGAGCTCTGAATTATCAACCTTGATTTTGGTGCGAATAAGAGAAAGAGTTTCCTTTTCAACTTGTAGAGTAGAGCCAAGACCGACAATAACCTTATTGGTAGCTTCGGTATTTTCATATGAAGAGCGTCTGAACTCAGTCATGAATGTCTTAACTTCATCATGTAGTTTTTCGACTTTTGCGGTCATTTCAGAGATGGTTTTCTCTGATGCTTGGATTGTCTTTGTAGATTCAGCAAGGACTTTTGCATTCTCCTTTGTGAGCATCTCAACTGTTGCTCTGTGGGACTTCAGCATAAAATCATAGTTGGATGAGGTTACAAAGGACTCCAAAATAGAATCTAGCTTCTCATTGAGTTGTTTAAACTTCCCTTTAGTCATTGGCTCTTCATCATCATCACTGGTGAGATTAACAATGAAAGGGTTAAAAACAAAGTCTGCAAGATTGTCTTGATCATCCCCAAATAGAATATTAGGATCTGAATCAAATCTAGGAGAAGCAGTAGAGGTGGTTGATTCCTTGGTCACACCAATGTTGGCATCAACCCCCGTATCAAATACATTGGCATGAATACTTGAAGTTTGTACCGCCTCCGAAATGGACTTGGTGACAGTGACTGATGGTGTATTTGTGACTGAAGTAGTGGGAGGAACAGTGGAATCGGTAAACATCGGTGTGGAAAAAGGAATGGAAATATGTGGTAGAGAAACACCCACAGAAACCTTTAGTGGTAAGGAGCAATGGTGATTGGAACTGTAGTGGTAATCGGAGAGGATGGAGGAGTGTTCATCTGAAAGAAATCAGAAAGGGGAGTAAAAGAAATAGGTGGTGTGGATACCTTCAGAATTGGTGCAGTTGTAGGAGGTTCCGAAGTAGTGGCTGTTTCACCAATATCATTCCGAACTGAACCTTCCTGAACATCAGTTTGTGTCCTAGATACCGAAGCCTCCTGAACAACTGGAGATGAAGATCGTGGTTTACGGGCTTGTTTCTTGATCTTCTTCTTCGGAATTTTGACAAACTTAGAAGAAACAGCTTTTCCCTTTGCCTTGCACCCCTCTTCGGTTTGTTGGCTTCATCAATCGCCTATCGCAAGGCATCTGGCATAGGGCGAGCACCAGAAGCAAGCTGCTTGCGATACTCATTCACTGTTACATTTTCCTGAGGCACCTTTGCTAGCATTACTTTTGGAATCGAACCCACAAACGCGAACTTGGTTGGGTCAGAAATCATAAATGTCGACGTCTGAAGGATCGGAATAGCAGTAACAACAGAATCATCCGAGATTGGAACTTTGAAGTGTCTTAGGGCCCGTTTAACAACGATCGACAAAAAATGTGCACAGGAGATCTCAGTGTTGTGAGTGGAATAGGAAGTACTCTGAATGAGTTGTGTCCACAAGATAGAGCCATAGTCCAGATTTATGTCATGGTAGAGACCATAGAGAATGGTACAAAAGAGCTTACTTGCACCATCTGAACCTGTTACGCGTTCCGAAAAGCTCTTAAACAGCAACATGAACAGTCTGTTCCACACTGGTGGAAGATTGGGCTTCCTGAACTTGGACAACAACGAGATATCCCCAATATATCCCAACTGGTAAAACATGTTGATGAGATAAGTTGATGAAATTAAGTTTGGATCCACAAGGAATTCAGATGAATCAAGCCCTAACATTCTGCGGCAACGGGCTTTGTTGATGAAGGTCCTGTTAGTAGCAACCTCGAAAGTGATGATTCCATCAGCCTGAATGTATGTTGCAGACAAGTACGCCTTGGAAAGATGAACCAGTGGAATCGATTATGCCATTGTCAAAGCTTGTGCAAGTGGAGAATACCTCGGACATTCAATCATCGGCCCCAAGGGTTCATTGTATCGTGATGAGTCAAGATCAAGAATGAGATTTTGACTAGGCTTCAGGTTCAGCATGATCACATATGTTGATTGATCAACAAATGATGTTGTTTCAGATGACCCAGCCATTGTAGCAGCAAAGAAGATAATGAACAGTGGAGAAAGAAAGGGTTTTTGCCTTGAGACGTTTGAATACTTTGTGAGTGGTTAAGAAAATAAACCGTCAAAACCCTTATATACGTCATGATAGGTGAGAGAAAATCACGCCTTGATGTTTCCATATCCCGGTAAATCAGCCATGAAAGGCATGACAGCTGTATGTGTCAGGTGGCGTTGTATCTGACACGCGTGATGTCATGGATTTGAAATATACGCGCCCTGTTTGAATCCTTATTCCCAAGAAACCTCCTTTTCAGTTTTGACGTTTCGAAATAAGATGTCACTTCACCATTACATGTGCTCTGAATAACAGTAATCAATCAGAATAAGAAATAAAGCAAATTAAACTTATGGGATTTTGTGATGTCAAATAAATATGACATGAAATTCAGATGGATCCCGGGAAACGATCTCTTCCTTCTGAGTCAAGAGAGACTCGGAAGTGCTTGTGTGGTATCCTGTTGAATTATGATCATCTATTTATCAAGAAATAGTGAACGACTTCTTTTAAGTAGGCTGCAAGGGTGGCTTAAGCTTCAACCAAATTCCGAAACTCAACATAAGTTCGAAGATTTGAAATAAGTACTTGTTTGACCAGTGTATCCATAAGAACAATTATGCTTTGGATATTATGTAAATGGATGAGACGTTTGAATACTTTGTGAGTGGTTAAGAAAATAAACCGTCGAAACCCTTATATACGTCATGATATGTCACACCCTCAAAACCAAATGAACGGCGTAAACGTTCTGGGGTGGAGGACGTCATGTATAGTATCACAACAATGCAAGTAGTAAACAAGCAACAACATCATCCATTGCATTAATAATATAATTTCATACAAGTGTGTTCCGTTAAGTTTTAAAGACACCATAACAATATACATCAAAATATAAAATGAGTCTTGAACGAGCTCCATCTTCTCAAAACCTGGCTCCGGTACCTGTCTACTGGTGACCTGAGAATACAAGTTATTTTGAAAGAGTTTATCAGCTTTAGAGCTGGTGAGTTCATAAGTATATTAGTGTCTGAGTTTGTATGAAAGCATTTGTAAGATGTTTTGTAAGATGTACTGTGTGTTTGTAAAAGTTTTGTATTTGTTTGAACTATCCTAGAAAACCCTATGTTTCCTACTAAAAGTAGCCTTCTACCAAGGCATCTAGTGTCTGTGTGTGTATCCTTTGTAAAAGTGAGTATTTTCCCAAATCCGACTATCATTAACCAAAAATATAGTTTTTACATTATTGTTTATTGTGTGAAATCACAAAGTAAAATGTAAAGGGAAAATGTTATAGTACTTTAATGTAGTATTATGAAACTACTGTTGTACTAACTACCTTAAGTTAATTGTATATTTTAAGGTAACATGTGATCGGCCTGTATCTTGCTACCGACTTAATAGTAAAGTGACAATGTAAGATGCCACAAAAATGACGTTTGGCACCCGTAGACTTGCAAGTCCCACTGTAGCGAGCAGAAAGGTGTAGGATAGTCAATCCAGTATAGATCTATACACAAACTCATACGCTCCCCAATTAAGGAGATTCTGATACAAAAACAGTCATGGCAGGTAGTGCCATGCCCTGTTTAATGGCTCACATAAATGTATTTATGTAAATGTTATGTGAATTGTGTGCTAGCTGTATTGTGTGTTCTTTCTCTGTCTAGCCTGTATGTTTGTTTCTCATCACTTTGTTTCATGTTTGTTTCTCATTATAGTATGTATTGACTCATGTATGAACTGACTCATTGTATGTTTCATCGTTCTAGTAATAGTATCTTCCTAAACTACCCCTATGGTAGCTTACTAGCAATGTATGAACATGTTTGTATACCCTTGCTACCCAAGGGTATGGAATTGAATGAAGGAAAACCTTTTGTATCTATATACATATACATAATATATAACTAGGATTCAAACGACCCTCGGACAACTAACCTTGATACCCCAAGACCACAATCAAACGAGAACAGGAAGTAGGGTAGACTAGCAGTCCTAAGTCCTTCTTAATCCTACTTATATAACTATATTTATATAGATACACATAATATAAGTTAAAAGAGGTTGATAACAAACCTTTTATATCTATATACATATACATAATATATAACTAGGATTCAAACGACCCTCGGACAACTAACCTTGATACCCCAAGACCACAATCAAACAAGAACAGGAAGTAGGGTAGACTAGCAGTCCTAAGTCCTTCTTAATCCTACTTATATAACTATATTTATATAGATACACATAATATAAGTTAAAAGAGTTTGATAAATGTATTTGACAATAAAAGAGTTTGTAAAACAGTTTAAGGTAAAACAGTTTGGTAAATAGTTTGAAAAGTAAGAAAACCATTTGCTTGGTAGTTATTAATCACATGTGATTGATATAATAACCACAATTGTTCAACTTGTATCCCCCCCCCATAAAAGCATTTAAAAACATTTAAAAGGTTAATTAAGGGGTATGAACTCACCTGTAGTTGGTGGTTTGGATGAACTGAAGAAATAGGATTGCTAGGTGTCAAGTGAAGACTTGTACACACACAATGATCCTATTTAACATATAAATACCACATATATGTATCTAATTAGACTTTAAACAACTAATTAGCAAAGTTAAGACATCCTAAGACAAGTTAAACACCTTATATAAGTGTTATTAGTCTCAAGGAATGCATCTAAGTGTTGTAGAACAATGCTATAGGGTTTAGGGTTCAAAAGAAACCCTAACTTGAGTTTACGGTTTTGTGACCTCAACCCAATGGGTTTACGGTCGTAAACCCTAGAGTTTACGGCCGTAAACTCCCCCTCTTTTGACCATTTGTTGATTTGAAGGTTTCTAAGTCCGTTTAAGTGTTTCCTCTTGAAGTATAAGCCTAAGGAAGAAGCTAGGGCACCATTTCACTCCTATTTGGAGTTTACGGCCCAAAGACCACATCCCTTTGGGTTTACGGCCGTAAACCCTTATGGATGTTGGTATTTTGTTGATTTCAAGTCCTTAACACATCAAGGTAAGGATCTAAGTTAGTTACCTAGGCTTAGGAAGGGACTAGGGACATTTCGGTCCCTTAAAATGGGTTTACGGTTCAAGAATGTTCTTGGACCGTAAACACCATTTTCTTGGTGTTTCTTGGATGATTTCATGTTATAATGAAGTATAGCAAGCTTAAACACACTCTAGGATAGAAGTACTTACTATATGGAAGCTTGAAATGAGCCAAAATGCCAAGAACACTAGTGTGTGTTCTTGGTGTTCTTGGTGTTCTTGGTGAAAATGGAAGAATCAACCTTTTGGAATGATTTCACGGTTAGAAAGGTGTTAAAACACTAGATTAAGTGATCTACTAACTTGAAATGGTTGAAAACACTTACTAGATCGAGATCTGGAATAAATCCCGTGATGATACTTGAGAGGATTTGCTTTTGTTCTTGAGAAATTTGGAAAAATGATAATAAATGACAAGTGTCATATATATACTCCAAATTTCTGGGTTTTTGGCTGAAAATATTTTATTCCCGGTAGTAACTCCAATTTCTTGAAGTTTAGGAATAACAGTGATGCACTATAACCCTAGGGCATCCTCTCTCCTGGTATCTCCTAAAGTGTAAATCCTAAAATAATCAAACTTAATCCAAAAAGTCTGAAAATTTAACTGTAACTGATTTGACTTCTATTGAATTGACATGTTGTACAGAATAGAAATTTCGGGTTGTCACATCATCCCCTCCTTAGAAGGAATTTCGTCCCGAAATTAGAATTTAAGCAATTAAGTAGTTACAAGGAACTAATTAAAAAGACGAGGATATTTCAGTTTCATCTGATCCTCTCGCTCCCAAGTGAATTCAGGTCCTCGCTTGGCGTTCCAGCGAACCTTCACTATCGGGATGCGGCTTTGTTTTGTTTGCTTGACCTCCCGGTCCATGATCTCTACCGGTTCTTCCACGAAGTTGAGGCTCTCGTTGATCTCGATCTCGTCGAGTGGGATTACAAGAGTCTCGTCGGACAGACACTTTTTCAAGTTCGAGACGTGGAAGGTAGGATGTACGTTACTGAGTTCGCTCGGTAAGTTAAGTTTGTAAGCTACAGGGCCGATTCTGGCAAGAATCTTGAAAGGCCCAATGTACCTTGGATTTAGCTTTCCACGCTTTCCGAAGCGTATCAAGCCCTTCCAGGGTGAGACCTTCAATAGAACATGGTCGCCCACCTGGAATTCCAACGGTTTCCTTCGTTTATCAGCGTAGCTTTTCTGTCGGTCTCTGGAGGCTTTCAGTCGTTCACGGATCTGAACGATCTTCTCCGTCGTTTCCCGTATGATCTCCGGACCTGTGAGAGTGCTTTCAGGAACTCGTCCCTTAGCTAACTGGGTATCACCCACCTCAGCCCAACACAGAGGGGATCTGCACTTTCGGCCGTAGAGGGCCTCGAATGGAGCAGCCTTTATGCTTGTGTGATAACTGTTGTTGTAGGAAAATTCTACAAGGGGTAAATGAGTATCCCATGTTTTCCCAAAGTCAATCAACCTTTTGGAATGATTTCACGGTTAGAAAGGTGTTAAAACACTAGATTAAGTGATCTACTAACTTGAAATGGTTGAAAACACTTACTATATCGAGATCTGGAATAAATCCCGTGATGATACTTGAGAGGATTTGCTTTTGTTCTTGAGAAATTTGGAAAAATGATAATAAATGACAAGTGTCATATATATATACTCCAAATTTCTGGGTTTTTGGCTGAAAATATTTTATTCCCGGTAGTAACTCCAATTTCTTGAAGTTTAGGAATAACAGTGATGCACTATAACCCTAGGGCATCCTCTCTCCTGGTATCTCCTAAAGTGTAAATCCTAAAATAATCAAACTTAATCCAAAAAGTCTGAAAATTTAACTGTAACTGATTTGACTTCTATTGAATTGACATGTTGTACAGAATAGAAATTTCGGGTTGTCACATGATAGGTGAGAGAAAATCACGACTTGAGGTTTCCATATCCCGGTAAATCAGCCATGAAAGACGTGACAGTTGTATGTGTCAGGTGGCGTTGTATCTGACACGCGTGATGTCATGGATGTGAAATATACGAGACCTGTTTGAATCCTTATTCCCAAGGAACCGCCTTTTCAGTTTTGACGTTTCGAAATAAGATGTCACTTCGCCATTACATGTGCTCTGAATAACAATAATCAATTGGAATAAGAAATAAAGAAAATTAAACTTATGGGATTCTGTGATGTCAAATAAATATGACATGAAATTCAGATGGATCCCAGGCAAAGATCTCTTCCTTCTGAGTCAAGAGAGACTCAGAAGTGCTTGTGTGGTATCCTGTTGAATTACGATCATCTATTTATCAAGAAATAATGAAGGCTTCTTTTAAGTAGGCTATAAGGGTGGCTTAAGCTTCAACCAAATTCCGAAACTCAACATAAGTTCGAAGATTTGAAATAAGTACTTGTTTGACTAGTGTATCCATATGAACAATTATGCTTTGGATATTATGTAAGTGGCTGAGACGTTTGAATACTTTGTGAGTGGTAAAGAAAATAAACCGTCGAAACCCTTATATACGTCATGATAGGTGAGAGAAAATCACGACTTGACGTTTCCATATCCCGGTAAATCAGCCATGAAAGACGTGACAGTTGTATGTGTCAGGCAGCGTTGTATCTGACACGCGTGATGTCGTGGATTTGAAATATACGCGCTGTGACAACCCGAAAATTTTATTCTTGTAAAAGTCAATCTTAGTCAACGAAAATCAAAACATATCAATTAAAGGTCAAATTTATTTCTTTAACTATCTTAAAAATAGTTAGAATAATGAGTTCTAAATGTAAGGACAATGTATTCAAAAGTATAGTGTGTTGAAGAGGAAACCTTCGGGCCATGAACAGCCTTCGGGCCGTGAAACCATCCTCGGGCCGCGAACACTTTGGACCGTGAACCTCCTTCATATATATATATATATATATATATATATATATATATATATATATATATATATATATATATATATGTGTGTGTGTGTGTGTGTGTGTGTGTGTGTGATCAATTTTATCCTTCACTTCTTCACTTCCAGCCGTGAACGTAAGTATTCCCTCTCAAGTATCATCAGCCAAAAACCATCCTCTCTCCTCAAGATCATAAGAAACACCTTCCTTCTTGTGGTTCATATAGAGCTCTCTTGATTTCAACCTTGATACATCATCATTTGTCAAGAACATTGGGCCGTGAACACCCAGATGGGTCCTGAACTCACGAACACCAAGTGTTCTTGGGCCGTGAACACATAGCCTGGCCGTGAACAACAAGCAGCCCTCCATCTTTACTTCTAACACCCTTATTTGTAAGTTAAACTTGCAGATTAGTTCGTTTTCCTAGCATTCTTATGAGTATATTCATTAATAGTATACATATATATTATATAAATCGTATTTAGGACTCGTTTTGTTAGCAAGACTTCACTTGTGGAGCTAACGTCCTATACCAAATCTTCAATCGAATCCCCAACATAAGGTGAGTTGATACCCCTATAATCTACCTTTTTAAATGGTTTTAAATGCCTTTTAGGGGGAATACAAGTTGAACACAATCTAATTGTGTTAATATATACATGTGATAACAAATCACATAAAAGGTTTTCTTATGCTTTTAATTATTGTATTTATAATAAAAGATTACCAAATGTTTCCAAAATGACTTAAAGTCATGTAAACTCTTTTAAGTACTGTTAAACTCTTTGAAAAACTGTTAAACTCTTTTAAATGTTTTATAAACTCTTTAAACTTATAGTTTAACAAAATCATATTTATGGGATTAAAACTACTTTTCACAAACACAACGGAAAACATTCTTCTTATAATTTTATGGAGAGTTAAAATTTTGTTAAACTATATTATAAGTACAATAATACTTACACAAAACGGTTTTATGGGATTTAAAACTACTTTTTAGTTGTAAACCAGAAAGTATAGGACTTTCTGGAGCGTATTCAATCATTTTCTTAAAACTAAAGCAACCATAACCAATACTTATGAACTCACCAACTTAAATGTTGATACTCTCTTTCAAAATAACTTCTATTCTCAGAAATCCAGTAGACAGGTACACTCCCAGAGCTTTTGAGAAGACGGACTAGTACCGTACTGCGTCTTTTGTCTTTTACTTTATCTACTTTTGATGTCAAATGTTCAATGTTTAAGCACCTATGTAAAAACTTATACATTATTAATGCAATGGTTGTTGTACTTTGATTACTATAATGCATGTGTTGTGATACTTGACATGAAGTCACCCGCCCCTAGACGTTTCCGCCGTTCTGGTTTGGGGGTGTGACAGATTGGTATCAGAGCATTATTTATAGTGCACTCAGTATATCAGTCATAAAAGATATACAACTATAAACACATTGGATAAAAACACTCTAACCAAGAGTTATACTTTAAAATATAATATTATTTTATAAAAGTATAAGTACATGCAGTATATATATATATATATATATATATATATATATATATATATATATATACTAGAACGAGTATCACAAGAAGAACAAAACAAAAGTATTTGGAGGTGGGACATTATAGTCAAACCTGGACAGTTATGTAGTCATATATGGGATAAATATAGCCTGATCAACTATATTTATTTGAGATACGACCAACATGTGTTTGGGAGTGATAGTGGTGTTGCAACGAGTCTAAAACTTACCAACCATATACATAAAGGAATACTAGAACCAAACATAAAGTTTAAAATACTATAGGAGTATTTTATGATGCTATAGCAACAAAACTAAAAACTTATCAACTTCATATATCAAGAAGTTCTAGAATCAAACATATAAATTAAAATACTATAGGAGTATTTTAGGCACCATAAATAACTTCGGTGAAAACTAAAAGATCCTTTCTGATAGGTCTATAATTACTAAGTGTATACGTTAAAGTTATATATAATTGAGATTCTATAGACTTAGAATTGGTGATTTTCGCTCTATTTCCTTTTCCTTGTTTGGATGTGGTTTTAGAGTAGGATCACTTATTCGAAGGTCTATTTGATCTGGATTATATATAATAGGTACACACTATGTGATTATAGAAAGATCGGAATGGATCATCCTCGTAAAATTATATTTGTAACGAAAATGTTTTATTAATCTCATAGATTCTTTAGACATTCCCATTATCGTATAAACCACTTAGATAGATGTAACCACTCCACCACAACAACCAACGGAGGAATCAACGAAGATCCAGAAGAGATTCGTTAGGAGGATTCCGAGAAAGAAACAGTTGAAGAGTAAAGAAACTATAGAAACCACCAAGTGCCTTTATCTTATCAGGAACACACATGAGATGTTCGCATGAACTTCGGGATTCAAACTCTCCATTATGAAGTAATGAGGGATCAGTGCCAAAACCTGAAGTATGACGGCACGGGAATTCAATATACCTACGAAGGAGAAGGACACCATATAGATACCAGGAGAGAACAAATCTTTACCGCCAGGAGGAGAACAGAGAACAAAGGGAAGCCACGTATGAAACATGCGAAGTGTTTGAGTACCTTTTGTGTCACTCTAATAACTAATAAGTTGATACAACCTAGTGAGTTAGTGATTATACTACTCATGTTAGGTATTAAGCTTATCGTCTTTTCCCGTCACGCTTAATAACAGTAAATCGGATCATGAAATCTCAATTGAGAGTGATTATTTCTAAAAATTCATAAGTCTATTCCATGTAGACTCTATTATGAATTGTTTTCAAATCTTTTCGAAAGTTGGAACATGATATCCATCAGTCAAAGATAACTTAGTTCGGACGAAACTCGGTTTATAACCATTCTAAAAACTTACTTCTGCTCTTTACTAGGACTGCATCATAGGGATGTAGGTCGAAACATTGAGAACCATATAACAAAACGAAAAATTTATATGTATATATAAATAACTAGAATGAAACTAGAGACAACCATCGTCACTCACGAGCTCGTTTTCTCATCGTGTAACAGAATCATGCCTCCGAAGAAACGTAACCAACCCACCGGCAAAACACCAATCCTTCAGATAGATTCGGCTACGTTTCAAGCTGCAGTCACAGCAGCCGTAGCAGCTGTCATGGCTCACCTTAATGCTAACAACGCAAATGTTAGTGGAAATGTAATCGGCAATCCCGATCGTGGTGATAACTAATTTCAGCAACGGTTGCCTACTTGTAAAGACACTCCAGACCTCAAACCTAATATCCTCAAATGAAAGTTCGAGAACGAGAAAGGGAGTTGTTCAACTCAAGGACCTACCGAAGGGCAACAATCTTAGGCAGTCAATACCCCCATCAGCCCTGCTATCCCAACACCGACCACACCGTACCTAGGAAACCACCCACACTGCAGCAAGTGCAACTACCATCATTATGGAATCTGCCGAGTGCCACATTGCATTAGATGCAACATGAAGGGGCACACCACCCGTTCCTGTAGGACTCCGGTCGAGTTCATCACTTCAACCACCAATGTTGGAATCAGTCCAGTATGCCACCTTTGTGGTGAAATAGGACATTTCAATAGGGACTGTCAAACAGAGAAGATTAACAGGGGAGCAGGAGGAATTTGACCCCAGAGCATAGGGAGGCATCAAAGAACCCTGCTATATTTTTGGTAAGCTTCCAAACCCCAGTAATTAATCATAATTATACTTACTCTCTTGTTCGAACCAAATCACAACACTCATATAAAACTAGGAACCCTAACAAGTAAGCTATGATGGCTTAGTGAATACATGAGGGCCATTTATAATTAAGATTTGTAGACTTAGAGTGAGTGATTAAGCCTCATTTCCTGTTCCTTGTTTGGTTGTGGGTTTAGGGCAGAGTCACTCAGTCAACTGTCTTTCCAATCTTAATTATACATGACTTGTATACACCAAGAGGTTATAGAGAGACCTATTAGGGATCATTTAATGAAAGTTCGTTATTTCAAATTATCAAGAGGTTATAGAGAGACCTAGTAGGGATCATTTAATGAAAGTTCGTTATTTCAAATTATCAGAACCATCGTATTGTTAGTGCTCGTTAATTTCGGAGCAAAACGTTCGCGGTAATAATACCAAGGGCAAAACCGAAAACACATGTGCATAATTTAGCACATCGTCCTGATAATCTTTTCTTCCAAATCGACTTAATATCTATTACGTTGAGAAGTTCCGACATCATCATCCGACATGGTTTGGCTTGGTCCTCACCATGCAAAACTCCTATGCTGTGTAAAAGAACTTTTCCCTTAATCAACCGTCAAATGAAATTCTTTCGATCTATAACGGCAAACCTGATACGAACCCTTATATCGTCTCTCGCTTCAAAACTTCAGAAGTACCCATGCGAGGGGTACCACGCCCAAAGTATCCCCAATAGATCTCATAGGAAGATCGCTTGTGCCGCAAGTCAAGTTTGATAATAGAGACTAAGAACTCATGAGGTTAATCTATCAATGCCAAGTATATACACGAGAGTGGTATATAATTTAGACCCAGCAAGATTTAGGATGTGTGATTCCGCCCTATCTCCTGTTCCTTGTCTGGTTGTGGACTTGGGGCAGAGCCACCCATCCGAACGTTTTGTCAATCTTAATTATATACGACTTGTATACATGAGGTGATGGTGGATGAGCCAAGTATGAGTCTTATCATGAACTTCAGAGCAAAACCCTTCATCATATATTCTACCAGAAGGAACTCAACATGAGACAACGACGGTGGGTCGAGCTACTAAATGATTACGAATGCGAAATTCGTTATTATCGCGGTAAAGCCAATGTAGTAGCTGACACCCTTAGTCGGAAAGAGTACTCAATTCATAGAGTCAAATCATTGACTATGACAATCCATTTACATCTGTCCACACAAATTAGGGAGGCTCAGCAGGAAGCCTTGAAACCTGAGAATATGACCGGTGAAACCCTGAGAGGGATGGATAAGAATTTAGACAAATAAGTCAAACCCGCACACTACTTACCATTAAAGGAAACATGCAAGATAGAGAAGCTAACTAGAACGTGTGTCCGAGAGATTAGCTAGACTGCACGGTGTTCCAATATATGTTATCTCCGTTCGAGATAGTAGAATCATCTCCCAATTCAGGAATTCACTTCAGAAATCTCTGAGAACTAGGCTAGACATAAGTATAGCCTACTAATCCACAAACCGGCAGACAGAATGAGAGAACGATTCAAGAATTAGAAGTCAAGCTGAGAGCATATGTGATCGACTTTTGTAAAGCATGGGATACCCATTTACCAACTAATCGAGTCCTTTACCATACTAGCATTTAAAGTTGCTCTATTCGAAACCTTATATGGTCACAAGTGTAGATCTTCTCTGCACTGGACTAAAGTAGGTGACACGCAACTAGCTAGAGGTCCAATTTCCAGACAGTACCTTTGCTGGTCTGGAAATAATCCGAGAAACTGCCAAGGTTGGTGACCACGTCATGTGAAGGTTTCACCCTGGAAGGGCGTGATACGCTTCGGAAAGCGTGGAATACTAAATCCAAGGTACATAGGACCATTCGAGATTCTTACTAGATTTGGTCCAGTAGCTTATAGACCCCGACTACCTTGAGAATTCAATAACATATGCCCTACCTTCCACGTATTTAACTTAAAAAGTGTTTGTTCGACGAGACTTTTGTTATCCCACTCGATTAGATCGAGGTAAACGAGAGCCTCAACTTTGTGGAAGAATCCGTAGAAATCCTAGACAGCGAAGTCGATAGGACCAATCAGATCCCTATCCCGATAGTGAGAGTCCGCTTAAGTGCATAACGAGGACCCAAATTCACTTGGGATCGTGAGGATCATCAGAAACATAAGTATCCGTATCTTTTCCCTTCGTCCTTGTGTATCTCTTAGATTTAATTTTGGGACGAAATTCCCTTTAACGACGGGATGATGTGACAACCCGAAAATTTTATTCTTGTAAAAGTCAATCTTAGTCAACGAAAGTCAAAACATAACAATTAAAGGTCAAATTTATTTCTTTAACTATCTTAAAAATAGTTAGAATAATGAGTTATAAGTGTAAGGACCTTGTATTCAAAAGTATAGTGTGTTGAAGAGGAAACCTTCGGGCCGTGAACGAGCCTTCGGGCCGTGAACAACCATCGGGCCGTGAAACCATCCTCGGGTCGTGAACACTTCGGACCGTGAACCTCCTTTCTATATATATATATATATATATATATATATATATATATATATATATATATATATATATATATATATATATATGTGTGTGTGTATATATATATATGTGTGTTTGATCGATTTTATCCTTCACTTCTTCACTTCTGGCCATGAACACAAGCATTCTCTCTCAAGTATCATCAGCCAAAAACCCTCCCCTCTCCTCAAGATCATAAGAAACACCTTCCTTCTTGTAGTTCATATAGAGCTCTCTTGATTTCAACCTTGATTCGTCATCATTTGTCAAGAACATTGGGCTGTGAACACCCAGATGGGCCGTGAACTAAAGAACACCAAGTGTTCTTGGGTCGTGAACACACAGTCTGGCCGTGAACAACAGGCAGCCCTTCATCTTTGCTTCTAACACCCTTATTTGTAAGTTAAATTTACAGATTAGTTCTTTTTCCTAGCATTCTTATGAGTATATTCATTAATAGTATACATGAAGGGGCACACCGCCCGTTCCTGTAGGACTCCGGTCGAGTTCATCACTTCAACCACCAATGTTGGAATCAGTCCAATATGCCACCTTTATGGTGAAATAGGACATTTCAAGAGGGACTGTCCAAAAGAGAAGAATAACGGGGGAGCAGGAGGAATTTGACCCCAGAGCATAGGGAGGCATCAAAGAACCCTGGTATATTTTTGGTACGCTTCCAAACCCCAGTAATTAATCATAATTATACTTACTCTCTCGTTCGAACCAAATCACAACACTCATATAAAACTAGGAACCCTAACAGGTAAGCTATGATGGCTTAGTGTATACATGAGGGCCATTTATAATTAAGATTTGTAGACTTAGAGTGAGTGATTCAGCCTCATTTCCTGTTCCTTGTTTGGTTGTGGGTTTAGGGCAGAGTCACTCAGTCAACTGTCTTTCCAATCTTAATTATACATGACTTGTATACACCAAGCGGTTATAGAGAGACCTAGTAGGGATCATTTAATGAAAGTTCATTATTTCAAATTATCAGAACCCTCGTATTGTTAGTGCTCGTTAATTTCGGAGCAAAACGTTCGTAGTAATAATAGCAAGGGCAAAACCGAAAACACTGAAAACACATGTGCATAATTTAGCACATCGTCCTGATAATCTTTTCTTCCAAATCGACTTAATATCTATTACGTCGAGAAGTTCCGACATCATCATCCGACATGGTTTGGCTTGGTCCTCACCATGCAAAACTCCTATGCTGTGTAAAAGAACTTTTCCCTTAATCAACCGTCAAATGAAATTCTTTCGATCTATAACGGCAAACCTAATACGAACCCTTATATCGTCTCTCGCTTCAAAACTTCAGAAGTACCCATGCGAGGGGTACCACGCCCGAAGTATCCCCAATAGATCTCATAGGAAGATCGCTTGTGCCGCAAGTGAAGTTTGATAATAGAGACTAAGAACTCATGAGGTTAATCTATCAATGCTAAGTGTATACGCGAGAGTGGTATATAATTTAGACCCAACAAGATTTAGGATGTGTGATTCCGCCCTATCTCCTGTTCCTTGTCTGGTTGTGGACTTGGGGCAGAGCCACCCATCCGAACGTTTTGTCAATCTTAATTATATACGACTTGTATACATGAGGTGATGGTGGATGAGCCAAGTATGAGTCTTATCATGAACTTCAGAGCAAAACCCTTCATCATATATTCTACCAGAAGGAACTCAACATGAGACAACGACGGTGGGTCGAGCTACTAAATGATTACGAATGCGAAATTCGTTATTATCGCGGTAAAGCCAATGTAGTAGCTGACACCCTTAGTCGGAAAGAGTACTCAATTCATAGAGTCAAATCATTGACTATGACAATCCATTTACATCTGTCCACACAAATTAGGGAGGCTCAGCAGGAAGCCTTGAAACCTGAAAATATGACCGGTGAAACCCTGAGAGGGATGGATAAGAATTTAGACAAATAAGTCAAACCCGCACACTACTTACCATTAAAGGAAACATGCAAGATAGAGAAGCTAACTAGAACGTGTGTCCGAGAGATTAGCTAGACTGCACGGTGTTCCAATATATGTTATCTCCGTTCGAGATAGTAGAATCATCTCCCAATTCAGGAATTCACTTCAGAAATCTCTGAGAACTAGGCTAGACATAAGTATAGCCTACTAATCCACAAACCGGCAGACAGAATGAGAGAACGATTCAAGAATTAGAAGTCAAGCTGAGAGCATATGTGATCGACTTTTGTAAAGCATGGGATACCCATTTACCAACTAATCGAGTCCTTTACCATACTAGCATTTAAAGTTGCTCTATTCGAAACCTTATATGGTCACAAGTGTAGATCTTCTCTGCACTGGACTAAAGTAGGTGACACGCAACTAGCTAGAGGTCCAATTTCCAGACAGTACCTTTGCTGGTCTGGAAATAATCCGAGAAACTGCCAAGGTTGGTGACCACGTCATGTGAAGGTTTCACCCTGGAAGGGCGTGATACGCTTCGGAAAGCGTGGAATACTAAATCCAAGGTACATAGGACCATTCGAGATTCTTACTAGATTTGGTCCAGTAGCTTATAGACCCCGACTACCTTGAGAATTCAATAACATATGCCCTACCTTCCACGTATTTAACTTAAAAAGTGTTTGTTCGACGAGACTTTTGTTATCCCACTCGATTAGATCGAGGTAAACGAGAGCCTCAACTTTGTGGAAGAATCCGTAGAAATCCTAGACAGCGAAGTCGATAGGACCAATCAGATCCCTATCCCGATAGTGAGAGTCCGCTTAAGTGCATAACGAGGACCCAAATTCACTTGGGATCGTGAGGATCATCAGAAACATAAGTATCCGTATCTTTTCCCTTCGTCCTTGTGTATCTCTTAGATTTAATTTTGGGACGAAATTCCCTTTAACGACGGGATGATGTGACAACCCGAAAATTTTATTCTTGTAAAAGTCAATCTTAGTCAACGAAAGTCAAAACATAACAATTAAAGGTCAAATTTATTTCTTTAACTATCTTAAAAATAGTTAGAATAATGAGTTATAAGTGTAAGGACCTTGTATTCAAAAGTATAGTGTGTTGAAGAGGAAACCTTCGGGCCGTGAACGAGCCTTCGGGCCGTGAACAACCATCGGGCCGTGAAACCATCCTCGGGTCGTGAACACTTCGGACCGTGAACCTCCTTTCTATATATATATATATATATATATATATATATATATATATATATATATATATATATATATATGTGTGTGTGTGTGTGTGTATATATATATATATATATGTGTGTTTGATCGATTTTATCCTTCACTTCTTCACTTCTGGCCATGAACACAAGCATTCTCTCTCAAGTATCATCAGCCAAAAACCCTCCCCTCTCCTCAAGATCATAAGAAACACCTTCCTTCTTGTAGTTCATATAGAGCTCTCTTGATTTCAACCTTGATTCGTCATCATTTGTCAAGAACATTGGGCTGTGAACACCCAGATGGGCCGTGAACTAAAGAACACCAAGTGTTCTTGGGTCGTGAACACACAGTCTGGCCGTGAACAACAGGCAGCCCTTCATCTTTGCTTCTAACACCCTTATTTGTAAGTTAAATTTACAAATTAGTTCTTTTTCCTAGCATTCTTATGAGTATATTCATTAATAGTATACATGAAGGGGCACACCGCCCGTTCCTGTAGGACTCCGGTCGAGTTCATCACTTCAACCACCAATGTTGGAATCAGTCCAATATGCCACCTTTATGGTGAAATAGGACATTTCAAGAGGGACTGTCCAAAAGAGAAGAATAACGGGGGAGCAGGAGGAATTTGACCCCAGAGCATAGGGAGGCATCAAAGAACCCTGGTATATTTTTGGTACGCTTCCAAACCCCAGTAATTAATCATAATTATACTTACTCTCTCGTTCGAACCAAATCACAACACTCATATAAAACTAGGAACCCTAACAGGTAAGCTATGATGGCTTAGTGTATACATGAGGGCCATTTATAATTAAGATTTGTAGACTTAGAGTGAGTGATTCAGCCTCATTTCCTGTTCCTTGTTTGGTTGTGGGTTTAGGGCAGAGTCACTCAGTCAACTGTCTTTCCAATCTTAATTATACATGACTTGTATACACCAAGCGGTTATAGAGAGACCTAGTAGGGATCATTTAATGAAAGTTCATTATTTCAAATTATCAGAACCCTCGTATTGTTAGTGCTCGTTAATTTCGGAGCAAAACGTTCGTAGTAATAATAGCAAGGGCAAAACCGAAAACACTGAAAACACATGTGCATAATTTAGCACATCGTCCTGATAATCTTTTCTTCCAAATCGACTTAATATCTATTACGTCGAGAAGTTCCGACATCATCATCCGACATGGTTTGGCTTGGTCCTCACCATGCAAAACTCCTATGCTGTGTAAAAGAACTTTTCCCTTAATCAACCGTCAAATGAAATTCTTTCGATCTATAACGGCAAACCTAATACGAACCCTTATATCGTCTCTCGCTTCAAAACTTCAGAAGTACCCATGCGAGGGGTACCACGCCCGAAGTATCCCCAATAGATCTCATAGGAAGATCGCTTGTGCCGCAAGTGAAGTTTGATAATAGAGACTAAGAACTCATGAGGTTAATCTATCAATGCTAAGTGTATACGCGAGAGTGGTATATAATTTAGACCCAACAAGATTTAGGATGTGTGATTCCGCCCTATCTCCTGTTCCTTGTCTGGTTGTGGACTTGGGGCAGAGCCACCCATCCGAACGTTTTGTCAATCTTAATTATATACGACTTGTATACATGAGGTGATGGTGGATGAGCCAAGTATGAGTCTTATCATGAACTTCAGAGCAAAACCCTTCATCATATATTCTACCAGAAGGAACTCAACATGAGACAACGACGGTGGGTCGAGCTACTAAATGATTACGAATGCGAAATTCGTTATTATCGCGGTAAAGCCAATGTAGTAGCTGACACCCTTAGTCGGAAAGAGTACTCAATTCATAGAGTCAAATCATTGACTATGACAATCCATTTACATCTGTCCACACAAATTAGGGAGGCTCAGCAGGAAGCCTTGAAACCTGAAAATATGACCGGTGAAACCCTGAGAGGGATGGATAAGAATTTAGACAAATAAGTCAAACCCGCACACTACTTACCATTAAAGGAAACATGCAAGATAGAGAAGCTAACTAGAACGTGTGTCCGAGAGATTAGCTAGACTGCACGGTGTTCCAATATATGTTATCTCCGTTCGAGATAGTAGAATCATCTCCCAATTCAGGAATTCACTTCAGAAATCTCTGAGAACTAGGCTAGACATAAGTATAGCCTACTAATCCACAAACCGGCAGACAGAATGAGAGAACGATTCAAGAATTAGATGTCAAGCTGAGAGCATATGTGATCGACTTTTGTAAAGCATGGGATACCCATTTACCAACTAATCGAGTCCTTTACCATACTAGCATTTAAAGTTGATCTATTCGAAACCTTCTATGGTCACAAGTGCAGATCTTCTCTGCACTGGACTAAAGTAGGTGACACGCAACTAGCTAGAGGTCCAATTCCCAGACAGCACCTTCGCTGGTCTGGAAATAATCCGAGAAACTGCCAAGGTTGGTGACCACGTCATGTGAAGGTTTCACCCTGGAAAGGCGTGATAGGCTTCGGAAAGCGTGGAATACTAAATCCAAGGTACATAGGACCATTCGATATTCTTACTAGATTTGGTCCAGTAGCTTATAGACCCCGACTACCTCGAGAATTCAATAACATACGCCCTACCTTCCACGTATTTAACTTAAAAAGTGTTTGTTCGACGAGACTTTTGTTATCCCACTCGATTAGATCGAGGTAAACGAGAGCCTCAACTTTGTGGAAGAATCCGTAGAAATCCTAGACAGCGAAGTCGATAGGACCAATCAGATCCCTATCCCGATAGTGAGAGTCCGCTTAAGTGCATTGCGGGGACCCAAATTCACTTGGGATCGTGAGGATCATCAGAAACATAAGTATCCGTATCTTTTCCCTTCGTCCTTGTGTATTTCTTAGACATAATTTCGGGATGAAATTCCCTTTAACGACGGGATGATGTGACAACCCGAAAATTTTTATTCTTGTAAAAGTCAATCTTAGTCAACGAAAGTCAAAACATATCAATTAAAGGTCAAATTTATTTCTTTAACTATCTTAAAAATAGTTAGAATAATGAGTTATAAGTGTAAGGACCTTGTATTCAAAAGTATAGTGTGTTGAAGAGGAAACCTTCGGGCCGTGAACGAGCCTTCGGGCCGTGAACAACCTTCGGGACGTGAAACCATCCTCGGGTCGTGAACACTTCAGACCGTGAACCTCCTTCCTATATATATGTGTGTGTATGTTTGATCGATTTTATCCTTCACTTCTTCACTTCTAGCCATGAACATAAGCATTCTCTCTCAAGTATCATCAACCAAAAACCCTCCTCTCTCCTCAAGATCATAAGAAACACCTTCCTTCTTGTAGTTCATATAGAGCTCTCTTGATTTCAACCTTGATTCATCATCATTTGTCAAGAACATTGGGCCGTGAACACCCAGATGGGCCGTGAACTCAAGAACACCAAGTGTTCTTGGGCCGTGAACACACAGTCTGGTCGTGAACAACAGGCAGCTCTCCATCTTTGCTTCTAACACCCTTATTTGTAAGTTAAACTTACAGATTAGTTCGTTTTCCTAGCATTCTTATGAGTATATTCATTAATAGTATACATATATATTATATGAATCGTATTTAGGACTCGTTTTTTTAGCAAGACTTCACTTGTGGAGCTAACGTCCTATACCAAATCTTCAATCGAATCCCCAACATAAGGTGAGTTCATTCCCCTATAATCTACCTTTTTAAATGGTTTTAAATGCCTTTTAGGGGGGGGGGGGAATACAAGTTGAACACAATCTAATTGTGTTAATATATACATGTGATAACAAATCACATAAAAAGTTTTCTTATACTTTTAATTATTGTATTTATAATAAAAGATTACCAAATGTTTCCAAAATGACTTAAAGTCATGTAAACTCTTTTAAGTACTGTTAAACTCTTTGAAAAACTGTTAAACTCTTTTAAATGTTTTATAAACTCTTTAAACTTATATTTTGTCAAAATCATATTTATATATGTATATGTATATAAATAAGGCTTAAAGGACTTAGGGTGTGTTTGATAACTTGCTGACCGGGTCTGGTCAGCATTTTTTTCTGATTGGGTTCGGTCAGTTTGTTTGATAGATACCTATTTTGTCTGACCTGGTCCTCAAATACTGACTTACACTACTGATTCGGTCCTTGGAAAAATATAGTTTGACCGAGACCGAAGATTTCTTTTACCTCCTTTACCCTTCTCCCTATTGCCAACGTTTTCTTCCTTCAGAATCTCACCTCGATCATTCAACATCTCCTCCCACCTGGATCCTCTGTTTTCTTTGTTGTCGTCGTCCAAACTCGCAACACCGTCCACCGCTTTCCAACGACGCCCAACTCCGATGGAACCCCTTCCTCATCCAGACGTCGTGTACGCTTTCTCTTCTCCATATCCCTCCATTCCAGCGACTTCCCCCGCCACTCTTTCTTTGAGCGCTACCACACCAGCGATTATCTCCGGCCACCAAACATGAGCGCCGCCACCCAACGCCTTCTTTCTCCAGCAGGTAAGCTCCTATTCTCTATATGTGAAATCAATTTTCTTTCTTCTTTGAAATCATCTAATCATTTATTAAAATTAAATCTTGCAGCCGGATGATTTTCGTTTATTAGTTTTGTGTTTTTGCACAAATCAATTTGGCTTGAGATGGTTATTTAGGACTAGGGTTTGTGTTTTGTGTAGTGCGAATTTCCATCTCCAGTTGGATGCTTTGTGTTCTTATTGGATTTTGTGATAATTAACATATATATTCTATAATTCTCTTTATAATTAACTATTATGTTGAATATTTTCTGATTAATGAAGTTCTTTGGATGTGTAGACGCAAGAAGACGCAATGCTGAAGCTCCTTTTTAGTTGTTGATGATTTGCGTTTTTGTAGTTAGCTCAATTCTACTTATAATTAATTGGTATATTAAAGGTAGGAGCATACTGAAGGTTAGCAAGCACTTGGGAATATTGGCAAAACAACATATATGAGAATAAGGCAAAACAACATATTGAGACGAGATTCAAGATTTAAGCATTTTTGGTGTTTTTGTGTTGTGATTTCTGGCTATTTTTTATTTATTATAAATGATGTATGGATGATAGATGGGGTTTGATGTGCTTGGTGGGAGTGATGATTTTATTTATTTTAAATGATATATTAATATGAGTTAACAAATTTTTTACTTGATTTCTCTTTTCTTATTAGAACATTATGTTTTCTATTTTCTTATTAAGGCATTGTTCGTTGAATAATCTATCCAATTATATCATTGTTTTATTAAAGTATCAAAGTTCATTATCTTTTCCAGAACCAAGAATAAAATTCATTGTTATTTTTAGAGTTATATGAAGTTTTCCATCAAGGGGTAATATGGTCATTTTTCATCATTAATTACAGTCAGTCAAAGATATAATCAAACAGCATGGTTTCAGTCAGATGTGGACTCGGTCAGAACTTCTAACTCAGTCAGTACTAACTTAGTCAGTACTAACTCAGTCAGCAGCTATCAAACGACCCCTTAGGACTAATAATTTGTTTTACTTCCTTTTCCTTGTTTGGATGTGGTCTTAAGGTGGGATTATTTGTCCGAATGTCGTTTCCTTCTTAATTATGTATTGTGTGTGTGTCTATATATATATATATATATATATATATATATATATATATATATATATATATATATATATATATATATATATATATATATATATTTATATATATATATATATATATATATATATATATATATATATATATATATGAATATAAAAGGTCACTCCAGTCGATATCATTACCTTTGTATCACGCTGAGCAAAGGGGTACATTCATGAGAGATCATACTAAATAGATAGAACATATAAATTATAACAGGTATAATTTATGAAACAAACGAGAAATCTATTTTCTAGATAAGTATACGAGGTTTAAACTACTTTGTTAAGAAAAGGATAAAAATTCAATCATTACTTAAACTAGACAACCCAAAATGTGAGACACTACTTCACGGCATAGCAATAATCCTTTTTATGTCGTGTTTTGTAACCAGAGTCTCCTGGGAGGAGAGCCGGCATTGTGTGTATAGATCTATATGGGACTGACAATCCCACATCCCAACTGTTAGCTACAGTCCGACAGGCAAGCCAAGGGGTGACAAATGTCACATTAGTTTCGACGCCAGCAGGTCGTCGTGTTAAACACTAGTCAATCAGTATGGTTAGAACCTAATCACATTTTAACCCTAATTAAACAATTTAATAATAGGGTAGTTATTACACACTAGTTTATTTTTAACAAATACTATTGTATTAATCATTTTCCACAAACAAAACAGAACGGTTTTATGGGATTAAAACTACTTTACACAAACAAAACAGAACGGTTTCATGGGATTAAAACTATTTTACACAAAAAAAAAAACAGAACGGTTTTATGGGATTAAAACTACTTTACACAAACAAAACAGAACGATTTTATGTGATTAAAACTACCTTACACAAACAAAACAGAACGGTTTTATGGGATTAAAACTACTTTTCACAAACAAAATGGAAAACATTATTCTTGTAATTTTATGGAGATTTAAAATTTTGTTAAACTATATTATAAGTACAATGATACTTAAACAGAACGGTTTTATGGGATTTAAAACTACTTTTTAGTTGTAAACCAGAATGTATAGGACTTTCTGGAGCGTATTCAATCATTTTCTTAAAACTAAAGCAAACACAACCAATACTTATGAACTCACCAACTTAAATGTTGATACTCTCTTTCAAAATAACTTGTATTCTCAGGAATCCAGTAGACAGGTACACTCCCAGATCTTTTGAGAAGATGAACTAGTACCGTACTGCGTCTTTTGTCTTTTACTTTATCTACTTTCGATGTCAAATGTTCAATGTTTGAGCACCTATGTAAAAACGTATACATTATTATTGCAATGGTTCTTGTACTTTGATTACTATAATGCATGTGTTGTGATACTTGACATGAAGTCACCCGCCCCCGGACGTTTCCGCCGTTTTGGTTTGGGGTGTGACAGATTGGTATCAGAGCATTGTTTATAGTGAACTCAGTATATCAGTCATAAAAGATATACAACTATAAACACATTGGGATAAAAACACTCTAACCAAGAGTTATACTTTAAAATATAACATTATTTTACAAAAGTATAAGTACATGCAGAATATATATATATATATATATATATATATATATATATATATATATATATATATATATATATATATATATATATACATATATACTAGAACGAGTATCACAAGAAGAACAAAACAAAAGTATTTGGAGGTGGGACATTATAGTCAAACCTGGACAGTTATGTAGTCATATATGAGATAAATATAGCCTGATCAACTAAATTTATTTGAGATACGACCAACATGTGTTTGGGAGTGATAGTGGTGTTGCAACGAGTCTAAAACTTACCAACCATATACATAAAGGAATACTAGAACCAAACATAAATTTTAAAATACTATAGGAGTATTTTATGATGTTATAGCAACAAAACTAAAAACTTATCAACTTCATATATCAAGAAGTTCTAGAATCTAACATATAAATTAAAATACTATAGGAGTATTTTAGGCACCATAAATAACTTCGGTGAAAACTAAAAGATCCTTTCTGATAGGTCTATAATTACTAAGTGTATACGTTAAAGTTATATATAGTTGAGATTGTATAGACTTAGAATTGGTGATTTTCGCTCTACTTCCTTTTCCATGTTTGGATGTGGTTTTAGAGTAGGATCACTTATTCAAGGGTCTATTTGATCTGGATTATATATAATCGGTACACACTATGTGATTATAGAAAGACCAGAATGGATCATCCTCGTAAAATTGTATTTGTAACGAAAATGTTTTATTAATCTCATAGATTCTTTAGACATTCCCATTCGCGTATAAACCACTAAGATAGATGTAACCACTCCACCACAACAACCAACGGAGGAATCAACGAAGATCCATAAGAGATTCGTTAGGAGGATTTCGAGAAAGAAACAGTTGAGGAGTAAAGAAACTATAGAAACCACCAAGTGCCTTTATCTTATCAAGACCACACATGAGAAGTTCGCATGAACTTCCGGGATTCAAACTCTCCATTATGAAGTAATGAGTCAGTGCCAAAACCTGAAGTATGACGGCACGGAAATTCAATATACCTACGAAGGAGAAGGACACCATATAGATACCAGGAGAGAACAAATCTTTACCGCCAGGAGGAGAACAGAGAACAGAGGGAAGCCACGTATGAAACATGCGAAGTGTTTGAGTACCTTTTGCGTCACTCTAATAACTAATAAATTGATACTACCTAGTGAGTTATTGATTATACTACTCACGTTAGGTATTAAGCTTATCGCCTTTTCCCGTCACGTTAGGTAATAACACCAATACTTCAGATAGATTCGGCTACGTTTCAAGCTGCAGTCACAACAGCCGTAGAAGCTGTCATGGCTCACCTTAATGCTGACAACGCAAATGTTAGTGGAAATGTTATTTACAATCCCGATCGTGGTGATAACCAATTTCAGCAACGATTGCCTACTTGTAAAGACATTCCAGACCTCAAACCTAATATCCTGAAACGAAAGTTCGAGAACGAGAAAGGGAGTTGTTCAACTGAAGAACCTACCAAAAGGAAACAATCGGAGGCAGTCAATACCCCCATCAGCCCTGCTATCCCAACACCGACCACACCGTACCTAGGAAACCTCCCACACTGCGGAAAGTGCAACTACCACCATTATGGAATCTGCCGAGTGCCGCATTGCATTAGATGCAACATGAAGGGGCACACCGCCCATTCCTGTAGGACTCCGGTCGAGTTCATCACTTCAATCACCAATGTTGGAATCAGTCCAATATGCCACCTTTGTGGTGAAATGGGACATTTCAAGAGGGACTGTCCAACAAAGAAGAATAATGGGGGAGCAGGAGGATTTTGACCCCAGAGCATGGGGAGGCATCAAAGAACCCTGCTATATTTTTGGTACGCTTCCAAACCTCAATAATTAATCATAATTATACTTACTCTCTCGTTCGAACCAAATCACAGCACTCATATAAAACTAGGAACCCTAACAGGTAAGCTATGATGGCTTAGTGTATACATGAGGGCCATTTATAATTAAGATTTGTACACTTAAAGTGAGTAATTCAGCGTCATTTCCTGTTCCTTGTTTGGTTGTGGGTTTAGGGCAGAGTCACTCAGTCAACTGTCTTTCCAATCTTAATTATACATGACTTGTATACACCAAGAGGTTATAGAGAGACCTAGTAGGGATCATTTAATGAAAGTTCATTATTTCAAATTATCAGAACCCTCGTATTGTTAGTGCTCGTTAGTTTCGGAGCAAAAAGTTCGCCGTAATAATTCCAAGGGCAAAACCGAAAACACTGAAAACACATGTGCATAATTTAGCACATCGTCCTGATAATCTTTTCTTCCAAATCGACTTAATATCTATTACGTCGAGAAGTTCCGACATCATCATCCGACATGGTTTGGCTTGGTCCTCACCATGCAAAACTCCTATGCTGTGTAAAAGAACATTTCCCTTAATCAACCGTCAAATGAAATTCTTTCGATCTATAACGGCAAACCTAATACGAACCCTTATATCGTCTCTCGCTTCAAAACTTCAGAAGTACCCATGCGAGGGGTCGAGCTACTAAATGATTACGAAGGCGAAATTCGTTATCATCATGGTAAAGCCAATGTAGTAGCTGACACCCTTATTCGGAAAGAGTACTCAATTCATAGAGTCAAATCATTGACTATGACAATCCATTTACATTTGTCCACATAAATTAAGGAGGCTTAGCAGGAAGCCTTGAAACCTGAAAATGTGACCGGTGAAACGCTAAGAGGGATGGATAAGAACTTAGACAAATAAGTCAAACCCGCACACTACTTACCATTCAAGGAAACAGGCAAGATAGAGAAGCTAACTAGAACGTGTGTCCGAGAGATTAGCTAGACTGTACGGTGTTCCAATATATGTTATCTCCGTTCGAGATAGTAGAATCATCTCCCAGTTCAGGCAGTCACTTCAGAAATCTCTGTGAACTAGGCTAGACATAAGTATAGCCTACTAATCCACAAACCGGCATATAGAAGAAGAGAATGATTCAAGCATTAGAAGTCAAGCTGAGAGCATATGTGATCGACTTTGGTAAAGCATGGGATACCCATTTACCAACTAATCGATTCCTTTACCATACTAGCATTTAAAGTTGCTCCATTCGAAACCTTTCTATGGTCACAAGTGTACAAAAGTAGGTGACATGCAACTAGCTAGAGGTCCAATTTCCAAACAGCACATTCGCCGATTCGGAAAAGTAGGTGACATGCAACTAGCTAGAGGTCCAATTTCCAAACAGCACATTCGCCGGTTCGGAAATCATCCGAGAAACTGCCAAGAAGAGAGTACGAATCCGGGAGCGACGTAAAGCTTCCAGAGTCAGACAGAAAAGCTACGCCTTCAATAGGAGAAAACCCTTGGAATTCCATGTTGGTGACCACGTTATGTGAAGGCTTCACCCTGTAAGGTCGTGATACGCTTCGGAAAGCGTGGAATACTAAATCCAAGGTACATAGGACCATTCGAGATTCTTACTAGATTTGGTCCATTAGCTTATAGACCCCGACTACCTCGAGAATTCAATAACATACGCCCTACCTTCCACGTCTTTAACTTGAAAAGTGTTTGTCCGACGAGACTTTTGTTATCCCACTCGATTAGATCGAGGTAAACGAGAGCCTCAACTTTATGGAAGAATCCGTAGAAATCCTAGACATCGAAGTCAATAGGACTAATCAGATCCCTATCCCGATAGTGATAGTCCGCTTAAGTGCATAGCAAGGACCCAAATTCACTTGGGATCGTGAGGATCATAAGAAACATAAGTATTTGTATCTTTTCCCTTCGTCCTTGTCTATCTCTTAGACTTAATTTCGGGACGAAATTCCCTTTAACGGGGGGATGATGTGACAACCCATAAATTTTATTCTTGTAAAAGTCAATCTTAGTCAACGAAAGTCAAAACATATCAATTAAAGGTCAAATTTAATTCTTTAACTATCTTAAAAATAGTTAGAATAATGAATTATAAGTGTAATGACCTTGTATTCAAAAGGACAGTGTGTTGAAGAGGAAACCTTCGGGTCGTGAACGAGCCTTCGAACCGTGAAACCATCCTCGGGCTGTAAACACTTCGTATCGTGAACCTCCTTCCTATATATATATATATATATATATATATATATATATATATATATATATATATATATGTGTGTGTGTGTGTGTGTGTTTGATCCATTTTAACCTTCACTCCTGGCCATGAACATAAGCATTCTCTCTTAAGTATCATCCACCAAAAACCCTCCTCTCTCCTCAAGATCATAAGAAACACCTTCCTTTTTATAGTTCATATAGAGCTCTCTTGATTTCAACCTTGATTCATCATCATTTGTCAAGAACATTGGGCCGTGAACACCCAGATGGGCCGTGAACTCAAGAACACCAAGTGTTCTTGGGCCGTGAACACACAGCCTGGCCGTGAACAACAGGCAGCCCTCCATCTTTGCTTCTAACACCCTTATTTGTAAGTTAAACTTGCAGATTAGTTCGTTTTCCTAGCATTCTTCTGAGTATATTCATTAATAGTATACATACATATTATATGAATCGTATTTAGGACTCGTTTTGTTAGCAAGACGTCACTTGTGGAGCTAACGTCCTATAACAAATCTTCAATCGAATCCCCAACATAAGGTGAGCTCATACCCCTATAATCTACCTTTTTAAATGGTTTTAAATGCCTTTTAGGGGGGGGGGGTGAATACAAGTTGAACACAATCTAATTGTGTTAATATATACATGTGATAACAAATCACATAAAAAATTTTCTTATACTTTTAATTATTGTGTTTATAATAAAAGATTACCAAATGTTTCCAAAATGACTTAAAGTCATGTAAACTCTTTTAAGTACTGTTAAACTCTTTGAAAAACTGTTAAACTCTTTTAAATGTTTTATAAACTCTTTAAACTTATATTTTGTCAAAATCATATTTATATATGTATATGTATATAAATAAGGCTTAAAGGACTTAGGGTGTGTTTGATAACTTGCTGACCGGGTCTGGTCAGCATTTTTTTCTGATTGGGTTCGGTCAGTTTGTTTGATAGATACCTATTTTGTCTGACCTGGTCCTCAAATACTGACTTACACTACTGATTCGGTCCTTGGAAAAATATAGTTTGACCGAGACCGAAGATTTCTTTTACCTCCTTTACCCTTCTCCCTATTGCCAACATTTTCTTCCTTCAGAATCTCACCTCGATCATTCAACATCTCCTCCCACCTGGATCCTCTGTTTTCTTTGTTGTCGTCGTCCAAACTCGCAACACCGTCCACCGCTTTCCAACGACGCCCAACTCCGATGGAACCCCTTCCTCATCCAGACGTTGTGTACGCTTTCTCTTCTCCATATCCCTCCATTCCAGCGACTTCCCCCGCCACTCTTTCTTTGAGCGCTACCACACCAGCGATTATCTCCGGCCACCAAACATGAGCGCCGCCACCCAACGCCTTCTTTCTCCAGCAGGTAAGCTCCTATTCTCTATATGTGAAATCAATTTTCTTTCTTCTTTGAAATCATCTAATCATTTATTAAAATTAAATCTTGCAGCCGGATGATTTTCGTTTATTAGTTTTGTGTTTTTGCACAAATCAATTTGGCTTGAGATGGTTATTTAGGACTAGGGTTTGTGTTTTGTGTAGTGCGAATTTCCATCTCCAGTTGGATGCTTTGTGTTCTTATTGGATTTTGTGATAAATAACATATATATTCTATAATTCTCTTTATAATTAACTATTATGTTGAATATTTTCTGATTAATGAAGTTCTTTGGATGTGTAGACGCAAGAAGACGCAATGCTGAAGCTCCTTTTTAGTTGTTGATGATTTGCGTTTTTGTAGTTAGCTCAATTCTACTTATAATTAATTGGTATATTAAAGGTAGGAGCATACTGAAGGTTAGAAAGCACTTGGGAATATTGGCAAAACAACATATATGAGAATAAGGCAAAACAACATATTGAGACGAGATTCAAGATTTAAGCATTTTTGGTGTTTTTGTGTTGTGATTTCTGGCTATTTTTTATTTATTATAAATGATGTATGGATGATAGATGGGGTTTGATGTGCTTGGTGGGAGTGATGATTTTATTTATTTTAAATGATATATTAATATGAGTTAACAAATTTTTTACTTGATTTCTCTTTTCTTATTAGAACATTATGTTTTCTATTTTCTTATTAAGGCATTGTTCGTTGAATAATCTATCCAATTATATCATTGTTTTATTAAAGTATCAAAGTTCATTATCTTTTCCAGAACCAAGAATAAAATTCATTGTTATTTTTAGAGTTATATGAAGTTTTCCATCAAGGGGTAATATGGTCATTTTTCATCATTAATTACAGTCAGTCAGAGATATAATCAAACAGCATGGTTTCAGTCAGATGTGGACTCGGTCAGAACTTCTAACTCAGTCAGTACTAACTTAGTCAGTACTAACTCAGTCAGCAGCTATCAAACGACCCCTTAGGACTAATAATTTGTTTTACTTCCTTTTCCTTGTTTGGATGTGGTCTTAAGGTGGGATTATTTGTCCGAATGTCGTTTCCTTCTTAATTATGTATTGTGTGTGTGTGTCTATATATATATATATATATATATATATATATATATATATATATATATATATATATATATATGAATATAAAAGGTCACTCCAGTCGGTATCATTACCTTTGTATCACGCTGAGCAAAGGGGTACATTCATGAGAGATCATACTAAATAGATAGAACATATAAATTATAACAGGTATAATTTATGAAACAAACGAGAAATCTATTTTCTAGATAAGTATACGAGGTTTAAACTACTTTGTTAAGAAAAGGATAAAAATTCAATCATTACTTAAACTAGACAACCCAAAATGTGAGACACTACTTCACGGCATAGCAATAATTCTTTTTATGTCGTGTTTTGTAACCAGAGTCTCCTGGGAGGAGAGCCGACATTGTGTGTATAGATCTATATGGGACTGACAATCCCACATCCCAACTGTTAGCTACAGTCCGACAGGCAAGCCAAGGGGTGACAAATGTCACATTAGTTTCGACGCCAACAGGTCGTCGTGTTAAACACTAGTCAATCAGTATGGTTAGAACCTAATCACATTTTAACCCTAATTAAACAATTTAATAATAGGGTAGTTATTACACACTAGTTTATTTTTAACAAATACTATTGTATTAATCATTTTCCACAAACAAAACAGAACGGTTTTATGGGATTAAAACTACTTTACACAAACAAAACAGAACGGTTTCATGGGATTAAAACTATTTTACACAAAAAAAAACAGAACGGTTTTATGGGATTAAAACTACTTTACACAAACAAAACAGAACGATTTTATGTGATTAAAACTACCTTACACAAACAAAACAGAACGGTTTTATGGGATTAAAACTACTTTTCACAAACAAAATGGAAAACATTATTCTTGTAATTTTATGGAGAGTTAAAATTTTGTTAAACTATATTATAAGTACAATGATACTTAAACAGAACGGTTTTATGGGATTTAAAACTACTTTTTAGTTGTAAACCAGAAAGTATAGGACTTTCTGGAGCGTATTCAATCATTTTCTTAAAACTAAAGCAACCACAACCAATACTTATGAACTCACCAACTTAAATGTTGATACTCTCTTTCAAAATAACTTGTATTCTCAGGAATCCAGTAGACAGGTACACTCCCAGATCTTTTGAGAAGATGAACTAGTACCGTACTGCGTCTTTTGTCTTTTACTTTATCTACTTTCGATGTCAAATGTTCAATGTTTGAGCACCTATGTAAAAACTTATACATTATTATTGCAATGGTTCTTGTACTTTGATTACTATAATGCATGTGTTGTGATACTTGACATGAAGTCACCCGCCCCCGGACGTTTCCGCCGTTTTGGTTTGGGGTGTGACAGATTGGTATCAGAGCATTGTTTATAGTGAACTCAGTATATCAGTCATAAAAGATATACAACTATAAACACATTGGGATAAAAACACTCTAACCAAGAGTTATACTTTAAAATATAACATTATTTTATAAAAGTATAAGTACATGCAGAATATATATATATATATATATATATATATACATATATATATATATATATATATATATATATATATATACATATATACTAGAACGAGTATCACAAGAAGAACAAAACAAAAGTATTTGGAGGTGGGACATTATAGTCAAACCTGGACAGTTATGTAGTCATATATGAGATAAATATAGCCTGATCAACTAAATTTATTTGAGATACGACCAACATGTGTTTGGGAGTGATAGTGGTGTTGCAACGAGTCTAAAACTTACCAACCATATACATAAAGGAATACTAGAACCAAACATAAAGTTTAAAATACTATAGGAGTATTTTATGATGTTATAGCAACAAAACTAAAAACTTATCAACTTCATATATCAAGAAGTTCTAGAATCTAACATATAAATTAAAATACTATAGGAGTATTTTAGGCACCATAAATAACTTCGGTGAAAACTAAAAGATCCTTTCTGATAGGTCTATAATTACTAAGTGTATACGTTAAAGTTATATATAGTTGAGATTGTATAGACTTAGAATTGGTGATTTTCGCTCTACTTCCTTTTCCATGTTTGGATGTGGTTTTAGAGTAGGATCACTTATTCAAGGGTCTATTTGATCTGGATTATATATAATCGGTACACACTATGTGATTATAGACAGACCAGAATGGATCATCCTCGTAAAATTGTATTTGTAACGAAAATGTTTTATTAATCTCATAGATTCTTTAGACATTCCCATTCGCGTATAAACCACTAAGATAGATGTAACCACTCCACCACAACAACCAACGGAGGAATCAACGAAGATCCATAAGAGATTCGTTAGGAGGATTTCGAGAAAGAAACAGTTGAGGAGTAAAGAAACTATAGAAACCACCAAGTGCCTTTATCTTATCAAGACCACACATGAGAAGTTCGCATGAACTTCCGGGATTCAAACTCTCCATTATGAAGTAATGAGTCAGTGCCAAAACCTGAAGTATGACGGCACGGAAATTCAATATACCTACGAAGGAGAAGGACACCATATAGATACCAGGAGAGAACAAATCTTTACCGCCAGGAGGAGAACAGAGAACAGAGGGAAGCCACGTATGAAACATGCGAAGTGTTTGAGTACCTTTTGCGTCACTCTAATAACTAATAAATTGATACTACCTAGTGAGTTATTGATTATACTACTCACGTTAGGTATTAAGCTTATCGCCTTTTCCCGTCACGTTAGGTAATAACACCAATACTTCAGATAGATTCGGCTACGTTTCAAGCTGTAGTCACAACAGCCGTAGAAGCTGTCATGGCTCACCTTAATGCTGACAACGCAAATGTTAGTGGAAATGTTATTTACAATCCCGATCGTGGTGATAACCAATTTCAGCAACGATTGCCTACTTGTAAAGACATTCCAGACCTCAAACCTAATATCCTGAAACGAAAGTTCGAGAACGAGAAAGGGAGTTGTTCAACTGAAGAACCTACCAAAAGGAAACAATCGGAGGCAGTCAATACCCCCATCAGCCCTGCTATCCCAACACCGACCACACCGTACCTAGGAAACCTCCCACACTGCGGAAAGTGCAACTACCACCATTATGGAATCTGCCGAGTGCCGCATTGCATTAGATGCAACATGAAGGGGCACACCGCCCATTCCTGTAGGACTCCGGTCGAGTTCATCACTTCAATCACCAATGTTGGAATCAGTCCAATATGCCACCTTTGTGGTGAAATAGGACATTTCAAGAGGGACTGTCCAACAAAGAAGAATAATGGGGGAGCAGGGGGATTTTGACCCCAGAGCATGGGGAGGCATCAAAGAACCCTGCTATATTTTTGGTACGCTTCCACTACAAGAAAAAAGGGTATTAGAGACTGACATGATCAGTCTCCGATGGTCAATATTCAGTCTCTGATAAGAATCAGGGACTGATTTAGCTAGTCCCCAGCTAGTCCCCAGCTAGTCCCTGAAACCTAGTCCTAGATAGTCGATATTTTATGTATCTAAGACTGAAAATCAGTCCCTAATACATCGAAGTATCAAAGACTGGAAATCAGTCATTGATAATATCGCATTCAGTCTCCAACTTGTTTTCTTCAAATCCCCGATTGGATGTCATATCAGTCCCCGATTCCATCTTTTAGGGACCGAATATCAGCCCTTTATAATTATTATTCAGTCTCCAATATGTTTCATTGAAATCTCAATTTTATGTCGGATCAATCTTGATACTATCTTTTAAGGACTAAATATTAGTTTTTGATACTATCATGTGCAGAGTTGAATATATTTCCTTCAAGACCCCACTTATATCATACTAGTCCCTAATTTATATGGAATATAAAATAATAAATATAAAATATAACATTATTATTTGAATTAAAATTTAACTACTAAAACAACAATATCCTCAATATTGGAAACACAAATGTCTTGAATAACTAACAAGTCTAAATGTTTTGCTAGTAAGACTCAAAACATAAAACTATAAAACTAGGTATTTGTCGAGGAAAAAACATGAAAGTCTCTTGTATATAAACTTTACATAATTGATCTTCTTGTTTGTCCAACTTACAAGTAGTTGCCTACCATATACATAAGACATCACATAAAACATGTTAGAGAAGACTTGAAAGTAGCCTAATACATAAAATATGTTTTGATCGTAATTTTGATTTAAAAAGAAAAAATAGAAAATATAACTAAATAAAGAGGTAAAGTAAAAGAAATATACCCTTTTTCAAGACATTTAAATTCAAGGGTGACTTTGTCTGTCCGGATTTCAAAAATGACATCACCCATTTGTATCTATTTGATCAAACTAATGATTAGGTGCATATAATAAACCATAATTACCGATAATAGATCTCTAAATTTCTATATATCAACTTGGCATTTTCTATGCATATAATTAAATACACAAAAAAATAGATTTCCCCATAGCAATTACAACCGACCCTATCTCCTTTCTTCACTCTGCAATGTTATCATGAGTCTATATTGAACTACAAAAAATGCAAAATTTATGAGCAAAGGAAGTAAATCAAACTTTAAAAATACAAAAAAAAAATAGTTTCTTGTCACAACTTACAAGTGTAGGCGACAAAGTTGGCATTCCAATCACTATATGTGCAGAAGGTTACGTTCTTTCCCAATTTTCTTTTTGCAAATACGGAAAAGTGAAGAACCAAATTGTCAAGAATCCATTTGAAAATTGATATCATATTCAAACACATATATTTAAAACGCAGATAACTATTGTTGGCTTGTTGCAATACATAATCAAAAGGTCACTTGGCAATCGACAATTTGGTTGAAATATCTACCATATTAAACTCATTTTTCTCTGCAGTAATTACCTATCAAATCTTAATACAATATGTCAATACCTTATAATCACATTTTATAATTTACAGATATAATTTTCCTAATTCCATCATCTTATCTGATTGAAAATTTGAAACCTATAACTAATCGTCCATATAATCCATTCAATAATTTCAACTTCAGTGACATTAATCGACTGGAAATACATTAAATCAGTTATCAGTTTTAAATCAAACACAAACCTCAGGTCCAGTTGGAGGTCATGCCACAGTCACAGACTCAATTCGGACGTGTTCTCTTAAATTCGAGTATAAACAATGAAATGTCAAAAGATACACAATGAATTATGAACAGTTAACAGAAGCCTACTCCACATTCTTCTAACTGTAATCTCGATGGGCAATGGCCATTTAAAAAAGAATCATAATTAGAATCAGAGAATGAAAATTAAGAACGATTGTGTATGGTATTGGTAGTCAGATTGAAGATGTAGGGTTGCAATAAGAACATACCTAATTATAGAAGTGGACAACGACGAGTTCAGTTACGATGACTAAAGGATGAACAAGCGGAGTAGCGGAACAAAACGAATATATGGGATAAAATGCGATTTGACGAAGTTGGGGTGGAGGTGCGGAGAGGCGTCGAAGAGACGAAACGGTGACCCATTAAAGTACAAGGAAACAATCAGAACCCTAGATGTAGAATGCTTAATATGAAAAAAAAAATTAACGCATCTCCAACCTATATTGAGATTTGGGATCTTGAAAATTAAGGAACTTTGAAAAAAACAAAAAAAGACGACATATATGAAAAGAGAAGCGGCAAAAGAGGGCAAATTAGAATTTATCATAATCTTTAATTTTAAAATTTTTGAATTTATGGGCCTCATATTACGATATTTTAACTTTTTTGAATTTACTTCCATTTTTAAAAATTTGAATTTTCTTTTATATATATATATATATATATATATATATATATATATATATATATATATATATATCCAATAAAATAAATAAATTTTTGGTAAGAAGGTTAGAATTTTTCAATCTACATATTTGTTTGGCCAACCAAAAAAAAATGATTCATTAGATGCATAAAAATAACAAGATCCACACATAAAAAAATAAAAAATAAAAAATCCAAAGTTACATTTGATGATTTATTTATGTGATGATTTTGTTTTTGTTCACAAAAATTGTCCTAAAAATAAATTTTTACTTGATTACAACAATGTCAGTCATAAAGGTGTTTTTTGGGTAATTTTTAAAGGTGTTTTTTGGGTAATTTTTTGTGAATCATATTACTTTTGATTCATCTATTGAATCATTTAGTTGGTTCACTAAAACAATCTCTAATATATGACATCTATGACTAGAGAATTAGTTTTAGATACTAAAATACAGCCAGTTAAAAGTGTTCAGTTGAAAATAAAATAATGCACGTCTATTAGGGATTGAAATTCAGTATTTAAAAAGTTTCTCATCCAAAAGATAAATTGGTTTACCTGTATCAATGACTGAAATTCAGTCCCTAATAAGTTCCACGCACAATCAAAACTAACACAAGTCTAATAAGGACTAAAATTCAGTCCCACATAACTTTTGCTTCGAAGTCAAAGTTTGCGCTAAACTATTCGAGACTGAAATTTAGTCCCCAATGTGTTTCACACCAAATCTAAATCGGCGCAAACATACTAGGGACTGAAATTTAGTATCAAATAAGTTTGGTCAGTCTCTAATGATTCAAACATTAAAATCAGTCCCAGATAGTATCTAAGACTAATTTATCAGTCCCAAATGCATAGTTTCCAAGACTGATTAATCAGTCTCTAAAAACTTAGTCACAGGAGCTCCTTTTTCTTGTAGTGTTCCAAACCTCAATAATTAATCATAATTATACTTACTCTCTCGTTCGAACCAAATCACAGCACTCATATAAAACTAGGAACCCTAACAGGTAAGCTATGATGGCTTAGTGTATACATGAGGGCCATTTATAATTAAGATTTGTACACTTAAAGTGAGTAATTCAGCGTCATTTCCTGTTCCTTGTTTGGTTGTGGGTTTAGGGCAGAGTCACTCAGTCAACTGTCTTTCCAATCTTAATTATACATGACTTGTATACACCAAGAGGTTATAGAGAGACCTAGTAGGGATCATTTAATGAAAGTTCATTATTTCAAATTATCAGAACCCTCGTATTGTTAGTGCTCGTTAGTTTCGGAGCAAAAAGTTCGCCGTAATAATTCCAAGGGCAAAACCGAAAACACTGAAAACACATGTGCATAATTTAGCACATCGTCCTGATAATCTTTTCTTCCAAATCGACTTAATATCTATTACGTCGAGAAGTTCCGACATCATCATCCGACATGGTTTGGCTTGGTCCTCACCATGCAAAACTCCTATGATGTGTAAAAGAACATTTCCCTTAATCAACCGTCAAATGAAATTCTTTCGATCTATAACGGCAAACCTAATACGAACCCTTATATCGTCTCTCGCTTCAAAACTTCAGAAATACCCATGCGAGGGGTCGAGCTACTAAATGATTACGAAGGCGAAATTCGTTATCATCATGGTAAAGCCAATGTAGTAGCTGACACCCTTATTCGGAAAGAGTACTCAATTCATAGAGTCAAATCATTGACTATGACAATCCATTTACATTTGTCCACATAAATTAAGGAGGCTTAGCAGGAAGCCTTGAAACCTGAAAATGTGACCGGTGAAACGCTAAGAGGTATGGATAAGAACTTAGACAAATAAGTCAAACCCGCACACTACTTACCATTCAAGGAAACAGGCAAGATAGAGAAGCTAACTAGAACGTGTGTCCGAGAGATTAGCTAGACTGTACGGTGTTCCAATATCTGTTATCTCCGTTCGAGATAGTAGAATCATCTCCCAGTTCAGGCAGTCACTTCATAAATCTCTGTGAACTAGGCTAGACATAAGTATAGCCTACTAATCCACTAACCGACATATAGAAGAAGAGAATGATTCAAGCATTAGAAGTCAAGCTGAGAGCATATGTGATCGACTTTGGTAAAGCATGGGATACCCATTTACCAACTAATCGATTCCTTTACCATACTAGCATTTAAAGTTGCTCCATTCGAAACCTTTCTATGGTCACAAGTGTAGATCTTCTCTGCAGTGGACAAAAGTAGGTGACATGCAACTAGCTAGAGGTCCAATTTCCAAACAGCACATTCGCCGGTTCGGAAATCATCCGAGAAACTGCCAAGAAGAGAGTACGAATCTGGGAGCGACGTAAAGCTTCCAGAGTCAGACAGAAAAGCTACGCCTTCAATAGGAGAAAACCCGTGGAATTCCATGTTGGTGACCACGTTATGTGAAGGCTTCACCCTGTAAGGTCGTGATACGCTTCGGAAAGCGTGGAATACTAAATCCAAGGTACATAGGACCATTCGAGATTCTTACTAGATTTGGTCCATTAGCTTATAGACCCCGACTACCTCGAGAATTCAATAACATATGCCCTACCTTCCACGTCTTTAACTTGAAAAGTGTTTGTCCGACGAGACTTTTGTTATCCCACTCGATTAGATCGAGGTAAACGAGAGCCTCAACTTTGTGGAAGAATCCGTAGAAATCCTAGACATCGAAGTCAATAGGACTAATCAGATCCCTATCCCGATAGTGATAGTCCGCTTAAGTGCATAGCAAGGACCCAAATTCACTTGGGATCGTGAGGATCATAAGAAACATAAGTATTTGTATCTTTTCCCTTCGTCCTTGTCTATCTCTTAGACTTAATTTCGGGACGAAATTCCCTTTAACGAGGGGATGATGTGACAACCCATAAATTTTATTGTTGTAAAAGTCAATCTTAGTCAACGAAAGTCAAAACATATCAATTAAACGTCAAATTTAATTCTTTAACTATCTTAAAAATAGTTAGAATAATGAATTATAAGTGTAATGACCTTGTATTCAAAAGGATAGTGTGTTGAAGAGGAAACCTTCGGGTCGTGAACGAGCCTTCGAACCGTGAAACCATCCTCGGGCTGTAAACACTTCGTACCGTGAACCTCCTTCCTATATATATATATATATATATATATATATATGTGTGTGTGTGTGTGTGTGTGTGTGTGTGTTTGATCGATTTTAACCTTCACTCCTGGCCATGAACATAAGCATTCTCTCTCAAGTATCATCCACCAAAAACCCTCCTCTCTCCTCAAGATCATAAGAAACACCTTCCTTTTTATAGTTCATATAGAGCTCTCTTGATTTCAACCTTGATTCATCATCATTTGTCAAGAACATTGGGCCGTGAACACCCAGATGGGCCGTGAACTCAAGAACACCAAGTGTTCTTGGGCCGTGAACACACAACCTGGCCGTGAACAACAGGTAGCCCTCCATATTTGCTTCTAACACCCTTATTTGTAAGTTAAACTTGCAGATTAGTTCGTTTTCCTAGCATTCTTCTGAGTATATTCATTAATAGTATACATACATATTATATGAATCGTATTTAGGACTCGTTTTGTTAGCAAGACGTCACTTGTGGAGCTAACGTCCTATAACAAATCTTCAATCGAATCCCCAACATAAGGTGAGCTCATACCCCTATAATCTACCTTTTTAAATGGTTTTAAATGCCTTTTGGGGGGGGGGGGGTGAATACAAGTTGAACACAATCTAATTGTGTTAATATATACAAGTGATAACAAATCACATAAAAAATTTTCTTATACTTTTAATTATTGTGTTTATAATAAAAGATTACCAAATGTTTCCAAAATCACTTAAAGTCATGTAAACTCTTTTAAGTACTGTTAAACTCTTTGAAAAACTGTTAAACTCTTTTAAATGTTTTATAAACTCTTTAAACTTATATTCTGTCAAAATCATATTTATATATGTATATGTATTTAAATAAGGCTTAAAGGACTTAGGACTAATAATTTGTTTTACTTCCTTTTCCTTGTTTGGATGTGGGCTTAAGGTGGGATTATTTGTCTGAATGTCGTTTCCTTCTTAATTATGTATTGTGTGTGTGTATATATATATATACATATATATATATATATATATATATATATATAGATATATATATATATATATATATATATATATATATATATATATATATATATATATGAGCATTAAAGGTCACTCTAGTCGGTATCATTACCTTTGTATCACGCTGAGCAAAGGGGTACATTCATGAGAGATCATACTAAATAGATAGAACATATAAATTATAATAGGTATAATTTATGAAACAAACGAGAAATCTATTTTCTAGATAAGTATACGAGGTTTAAACTACTTTGTTAAGAAAAGGATAAAAATTCAATGTTTACTTAAACTAGACAACCCAAAATGTGAGACACTACTTCACGGCATAGCAATAATCCTTGTTATGTCGCGTTTTGTAACCAGAGTCTCCTTGGAGGAGAGCGGGCATCGTGTGTATAGATCTATATGGGAGTGACAATCCCACATCCCAACTGTTAGCTACAGTCCGGCAGGCAAGCCAATGGGTGACAAATGCCACATTAGTTTCGACGCCAACAGGTCGTCGTGTTAAACACTAGTCAATCAGTATAGTTATAACCTTATCACATTTTAACCCTAATTAACTAGTTTAATAATAGGGTTGTTATTACACCAGTAGTTTATTTTTAAGAAATACTACTGTATTAATCATTTTCCACAAACAAAACAGAACGGTTTTATGGGATTAAATTTACTTTACACAAACAAAACAGAACGGTTTTATGGGATTAAAACTATTTTACACAAAAAAAAACAGAACGGTTTTATGGGATTAAAACTACTTTACACAAACAAAACAGAACGGTTTTATGGGATTAAAACTACCTTACACAAACAAAACAGAACGGTTTTATGGGATTAAAACTACTTTTCACAAACAAAACGGAAAACATTCTTCTTGTAATTTTATGGAGAGTTAAAATTTTGTTAAACTATATTATAAGTACAATAATACTGAAACAGAATGGTTTTATGGGATTTAAAACTGCTTTTTAGTTGTAAACCAGAAAGTATAGGACTTTCTAGAGCGTATTCAATCATTTTCTTAAAACTAAAGCAACCATAACCAATACTTATGAACTCACGAACTTAAATGTTGATACTCTCTTTCAAAATAACTTGTATTCTCAGGAATCCAGGAGACAGGTACACTCCCAGAGCTTTTGAGAAGACAGAATAATACCGTACTACGTCTTTTGTCTTTTACTTTATCTACTTTTGATGTCAAATGTTCAATGTTTGAGCACCTATGTAGAAACTTATACATTATTAATGCAATGGTTGTTGTACTTTGATTACCATAATGAATGTGTTGTGATACTTGACATGAATTCACCCGCCACCGAACGTTTCCGCCGTTCTGGTTTGGGGGTGTGACACGCGCCCTGTTTGAATCCTTATTCCCAAGAAACCACCTTTTCAGTTTTGACGTTTCGAAATAAGATGTCACTTCACCATTATATATGCTCTGAATAACAGTAATCAATCGGAGTTAGAACTAAAGATAATTAAATTTGTGGGATTCTGTGATGTCAAATAAATATGACATGAAATTCAGATGGATCCCGGGCAACGATCTCTTCCTTCTGAGTCAAGAGAGACTCGGAAGTGCTTGTTGATGGGTTTCGAGCAATACATCATTCCTATGGTGTACATGCAAACCCTAATAGCTTTTGGATCTAGTTTGTCTAATGAACATGCAATTGAATATCCAAAGCTATAAATCCTAGATCTATCAAATAAGAACTGAAATAAGGGTTTAATAATTACCTTTGATTGTTATATAGCAATAACAATCAATCCTTGCTTTGATTGGCTTCAGAAAGCTTAGTGCCTCAAGTGTTGCACTTCTAATGGAGTCACAAACACCACTAAGCAACTTGGATGAAGAGGGAGGAGAGAGGAGGCACCAAAAACGGCTGGAAACCCTAAAGGATTACTTGTCCACGTTTTTGGGGCTTAAGGGTCCTTTATATACATGTAGGCTATTAGGGTTTACAACTAGGAAACCCTAATCTGGCTGCTTAAGCCCTAAGCAGCCCATGGACTCCTTTAACATATCTCTTGGACGAATTCCTTATGGGCTTCCCATAGAATTTGTCCAACCTATATTATTTAGGTAATCCATAGCCCAATTGCAATTATCTTATAATTACAAATCCAGTCCCCTAAGTGTAATTAATCTCTTCTAGCCACTAAATTAATTCCTAATTAATTCTTGACTAATATTAATTAAACAATATGATTTCTCCTTTAATATATTATTCTTATAATATAATAATAAATCATAATTAAACCTTTCTCTCCTTAATTCATCCTACATATTGCTATGGTGAAGGCAACCCAAAAGGACCATGCTCATAATCGGGTCAAGTACATACCAAAATAGTTATGGACTTAGACATTAATCCAACAGTCCCCACTTGGATAAGTCTAATAACTATTATGTATAACTTCAGAACCTGATCAGCAATCGTAGCTTTCAAAAGCCGCTGCCAACTCTGATCTTATCAGATACGAGTGTCCTTTAGATAAGGGATTATATATTCCTCCATTCTCAAGATATCGTATAGACACAAGACATGAATTTGATCATTCTCTCTATACTGTTTCCCGACTTCCAATTTATGACGACTGACAACAGACTACAATTGAACACATCAACTTAGTCCCGGCTTGGCCAAGCGCTTAGGGTGTCATCACTAATCATTGAGGGGCCCACAGATATCGCTTTTATCCCACTTTGGGTAAAAGGAATGGATAAACTTCGACTCAAATGCTTGCTTGCACCTACTAATCGAATCACACACAACAATAAGTTTTATAACACCAAGTTACTGGTGCGTTTACTTATCATCAAGGTGCAACCGACCAGCAAATGACAACTCACACGTCTCGGTTTCAAGAATATACAATGTTATCGTCTCACTAATCACCCGTGATAAAACCATGAAGTGATTCAAGTGAGCGTGGGTTTAATCCAATACTTTAATCTTATTAAAGCACTCATGAACTCTGCAGCAAACTTGTGCTATGTCTAAACACTTTAGACAATCTACAGACAGATTCATGACAGTCTTCTTTCATACCTACTTCCAACGTATGACCGACTGTGGAGGTTTGAATAACCCAGTTATTCTGGAAGTCAAAACATGCAAAGTGAAACGCAATAATAATATTAATCCTATATGGCCCCAAAACGTTTGAGCGTAAATAAAAACACTTTTATTTAAACACCATATTGATTACTCATTATTGTTTACTGTTTCAAAAAATCAACTTATTACTCGAATTATAACCACAATTGTCCCATGCTCCAAGCATGCACACTTTGGTTTCCTATGGTCCATACTTTGTGAAATAGATCAATTGAAAAACTTTTCCAATGAAACTCATTTCACAATCCCCAATCCTTATTATTAGTACAAGAATACCAAATTCTTGCCACTTTTAGAATATGTCAGATTCTAACATTTTATGCAATGATTCTTTCGTAATGTCACAACACAAAAGTCACCAAGACCCGGCTAATGAAATTACAAGGTATTCTATCGGAAATTGTTACAAGACAATTCCATAGACGTGAAGTCTCACATTCAAAGTACATTCCTTTGAACATCCTTCTCGCATAAAAGTTTCTAATCTAGACATATTTCTTAATATCCAACTCCCATTAATGGAAACATTTCCATATTTGCCATATGACAACTCATTCTTAATAGAATCTTATCTATTCATAATAATGTCAATATAGTCCATCCAGTACTATACTTCCAACTACTCACAAGCGACAAATCCTCAGTGAACCTCAGATAGTCCTTTGATAGTTGTTTAATTTATTTTAGTCAAAACCGATTCTAGTCCCTTTTTCCCTCTTAATGCCCTAGGCATTTGGAAAATTTTAGAATGGTCAAATATTATGGCATATGCAATCGATCCTATACCCGAAGCGTATTGGACACGATGCATAATGTCTCACATAAAGACGTGATACTTTATCATCCTTCTGCCATAATATTTTATGTGCCATGTTCCCACTATTCGAACTATGAAGAGGGATGCCGTAATCATAATCGAATATTGAGAATGCACTATGTATCCTTGACTAAATTTATTAACATTTCTCGATCTAAGCTTTAGAATTTTGAAACGAAGTATAATATTCTCTCCCTTAATTGTAGCAAAACAACTTTTCAACCCTTGCAACTTTGCAAAGAATAACTCTTGTTTTCTATAATTAATATTGCTAACTTGCAATACTTACCATAATAATCATGCTCCCACTAACACGATGATTATTACAATACAAGCATAACACTTATGCTCCCACTAGCTTTGACATGTATTCAGAAAACAGCTGAACTTCTAGAAGACAATGCTTATTGAATTCCTTAAGTTCATATTTCTAACACTTGATGCTTTGATAATCCTATATCTAAGCTTTTTAAGATCATACATCTTTGCCTTAGATAGCTCACATGTGTGTCTAAACAATTCAGAATTTATGTTACTAAGTCCCAAATGTTCAGACCAATTGCCAAATCTCACAATTCGAACTATGAAAAGGGATGTCGTAATCATAATCGAATTTGAGAATACAATTTTCACAATTGCTATCTTCTTAAAATCTCTCCTAGTGAAAGCATTTCCTCACAATCATTTTCATGAAGGAGGGAAACCTTATGACACTTAGATTTTATGATGTATGTGTTCCTATCCATGCGAATTCGTCAAAACGAAAGTTTGCAACAAATCCAAAAAACCATATGGACTGAACTTGTTCAATCTTGATTTCTTGCCTCATGGTAACACGAGTGCCCACCATGTCTTCCAAGCAACTCACCCCTACATATCAATGTAATTTCCATTGATCAAGGTGCTTTGTCTTTATGCATTCAAATGAGAACTCATAGAACTCACATACATATTTAGCTTAATTGGAATGGCACAGAAACCTCAAGTCGTGCGCTAGTGATGATTAACTAGGTTTACTCTTGATTTGTTCTTGAAACTTTTCAAGACCATTAAGACTCCCACTGACTCCTTGACATATAAGATTCTCTTGTCAAGAAACATTTCTTGACAAACAAATATTCAAGAGTTAGTGTAGCCTTTTGTCAAGTTTAACACTTCACACAATTGGTCCTGGTTGGTCTTTGTCTTATCCAAGACATCACAACTTACCAATTTCAAATGTGCAAGAATAAGAAAACTTTTCCAAATTCCACATTTGTCGAGTGTTATAAACCTACTTAAGACTTGTCACTCATGTCAGAATCTTGACTCTAAGACTTGATATTGGAACGAAGTATGATTGACTTCTTGATTTAACCATTTCTACAATTCTTGATTCCTCTTCTTAGACATGCAATTGCACTAAGACTCACTTAGAGGATCAATTGAGATATGGTTCTTAATCATTAAGACTTATCATAAAACACAATAAAAGGTACTCTCCCTTCTTCTTAGAATAGAGAAACTTTTATCTTTCTGCCTACTTGATTCTTCTTATTCGTTTTGCTATTGATTGAAACTCTTTCAATCAACTCAGAATTATACTTAATCTTATAAGTATAACCATATTTACTAAACTTTAGTAAATCATGACGAATATCTTTATCACTCTTGTGGTGGACTTGATCAATGCACAACCTAGTGTACTCGATCTCCTAGTCCTTCTCTTGACACTTTGTCAAAGAATTAGTCTAATTTCCAAATATGAAGTTTCTCATTCATCACGCAACCAAGTTGCATGACTCCAAGTTTCTGTCCAACTGAAACTTGGGCGATGAAAATCTTCCTTTATTTGGCAAATTCTCGACATTTCCACAAATAACATAATTAAGAATCAAATCCATTATTGCTAATAGTAGAAATATTCAAACATCAATTTTTCATACACACCAATGCAAGGATAAAGAAATAAGACAAAATCAAAATTTACTTTATTGCGGAAAAATTTGTCCTTACAATGCAATTCAACTGAAAAACTATGCTATTACATATTTCTTATCAATCTATCCTAACTCTAGAGTAGCAGCTCAAAAATCTGATCCTCGAGTCCATGCGATCGAAATCCATTTCTTCATGATCAGATTCAGCATGCTTCTTCCTTAAGCTTCCTCTCTTTTCTTCGATCCTGCAAAACATCAAAATGTAATCTTATCACATCATGTATCAATAATCAAAAATAGGAACTTACAGAGTTAGTTAATGGATTTTACTTGAAGTAGAGCCATACGTCTTGAATCTCCCATCTCTTAGATCTCTCAGGTAAATAGGGCAGCTTCGTCTCCAATGCCCCTTCTCTTGGCAATAGAAGCAAATGGACTCTTTTGGAATGGCACAAGGAACTATCTCAGAATTTACCTTTTCTGGATTTCCAATGTCACCATTTTCAATGTCCATTGAAGTTTGGGAGTTTGATTCATCAGACAAATTTGCTTGATCAGCACGACAAATCATTTCTGATTCAGCAGCTATAAGCAAATAGGTCAAATCAATGAGGGTCACGTCATGGTCCATCATATAGTACTCTCTAACGAACTCACTATATGATTCAGGAAGTGACTGAAGAACCCAGTCAACAGCCAACTCACCTGAAATCTCGACACCCAACATCCTTAACCTGTCAATGTGTGACTTTATCTCCAAGACGTGTGCACACACAGGTTTCCCATCTTCATGTTTACTTGCCAATAGGGCTTGAGTGAGCTTGAACTTTTCAAGCCTTTGAATTTGTGGGTTAGGGAGAATAATTGGAAGAGGTGGAGGAAGTGAAGCATGACTCTCATTTCCTTGATCGTATCGTGGAACGTCATCTTCATTTGGAAAGCTTGTTCCAAGGGACTTGGGAAGACCATTGTAAGATTTAGACATCTACAAAACGGGAGAAAATTCAAGTTAGTTGATAAGAATCCTTGATGTAACACCCAAATGAAACATCAAGGCTAGGATCCAACACAACATTCTACAACCTAGAAGAGGGATGTCGTAATCTAGTTGCAGAATATTTGAAGGTAGGTAAATGATGATTTACCAATTCCCACCATGAAAAACAAAAATGAAGTTTAAGTTTTAAATGAATTGAAAATCCTAGATCTTTTGAGATTCATTGAACTTTTCAATGGCATGTTTAATCTCGATTATGCCCTTCAAATTTGCGACTGGGATGCCGAGGATCACAAACAAGGTGTGAATAACCATACGAATCTACGTGATGCACTCAATGATACTATCACCTAATCAATGTGCCGGTTAACCACACATGCTCCATTGATCTATGATAAACATCGAGCCACCCTTCACAACCAATGTCAACCCCAAATTAGTGTGCCGGTTAACCACGCACGCTCCACTAACGTTTGGCAAGGGTGTGAAGTGTAATTCCATGGATTAGCATACAATTTCACATTTTTCCTAAAGTAACTATGATTTGGGAATTTGTAAAAGCATTTAGTTACTTTGCACTTCATTATACTTATAATGGAAGGTTTCGTCCTATCCTACCCGTTCGGCTAACGACCCTCCACTAGTCAAGGGTGCGGTGGGTAAGAGTGGATACCCATTCAATCGCCATTTTATAGGCAATTTCCTTAAACACCCCTTATAGACCAGCTTCGTGAATTAGGCCTACTAACGGTAAGACTGACTGTTTACTCATACATATATATATATATAATATTAGACTTTTAATGTTACATATAGTATAAGGTGTATTTTACACTTTTAAAATACTAGGTGGTTCAATTTAATAAATTATACTTTTAATTTAATCAAATGTAAACCAAAAACTTTATGGAATTATTAAATCTCTTTTAATTGTACACTTTAAATAATTAATAAAACCGTAAGGGTGTAATTTCAACTTTTTCAAAAATACGAGGGTTTTAGAATTTAACATTTCAAAATTAAACTTTTAATTAACTTTTAAATTCCAAAACTTGAGGGCAAGTTTTGAAACATTTCAAAACATTAGAGTTTAGAATTTAAATATTTCAAAATTGAACTTTTAATCAAAAAATTAAATTCCAAAACTTGAGGGAAAGTTTTGAAACCTTTCAAAACATTAGGGTTTAACTATTTAAATTTCAAAAACAAAACTTTTAAGTTCAAATTTAAACTATAAAACCTAAAGGGGAAAATTGAAACTTTTTCACAAGATAATTCAAATCTAAATTACAAATAATCAATCTTTATCTAATAAAACAAAAGATTATCTAAATTTTGACAATTATCTTCTATTTTGGCAAGGATAATCACCCAATATCAATAAAAATCGGATCTTGTGAATTAAAAACGTTTATGGTAAGTATCCCAAGCCAAAATAGCAAGAAAATCGCCAAAAAACGCTGCCAGACTCGCTGACTCGTCGAGTCAGCACCGGACTCGTCGAGTACCCAGTGGACTCGGCGAGTTCAGTCATGGACTCGGCGAGTCCAGCCCCAAAATTCAAAAAAAAATCGTTTTTCAGCCAATTTTCGATCAAGCAAGCATCAAATTCACTAACAAACAGCCCTAGGCTCTGATACCACTGATGGGTTTCGAGCAATACATCATTCCTATGGTGTACATGCAAACCCTAATAGCTTTTGGATCTAGTTTGTCTAATGAACATGCAATTGAATATCCAAAGCTATAAACCCTAGATCTATCAAATAAGAACTGAAATAAGGGTTTAGTAATTACCTTTGATTGTTATATAGCAATAACAATCAATCCTTGCTTTGATTGGCTTCAGAAAGCTTAGTGCCTCAAGTGTTGCACTTCTAATGGAGTCACAAACACCACTAAGCAACTTGGATGAAAAGGGAGGAGAGAGGAGGCACCAAAAACGGTTGGAAACCCTAAAGGATTACTTGTCCATGTTTTTGGGGCTTAAGGGTCCTTTATATACATGTAGGCTATTAGGGTTTACAACTAGGAAACCCTAATCTGGCTGCTTAAGCCCTAAGCAGCCCATGGACTCCTTTAACATATCTCTTGGACGAATTCCTTATGGGCTTCCCATAGAATTCGTCCAACCTATATTATTTAGGTAATCCATAGCCCAATTGCAATTATCTTATAATTACAAATCCAGTCCCCTAAGTTTAATTAATCTCTTTTAGCCACTAAATTAATTCTTAATTAATTCTTGACTAATATTAATTAAACAATATGATTTTTCCTTTAATATATTATTCTTATAATATATTAATAAATCATAATTAAACCTTCCTCTCCTTAATTCATCCTACATATTGCTATGGTGAAGGCAACCCAAAAGGACCATGCTCATAACCGGGTCAAGTACATACCAAAATAGTTATGGACTTAGACATTAATCCAACACTTGTATGGCATCCCGTTTAATTACGATCATCTATTTATCAAGAAATAATGAAAGGCTTCTTTTAAGTAGGCTGCAAGAGTGGCTTAAGCTTCAACCAAATTCTGAAACTCAACATAAGTTCGAAGATTTGAAATAAGTACTTGTTTGACCACTGTAGCCATAAGAATAATTATGCTTTGGATATTATGTAAGTGGCTGAATATTAAGGAAATCTCAAGAAAAATAAAAATTTGGATCTTTTAGGAAGAAACGTCTTAAGACTAGAATATTTCATTAAGACCATGTAAAAATAAAAATGAGATTTCATACAATAACGGTACAAACAAAACAAAAGGTTTTAAACATCAATTTATTGGTGAAAATTCTAGAACATATAATTATTCACCGTCAATTCAGAAATGGTTTTGGATGTTGGGTTTCACTCAAATCGTGGTAATAATGATTTTAAGATCATCAACACAGATGTTGTGTAACCATAATCCTCAGTGGTAATTGTTGAGAGTCTCAAGGGTTACGTTTTATGAATGCGGAGTTGATGGAGAAAAAAGAGATTGATTCCGAAAGAGAAATTGTACCTCTGCTATAAATTTTTAACAAAGCAGTCAACTCTTAACTCAGTGTGAGAAGAGTAAGGTAGCTCATGACTTATGTGAATTATCAGCCTGATTGGGAAGAAACGATCGGAATGAAGGTTTCATTAAGGCTTCAAACATAAAGTCTCAGAGGCTTAGGACAACATGCATCAACAGGCTTCTAGGGACAGTTAGCTAAGACATAGATTCGGAATTATACCTGCCTCATTGTTCTGAATCGAGGTAACAAGAAGTTGTATCAACATCATGAACGTATTCTGAAAATAACACACAAATAAAGAAAAATATTTTTGTAGTTTTTGGATTTTCTGAAAAAGATAAAACATAAATGAAGAAAGTATTTTTGTGATTTTGGATTTTCTGAAACTAAATGAAAAACAGAAAAGTAATGAAAAATATTAAAGAAAATAAATTCATAAGCATAAATGAACAGTGACTTCCGAAGCGTTCCGAAGCTCGGAATCAATCGGAAGACACTTAATGTACAAAGTACACAGATGCATTATGAAACCCTGATGAACAGTAAAATCTGAACCATTCCGAAGTTCAGAACGTGAACAGTAAATTCTGATTACGAAAGGGATTTCAAAACAGAGTCAGCTTCTATCATTCTGATACCTTGTAAAATACGATTGAACGTAGCTTCAGGTAAGGCCTTTGTGAAGATATCAGCCAACTGATCAGAGGATCTAACAAAATGCACTTCAACATTTCCATCGTCAACATGATCCTTTATAAAATGATATCGCAGTGCAATATGTTTCGTCTTTGAGTGTTGTACTGGATTATGGCAGATTCTGATTGCACTTTCTGAATCACAATATAATGGAATCCTTTTCATGTTGATCTCATAGTCCCTTAGCTGATTCTGAATCCATATAACTTGAGAAGTGCATGATGCAGCTGCGATGTATTCCACTTCTGCAATAGATAGGGAGACACAACTCTGCTTCTTAGATTGCTAACTTACAAGTTTGCCATCCAGAAACAGACATCCCCCAGAAGTGCTTTTGCGTTCGAGACCACATCCACCAAGATCAGCATCGGGATATGCTTGCACAAAGAAACCGGAGTTAGAAGGATACCAAATTCCGAGAGAGGTGGATCTTTTAAGGTATCGAAATATATTCTTCACAACTATCATATGAGGTTCACATGGATTCGCCTGAAACCTAGCACACTAACAAACAGTAAACATAATATCTGGACGACTCGATGTTAGATACATTAAAGACCCAATCATCTGTCGATATAAAGTAATATCTATTGTCGGCTTATCCAAGGATGGTGTAAGCTTCGTTCCGAACGCCATTGGAACCTTGACCTTTGAATCATCCACCATACCGAATTTCACTAGCAAGGTCTTCATATAAGCTTCTTGGTTGATGAATATCCCCTCTGAAGTCTGTCTAATATTTCAACCAAGGAAAAAGTTAATAGGACCCATTGAGCTCATTTCAAATTTAGTTTCCATCAATTTTCGGAATTCAACAGTTAATTTAGGATTAGTGGATCTGAAAATGATGTCATCAACATAAATTTGAACGATCATTAACTGGTCACCATCTTTCTTGTGAAAGAAGGTTGGGTCAACCGAACCTTGTTTAAATTTGATTGTTTCATAAAACAAGTAAGGGTTTCAACCATGCCCTTGGAGCTTGTTTCAAACCATACACCGCCTTATCCAATATATAACAATGATTTGGATAGTTTTCATTTACAAAGACTGGTGGTTGTTCAACATAGACCGTTTCCTCTAGTTCACCATTCAGAGATGCACACTTCACATCCATTTGAAAAACTTCAAGATTTTTGTGGGCTGCAAATGCAAGAAAGATCCGAACAGATTCAAGTCTTGCAACCCGTGCTGTCTCCTCGTAGTCTATACCTTCCTCTTAGCAGTATCCTTACACAACCAGTCGTGCCTTGTTGCGAATCACATTGTCTTCCTTATCCATTTTGTTTCGAAACACCCATTTCATTCCAACGACTGAAGCATCCTTCGGAGTGGGAACAAGTCTCCAAACCTTGTTTCTCTCAAATTCATTAAGTTCTTCCTACATAGCTTGAACCCAATCAGCATGATCAAGAGCAATCATTACAGTTTTAGGCTAAATCTTAGAGATGAACGAATTAAACATGCAAAATTCTATTTTTGAAAATAATGCAGTTTGATTCGCCTTTTGTTGTGCCCTTGTAAGAACTCCTGAAGATCTTTAGTCCATTTTTTCATGGGTGGATAACGTGGATCATAGGTTGGATCGACTTCAGCAAAGACTTCCTCATATTCCGATTGCACATCAGAATCATTATTTTCATTCTCCCCCTGGAAGTTTGCATGAGCATCTTCATTTGGGATTGGATTATACCCTTGGATTGGAACATCGGGATTTGAGGTTGAAGTGGAACTCTCCCCCTGGAATGGAACATCAGAAGGTGCTGGTTGAGATGGTAGATCAGTAGCTTTCGGAATTGGTGTTTCCTGAGAGGTTTCGATGTTTTTAGCAGCTCCATTGACAATTTTCTTTAACTCATCCCCTTGATTATCATTTGCCTTTGATTCAGAAGAAATGGATTTCTCGGTTTCATCAAACAAATTCATAAACTTCTCATATAAGTTCATGAGAGGAATCGTCATAGATTTTGTTGCCGGAAAGATTTCCCCCAACTGACAATCTTCTGTCTGATAATTTTTCATGTATTTCTCATCAAAGGTGACATAATAGGTTTCTTCTATCTTTCTCGATTTCTTGTTCAGAACCCTATATGATTTTTGAAGTTAAAGAATAACCCAGAAAGATTCCTTTGTCTGCTTTCACATCGAACTTTGTACTACGTTCCTTGGAATTGAAGATGAAGCATCTGGATCCGAACACATGGAAGAATTTAACATTCGGTTTTCTATTGTTCAAGATCTCATATGGTGTGATCAGAAATCTTTTGTGGACAAAGGAACGGTTCTGTGTGAAACATGCAGTTGCTATTACGACAGCCCAAAAGTAGAGAGGAAGATTCGTAAATGATAACATCATCCTAGCAGCTTCACAAAGAGAGTGGTTTCGCCTTTCAACGACACCAGTCTACTGTGGAGTGTAGGGTGATGATAAATTATGAGCAATTCCTTTTCCGATTAAGAATTCTTCAAACGCTTGGTTCTTGAATTCCGAACCGTTGTCACTGTGAATTTTCCAAACATGTTTTCGTAATTTTCGTTCAACCTGCTTAATGGAGTCTATCAAATTCTGAGTTGCTTCAGATTTCTGTTTAAGAAAAAACACCCACGTAAATCTAGAAAAAATCATCAACAATAACTAGAATGTACTTGTTACCGGCGATGCTTTCAATAGCAGATGGTCCACACAAGTCAATATGCATCAATTCAAGTGGTTCAGTAATCTTGGTATTGATTATTGAAGAGTGACTTTTTCTGCTTTGCTTTCCGAGCTCCCAAGCAGCGCACAGATGTTCCTTCTCAAATTTTAGAAGAGTTAAACCACGAACCAAATCACCAATTACTAGCTTATTAATGTCTTTGAAGTTCAGATGGGACAATCTTCTATGCCATAGCCAACTATCACCCGAAGATGCTTTCGTAAGCAGGCAAATGGATGGCTTCCCTTTGATCGGTTTCAAGTCTAGTGGATACATATCTCCCTTTCGTTTATATTTCAGAAGTACCGCCTTGGTTTTCTTTTCAATAATTTCTGAACCTTCATCATCGAACGATACCTTCAGACCTGTACCTACAACCAACTGCGAAACACTTATTAGATTGTGTTGCAGTCCCTCAACGTATGCTACCCTCCGCATGGAGAATTCGTCGTTCGTAATCATCTTGTAGCCTTTGATTTCACCAGTAGCGTTATTTCCGTATTTCACTCTACCGCCTTCAGATAACGATCTATACTCTCACAATTCTTCTCTTCTTCCAGTCATGTGACGATAACAGCCATTGTCGATGTACCATTCGGAATCGTATTGTTCGTCACGCATTACCTGCAAGAATTAGAGAGATTTAGGTACCCAAACCATGTTGGGTCCTGGTGAGGATTTCTTAACAACATGAAAAATTAGAGTTTTATCAACCCAGAAAGATTTTCATTTCAAAACATGGTTCTTCCCCTTTTCGATTTTGAAAACTTCCACTTTGTGATCGCAAAGATTTATTTTAACGGGAATTATTTTTTGTTGAATAAATTCTTTATGTTTTTGGGCCATCGTCTTCGCAAAAGCCTTTTCCTCCTTTTTCAAATTTGCTTCGTATTCTTTGAGAGAAATCTATGGTTTTGAAACAACTTTACTTTTGCCCATAACATCCTTTGATGTGTTGACTGGTTTTGAAAATAGTGTTTTTGGAGAACGATTAGTTTTTGGCTTTTTAGAAGGTTTTGCAACATGCGATTTTGAAACTTGTGGTATTGATTTTTGAGATTTTGAAAAGGATTTTGGTTGTGGTTTCGGAACTGGAGAAGAATTCGTATTATGATTTGAAACTCTTTCTGAATTAAGAGAACTTTGATTTGAATTCTTATTTTTTTCAAAAATGCTTTCTTTCTTTTAGATATTTCCTATATCTAGCATTCAACATTCTTTTCTTAGCGATCAACTCTTCAAATGATTTGTGAATGTTAGCTTTCGGTTTCTCCTTTCTAACTGGCGTTTCTTACTGTTCTGAAGAGGTTTCAGTGGGAACATCTTTTGTGCCACTTGGCCCTACCTGATCGTAATGAAAGTCAACACGGTTCAGTGATTCCAAAACGTATTTCCCTTTGCTTTTCCAAGAGGTCATTTCTGAAAGACCTTTTGTTTCATCTCCATTGTCGATTGGTGTGGACCAGAAAAATTCATTACAGCCATCAACATTATCAGTATTAACAATGGACGTTAGTTCTAAAGTGTCAGTTTTGTCCAATCCTTTTTTTACAAACACTTGATTTGGTACGGTTTGAACCTTTGGAAAAACAGTTGCTTTTTCTTTTAAAACCTTAGAACTTTTATTTTCAGCTATTCTAACAAATTCCACTGAATTTCAGAAATTAAAATTTTCTTAGCTTCTTCAAAATTTTGTACAAAAGCTGAGCAGTCAACTTCATCCTCTACAGAAATCTCGCTCATTTTGCTTTCATTGAAATCAGAAATATCCTCATGTTTAGGAGTATTTTCCAATTTCAACTTCTTGCATAATAAGTCATACTTCTGTATGGATGTCAGTTTGATTTCTTCCTTATCTTTTGCAGTTAAAATATCTTTCAAAATCATTTTGTGTTCTTTGGACTTTATGTATTCTTCTATTTTCTCAAGACCAACACGATAAGCATCATAAACATCATCAAAAGAAACAATGAATTCGCATTTATAACATTCTGCATCGATTTCACACTCTTTCAATTCAAGAAAGGGCAAAATCATTTTGTGCAAACCTTTTCCTATTTCACAATCAATATGAAATTGAGTAATATTGAAATATAAACGCTTAAATGTTAAACATAAAATATTTCTTTGTTTCATAAGAGCACGACTGTCTTTCTTAAGGAAAATTACATCATCTCTTTTCCTAGTAAGTTCTAATTCCAAAGCTTCAATTTTTAATCTCCTCTCTTCACTTTTAAATGTTGCCCTATTGAGTTGATCAGTCAGATTAGTATTACTTAGACAAGTTCGTTTTAGACTATCACTGAAATTAGAGACAATATATTTTAGATCATCTAGTTCAAAATCATAACGTGAAACAGAAATGTTAAGAGATAAAACTATATAATGTACCTTGTCAACCACCTTCTCGCATTCATTTACTTGCTCCGAAATGGTCTTTGCAGCAAAGCAGTTTTTGGAAGCTCGACCGCCATCAGTAGCGTATCCCCTATGTTCTGAAGCTTCGTTCTGAACCATTAAACATCTTCCTTCATAACTCTGCACTTCTGACTTTGCAACAAAGCAACCCCCATGAGTGGGTTTTCTGACTTCTTCATCTTCAGAGTCGGTAGACCAAACTTCAACTCTTCCGTCATCGTCACTTCCTTCCTGTACCATCAACACCGGCTTTGCACTAGATGTTTTCTTTTTCCGAATCTCCTCTATCTTCCGAAGATAGTAGGCTTCATCCTTCTCAGATTCACTCTTCTCATTTCTCTTCCTTAACATACACTCTTTTGCAAAGTGATTCTTGCCATGACAGTAATTGAAATCATAGCCTGAATCACCTAACAACTTCTTCTCTTTTTTCTCCTCGTCATTTGCAGGGTTCTTAAAGTTGTCCTCTCTAGGCTTTTCCGAACTGAAATTGCCTTGCTTGTTTTTGTTTCTGAATCTAGAATAGTTCTTCTTGAGGAACTTCTTCGGATTGGACAACATAAGAGCATATTCTTCATTTGAGATTTCACTCTCAGAAAGGTCTGATTCGGAGTCTTCTTCAACAACCTTTTTTCCCTTTGCAACCAGTGTTAACGATCCCATACTCGTAACAAGCTTTGCATATTTTGTTGCTTCAGCTTCATGAGACTTTCGAATTCCTACCAACTTAGCCAGGGTGTAGCTTTTAAACTGTTCATGAGCCTTGACCGTGGAAACAACAGCCTTCCATTTAGGTCTTATCCCATTCATAAACGTGACCTTTTGTTCAATGATTTCACGCTTGAGATTATTTTTCAGCATCCTGCTCAAGAAATGGTTGAAACGATTGAATGTCTGATCCAGTGTTTCATCAGATTTCTGTAAAAACACTCCAAACTCTGACAACAGCAATGTTTGCACGGAGTGTTCCAGATCAGCATCACTTGAATAGAGCTTCCTCAGCATATCCCATATTTCTTTATCAGTAGTACAAGCGCTCACGAGATGAAACGTATCTGGAGGAAGAGCGAAGAGAATAATTCTCATAGCTTTTATGTTAGCCATAAGTTTATTCTTCTCATCGTTTGCAACCTCTTCCTGTTCAAGAAGGAGTTTATTATATTCAGCTAAGGTTTTGATCTTCTGTTTTGTACCATAGAACTTGTATGTTTGCTTTGTTATTGCATTCCATATTGTGGCTCCATGTTCTTCGATTCCAAGAGCATAGTCTTCAAAGTGCAACGCCCAGACTTCATAGTCTTGAGGAAAGAGGATTAGAATCCTAGTCGTGGATCCAATACTGCTGGAAAGTTTGAACGAAAGAGCATGTGGATCTTTGTTGGCCATCTTAACAAGAATTCACAGGAATAGATATAGAATCAGATGTGTAAAAACGTGAATCGTACTAGAGAGAAACTGGAGATCTAGATCTGCTTCCTACAACCGACTGAAGCGATTGAGCCAACAAGAATAGATTCAATGAAAACGAAAAACCCTAGTAATAACTCGATAGAAGAGTAGCGAATTAATTACACTATCTCCTACTTTGATACCAATTATTGAAACAATAAAAGCTAGGATCGACAGATTCTATATAGATGTGAGTTAAATAACAAGAACAATGAAGATCAAAGTGATGACGAATGTTTTATTTATTAAAGATCTAGAAGAGTTCAACGTGAACTTCTCTGTGAGAGCTAGGTAGGGCAATACAATCGTTAACCCTAAAAGATACATGTATACATATTAAATAGTTTAACGCTAGCAAAATAAAGATCGTTAATGGACAGGCCCAAACCATTATAAATGATATTATTCTAGCATATACAATTGACACAACACATTAATAAGCCCAACAGTAATTTGTTGTTATAAAACGTAGTATCATGTATGATTTGATAAATAAAGGTTACAGTTACGTAGTCAAAGTTTATTCATTCCTTTTGCCTTAAAAGGAAAAGTGATATCTTTGGGGCCCTCGGTGACTTGATATTGATATTATAGTGTTGGGCCCAACTAGGACTAAATTGACGTGTGAAATTAGTAGTCTGATAATGCCATTAGAAATCGGGAAATCGGGAAACAAAATCTTGGACAATGAGATTGATTCTTATCTATGTCTCGTGTCCATTCGATATCATGAAGAACGAAAGGATAACTGATCACTTATGTGACAACTGGAAAATTTCCGCCATACAACCATCACTAGAGATTAGCATCAACAAATCGTAACAATAGAGGTTTTTTCATATTTCGAAAAATTTGATCAGATATACTATGATTTTTAAGTAAGAAAAAGGTTAACATGGTCAAAAATGAATGACCAAAAGGTTATATCGTTATTAATAATTGTTAGTGTATTTGGAAAGTACACAACAAAGTGATCCCAAGGATATAAACTTGCAAAAATCTGACTTCGATTGGAGGAGTTATGATTTTAAAAAAAAGTAAAAATCAATCGTGTTAATAACATAATCAACGTCAAAATAGCATAAAGAAATTGGTTGAGTTTTGGCTTAAGCCATTAAAAGGAAAACCGTAGTACTTCGAGAGATAAGAATTTTGAAAAGAAAAAGGTCAAAAATGGAGTTCGTATAAAGAATATACAATTTTTGGAAAAATATAAAATACAGGTTAAAAATAAAAAGTTAAAATTTGACAACGAAATGTTAAGGAAAGTTGTAGAACTAGTAGATAACTACACAAATATGTAAAGAGGGTAAGAAACAAGAATCATATAAGGAATATATGATTTTTTATAGAAAATTTAGTGTTGCATGCCAAGTGTGCACCATGCTTGATGTGCACTTCTGACACCCGGATTCGTCGAGATTGGAGAGACGTGGACCATCAGAAGAGTGAAACATGGCAAGACTTGGATTGAGCCACGAGTCGAGTGGATGACGTGCATGAAGTGCGCCGCGCACATATGCACTATAAATAGAGGTGCTCACTTTCTGAATTCTTCACACCTAAAAATATCTCTCTTTCTATTGATCTATCTCGGAAATCCTCCCAGTAACACGAAGCTTCGGGTGCAGTAGAAAGGATACCTCCGATCACGCTACTAGGGTTAGTTCACGACCCCACTTTACTATTTTAAATGTTTTACGGGGGGTGGGGGTGGGGGGAATACATGCTTATCAAACTGCTTTATATATATATATATATATATATATATATATATATATATATATATATATATATATATATGTCAGTAAGTCATATAAAGCATGAAACCTTAGGATAATGTAACCATAGATACTCTACCCAGTTGTAAGTTATGATATTATGCCTAAGAGTTATGATGTTCGATGGTCTAAGAAGAGATATTACCTAGTTATTATAATGACCAATTTCCTAAGATAACATAATACCTAGAAGTAATGTTGGTCACCTATAGGGATATGCACTTAACTAGTTGTTACTCTGCCCATGTATCCTATTTTCAAATCAACCATAATTAGGGTATATATATGTATGACAAAATAATATATATATATATATATATATATATATATATATATATATATATACACACACACACACAAACAAGATAAATATTAGATATAAAAATTATAATTATCAAATATAAACTAAAAGAATTATATGGTGATAGTTATAGGAATTACTAAATAAGAAAGTTAAATAAAAGGTAAAAGACCTAAGGTTAATGCGTTAGTGAGCTGTTATTATCCATCTTTAGCCTGATTAAATTCGGCTACCCCAACCTATAATCGTTAATCTTGCGAGATCCATAAAGATATGTATAGATCTATAATGGATTTGACACCCCCACCTGCGATTGCTAGGTAAAATCCCGACATGATAACTTTCTTTATTATACACATATCATTCGATGTCCGATGAAGCGTCATGTAGGGAAATTGTTAGTCTACATCGTCGACTATGGGTGCTCATGGTAATACATCATGACAACCTTAAGGAATCAACTGTCTAAAGGGACGCCTTTGAGTAGTTAATAAAATAAGTTAGGATTAGTAAAACATCCTAAAATATAAAGATAGTAAGATAGGATAGGTAAAATATCCTATAAATATAGTAAGTTAGGATTAGAAAAATAGCCTATAAAGATAGTAAGATAGGATTAGTAAAATATACTATAAATATAGTAAGTTAGGATTAGTAAAATATCCTATAAATATAGTAAGTTAGGATTGATAAAATATCCTAAGAATATATTATAAACTAGGAGAAGAATATAAAACCTTAAAATTTAAATTATTCGTAAAAACTATAAGATTCAAGATACAAGGAACTTTAGAAGATACAACATAGTAAAACCTAGGAAACAAGGAATATAAGAAAAATGATCTTAATCATTGTAAAAATTCCTAAAAAGTTTTCAAAAGAGTTTATTTAATATTATTTAAACCTGTGAACTCACCAACATAAAGTTGACATTTTTAAAACCACATGTATTCCTAGGATGGAGTAAGTATCAATGCAAGGAAGGACAATCAGCTTGAAGATAGATAGGTTTTATATATATATTCCATGTAATAAACATAACTTATTTATAAAAAGGTCATTATAGTTTGTGCTCTGTGATTTGGGTAATCTATGTAACCGTCGTCACCCATCGGCGCTTCCGCCAACGGCCGGGGGAGGTGTGACTACTTATCTTAGGGCCAATGTCTGATTTGAACTAGAGTTAGGCAGTAGCTTTGGAAAGCACACTTTGTTGTTTGGTTCAAGATTGTCCTTGCAATTGTAGTTATAGACTTATCCAAGTGGGAGACTGTTCGATTAAGGTGTCTAAGCTTATAACTAAATTGGTATATTCTTGTAATTAATAGCAAAGTCCTTTTGGGTTGCCCTCATAACTATAACTTGGTTAGAATGACATTGTAGAGAGAGAATGATTTCATAATTTATTATATGATAAAAAATTGTAATAAATAATTTGTTAATATATTATATGATTAATATATTAATTTGAAATAGTAATAATTAATTAATAATTAATCATAAATTAACTGAAATTAATTTTTTGGGTTCAATTGGAACTAATTAAAGGTACATGGACTAAGTTGTAATTGTTCAAAAGTTGAACAATGACAGGGTTCCAGAACCTTCCCATTTGGACGGTTTTGGCATTCCCTAATAGGGTATTCTGGAAGCCTCCCGATGATAAGGAAACTAGATAACCACCCGGATTTGAAATATTATTATTATATGTTCAAATTAGGGTTTCAGGGGATTTCGCAAGCAGCTATAAATAGGGTCCTATACCTATGCATTTTCGTTCATTACTTTACTAGAAGAATATCTGAAAATTTGCCTCTCCATCCTCTCTCCTCAATAGTCTTCTAGTTCTAGGGTTTGGGTATAAGCCATTAGAGGCATCATCCTTTTAGTGCTAAGCTTTCTAAGGCCAACTACAAGGGATTGAAGAGTTTTGTTTACTACAAAAAATCAAAGGTATGTAACCCTAATTCCATGATTTCGATTATATTAGGGTTTCATTAGGTTTTTTGTTGTTCGTTGTATGTTGCATTCAAAGTGTTATGACATAGACCCTTATAGGTTGCATGTACCTTTTAAATGTTAAATGATTTTCCGCATGTACATGTATTTTTTGTAGCCTACAAAACCCATCACTTAATCCATTGAGTTTTCCAGAATCAGTTCCCACGACGTGACGATATGCCCGTCACATCGTGGCATAGGAGGATCTCACGACTGTTTTGTCCGAATGTTCCTACGACGTGGCCAATAGTTCTTCACGTCGTGGTAGGGGTTGCCCGTTGAATTTTTGTCCAGTTTGACTTTGTGTCAAACTTGATGGAATTGGGTTATTGATTAAGTTTTTACCTTTGTTTGGTGATAGCCGGTTCGCAAGAGCGATCAGTGCAGGAAGTGAGCGTGTTGTTGTGTTCCTTGGGTCTTCGATTCAGGTGAGTTTTCTCACTGTATTACCTATGTCATAGTCAGGGAATGCTAGACTAATTGAGTATTAGTTGCTAATGGTTGTTACTTATAGGGTTGTCGATAACCCATAGGCTGTTGTAACCCATAGGACTATTAACATTCCCTGGGTTGCAGATAACCCATGGTTGTTATATTGACATAGGGGTAGTAGTATGTTGGTTAGAGTACCAGGAGGTCGGTAGTCGTCTAGTTAAGAGTTGTAGGGGTTGTACGCAGTCATGTAGGATAGCCTTAGAACTCTTGATCTAGGCTTTCTTGTCTGGTCCTTGTTTGGTTGTGGCTCTAGAGTGAGATTACATGTGCGACTATCTATCTCACCTCTGATTACATATGGCTATGCATTCAATAATGGTATGCTAATGGTGACGTAGAGCACTGTGTGAGGAACCATATGTGGTAGTGAGTTGTTAGATCAGTATACTAGTATGTGTTATTTGTGTTTATATTCTTATTTGTTGCTTGATGTTATATGTGTATCCGTGTTGCTGATAACACCCAATCGTTGATAGTCCATAGAGTTGTTGATAAACCACATGGTTGTTGATAACCCATAGGCTGATGTGATCCATATGACTGCTGATAGTCCCCAGGGTTGCTGATAACCCATAGGACATGTTGTTAACCCACTAGGACTGCTGATAGTCCCCCGTATTGCTGATAACCCATAGGGCATGCTGTTAGCCTATTTGGACTGCCGATAGTCCCAAGGGTTGTTGATAACCCATAATTGTTTATTTATGTTGTGATGTATGTGATATCTTGGGGGAACTCACTAAGCTTTGGCATACAATTGTGGATTAAATGTTTTTCAGGTACCATCGGTGATCGTGGGAAAGCGCACGCGTAATTGTATATACACATCAGCAGCAATGGAGATTCTGCATTATATATATTACTCTAATTTTCAAACGACTGTATTTTGGAACAAATGAGTTTTTATAACTTGAATTTTATGTAAATGATGATTTTACCTTATTTAAAAATAAAATTTTTTCTTGTGGAAATGAGACGTTACAGAATACTACAGTTTTCCAAACTTGGTCATATTTTTCTTACCAAATATGTGCAACATTCTTCCTGAATGTAAAACAATCACAACCTTCTCATATGAACTCATACTATACTAAATCTTTTTGCTAAGTGTTTTTTGTTGTCTTAACTACAAAGTACTGTATGAAAAACCAACAAAATACTATTTTCCAATGCTAAAGCCCAAGTTCTATTACCCTAAACATAAGTTGCATACTATAATCATTAAAAACTAACATCATGTCATTTTTAAATGACATTATCTTATTTATTTTAGCTCCAAATGACATGTTTCTTTTTTATTTTCATTTTTTATTGTCTCATTTTCCCATTGTAACTCTTATATCACGATTATTATGTATTTATGTTAGAATTCTATGGTTCCAAAGTAAGGTACTTATCATTCTGTTACTTTTATATTTCACATATTTTCTAACATTTACTTCACGATTTTTCATATAGTTGATTTAGAAATGTAAATGTTAAATTAACAACCATATTTAAGTATTTTCAAGCATTCCTTTATTTAGGTCTTAAACACACATACATAAGAACTTATTAAAAGAATTCTTATATATTATATTAACATCCCAAATCTTTATAAAATTTAGGGATGTTATAATCAAATACATCCTTATCAAAAGTTTAAAAAGCAATAGTTGGTAATAATAATATTTTGATATAGAAATATAAAATTCAAGGATTTATTATGTACCTTTTTAGAAACAACAATCATTATATAAATAAAGAAACTAGAAATTAGCTATGACGATACGAAAGTATAACATTACAAATGACCCTTGCATTCTAGTCTTTAACTGCAAACCCACTATAGCTACCTGTCCACATTTACTTTTCTAAGAACTAACCAAGAGGTTAGACACACTTTATACATCGTCTACTAATGTTGAATAGTTTTTTGAGATCAGATGTGTATTGTTTCATATTTTAGTACGTGGATATCTCCAAGTGACCCAAAGAAATAATAACATAATTGACTCATGTACTTCACTTATATTCTCATGTCCATTTAAAGATATTCTCAAAAATAATACATCCTTAACGATGTTATAAGTGGAGTCCACCATAAAGCCATATTCATCCATGTTTTTCTTGTGATCGAGCACTTGGTGAAGACATGGTTTTCGTCCTCAACATCATTGTTGCACTACTTACAAGTAGGTGATACACTCAATCCAAACTTCGAGAGGTTAACCAAAGCTGGCGATCTTTTATAAATAGTCCTGCATGCCAAAATATTTAACTTCCTTGGAACCAACTTATTCTACTTCCATAAACTTTCCGAGTGTGGTAATCGGAGGTCGACAATATTTTTCCTTAGAGAGGAGACCGAGTATGATCCATATGTATCTAAACTCCAATGCCATTTATCTACCGCCCCATTAAAATTGATTTCTCACATGATTTTACAGTTTATTAAGGGTTCTACCATGTGTAATGGGTCTAGATTGTTAGTGGTCTCGATATTTTGTTATATTTTGTTATATTTTGTTATTTTGTATAGCCTTGTATTTTTATATTGGCCCATTTGTGTGAGGATACGGGAAAATATATTGATTACATGGTATCAGAGCCAACCTAAACCCTAGCCGTCAACATTCTCTCATTGACGTCGACTGCCCTTCTTCTTCTCATTCTGCTTTCTTTCTTCCTAGCTATATAATGGTGTCCTCATATGTTTCATCTACTGCCCCTGCTTCTAACAAACCTTATGGCATTACCAATATCAAAGCCTACATCTCGTTTACTCTTGATATTGAGCGCATGAACTATGATGCATGGCGCGATGTCTTTGAAACTCATTGTACTGCTTTTGGTGTTGCTAAACACCTCAGTCCTCCGGATGATAAAATTGTTGATGCTGACAAGAAAGAGTGGGAACGTGTAGATGCACTTGTTAAAATGTGGATCTTTGGTACAATCACTCAAAGCTTAACACAATCTGTTCACAAGAAGAATGAGAATGCATTTTATTTGTGGGACTCATTGGAAAACTTGTTTCGTGACAATAAAGATGCAAGAGCAATGCAGTTGGATCAAGAACTTCGCAACATCACGCAAGGCGACTCCACAATCAATGCCTACTGCACCCGGATTAAAAATCTTGCTGATCTACTTGAGAATATTGAAGTTGTTGTTCCTGAAAAGAATCTAGTCAACTATGACATTAATGGTCTAAACCCACGTTTTGATCATATAGCTAGTATTATTCGTCATCGCACTCCATTCCGTACGTTGCTGGAAACCCGATTCATCCTAGCTCTCGAAGAAAATACCATGAATCAGCTTCAAAACAGGCCAGTCACAAGTACACATCATGACAACTCATCATCTCCTACTATCTTGAATGTTGAACATACAAATAATAATCACAATTCTCATGATTTTTGTGGCAATAACAACTCCCGAGGTGGACTTATGGGGCTCAAAACAGTCATGGTGGTAGAAATAACTGTGGTGGCGGTCGTGGAAATCAACACAACAACATAAATCAGCAAGCAGCCCCTTCTGGTTGGGGTTTCGGCTGGTATCCCTTGCCATCATCAACCCAACAACAAAAACAACGATCTGGGCTGCCCCAAAACTATCCTGGCCTGCTTCCCTTACCACATCAGATGAAAGCCCAATCTACTGCTCCCCTGGCCCACATGCAGTTTCGCTCCAACACTACAGCAGCCCATCCGGCTGCCTTTTCAGCGACTCAACAGCCCATCCCACCTCCATGGAATTGGTTTCAAAATAATGCTCCTAATCAAGCTACTGCTTTTCCATAAATGTTCAACACTTTGAACCTCAACGACCCAAGTAACAACGGGTGGTACTTGGACTCAGGAGCCACCGCACATCTTCATTCTAACGAAGGTATACTTGAAACTATTAGTGATAATAACATTTGTTCATCTTCATATATGTTACCGAACTCTCACTCTTAATAACATTCTTATTACTCCTTCCATCATAAAAAAATTTAATCTTTGTTCGCGTTTCACTCATGATAACAAATGTAGTATTGAATTTGATGCTTTTAGTTTTTCTATGAAGAACTACCGAACCAAACAAACGCTCCTCAGATGTGACTGTTGGATTAGGTGTCTAAGCCCATAACTATAATTGGTATGTACTAGAATTGATAGTGGCATGGTCCTTTTGGGTTGCCTTCCCACTTGTAATTAGACAGGATGATTGATTGAGAAAGAGGAAGAATTTATTAATTTGATTAATAAATTGGAATAAATGATTTATTAATATGTTATAGAAATAATATATTAATTAGTAATCATATTGTTAATTAATATTTATTCAGAAATTGATTTAGAATTAATTTTGGGATTAAAGGAATTAATTAAAAGTGCAGGGACTAAAAGTGCAATTGTTCAATAGTTGAGCAAAAGGGTCCAGAACCTTCTCAGGGAAGGTGGTGGACGAAATTATGTATGTATATTAGATTATTCTAGAATTTATAGAATATCTTAGCATATATGGATGATCAAAGGAGGTGTATAATTACCATATCTGAGATAATGATATTTTAATCAAATTAGGGTTGTACATAGCTTCTTGGTACACTATATAAAGGCTGCTAAACCCTATGATTTTTGGCCAGTAATTCTAAGAAGAAGAAACCGAAAATTTAATATCCTTCCTCCTCTCTCATATCGTTCTCTTGCATTGTGTGTTTGTGAGCCATTAGAGGTGTTACACTTGTGACACTAAATTCTCACGCTTCAAGATCTACAAGGGTGTTAGGTCATAAATTGTGGTTTATACTTTAATTTTCATAAGCTTTTAGAGTTCTCCGTCTAGGACCGAAAACACCATGTTTTGGTGTTGTTTGGACCAAAATCATATGTGATTTTGGTTAGGCTTTATATTGTTTTATTTGGGTTTTGGGCTTGGGTTTGGTTATTACGTCTAGGTATAAATAGTGTTATATTAACCTAGATAGGTGTGTTGGATGTTCAAGGGGGCTGCCATATGCTAATGACGTGTTTTAGAGAGAAATAAAGAGAAAACAATGTGTAATCGGAATCTTATGTACCGGACGATTAATCAATATATCGTGTGCATTGAAGATTAACTTTGTGTTCCTATTCACCTTTTATCTTGCATTATACACTTTGATTGGGATTCCGCACCATCAAAGTGAATCTGATTGATACGTAGTAGAATTTGGGAATTACAAGTGGTATCAGAGCTTGGATCAGTATCAATCGAGTCATTGCAATCGGTTTTTATTGGAGTTTCTAGGTGTTTTTTATTTATATTTTATGAATTTTTGGCCATTGTTCTTCGTGTTCTTCATATTTTTTGAGTTTTGATCGAGTTTGGCTTTAAAATTTTGAAAATCCCATGTTTTGGCAAGTTTTGGGCTTTTTAGTCAATATTTGTGAAATCTAGGCGGATTCCTTCGCATCCGGTCAAACCCTCGGCGGCAGCAGCAGTTTCCGGAGCTCAGAAGTGATTTCGGACGGAACCGAAGGTTTATGGTGCGAGGCGAGGGTTCTCAGACGCAATCTCGATCTCAGACCGAACGTTTTCGGACAACAGCTTCATTTACGTTTCACGTTTCCGGTCAGCAGCCTCGTGTTTTCGGATTTCAACGATATCTTCGGATTCGGATCTTCAGGCCTCGCAATTTCGGCTATAATTTCAGATTTTCCATATTTTGACTTATTTTTGGTCCAAAAGTCTCGTTTTTGGTAAAATACTTTCGTTTTTGGTCAAATACCCTCGTTTTTGGTCAAATACCTTCATATTCGATAAAATACCCTCGTTTTTAAGTCAAAATTCTCTCGTTTTTTGTATTAAAATTTTGTTTTCAGTTTAGAAATTTTCGTTTTCGGTCAAGGTTATTCATTTTGGACAAAATTTTGACTTTCACCTTTAACTTTTAAATTTGACTTTTGACCTTCAAGTTTGATCTTTGACTTTCAACTTTGACTTTCTCATTTAACTTTCAAGTTTTCACGTTTGACTTTTGACTTTCAAGATTGATTTATTAAGTTTGACCTTTCAAGTTTGACTTTTTAAGTTTGACTTTTCAAGTTTGACTTTTTAAGTTTGACTTTCAACTTTGACTTTTCAAGTTTGACTTTTTAAGTTTAACTTTCAAGTTTGACTTTCAAGTTTGACTTTCAAGTTTGACTTTTTAAGCTTGACTTTTCAAGTTTGACTTTCGAGGTTTCAAGTCAAAGGGCATTCTTCTTGACTTCACAATCAGTTCTATTTTTGGTAAATTACTCTTTTTGGTGAATAATGAGTTCTTCAATCACCAAGGTTAATGAAACTTCCTGTTCTCAAGCCTGTAGTGATACAATTAAATTTCTTCGTGATCAAATTGATTTATTACGTAGAGAAAATGAGGACCTTAAATATGAACGATATACTATTAGAAAAGACCAAAAACCCTTAAAGAATCAAATAGTGGCCAAAACCAAAGATTTTAGAAAACTTCAAGGAGAATATAGTGATAAATGTGAACATTACGATTATGCTCAAATAAAGATTGCCAGTCTAACTGTCGAGCTTAACACATTGAAAAATAAGTTTGAAAATGCAGACTTTAATTTTAAAAAGTTTGATGTGTCAAGTAAGAAAGTTGAGTCCATGAATGAAAAACAATTAAAATTCAAAGATAATCAGAATAAGGGTCTAGGGTATCACAGTGTTCCACCACCCTTTAATGACAACTATACCCCGCCCCTTGAAACCAATGAGGTAGAGATACCTGTACAATATGGCCAGCCCTCGGTAACAAATTCAGTTAAAACTGAACAATCTGGCCCAACTGAGAACATTAAGGTGAATGATACTAATGTTTCTACCTCATGTGCAGAGCAAGTCAAAGTGCATGATGGGCATGAGCAGAACACAAATAACTCCTGTTCTGCTGAAAATGATTCAAAAACTTGTGATAAGGTGAGCGATACTAATACTTCTACTTCATGTGCAGATGAAGAAGCAGTGCAAGATGGGAGTAAGCAAAATAAAATCAATTCCGAGTCTGCTGAAAGTGTTTCAAAATCTTGTGATGCTGATACTCCCACTGTGGAAAAACCCAAGCCACAAAAGTCTGTTAAAAAATCTGTTAAATGTTCTTGTGCCTGTGCTTATGGAAGTCCCTTGAAACAAAATTCTTTTGGACAAGGACCAAGTCACAATCTCATCTATATGAAAAGACAGACCTGTTTTAACTGTGGGATTCCCGGTCACATTGCCAGAAATTGCCCACATTGTGTATATGTTCCTTACTATGCATAAGGTTGGCAGAACGTTCCAAGAGGGAGATCTTACAAAAGAAACCCTTCGAGGTCACGTTCAAATAATGGTGAGTGGAATGCGAAAAAGGCCAAGAATCAAATCCCCGAGGAAAAGAAGGGAATGTATGACAAGATGACAAATTCAAGAAATGGTTCAGTTAAACGAAGATAAGTCAGTTCGAAGTCATCTCGGCGATCGGTATCAAGTTCTAAAGCAAGTGATAAGGCATCCATCAAATCAAACAAGAAATGGGTTAAACCCGACTACAGATGGGTACCAAAGGTTCACACTCCCAAATCACCTAATGATTCTAACATTTCTTCATCTTATGTGTGTGACAAACAGGATATGTCATGGGACAGAGTACCTTGTGTAGATGATAAAGGTCAACCCAGTTTCAAAATGGATTGGGTCCCAAAGACCAACTAATCCCGCACTATGTGCTAGAGCATTCATGGAGGAATATCATCAGACTTCGGTTTGTTGATAGTGGCTGTTCCAAGCACATGATAGGAGACATCTCTCAAATAAATTACATTCAGAACTTTTATTTAGAGTATGTGTCCTTTGCGGGAAAGGAAGAAAGAAGAGGATCATAAATAAGGATCGTACTTAACGATGTGAAGAATTTTTGGATCTGTTCCGGAATTCAAACACAGCTAAGGTTGAATGTGTTGCTGCATCTGCGTGTTGTTCTCAGATCATCTGGATGCAACTTCAATTGTTGAATTACGGTTTGAGTTTTCTTCTCGATACTTTTTAGTTTTTCATAAAATGATTCGTTTTGAAGATAATTTTTTTTAACAAAAAATTTGCGCATTTATTTTGTTCCCTTTCTTCCCCATGTACAAATTAAGGGGGAGAAATCAAAAATTCAAAAATTAAAAAAAATTAAAAAAATCAAAAATACAAAAATATGTTTTCTTTCGTAAGTATTTTTGGGAAGTGATATGAAGTTAGTGCTAAAGGGACATATGAGATGAGTGTAATGCACTGAAGCCAATTTGTTTAGACTCTGTGTTCAATGTGCTGGAAGGCACGAAGGATTCAAAAGGACTAGATATAGCTGAAAATGAAAGGACTTGACAATGTTAACTCATCTGGACTTAGATAGTTACATTTGGACTGACCATACGACACTTGGATAGATTGAGTAGTGAGATAAACATGGGAAGCTACAAGATACATTAAAGTTACTAATTATCTAGAACTGTGGCTCAACATTTCTTTGATGTACGGACTTATGTCCTTAATTATGGTGTTGATAGGATGACTGGGGGTTGTGATAAAGTAGGTTTGTAGGAAATTATTTTCTTGCTTTCTATCTGTCACTCATATGTTGCCTCCTCTGCATGATTGGAACATATCCGACCTGGAATGCAACATATGCAACTCTATCTCTATGCATCTTCTTATCTATGCAATTCTTTCTATCTTTTAGTCGTATGTTGTATCCTCTGCGTGATTGGAATAGATTCAATCTGGAACACAACATATGCAACATTCTACCTCTCAACCCCTCTATCGGTGTTAGTCACATGTTGCCCCCTCTGCGTGATTGGAAGAGATCCGACCTGGGGCATAACATATGCATTTCTAAATTTGACTTCTTTCTTAATGATTGAATACTCACCTAAAGTAAGGAGCTATTTGGAAGTTCTTGATTACCGGGGTATGTTGGGAAGTGGGGAACACGTTCTAGTGCATCTAAAATTGAACCATTTAAAAGGTTATCTGTAGATCTTGCTACTGAATTTAAGTGGACAACAATATCCTTGGTCGTCGTCAGCTAAATGGTCTATTTAAGAATATAGGTGCAATGTCTTGTTTCTCTTATAATCTGTCCAACTTGTCAATATCCTTTGTGTTTAAGTGGATCACAATATTGGTGATTGACCAAAGCTAAACATACAGGTGTGTGCTGATAAACGATATTGAATTGGTTGACAACTTTGATCCCAAAAGTGTTTTAAATTTAGTTATTATTTTTGTTTTTGTTAAATTTTTTCATATCTTTCCTCTATGCACAAATTTAGGGGGAGAATTAAAAAAATCAAACAAAAATCATAGTTATTTCTATTTTTGTTTTCAGAAAAATCCAAAATCCAAAAATATTTTATTTTTATTTTGAGTGTGTTTTTAATTTTATTTTTATTTCTTAGTTATTTCTATTGTGTGCTAAGTTTATTTTTACTTTTGCTTTTTATCTCAAAGTTTCGCTTGTCTTAAAAAGCGAATTCAAAAAGAAGAAGATACTCATGGAGACTGTATCGGAATTTTCTGAGCAAGGAGAAGAAACTTGGAAAGGAGTTGATGGTCATTTCACTTCACTCCATTTTCACAAGGAATTGAAGGATTGTAACTGTACAAATTGTCAGTTAGGCAGTATCTTTCAAAGAACTGTCGTATGTAAGGAATTAAAAGTCTGAAACTGTATATATGTCATGGCACCAGGGCGATGCATATCGCAAGGCACGATTATCGCTAAACGTCTCGCCAAGGGCCAAGTTAACTTGTTTAACTTGAAAAATTGCATTGAGATCTTTGATCAAGGATATGTAGGGGCTAACGTATTTAAGGAATTAAAAGTCTGAAACTGTACAGATGGCATAGCACCAGGGCGATGCATCTCGCAAGGCACGATTATCGCTAAACGTCTCGCCAAGGTCCAAGTTAACTTGTTTAACTTAAAAACTGCATTGAGATCTTTGATCAAGGATATGTAGGGGCTAACATCAATCTAGCCATGAGTAGTTTTCCGATACTTATCAAATCGCAGTGCGTTCCTCCGTGTTCACACAGATACTACGAGTAGTCTCCTTCTGAGCCAAGGCGGGGTCCTTGAACAACTGTGGTGAGAAGGGTCTTTAAGATTCTATGATCCACAGGGACTTTGTAGTCATGATTACTTTTCAAGGCGCAACGGTGATCGTTAAAGAACATCCATTCGAAGGAACAAGAAGTGAAGATCATTTTTCAACCCCAGAAGCAAGGTGAAGCTGTATTTGAAGTTATGTGACAGATTGCATTGAAGCCTCCTCAATCAATTTGTTGCTATCTATGAACTTGCTGAAGTGCTCTCTGTTATTTTCTGTGAAGATTCTCAAAGCTGAAAAAGATGATTTTCAAGAATCCTTACAAGAAGTCTCCACACCCAATGTGCGTTCAAAGTAAAATTTTTGAAGAAAGCCCAACCGTTCAAGATGAAGTCATTCATGCAGAAACTCATATGTTCATCTTGAAGTTGTGAAGAAATCGAAGATTAGAGTTAAAAGCCAAAGATCAAGGAAGACTGAAAAGAAAAGAAAGCGATAAACCAAGGGGGAGATTGTTAGGACTAAATTATGGTTTATTGTAAGTGAAAAGAAAGCTATAAACCAAGGGGAGATTCTTAGGTCATAAATTGTGGTTTAAACTTTGCTTTTCATAAGCTTTTAGAGTTATTGGTCTAGAACCGAAAACACCATGTTTTGGTGTTGTTTGGATCAAAATCACATGTGATTTTAGTTAGGCTTTATATTGTTTTATATGGGTTTTAGGCTTGGGCTTGGTTATTAGGTCTATGTATAAATAGTGTTATTTTAACCTAGATAGGTGTGTTGGACGTTCAAGGGGGCTGCCATATGCTAAGCACATGTTTGGAGAGAAATAGAGAGAAAACAGTGTGTAATCGGAATCTTATGTACTGGACGATTAATCAATATATTGTGTGCATTGAAGATTAACTTTGTGTTCTTATTCATCTTTTATCTTGCATTATACACTTTGATTGGGATTCCGCACCATCAAAGTAAATTCGATTGATACGTAGTAGAATTCGGGACTTACAAAGGGAATCATTGTTATTACAATATAACAATCAAGGTATGTAACCTAACCCTAGTTTTATGTTGATTTCGAAATTTGTAGTTACTTCCTAGGGTTTCTCCTTTTGTGTTCAAGTTTGCATGTTCAATTAGAGAAAACCCAGATCCAAAGCATTAGGGTTGCATGCACACATATGAATTGTTGTTATGCTCAAAACCCACCAGTGACAGCACGGGTGACCTATATCCCATCACCACCACCTTTCCACAAGCATTCCACACCATTTCTCCATCAATGTGGCACTAACGCTTGGGTCACCTGGGTCAACATGTTTTTCAACATTTAGTTTCCAATAATCGTTTTTTAAGAACTTAAAAGATTCTACTTTATGTAATGCTTGTCAGTTAGGTAAACATGTTAGGTTACCTTTTTCTCTATCTACTTCTGTCACTGTGTACCCTTTTCAACTTATTCACTCTGATGTTTGGACCTCCCCTGTGGAGAATGTTAGCAGTATTAAATACTATGTTATTTTTCTAGATGATTGCAGTCATTTTTTTGTGGGTTTACCCGTTGCGTTCAAAATCTGAAGTGTTTTCTAAATTTTTGCATTTCCAATCTTATGTCAAGATGCAATTCAAATATGACGTTCAATCTTTTCAATGTCATAATGGTGGCGAATCTAACAACCAACAATTTCGAAATTTCTATGATTCTAATGGGACTCATATTCGTTTTTCTTGTTCCTATACCTCTCAACAAAACGGTAAATCTGAACGTATGCTTCGTACCATTAATAATGTCATTCATACTCTTTTATTTCATGCCCACATTCCACCCACATATTGGGTGGAAGCCCTTCTCATGGCCACTCATCTCCATAATATCCTTCCTTCTACCTATATCCAAAATAATACTCCTTACCAAAAACTTTTTAACCAAACACCCTCCTACTCTCACCTCTGAGTCTTTGGTTGTCTGTGTTACCCTCTCATACCTACCCTTCACAAACTTGCCCCTAAAACCACTCCTTGTGTTTTTCTTGGATATCTATCCAACCATCTCGGTTTCTGCTGCCTAAAATTGTCCACCATGCAAATCCTCATTTCTCGTCATGTTGTTTTTGATGAAACTGTATTCCCGTTCGGTTCCATGACACCTACCCAATCTCCTTCCTACTCGTTTCTTAACTCCTATGACCCTCCAAATATTTTATCCTCTAAATTTCTCACATCCCCTCTACCTCAAAATCCTTCATCTATTGACCCCACTCCTTCCTCCCCTACCAACCATGTTGATGTTGCTTCTCCCTCCTCGATAACACCCTCTGTTATATCTCCTCTCTCGTCTCCATCCCCGACTGATACTATTCCATCAAACCCTCCACCCTTTCTTCCTCCCACTCACAAAATGATCACCAAATCCAAACTCGACATCACTAAGCCTATTCAGAAATTAAATCTCAATGATGAGTATAAATCTCCTCTTCCTCGCTCCTATTCTCAAGCCTTTAAGGACCATCATTGGCTTCATGCTATGCAGGATGAATATAATTCTCTTGTCACTAATAATACTTGGGTTCTTGTTCCATGGCCTTCGGAGGCAAATATTATAAATTGTATTTGGTTATTTAAGAAGAAATATAATATCGATGGAACTTTGTCTCGTTACAAAGCTCGGCTAGTTGCAAATGGCGGGAGTCAACGACCTGGCATCGACTGTGATGAAACTTTCAGTCCGGTAGTCAAACATGCCACCATCCGTACTGTTCTTAGCCTTGCTATTATAAATCAATGGCCCATTAAACAGCTAGATGTCAAGAATGCTATCTTACACGGTCATCTTCAAGAAATCGTGTACATGCATCAACCTCCTGGTTTTCGAGATCCATCAAAACCTAATCATGTGTGTCTGTCACAGCTCCAAAAATTTTAGGCCTGACATGGTCTAAACCCTAACCAAGTACTAGTGTAAACTGCATTGCAATCCTTGTTGCATGGTTCCCTCTATAGCCTTAAGGGCTTGTTTATAAGCTAAATAACTAAGCCTAGAATTAAACCTAAGTTAAATTAGGTCAGCATAATGTATTACAAATCAAAAGAAAAAGGTTTATAACATAAATAAACACCTTAAATAGGTGTTTTCGATCTTGGAAGTCATAAACAACATGAAATCGGTTTTTGGAATCTAATTCCAAAGCCAAAACTGAATTTCTTAAGGAATTATGTGCCAAAACCGAATTTCCTTTTCCCCTTTTGACCAAGAAACCGAAATCACTTCAAATGGACAAGAATGGACCGAATTCTCTTTAGCCATTGACTAGAAACCGAACACCCTATCAATTGTTGACTTTAAGGCAGATTTCATGAAAGAATTAAGGCCGAACACACCCCTATATATATATATATATATATATATATATATATATATATATTACCGATTACCCAATTCATTTCTCACTTTTTCCACCGAATTCACACCCATTTTGCTCTCAACTTTCATCCGAAAACACTCTCAATCTTCATAGATTTTTCCCAGTATCTTCATATCTTCATAAGATTTTCAAGAACATTCATAAGGAATCTTCAAATCTCCTTATTTTATACCAAGAACACCTAGAACACACACTATTGCCATCATCACACCGAATTCACCCCATCCCCCACCGAGAACCCATTTTCCCACCGAATTTACACTTCAACATTACCAAGGATTACAATTAATTTTGTAAGTAATTCTTACTTAATTAATTAATTATTTAACACACTATTTAAATTAATTTATTAATTTAAATACGACGACGAATACATGTATTTTTAGGGTAACGTTATTAGCGCGTACGCCTACCCGGGGATCGTCACTACAACTCACTAATTCTAGTTAACGCACGTTTAAGGTGAGTTCATACCCCTATGTTTTTAAATGTTTTTAATATTTGTAAGGGGAATACAAGTAAAACACAAGGTCTATTGTGTTATACAAATATTTTAAATATTTCAAAAACCTTTGCAATTGTGTCATAACGAGTATTCACTACACTTTCTAAAAAAATATTTTATATATTTTAACCCTTTTGTAATATGTTGTGCATAAGGGTATTCAACTTTTATACAACTAAATTGCAAACGTTTTCAATACATTACATTACGATTTCTGGGCATTACAGAACATTACAAATAAACTATAATTGGTATAGTTTTGAAATTTCTACGTTACTTTGCTAAGAACAATACACGGAATCAAAACATCTATTCAAACTATAATAGGTATAGTTTGGGAAGCACTACTCTAATACATTGTTACAAGAACACGCTACTAAATAATTATTTTAAATATAATTATTTTATTATTACAAGTACATCACTACAAGGTTATACATACATATTTAAATAACAGAAAAGGTCACTACACTACACTATACGTAAACTAGTTAATACAGGGTTGTGGGGCACTACTTCATTGTACCCATTAGGGTATGGTTTCTAAATCCTATAAGGTATAACCAGAGTCTCTTGGAGGGAGAGCGTGAGATTTGTGTATAGATCTATACGGGAACTGACAATCCCATGCCCTAACTGCTAGCTACAGTTAGAACGGAAGTTCCGGGGTAACAAATGTCATTTCGTTCGGACGCCTGAAGAACGTCGTAGAGGTCACTAGGTCATATCAAACATGGTTATATGAAACTCACAACAGTATAAACTAATCATAGGTTTACGGGATTTCTACTCTTCAATTAGTTTTATTTTAATTAATAGAACTACCATACACTACAACTGGAGGATTCCATGGAAATACAAATACATGGTTTTATTTTAAGTAATAAAACTACTATACATTACTAGTGGTAGCCATGGTTTTCATACAAAACAATACTATACATTACTGGTGGTAGCCAGGGTTTTCATACAGAATAATATTATACATTACTGGTGGTAGCTAGGGTTTTCATACAGAATAATATTACTGGTGGTAGACAGGGTTTTCATACAGAACAATACTATACATTATTGGTAGTATCCAGGGAATTTATACAAAGGTTTTCATACAGTATATTACTATACAAAACTACTGGTGGTATCCAGGGATTTCATTCAAGAGTTTTCATACAAACTTTACAAAACAGTTGGGAGTACCCATGCATGCTTACAAAGTTATTCATATACAATTACAGAATACAATAACAAATATACATTTGATCTTAAGCTCTAAGACTACCTTTCACTACTAAAGAAAATATTGGATTTTCTAGAGAAACATACTAGCATTTTCTAAATACAAACATAGTCATATTACATTACTTTTTCAAGTACGAGTCAACGGAACTTACATAACATCAGGAAATATAGGATTTTCTGGAAAGATATACTCACATTTCAAAAAGGACCATTACAGTTAACTCTGAAAGTACTTAGTGAATGCGATAGGGTTACATCCAATAAAGATCCGACATACAGTGATATGTGTGATTCCGCCTCATTTTCTGTTCCTTGTTTGGTTGTGGGCTTAGGGCAGAATTACACAGTCGATTGTCTGTTCGATCCAAATTATATATAACTTGCGTACACTAAACACTCGTAGAAGGAACTATTATGGTATACTCTTCTCACTTTACATCACATCAGAAAATATATAAGAATTTCTATAAGAACATACTAAGGTTTTCAAGAATCAAAGGACATACTTTCTCAAAACAAATGCTTATGAACTCACCAACTTTAATGTTGACACTCTTTCAAAACCACTTGTATTCTCAGGACACTAGTAGACAGGTACTCACGCAGGTTCTAGAAGACGAAGCATAGTAGCTTCAAGTCTTTATTTTTCTAATTACTTTCGAAGTCAATCATATATGATTTGAATACAATGTAAATGCTATATTATTAATACAGTGGTAATTGTTGCTTTGATTAGTATTATTCAATTGTTGTGATACTATACATGACGTCCTCCGCCCCCGAACGTTTCCGCCATCTCGGTTTGGGGGTGTGACAGATTGGTATCAGAGCATTGTTTATAGTGAACTAAGTATATCAACCCATAAAAGATATATAACTATAAATACAATGGGGCCGAAGTGCTCTGACTAAAAGTATACTTTTAAAATATAAATATTTTATGAGAAGTATACATACATACATACATACTAGAACAAGTATCACAAGAAGTATAATACACAAGTATTTAGGAAGTTAAACAGCACAGGCAGGTCTAGAGATATATAATCAAGTCTTGGGAGAATATAGCCTGATCAACTATATTTAACCGAGAGGTGATTAGCATATGCCTAGGAATGGTCGTGATGTTGCAACAAACCTAAAACTTACCAACCCTATACACAAAGGATATTCAAAACCAAACATAAACTAAAATACTATAGGAGTATTTTATGATACTATAAGAATACCACAAGTCTAAAAGTATACTAATATCACATATCAGGAAGCTCAAAAATCAAACATACAGTTAAAATACTATAGAAGTATTTTAGGCACTACAATTAACTTATGTGAAAATTAGAAGACCCTTATTGGTGGGTCTATAATTGCGGAGTGTATACTACTAGGGTTGGATATAATTGAGATTTTATAGACTTAGAATTTATGATCTATGCTCTACTTCATGTTCCTTGTTTGGTTGTGGTTTTAGAGTAGGCTCACTTATTCGAAGGTCTATTTAATATTAAGTTATATACAACTTGTATACACTGCGTAATTATAGGAAGGCTCAGTAAGGATCACCCCCATAAAATAAAATTCGTTTTATTTAAATCTCATAGATTCTTTAGACACACTCATTCTCGCCCGAGCAATATGGATAGATATAGCCACTCCACTACGACAGTCAGCAGAAGAGGTTAATGTGGAGAATACTAAGAAGGGACCAGCCAAAGAGAAAGGCACCGGAGTAATCACTACCGAACCATACCCTAGCGATAACAGACATAGGGAACTCGCTCGAACATCCGAGGTCTGACTCCCCATTATGAATTAATGGGGATCAGTGTCAAGACCCGAAGCAGGATGGAACATAGATTCAATACACCTACGAAAGACAAGAACACCATAGGAATGCCCAGAGACAACAAATCCCTACAAATAAATCTAGGATATGATCATGTCAGGAACATAGAACGGAGGAAACCACTCACTAGACATGCGGAGAGACTGAACACTATACGCGTCACACTAATAATTAATAAACTAATACAACCTAGTGAGTTAGTAATTGCACTGCTCACACTATGTGTTAGGTTTATCTCGTCTTTCGTAACAACTAGTAACAGTTATACAATCCACTGGAAATTCATTCGATGGTAGCCACTATTAATTCATAAGTCTATATTATATAGGCCTCTGTTATGAATTGTTTTCAGAACACTATAAAAGTCGGAACATGATACACTCGGAACTAAGATAGCTTAGTTTAAATAACGCTCGACTTATAGCCACCACTAAAGACTTACCCTCGTTTCACCTTCTAAACCGTATAACAGAAAGATACCTCCCCGTAGGCCCATCGGGTGCAATCATACCAGCACTAATGCACCATATCCCATCAGAACTCCGTGGATAAGTGTGCTTGGGCAAAAGTAGTACTAAAATAAGAAAACCTAACACTCATCTGATATCTATTCCTATCTACTACCATGAGTACATCATGGGATGTAGATCGAAACATTGAGAATTGTATAACAAAATGAGAAATTTATATGAATATATAAAGAGATAGAATACAACTAGAAATGACCCTAGTTACTTACGATCTCGTTTCACCTCATGCAACCATATCATGTCTTCACATGGAAATAACCAGCCAACCGATGAAACCCCGATTCTACATATAGACCCTGCCACATTCCAAGCCGTCGTAACAGCTGCCGTGACAGCTGTCATGGCACAATTCAACGCTAACAACCCAAACGAGAGTTGAAACAGTACCGACAATTCAAACTGTAGTAACAACTAGGGAACCCAATGAGTGTCTACACACGAGGATACCACAAGTCCCAACCCTAAGAACAAGAATCATAAATTATGGAGCAGAAAGGAGTGTAAGTTATCTCAAAGACTTGCCAAGAGACAGCAACCTGTGGCAGCCCCTACGGCCACAACATCCGTCACCCCTATAGTCACAACATCTGCCACAACGTCTGTTACGACAACAACCACTCCAACACCTGTCAGGGTGTATGCTGGAACACTCCCGAAGTGTGCCAAGTGTAACTACCATCATAAGGGAGTTTGCAGGGAGTTGCGTTGTAATAAGTGCAATAAGAAGGGACACACTGCCCGTGCCTGTAGAACCCCAGCCCGACACATCACTTCCGCTACCAATGCTGGTACAAGTCAAGAGTGTCATGCAAGTGGTGCAACGGGACATTTCAGGAGAGATTGTGCCAAGGAGAGAAAGGACGGAGAAGCGGGAGGAATTTAGCGATAAGTCATGTCGAAACAACGAGGAACACTCCTGGGATTTTTGGTACGTCACTAAACACTAATACTTACAACTTAAATTTTACTAAGACTAGTATCAATTAAAAGTAAACAATTTGCTCCCTCGTCCGAACAAAGCACATCACTTATACGAAAACTAAGTACCCTACAGGTAAGCTGTGATGGCTTAGTGTAAGCATTAGGGTCATATATAATTAGAATTACAAGCTTAGAGTGCGTGATTCCGCCTTAGTTCTTGTTCCTTGTCTGGTTGTGGATTTAGGGCAGAATCACTCAGTCGACTGTCTTCTCAGCCTTAATTATATATGACTTGTAGACACCAAGCGATTATAGATAGACCTGGTAAGAATCATAATATGAAGTATCATCACTATCTATCAGAACACTCTTACTGCTAGTACTCACTTAATGCGGTACGAATCATTCACAGTGGTAATAACCAGGATAAAACTGAAAGCACTAGAGAGTATACGCAGAAGGCACTATCGCGTACACACAGAATGCACTATCGCACCAACACACGTTCTTTCGAAAGGACCATTACAGTTAACTATGAAATTACTTAGTGAATGCGATAGGGTTACATCCAATAAAGATCCGACAGACAGTGGGATGTGTGATTCCGCCTCATTTCCTATTTCTTGTTTGATTGTGGGCTTAGAGCAGAATTACACAGTCGATTGTCTGTTCGATCCAAATTATATATAACTTGTGTACACTAAGCACTCGTAGAAGGAACTATTATGGTATCCACTTCTTACTTTACATCACATCAGAAAATATATAAGAATTTCTGGAAGAACATACTAAGGTTTTTGTTGAAACATTAAAGTGACCCTCTTACACTTATAAGAGATCCGAAGCTGTCATAAGGAACCGCAGTCAACTCTGCACCGCAGTCAAGAACCGCAACCACTGTCATCAACACTTAGTTTAGTCTTTTATCTGTTTTTCTATTAGTACTTTCATTTATCCAATATGCCCTTCGTGGCAACCTGCAACAGATAGCACTTTTGTAATCTTCAAGACTCTATAAATAGAGTTCTCACTTTCAGAATAAATACACATCTCTCACGCATCTTGAATCTTATCTTTCATCTTACTCTCTTCTTACTCACAACCTATATATAATCTTAACCACTTGTAATCTCTCCTCGGAGCAAGTCATTCTTGACTTAATCACTAAGTTTGATCTCACATACTAACTTGGTCTGGTTGCATTCCTTGTTAAGAATCAACTTAAGTGTCTACTTGATATAATACTTGCTGTCATTTATGTTTCCTTATATTTCCGCATCTAACTTTCTAACTTTCTAACTCTAACTTATTATTATTGTTGAGCTTTAATGATCCTTTGAGTTAAACTTTATTCCGCATTATCACTTGTTCTAACGTTTGTTCAAGTGTGACTCAAGTTTTTCTCTCAACAGTTTTCAAGAATCAAAGGACATACTTTCTCAAAACAAATGCTTATGAACTCACCAACTTTAATGTTGACACTCTTTCAAAACCACTTGTATTCTCAGGACACTAGTTGACAGGTACTCGCGCAGGTTCTAGAAGACGAAGCATAGTAGCTTCAAGTCTTTATTTTGCTAATTACTTTCAGAGTCAATCATATATAATTTGAATACAATGTAAACACTATATTATTAATACAATGGTTGTTGTTGCTTTGATTACTATTATTCAATTGTTGTGATACTATACATGACGTCCTCCACCCCCGAACGTTTCTGCTGTCTCGGTTTGGGGGTGTGACAGTGCCTCCTTCAGCGGTCTCTCTATGGCCTCAAGCAAGCTCCGAGAGCATGGTTTCATCGATTTTCCATGTTTAGTTCCAGACTGGGTTTTGTTCATAGTCGTTGTGACTCGTCTCTGTTTATTTATCGACATGATCTCACACAGCTTACCTACTTCTTTATGTAGATGACGTTGTTTTGATAGGGTCTTCATCTTCGGTTCTTTCTCAGATCGTCGCCATTCTGAGTGTCGAGTTCTCTATGACTGACTTAGGTGATCTTCACTACTTCCTCGGTATCTCTGCATCACGTGACCCTCAAGGCATTTTCTTATCCCAACAAAAGTATGCTTCTGAAATCCTAAATCGTGCAGGCATGTTACACTGCAAGCCGACCTCTACTTCGACCGATCTTTCCTCCAAACTAGATGGGACTGGTTCTAAATTTGAAGATCCTACGACCTATCATAGCCTTGTTGGCGCTCTTCAATATCTCACTTTCACTCGCCCATATATCACATATACCGTACTTTTTATATTTTGTTATTTTGTATAGCCTTGTATTTTTATATTGGCTCATTTTTGTGAGGCTTATCTTGTATTATGTATATAAAGACTTTTATTAAATGAGAAGAGGACACATGAAAATCTATTGATTACATAGATAAGCACAACGATTCCGTTATATGTTTTTCATTTACATTAATCATTTAATGATTTTGAAATCTAGATCAGACTCTAGTGCAAATAACATGGGGGTATTATGTGGATAGAGATGCATAATCTAACCAAATGTCACACCAAAAACGTTGCTGAGAGGAAGATCTGATTGACCTGTTGATTTTTTTGAACTTTTTGAACTGTAATGTTAACCTTTGATGAAATGTTAGACAATTTGCGATTTTTCCTTAGTACTGTCCCTATTTATGTACAATTTAAAACAGTAATAACCATTCTTGTCATATACAAATAAAATGACAATAATTAATTGTGTACATAAAGATAAAACATACTTTCTTACACATAATTTATAAATCTTTCTAGCCTAGGTGCACCACTTGGTACCATATATATATTAGGCCCAAAAATATTAAATATTGGCTGTGACCCTTAGCTCACCAATTTTTATACATATTATATTTTCGGCCCTCTAGATAAATGTTAAAGTTTCGCCTAAATAAAATGCCAAAAGCTTTTTATATTGCAAATGAAAATGCAAAATACAAAGTTAAGGGACAAAACATACGTGATGAAGAAGTAGAGGGATGATTATGTAATTACTCAAATCAAAGTAATGGAGCCCCAAACAATGTTGCGGAAAACCATTATATAAAACAAGTAGGCCCCCCATTCTCCAATTGATATTCTAGCTCATCAGGTACTGCTATCTAGGGTTTCGAGTTCAAACGGAAGAACCTCCCTAAAACCCCCCAAAATCCTATCTTTTTAACTCTTGAATCTTCAAATTCCATCAAGAAGATTCAATTTCGTGCAAAACGATCTCTTTCGCTTCAAGCGGCTCGAAAAGGAGTGTACTTCCCCAAGAGCTAGGTAAATTTATCTCTAATATCTCAATTTCACGAATTAATTTATCATCGAGCATTCTGCAAGTTAGATAGTTCGTCATTTCAGTTCGATTTAGATTAAATACAGTTTTTAGTCAGAAAAAATGGGGAAATCTGGAGGTAGGAAGAAGAAGGGTGGCGTTGTCAATCAAAATCAAAACCCTAGTCAAACCGAGAGTCAAGTGTCGGGAGTTAACACCAAACCGTCATCAATGACACCTAATGGCGGTGTTGGTATTGATTTGGATCCAACTATTTTCTTAAAAAGAGCTCACGAGCTTAAAGAAGAAGGCAACAAGAGGTTTCAATCAAGAGACTTCGTGGGTGCACTTGAACAATACGAGAACGCTCTTAAACTCACCCCAAAAACCCACCCAGATCGAGCAGTGTACCACAGCAATAAAGCCGCTTGTTTGATGCAAATGAAGCCCATAGATTACAAAACTGTGATCTCCGAGTGCTCCATGGCACTTCAAGTTCAGCCTCAATATGTTCGAGCCTTGCTTCGTAGGGCTCGAGCTTTTGAGGCTGTAGGGAAGTATGAAATGGCAATGTTGGATGTCCAAACACTCTTAGGAGCTGAACCAAATCATCGCGATGCTTTGGAAATTGCCCGAAAACTGCGGGCCCCAATCATTGGGGCTCGCCAGGAGGCCCAACAGGACCTCCATAGCCGCCCTTCACCGGCGGCTTTAGGGGCTTCTGCCATCCGTGGAGCCCCGATTGCTGGACTCGGGCCCTGTCTGCCCGCCCGTCCAGTTCCAAAAAAGACCGGCACCACCCCTTCTGTTCCGGTCAGTGTTCCCAACAATAAGACTTATCCGGTCCCACCTATTGAGATTGACCCTGAAGTCAAAACCACCCAGATGCCAAATCTTGTTTTGAAGCCTTCTCATGGTGGTTCCAATAAACCTACTGCTAATGGTGATAAGGATTCCCAAAAGGAAAAGGTTGTTTTATCTTCAAAACTGCAAGCTTTAGAGGTTGCAATTCAATGGAGACCTTTGAAACTTGTGTATGATCATGATATACGTCTCGCCCAAATGCCAGTGAACTGTAACTTCAAAGTTTTGAGAGAGATTGTGAGCAAAAGGTTTCCATCTTCTAAGTCTGTTTTGATAAAATACAAAGATGATGATGGAGATTTGGTGACTATAACATGTACCCGTGAGCTCAGATTAGCTGAATCGATTGCAGATGGCCTTGTGCTTCCAGATAAAGAACCCGATACCGAAAAATTCGACTTATTTGGGGTTTTGAAATTGCATATTGTCGAGGTTACCCCTGAGCAGGAGCCACCATTGTTAGAAGAAGTAGAAGAAGAAGAAGTGGAAGAAGAAAAGCCGGTTGAGATCGAGAGTATTGAAGTGGAAAACAACGGGTCCCATTCCAATTCCGAAAGTGAACAAAAACCGGAAAAGGAAGCCGAAAAAATACCCGATGATCCGGAGTTGAAAGAAGTTGAAATGGACGATTGGTTGTTTGAATTCGCTCAGTTATTCCGAACCCACGTCGGAATCGACCCGGATGCTCATATCGACTTACACGAGATCGGAATGGAATTGTGTTCCGAAGCTCTGGAAGAAACCGTAACAAGTGAAGAAGCTCAAACTCTATTCGACAAAGCGGCTTCAAAGTTCCAAGAAGTGGCGGCTTTGGCTTTTTTCAATTGGGGAAACGTTCACATGTGTGCGGCCCGGAAACGGATTCCGATCGATGATTCCGGGGATCAAGAAACAGTGTCCACACGCCTTCAAGCAGCATATGAATGGGTGAAAGAGAAATACACTTTAGCAAGAGAAAAATACGAAGAAGCATTGATGATAAAACCCGATTTTTACGAAGGGTTACTCGCGTTAGGTCAACAACAATTTGAAATGGCGAAACTTTATTGGTCGTTTGTTGTTGCAAAAAAAGATGATTTGTCAAAGTGGGACCCGACTGAAACGATTAAGCTTTTCGATAGTGCTGAAGAGAAGATGAAATCCGCAACCGAAATGTGGGAGAAGCTTGAAGAACAAAGAGCGAAAGAAGCTAAAGATCCGAATTTTATCAGCAAGAAAGAAGAATCTTTGAAGAAGAAGTCAAAGACTGGTGGTGAAGAAAAAGTCAACAGTGATGAGGCGGCAGAACAGGCGGCTGTTATGAGGTCTCAGATACATCTTTTTTGGGGGAATATGCTTTTTGAAAGATCTCAAGTTGAGTGTAAATTGGGTTTGACCGGTTGGAAGGAAAATTTGGACACTGCGGTTGACCGGTTTAAGCTTGCGGGTGCATCTGAGGTTGACATTGCAACCGTTTTGAAGAATCATTGTTCCAATGCAGAAACTGAGGACAACAAGGTGAAAGATTTAACTTCAGATGTTGCTGATCAATCTTAAAAGAAAAAAAAGGTATGATTTTTGTTCTTTGATGCGACAATTTTCGTGTTTTTTGTTTTTGTTGTGTTTAACTGTTTATGATGTTAGATTTGAGATGGGATTGTGAACGAAAGAACAATTTGGTGGCTAAGTGTTTTGCTTTTTTTAATTTTTTTCTTTTGGATCATAAGTTTTAGGTGATGCTAATTGTTTTTGACCTAAAACTTTTAGTGACAAGATACTAGGTTTGCAATTAAATGTTTTATGATGTCATTGTCAATTTACCATATCTTCGGTTGTTTTTTGTATTGTTGAAGGGTATTTTAGACATTTGACTTAGAAATAACGATGACTGAATTTATTTTGTTAGTGTTAAAGCATATTTTAGAAATCTGGCAAATTGCTGAGAATAGGAACATACTTGCTCTTTTTTCCGTTATAAGCAATGTACTTTAGCCATTACCCATAAATCCATTATTGTATTGTGCTTCGCTTACAATCATTGATTTATTTGTTTTAAATATTTAATTAATATTCAAATATATTTATTGAACTGTGTGACAAGCCTCGATCTTGATTAAATAAAATAAAATTAGTATACTCTTTGGGAGTATGATAAAAAAAAGTATGCGTGAAATGTCTCGATCTTGTGAAAGACTTCGCTTCAATAAGTTGTGTTTGACGTATTTGTTTTGATATTATAATTTATTATAACTTATAACTAGAATAAAGTTGTTAGAATTAACAAAGATTACTTTAGTAATCAATAAAGCTCGAGATTTGCAAAATGTGGATTTTGTAAACTCTACGTTTACACCAACATGTTGAATTCCAGATACAAGATAAGGGAGCGATTGTTGAGATTTTAGTTCTGATTAAGTTCATTATTTGAGTTATTGGAATTACAAGATAATCTCTTAAATCTTCAAGTCAAGTCTCATTATCTGAATTTGAGACATGCTCAACTACAATAATATCAGTAATATACATAAGTTTAAATACCTTAAAAATATAACTCAACCATGGTTAGAGTTCCCTAAAATAATATGGGTGTGATATAGACCCAAATGATCACATTTTATTTTTATCAATTAGATAACCATATGAATCGTTAAAAAAAATAGTGAATTCATAACGTTATTTTTGTTATTAAATATATGCTATTTTTAGTCACGAATTTACGAGTATACTCAAACTCGTGAATTTCGAAGGATTTTTTTCGCAAGCATTTACTTTTTTCATCAGCACAACATTAGTTAAATAAAAAATATCTAAAAAACGAATAACAATATTTTTCTTATAAATATGGAAGTCAAAAGTAGAAAAAAAAACATTTCATTGTCTTTATTAGATTTTGAACCTACGGCCTAAACACTACAAAGTACAAAGTACAAACCATGCATCTTGATGATTTCGACTAGACTTTCTTATGTATTTTTTTTTTCAGAAATATTTATTTTATGCAATTTTAAGGATTTCCGGCTCACCATTTTTATTTTATTTGTGGCTAAAATTTTCACCGGTTTTTGTTATAAAAGGATTTTTCGTGTCAGAAAAAATATTCTCGTGAATTTGTGGATTTCTTTTAGCGTGTTAGTCTGTTAGATGATAATCTATTTCTATTATAATAAATGAAGATAATTTTGCCACATGTCAATCTCTAATGAGTTTTAACATTTGTCATTTTATGATAATTTTTAAATAAATAATTTCCACATGTCAATTTATGGTTTTTTTAATTTTTAGGGTTAAAAAGTCACATAATACTAATAGTTATATATGTTAAGTATCAAATGTAATAAATATTATGCTAAATTGCAATTAATATGTTTCTTTATTTTTTATTTCAAAATTTTATTTTAATAAATACTTATTATTTACATTTTAATATTTTATTTTTTTTAATCCACCCGTGTAATACACGGGTTTTACACCTAGTTTTGTGATAAACGACATAAAGTGGTAATATAGACATATATCACACTTAAATATACTTAAATAATATTATTTTAGCGAATAACTCTACTTTGTTTTGGCTGTGCTAGTTATGTGGGCCGATCTAGATTTTCCTTCACATAAGTTGGTTTTTATTTTATATGATTATCTTATTTGATTTCCTCTATGTCCGGAACACGTACCCTTGAAGTAATACTTATTCTAAAAGCAACATTCACAATCACATTTTCCTAATTTTTAAGACATGAAGTGATAAACTAGAAAAAGAATGAACAAATTAAAAATAGAAAATAAAACCTCAATGTAACATCTATTGTCATTAAAACCATATTGCTAACCTTCAACGACACTTACAATACAAGAACAAATTTGAGCAAACCTCATGAAAAACCTCAAGTATAACACTATGAAATTCCTCTGAATTCATCGATACATAACAATTCAAAAGTCGGCGTAAATCTTTAGGTTCTGAAATCCGGTTCGCCGTGATCATCTCCATCATCGATTCCCGAAAATCTTCTCTAAGATTATATGATGATTTCTCCATAGCCACCATCACAAACAGTCTGTTACTGTTATTACTAGTACTACTGTTATTGATATTATTATTACTGTAACCGATATTGTTACTGTTTTCTCTTACCTTTCTCCTCCTCTCTTCATATCTTCTTTCTTGCCTTTCTCTGATTATTTGGTCTAATCTTTCTTGAACCATGGCGTGCGCGAGGCTAGAGACAGTAGGGAAGCGGTCAGATTTCCCACTTTCGGTTTCCTCGGAAGAAGAAGAAACACTAAACCGACAATTGCAACAAAATCTCTTGCATCCTTTATATGGAAGTTTTTGCTTCTTGTGAAGGCCTTTAGAGGATTGCATTTTGATAGAGGAGATGTTTTCAAAAAAGATATATTTAAGGCAAGTGACCAAGTCATCAAAAGCAAAAAGAAAAAGGTCAAGTAGGAGATTTCATGATTGTGTCACTAAGTATACATTGAATCAACCAATCACTACATAATCTTGTACCTTTATTAATTAATGTTGGAGTGTGATAGACCATGGTGAAATTACTTAACAAGTACACGATTATTTATGACTTTAAACTTAATTTTAACAAAAAAATATATATTCTTGCAATTCATTACTGCAGAATTCTTATTTAGGATCAAAATGATCCTGATTTGAACGAACAATATAAGTTGTTTGTAATAAAAATGATTATTGAGATAAATGTGAAATTACATAATTGCCCCTTAAAACACATGATCATAGAGGGGATAGACTTATTATAAGTTATATCTAGGCACATATGTCACATGAGTACTGCCTGTCAATTGAAAAAACCTAATCTAACACACCACATGCCCTCATCATTGTAAACTTAACACTAATTCTGCATCTCACACTCTGCCAAACAATCCCTATTGATCAATTTTTTGTTACTCTTTTCGTATTTAAAAAATGGCAACGTGTTTGATGAGCTGCTGACATGGCAACAGCAGCATCACTCCTTAAGAAAAGTTTATAACTTTGCAGGTTTCTTTACTTTTAATATGCTCTTCTACTTAATAATGGGTACAGAATGATTAAAACTAAGTTACTTTAATCAAATACAAGATATATAATATTATCTCCATTAAGGATTAATTAACCTCCAAAATCAATTTTTGTCGGGGTTTTTGGATAAATGCAAGACTAGTATGTGCTGTTTTTAGGTGCTCCCCAAGTTCCCCCTCACTCTTGCTTGCTTGATCCCAAGTCCCTAATCATGATAAGAATCACAAGAAGATTGTACAACTAGATAGAATCTCCTCTTTAAAGATTTCTTGTTTCCAAATCTAATCTACTTGCTCATTTACACTGTATTCGTTACACAGGACATGACTGGACTGTAAAAAATTTCGAAGACTACTTTCGATGATGAAGATGACGAGGTCATTCTTGTCTTTTGCACACACACTAGAGGCTCACCTTTTTATAAGACAAAAAATTGCAATTTTTGTCTATGTATCCAACTTTGTCCGAATAAACGATCAATGCCTAAACTCATGTGTAAAAAAATGATTTATGGAACAGTGGAAGTACTTTTTTGACATGTAAGAACACTTGGGATTCTACTTTTTAAGTTAATTTAATACACATGTGTTGTGATTTTATCCACTAGCGCGCACTTTTACTCCATAATACCACTAACGACGGATAAAATAACAAAACAAATACCAAATTATCAGTAATGAATATTTCTTTGAGGAATGTAATCGAACACCATCAATTATACCAATTTCCTTTATGTTTTACGGCATCAAGCAAATGGGACCAGAATAAAAAACACTGCTTTTTAATTACCGGTGTCTAATATTTTTAGCATTTCCACTTCAAGCAAGTAACGAATAACAAGGCATTTCATGGAACACCCAAAATGTTAAAAAGATAGGAAATTTTTTCAGCGCCAACAAATCAACAATGATAATAATTCTAAATGCATGCTTGAAAGTTGAAACCACTAATTACTTTTCTTCAATTTCTCGGCTTTTCCTTGAGATCGTGTTAATGTAGCTAGTTAGTAAATCCCAAAAACTTTTAACAAAATTATAAAAATTTAGAAGGAATTAAAGATCTGATTAAGTGCAATGAATCAAACTATAAAAATGTCCGATTACCAATGCGAGGAGGTGAAATGCTACCAATAAAAGCGTCATGAACGTTGACGCCTCAAGGATCCATGGCTGAGGGCTAATTAGAGTTTTCTGCTGAATTGTCATTTTAAAGAAGTGCGTGATATTACGATCGTGTAAAGAAAGATCTGGAAATTATAATATTTTCGCAAACGGTTTCTACACATCGTGTTTCTGTATTTATTTTTCTATTACCTGATCACCATTTAAAATTAAGTTATTTTGATAAAACTAGATTATGACCGCGTTATTACATCTCATATTAATAGGTAGTATTGTTTTAGGTGGAATTTTAATAAAAAATGTCAGTTAGATTCATTTTTAGAGTTTTTGAACCAAACTTATTAAATAAAAATATTTAATATTTATATTAGAGCAATTTGGTTTTTTAATACAATAATTTGTAACATAAATGATCCACGTGATCTTTGTTTTATCACAACATGATGTGACTCCTTAATCAAAACATGTTGTGTAATAGCTTTATGAATTGACTTTGTTCTGCGTACCAAACCGCATGGAGGCTCATATGGCTCTTTTCATATTGGCCATGTAAAACCAAAAGCAACAATAAGTTGTTATATGTACCGACAACGTTAAATTCTGCAAAGAAATTCGATAAAAATCACAATTAAAGTGCATTTCCATAACCATAAACATCAAATTCAGACATTGTAATTTGGTCAATTTGTTAAGTATTTTTTCATTGTAAGAATTAAAATATGATTTTTCAGGCTACACCCAATCACATATACATATCTTCCGATCAAAGAAATGATTAAGAAAAAACATGTTATGAACAAAAATATAATATTAGTTTCATAATTTTCCAAATGTTAACACTAATAAATAATAATGAACTTTCACAAATCTTGCATTTTGGTCACTGCATCCAAGTAACAAATGAAACTCAGTTTAGATGATTTATTCAAGAAGTGCATCCATAACTTCTTGTAGCTGAATTTGGGGAAATGTTAAGACCTACTGAGATATGAGGGAACGGTCTTTGAGGCTACGGTTGGTTTCTGTAGGACAATACAAATTCAAAATCGTTAGCGCATATCTTTCCTACCTGCTTCAATTATCAAATTTAGATCAGACTTGTTAAAATCAAATTACAAAAAAAACCCATATAAGTAACCTAGCAATCAAACAACATATTTTTCATAGAAATAAATATCCCAAATCTACAATTTACACTTTATATAATATTCTTAAATTATATCTTACCTTTTCATCTTTAATGGTCACTAACACCTCTTTCTGTCTTATTGTTGTGACATGCATCTATATCGAAAATAAGATAAAGAACTATAGAGAACGAATGTTGACAGAGTGATCCTTCATTGAAAACCAACAAAATTCTTCATAGAGCTGGTAGGATTTTTTTATAGACCGCTAGAAGGTCTTTATAATGACAATCGGTGTGGCATCTATGAGAACGTGTTAGGTCATATATTCTGGTTTATACTTTGCTTCTCATAAGCTTTTAGAGTTCTCGGTCTAGGACCGAAAACATCATGTTTTGGTGTTGTTTGGACCGAAATCACATGTAATTTTGGTTAGGCTTAATATTGTTTTGTTTGGGTTTTGGGTTGGGCCTTGGTTATTAGGTCTAGGTATAAATAGTGTCATTTGAGCTCTGTAAAGGGTAATGGACGGTTTTGGGGGCTGCCATAAGCTTAGAACGTGATTTGGAGAGAAACAAGAGAGAACCAGGTGTATTCAAGAATCTTATGTACTTGGCTATTCAATAATAGTATGCATTGAAGATTAATCATTGTGTTTTTATTCTATATTTCGTCTTGTCTAATTCACTTGATTGGGATCCGCACCATCAAGTGAATCCGATTGATACATCGTAGCATTTTGAGTCTTACAGAACGCACCATTTAAAGTAACAGTTTTGATTAATGTAAGTGAAAAATCATTTAGAATGCTTACTAGTTGTGATTGTTTCCACTTGGATGTGAACATTAACATTCTTATAGAGAAATGAAACTTCAAATGAACCCTATATAGCCAAATCAAAAAACATGACAACACAAAAAGAACCCTAAATTGACATATAAACAAATTTCCAACAAGTTTCAAAATTTTAAGGTTTCGTTGAACAATTTTTTCAATTTATCAAAATTTGATTTTATTAAAACCCTATATGAGTAATCAAGAATCTAAAGAAAATGAAAGAAGTAATTGTTGAAGAGAAATAAATAGTAAAATATAGTTATGAATGTTCAAATCCATATTTCATAATTTTCACATCTTCTAAACAACATAAAGACCCCATGCAAAAATTACAGATTTATCCATGATAATTTCTTAGTTTTCCCGATTTAGTGAATGTTTAAGGGATTAAATTGATGAAAAATAGCTAAACTTATCTAAAAATTATAAACCTTTATAAAAATATCTTATATTACATATTAATTGTAAATAAAAAGTTTAGAGATTTTTTTTACTGTTTAATAATTTTTCATTAATTAATGTTTATTTATGAGAATAAATAAAGGAAAAATAGTTAAACTATTCTAAAAATCACAAGAAATCATTATAACATCGTGTATTACATTTTAAACACAAATAAAAATTTTGGGAAATTTTCTAAACTGTTTGATATTTATTTACATTTTTAATAGAATAAATACACAAAAATCATAAAAATAGGTTAACTTGTTCCAAAGCTGATTTTGATATTTTTCCCAATTTGTATACGTCAACTAACAATTGTACAAACATTTTAAACAATTATCAAATCCATTTACTATTTATTCTATATTTCCCTCATTTAATACACATAAATCATGAAAACCGGACTCTACTATATGAAAACAATTTTTTATATTTTTCTCAGCTTATATACATTGTATAACAGTTGTATGAAAAGATTGATAATTTTTATTAACTGTTTACTATTATTCCATGAATTTATGAGAATTCGAGTGGTTAAATATGGGAAAAATAGTTATACATATCTAAAACTCATGAAACATTTTCTGGAAGTATTTGACTGCAACTATGTAACATCCATAAAATTTGAGCCAATTTAAAACTTTTTAAAACATTTAAAACCATTAAGTTATTACAATTTGTTTTCAAAATAGTTTAAACATCAGAGTATCCCCAGAATCAATCATGAAAATATAAGGTGCACAATCACGCATTCGCCTTCCCGCGATCATCAGAAGCACCTGAATCAATAATCGATAAATATAAGCTCGAAGGCTTAGTGAGTTACCCCCAAAATACCAACGCCATACGATCATAATCATAACATATAAATAAACACAACATGCATAATGAGCCATCAGTTTGACTGGACCGCCTCACAGGCCATCAGTCTATCTGGACCGCTCTCCGAGCCATCGGCACATCTGGACCGCCTCTCAGGGCCTTCAGCCTATCCGGACCGCTCGTCGGGCCTTAGGCCTGACTAGTATTCCCTAACCGGGTATGCAGTCTATCCGGTCCGCCCTGGGTATCTTGGCCTATAGCACAAAGCAGGACCTGCCTCAACCCAATCCCCAACCCAACAAATATGTGCACATAAATATCATACGCTAGCATGCAAGAACAGATAGTCATACAGATTTAACAGATCACTAACATGGCAACCATCCTATAACCAGGATACCGATCTAACCGATCTCTAGCATAACAACCATCCTATAACCAGGATACCGATCTAACATATTACTAGCATAACAACCATCCTAAAACCAGGATGCAATCTAACAGATTAATAACATAGCAACCATCCTAAAACCAGGATGCAAATCATAAAGGGCCGTCCTTGGTGCCGTAGACCTTGTTGATATAGTGAGAAGAACTCACCTGTCACTGCTGAAGTCTCACGGATAAAACTCCAGTTGTTGGTTGACAGATTCCCGAACTGTCAACATCAAAACGACACCCAATTAGTAATTGGGTTCCAATACATAACCACGAGTCCATGCTTGGGGTAAAAGACTACTTTACCCCCAACCTAGCTTGATTCAAGTCCAAGGCCCAACTCACACTCCAAGGCCCAAAAGTCAAGCAATGGGCCAAAGCCCAACATATGGCCCAATTTTCCAAATTGGGCCCAGACCTCTACATGGTCTTACCTTAAGGCTCATCCATTTATTCTAGTCCAAACTCTTGGTATTCCAATGGCCCAATATCTTATAATCATCAAGGCCTAATTATGCCCCACCTATGGCCCAATTTTCCAAATTGGGCCCAAGCCTTTCCAATGGGCCTTATCCTAAAGCCCATCTAAATATTCTAATTCATATGCTTGTTCTTGGATGGCCCATCATTAACCCATTCACCAAAGCCCAAAAGAAAGGCCCAACTCAAGGCCCAAGTAAAATTAGGGTTTTCACATGAAATGACGATTAGGGTTAAGTGTTTCTTACTTAACCCATTAAGGACTTAGTCCATTAAGTCCAATATTGCCTTAGGTTAATTGCAAATGGTTATTAATTAACATTTTCAGTCTAATAAAAAATTCCAGTGCGGGTCCCGATCAAATTTCCAAAATTAGGGTTTCATGACATTAGGGTTTTCCAAACCCTAATTAGAGTTTCCAACCCAAATACTAGCCCATTAGTCCAATGGTTAGGATTTTAGGTCAATTAGGGCTTCATTAGGCCCATTAGGGCTAAACAAGTCGGGCACCACCTACTACCACCTCGGGTAGTGGCGGTCAACGGCGGCTCACAGCGGCGGCCACCACCTCGCGGTGATAGTTATAATTGTAGTTTATTTTTGTCCAAGCATCCCAAAAGCAACGAAACACAAGCAAAAGCACACCGCCACCCAACACGGCAGGTGGTGGCGGCAGGAGGCGGCAGCCACCACCTCACGGTGGTGGTTATGAGTTTTCTTTTTCTTTTTATTATTCTAGCACCGATTACAACATTACAATGCAAAATCCCAAATAACACACACACACACACACAAATTCAAACACACACACACAGCCACCCTTGTGGTGGTTGGCGGTGGCACATGGCGGCAGCCACCACCTCACGGTGGTCGTGGTTCACTTTTTGTTCCCGATCACGCAACACTACATACACTTATCGCAATACAGCAGCACACACCTAAAGTACACAGAAAACACGCACACAGCCACCTTCCACGGTGGATGGTGGCGACGGAAAAATGGCAGCAAGCGGCGGAACAACAGCGCTAGCGGCGGCGACGGCATACACACAAAATGGCCGACAACAACGGCGGTCAGCGGTAACAACTTCGTCCTCGGCGGCAGCCACCATGGCCGACTGCCATGGAGGTTTTTCACGACTCTCATACGACAAAATACCACACACACACGCAACCTCATCACGACCACGAACCACAACGGTTTCCACGACGATGTTGACGACATTTTTGTCTTTGTCGGCGGTGAGACGACCACGACGGCTTCTCGGTGGTCTTATGGCTCCAACAGTGGCGGAAACCCTGCCTCATGGTTTTCCGGTAACCCACATGAAGATCTTTGTTGTTCACGACATCACTCTGACAGTAGGATTGCGGATGCTGGCACTCGAACTCGACTAAGCGGCGGCTGGTGATGGGGATACAAGGTTGGCGGCGCCGGAGGTGGGCACTTGTAAGCGTGACGCCTGAACATATTATTAGGGTTAGGGTTTTAACGGGGGGAAGGGGGGGTGACGGGTTATATACCTGGCTCTTATAAACTTCTCCCCATGATGACACCTTTAGTCCCTCATTCTCGTTTTTCTTTCAAATTAAATCCAATTGTTACCAAATGGCCCCTCCACTACAAAACCTTTTCAACTTAAGTCCAGAAATTACTCTTTAGCCCCCCGTTTCCATAAATCTTCTCATATTAAGTCCAAATGATACCAAACACCCCCTGACTTCTAAAATCCTTTGCAAAATAAATCCCGAATTTACACTTTAACCCCCGGAGATCCAAATATTGTCAGTTGACTCCCCGAAACCAACACCCCACTAATTATTATTTGATTTTGGGCTATAATAATATAAAATAATAATAATAATTACCTCTCGGGGTTCCGGGTTTGTTATCTAATTATTCTATTTTAAACGGAATGTTACAAACTAAAACACAAATAAAAAGTTGTGTGATTTTTAATTATTATTTACTATTTAATTAGATTTTCTTGATGTAAAACACAATTAAATTACAAAAACTAGGTTTTATTAATCAAAAGTAACATTTAATAATTTTCCCCGTTTAGCGATATTGTGAAATAGTTACACAAAAAATCTAAGAAATTTTCATGATCATTTACTATTTTTCCATGATTTTGTGATTATTCAAGAAATTAAAATGGTGAAAAATAGTTAGACAAATCAAAAATTCAAGAAAATTTACCTTAAGGTCTCTGACTTCATTTAAAATTGAAACACAAAGTTTGGGAAATTTTATAACCGATTTGATTTAGTTTTGAATATTTAATCAATTGAAACACCTTCCAAAATGTTATAGTTACACTTCAATTACCATTGCCAAAAAATGAGATTTTAAATTTGTTATCTGACAAATTGATCCATGGAAATTTGAATTTATATAAAAATGTTTGCAACTTATACAAAGCCTAAATTTGACACAATATTGTCATAATTGTATTGTAGAAATTAAGTATACTAGTGTTATATTTTTTACTAGAGACTTACTAGTGTGTAATCTTATCGTAGGGAATCGGTAGTAGGACATGAGGGAAGTTAGCTCAAGGCATCACAAATACCTTCACACATCATTGTGAGTATTCACGCCTCCCACTATTTTCGGTCTTTAAATGTTTTGGGGTGGAAAACACATGTTCTAACTATTTATGTTTGATGTATCTATATTGAATTGTATCAAACTTGATTGTTATATGTTGCGATATTTTGCTATGTATTTGTATGCAACTTGAAACACGAGGCCTTATCGTCTTAAGTCCCTTACACTTTACTCCAACCATTAACTCTTTGAGTCAATGGTCATTATGAATAGCGCTATTAGGAATTGACAACTCCTCACTCGCCCGATTGCTTGAGTGCATTTTTACCATGTTCATCTATGGAACGATAAGCATAGATCTTGATAAGGCATCAGTCATAAGCTTGGTTGTGAACTCATTGTTGATCGCTACGCACATACAAAGATTATTACATACATACAAACTTATTTACTCATTATAGCAATGAAACTTGTTTACTTATTATAGCAATGAAACTTGTTTACTCATTTTAGCAACGAAACTTGTTTACTCATTTTAGCAACGAAACTTATTTACTCGTTTTAGCAATGAACTTTATTTCCCATGAGAATATGAACTTTGCATCTCATTTTGGCAACGTACTTTATTTCTCATGATGACAACGAACTTTGTTAATGCAAACTTATTTACTCATTTTAGCAATGTACTTTTATTTATGGAAATTTCTATCAAAACTTTGATTACAATTTATGAAACCAATATTTTTGTCAACCTGTGAACTACCAAATATTTTTATAGTTGACACTCGTTTTACATGCTTTTTCAGGAATCATCGAGTAAGTGGCACATAGAGACATATCACTTGTAGGAGCATTCGCATGTGTGATTCTTTTTATACGTTGTAATTGTTGGATTAGGTGTCTAAGTCCATAACTATTTTTGGTATGTGCTTGATTTGATTATGAGCATGGTCCTTTTGGGTTGTCTTCACTCATGCAACTTGATAGGATGACAAGTGGAGAGAGAGAGAGAGAGAGAGAGAGAGTAGGATTTATTATGTGAATAATAAATTGGTACTCAGAATGGTTTTATTAATATACTACAAGATTAAAATATTATTTAGAAATCACATTATTTAATTAGTATTGATCAAAAATTAATTTGGAATTAATTTGGTGATCAAAAGAGACTGATTAAATTAACGGGGACTGATTATGTAAATTATCAATAGTTGAGTGTTGGGCTATGGACTCCTAGTAGAAGGGATGGACGAAATCTATGGGAAGCCCATATAGATTTCATCCAAGGGGCCTTCTATAAGGGTTTCATGGGTTGCTTAAGGCCTAAGCAGATAATTAGGGTTTCCACCTGAAACCCTAGCAGCCCACACAACTATATAAAGCCCCCTCTACATGTGAATTTCGGCCAATGCTTCTTGGAGTTGCCCTAGCCGAATTTCACCTCTCTCCCAAGTTTTCCTTTGCAAGAGTGTTTGTGACTCCATTAGAGGTGCAACACTTGGCGCACTAAGCTTTCAAGAGTCAATGACTTTGTGGATTGTTCTTGTTATTGCTACAAAACTAGTAAGGTAATCTTCTAACCCTAATCATATGTGATTTTCAAAAACTGTATGCTAGTCCATAGGGTTATTGCTTTGGTATTCATAGTTTTATGTTCAATAGAGAAAAACCTAGATCCAAAGCAATTAGGATTGCATGTACACCATAGGAATGTGGTTATGCTCATAACCTAACAGTGGTATCAGAGCCTAGGTCGTTTTTCTATTGAATAGATGCAAAAGTGAACTGCCAAAGATCAAGAAATCGAAGATTTTGCTGTCTGACAGGTCCAACTCGGCGAGTCCATGCATAGACTCGAAGAGTTGCATGAACTCGACGAGTTCCATAGTAGACTCGACAAGTTGAAGGATCTTGTGCCGGGATTTTCGATTTTTTGGCCAATTTTTTATTAGGATAATTACCAAAACTCGTTTTTCTTGCCTAAATTCGATTTATTGTGATTGGTATGGATATCATTAGCAAAATTGGTGGATACGGTTAAATATGGATAACATAGGATTATTTTGATTAAAATATATAATCTACAAATTTTGAAAAAGTTTTAAATTACACCCTTTAGGTTTTATAGTTTAAATTTGGAATTAAAAAGTTTTAGTTTTTGAAATTTAAATAGTTAAACCCTAATATTTTGAAAAGTTTCAAAATTTGTCCTCAAGTTTTGGAATTTAAAATTTGATTAAAATGTTTTAATTTGAAATATTAAATTTTAAAACCCTAGTATTTTGAATAGTTCAAATTACACCTTATGGTTTTATTAAATTAATTAAGTGTTTAATTAAAAGAGAATTAATAAATCCATAATAATATGGTTTAAATATAATTGAATTAAAAGTCTAATTTAGTAATAGATAAACCATCTAGTATTTTAAATGTGTAAAATACACCCTTATACTATATAAAATTAAAGGTCTAATATATTATATATATGTATAAGTAAAAGGTCAGTCTTACCGTAGTAGGTCTCATTCACGAAGTTGGTCTATAAGGGGTGTTTAAGGAAATTGCCTATAAAATGGCGATTGAATGGGTGTCCACTCTCACCCACCGCACTCTTGACTGGTGGAGGGTCGTTAGTCGAACGGGTAGGATAGGATACAACCTTCCATTATAAGTATAATGAAATACGAAGTAACTAAACAATTTTATAAATTCCCAAATCTTAGTTACTTTAGGAAAAATGTGGATTTGGTGCTAATCCATAAAATTGCACATTACACATTGTTGGTCGTTAGTGAAGCGTGTGTGGTTAACCGACACACTAATATGGGACTAACGAAGGATGGAAATGGGTAGCTCGAAGATTATCGTAGATCATTGGAGCGTGTGTGGTTAACCGGCACATTGATTAGGCGATAAACATCTTCGAGAGTACCAAGCTAATTTGCATGGTTATTCACACCTTGTTTGTGATCCTCGGTATCCCAGTTACAAACTTGAAGGGCATAATCGAGATTAAACATGTCATTGAAAAGTTCAATGAATCTCAAAAGATCTAGGAGTTTCAGTTCATTTAAAACCTAATTTTCTTTTTCGTTTTTCATGGTGGAAATTGGTAAATCGTCATTTACCTACCTTCAAATATTCTGCAACTGGATTACGGCATCCCTCTTCCGAGTTTTAGAATATTGTGTTGGGTCCTAGCCTTAATATTTCATTTGGGTGTTATATTAAGGATCCAATCAACTAACTTGAATTTCTCCCTTTTGTAGATGTCAAACTCTAACAACTATGGTCTTCTCGAATCTTTTGGAAAAGGCTTTCCACATGAAGATGATGTTCCACGATTAGATCATGGAAATAGAAATCATACTTCACTTCCTTCACCTCCTCCAATAGTTCTCCCTAACCCACGTGTTCGTAAACTTGAAAAGTTCAAGATCACTCAAGCCCTATTGGCAAGCAAACACGAAGATGGAAAGTCTATATGTGCTCACGTCTTGAAGATGAAGTTGCATATTGACAAGTTGGGAATGTTGGGTGTCGATGTCTTAAGGAAGTTGGTTGTTGACTTGGTTCTTCAATCACTTCCAGACTCATATAGTTAGTTCATTAGAGAGTACTATATGATGGACCACGACGTGATCCTCATTGATCTTACCTATTTGCTTATTTCTGCTGAATCAGCAATGATTTGGCGCACTGGTCAAACAACTTTTTCTGCTAGATCAACCTCCTAAACATTCATGGACATTGACAATGGCAACATTGGAAGTCCAGAAAATTCTTCTCTTCCCAAAGGAAAGGGATCGGACGAGGTCAAACCGTTTGACCGGATGGTAAAGAGAAAGGCTAAATCTGAGATTGTCTTGTAACGCCCGTAGATCCGGGCTAGTCAATTTAGAGATAATAGGGGTCGAAAACGACTTTTCGACAAAAGATTATTTAGAATAAATAATCTTAACCAAGTGTTAGTATATGTTACAAGGGTTCTGTACATATAAAGAACGCCGAAATCCGAGTTATAACGAAGAAGTTATGACCCGTCGAAGTTTCGCAACGGAACCGCCACGGCACCGGGAAGCGTAAATAGTGAATTTTACGATAGAGCGACTTTTAGCCTTAGCGATCCAAACGAAAGTCGTAGAAAACGTTAAACCGAGAGCGTCCATAAAAAGAACGCCCAAATCTGACTTCGTATGAGGAAGTTATGATTTTCGAAGTTTCGGCTTAGCAGTGTACAACCCGAAGTTCGAATATTAGATCGAGCGGTTTTTAGCCGACACAACCTAAACGAGAATCAAAGATCTCGTTAATAGTAGCGTAACGATAAAAAGACAGACAAAAACGGACGTCGGATGAAGAAGTTGTGAATTTTTAACGGACAAATCCTGTCCCGGCATGTTAAAAATATAACTTTTAAAATAAAATCAAAATTAGCCAACGGAGTCTAAACAAAAGTTGTAGAGTACGTTCCTGCCTACGCGTGGATATAAAGAACGTCGAAAATGGAGCTCGTATGCGAGAGTTATGATTTTTAGAAGTCAGAAAGTGAAATTGCGAAATCTGTTGCGATATCGATGGCGTGGCAAAATCCTAGCCATCCATTGCTGATCTCGGTACCAACTTCGGATGTGTGACACATCGCTTCGCATTACGACCTGCGTCCGAGGTCGAGTACGCCCAACGTACTTCGGTCTTGTGTGGTCCGAGAGATGGCCACGTCGCACCAACCTATTCCGGACACGTGCCTCGTACGAAGCCAGTTGTGGCTCTTATCCGAACTACGCCCAGCGTAGCCGAGGACTATGCCCAGCGTACGTCCGAGGCTGGGCCTATAAAAAGGCTGTGAAGGCAGCCACATCCTTCACCTTTCAAAGCTTTCTCTCTCTCTCTCTCTCTCTACTTTCTCTCTCTAGCCCCTAAACCCCCCTAAAGCCTAGGTAAACCCCCTAGCACCCGAAGGAAGCCCCGAGGCTCCTGGAGTCCCGAGAAAAATGGTCTTTCGGTTCGGAAACGCTGCTCCAAGCGAAGCCCGGTTTTCAAGAAAACCCGCTGTAAGTGAGCTATGCCGACACTATTTTTAATATAGCTTCTAATTAATTATAGTAACATTATTAGGACCTTAAAATAATTATTTGGGCTATTATTATGAGTTATATAAGAGTGTTACTTAACGCTTATATAATAGTAATAATAGCTAGACTATGAGATAAGGGTGAGAGGTCATGAGATAAGGGTGAGAGGTAAACCATGAGAGAAGCCTTTTACCCATGTGTTGGCCCCGTCATTCAGCATAGTATGGATGACAACTACGGACTATTCTAGACAGTCCAGTGGACACTAGCAGGCTCGCAACCTGTAGGTGTTTTGAACTGTGCGCTCACCAGTTGTACTCTAAAAACCCCTTGACATGTGTTGTGAGAGGAGTCTCGGAAACAACACCGTCGATAGACGAGCTTAACCCTGGCGACTATGCAACGTAGTGCCTAAACCCCTTGACATGTGTTGTGAGAGGAGTCTCGGAATCGATTATGTCGATAAAAGAGAATAACCTTGGCGACTATGAGACTTAGTGCCTATTTAGTAAACCATGGCAACGATGGACTTCGTGCCGATTCCTTAGGATAATCCTTAGGAATGAATGAACGAGGAATAGCTGATTCTTAGGGTAGATCCTTAAGAGTAAAGAAGATAATGGGGATGGTTAATTGGGTTGATTGTTTGATGTTTAAAGATAATAATTATATTATTGTGGGTTGAAAACCCTATGTACTCACCATGTTTCCCAACCTGACCCACTCAGTTTATTTGAATCACAGGTGTCGATATGAAGTTACATTACACTGAGAGATTAAGGAGATATAAATCACTAGTGATAATGAATGTAAGTTCTGTTTATGCTTATGTTTCTGTATTGACGATGACATCCCAATGTTTTAAAATGAATAAAAATACATTTCTTCGGAAATGCTTTGATAACGTATTTATCATGTTTTTCTGGGAACAAATTCAGCAACATTTTTATTAAAAGAGGTACTCTAATTTTTATAGAGCATAAACAAAATCGGTCTTTTCTGGTCGTGAAAATGGGGATGTCACATGTCTCGTGTACCATTTCGAAAGAGTCTGCGTGTTTCTACTGCCAAGAGAAGGGGCATTGGTTGCGAAGCTGTCGTATCTACCTGAGAGATCGCAAAGATGGGAGAGTCAAGATGTATGACTCTGATTCAGGTAAAATCCACTATCTAACTCTATTAAGTTTCTGTTTGTAGATTCTTAATACATGATGTGATAAGATTGCATTTTGATGTTTTTGTAGGATCGAAGAAAAGAAAGGAAGCTTAAAGGAAGAAGCATGTTGAATCTGGTCGCAAAGAAATGGATTTCGATCGCATGGTTCGATTATCGGATTTTTGAGCTGCTACTTAGGAGTTATGATAGATTGCTTAGGAACATTTAGTAACATAGTTTTCATTTGTAATTGCATTGTAAGGACAAGTTTTTCCGCTTTTTCATGAATACAATAAATTTTGATTTTTATCTTATTTATATTTCCTTGCAATGACTTTTGTGAAAATTGATGTTTGTATGTTTCTATTATTAGCAATATTGATATGGATGTGATTCTTTATTATGTTATTTGTGATAGTGTCAGAAATTTACTAAATAAGGAAAGATTTTCATTGCCCAAGTTTCAATTGGACAGAAACTTGGAATCATACAACTTGTTTTGTGTGATGAATGAGAACCTTCGTATTTGGAAAATTAAGACTAATTCCTTGACAAAGAGTCAAGTGAAGGACTAGGAGATCTAGTACACATTGTTGTGAATTGGTCAGGTCCACCACAAATAACAATGAAGGCTATTTGTCATGTTTTACTAAAGGTTTAGTAAATATCGTTATGCTTACAAGATTAGGTGTAATTCTGAAATAGTGGAAAAGTTTCAATGAATGGCAGAACGAATAAGAAGAATCAACTAGGCAAAGAGAAAAAAAGTTTCTCCAATATGAAAAGAAGGGAGAGTACTTTTGTATCGTGTTTTATGATCATCTTAGTGATTATAGAACCATACCACAATTGATCCTCTAAGGACACCTTAGTACACTAGCATGGCTAATAAGAGGAATCATGAATTGTTGAAATGGTTAAATAAAAAAGGTGAATCATACTTCGAACCAAAATCGAGTCTTAGAGTCATACTCCAAGATTGTGACTTGAGTGACACAATCTAAAGAAGGTTTATAACACTCATCAAATGTAGAGTAGAAAAGCTTCTTACTCTTGTACATTTGAAATTGGTAAGTTGTGATATTTTGGATAAGACAAAGACCAACTAAGATCAATTGTGTGGATTGTTTGTCTTGATAAGAACCTGCACTAAATCTTGAATATTTGTTTGTCAAGGAATGTTTCTTGACAAGAGAATCTTATATGTCAAGAGGTCAGTGGGAGTCTTAATGATCTTGAAAGGTTTCAAGAGCCAATCAAGAGTAAACCTATTATTAATCACTAGCACACGACTTGAGGTTTATAACCTATCGTGTTGACATATTCTTGTGTCATTCCAGTTAAGTTAGCTATGCATGTGAGTTCTATGAGTTCTCATTTGACTGCATATAGGGAAAAGCACCTTGATCAATGAAAGTACATTAATCTGTAAAGGTGAGCTGCTGAACCACTTGAAAGACATGGTAGGCCCTTGTGCTGCCAAGTGGCAAGAAATTAAGAATGAACAAGTTCAGTCCATATGAGTTGGGATTTGTCACAAACATCGTCTTATGATTATGATTATGAAAAATTCACATGGATAGGAACACATACACCATAAAATCTAAGTGACAAGGTTTCTCTCCGCTTCATGAAAATGATTGTGAGGAAACACTTTCACTAAGAAGATTTTAAGGAGATAGCGGTTGTGTAAATTGCATTCTCAAATTCGATTATGATTACGACATCCCTCTTCATAGTTCGAATTGTGAGATTTGGCAATTAGTTTGAACATTCGAGACACTGTTGTAAGTTCTGAAATAGTTTAGACACACATGTGAGCTATCTTTGGAAATGTGTATGAGTTTGAGAAGCATAGATAAAGGCTTATCGAAGCATCTCATATCAAAAAAATCTAAACTTTGGAAAGAAAGTCAATAAATATTGTTTTCTAGAAGTCCAGCTGATTTCTGAGTACATGTCAAAGCTAGTGGGAGCATAAGTGTTATGCTGACAATTATCATGTTAGTGGGAGCATGATTATTATGTTGCGAGTTAGCATTGTTAATTATAAAAAATAAAAGTTTCAATTCGCAAAGTTACGGAGGTTGAAAGGTTGTTATGCTATAATTAAGGGAGAGAATATTATACTTTATTTCAAATTTAAAAGCTTAGATCAAGAAATTTTAATCAAAATTAGTCAAAGGACATATATGGATGTTATGTTGAAAAGATTCAACATAAAGAAATTCTATATATGGCAATATTATGGCAAGAGACTGGTAAAGTGTCACGTTTCCATTGTGTATCGTATCCCATACGCTTAGGGTATAGGATCGATTGCATATGCTGTAATATTCGTCTATTCAAATTTTCCAAATGTCTAGGGCATTAAGAGGGAAAAAGGACCAGAACCGGATATGACTAAAATAATTAAACAACTGTCAAGGACGATCTGAGGTTCGCTACGGATTGGTCGCTTGTGGGCAGTTGGAAGTATAGTAATGGATGGACCATATTGGCCTTATTATGAATAGATAGGACTTTATTAAGAATGAGTTGTCATATGAGAAATATGGAAATGTTTACATAATGGGAAATGGATATTAAGAATCTGTGTAGATTAGAAACTTTTATGCAAGAAGGATGTTCAAAGGAATGTACTTTGAATGTGAGACTTCATATCTGTGGAGTTGTCTTGTAACAATCTCCAATAGAGAACTTTGTAATTTCATTAGTAAAGTCTTGGTGACTTTGGTGCTATGACATTACAAAAGGAGCATTGCATAAAATGTTAGAATCTAACATATTCTAATAGTGGGAAGAATTATGTATTCTTACACTTGTGATAAGGATTAGGATTTGTGAAATGAGCATCATTGGAAATGTTTTCATCTGATCTATTTCACAAATTAAGGACCAAAGGTAAACATAGTGTGCGTGCTTGGAGCATGGGACAACTATTGTTATAATTCAAGTATTAGGTTGCTTATCCAAAACATTATACAATGAATAATGTGTAATCGATTTTGTGATTAAATAATGTGTTTTATTTATACTCAAAGTTTGAGACCATATTGGATTCGATTATTCTTGTGTTTCACTTTGCATGTTTTGACTTCCAGAATAACTAGGTTATTCAAATATCCACAGTCAATCATAATTTGGAAGTAGGTAATGAGGTAAGACTGTCATGAATCCGACTGTAGATTGTCTAAAGCGTTTAGACATAGCAAAAGTCTGCTGCAGTTTTCATGAGTGCTCCTGAAATAAGATTTTAGTATTGGATTAAACCCACGCTCACGTGAATCACTTCATGGATTTTATCACGAGTGATTGTGAGACGATAATATCTTATATTCTTGAAACAGAGAGATATGAGTTGTTGTTTACAAGTCGGTTGCACATTGATAATACGTAAACGCATCAGTAACTTGGTGTTATAAAACGTATTGTTGTGGGTGATTTGATGAGTAAATAGTACAAGCATATGAGTCGAAGTTTATCCGTTCCCGTTCCTTTTACCCTAAGAGGGATAAAAGCAATATATGTGGGCCCCTCGATAATTTAGTGATGACACCCTAAGCGCTTGGCCAAGCCTGTACTAAGTTGATGTGTTCAATTGTACTATGTTATCAGTCGTCATAAATCGGAAATCAGGAAATAACACATAGATAGAGAGAATGATTATAATCCATGTCTCATGTCTATACGATATCTTGTAGAATGGAGGAATATATGATCCCTTATCTAAAGGACACGTTACTGATAAGATCAGAGTTTGACAACGGCTTTTGAAAGCTACGATTGCTAATCAAATTCTAAAGTTGTACTTGCAATAATAGTTATTAGACTTATCCAAGTGAGAGACTGTTGGATTAGGTGTCTAAGTCCATAACTATTTTTGGTATGTGCTTGATTTGATTATGAGCATGGTCCTTTTGGGTTGCAACTTGATAAGATGACAACTGGAGAGAGAGAGAGTAGGATTTATTATGTGAATAATAAATTGGTACTCAGAATGGTTTTATTAATATATTACAAGATTAATATATTATTTGGAAATCACATTATTTAATTAGTATTGATCAGAAATTAATTTGGACTTAATTTGGTGATCAAAAGAGACTGATTAAATTAACAGGGACTGATTATGTAAATTATCAATAGTTGAGTGTTGGGCTATGGACTCCTAATAGAAGGGATGGACAAAAACTATGGGAAGCCCATATAGATTTCGTCCAAGGGGCCTTCTAGAAGGGTTTCATGGGTTGGTTAAGGCCTAAACAGAGAATTAGGGTTTCCACCTAAAACCCTAGCAGCCCACACAACTATATAAAGCCCCCTCTACATGTGAATTTCGGCCAATGCTTCTTGGAGTTGCCCTAGCCGAATTCCACCTCTCTCCCAAGTCTTCCTTTGCAAAAGTGTTTGTGACTCCATTAGAGGTGCAACACTTGGGGCACTAAGCTTTCAAGAGTCAAGGACTTTGTGGATTGTTCTTGTTATTGCTACATAACAAGTAAGGTAATATTCTAACCCTAATCATATGTGATTTTCGAAAATTGTATGCTATTCCATAGGGTTATTGCTTTGGTATTCATAATTGTATGTTCAATAGGGAAAAACCTAGATCCAAAGCAATTAGGGTTGCATGTACACCATAGGAATGTTTTTATGCTCATAACTTAACAGTAATTACTTTTAAAAGTTGTTCAAACTTATTGTAAATTGTAAAGCTTTTAATACTATGGTTGGTGTTGTCTTTTAACTTTTGTTATGAGACTCTTTGTACTGTTGCACCTCGTGTTTCCGCTTTAGTGGGGTGTGACACTAACACATGCATGGACCAATATAACTTATAAAGATTGCATTTTATGGACAAGGGACCTCAAGGGTGCTAAGTGTTGGATTAGGTGTCTAAGCCCATAACTATAATTGGTATGTACTTGAATTGATAGCAGCACAGTCCTTTTGGGTTGCCCTCATACCTAGCAACTGGACAAGGAAATTATGAAAGGAGAGATATTGATTTATTATAAGATTAATAAATTAATATAAATGATTTATTAATATGTTAAAAGATTAATATATTAATTAGAAATCATAAGGTTTAATTAATAGTTAGCCAGAAATTAATTAGAATTAATTTTGGGGTTAATTGTATTAATTATAAAGTGCAGGGACTAGTTTGCAATTATCTAATAGTTGAGTGGAAGGTTCCAGAACCTCCTTGGAAGGGGGTGGACGAAATCTATAGGGGAAACCCTAATGATTTCGTCCAAGGGGCTTGGATAAGGCCTTTGGATAAGCCTAGGCCCCAAGCAAAGGAGTATTAGGGTTTTCCCTAAACCCTAGATCCCTCAGCTATATAAGGAGCCTCCTGGCTCTCAAAATCGGCCACTCCTACCTTGGAAGAAACCCTAGGCCGATTTTTGCATACCCTAGCCTCTCTCTCCTCACAAGTTTCCTTCTTTCTAGCTCTTGGGTGTGATTCCATTAGATGCATTACAATTGTGGTGCTATGCTTCCAAGAAGATCAAGATCAAAGGATTACCAATTGTTTGCTATAACAATTGAAAGGTATGTAACTCTAAAACCCTAGTTGGTTAATTTCGAAAATAGCCTCTCTCCTTAGGGTTCTTGTTTTTTCAATTCAAAGTTATATGTTCAATAGTTAAAACATAGATCCAAAGTAGGTTGCATGTGAACTTAGGAATTGTTTTCTAGTTTATTTGTTTTACCTAAAATACTATCAGTGGTATCAGAGCCATTGGCTTTGTTTTAAATTTAATTGCTATAATAGTTGAATTGCAAATTAGGGTTTATAGCTATTAAACCCTAAATGGCCAAGTTTTCGTTTTTAGGGTTTTTGGCTTGAAGGATTTTCGAAAACCCTAGCCTCCATGAACCCTAATCGTTTTTAGGGTTAGGGTTTTAAAAAACCCTAGCCTCCTCCCTTGAATTTCGAAATTTACATGGTATTTTTAGGGTTTCTTGTTTTAGATAATAGTTGCCTAATTGGATAATTAAAAAAAATAAGGAAATTATCCTATACCCTTAATTTTCGAAATCTAGAGGGATAATGATTAGGATTAAATTAACTGTTTAATTTGATTAGATAATCCTTACAAGAATTAATAAATTAATTAAAAGTTGATTAATAGATAATTATTAAATCTAGTTATTTGGTTTATTTTAAATTTAAATTAATAGTTTAATTTTCGAAATTTATATAAACCCTAAAGTTTTAAAAAGTTTAAAACACACCTTATATATATATATTCTAATTAAAAGTTAAATATTATATATATATATATATATATATATATATATATATATATATATATATATATATATATAAGAATTGGTCAGTCAAATCGCTAGTATGCCTCATTCACGAAGCTGGTCTATAAGGGGGGTATAAGGAAACTGCCTATAAAATGGTAGTTGAATGGGTGTCCACTCTCACCTACCGCTTCCTTGATTAGTGGAGGGTCGTTAGCAGAAAGGATTTGATAGGACAACTAAATCTCATTAAAAGTATACTGTTATTAAGAAAGTAATAGAACATTATTTTACAAAATCCCGACTCTAGTTACTTTAGGAAAAATGTGAAAAGTATGCTAACCCATGAAATTGCACATTATGCTTTATTGGTCATTAGTGGAGCATATGTGGTTAACCAGCTGACTAATAGGCACTAATAAAGAGTAGTAATGGGTATCTCATAATTATCATTTTGATGGAGCGTGTGTGGTTTACCGACACATCAATAGTTAATGATAAAGACAATGAGGTTACCAAGCACATTTGCATGGTTATTCACATCTTGTTTGTGATCCTCGGTATCCCAGTCACAAATAGAATAGCATAATCCGAGATTAAAACATGTCATTGAATAGTTTCAATGTATCTCAAAAGAATTAGGAATTTCACTTCATTTCGTCCTATGGTGGAATTGGTGAATCATCATTCACCTACCTTTATGAAATTTACACTTTGATCTCGGCATCCCATTTCTAAGTTGTGAATCATCATAGTTGGATCCTAACCTTAATATTGTATCTTTGGGTTATTATATTGAGGTATCTTGAAATCTAACTAAAACTATCTTTCTTTTCAGATGTCTACTCCTGGAAACACTTCTGCTTCATCATCCTCCAACCACAACTTCTCTTTGCTCAACATTTGCTCCAAAGTCGTTATGGATGGATCTAACTATAACGATTGGATGCGTAACATCAAGATGGTGTTTCGATTTGAGGACAAAGAATATGTCCTTGAAAAGGAGCTCAAAGAGCTTGATGAGTCCAAAGCTACTCCTGAAGAATATGCTGCCTACAAGAAACACTATGATGATGCAACCAAAGTGGCATGCATCATGGTCGCAACCATGTCCCCAGAATTGCGGAGGTACTATGAGGACTACTGGCCCTTTGAGATGAACAAGGACCTTATGGAAAAGTACCATAAGCGAGCTCGTCAAGAAAAGTTTGAAGTAGTCAAGTCACTCATGGCTTGCAAGATGAAAGAAGGGGACTCGGTTGTATCTCATGTGCAAAGAATGCAACGCTACATAGAGCGTTTGGTCAAGCTCAACATTCACTTTGATGAGGAATTGGCCATTGACATGGTCTTGAACTCATTACCTGATTGTTATGGTCAGTTTATCCTAACTTACCATTTGAACAACACTGAGCAGACACTGGCCCAATTGCACAACTTGTTGCAGACAGCTGAAGCAGGGATGAAGGGTAAAAGTATAGCCACCACTCCTGCAAGTGCCCCTGTCTTGGCTATTGGACAGGGAAAGGCGAAAAAGAGGAAAGGTCCTCCTAAGCAAAATTAGAAGAGCAAGGCTCAAGCTGGGTCATCTAGTAATGGCCCAAAGGCTAAGCCTAATGCTACCATTCCCCATGTTTCTGATCCAAAGGATGCTGATTGCTTTTATTGCAATGACAAAGGGCACTGGAAGAGAAGTTGTCCAAAATATCTGCAAGATATCAAAGATGGCAAAGTGAAGTCATCTTCAGCAGGTATTTACACAATTTCTTCTAATAACTCATTATCTTCTCGTTCATGGGTCCTTGATACATGATGTTGTTTTCAAATCTGTTCTGATTTGCAGGGGCTAAAAGAAAGTGAGGAGGTAGAGCGAGGGAGGATAAACTTGATCATGGGGAACATGAAGTCTTCACCAGTAACCAAGATCGGAGTTTATCAACTTTTGCTTAATAATGATGTTAGATTAGATTTATTGAATTGTTGCTATTCATCTGAGATGATGAGAAACATTATTTCATTTCATGCATTCTTCAGACAAGGTTTTAAGTATTCTTTTAATGATTTGAATGGTTCAATTTCTGTTTATAAGAATGGTGTCTTTGTGTTTGAAGCTTTACCTTGTGATGGTGTGCATGAAACAGTGACTTGTGTTGATAGCTTAGGTAATAGTAAGTTTAATATTGACTTGTCTAATAGTGTAGACAAGTCATGCTTGTGGCATTGTCGTCTTGGACACATTAACAAGAAACGCATAACCCAACTCCAAAAGGATGGAGTGTTGGAATCATTTGACCTAAAATCAGATGATATGTGTGAAGCTTGTCTTTTGGGAAAGATGACGAAATCACCATTCACAAGGTCTTGTGAAAGAGGTGAAGGTTTGTTGGACCTCATACATACAGATGTATGTGGTCCCTTCAGATCAACTACAAGGGATGCTAATCGATTCTATGTGACTTTCACTGATGATTATAGCAGATATGGATATATCTACTTAATCAAACATAAGTCAGAAACCTTTGAAAAGTTCAAAGAGTTTAAGCATGAGGTCGAAAATCAATTGGGCAGGAAGATAAATGTACTTAGATCCGATAGAGGCGGAGAGTATCTTAGTATCGAGTTCAACGACTATCTAAAAGAATGTGGGATAGTCTCACAATTAAATCCTCCTAGGACACCACAGTTAAATGGTGTAGCTGAGAGACGTAATCGAACCTTGTTAGACATGGTTCGTTCTATGCTGAGTCGTGCTTCGCTTCCTATTCACTTCTGGGGGTATGCCTTAGAGACAGCCACCCACATCCTCAATCTTGTCCCTACAAAGAAGGTTGCCAAAACACCTTACGAAACGTGGACGGGGAAAGTTCCCTCATTAGCACATATTAAAGTTTGGGGTTGTGAAGCTTTCGTAAGACGAGAGACTCACGACAAGCTAGAAGCTAGAAGTGAGAAATGTGTTTTCATTGGTTACCCAAAACAGTCTTTTGGATATTTCTTCTACAGACCTAGTGAAAATGTGGTCTTTGTAGCACGAAGAGGAGTCTTTCTAGAAAGAGAACTCATATTCAAAGAGGACAGTGGGAACACCATTGACCTTGAAGAAATTCAAGAGTTAGCCAATGAAGGAACCTTATATGACACTAGCACTCAACTAGAGGAAACAGTTCCTGTTGAACCAGTTGATAATTCATTACCTCTTCAAAGATCCACTAGGGTGAGTGTGCTACCTGAGTTGTATGGTTTTCATATTACATCAGATGGTGACACATTCATCAGTGATAGGACACTGGTAAATTTAGATGAACCAGTTACTTACAAGGAAGCAATGGCAGGCCCAGAGGCTTCCAAGTGGAAAGAGGCAATGGACAGCGAGATTAAGTCCATGTATGACAACCAAGTTTGGAATTTAGTTGATAGTGCACCAGGTCGTAAGACAGTTGGGTGCAAATGGATCTTCAAGAAGAAGACAGACATGGATGGAAATGTGCACATATTCAAGGCTCGACTGGTTGCAAAAGGTTTCACTCAAACCTCGGGGGTTGACTATGATGAGACCTTCTCGCCAGTAGCTAAGATTAAATCTATTAGGATATTGCTCGCCATAGCTGCCTTTCATGACTATGAAATCTGGCAGATGGATGTCAAGACTGCCTTCCTTAACGAGAAGTTGGCTGAGGATGTTTACATGAATCAGCCAGAGGGTTTTGTTGATGCAAAGTTTCCCAATAGAGTGTGCAAGCTTGAGAAATCCATTTATGGATTGAAACAAGCATCTCGCAGCTGGAATCTTTGCTTCCATGAGAAAGTCAAAGAGTTTGGTTTCTCTAGAAGTGAAGATGAGTTTTGTGTGTATATCAAGGCTAGTGGCAGTATAGTAACTTTTCTGTTATTATATGTCGATGACATATTACTCATTGGTAACGACGTTCCAACCTTGAAAGATGTTAAGTCTTGGCTTGGAAAGTGTTTTGCCATGAAAGACCTTGGAGAAGCTGCCTATATTCTTGGGATTAGAATATTGAGAGATAGAAAGAAGAGACTAATTGGACTTAGTCAGATCACATACTTGGATAAGGTACTAAAGAGGTTTAGTATGGAAAATTCCAAGAAGGGAGAGCTACCTATCCAGAGCAATACCAAATTGAGTAAGACTCAATGCCCGAGTACAGATGAGGAAATAGCTGACATGAGTCGTGTACCTTATGCTTCCGCTGTCGGATCGATCATGTACGCTATGACATGTACTCGCCCTGATGTGGCATTTGCTTTGAGCATGGTCAGTCGCTATCAGGGAAACCCAGGTAGAGCTCATTAGATAGCGGTTAAGAATATACTCAAGTATTTGCGAAGGACAGAGGACTGGGTCCTTATACTTGGTGGGAAAGATACTTTGAGAATAGATGGTTACAGTGATGCTAGCTTTCAAACGGATAGAGATAACTTCCGTTCTTAATCAGGCTGGGTATTTTTACTGAATGGAGGAGCAGTTACTTGGAAAAGTTCCAAGCAAGATATCGTGGCAGATTCTACTTGTGAATCAGAGTACATAGCAGCGAGTGAAGCGTGGAAAGAAGCAGCTTGGTTGAGGAACTTCATCGGAGATCTCGGAGTTGTTCCAACCATCCAGGAGCCTATAGAACTGTTCTGCATTAATGAAGGAGCGGTTTCCATAACAAAGGAACCCAGAGATCATGGTAAAACCAGACATATCGACAGAAAGTACCATCTCATAAGACATAGAGTAGAATAAGGCCATCTTGTTGTAAAGAGGGTATCATCTGAAGACAACCTAGCAGACCCCCTCACAAAGGGTCTGAGTAGGGTTAAGCATATTCAGCATGCTCGAAGTATTGGACTGAGAGATGACATTAGTTTTAGTAGTTAGATTAGTTTTGTTCTAAAACTTGTAACAAAGTAAATGTAATTGACTTTTGGTGATTAAATAATAAAGTATTATCTATGAGTTTGGTAACTTCCTTTTGTCAATTGTTTATTGTTGTGTTTCATATTTTGCATGTTTTACTTCCTGAATAATATGATTATTCAAACTCCACAGTCGCTCGTACTTTAGGAAGTAAGTAGTGAATTAAGACTGTCATGAATTGGATTGCAGATTGTCTAAGGATAGACATAGCAATAGAATTGCTGAAATGATTCATGAGTACTCAGAAATTGAGATTTGAGTATTGGACAAACCCTCGCTCAGAGTATTACTTCATGGAATTCATCACGAGTAATACTGAGACGATAATATCTTATAATATTGAAACGAAGATATATGAGTTGTAATTTGCAAAGTCGGTTATACATTGGTGATACGAAAACGCATCAGTAACTTGGTGTTATAAAACGTATTGTCATGTAGAGTTTGATGAGTAAAAGATACAAGCATACGAGTCAACGTTTATTCGTTCCTTTTTCCCTAACCGGAAAAGAGATATTTGTGGGCCCCTCGATGATTTGGTGTTGACTTATGTGCTGGGCCCAGCCAGGACTAAATTGATGTGTTCAATTAGAAGTCCTACATCATCACAAATCAGAAATCGAGAAACATAGATTCTAGACAAAGAGATTGATTACATTCCATGTCTTATGGCTAGGGATATCTAGCAGAACGAAGGATTATATGATCACTTATCTAAGGACACGTAACTGACTGGGTCAGAGTTCAACAACGGCTTTTGGAAGCTACAATTTGCTGGTCAAATTTAGAAGTCATACTAGCAATTATAGTTACAGACTTATCCAAGTGGGAGACTGTTGGATTAGGTGTCTAAGACCATAACTATAATTGGTATGTACTTGAATTGATAGCAGCACACTCCTTTTGGGTTGCCCTCAAACTTAGCAACTAGACAAGGAAATTATGAAAGAAGAGATATTGATTTATTATAAGATTAATAAATTAATATAAATGATTTATTAATATGTTAAAAGATTAATATATTAATTAGAAATCATAAGGTTTAATTAATAGTTAGCCAAAAATTAATTAGAATTAATTTTGGGGTTAATTGTATTAATTATAAAGTGCATGGACTAGTTTGCAATTATCTAATAGTTGAGTGGAACGTTCCAGAACCTCTCAAAAATGGCTTAAATGACTCAAAATGCACAAATAGCACCCTAAATTGGATCTAGCATAAGGAACCATCAAGTTGAGAGCTTTATACCTCAAATAGTTGGAAAAGATGATGATGATTCTGGATCTACAAGCTCAAGCCACTCCAAAGCAACCTCCAAGTGTTCTTCTTATTTCAATTCACCAAAAACACCACCAAAACTCATTACCAAGATGAAATCTCACAAATGGCAATTAGGGTTTCGATCTTATGGTATAGAGAGATGGAGGCTATTCATAAGGAGGTCCAAAGGTGTCATAAGTTGTTTAAATAGTGCACAAACCCTAAAATTTAGGGTTTGCCTCTGCATTGCGTACGCCCTGCGTACTCCTACGTACGCCCAACGTATTTGGGTGCTTCCGCGATCCAACTCTTGAGCCAGTACGCTCAGTGTACTCATAGAGTATGCCCCGCATACTCGGCTAGGGACTAAAATGAAAGAATTTTGTAAAAGGGTTAAAAAGGGACATACCACTAAACTCGAATGTTACAAGAGCCATCTCCGTCGAACACGTGTCTTGATCTAAGCTGGAATAACTCAACTACCCCAAGTTAACGCTGACGTTTACTAGCCTACGCGACTTGTTAATGTATCCCTTTAGGAAGACGTTAACGAGACAGTTATCTAAAGGACGACCCAGCTCACAGTCGCTACCCAACATAAGTGCAAGGCCCGGGCCCTCGCCCTCGCGCCCTCGCACTTAGACCCCGACGCTCTAGCACCAAGGTCCAACTCAGAACGAGAAACACCAGTATATAGCAAGCCAAAGCAGTACTAAACGCTTCCCAGAGCGACAAGTGTAACGCTCAGAGCGCTTCCCTTCGGTAGTTCTGCACCAATAGCAGATAACTGATACTGGTGTACGTGATGGGTTTTATGTACTCTAACATTTCTATGGTGCACATACAACCCTAATGCTTTGGATCTAAGTTTTCTCTAATTATACATGAAACATTGTTTTTCTAAAGCATAAATCCTAAACTAGCATGCAAGGCAACATTTGAATCATAAAAACATTTAGAGGATTACCTTGTGTAGTAGCTTGCTTGTATTTGACCTTTAGGAGCCTAGCACCTCAAGTGTGATGCCTCAAATGTCTTATAACAAACCAAGAACAAGAGAATGGACTTGAGAGAGATGCTTGGGAGCTCAAAATCGGCTAGCCACTACTTTAGCATGCATGAGTGCCAATTTTAGGTGTTAGGGACTTCTTTTATAGCTTAGGATTATAACCATGCAAACCCTAATGACTCTTCATATTACATAAGCCTTTTGGGCTAAACCTTTCATGGACTTTCATGTAAGTTTAGTCCAACCCTAGTCAATATGAGTCATGAGTCCAACTAGAAGAATTACTGATTTACCTAATCAGTCCCTTTAACTTTAATTAGTTTCTTTTGATCACTAAATTAATTCCAAATTAATTCTTGACCAATACTAATTAAATAATATGATATCTCAATTAATATATTATACTTATAATATATTAATAAATCACAACAACCTCTTTCTCAAGTATCCATCCTATCAAATTGTTCCAGAGTGTTACAACCCAAATGGACCATGCTATCATCGGGTTAAGTACATTACATTTATAGTTATGGGCTTAGACACCTAATCCAACAGTCTCCCACTTGGATAAGTCTAATAACTATAATTGTAAATGTAGCTTCAGAACCCAAGTAGCAATCGTAGCTCTCAAAAAGCCAATGTCGAATCCTGACGCGCCATTTAGATAAGGGATCATATAATCCTCTGTTCTTCAAGATATCATGCGGACAAATACATGGAACATAGTCATACTTATTGTCCAACAGCTTGTTTCCCGATTTCTGATTTGTCTAACATAGAACTTAATTGAATACATCAATTTAGTCCTGACCGGGCCCGACACATAAGTCAAAACAAAATCATCGAGGGGCTCGAGATATCGCTTTTAATCCTCTTAGGATAAATAGAACAGATAATCTTCGACTTATATGCTTGCACTAACTATTAGTTAAATCATACACAACAGGACGTTTTATAACATCGAGTTATTGATGCGTTTTCGCACTGTCAATGTACAACCAACTAATAATTGCCAACTCATATATCTTGGTTTGAAGATTATACGATATTATCATCTCCCAATCACTCGTGATAAATTCCATGAAGTGATTCATGTGAGTGTGGGTTGATCCAATACTCAAATCTTATTTCAAGAGTACTCATGAATTTGTAGCAAACCTTTGCAATGTCTAACTCTTTAGACAATTTTACAAAACCCATTCATTACCGTCTACTTACATAACCTACTTCCAAAGTATGATCGACTGTGGATAGTTTGAATAATCTTATTACTCTCGAAGTCAAAACATGCAAAATGAAACAATAGTAAATAATTGACACAAGATAGTAACTTTACTTATAAATAAAACTCCTTTTATTCAATCATCAAATGTCAATTACACTTTAGATATTACAAGTTTCTAAATATCTATCTAATCATTAAAACTAATATAGTCCTTCGGCCCAATACTCCTTGCATGCAGCAAGTGCTTTTCCCTGCTGAGTCCCTTTGTAAGGGGATCTGCTGGGTTCTTCTCTGACGATATCCTATTCACTACGAGTAGTCCTTCTTCTACTTGATGTCGTATAAAGTGATGTTTTCTGTCAATGTGCCTGGATCTGCCATGATCCCTTGGTTCCTTGGCTAAGGTAACGGCACTTTCATTGTCACAGAAAATATCCATAGGCTCCTTTACAGCTGGTACAACTCCAAGGTCTCCAATGAAGTTCTTCAGCCATATTGCCTTTTTTGCTGCTTCACTCGCTGCTATATACTCTGATTCGCACGTTGAATCAGTAACATTTTCCTGTTTGGAACTTTTCCAAGTTATTGCTCCTCCATTAAGGGTAAATACCCAGCCCGACTGAGAGCGGAAATTATCTCTGTCGGTCTGAAATCTGGCGTCACTATACCTTGTTACTCTTAAGTCATCACTCCCACCGAGGGTAAGGACCCAGTCCTTAGTCCTCCGCAGGTACTTAAGAATGTTCTTTACCGTAGTCCAATGAGTTTTACCAGGGTTCCCTTGATATCTGCTGACCATGCTCAAAGCAAAAGTCACATTAAGGCGAGTACATGTCATAGCATACATGATCGAGCCAACTATGGAAGCATATGGTACTCGACTCATCTCTGCTATCTCAGCCTCTGTACTTGGACTCTGAGTCTTACTCAGTTTGGTATTGCTCTGGATTGGTGAGTCTCCTTTCTTGGAATTCTCCATGCTGATACGTTTCAACACCTTGTCCAAGTAGGTACTTTAACTAAGTCATATTAGTCTTTTACTCCTGTCTCTCAATATCCTTATCCCTAGGATATAAGCAGCTTCTCCGAGGTCCTTCATAGTGAAACACTTCCCAATCCAGGACTTATCCTCCTGCAAGGTTGGAATGTCATTTCCTATGAGTAGTATGTCATCCACATACAACACGAGAAAGCTAACTATATTCCCACTAGCTTTGACATATACAAAGGACTCATCCTCACTTCTCGAAAATCCAAACTCTTTGACTTTCTCATCGAAACAAAGATTCCATCTGCAAGATGCTTGCTTCAATCCATAAATGGATTTCTCAAGCTTACAAAGTCTATTATGGTACTTTGCATTGACAAAACCCTTTGGCTGACTCATGTAAACATCTTCAGCCAACTTCCCATTAAGGAAAGCGGTTTTGACATCCATTTGCCATATTTCATAATCATGAAATGCAACTATGGCTAGCATGACCCTCATAGATTTAATCTAAGCCATTGGTGAGAAGGTCTCATCATAGTCAACTCCAGGAGTTTGAGTAAAGCCCTTCGCAACCAATTGTGCCTTATATGTGTGTAATTTCCAATCCATGTCGGTCTTCTTCTTGAATATCCATTTGCACCCGACTGTCTTACGACCCAATACATTGTCAACCAAGTTCCAAACTTGATTGTCATACATGGACTGTATCTTGTTGTCTATTGCCTCTTTACATTTCGCAAACTCGGGGCCTGCCATGGCTTCCTTGTAGTTGTTAGGTTCATCCAAGTTTACCAGTGTACTATCACTGATAAATGTGTCACCTTCATTAGTAATATGGAAACCATAAAACTCAGGTGCCTGTCTAACTCTTACTGGAACACCTCAGAGGTAAGGACTCGTCAATCGGTTCAATAGGAGTTTCCTCCTCGGGTTGAGCGCTAGTGTTTGAGGTTCCTTCATCACTTAACTCTTGAAGATCTTCAAGGTCAATTTCCCACCCACTGTCCTCTTGGCATATGAATTCTCTCTCACGAAAGACTCCTCTCCTCGCAACGAAGACAACATTGTCACTCGGTCTATAAAAGAGATATCCAAAGGATTTCTATGGGTAGCCGATGAAAATATATCGCTCACTTCGAGGTTCGAGCTTGTCGTGAGTTTCTTTTCTCACAAAAGCATCTCAACCCTAATCTTTTATGTGTGCCAATTAGGGAACTTCCTTGTCCACATCTCGTGAGGTGTTTTGGAAACATTTTTAGTTGGGACTAGATTAAGGATATAGGCAACAGTCTCGAAGGCATACCCCCAGAATGAGATAGGTAATGAAGCTCGACTCATCATAGAACGAACCATGTCTAGCAAGGTTCGATTACGCCTCTCAGCCACACCATTAAGCTGTGGTGTCCTAGGTGGCGTCAACTGTGAAACAATTCCACATTCCTTAAGATAGTCGTGGAACTCGATACTAAGATACTCTCCTCCTCGATCGGATCAGAGCATTTTTATCTTCCTGCCCAGCAGATTATCCACTTTTTGTTTAAACTCTTTGAACTTTTCAAAAGTTTCTGACTTATGTTTGATTAAGTAGACATACCAATATCTACTATAATCATCAGTAAAAGTCACATAGAAGCGGTTAGCATCCCTTGTGGTAGTTCTGAAGGGTCCACACACATCGGTGTGTATGAGATCCAACAGACCCTCACCCTTTTCACAAGTGCCAGTGAAGGGTGACTTGGTTATCTTTCCAAGCAAACAATATTCACAAGTGTCATTCAATTTTAAGTCAAATGACTCCAAGACTCCATCCTTTTGGAGTTGGGCTATGCATTTCTTGTTAACGTGTCCAAGACGACAATGACATAAGCATGCTTTATCCAAATCATTGGATGAATCAATATACAATACATTATTTCCTAAGTTATCTACAACCATCACAGTTTCATATATGCCATTACTGTTGGATTAATGTCTAAGTCCATAACTATAATTGGTAAGACTTGACCCGACCCGGCATGGTCCATTTGGGTTGCATGGCATCATGCATTTGGATAGACTATAATGAGAGAAATAACACTTAAGGTTGGTTAATATATTATAATTTCTAATATATTAATAAGGTTATTTAATTAGTATTGATCAAGAATTAATTTGGAATTAATTAAGTGATCAAAAGGAGACTAATTAAATATATGGGTTGATTGTGTAAATCATTCATTCTTATATATGTGGGCTTGTGATCCAAGATTCCTTATGTTGGACTAAGTCCATGGGGTGACCCATGGATACTCCATGGAGGTTAAAATCCATGGAGCATAAGGAATGGGTAAAGTTATGAGTTACATGGTGTAACCCTAATAGCCACCATATAAAAGAATCCCATGGCTCAAGAAATCGTGCACTAAGATGTGAGTGTGAGGGCTAGACGATTTCAAGGAGTGTTCAAGTTTCTCTCAAGTTATTCTAAGTGTATTTGGTGTTGTGTGAACCATTTGAGGTGTCACACTTGGGGCACTAGGCACTCAAGCTTCATGAAGACATTCTACATCAAAGAGGTATGTATTCTATCTTGTTATATTTATTATTTTGTATGCTAGATTAGGATAATACCTTGGATGTTCATAATTGTATGTATAATAGAGTAAACATAGATCCAAGGTATTTAGGGTTGCATGTACACTTAGGAGTGTTAGAATGCTCATAACCCAACAGTGGTATCAGAGCCTAGGCTTGTTTTCTTGTTATACTTGCAAAAGTAGCTGAAAAATCGAGTTGGATGCATATATTCGATTGTTTTGGCTGGAATTGGACTAGGAACATTACCCTAAGATGTTTTTGGACTTATAAACTTGTTTTTGATGTGGTAATGTTCATGCTAATCCAATTTCTAAGATAATTGTCATAATTTCAAGATTTGTATTAGTTTGTATGTTCATGCTAATTTCTTGAAGATTGATGATTTGAATTATCTTGTTCTTATGAGGTTCTTAGATTAATAGAAAAGTTGTGTGAAATAGTTGTTTTCAATCCATTTTAATCTAAGAGTTGATTCCAAAGTGTGTTTTTGTAACTTGTCCTCAAGTTATATGAAAAGTCACATTTAAGAATCATAAAACTCATAAAAGTTGGCAAAGGTTACAAAATGAAGAGTCTAGTTCTAATTAAATGGTTTTATGACTCCATAACTTGTCCTCAAGTTATGGAGGTTCAAGAGTCTCTTCATTAAATTAAAAAAAAAATGTGTAACCTTAATTAGTTCCATAAGTTACAATAAAAAAAAGTTATTTTTTTTTATTAATTAGTTTAAAGTCTTCCATAACTTGTCCTCAAGTTATGGAACTTGAAGAGTTTTTTTTTTAATTAAAACTACTTTAAACTCATAAGTTATGGAATTAATTAGTTTTGAATAGTTTCAAAACTTGCCCTCAAGTTTTGGAATTTGAAAAGTTTTCACTTATGAATACTTTAATTCCAAGTTAGCCCTTAGAATTTTAAAAGTTAAAATTCAACCCTTATACTTTATAATATTATAAGTTAATAATATTTATATATATGTATAAGAGTAAAGTCAGTCTTACCGTTAGTAGGCCTCATTCACGAAGCCGGTCTATAAGGGGGGTATAAGGTTACAGCCTATAAAATGGCAGTTTAATGGGTGTCCACTCTCACCCACCGCTTCCTTGACTGGTGGAGGGTCGTTAGCCGAACGGGTAGGACAAGGACTATAATTCTCCTTTCATTAAAAGTATTAATGATAAATACTAAGTAACTAAACTCTTATTAATACCCAATCTTAGTTACTTAGGAAAATGTGAATTTGGTGCTAACCCATGAAATTACACTTTGCACTTTGCTTAAGTCGTTAGTGGAGCGTGTGTGGTTAACCGGCACACTAACCTGGACTTAACAAGGTAGGCAAAGGGTAACTTAATATTTATCATAGTATCGGTGGAGCGTGTGTGGTTAACCGACACACTGATTAAGGGTACCAAGTATATTTACATGGTTATTCACACCTTGTTTTGTGATCCTCGGCATCCCAGTCACAAAACCTGAAGGGCACACTCGAGATTGAAACATGCATTTGAACAGTTCAATGAATCTCAAAGATCTAGGACTTTCAAATCCAATTAAAACCTAATAAATGATTTCGTTTTTCATGGTGGAAATTGGTGAATCGTCATTCACCTACCTTCAAATATTTTATAGCTTGGATTACGGCATCCCTCTTCTAAGTTATAAAATAGTTTGTTGGGTCCTAGCCTTAATATTTCATATTGGGTGTCATATTAAGGACTTTAAATCAACTATCTTGAATATCTCCCAAAAAGATGTCTGGTCTAGACATTTATGATCTTCCCAAATCTCTTGAAACAAGCTTTCCTAAATGAAGATGATGTCCCATGGATATCATACTTCTTTCACCTCCTCCAATTATTCTCCCTAACCCACAAGTTCCTAAAAAGTTTAAGGTCACTCAAGCCCTATTGTCAAGGCAAGGTCTAGGTGTGATCACATCTTGGAGATGTAGTCACATATTGACAAGCCGGGAGAGTTGGGTGTCAAAGTCTTGAGAAAGTTGGTGGCTCAACTACTTTCTAAGTCACATAGTGAGTTCTTTTGGGAATCCTATGAAACAGACTAAGACAAGACCCTTAATGATCTTATCTATTTGCTAAGATCAACTTCCTAAAACGCTATGGACATTGACAATGATGACATTGGATATCCAGTAAAGCTCTCTCTTCCCAATGGAAAGGGATCGGTCATAGTCAACTCGGTTGACCCAATGGTAAAGAGAGAGGCGAAGTCTGAGATAGTCTCATTATCAAGGGTCCATAGGTAACTATTGCCAAAGGAAGGGGCATTGGTTACGAAGCTGCCAAATTTACCTAAGGATGTTAAAGTCAATAAGTTTGGCTCTACTTCAGGTAAAGTCCATTGTCTAACTCTATTAAGTACATGCTGATTCTGATCGCGAAGATGGATTTCAATCGCATGGTTCGGTGATCAGAATTTTAGGCTATTACTTAAGAGTTATGATATTTATATTGCTTAGGAATAGATAACAACAAGGTTTTCATATGGATTGTAAGGATAAGTTTTTCCGCAAAGTTTTAAAATAAAAGAAAAAGGTTTTGATTTTATTTATTTTAAGTATCCTTACAATGGCATTTGTGAAAAGTTGTTGCTTATAAGATTCCATTGATAGCAATATTGGAAAAATGGATTTGATTCTTTCGGTTGTGGTAGTGTCTAATATTACCAAATAAGGAAAGATTCTCATCACCCAAGGTTCAATTGGACCGAAACTTGGAATCATGCAAGTTGTATAGTATGATGAATGAGAACTTTCAGCTTGGAAAATTAAAACTAATTCCTTATGTGAATAAGGAAAGGACTAAGGGATCGAGTACACATTCTTGTGCACTGGTCAAGTCCACCACAAAAGATCAAGAAGACTATTCGTCATGATTTACTTAAGTTCAGTAAATATGGTTATACTTATAAGTTTAAGTATAAGTCTGTAGCATTGGAGAAGTTTCAATGTGAGACAGAACGAATAAGAAGAATCAAAGTATGGCAGAAAGATAAAAGTTTCTCAAATCTGAAAAGATGGGAGAGTACTTTAGTATCATGTTTATGATCATCTTAATGATTAAGATACCATATCACAATTGGTCCTCTAAAGTCATCTTAGTGCATTCTTATGACTAAGAAGAGGAGTCATGAATTGTTGAAATGGTTAAATCAAAAAGATGAGTCATACTTCGTTCCAAAACAATTCTTAGAGTCATACTCCAAGATTGTAACTTGAGTGACATATATTAAAGAGGGTTTGTTAACACTAGTCAAATGTAAGAGTAAAAGGTTATCTACTCTTGTACATTTGAAATTGGTAAGTTGTGATGTTTTGGATAAAACAGAGACCTACTTAGGCCAATTGTGTAAAGTGTTAGTCTTGATAAAGAATCCGCACTATCTCTTGAATATTTGACAAGGGAGTCTTATATGTCAAGAGGACAGTGGGAGTCTTAAAGCTCTTGAAAGTTTCAAGACTTAATCAAGAATAAAACCTAAAGTCCTTCACTAGCACATGACTTGAGGTTTATAACCTATCGTGTTGAAATTTTTGTGCCTATTCAAGTTGGCTTTGCATAGGAGTTCTGAGAGTTCTCAATTGGTTGCACAACTACTTGGAAGCAATGGCAGGCACCTGAGCTGCCAAATGGCAAGAATTTAAGATTGCACAAGTTTAATCAATATGAGTTTGGATTTGTCACTAACCTTGTCTTGTGATTATTGTTTTGACAAATTCACATGGATAAGAACACATACACTATTAAATCTAAGTGTCATAAGGTTTCTCTCCGATTCATGAAAATGATGGTGAGGAAACACTTTCACTAAGTAGATTTTAGCTAGATAGCAATTGTGATATTTGCATTCTCAAAGTCGTTAGTGGAGCGTGTGTGGTTTACCGGCACACTAACATCGACTTGTGAGAAGTGGCAAAGGTCTAAACAATTGAGACTATGATTACGGCATCCCTTTTCATAGTTCTAAAATTGTTTAGACACACATGTGAGCTATCTAAGAGAGGTGTATGATTTTGATAAAGTTTTATCAAAACAATCTAGTATCAGAAATCTGAACTTTAGTAAGAAAGTCAGCTGATTTCTGAGTACATGTCAAAGCTAGTGGGAGCATAAGTGTTATGCTAATAATCATCATGTTAGTGGGAGCATGATAATTATGACAAAGGTTGCAAGTTAGCAATGTTAATTATAGAAAACAAAAGTTTCAATTCTTGAGGTTGCAGGGGTTGAAAAAGTTGTTTTGCTATAATTAAGGGAGAGGAAATTATACTTCATTTCAATTCTAAAAGCTTAGATTGAGATTTTAATCGTATTTAATCAAGGATATATATATGAATTTCATGTTGGAATGGCTCAACATAAGGAAATTCTATATATGGGTCCATTATTTGCGTTCTAAAATTCGATTATGATTACGGCATCCCTTTTCATAATCTGAATTTTGAGAACTTGGCAAATTGAAATGGAAATATTATAGCAAAAGACTGGTTTAGTCTTTATGTGAGACATCATGAATCGTGTCCCATATGCTTCGGATATAGGATCGATTACATGTGCTATATTCATCCTTTCTAAAATTTTCCAAATGCCTGGGGCATTATGAAGGGAAAAGGTCTAGAATTGGATATGACTAAAATGATTAAGCAATTGTCGAGGACAATCTAAGGTTTACCAAAGATTGGTTGCTCAAGGACAGTTGGAAGTATAATGTTAATTCTGGAAGGACCATATTGACATAATCTGTAAGGAGGCAACTCTTGTTCAGAAGTGATAGTCAAAATGGAATATGGAAATGTTTCAAAGTTAGAAATTATTCAATCTGTGTAAGATTAGGAAACTTAATGAAAGAAGGATGTTTCCAAGGAGCTGATCTCCTTTGGAATGCACTGTAATGATTGTTGTCAAGTCTTTCTGACTTCGTGCATAATCATTAAGAGGATCAATGCATATAAGTTTAGAATCTAACAGATTTTAGTAAATGGCATGAATTTGGAATTCTTGCATTTTCAGTAAGGATTTGGGACTGTGAAAAGAGGATCATTGGAGTGATGTTCATTTGATCTATTTTACAAAGTAAAGATCATAGACAAACATAGTATGCATACTTGGTGTATGGCATGACTAGTGTTTAGAAAACATAGTGTACATGCTTGGAGCATGGGACAACTATTGTTTTAAATTCAAGTATAAAGTTGATAAAACCGAAACAATGAATAATGAGTAATCAGTATGGTGATAAATAAAAGTGTTTATTTATATTCATAGGGTTTGATACCATATTTGATTCATTTATTCTTGTGTTTCACTTTGCATGTTTTGACTTCCAGAATAACTAAGTCGCTCTTCCTGAATGATTAAGTTATTCAAACCATCCACAGTCGGTCATATGTTGGAAGTAGATATGAATCAAGACTGTCATGGGTTGGTTTGTAGAGGTCCAAGTTGGTGGACAAAGTGGTGCTACAACACTCATGAGTGCTCATAAGTTCTGAGTATTGGATTCAACCCGCGCTCATTTGAATCACTTCATGGATTTTATCACGAGTGATCATGAGACGATAATATCTTATATTCTTCAAACCTAGAGATATGAGTTGTTACTATGAGTTGGTTATACATTGATTGCACGAAAACGCATTGGTAACTCGATGTTATAAAACGTTCCTTTGTGTATGATTCAACAAGTAGTAGAACAAGCCATATGAGTCGAAGTTTATCCATTCCTTTTACCTTCGGGATAAAAGCGATATCTTTGGGCCCCTCGATGATTTAAAGATGATACATGTGAGTGATTGGCCAAGCCAGGACTGATTTGATTTGTTCAATCAGTCAGTCATCATGAATCGGAAATCGGGAAACAACAAATGGACAGAGAGAATGATTGATAATCTATGTCTCAGTCCATATGATATCTAGAATGGAGGAATATATGATCCCTTATCTAATGGACAAGTCATTGACAAAGGTCAGAGTTCATCGACAAGGTCAGAGTTCGACAGAAGCTTTTGAGAGCTACGATTGCTGATCGGTTCCTGAAGTCATACGCAATAATAGTTTTAGACTTATCCAAGTGGGAGACTGTTGGATTAATGTCTAAGTCCATAACTATAATTGGTAAGACTTGACCCGACCCGGAATGGTCCATTTGGGTTGCATGGCATCATGCATTTGGATAGACTATAATGAGAGAAATAACACTTAAGGTTGGTTAATATATTATAAGTTCTAATATATTAATAAGGTTATTTAATTAGTATTGATCAAGAATTAATTTGGAATTAATTAAGTGATCAAAAGGAGACTAATTAAATATATGGGTTGATTGTGTAAATCATTCATTCTTATATATATGGGCTTGTGATCCAAGATTCCTTATGTTGGACTAAGTCCATGGGGTGACCCATGGATACTCCATGGAGGTTAAAATCCATAGAGCATAAGGAATGGGTAAAGTTATGAGTTACATGGTGTAACCCTAATAGCCACCATATAAAAGAATCCCATGGCTCAAGAAATCGTGCACTAAGATGTGAGTGTGAGGGCTAGACGATTTCAAGGAGTGTTCTTTCTCTCAAGTTATTCCAAGTGTATTTGGTGTTGTGTGAACCATTTGAGATGTCACACTTGGGGCACTAGGCACTCAAGCTTCATGAAGACATTCTACATCAAAGAGGTATGTATTCTATCTTGTTATATTTATTATTTTGTATGCTAGATTAGGATAATACCTTGGATGTTCATAATTGTATGTATAATAGAGAAAACATAGATCCAAGGTATTTAGGGTTGCATGTACACTTAGGAGTGTTAGAATGCTCATAACCCAACAATTACAAGGTAATGCTTCAAAATAAAATACACTATTATAATAAGCATTAATACTACCAATTTCATTATTACTACCAATTTCATTATTAAAAGAAAAGGTACAACCTTGTTCATACAAACTGTGAAAAGAAATAATATTCCTCGCCATATCAGACGAGTAGCAACAATTATTCAAATCTAATTTTAAACCATTACTAAGCAATAAAGAATAAACTCCAATCTTGATGACAAGCGACTTTCCCCTATTCCCCATGATTAAGTTCATCTTCCCATGCTCCACATCCCTACTTCTTTTTAGACCCTGCAAATCAGAACAAATGTGTAAACCACATCCTGTATCAAGGACCCAAGAATTAGCATGTGATGAGTTATTAGACAGAATAGTATAAATACCTGCGAAGGAGGGTTTGATCTTCCCATCCTTTATGTCCTACAAGTATTTAGGACAGCTTCGCTTCCAGTGCCCTTTTTCATGACAATGGAAGCACTCTGCTTCCTTTGGGTTTGAGGAGGGTGTAGCAGGACCACCTTTGGACCCACTAGAAGAGGATCCAACATGGGACTTTGTCACAACTCGAAATTTTAAACCTAGTAAAGTCCAAACTCTAATCTAGCTCAAGTGAATCTACATTGCACTCCTAGTTGCAATGTATCCTCTATAGCCTTTAGGGCTTGTTTATAAGCTAAACAACTAAGCCTAGATTTAAACCTAAGTTAATTTAGGTTAGCTTAATGTAATATAAATCAAAAGAAAAGGGTTTAAAACATAAATATACATCATATAATAGGGAATTCGGTCCTAGAATTAAATTAAAGGGTAAATTCGGTTTTTTGGAATCTTTTCCAATTGAGTGTTCGGTCTCAACATTCAACAAGAAGGGATTTCGGTCTTGCCATGACCGAATTCTTCACAAAATGGCCCATTAAGGACCGAACACACAAGGGCCCAAACCCATTAAGACCGATTTCCCATCCATATATATATATATATATATATATATATGTTTAACCGATTTCCCAATTCATTTCTCACTTTTGCCACCGAACTCTTGCCAATTTTCCTCTCAAAAGTCATACGAATTTTGCCCAGAATCTTCATATCTTCAACCGAATTCCTCAAGAACATTCTTCCCATCTTCAAATACTCATAACATTCTTCAAATCTTCAAGCATTCCCTCAAGAACACAAGAACACACCGAACTCACCCCATCCCCCACCGAAAACACCCCTTCAACATTTCCAAACATTTCAAATTAATTTTTTAAGTATTATTTACTTAATTAATTATTTAATACATTATTTAAATTAATTTATTACTAAGTAAAATACGACGGCAAATACAAATATTTTAGGGTAACGTTATTAGCGCGTACGCTTACCCAGTGATCGTCTCTACAACTCGCTACTTCCAGTTAACGCACATTTAAGGTGAGTTCATAACCCCATATTTTTCCAAGCTTATTAATGTTTTAGGGGGGGGGGGATACAAGTAAAACACAATAAATCTTGTGTTTAAAAATATAATTTTGCTTATTATATTTTCTTACCGTTAACATGCAATTGAACGCGAAACTTATTAAACACAGAAAACATTATGACTACTAGATTTACAAACAATTCACAAAACATGTTAAGACCAACTATTTTACAAACACAGACTTTAACATGAAAACAAACTTATAAACTATATTAATTATAGTTTATGGAACGAACGAACTACTTTTACAAGGTTACACGTTGTTTACAAAAAGGTTTTCATTGTATTATTCATGAATTCATTGAGGGATCAAATCTGTGAGACACGTCTTCGAGTACTTACCTAAGTGCCAAGGGAAGTCTAGTCTTATGAACCAGAGTCTCCTGGAGGGAGAGCGTGAGTTTGTGTATAGAACTATATGGGACTGACAATCTCGCGCCCTGACTATTAGCTACAGTCGTTTTGGGCGACAAACGTGATTAACGTTTACGATGTATGAAGTACGTCGTATGGTTTAACGTCCATCAGTATGGTTATAAGAACTCACACGGGTAAAACAACGACTCGTTTGCGTAATAATATACTTAACAAACAGTCATCAGGGTCAGGGTGATATGAAATTAACATCCGACATGCAGTGGGATGTGTGACTTCCGCCTCATTCCTGTTCTTTGTTTGGTTGTGGGCTTAGGGTAGAATCACCCAATCGACTGTCTGTTTGACATAGATTTCTATAACTCGTATGTACTAAGTGATCACAGGAGGGTATTAACATCACTACCAGTATACAGAACAAACACGTTTTCGACTAGTTTTATTTGATAATAAAGCTACATTTTAACAACTTAAGTATGGGAAAATACTTGTACTTTTCAGTTTTGGAACAGTTAAGACAACAACTCACTTCTATGGAAAATTTAGGCTTTTCCAGGACAAACACCAGTATTTTACAAGCAAGCAGTTTATCATTCAACTAACGAGCAATAATTGTTAATTCTATAATTTCCTTAGTTTATGCATCAAGGTTATGTATGAAGAATATCTGATAGACAGTTGAATGTGTGGTTTCCGCCTCATTTCCTGTTCCTTGTTTGGTTGTGGGCTTGGGGCAGATCCATACAATTAACTGTCCATTCGATCTTGGTTTATATATAACTAGTATAAACTAAGTAGTTATAGAAGGAACTGGTATTATCATATTCTTATTAAGAAAATATAGGATTTTCTTAAGGAACACTTTCATCATATCCCAAAGGACTATTACAGTTAACTCTATAAGTACCAAGTGAATACGTCAGGGTTATATACATGAGGATCCGACAACCAGTGGGATGTGTGGCCTCCGCCTCATTTCATGTTCCTTGTTTGGTTGTGGGTATGGGGCAGAACCACACAATCGATTGTCTGTTCGATATGGATTGTATCTGACCTGTATACACTAAGTACTCGTAGAAGGAACTAGTATGAGTCATTTTACTTATCATTCATTACATAAGAAAATATAGGATTTTGTGGAGAAGAACATCATGTTTTACAAAGAACAAAGAACATGTTTTCTAAAACAAAACGCTTATGAACTCACCAACTTTAATTTTGACACTCTTTCAAAAACCACTTGTATTCTCAGGACACTAGTAGACAGGCACACGCGCTGGGTTCCTAGAAGACGGAGCATAGTAGCTTCAAGTCTTTACTTTACTATTTACGTTTGGAGTCAATCATATATGTTACGAATACAATGTAAACATTTTAATATCAATACAATGGTTGTTGTTGCTTTGATTACTATTATTCAATTGTTGTGATACTGTACATGACGTCCTCCACCCCCGAACGTTTCTGCCGTTCCGGTTTGGGGGTGTGACAGACTTTCCCTTGTGGTTCTTTGAGGAAGCTTTTCTCTTCTTTCCCTTCCCATGTCCAATTGCCAAGACAGGGGCAGTAGCAGTAGGAGTAGAAACAACAGATTTTCCTTTAAGACTACTTTCAGCAGTCCTTAAAAGACCTTGAAGCTTGCTTAGAGTCACTTCCTCCTTGTTCATATGATAAGTCATACGAAACTGGTCATAACAAGGAGGTAAAGAGTGTAGGATAATGTCAATTGCCAATTCTTCATCGAAATTGACATTCAGCTTTAGCAAGCGGTCCACGAACCTTTGCATCTTTTGTAAGTGGGTCGTGATAGACTCTCCATCCTTCATTTTGGTAGTAATCATGGAGGCTGTGATTTCATACATTTCCTGCCTAGCACTTTGACGATACATTTCCATCAAATCTTGGTGCATTTCATAAGGCGAAAAGTCCTCATAGGACTTCTGAAGCTCAGCAGTCATGGTAGCAATCATAATACATGACACCTTTGTCGTGTCCCTCTCATGGGTCTTGAACTTAGCAATCTGTTCGGGAGTAGCGGTAGATTCATCAATCTCCTTAAGCTCTTTATCCAAGACATATTCTTTGTCCTCGTAGCGAATGGCCATTCGGATGTTTCGAATCCAATCGTTGAAGTTCGATCCATCAAATATGACCCTCCCATATAGGTTCATGATGGAGAAAGAGCCAGAAGCAGTTGAGTTTCAAGCAGTGTTGGAAGACATCTGAAAAGAAAGACCAACTTTAGATTAGATAAGGATCCTTAATATAACACCCAAAATGAGATATTAAGGCTAGGACCCAACACAATATTTTACAATTCGGAAGAGGGATGTCGTAATCCAATTGCAAAAAATTTGAAGGTAGGTAAATGACGATTTACCAATTTCCACCATGAAAAATGAAATTGATTATTAAGTTTTAAATGAATTGAAATTCCTAGATTCTTTTGAGATTCATTGAACCTTTTCAATGACATGTTTAAATCTCGATTATGCCCTTCAAGTTTGTGACTGTGATGCCGAGGATCACAAACAAGGTGTGAATAACCATGCAAATTAGCTTGGTACACTTAATGTTACAAATCACCTAATCAATGTGCTGGTTAACCACGCACGCTTCATTGATCCATGATTAACATCAAACTACCCTTTGCCACACATTGTCAGTCCCAAATTAGTGTGCCGGTTAACCACACACGCTCCACTAACGACTTAACAAGGTGCAAAGTGCAATTTCATGGAATAGCACCATTTTCACATTTTTCCTAAAGTAACTAAGATTGGGGATTTATAAACTTTTAGTTACTTTAATAGTTATCATTATACTTATTAATGAGAATTAATGTCCTATCCTACCCGTTCGGCTAACGACCCTCCACCAGTCAAGGAAACGGTGGGTGAGAGTGGACACCCATTAAACCACCATTTTATAGGCAGCAACCTTATACCCCCTTATAGACCGGCTTCGTAAATGAGCCTACTAACGGTAAGACTGACTTGTCTTATACACATATATAATTATTAAAATTTAATATTATAATAGTATAAAGGTTGAATTTTAAACTTTTAAAATTCTAGGGTTTGGAATTAAAGTTTCATTAATGTAACTTTTCAAGTTCCAAAACTTGAGGGCAAGTTTTGTAACTTGTCCAGACTTTTGAAATTCATAACTGATGGATTTTAAAGTTTCATAAATGAGACCTTTCAAATTCAAAACTTGAGTACAAGTTATGAAACCTTTCAAGACTCTTTGAATTCTATAACTTACATTAGTTAAGAGTTTCATAAATAAAGACTTTTCATATTTCATAACTTGAGGACAAGTTATGGAACTTTTCAAGAACACATATGGATCAAATTAACTAGTCCAATTATGATATGATGATCATTTACCAATTTGACCTAATTTGATTCATATTCAAGATACTTTCAAATTTTACAAATAACTAGTATTTCACAAAAACAAGTAGTTATCTTAGAACTTGACAAACTTCATGTTTTTTTGGATGGCGATAAACATTACCATATCATTAAAATCAAATTTTATGAACCAAAACAGTTTGTGGTAATTATCCTAATCCAAAATAGGCCAAAAACTCAAAAAATCTGCCACCAGATGAGCCAACTCTTCGAGCCAGGCTTTGGACTCGTCGAGTTCATGGAAAAACTCATCCAACTCGTCGAGTCCATATATGGACTCGTTGAGTTCATCAGACAGTGGCCAAAAAATTCATTTTTCCAACTTTGAAAATCACACATTTGCATCAATATAATAGAAAACATCCTAGGCACTGATACCACTGATGAGTTTTATGTACTCTAACATTTCTATGGTGCACATGATGGGTTTTGAGTAAAAGAACATTCCTATGTGCACATGCAAAACCCTAAAGCTTTGGATCTAAGTTTCGCTATTGTACATGCAAAGTTATCCAAAGCCTACAAACCCTAGATCTAGCATATCAAAATCGAAATACATATAAAACAGGTTTAGATGTATACCTCTTGATAGTTGCTAGAATCTTCTAGCTTTGAGGGCCTAGTATCACAAGTTAAATACCTCTAATGGCTTACAAACACCAAGGCAAGAAGATGATCTAGAAGATAGGGGATGGAGGCAGAATTTCCGCTATAGGAACTCTAGGGTTTCTTCTGGTAACCGAAATATGCAGCCCTAGGGGTCCTTAAATAACTGAGCTGCTAGGGTTTCAGTCAAAACCCTAATTGGATAACTTAGGCCTTAAGCAGTCCAATGAACCTTTTGGAATAGGGCTTGGAAAATTTCAAGGTGGGCTTCCACCCAAATTTCGTCCACCCTCATATCCATAAGGATCCACAACCCAAATTCAATTATCTTATAATTGACAATTCCAGTCCCCTTTATTTAATTAATCTCTTTCAGCCACAAAACTAATTCTTAATTAATTATTGACCAATATTAATTAAACAATATGATTTCTCTTTTAATATATTATTCATATAATATATTAATAAACCATAATATCCTCTCTCTCCATAAATCATCATGTCCAGTTGCTTTGGTGAAGGCAACCCAAAAGGACCATGCTACAACCGGGTCAAGTACATACCAAATATAGTTATGGACTTAGACACTAATCCAACAGTCTCCCACTTGGATAAGTCTAATAACTATAAATGCAAGTACGACTTCAGGATCCGATTAGCAACCATAGCTCTCAAAAGCCGTTGTCGAACTCTGACTCGTCCTCTATACAAGGCATCATATAATCCTCCGTTCTCAAGATATCGTGCGGACAAATACATGGAACATAGTCATACTGTAACGCCCGCAGATCCGGACTAGTTAATTTAGAGACGATGAGCATCAAAAATGAGTTTTTGATGGAAGACTATTTAGAAGGATTAATCTTAACCAAGTTGTAGTATATATTACAAGGGTTCCGTACATATAAAGAACGCCGAAATCCGAGTTCTAACGAAGAAGTTATGGCCCGTCGAAGTTTTACGGCAAAACCGGCACGACACCGGGAGACGTAAATAGTGAATTTACGGTAGAAGACTTTTTAGCCTTAGTAATCTAAACAAAATTTTTAGTATACGTTAAACCGAGAACATACAAAAAAAGAACGCCCCAATCTGACTTCGTATGAGGAAGTTATGAATTTTCTAAGATTTGGCATAGCAATGCACGGCCCGAAACTCGAATTTTAGTTCGAGCGGTTTTTGGCCTACGCGACTTAAATGAGAGTTGAAGATCTCATTAATAGGAACTCAACGGTAAAAAAAACAGACGAAAACGGAGTCCGTATGTAGAAGTTATGAATTTTACGCGGACATTTAACAATATAATCTCCTCCTACTGTTAAATTTAAGATCGGTCGAGAATTAGCCGACGGACTCTAAATGAAAGTTTTAGATCTTGTTTTTACCTACGCGTGGATATAAAGAATTTCGAGAGTAGAGCTCGTATGTTAAGGATATGGACGAAACTTGGTCCATACTCTTCGAGCGCGATAAATTCGATACAGTTTTGTAAATCTTAGATAGAATGAGAATTAGCTGACGGCGTCTAAATGAAAGTTGTAGTACTCGTAAATACCAACGCGTGGATATAAAGAACGTCAAAAATGGAGTTCGTATGAACGAGTTACAAATTATAATAGCATATTTACGTATTAAAATAAAGTATAAATCATATATACGTACACATATATATACAAATGTATATATCATTAGAAAGGTATCGACGATGCAGTTATTATAAGACTAGTGTTGAGTACTTTCGACATTAGTTTAGTACAAATATCGTTAAATCTATTTAAAATAGTATTATGGAGGGGTGTTTAGTCGTTTATATAACTATAAGGTCATTAAGTAATTATGGATGGTAGTTTTTGTAAATTCAATTACTATAACTAAGAGGCTTGGACTCTCATATTTCTTGCACCATTCTCTTGATTCAAGAGTCTTTCTCTTCTTATCCCCCGAGCATTTCGGTCCCTCGTGATTCGACTTCTCTTTCTGTAGTTTTAGTATAGTAAGGTGAGCGCTGAAGCGCTACACGAATCTTTCTTAGAAAGATTCAGCGACGAAGTTCTGCCCCTACAGAGTCCGACTCCTAGCTAAAACCCCCTTGTAAGTAATTTATGCTTACCTATTTTAATATAACTTATATTTAAAATTAGTATTGTTATTATGAACTTATAATAAATATTTGATCTATTATTATGACTTATATAAGTGTCGTTATAATATCTTTTTAACTACTCGCAGTAACGAGAATCTGGTTTAAAGGGCTGCATAGGGTTGTTGGATTTCAGAAGTGCTATATGCCAAAATGGTCCTGCCCTCCGGTGTTTTATGTTTGGCCCCTGTCTGTACATAGTGGTTGGAAAGTATTGTTTAAACACTTATATAATAATAATAATAATAAGACTAATAATTAGTCACGGTAAATATTAGACTAAAATCTAGTGGTAATAATACTAGGTTTCGTCGAAGGAAATTATTTTAAAGTAAACGAAGCGTTGTCCGAGTACTGAGTCACCACCTTATCAAGTGAGTGCATAGTTACTTTCATCTTACACATAGATATGAAGTATTTAATATAAATTACGTGTTGTGAGTGCATAGTTACTTTCATCTTACACATAGATATGAAGTATTTAATATAAATTACGTGTTGTGAGTGCATAGTTACTTTCATCTTACACATAGATATGAAGTATTTTATATAAATTACGTGTTATGTGTGCATATTATTTGTATACTTGCTATCTACGTTGGATGAACGATTTTATACATGTTTTTAATGATTTAAACTGTATATGTATTTATATCTAAAAAATATGTTGGGTAAAACATGAGTAGATTAATGATGAAAGCTGATATAGAGGAATATTAGCAGTATGGACATAGTGCCCTATAGGTGAACATTGGCAGCAATGGACTTAGTACCCTATAGATGAGCATTGGCAGCTGCGCCACAACCTGTAGATGTTTATAATCTACGATGTACTCTAAACATCCTAGCAGCTGCGCTCTAAGGATAGTATCGGCAGCTGTGCCTAATAGAGAACATCATAACCATGGCAGTTGCGCCTAAAGGACAATACCGGCAGTTGCGCCTCATTGAGAATGTCACAATTATGGCAGTTGCGCCTAAATGATAATATTAGCAGCCGTGCTTGACAACTGTATCATTGGCAATGATGGACTTCGTGCCTATTCCTTAGGATAATCCTTAGGAATGAATGAACGAGGAATAACTTATTCTTAGGGTAGATCCTTACGAGTAAAGAAGATAACGGGGATGAGTAATTGGGTTGATTGTTTGATGTTCAAACATAATAATTACATTATTGTGGGTTGAAAACCCTATGTACTCACCAGGTTTCCCAACCTGACCCACTCAAGCTTATTTGTATCACAGGTGTCGATATGAAGCTACTTTACACTGAGAGATTTAAAAGAGATGTAGAGTACTAGTGTAAATGAATGTAAGTTCTGTTTATGCTTATGTTTATGTATTGCCGATGACATCCCAAATGTTTTAAAATGGATAAAAATACATTTCTTCGGAAATGCTTTGATAACGTATTTATCATGTTTTTTCTGGGAACAAATTCCGCAACATTTTTATTAAAAGAGGTACTCTGATTTTTTATAAAGCATAAACAAAATCGGTCTTTTCTGGCCGTGAAAAATGGGGATGTCACACATAGTTATTGTCCAGCAGTTTGTTTCTCGATCTCTAATTCGTCTGACATAGAACTTAATTGAACACATCAACTTAGTCCTGACCGGGCCCGACACATAAGTCAAACCAAATCATCGAGGGGCCCAGATATCGCTTTTACCCTCTTAGGATAAAAGCAACAGATAAACTTCGACTTATATGCATTTACTATTCACTCATCAAATCATGCACAACAATGCATTTTATAACATCAAGTCACTGATGCGTTTACGCATTATCAATGCACAACCAACTTGCAAACAATAAACCATATATCTAGGTTTAAAGATTATATGATATTATCGTCGTGCGATCACTCGTGATAAATTCCATGAAGTGATACCAGCAAGCGTGGGTTTAATCCAATGCTCAAATCTTAATTCATGAGCACTTACGAACGTTGCAGCAAACCTTTGCTATGTCCAATACTCTTTAGACAGTCTACAACCAATTCATGACAGTCTTCTTTCATACCTACTTCCAAAGTATGAGTCACTGTGGACTGTTCGAATAATCTTATTATTCAGGAAGTCAAAACATGCAAAGTGAAACAATTGGTAAATGATTAACAGAAGACAGTAACTTTACTTATAAATAATACTCTTTTATTTAATCATCAAATGCTAATACAATTTATCTATTACACGTTTCGAAGCTATCTAATCTAAACTAGTATCGTCCTTCAGCCCAATGCTCCTAGTGTGCTGTAAATGCTTAACCCTACTCAGTCCCTTCGTAAGGGGATCTGTTGGGTTATCCTCTGACGATACCCTCTTCACTACGAGGAGTCCCTCTTCCACACGATGTCTAATAAAGTGATATTTCTTGTCAATATGTCGAGATCTGCCATGATCCCTCGGTTATAGATAACTAAAAGTCACTTCTTTAAAAGTGTTATTAAAGAATAAGAGGTTACATAAAATGAAGAGTCTTCACTTTAATGGACCATTAAACTCATAAGTTATGAAATGAAAAGTCTTGAATAGTTTCAATACTTGCCCTCAAGTTTTGGAATTTGTAAAGTCTTACACCCTAATACTTTAATTTCCAAATTGAACCTTAGAATTTTAAAAGTTTAAAATTCAACCCTTATACTATTATTATATTAAAAGTTTAAATATATAGATATGTATAAGAATAAGTCAGTCTTACCGTTAGTAGGCCTCATTCACGAAGCCGGTCTATAAAGGGGGTATAAGGTTACTGCCTATAAAATGGCAGTTTAATGGGTGTCCACTATCACCCATCGTTTCCTCGACTGGTGGAGGGTCGTTATCCGAACGGGTAGGATAGGACCTTAATGCTCATTAAAAGTATAATGAAATTATAAAGTAACTATACTTAATAATTCCCAATCTTAGTTACTTTAGGAAAATGTGAAATAGGTGCTAACCCATGAAATTACACTTTGTACCTTACCAAGTCGTTAGTGGAGCGCGTGTGGTTAACCGGCACACTAACAAGGACTAGTAAGAGTGGCAAAGGGTAACTTAATTTTATCATAGATCGGTGGAGCGCGTGTGGTTAACCGGCACGTCGATTAGGTGATAAAAGTTAAGGGTACCAAGTCAATTTGCATGGTTATTCACACCTTGTTTGTGATCCTCGGCATCCCAATCACAAACTTGAGAGGGCACAATCGAGATTTAAACATGCCATTGAAAGTTCAATGTATCTCAAAAGATCTAGGAATTTCAAATCCAATAAAACTTAATAATCTATTTTGTTTTTGTGGTGGAAATTGGTAAATCGTCATTTACCTACCTACATATAGTTTATAGCTTGGATTACGGCATCCCTCTTCCAACTATAAATAGTTTGTTGGGTCCTAGCCTTAATATTTCATTTGAGTGACTTATTAAGGACTCTTTATCTAATAAAACTTGTCTTTCTTTCTTTCAGATGTCTTCCAACACTTCTACTGGCTCAAACCCTACAGGCTCCTTTTCCCTAATGAACTTGTGTGGGAAAGTCACTTTTGATGGTTCCAATTTCAATGAATGGATTAGGAACATCAGAATGATTACTCGCTATGAGGGTAAAGAGTATGTCCTCGATAAGGAGCTAAAGGTTATCGATGAGTCGACTGCTACTCCTGAGGAGATTGCTGAGTACACTACCCATGAGAAAGATGCCACTAAAGTGTCTTGCATCATGTTGGCCATAATGACAGCAGAACTCCAAAAATCCTATGAAGATTTCTACCCTTTTGAGATGCACCAGGATCTGATGGATAGGTACCATCAGAGTGCTCGTCAGGAAAGGTATGAAATCATTTCCTCCATGATAACAACTATGATGAAGGAGGGAGAGTCCCTCACCGGTCACTTGCAGAAAATGCAAAGGTTCATGGACCGGTTATTGAAGCTTAATGTGGACTTCCCTGAGGACATGGTGATTGACATCATTCTCCATTTCTTACCTCCAAGTTATGATCAGTTTCATATTACCTATCATATGAACAATGAGGAAGTCACACTAAGTAAGATTCAAGGACTTTTAAGGACCGCTGAAAGTGGCCTTAAAAGTACATCAGCTGTTACTCCTACTCCTACTACGGCTCATGTTCTGGCAATTGGGCAGGGAAAGGGGAAGAAGAGGAAGACCCCTTCTAAGGGTACCAAGGGAAAGTCTCTTGATGGCTCCTCTTCAATTGGAACCAAGAAAGGTTCCATTCCTCCTTCTTCAAACCCAAAGGAAGCACAATGCTTCTACTGCCAGGAAAAGGGGCACTGGAAGCGAAGCTGCCCCAAATACTTGCAGGATGTAAAGGATGGGAAAGTTAAACCCACCCATGCAGGTATTTACACTATATTGTCTAATAACTCATTGCATACTAACTCTTGGGTGCTTGATACAGGTTGTGGTATTCACATTTGTACTGATTTGCAGGGCCTAAGAAGAAGTGAGAAAGGGGGGCACGGGAAGATAAACTTAATCATGGGGAATAGGAAAGTATCACTTGTTACCAAGATAGGAGTTTATTCTTTATTGCTTAATAATGGGTTAATGTTAGATTTGAATAAATGTTGTTACTCGTCTGAAATGGCGAGAAATATTATTTCCTTTCACGGCTTGTACAAACAAGGGTTTTCTTTTTCATTTGATAATGATAATGGTGCTATTAATGTTTATTACAATGATGTATTTTACTTTAAAGCATTACCTTGTGATGGTGTATATGAAGCTGTGAATGTTGTAGATAATCTAGGAAATAATGTATTGTGTATTGATTCTTCAAATAATTTGGATAAGGCATCCTTGTGGCATTGTCGTCTTGGACATGTTAACAAGAAGCGCATAGGCCAACTCCAAAAGGTTGGAGTTTTGGAATCATTTGACCTAAAGTCGGATGATAGTTGCGAGTCTTGTTTACTTGGAAAAATGACAAAATCACCCTTCACTGGTACTTGTGAGAGGGGTGAGGGTTTGTTGGACCTCATACACACTGATGTGTGTGGACCCTTCAAAACTGCCACAAGGGATGCTAATCACTATTATGTGACTTTTACTGATGATTATAGTAGATATGGATATATCTACTTAATCAAGCATAAGTCAGAAACCTTTGAAAAGTTCAAAGAGTTTAAGCAGGAAGTGGAGAATCAACTGGGCAGGAACATCAAGATGCTCCGATCCGATCGGGGAGGAGAGTATTTTAGTATCGAGTTCCTTGACTATCTTAAGGAATGTGGGATTGTCTCATAATTGACACCTCCTAGGACACCACAGCTGAATGGTGTGGCTGAGAGACGCAATCGAACCTTGTTGGACATGGTTCGTTCCATGATGAGTCGAGCTTCGTTACCAATCTCATTTTGGGTGTATGCCTTAGAGACTGCTGCCCATATCCTGAATTTAATCCCTACTAAAAAGGTTGCCAAAACACCTCATGAGATGTGGACTGGGAAAGTTCCCAATGTGGACCACATCAAGATTTGGGGTTGCGAGGCCTTCGTAAGGCGTGAGTCTCATGATAAGCTTGAACCTCGAAGTGAGAGGTGTATTTTCATCGGCTACCCACAAAGATCCTTTGGTTACCTCTTCTACAGACCTAGTGAGAATGTGGTCTTTGTAGCTAGAATAGGAGTCTTTCGTGAGAGAGAGTTCATAAGCCAATGAAACAGTGGGAGGCAAATTGACCTTGAATAAATTCAAGAGTCAAGTGGTGAAGGAACCTCAAACCCTAGCAATCAACATGAGGAGGAAACTCCTGTTGATCCGAATGACAAGCCCATACCTCTGAGGCGTTCCACAAGAGTTAGGAATGCACCTGAGCATTACTATGGTTTCCATATTACTACAGAAGGTGATACGCTGATCAGTGATAGCACACTGGTAAGTCTGCATGAACCCAACAGCTACACGGAAGCCATGGAAGGCCCTGAGGCTGCTAAATGGAAAGAGGCTATGGACAGCGAGATACAGTCCATGTATGAAAATCAAGTTTGGAACTTGGTTGACAATGTACCAGGTCGTAAGACAGTAGGGTGCAAATGGATCTTTAAGAAGAAGACCGACATGGATGGTAATGTACACACTTATAAGGCGCGACTGGTTGCAAAGGGCTTTTCTCAAACTCCGGGAGTTGATTATGATGAGACCTTTTCACCATTAGCAAAGATTAATTCTATTAGGGTTATGCTAGCCATTGTTGCATTTCATGACTATGAAATATGGCAAATGGATGTCAAAACCGCTTTCCTTAATGGAAAGTTGGCTGAGGATGTTTACATGAGTCAGCCATAGGGTTTTGTCAGTACAGAGTACCCTAATAAGGTGTGTAAGCTTGGGAAATCCATCTATGGATTGAAACAAGCACCTCGTAGATGGAATCTTTGCTTTGATGAGAAAGTCAAAGAGTTTGGCTTTTCGAGGAGCGAGGATAAGTCCTGTGTATATGTTAGGGCTAGTGGGAGTATAGTTAGCTTTTTGGTGTTGTATGTGGATGACATACTACTCATAGGAAATGACATCCCAACCTTGCAAGAGGTTAAGTCCTGGCTTGGGAAGTGTTTCGCTATGAAGGACCTTGGGGAAGCTACCTATATCCTAGGAATAAGGATATTGAGAGACAAGAGTAAGAGACTAATTGGACTTAGTCAGAGTACTTACTTGGATAAGGTGCTGAAGAGGTTCAGTATGCAGGATTCCAAGAAAGGGGAATTACCGATCCAGAGTAACGCCAAACTGAGTAAGACTCAGAGTCCGAGTACAGAGGCTGAGATAGCTGAGATGAGTCATGTTCCATATGCTTCCGCTGTGGGCTCAATCATGTATGCTATGACTTGTACTCGCCCTGATGTGGCCTTTGCTTTGAGCATGGTCAGTAGATATCAAGGGAACCCAGGCAAGGCTCACTGGACTGCGGTAAAGAACATTCTCAAGTATCTGCGAAGGACTAAGGACTGGGTCCTTACCCTTGGTGGTAGTGATGACTTGAGAGTGGTAGGGTATAGCGATGCTAGCTTTCAGACTGATAGGGATAATTTCCGCTCTCAGTCAGGTTGGATCTTTATCCTAAATGGAGGAGCAATTACTTTGAAAAGTTCCAAGCAGGAGACGGTTGCTGATTCTACTTGCGAATCAGTGTATATAGCAGCAAGTGAGGCATCAAAGGAGGCGATATAGCTAAAGAACTTCATTGGAGACCTTGGAGTTGTACTAGCTATAAAAGAGCCAATGGAAATTTTCTGTGACAGCGAAAGTGCGGTTGCTTTAGCTAAGGAACCAAGGGATCACGGGAGATCTAGACACATTGACAGAAAATACCATTTCATTAGACATCGAATAGAAGAAGGACTCCTCATGGAAAAGAGGGTATCATCAGATGAGAACCCAGCAGATCCCCTCACGAAGGGACTGAGTAGGGTTAAGCATTTACAGCATGCGAGGCACATCGGGCTGAAGGATGATATTAGTTTTAATAATTAGATAGTTTTTTTTTGAAACTTGTAAAATGTACTTAACTTTTGATGATTAAATAAAAATTGTTATTTATTTATGAGTAAAGTGTTACTATCTTATGTTAATCGTTTACTATTGTTTCAATTTTGCATGTTTTGACTTCCAGGATAATTATATTATTCAAACTCTCCACAGTCAGTCATACTTTGGAAGTAGGTATTGAATTAAGACTGTCATGAATTGGGTTTGTAGATTGTCTAAGGTGTATTAGACATAGCAATGGTTGCTGCAACATTCATGAGTGCTCATAAGGTCTGAGTATTGGACTCAACCCACGCTCACTTGTATCACTTCATGGAATTTATCTCGAGTGATCGTGAGACGGTAATATCATATAAATCTTCAAACCTAGAGATATGAGTTATTGACTATGAATTGGTTATACATTGATTGTACGAAAATGCATGGGTAACTCGATGTTATAAAACGTGCTTTTGTGCATAATTCAACAAGTAGTCAGTACAAGCATATGAGTTGAAGTTTATCTGTTCCTTCTAGGATTAGAAGCGATATCTGGGCCCCTCGATGATTTTGTTTTGACCTATGTACCGGGCCCTGTCAGAACCTAATTGATGTGTTCAATTTAGTTCTATGTCAAACAGATCAGAGATCGAGAAACAAATGCTGGACAATAAGTAAGACCATGTTCCATGTATTTGTCCGGCTGATATCTTGAGAGCAGAGGATTATACGATCGCTTATCTTAAATGGCGTATCATCATCATCTAAGTTCCGAGAGACTTTGAAAGAGCTACGATTGCTAGTCAGATCCTGAAGTCATATATGCAACTATAGTTATTAGACTTATCCAAGTGGGAGACTGTTGGATATAGTGTCTAAGTCCATAACTATATTTGGTATGTACTTGACCCGACCCGGCATGGTCCATTTGGGTTGCATGACATTGCAACACTTGGATAGATAAAATGAGAAAAGGGACACTTAAGGTTTATTAATATATTATAAGTTCTAATATATTAATAATATTATTTAATTAGTATTGGTCAAGAATTAATTTAGAATTAATTTGGTGATCAAAAGGAGACTAATTAAATATATGGGGTTGATTGTGTAAATCATCCATTCTTATATAGTAGGCTAATGATCCATGGTTTATGGAGTTGGGCTGAAACCCATAAGGTGCTCCATGGATAGTCCATGGGGGTTATAAACCCATGGATCATGGGAAATGAAAAGCCATGTCAATTAGGGTTTACATGTGGTAACCCTACTTGTGACACAACTATAAAAGGACCCCTTGACTAGCAAAATCGGACCACTAAGGAAGAACAAGAGGGCAAGCCGATTTTGTGTCATAGTGATCTTCTCTCAAGTTATTCTAAGTGTTGTGGTGTTGTGTGAAGCATTTGAGGCATCACATTTGGGGTGCTAGGCTCACAAAGTCATCAAGGAATCCAAGCTACTAAAAGGTATGTTATTCTACTTGATTTTTGTATTCAAGTTCCCCATAACATGCTAGTTAGGATGTAAACCTTGGAAAATCAAATTTGCATGTATATTAGAGAAAACATAGATCCAAGGTTTCTAGGGTTGCATGTACACCATAGGAGTGTTAGAATGCTCAAAACCCATCACCAACAGCACATACAACCCTAATGCTTTGGATATAAGTTTTCTCTAATTATACATGCAATATTGTTTTTCCAAAGCATAAAGCCTAAACTAGCATGCAAGGCAACCTTTGAATCATAAAAAACTGTTAGAGGATTACCTTGTGTAGTAGCTTGCTTGTCTTTGACCTTTAGGAGCCTAGCATCTCAAGTGTGATGCCTCAAATGTCTTATAACAAACCAAGAACAAGAGAATGGACTTGAGAGAGAAGCTTGGGAGCTCAAAATCGGCTAGCCACTACTTTAGTATGCATGAGTGCCAATTTTAGGTGTTAGGGACTTCTTTTATAGCTTAGGATTACAACCATGCAAACCCTAATGACTCTTCATATTACATAAGCCTTTTGGGCTAAACCTTTCATGGACTTTCATGTAAGTTTAGTCCAACCCTAGTCAACATGAGTCATGAGTCCAACTAGAAGAATTACTGATTTACCTAATCAATTCCTTTAACTTTAATTAGTTTCTTTTGATCACTAAATTAATACCAAATTAATTCTTGATCAATACTAATTAAATAACGTGATTCCTCAATTAATATATTATACTTATAATATATTAATAAATCACAATAACCTCTTTCTCAAGTATCCATCCTATCAAATTGTTCCAGAGTGTTACAACCCAAATGGACCATGCTATCATCGGGTCAACTACATACCAATTATAGTTATGAGCTTAGACACCTAATTCAACAGTACGATCTGCCAATAGGACGCCTCCATGTCATGTCAGCCCATACAAGACAAAAGGTACTGTTGGGGACATGCTCCAACGACAATAAGTAGAAAAGAAACCCTTCTTTTTCCAGAAGAAGGGATCACCTCATTCTCCACCTTAAGCTAAACCCTAATTCTCTCATCCAATTACTGACTAGACCATCAGAGCCTCGTTCCAGGACCACCTCCTGGGCGACGACTGACACCGGTTCTTTCTTTGTTGTGATTCTTAGGCTTAACCAAGACGAAGCTACCCTTAATCGGCATTAAGCTCGGAGTACATATCACAACAAAAGCCAAGGTTGTCAAGCCCATTCCCCATAGTGTATTGATGAGCATCGAGTTAGTTTGACACATCTCCGTTTTTAGAATAATATTTCGATACAATATATATGTTTTACCCAAATCTTGTCTATAGATACGGAAGGATAGACGCCAAACTTGTGAAACAATATAAACACTAGACTCCGCCTCATAGATTATCGATTCTTCTCTTTCATAAATATCGACTTTATAATTGAAAGGTTACAAACTCGGATACGACCAACAAATTCATTTTAGGGAATATGTCGCTAAGAGCAAAATTATTTTCCAATGCTAGATTCCTTCAACGTAAGGTGTTCTTCATTGGTGCAATTTGTTGGACCCAAAGAAAAAAAACTCACAAACACGGACCAAATATGACTAGAGGAATAAAGAACCTTTTATTCATCCCCATCAGGTCGTTCTCCAACTTGTCATTTTTCATTGACCCGATAACCAAAACGTCGATCCGATTTTGAAATTAATCATATTGTTATAATCATCATAAAACACAAATTCTTCGTAAGAAATATACCAATTTTTATATAAACTAATAAACACTCTCAAACCCACCATCCCCGTTAATATTTTTATTAAATTTTATAATCATCTTCAACATTTAGTTAACATCTCATTTTAGTACAGACCCGATTATTATTATCTTTGTTGATAAAATATAAAGTCAACTCATACTCTCATTGTGTTAGATTTTTCATATATCAGAATATTCCAAATAATACCCAAATGTTTTTTTGTTGTGTGCGAAGACTCCAAGTCCAAGGACATTATTGTCTTTCGACCTTCATTACCAACAACCAAGCTTACTAGCTATCCCCCCGAAGGACACTGATTCTCTATCCACTCTCCGATCAATGGCTCCGCCTTCCCAACTGCTCAACGGCGCTGGTGTCACCGCCGGAAAGTCGATTACTAGCCGTATGGCTTCCGTCTACAGCGAAGTACAGAACAGCCGTCTTGATCATCCTCTTGCTATCCCTTCTGTTTTCAGAAGCCCCTTCAAAATCATCGATGGTCCCGCTAGCTCCGCTGCCGGAAATCCAGGTATTTCTTAATTTCCAAGTGATTTGATGTATCACATCATATTGATACTGAAGTGGAATTGACGACCCCTGTAAAAGCAAAACTATTTATGCTAAGATCACGATTGATCGGAGTCCTTTTTAATGATGGATTGATGATAATCTCTGGAGTTTAGTCACTACTGCATTGGATAAACAAGAATTTAAGTGTTTTGTTAGCTATGTTAACTGATTACGTTGTGTGTAGATGTTAATTAGGTTTTATGATCGAATTTTGCATTTTGAGTTTTAAAGTTAACTGATTACCATAAAGACCTAGTGAAACCCCTGTAAAAATGAACCAATACTAAAACAAATTGGAGATTTTTTTTATATAATCCAAAATCACATAAAAGAATGGCAAAACACAGCTAATCATCTGCAGAGATTGAGTGTAAGGATGAAGGATTACGACTTCAGTTGTGCTTGTTCTAATGCTTTCAGATGAAATTGCAAAACTTTTCCCATCCCTGTTTGGGCAACCATCAGCAATATTGGTGCCAGGTGAATCTAATGAATCAGGATCTGCCTTGAAGATAGGAGTTGTGTTGTCAGGAGGACAAGCACCAGGAGGGCATAATGTTATATCTGGGATTTTTGGTTAGGATTTTGAACTTTCATTTCCTATTGTTCATATTGTTCATACTTCATATGATATGATTGAAAGTTGTATACAATTCAAATTAACTGTGTATCAAATTCAAACCTTTTCTCCCACTGCTTGGTGCAGATTACTTGCAGGAATGCTGCAAAGGAAGTACCGTGTATGGGTTCAAGGGTGGGCCAGCTGGGATCATGAAGGGCAAATATGTGGTCTTGACCCCTGACTATATTTATCCTTACAGAAATCAGGTAAATATTAAAATGAACCTTTTTCACTTACAGATGCTATATGATAATCTATTATAAGTATGTAACTGATCAAATGTTAAACTGGTTCAAATAATAAACATATAAATCTTGAAATTCTTGAAGGTGAGAGTGTCTGAATGCTACTAATTTTCATACAGTTTGCTGATTTGTTTTAATTCACTGCATCAGGGAGGATTTGATATGATCTGTAGTGGGAGAGACAAGATTGAGACTCCAGAACAGGTGCCAATCATTGAGCCTTTGCTTACCTTGTTGATTTTTATGTATAGGATTAAAAGCAAAAAACTAGCAACATACTCTGTTTGATTTCCTTATTATGGCATTCTACTTTCGTTTCTTCCTATTACAACATTATATATTGAATAATCTACCCAATTATAATAATATCAACTAAATACAAAGCAATTTTCATAGCTATAATTGGGTGGATTTTTCAAAGTATAATAACCCAATAAAAAAGGAACTGAACGTACAATGTTATAACTGGGTAGATTTTTCAAACTACAATGCCTTATTAATAGAGTTTTTTGCAAAAATAGGGCTGTTTTGGATTTAGTTTGTAGAACTAGGGCTCTTTCAAATTCATTTGTAAAATTGAATTTGCCGATTTCATATTTACATTAGACTTTTTCATAGTTACATTTATAACCCTTAAACTTACATGATATATTATAATTACATTTTTTTATATTTACATTTCTATTTTATATAATTACTATATTTATGATCTTAGTATTTCTTTAATATATATATATATATATATATATATATATATATATATATATATATATATATATATAACTTTGTTAATATATATTGTGAAGAATTATAGGAACAATAATTTGTAAAATGTAAACATTATAAGAAGATTTGATAGATTTATAAGAATACAAAGAAGTAATAAGATCTGTTTGCATTAATGGAAAGAATGAAAAATTCGTTACAAGAAGTTGTGCGGAACTATTCTATAGCAAAAACTATCCGTTCTACTAACTAACGCTCCTATATATAAGCGTCAAATAAGAATCAGAAAGAATCCTAAGTCGACAGTTCAGAACTGCAAACCTAAGATTAAATACATTCTGAAATCATGACACAATTCGAAATTAAGAAAATACACTAAACATTACAACTAGACACAATATTATTTTCGAATCCTAACATATATATATATATATATATATATATATATATATATATATATATATATATATATTAAATCAGTAATGATTTGTAAATTATTTTTAATTTTAACTTTTTATATTATAAGAAAATTTTATAATCCATAAATATTATAATTAATAAGATTTTACTAATTTTTTCTTTAAAAATATTTTATTGTAATTTATATCTTTTAATCATATTTTTTATAAATCTTTTCTTTAATCATACTTTTATGATTTTTTTTTTAAATATTTGTTTCTTAAATTTTTTCCAATATTAAATCGGATTTGTTAGTTTAATAACTTTATATATAATTTTTAACAAAATTAGTTATATAATTAAAATAGAATAGTTATGTGATTAATTAGGTAACCAACTTACAAATGTGTATCGTTTAAAAACTTATTATCATTCAAAAGTTATCGATCCTTAATTCCTAAAACTTGTACTCTTTTTAGTTAAGCGTATAAACCAAAATATTTTACATTGTTATTAAAGAAGAGATTGCCAATAAAAAATATATTGAAATAACATAAAAAGTTGACGTGAATAAAAGGTTAATATTCATAATTGATGTAAAAAAAATTAGTTAGATATGGTTATCGAGAACAAGATATAATAACTTGTTAGAATGTCGGTTTGTAGAAAAAATGATGACTTTTATGCCAAACAGAAAAAAATGACAAAAATATATAATTTTTTTTATATAGTGGCTTTTGTGTTATACTAAATAATAATTGTAACTAAAAAGAGATTTTATTTACATATTTTTGTAAGTAAAAGGAGATTATATTTACATATCTTAAAACTTAAAGGTAAAAAATAAAACTTATAGGGGCCTTAATGTAAGTATACATTTGTTTTGTGGGGTCACGACCCTATTTTTACAAATGAATCTGAAAGGGCCCTAGTTTTACAAACCAAATCCAAAACAGCCCTATATTTGCCAAAAACTCCTTATTAATATCCATGCAGACCCTTAAAATTTAATAATGAAGCAAAGATAGAAATTTTGATTTGTATGCACCTGAATCCAGTTTAAGCAAGCTGAAGATGTAGCAGTGAAGCTTGATTTGGATGGGCTTGTGGTTATTGGTGGAGATGATTCAAATACAAATGCCTGCCTTCTTGCTGAATACTTTAGGTGAAGGATTACCATTGATGTATTTGTTTAGTGTGCTAATTAATGGCTTTCCTGATTTTCTCTATTATGTTGTTCTTTATGCATTAAGTCAAAAAGAGACACCGATGTATAGCTTATTGGATTAAGTCATGTTTCCATTATGTCCATTAAGTCAATAACTGCATATTCCCTTTGTTATACATTGTTGAGTTATGATGATAAGAAAATGTGGTGTGAAAGTGCTTATTCGATTATTATATCCCACAGGAGTAGAAAATTGAAGACCCGAGTGATTGGATGCCCAAAGACTATTGATGGTGACTTGAAATGCAAAGAGGTTCCTACAAGTTTTGGTTTTGATACTGCATGCAAGGTAATTCCAGTTATGACTTTGATCCATAAATAGCAACAAACTTACATTTATTTGTTTACTATAGCATTCTACTTTCATTTCTTTCTATTAGAACCTTGTACTTTCAGAAAAAAAAAAAAAAAACTTATTAAGGCGAGGCATTGTACTTTGAAAAAGTTTTCTTATTAGGACACTGACACTCTTACTTTGAAAAAAAATCTACCATAGTAGTCAAAATTGGTTTGGATTTGGTTGACAATATTGGTATAATTAGAAGTAGATTTTTGAAAGCACAATGTTGTAACATGAGGAAATAATAAACATTGCTATCTCTTGCATTTATCCCTTGATTTTCACACCTGTAAGTTCTTCACCAAATTGCATGTTCACCATTGATGACATCACCTCACTTTCTTGTAATTGGATTATTATACAGATTTATTCTGAGCAAATTGGAAATGTGATGATAGATGCTCGTTCTACAGGAAAATATTATCATTGTGAGCTCATTTGCCTTTACTCCTTCACTATATCTATCTGCATTCTCTGGCCTCTGATTTTGTAGGATTAAGTTTATGTTTTTTCACTTTTGGTCCCTATCTTACTGTCTCTTAACGTTTTTAGTCCATGGGTCGTCCGTCTAATTTAACACTCCATTCGTTAGTTATATATGGAAATGACAGTTTTGCCCTCAAATATAACACTCATATCTTCAGTTGTACGACTAATGGGACGTGCTGCTTCCCACATTACATTAGAGTGTGCTCTGCAAACTCATCCAAACATCACTCTTATCGGGGAGGAGGTACTAAATCTTCTTCCACCACATAAACATATTATTAAAATATATAATTGTAATTGTTGAAAATTGAAATATGGAAGATGATGAAAATGTTACTTGCTGCAGGTTGCCTCTGAGAAGCTGACTTTGAAAAATGTCACAGATTACATAGCGGATGTAATTTGTAAACGTGCAGGTCTTGGTTATAACTATGGTGTCATACTCATACCTGAAGGACTTATTGATTTCATTCCTGAGGTATTTACTATTTACTCTTACAACAAGCTTTCTAGGTTTATTTTTCTATGATGAGGGCATTTATGTCATTTGTCTGTAATTATTTATTTATTTGTGATTTTCAGGTGCAACAACTTATTTCGGAACTAAATGAAATTCTGGCAAGTGGAATTGTAGATGAGAGTGGAAAATGGAAAGAGAAGCTTATTCCTCAGTCTCTGCAGCTTTTTGAGATACTTCCTCCTGCAATTCAAGATCAGTTGATGCTTGAAAGGGATCCCCATGGAAATGTCCAGGTGATTTTCACTTTGCTTATTATCTATCATAATTCATAATTCATAATTCATAAATGATGTGTTTATTATATTTATACCTTAACTTAGGTTGCGAAAATAGAAACAGAGAAAATGCTTATGCAAATGGTTGAAAGTGAATTAGAGAAGAGGAAGCAAGTGGGCCAATATGCATGCCACTTTAAAGGCCAGTCCCATTTTTTCGGGTACTTTCTTTGAAACAAATCTACCCAATTATAACATTCTACTTTCAACTTTTGTCTTATTAAGGCATTGTTTTTGGAAGTAGTAATTGCTTTAATAAACAAATAAATGAAAGTAGGTTGCAGTGTTCATAATATTAATATTAATATGTGGGATTTCATTTGTATGTGTCAGTTATGAAGGACGATGTGGTTTGCCTTCAAACTTTGACTCTTCTTACTGTTATGCATTGGGTTATGGTGCTGGAGCTCTACTCCAGGGTGGCAAATCCGGACTAATATCTTCCGTATGTATCTTTCTTTTATAAATGTAATTTCGATGATGAGGGTGAGGAGGGCATTCTCGTCTTTTTCACAAACAAGATATCGAGTTTGAACCCTTGTCCCACCCTTTTTAGTGGAACAAAAAAATGCAGTTTTTGTATCATTGACGTCTGTCACAGTCTAATACATGTCAAACACAGTACAACCTGTTATGTTATGTTATGTTATGTTATGTTATGTTATGTTGTATTTATGATAGGTTGGAAATTTGGGTGCACCAGTGGAAGAATGGAGTGTTGGTGGAACTCCATTGACTTCTTTAATGGACGTGGAAAGGAGACATGGTAAGCCATCAATATTTTTTTTGTTATGAGGGGCAAAAAAGTAAATTTGAAAATTAACCGTAAATGTGCAGGTAAATTCAAGCCTGTGATAAAGAAGGCGATGGTTGAGCTTGATGGTGAGTTACTAACTTTGAAATATTTTTCTTTGACAGTTTTGGTTCCTAATTTAATTACATTTTCATTTTCAGGTGCACCATTCAAGAAATTTGCATCACTGAGGGAGGAGTGGGCCCTTCAAAACAGATATATCAGTCCTGGTACTAAAGTTGATAAATAAAGAAAAGAATGTTGTTCTATTCTATAAGAGAATAAATTATAATTAAATAAACTTATGTTTGGGGGAAAAAAGACTTTTTTTATTTCGCCTAATGGAATGGAATTGGAAGGAATGTTATGTAAACAGTAATATGGATTTTTATAAAATATTTGTGTAGGTCCCATTCAGTTTGTTGGAGCGGAAGCTGATAGAGCCAACCACACTTTGTTGTTGGAGCTTGGAATCGAGGTCTAAGTAACTACCTTCAGTTCACTCTACTACTAAACATTTTCACATATATTTTTTCCGGTATGTTTTACAAATTACAAAATATGTTATATGAGTAAAACATAAGTTTATTGGCTGATTGGGTATATAACCAATGTGCCTCTCAAGATTATTACATTAATGTGTATCTTGTTTGTAAATAAATAAATTAAATCATGATGATGATGATGATGAAATACTATTTTGATATGAATGTTTGGGCACATTAGAGCTTATGATTCGGTGGTTGGAATAAATCTCGTTCAGTGAAGCTTGGACCAGGTTATCCTTTCCACATGAAAAACAGTTTCATTCTTACATATAAACTCATTTCATTATCTTCTTTATTATGTTATTTTGTCTATGTTATCAACAAAAAGAGGCGATAGATAAAATGAATAAAAAAAAAACATTTTTGTGAACGAATGAAGAGACATCTTGTGAAGGGAAATTAAAAGTTTCTCAAATTAGGTTAAAAAAATGTAAACAAGTAATATTGTTTTGCTTTTTGATCACCAATTATTAAAAAAAGGGGCGTAAATAAGTAATTTCATCTAGCAATTTTTTGTAATAAAAAGGGTCCTGTAAGGTGGTTGATGGAAATATCCAATTTGTATCGCATTCTAGGAAAACAAATTTGGTTAAATTAGTTAAGAAACATGCATGCCTTTTAAACAAAATATTCCTTCGTAAACTGTTCAAAAGTATACATACAAAGGCTCAAAAAGTTAAAAGTATAGATATAAGGGATTAAAATGGTTAAATTTGTAAATATAAGGGCTAGAAATGACAGGTTTGCAACAGAAAATTTCAGTGTGCCTCTTTTCTTTGTCTAAAGCCTCATATGGGAAAAACAAAAGTTGTTGACCACACGCAATACCATAGTTTTCGTTTTTGTTTTTTTGGAATACTTCTAATTTAAAAACTGTTGTGTCCGTGCTACGTGTCATCCTCTTCAAACCACTTCTCACTTATTATTCAACTCAGATTTGTTTTTTTTTCTCAACATGATGTTTATTATTTTAATAATATTTAAAGAATATATAAACAATTGGAGTATATTTTACATAATTTCAAATAATTTCAAAACCGTTTGGTAAATTTCATATAAATATTTTTTTGTTATATTGTGTCTATAACCAAATATTAATAAATTATAAAGTTAATCATTAAAATTACCAAATTTATTGAAGTTATCCGGACAAATAATCATCGTCTTCAAAATTTTAACAAAACTGAACATGTTTTTAGCTAAATTAATAATTTTATTTATTGTTATTTAGCAAATATTATGTTTAATTCTTTTATATAAAACTATTTAAAAATCATATCATCACAATGATCTTTATATTTGATTTGCATGTGATTAAACCAAATAAATTTTTTACTTAGATTTATTTTAACTATTGTATATTAATTTCAGTTTATTGCAGCAGTCTGCAGAGATTAAAAAACAAACAGAGTTTTGCAGCCGTTTGGTCCTCTCTTCTACTGCAGATGATTACAGATGTGATCTGCAGACTTCAATCATTTTCGTTTCGAAAAAACAAACAAGACCTTATTGTCTATAGGTATGGGCAAATTTAGATCTTAAACTAGTTCAAATAAATGCAATTATTCAATGTAATGAAAATCGGCAAATTCAATAAAATCATAATTTTTACTTTTTTTATTATGATTCATTTAAGTTCATATAAACATTTTTTTTTGTTTCTTACGAAATGAGAATTTATTTTTTTATTATAAACAATATGTTTTGTTGGTCTTATGCTTTATATTTACTTATTGCTTTTTTATTATGGCTCAAAATATTTCTAAAGCAAATTACTTTTTTTTTCGTCCCTCCAATTTGGTGTCAAAAAGAATCTTTTATCTTAGCATTATTGGTTTATGTTCCAAATAAAACAATTAGTTTTTGTGGTTGAGTTTGTACCTTACTTTTGAAAAATATAATGGTTTTACTTGTAAATGACAAGACGTTATAAAAGCCTCCAATAAAAATAAAAAATAAAAAATAAAAAATCAGGTGGACCAACAATATATTTAGTATATTTGTTTATAATAAGGTTATTATTAATGTGAAGATGTCGGCAGACATTTATTGAGGAAAAAGGTTGATGGAAATAATTGAGGATAGAGGTGTTATTTATTAAATTCTAAAGAGAGAGAGGGATGGGTAGGATAGGGAAATTGGAGATCGGATTCAGCAGAAGTCGAGTATTATGCTTCGATGTTGCCAAAATCTGATGACGATTTGGGTGTAGTTGTAAGGTAATCTCGATGCATTTATCTCACCTAATTCTAATTCTTTCATCTTCAAGCATATTATATTATATATGTAATGAAGACTTTTAGTTGATTGCAAAATAGGTTAGAATGAAAGAAAAGTTGAGAGGAAAATCTGGTCGTCACTTTAACAAATGTGTTGTTGTAATTCCCTGCAGCATTTTTGGGTTTTTGGGCTACCAAACCTGTATATTTTTTGCTTTGAGGTCAATCAAGCTGAAAAATTGTTTACTTCAGAATGAATGAATTCCCTTGCAGCCGTATTGGGCCACCAAAGTTGGGAATTTTTGATGCCATATCCAATACCAACCTCAATGTTTTTTTTCCTGAATTTTGTAACAATAGCTTACTTGAACATGTGGATTAGCTTAGACAGGTTTGTTTAGGATTGTACCAGAATCTATAAGTAACCTAAAACCATTTGATATTATTGGTCTTTTCACGATGTTTTTTCTCGGGCACTCATTATGTCATTGAAGTCATTTGTCTCATATTCAAAACCAACAACGAAATGCGTAAGCTACACAGACAAAGAGGAAGGATTCCACTAATGTTGTTTAAAGACAAATCTAACACTCAAATCACATATCAATGGTGTTATTTGTCATGTCAGCTTATTATTCAAGACTTCACAACCAAATGTGGTTTATATTTTCATAGTTTGTTCATAAGATTCATCAAGTTTGGTCAGCTTGCCTAGCCAATTTTGCAAGCGTCCCTTTTCAAATATATACCATTGAGTTCCAAAACATTGAGATTCAAAAAAATTACCAATGAAGGAACAAACCATGTGAACTTATTGCTAGCAAAGACCCAAGGCAATGTTATTGTGTGAAATTAGAGAATGAATTTGGAATGTGCCCAATAGGTAAGGCTTAATAATATCGAATGGTTTAGATTGCTTATGGATTCTGGTACAATCCTAAAGAGATCTATGTAAGTTAGATTCACATGTTCAAGTAAGCTGTTGTTATGAAACCCGGGAAAGAAACCAGTGAGGTTGGTATTGGATGTCACATTAAGAATTTTCAACTTTGGTAGCTCAAATATGGCTGTAGGGAAGTCATTCCGAAGCAAAAAACTTAGCTTGATTGATCTCAAATTGAAAAATCCATACAAGAGGATTGGCCAAGAAACAAGGTACAAATCATATGGCACGATTGGCCAAGAAATGAGGTACATTTATAGTCTAACATTGTAGATTGCAATGTAGTAATTGTGATTGGTTTCCCAACATTTGATCTAGTTTGTTGTCTCAAAACAATTGCTGTTAGGATAACTATGCAGGGAATGCATGTAAAAAGTAGTTTACATATAAAATAGAAATGAACTTTTTATTTGAAAGTTAAGTCATTTGGGTGGAATATGCATGCTTGTAGATTAGCCGGGTTTATGCTCATGGACCTTGAATTATGGCCTAGTCTTAGGATCTGTTTTTCTCTTTTCTAAAGCGTATAGTTTGCCGAATGTTTGTGAAATCAACCGAATTTGTCAATGGAATTAGAATATGAAGGAATTATAATTTGTTGTTTGATAGGAAATGAAATGAAATTTATTAAATTTTAAGTTTAATTGTACTTATTAATATTTATTTATTTCAATACATATAATGAGAGTATTTTGGTCTTAACAAAAAAAAATGAAATTGAATTCCTTCAGTCACCCCTGAGAATGGTAAAATCCATCAAACATGGAAATTTGAAGCATACGAGCTTAATCGAATTCCGTTCGTTTGCAACCAAAGACCCCTTCAAATGGCATCTCATATTCCAATTAATTTTGATTCAGGAATTCATTAACATATAATCAAAATGCCTTTTCAAGCTTGGAGAAAAAAAAAAGTAAAAAGGAAGGAAAAGAAAGTAACATTCTTTTTGCGTGTTAGAAACTCTCGATGGAAAAAATGTCGTGTTTTAGAAAATGTTGTTTTTTTATAATCTTAACTAGAAAAGATTCCCCGGCGTTGTCGGGGTCGGAAGGTATTGCTTTGTAAAGTAAAGTAGCATGTTGGTTGCTTTTTGTCCGTTAATGTGAGGGTAATTTGGTCTTTTCAAGTGGTAGGGACTGAATTTGTCACCATGGGTAAACCATATGGACCATTTATGTAATTTTGGTGGTGGTGGTGGTGGTGGTGATGGTAGATGGTGGGTGAGTTTATGGTATTGGGTGAGTATTTTCTAATAAATAAAACATTAATTTAAAACCAAAAAGAAAATGTTAAATCTGGTAAACCACAGGGACCAATCGTGTAATTGCCAAAAGGCAAAATACTAATAATATGTAATAAAAGGCGAGAGATATGAAAAATTCAAACCAAAGTGAAAGGGTTGTTTGTGAACAAAAGCATAAAGATGAATGGTCAATGTTGTAAGTTGGAGGACCAAAATTGACAAAAAATGTACCACTTTACTATTAAAATCTTTCATAACTTTAATATATATATATATATATATATATATATATATATATATATATATATATATATATATATATATATATATATATATATATATATATATATAAAATTGGTAATGAACTTTTATTATTTTTAATTTTTTAGTTTTATAAATAATAAGTTATATACGTATAACTAAATAATTCATAGAAACATTTACATATGACATAAAATCGACATACCACATACCCATTTTATTTTCAAGTTAGCCAACTTTTTTTTCTAGTCAAATCGATAAAACCTTCGATTTTTCGTTTTCCATTTCATCTACGGTTCACGAGTTTGGTCGTGTATGCTTAATGAAAAATAGCAGTTTTTATTTTTAGTAGGATGTTTGGTCGAGTTTTGTTTAGCCTGAAATTGGAAATATGGAATTATCAATATTGTTTATTATTTTCCATAAATAACTCAACTCAAACAAAAACAAATCATCTATTATTTGGAAAGATTATTGATATAAAAACGATAAGACGAAGCTATTTGTTTTTGTTAATACTACTAGTTGTGAGATCCATGTATTACATGAGTTCATTCAAAAAAAAAATAAACATGAAGATCTAAAAATTTAAAAAATTTAAATTTATAAGAAAAAAAGAAAAATATTTAATTATTAAAATTGAAGTGTTTATTTATTTTTTAAATTTAAACTAATAATTTAAATAAATAAACAACTAAAATAATTGGATTCAATTTAGAAATTTAGAAATTATAAGAAAAGTTGCATTAATGAATTGGATATACATTTATTATTGCATTTATTTCATTTAAATATTATATGAAATTTTATAAAATAGAAAAAACCACAAAATAACATATGGATATAATTTAATCTAAAATTACCACAAAATGACATGTGACATAATGCATAAGAGGATGACAAGTGACAAAATTATTTTCATTTATTAGGGAGGATTTGATTATGTTTGTTTCTAATCTTTTCGGTCTAGAATTAATAAATCATCAAATTAATACTTTTGGTTAACCTTGCGAAATGTAGTGTTTCGATTGGATTAACTACGGGTGTGTATGAGACGGTTTGGTTTGGTTTTTAGCTAAAACCGAACCATAACCATTATAAGTGGTTAATGCATTTTGATAGTCATTGGGTATTTGTTAATATTGCTTTTGGTTAATGGTTTTTGTTGGTTAATGGTTATGGTTAGTGGTTAATATTGGTTAATCATAATGAACGAAAATGAGATAAAAATAAAAATACTTTGCTATAAAAACTGAAAAACCTAAAGTACATTGTTATAAAAAAAATGAACGATTCATTGTCGATAACCTTATTAAAATAATAGAAAATTAGGTATCCCATTTAATCCCAAATAATTACTTTTTAAATTATCAATTCCAAATATAATTGCATACCATATATTTAATATTATATTATACTAAAACATTTATTAATATTATTGGTTCGGTTTTAGATGAAAACCATAACCGAACCATATGTATTTGGTTAATCAAAAATAGAAACCACATCATATTTTTTAGTAATGGTTCGGTTATTTCGGTTAATTTGGTTTTGGTTTGATTTTTCGGTTAATATGCAGATTCCTAGGATTAACCATCTATAATAGCAAACTAATTAATTAATATTTTTTTTACTTTTATATATTTGATAAATTTTTTAGTAAAATAAAGGTTAGAAGAGAAGGTCATTAAATTTGAGCAAAAAGTCAAAATTAAAAAGAAAAAAAATCGAAGCGGTGTTGCATTGAGAATGATACGGGCCACGACTGTCAAAGTAGATCTTCACCCAAAACCTTGGGAGATTGAGGTTATATGACCCCCAAAACCTTCGACTTCGTGAGTTTTATCCATCCATGTAGTGCTTTCTTCACGATATTCTCCGACTTTGATGCTTTCAAGGTTGGTCGTAGATGTTTACAGTGTTTTGTTCTCGCTTCGTGAGCAGACGAGTATGTTATTGATGAAAATAATGAAAAGGCTGACTAGGAATGGTTGGGAAAACTCAGTTCGTAGGGTTCATGAATACCGTGGGAGCATTCGTTAGACCGAAGGGTATCACAATGAATTTGAAATGGTCGTGACGAATTCGGAAAGCAGTTTTTGGAATGTCCTCTTCTCGGACTTGGAGCTGATGATAACCGAATCTTAGATCTATTTTGGAGAAGCAACTAGCTCCTTGCGGCTGGTCAAATAGGTCGTCAGTCCGAGGGAGTGGGTATCGGTTTTTGATAATGAGCTTATTCAATTTCCTAAAATCGCTGCTCATTCTGAAGGATCCGTCTTCTTGACGAACAATATCGGAGCTTCCCAGGGTGAGAAGCTTGGTCCGATGGATCCTTTGCTCAAAATTTTCTTAATTGACAGGATAACTTCTAAATTTCGGCGTGAGTCAACCTATAGGGTGAATTGGCAATTGATGTGGTTCCCGGTATGAGGTCGATTCGAAATTCGACCTGTCTCTCTGGGATATTCCCGGAAGTTCTTCGGGAAATACATCCGGAAAATCGCATGCTACTGGAATACCTTGTATGCTTACTTCTTCCTTGGTCTTGTCCACAACATGAGCGAGGAAAACGTAGTTCTTCTGGTGCAGACACTTCTGTTCCTTGATGCACGAGATAAGACGAGGATTGGCGCCAGGTTTATCACCATGGATTATTAGAGTTTCGTGATTAGGAAGGTGAAGGGAAACGGCCTTCTCGCGACACATAGTATCAGCACGGTGGGGGCTTAACCCAACCATGTCGATTATCACATCAAAACTCATAATATTTACTGGCATTAAATTTATTTGAAATGAATGGTTGTTTAGTGTTAAGGTGTACTCTACATAAATATCCTAGGTTAATTCGGTTTTTCCTATTAGCCATCTCCACCGTGAAGGCTTCGTTTAGCTTCTGGGGTTGTTGACCCAAGGTCAGGACCCTTCCTGATCCTTCTGCTCCTTGATTGTTAGCCTTGGGGCAATTGCACCTGAAGTGACCGGTTCCTCCACACCCATAGCAGGTGTGACTGGTCTCATCATTGGTGTTGTTGTTAAGGTTGTTGCAGTTGTTGTTGTTTTTGTTTGGCTGACGATTCTGTCATGGATAAGTTCTACAGTATTTGGTGGTGTGACTCTTTCGGTTGCATTTCTTACAATGCATTTCTTAAATTGAGTGAGTTATGCACATTTGAACAACAAATTCAGATTACGTTTAATTGTTGTAACATAAAAAAATTCTGATTTGACACCCTTCCTTGCGGGGCTTGTAACTTATTCAATTTTTAACCAAATCAAGCATTTTTATAGTCAAAACTTAACTAAAAAGTTCTAATATACATGTAGGAAAAAGATTCAGGTCAAAAGAAGTTAAATTGAGTGGGTTATGCACATTTGAACAACAAAGTGAGATTACATTTAATTTCTGAAACATAAAAAAAATTCTGATTTGACACCCTTCCTTGCGGGGCTTGTAACTCATTCAATTTTTAACCAAATCAAGCGTTTTTATAGTCTAAACTTAACTACAAATCCTAATATACATGTAGGAAAAAGATTCAGGTCAAAACAAGTTAAATTGAGTGAGTTATGCACATTTGAACAACAAAGTCAGATTACATTTAATTGCTGAAACATAAAAAAAATTCTGATTTGATACCCTTCCTTGCGGGGCTTGTAACTTATTCAATTTTTAACCAAATCAAGCGTTTTTATAGTCTAAACTTAAGTACAAATCATAATCTACATGTAGGAAAAAGATTCAGGTCAAAAAAAGTTAAATTGAGTGAGTTATGCAACTTTCAAATTTTGAGTGAGTTATCCGGTCCGGTTCCCGGTTTTGGGCCGGTTCCAATGACCGGTTCTTACCGGGTCCCGGTTCCAAAAATTGACGAGATTATAGTACCGGTCCCGGCCCGACCGGTTCCATCGGGTTCCGGTTCCGGTACCGGTTCCGGTTCCGGGACCGGTTTCGGCGGTTCCCCGGTCAACACTTTGATCATCATTGTTCTTATTGTTTATTCACATCGTTTATAGAATATATCGATCTTACAAGATATTGTTCTTATCATTATCAACTCATGCTTGACTTAAAGTTCCCCGAACACAAAATCCAATTCCACAAAGGCCTGCTGCTAATTTACCAAAATACCCCTTGACACCAAAACCAATTCTGAATGCCCGAACCATCTACATATCATCACCCACGCCCAAATGGGTAACGATTCGAAACAGGGTGTTACACAAACTTTGGTCGTAAAGTTATACCTAAACATTGTAATTAGGGATAAAATAATTTAACATATAACATGAATGGAAATAAACTTTAATTTTAAATGAAAATTTTCAAAGTTTTTATTTTACTTTTTCAATTAAATCAATTAAAAAATGACCATAAATATTTTTTCCAAGAAATGAACGATGTTGCATTAAATAATGTTTTATAAAATTTGGCATAAAAAAATATAAGACAATATTATGATTTGTTTTTTTTTGCATATCTATATAAAGAACACCACAAATTATTATTGTAATTAAATATTTATTTATAAATTTGTCACAAAGGTCATGATTGTGTTATCGAACCTTTTTTTCTTTAAGTATTATAACTTTTTTTCCAATTTATTTATCATAGATAAAGTTGGAATAAATCTAAGTTTAAAACAAAAAAAAAAAACAATATGTGTTTCTTAGGTTAGAAGATATCTGAAGAGGTTTGAAGACTCTGGTCCACATTTGTGCCAAGAAGAGGATGCGCTGACCTTTTTTGGTCTGCAGTCTTCAAAAAAACAAACAATCTGCAAAGACTAATGTCTGCGCGTGGTCTGCGGGGCGCATACTGAAGAGGCTAAGAAGATATGCACACGAAAAAAACAAACAACACCCAAGAGTTAGATACTCATTTGAAAGAACATAAGAGTTATGGTTATTACCTAGGATGAAAAGATAACGTGTGAAGTCATTATACAAGCCCTGTTTTGTTGATGATTCTGGGACGTAATCATCCAAAGGGGGACATAAATGTAATGCCCACAGATTCAGGCTAGTCAATTTAGAGATAATAAGCATTAAAAATGACTTTTTGATAGAAGATTATTTAGAATAAATAATCTTAAATAAATTTATAGTATATGTCACAAAGATTCTATACATATAAAGAACGTTGAAATCTGACTTATAACGAAGAAGTTATGACTCGTCGAAGTTTCACGATTAAACCGACACGGCTCCACGTATCGTAAAAAGTAAATTTTTGATAAATTACTTTTTAGCCTTAGTAATCTAAACTAAAGTCATAGTATTCGTTAAACCGAGAGCGTGCATATAGAGAACGTCCAAATCTGACTTCATAAGAGGAAGTTATGATTTTTCGAAGTTTCAGCGTAGCAGTATACAACTCAGAAATCGAATTTTAGATCGGTCAATTTTTAGCCAAAATGATCTAAATGAGAATTAAAGATCTCATTAATAGGAGTTCAACGATAAAAAGACAGTCGAAAACGGAGTCCGTATGTAAAAGTTATGAATTTTACACGGTGATTAACAATGATTCCAAGTCGTTATACCGATTGATCTACTTACGGGGATGATGTATAGGTTATAATTTAGTGAGGTGTTTAAAGTGAGATTTCCAAACAGTATACTTCGTATACCAAACGGACCATACCTCCGATATGATCCTACCTGGTTGTTCCTTAGTTGATAGACCGTGAAGTAGACTTTGAGTTAATGATGAATATAGACTAATACTTAGTCATAATAAATATTAGACCATAACTTAGTGATAATAATACTAGGTTTCGTCAAAGGAAAAGACAATTGTTAGAAGTGAAGCACTGCCCGAATTTCGAGTCGTCATTTTAACAAGTGAGTGCATAGTTACTTTCATCTTACACATAGATATGAAGTATTTTAATATTAATACATGCTATATGTGCTTATTATCTATGTTCCTGATATCTATGCTAGTTGAACGATTTATACATGTTTTACGTGATTTAAACTGTATATACATTTTTATACCTATAAATATATTGGGTAAAGATGGATAGATGAATGATGATATAGATGATGAGAGGAGAAAGATGATGAGAAGCCTTGACTTTAACGATGATCCAGTCATCTGGCAGAGTATAGATGACGACCACAGACTATTCTAGACAGTCCAGTGGAATGCTAGCAGACTCGCAACTTGTAGGTGTTTGTGAACGATATGTTCACCAGATGTACTCTAAAAACCCTAGAAGCTATGGACTTAGTGCCTTACAAATGAACATTGGCAGCTATGGACTTAGTGCCATATAGATGAACATTGACAACTATAGACTTAGTGCCTTATAGATGAACAATGTCAACTATGGACTTAGTGCCTTATAGATGAACATTGGTAGCTATGGACTTAGTGCCTAATAGATAACATTGATAGTTGTGCCTAATAGATAACATCGGCAGCTATGAACTTAGTACCTGTTGGATAAACCCTGGCAGCGATGGACTTCGTGCCTATTCGTTAGGACAATCCTTAGGAATGAATAAATGAAGAATAGATGATCCTTAGGGTAGATCCTTAAGAATAAAGAAGATAATGGGGATGGGAAATTGGGTTAGTTGTTTGATGATTAAACATATTAATTATATTATTATGGGTTGAAAACCCTATGTACTCACCAGGTTTCCCAACCTGACCCACTCAGTTTATTGTATCACATGTAGCGATATTAAAGATACATCTAGCTGAGAGATTCAAGGAATATTAAGCCATTAGTTTAATTACTGTAAGACTTGTAATATTTCGTTATGCTTATGTTTTTGTATTGACGATGACATCCCAATGTTTTTAAAATAAATAAAATACATTTTTTCGGAAATGCTTTGATAATATCTTTATTATGTTTTCTGGAAATACATTCCGCAACATTATTCTTCAAAAAAGATACTCTGATTTTTAAATAAACATAAATAAAATTTTTAAAATGACCATGAATTTGGGAAGTCACAGTACTCCTCCTGCCTCAAATTACAATATTGCCACTAGGGCTTCAAGGCACATTCTTTTAGACTTAGGGACGAAAATGTCATATAAAAATTTATAGGGATGAATTTAGAAATACCTGAACATCGGAATGTTACAGATTTTTAACGGAAAAGAACTATTTATAAATGTTTAGTACAAATTAGAGCAAACTACATATTAATGGGACCTCGCTTTAAACTTATGAAAAAAATTGGATGATTTGCGATCTCAATAAATATATGGTGATTTTTGTAAATATTTTTTTATTTTCGAAAAAAAGAATATATATTAGTGAAATAATTCAGGGTAGAGTTGTTTCTTTTGCCAAGTACTTAAATCTTGAAGGTGCAAGTTGTAAATAAATATATAAGAGCGACAAAGAGATATTTTACTCGCCCCATCAAAAAATAAAAATGGGAGGATAGGGTCGGCTCAAGAATCAACTATACGTCCAAAACAAAAGTCGAACAAAACAGTGGTGAGAGTATCATGATTCGATTTGGCTAAAATTTGATGATGATTTCGGTGAAATTTTAAGGTAATCTTGATACATATTTGTTTTTGACCTTCTTTGATCTTGATGTATATATGTATTGGATACATAAATCCAGTAATCGATGGTATAATTGTATAATTATTGTAAAATATGATTAGAATGAAACAAAAGGTGAGAGGAAACCTGGCCGTCGTATTGTAAAATATGGGAACTTAACAAATTATGTTGTTTAGATTGATGAACATATTCGTTTTTAACTTTATCACCTTGAACTCGATGAACATGCTTTTACAGAACTTTAACAATTGTGTTATTTCAGTTCCCTGCAGCGATGATTGAGCTACCAATTCTGTATATTTTCTGCTTTGATGCCAATCAAGCTAAAAAATCGTTTACTTCAGAATCAATTCCCTTGCAGCCATACTGAGCTACCAAAATTGGAAATTTTTAATGTGACATCAAATGCTAACCTCAAGGGTTCCTTTCCTGAATTTTGTAACAACCTACTTGAACATGTTAATTTAAACTTAGACAGGTTTCTTTGGGATTGTACTGAAATCTATAAGCAACCTAAAACATAGGATATATTATTGGTCCTTACACAAAGCTCTGTCACGCGCAATATATGCTTCTATAAATAAATACATTCATCATCATGCCATGAAAGTCATTTTGTCTCATATTCAAAACCAACAACGAGAATTGCTTAAGCTGCCGAAACAGAAGGAAGGGTTCCACTCATATTAGAAGACAAATCCGACACTCGAAGGGATTTCACTTCACATATCATTGGGTGTTGTTTATCCTGTTAGCTATTGGTAACCAACCTTTTACCTTGTACATACATTTCGTTAAGTTTAGTAAGCTTGCTAAGACAATTGGGCAAACGTTCCTTTTTGAATTTGTTATGATCAAAGCAAGACCTAAGGGAGCCGGTTGGCAGTTGCACTTAGTGAACTTTGAAGCACCTCGAGAAAGAGCACCGAGCACCGGGTAAGACCCAATGGTATCAAATGGCTTTGGTTGCTTATGGATTCTGGTACAACCCCAAAGAAACTTGTGTAAGCTAGATCCACATGTTCAAGTAAGTTGTTACGGAATTTAAGAAAGGAACCAGTGAGGTTGGTATTGGATATCTCATCAAGAATTTTCAACTTTGGTAGCTCAAGTATGGCTGCAGGGAATTCATTCTGAAGCAAAATATTTAGCTTGATTGATCTCAAAGTGAAAAACTCATACGAGACACCACACGATTGGCCAAAAAACAAGGTACAATCGATACCGTGGGACTGGCCAACAAACAAGGTACAGTTTGTACGGCAGGATTCCCAAAGAAATGAGGTACAATTTGAGATTATAATGTAGATTGCCTATTGTTTTCCGAATATTTGATCTAGTTTATCGTCTCAAACTTTTTTTTTTCGTTAATTTAAGATATTTATTTCTTTACATTGTCGGTGTTAGACATTCTTTTAAACGTGGCTTTTGAACAATGACAAGTGTATTGTAACCTTTATAATTAGGGTACTCCTTAGATATATGCATTCATTATTGGATAGAAACTCATGAAATTTATCATGACGGTTGACCTACACGTGGAAATAAAAGGGTAAAACGCTACCTAAAGGCACCCCACCAACTTATCCAATAGTCAAACATGGGAGAGGTAAATCACTATGTCCCAAAGCAATGTTTATGCTTGAACCAGAAACCTCATTTATAAATTCTTACCTCTTTATTGGTATGACAAAATGCAGGGTGCATGCGAAAAGTAGTTTACACAGGGAATAGAAATAAAACTCTTTATTTGAAAATTAAGTCATGTGGGTGGAGAGAGTTTTGGACCCTGCATGCGTGCGGATTACTCGGGTTATACACGGGTTATACACATGACCTTAATTCATGGCCTAATATGAAGATCCGCTTTTCTTTTTTCACACATAAAGGGAGTATGTGGTTAGCTTAATGTTATTGAAAGTAATAATTTTTTTAAGGAATTGTAATAGGAGGGAATTGGAATACGAAGGAACTGTAATGTCGCATATTTTGTTGGCAGAGTCGAAACGAAACTTAATAATAGAAATCGATTAAATTTTAAACTCACTTATAATTAGGTTTCTTATTTTTATTAATTTCAATGTATATAATGAAAGGTATTTTGGTCTTTACTAATAGAAGAATGAAATGGAATTCTTTCTGACGACCTTTCTAGGAATAGTAAAATTCATTAAGAATTTTAAGAATAGGAGGTAATTGAATTTAGTCTTTTTGGCAACCAAATACGCCTTAAATTCCAATTATGTTTGATTCTAATTGTTTGATTCTGGAATCCACGAACCAAACATGCCTAAAGTTGTGTGTGTGTTTTTTTCCCGATAAACAAGGTCTTTTTTGGAGTGGTTCTTAATACTGCATTCTCAAGCTTGAAGAAAGAAATAAAAAAAGGAGGAAAAAAGAGTAATATATTTTCGCATGTTCTGAAGCTATACATAGCAAAAGTTGCTATGTTTTTATTTTTCCCCATGTTCTTATTTTCCAAGATCTATCAACAACAAGAGTTGCAGCAATTTGAAACACCATTGTTGTCGATGCTGCAAATCAGGAAGAATAAGGTTGCGTTTGGTTCGCAGAATGTTTTTAAGGAAATGAAATTTGTTAAAGGAATCGGAATATGGAGGAATTGGAATCTGAATGTACTAGAAACTTAAATTTGTTTGATTGACATGGGATGAAATTTGTTTTCTGTTTGGTTTGTTGATCCAAACAAAAGGAATTAGAAACAAATTATATGACAGAAATACCGTTTAGTTATTTTTTAACCTTAATTATATTTTTTTTAATAAACATGACGAAGTTTTATATAATCACAACATTTTTTATTGAACCTCACAAAATCCTCCCGATCTTCTCCTTCTAAATTCCAAAAACTTAAAATGGTTTTCGGATCATGCATTATTTTCCCACTTGTTTTGAACCTATCCAAGACACTCAATGACTACATTTTTTATATTTAAGGAATTACCATCGAAGGTGTTTTTTTTTTTTTTTTTTTTTTTTTTTTTTTTTACTTCTGTTTCTCCTAGTATTGTTTGATTTACTTTTTCAAGTTTTTCTCCAATGATGTTAGCTGTAATATTTATTTCCTTAATAACAACATCAACTCTTTTTCTCTTGTTTGAGCTTGTATTTGGAGAATTTTCATTTTCTGTGGTTTGTTCTTCAAAACCAACTTCTATTTGTTCAGATTGTTCTTCATTGTTTACATCTTCTTCCATTTGGGCAAAATCTTTGGCTTATTCCCTTGAGCTCTATCATTTCCAAAAATGATAACCAGGAAATATCTTATTTCTCCATCTTCATGCCTCTTTATGAACCTAATTTGTATCATAAAAGCTTAGCACATAAAAATATAATATAAATAGTTAAGAAGTAACAAGATATATAAAAGTTTTAATAGTATACCTATATGTAAAAATCGCAAACGGTTGGTTCAACCGTTACATTCACCATCATAAATGACTTGCCAAACTTTTTTCATGGTTTTGATCATTGACTCAATGTGGGGTTCACCCACTATGCACGAGATAGGATTTTTTTTTTCCTTCAATGCGTTTTCTAGATGTTAAAAATATCAAGATTAAAACCATTATCGGCTTTAAATCCTCCCATGTTCACCATGTTTACCAATGCTTCCACGAGCTTTGACATCTTCAGTAATTGTTCGGTTGCAATGCTTTCTACTTTTTTCCATCACGCTTATGTTATAAACATAAAAATTAGATGAAACAATGTATGCAATAAAAAATACCCAACCATATATATAACAAATATAGCTGGGAAAAACAAATTAAACTTCATTATTGAAAATAAGAAACGTAGCACAAATTTGTTCATAGCAAATGATAAACATAACAAAAGGAGAAAGGATCAATACGTAGTATTCTAAAAATCAAACATAGTTTGCGCTAAGTTGTTTCTAAATGTAGTCCACTCGGTTGATACACCAACATAAGTAATATTATCATCGTTGGAAACGCCGACATCTCCGATTCACTAGTCTAGTTCAAAGCGGTTCTCAAATGGATCAATTGTCATTTGCTGCCTTATATAATTATGAAGAAGACAACATGCCATTATGATCTTATTTTTTAGATCAATATGATAATGTGAGTTGTCCCTTAAAATTCCCCATCTTGCCTTCAAAATACCAAAACATCTCTCTATAACATTTTTCGCAGATGAATGCACATCATGCCAATCATTCAAATGATATCTTTGACCTCTATACAGGGCCAAGAAACCTTCACCATTTGTATAACCAACATCTACCAAATAATAACCTATATATGTAGTATAGTTAGTATAAATAATAATTAATAACTAATACATATCTACAATACCAATTATTATACATACCCGACCTCGAGACCTTCAATCCATGTGACCTAAGTAGGGCATCTCGAAGCAGTCTACCATCCGCAACTGAGCCCTCCCATCCCGATAAAACATAAATAAACTGAATATCTTGTGAACACACCTTAAGACATTTGTGGAAATATCATTTTTCTCATCCTGTATTTAGGCTTGTCTTTAAGTGGAACTAAGCACTTTATGTGTGTTCCATCTAAATCTCCTTAACAGATCTACACGATATACAAAAAGAAATGGACATATGTTATATCAAACAGTTCATGTACTAATTGAAAATTTTATAAGTAATACTTATACCTTGAACCACTTCCATCTTTGATTTGTAGAAATTTCTGTAACAAGTTTGGGCTTCTTAAGCAAATGTGGATGCAACCTTATCACCGCATTGCAAACTCACGTTACAATTTTGCTAATTGTTTCTCCAAAACGTTGGAAGCGACCTATCATGACCCAATTCTTCACATTATATGCAATAATGTGAAGAAAGTGGCCACTTGCTCATCAATATCCATATACCCACCTAATGTGTGAAGCATGTCACACAACTTTGTGAAACATCTTCTGGTCATCCTAAGGTGTGATATGTATGTAGTGTCACTTTTGTAAGCTTATTTGTGCAATATTGCTTGTCGATCTACATCCGAAGAGTTGATAAGTGCTTTACCCCCCCCCCCCCCATATATTTGTTGTAAATCGTACGCCATGATAAAAAACCATGTAATAGTTGTCATAACTTCATTCCAAAATGTAACGACTATTGGACTTATTTTTTTCTATGTTTGCTACTAGTTAGACTAAGCCGTGTCATTTCCTGTTCATTTCCCGGAAAAGGGAAATTAGACACTTCAAAGACATAATATCATTACTATACTCATCAATTAATGGTCACGTTATAGAAAACAGATGGTGTCTATTACTACAACACATAATCAAACGACTTGAAAAAGAATTCCATATAAGATTTCATGGGTAAACAAAATTCAAGGGACTAGATTTGTATTTAACATATTTAGGAAGGCCTATGATGTAATTTATCATAGTTTTCTCGGTGGAGATCTAAATTTCCAAACAAGTGAAAAGAAAAAGTTCAATCAACAACCTGTAGCAACATTATATGGTTTTGAATAATTCTTTATACCTTCTACTTCAAGATGTGTCAATATACTTTATCACCGATTATTATTGGTTGTTTCAAAAAGCAATTTTATTAAATAAAAAATACATGAAAGTAAAAAACTAACCAATATGTCAACTTCATTTTGTGAAATTAGTAGTGATCAATTATGGCTTTTAGAATAATTTATGTACTTTTGTCTCATCTTCTCCAAGTAAACAAACATAAGTGGTAAAAGGAATGAACGCCAAAAATTCAGGTAGGCAAATAAAAAAATTATCACAGAGGCAAAAGTACAAACGCTTGGTGTGTATACTTATAAAAAGAGTGATTTCACATCCCAACAATAAATCTAAACCAAAAAAATTTACAAATACGTATACATGTAAGGAGAAATCTTGATACTTTGTCCAAAGAAACTATAAATGAAGTACAGTAGCGTAAATGTAAATATATTATGTTATTGTCTATCACGCAATGATGAAGAACAAACAAAAAATGTATAAAATAATAGTAAAACACAGTTGATTGTAGAAAAATAGAAGGCTCCAAGAGGCTTACTTGTCAACGGAGACGATACAACAAAGAACAAGAATTATGACGAACCACAAGAAATACAGTAGCACAACAACAATGATCGATAGATGTAATTGTTTGGAAATACCAATTGAAGATATATATAATCTATGAGAATGTAATCATAGATAAGATATGAAAATCACATAGATGATTTTTTTTGATTTCATGCATATAGGAGGACAGTTGTGTAATTTAAAACAAACGATAAGGAATCGAATTTAGATTCTTTTTGGACGGTGGAAGAATTAGTAGTCTTTCAAATAAGGAATTAAATTGTTATTATGGAAATCTAATTCCATTCATTTGATAAGCGAAACATGTTTTCCTCTTGATTTTAGTTTCCAATTCCTTTTAATTCCTTAGGAATCATGCGAAACAAACACGACCTAAGGGAATTCGAAATTTCCATCCCACATTGGATGGGAGTAGAATTTCGAAAATCATCTCCGTATCATATGGGATGGGAGATGAAACATGGCAAGGGATTTAAGGCTATAAATAAGGTGATAAGGGTTTCATTCCTCCTTGCACCTTGGCTTGAGATTTTCGCCAACGTCTCTCCTCTCTTCATAGTGGACGAATTTCTCAACCCTTTATAGGGTTTGTAGAAGTTTGACCCTCTCCTAGTTTTCTTTTGGTTCTCTCTTTGGAGTCTTGGATGTGATTCCATTAGAGGTATTCTCCGTTGGGTCCTTTCATCCAAGCAACATGATGGGATCAATAAGGTTCAAGAAGGGTTCAAGAAGATCAAGATCAAGCTACACAAGAGGTTAGTAATTCTATATTTTCTTACTAGCTTAATAGTTTTAATAAGTAGGTTGCTATAACTAGTAAAACCTAGATCCTAGGGTGCATCTACACATATGTATTCTGTTTTGTTTTTGCTACCTTGATCGTTTGTATAGATGCATAGAAACCCCAAGAGTGGTATCAGAACCTCTATGTTTTAATTATATGCATTTCTTTGTAAAATCAATTTTTTTTTGAATCTATGAAGATCGCGACACATCCCCTCTTGGTCGTGGTGCGATTGACGCTTTCCAAATTTCAGATTTTAGGATTTTTCGAATTTTGTGGATAAACTTCTTGCTTTAAAGATTATATAAATGATTTAAGTATGAATATTGAATCTAAGATTAGTTATAAATATTATTAAAATAAGAATTTAGATCAAAATATTTAATTACTTAATTTTTGAATATTGTGTAAATTAGAGTTTAAATCTAATTAATTAATTTTAAATATTACAGTATTTAATTAGGGAATTAAATTTTCATATTTAAAAATATTAAGATCAAATTTAAAATGTTTAAATTTACCTACATGTTATAATAAGATTATTATATGTATAATAGATTGTTACAAACATGTGTCCTCACATGTTTATAAGAAACATTATCGTCAAACCAAGATTAGGTGCACCCAAGTCTAATGCTACAAGAGGGGTTTAAGGAGGTCTCTTCGATTCCTAATGATGTCGTTTTTAAAAGCTCGTAAGCTTACCACCCTCACCACCTCTTTGCATTTTGATAATCGAGTTACCGAAAGGGTTTGATTGGATAAGTGTTTAACGTTAAAAGTATTAACCAAAGTATTATAAGAAATGAAAGGTTATTAAATCAAAATCTCGATTTATAAAAATGTGAGTCGTATGTTGGTTTTGGTAATAAATCAATCAAATGAATATCAACCAAAGTGAATGAGAGGCTGTGGTGTTGTAGTTGAAGTGATTATTGAAATTAGAACACAATTGTACACATGTGGTTTACAAGGAAAACCCTTGATCCGTGATAGGATCTCCGACACATAACCTTAGGAGGTGATAATGATCACCTACCTTGTTTAATTGTATTGATTAAAATGTGAATCACAGATATGGAAGTATGTAAACGGGCACAAGTGTTGTCATAAGTCTAGTTGTGTGTAGTGTGCGGAGTACATGTATTTTTATAGTCTAGTCTAAGTAACCATAAGTCTGATATTTCTGGGATCCTCTCCGAAAAATATGAACACGTTGGTTTTACTTGATATTCCTGGGTCTTTTGCCTGATTAAAACATCTCTTCGTTGAGAATGACTCTTACGTTGACTATTTCTGCACATGTGAGAAATTTTTGAATATTCAATCTAAGATTAGTTATAAATATAAATCAAAATATTTAATGAATTAATTTTTGAATATTGTGTAAATTAGAGTTTAAATCTAATTATTTAATTTTAATTATTACTTAATTAGAGAATTAAATTTGCATATTTAAAAATATAAAGATTAAATTTAAAATGTTTAAATTTACGTACATGTTATAATAAGATTATTATATGTATAAGAGATTGTTACAAACATGTGTCCTCACATGTTTATAAGAAACATTATCTTTAAACCAAGATTAGGTGCATCTAAGTCCAATGCTATAAGAGGGGTTTAAGGAGGTATCTTCGATTCCTAATGAGGTTGGCTTTTAAAAACTCTTAAACTTGCTACCCTTACAACCTCGTTGCATTTTGAGAATGGAGTTACCGAAATGGTTTGATTGGATAAGTGTTTAACGTTAAAAGTATTAACTAAAGTATTATAAGGAATAAAAGGTTATTAAATCAAAATCTCGATTTATAAAAACGTGAGTCGTATGCTTGTTTTGGTCAAAAATCAATCAAATGAATATCAACCAAAGTGAATGAGAGGCTGTGGTGTTGTAGTTGAAGTGGTTATTGAAATTAGAACAAAATTGCATAAATGGCTTACAAGGAGAGCCCTTGATCCTTGCCAGGATCTCCGTCACAAAACCATGGGAGGTGATAATGATCACATGCCTTGTTTAATTGTATTGATTAAAATGTGAATTACATAAACGAAAGTATGTAAACGAGTACAACTGTTGTTGTTAGTCTAGTTGTGTAGTGTTTGAAGTACATGTATTTTTATAGTCTAGTCTAAATAACCATAAGTCCGATATTTCCGGGGTCGCCTCGGAAAAATATGAACACGTTGGTTTGACTTGGTATTCCCGGGTCTTTTGCCTGATTAAAACGTCTCTTTGTTGAGAATGAGTCTTATGTTGACTATTTCGGGACATGTGAGAAATAATCAAGACATATAGCCGTTAGATTATATTAAGAAATTGATGTGTGTTTTTATGTGAATATTTTAATTGCTCAAGATTTAAATTTATAAAACTGATTTTATCGCAACTCGACTAACACACACACACTAGGCGGTGAACCTAATCGTGTAATAGTACAACTGTGGTAAGAACATGAGTCGAACACAAGGGAAACAATGGTGAATTAATTTGGACTTTTTGATTATAGGTTACACTAAACACACGAAAACAATAAAAAAGTGTTTTATGGAATTAAATCTCAAATAAACGACTAAACAACAAATCTCGTTAAACTGACCGAATACAAAACTCTTTAGGTACTTTGGTTTAGACAAATTACATATTAAAATCATAGATAAATGCACACACAAATTTATTTATTCTTGTCCACCGATTCCTAAAATGACTAGCTCTAGGTCTAGATAACTAATCCTTTGATTTTAACACAACTATCAATCCATTGATCAAGTGAAAGAAATCATGAAAATCATTATTTAGTTCGTATTAAGCAAGATTTGATCTTTATTAATCTTAATGGTCATAGGAATTAAATCATGCATAGATTGGTCGTCAACTCATGCATACACATTAAAGTTCCTCACTTTATTTCCTAACCCTAGGTGTTGGTCAAAACTCTAGTGGACAACTTTGATTCAAATTAACACAGTCAGGTGGTCATCTAAACTCTATTAATTCTGCAATAAGGAATAAAGTAACAATCTTTACATATATGGATATTGATATTACACTTGACAAAATAAATTAAACACGGATAAACAATCCAAATGGCAATTAATCCACAAATTCAAGGATTCATTCAATAATAAACACAAAGCAAAGGGTTTTAACACCCAAATCAGAAAGTAAATGCATAAAAAATCACATTGGAGCACTAATCTTGGTCAGAACAACGAACCAAATGATTTCTGGCATAAATCCACTCTCCAATCCTTCAGATCTTCGCTCGTGTCAGCTTAACGGCCTTCCGACCGCCTTCTAGATCCTCAAAACGGATTCTTGGGGGTTTATAATCGCATGAATCGGTCTAGGGTTGAAGATATATCATTAGGGCTAATTTTCGGCTCTAAATAACATAAAAACATCGTACAAAGTAATAAGAAAATGTCATAAATATATGCATAAAATAGACATTATCAAACTACCCCACACTAGGCTTTTGCTTGCCTCCAAGCAAAACTGATTTTATTATTATCATATCAAGACTTTAGCTACCAACATCGCACAAGACAATGCATTTTGAGCCTTTCCATTACTCCAAGACCGCAATGCATGTATTTGTGTCTGAATTTTCTTAAGAACCTCCCCAATCCTAAATACTCACAATCTTCATAAACACTTGCCCACTTCTTTTGAACACCGCTCATTTTATGCATCCCTCTGTGTGACATCCCCTAATTCATGGTCATTTTAAAATTTTTATTTATGATTATTTAAAAATAATAGTATCCATTTTAAAGAATAATATTGCAGAATTTGTGCCCAGAAAACATGATAAAGATATTATCAAAGCATTTCCGAAGAAATGTATTTTTTTATATTAAAACATTGGGATGTCATCGTCAATACAAAAACATAAGCATAAACATACCTTACATTCATTTACACCAATAATTACATCTCCTTTAATCTCTTAGTGTAATGTATCTTCGTATCGACACATGTGTTACAAATAAACTGAGTGGGTCAGGTGGGGAAACCTGGTGAGTACATAGGATTTTCAACCCACAATAATATAGTTATTATGTTTAATCATCAAACAATTAACCCAACTTCCCATCCCCATTATCTTCTTTATTCTTAAGGATCTACCCTAAGAGTCATCTATTCTTCCTTCATTCATTCCTAGGGATTGTCCTAAGGAATAGGTACCAAGTCCATCACTACCAGGGTTTATCCAACGGGCACTAAGTCCATAGCTTCCGATGTTACCTATTAGGCACTAAGTCCATAGCTGCCAATGTTCATCTAAAGGGCACTAAATCCGTAGCTGCCAACGTTCACTTATAAGGCACTAAGTCCATAGCTAACAGGTTTTTTAGAGTACATCTAGTGAGCACGTAGTTCAAAAACACCAACAAGTTGCGAGCCTGCTAGCGTTCCACTGGATTGTCTATGGTCGTCTTCTATACTGTGCTAGATGACTGGATCATCAGTTGGGTCAAGGCTTCTCATCATATTTCACCTCTCATCATCTATGTCACCTTTCATCTCTCATCATTCATCTCATCTTTCATCTATCCATCTTTACCCATGTAACATCCCAGAATTAATGACCAAAAATTTCATTTTTAATTACATAATTATAAAAACCAGTAATCTAAAAACATCGATAGTGTCATCCCATATCATAATCAAAACCAATATCTCAATAATCAAAACATGCCATAAGAAAACAACATCAGAGTACAAATCCCAAAGATATCATATGCGGAAAATCATAGTGTGATGCGCTGCGATCATGCCGACTCCTTTCCTTTCGAAGTAGAAGTACCCGAAACCAAAACTGAAAACCATAAGCACGAAGCTTAGTGAGTTCCCCCATCATACCACATACCATACAATAAACATACTGCCTAGCATATCCGGGTTCTGGCCTACCCCTTCGGTCTCCTTCAACCGGTCACTGCCTAGCATATCAGGGTGCTGGCCTACCCCTTCGGTCTCTTTCAACCGGTAACCGCCTAGCATATCAGGGTGCTGGCCTACCCCTTCGGTCTCTTTCAACCGGTAACTGCCTAGCATATCTGAGTGTTGGCCTACCCCTTCGGTCTCTTTCAACCGGTTATGAGGTCTATTTAACCCCTATTACTACCACATAATATCATAGCATATAAACACATAAATCGAATATTGCCTAGCATATCTGGGTGCTGGCCTACCCCTTTGGTTTTTTTCGACCGGTTACGGGGTCTACTTCACCCCTACAACTACCACATAATAACATAGCATACAAGCACATAAATCTCAACAGATAGTGGCATACCAGACCATTATCACAAAGACAATCATCTCTACTATAAACAACTACTAGTGGGCCGATATCGGTGCCTTCGACCCACTTATACCGGGAAGGTAACTCACCTCGGAAACTGGAAGTAGCTGAACAGTCCCCGGCTCCGAATGTTAACCCAACTCAATCCCCTACACATAAAAGATTTCCTTAATTACCCTTTCATAGTCATAATCCCCTTAAGGGTCAGCTTTGGTCCAAGTCAAATTCAAAGTCAAAGTCAACGCTCCGAGTTGACTCAACTCATCGAGTTTTTCCTTCAACTCGCCGAGTTTTCATGAATCACATAATCATGATATTGTGATCCAAATCAGCGAGTTTCCATAGCTCACAGAATCGCGATATCCCGGGTAGACGAGCCAAGTTTTCCCCCAACTCGCCGACTTCGTCCTTTACAACAAAATCGTGACTTCTCAATACAACTCGTCGAGTCCTTCCATGAACTAGTCGAGTTCTTCAGTCTGTTAACCCTTCTTAGTGCATTAAGCCCTTATTCTTCAGATCTACACCCTATATTCCAGATCTACGCTGGAAATGCCTCTAGAAGGGTAGAGTTTCCAACTTTACCCATTAATACCTTTCCTAAAGGGATTAAGCTCAAACCCTAACCCAAAAGGCCAAGGTCTTCATCCAAAAACCACCAAAACTACAAGATAGACCATGAGATCATAGATCTGGACTCTAGGGACATAAAGATCACGTAAAGTCCCATCTTTCTCTACATGCATGGCCATTAGAAGCTCCAAAAGGCCAAAATGATGGTCTAAAGGTTGCATGGGACTTCCATGGCCATAAAGTTGGCACCATTATGCCATAAAAACCCCTCAAGATCCTAGATCTGAAGTGTTAACCCATTTTGGAAGTCCAACTCCCAAGGACCATGATATTTGGGCCAAAACCAAGAAAAATAACCCCAAAAGAAGATCTAAACAACTACAAGGCAAGATTCAAGCTTTATACCAGAAAAGGGTCGTGGATGAGGCAAGGATTCTGGATCTATAAGCTCCTTCTTGAGTCTTCAAGCTTTTCCTTCTTCTAATGGCTTCAACATACACCAAAAACACCTAAAATGGCTCACAATAATTCAAAGAAGCTTTAGGGTTTCGAGATCTAGGGTTAGGACAGTGGAGGCTGGAAAATGAGGCCATCATGAAAGTTTTAAGGTGTTTAAATAGGGTGTAAAACCCTGAATTTAGGGTTTCATTTCACCTAGCCAACTCGTCGAGTTGATACCTCCCAACTCATCGAGTTGGTCACCAAAATGCGCGATCCAAAACATCTCTACTCGACGAGTCTGGGGCTTCCAACTCGCCGAGTTGCTCTATAAAAATAAATAATTTATAAGTTAAATACATACAAGGAACCAATCATTACAATTCTCCCCCACTTGTCTCATACTTCGTCCTCGAAGTCTGCTGTCTCAAATAATCATGGATAGTGCTCCCTCATCTCCTCCTCTGGCTCCCACGTCTACTCTAACCCCTTGCGGTGCAGCCAATGCACCTTCACTAACTGCACAACCTTGTTCCTCAAGGTTTTTGTCTTCCGATCCAGAATCGCCACTGGCTTCTCAACGTAGTTCAGGCTGTCGTCCACCTGAATATCCTCTAAAGGCACAACTACAGAGTCATCCACTAAGCTCTTCCGTAGCTGGGAGACATGAAAAGTGTTGTGGATCTGACTAAGCTCGGCTGACAGATCTAGTCGATACGCAACCCGGCCCACCCGAGCCAAAACCCTAAATGGACCAATGTACCTGGGACCCAACTTGCCCTACTTCCTGAACCGGATGACACCTTTCCAAGGTGACACCTTCAGAAGAACCATATCTCCCACTTGAAACTCCAGGTCCGACTGATGCTTGTCGGCATAGCTCTTTTGCCGACTCTGAGCAGTCTGGAGCCTGCTCCGGACCTGCTGGATCTTCTGTAACATCCGGATTTTTAGATATATCATTGTAAGAGTAAATTCTGAGATTTATGGAGCGACTCGACGAGTTGTGGTCCAACTCGTCGAGTAGAGTCAAGTCATCCGCGAGGGTTTAATGAGCGGACTCGACGAGTCAGTGTGCCGACTCGCCGAGTTGGTGCTGTGCGAGGAAACCCTAAATTCCCGGGGTTGGGGCCTATTTAAGGAGACTTATAACCTCCAATGCGCCTCACCAGCTGCCCAACTCCCCTGTGTGAAACCCTTAGCGGCCATTGAATATAAGAGATAGTGCTTGAGCTAATATCAAGTGTTTTTGGTGAATCTTTGGAAGGAAAGGAGTGAGCAACAAGCAAGGAACGAGAAGAGGCTATGGGATCTAGCATTTCTTCACCTGGAGCTTCTGTAGAAGGTATAAAGTCTACACCATTCTCATCTTATTAGGTGGATCTCATGAGTTTGAGAAGTTAGGGTTTTCATCACATATTATTTGGGACTTCGAGAATACTAAGTTATCAAGAGGTTTAAACCTCAGATCTGGACCTTGTGAGGTCCCTAGAGCCCAAAGGTCCCAACTTTATTCATCCATGAGAGGAGTATGGTGTTTAACACCTTGTGAGAACATGTATTGGTTGATTGGAGTAAAACCACCATGCATGAGCGTAAAGATCGAAGCTTTACGTGACAATCGAGCCTTAGGATAGTAGATCTAGTGTTTGGAGTGATAGATCTGCCTTAAATCGTCTAAATGAGAAATCAGATCGAAGGGACTCGCCGAGTCCATGAACTGAATCGACGAGTCGGTTAGGGTTTGTCCCGATGAGATGGACCGTGCAATAGCTCGGCGAGTTAGGGGTTAACTCGACGAGCTAGACCTTCACGAGACTTATAAGGAACGAGTGGAATCGACGAGTCACATTAGTGCACTCGGCGAGTTGGGTCAAACATGGACTGTTGACTCGAGTTTGACTTCTATTGACTTTAGGGTTTGGTCAACATGAGTAATGGAGACCATGGAGGGGTAAAATGGTCTTTTACCCAATTCAAGAGTGAGAGAGAGAGGAATAACATTTGGTTATTGAGAATCGAGAATCGAGTATTAATTAGAGATATTTACCCTATGTGTTAGGCAGTGGCTAGTTCGAGATTCGAGTTCGAGGATGATTGCTTGCTACTTACAAGGTGAGTCTTCTCACTATACTTTATCTAGAGTGGTACTTATGTGTGACCTGAGGGTCTTATGTGCTTACCTTGAGTATTATGTTATCCTGCCTTATGTTTATTGCTGTGCATTATGTGTTTGTGATTTATGCTATGTGGAGCTTTACAGACCGGACCAGAGGGTCCAACGAACCCTGGGACTGGAGGGTCCCACTGAGACACATTGACCAGAGGGTCTTACAGTGGTATAGCCTCGAGTGGCTAATGAGCTGTGTGTGTGGTATTTTGGGGAACTCACTAAGCTTCGTGCTTACCGTGTTATGTGTTATGTGTTTCAGGTTTTCTCAGGATCGCGGGAAGGCACCGGCTTGATTATACACACCAGTGAAAGAGTTATGTTTTGAGGATCCTGGATTATTAATCAAACAATTATGGAGCTGTGTTTTGTAAATTAAATCAATGAGATTTTATGAAATGTGTTATGAGAATCATGTGATTTTAAAATGAAAAATTTGGTTGAAAAATTACGGTGTTACAAGTTGGTAACAGAGCCTTGGTTTGAGGGATTCGGATGCACCTTCGGGTAAGTCTGGACTCAAACTGAGGATTTGAGAAAAGTTTTCAAAAATAAAAGATTTTTCTATAATGAGTAAGAGTTTCTAAGAGAAAACGAGAAGGAGCAGTGTGTACAATCAGCCAGAGCCCGAACGGTGATTTCCTAAAGTACCCTTACTTATTTGTGTTATAAGTTATGATTGAGATATTGGTACTGCATGCTGGACGGTAGTGTCACAACTAGGAATTCTGATACGCTGTAAACACTTAACAAAAAGTGACATTGTAGTTAAAACTTGAAAACATGTATTGTGTTAAATCAATGACAACAAAATTCCTATACAAACTTTCAAATAGTCAACAAAAGTTGGAAACCCTAAAAATCCCGGTTTAAGTCCATTTTGGATTAGGATTTTCTTATTGGGCCTAATGGACCAATAAGCTTCTAATTTGACTATTTTGGGCTTAGAACTCCTATATGGGCTCTAATTGGACCCACTTTCTTTTATTTTAACATTTTGGGCCATAATGGACCTAGAATGAAATAAAATACCCTTATTGGGCCATAACAAATTTAATTAGCCCTAAAGGGCCATAAAACTCATACTTTGATGTATATTGGGCCCATATCTTGGACTTAAGCACTCAAGGCCCAAATTCTCTTCTCTCTTCTCTCTTTCTCGGCCCAAGTACAAAAAAAAGAGAAAGGTGGAATTATAAGGATAAGACACCTCCAAATTACCTTGTGGATCTCCATTGCTAATTACCCACTAAACAAGAGCAAATCTCATACTTCCAAGCAACCATCAACTCACACCTCTCTCCTCTCCCCTTTCTCTTACCCCTCTCGGCCGAGAATCACACTAACACACACAAATCACTTAGATTTTTCTCTCAAGAACTCACAACAACCTCTCCTTTCTTCATAAAAAATTTCGAAGATCTTGGGCATTTCAAGTAGGATCTTCCATAAGAATCATCATCCTAGGTAAGTTAATGCTTAAACCCATGATCTAATTACTTCATTTCATCAAAAATCTCCTCTTAATCCATTCAAATTCATGATCATGCTTCTTAGAAATTATCTAAGCCCAAAGACTTTTCAAGAAGCTCGTAAGGCCGAAAAATAGCATCAAACTCTTCCCTTTCTTCTTCAAATCGAAATCAACAAGCAAAGGAGAGTTCATACCCCTCTCTTTTCGGTTTTCATAAGTTTTATGGGGGAGAATACAAGTAAAATGTGTAGATCTATGTGTATGTGTATGTTATGTATGATTTCATGTATGTATGTGTGATTTTATGTGTTTATGTGGTAAATATGTAACCAAAAAGGGAAGAAATCTCGAGATCTATGGCACAAAAGAGGAAATAAACATGATCTAATATACTTTTTATAGGACAAGTCATGAAAAGTTCCTAGCTTAAGTCATAATAAACAAAATGCAACATAAAGCTCATTTTTGGGCTAAATTTGTCAAACAACTAAAAGTTGAGTTGAAAGTTGTCATTCACGATTTTCTTAAGGACTAAAAGAGTCAAAACAGTAAAAATAAATGTTTTTATGAATATCATACTCTTTAAAGGACTAGAAAGGTAATTTGTAGCTTAATGGGCTAATTTTTGGGCTTTTCGGCCCATAGGCCCAAAAATTGCGAAATTATGATTTTCAAGGGACTGAAATGGTACAATTCTCAAAACAGGGGGAAAAAGGAGTAAACAAAACTATTTCAAGGGTTAAAATACTTTTCTTTTCCAAAAAGGATCAAAAATGTAAAGTTTTTGGTAATTGGGCCAAAATTGTAAAAGTTGCGAAAAAGTTGGACTTTAACCGAAAAACTCTTTGCTGGAAGGGCTGAAACTGTCAAAGAGTAAATTTTGGGCTAAAAACCTTTATTTAAACAAGTCTATGGGTCAAAAATGTCAAGAAAATGAGTTAAGGGCCTAAAATGTCTTTTCTTTATGTAAGGGACTAAAATTGTCATTTTTATTAAAGAAAGGGTTGAATTGGTCAAATCAATATTTTGAGTCAATTATTTTGGTTTTAAGATATTTGGGTTAAAAAGAATACCACATTACAATTTATGAAAATAGAATGAAAAATATACATATATTTTCAAATATCGTTATAAACAACCGACAAGTTTCGTGCCGTTGAGATTTTAACCAAACTCCTGACCATTATATTATACCTAAAACAAGTAAATATTCAATTAGTTGGACTTGAAAGATCTTAATCATGCTTAATGGGCCTTCGTGACCCATTAACGTGACTTTTGGGTTCGACAATAATAACACATGTCTATTGGGCCTCTTGTGACCCAATTACATGTTTAAGGGACCGTCAATGGCTTATATGTGCTATTGGGCCTTGGTGGCCTATTAGCATTGCTAGTAAGGTCCAAATTTAATCAAATATGAAATGGGCCAATGTGTCCTTCGTATAACCAACAGCCTTAAATAACACGGGTAATTAGCAGGACCTTGTATTCCTCTTCTCCGTGTCTGTTAGGCTTATTTGAAATCAAAGTAAACAAATCCAGGTCGTTAATCAACAGTAATCAATTTTGTTTGGATTAAGTGAGTAATAGCGGACGACACCTCTAAGGGTCGTTCGTAGTCTGTAGTTATAATCAAAGTCTCCTGGAAGGAGAGTGAGAGTTTGTGTATAGATCTATACGGGGGTGACTCCCCCACACCTCAGCTGTTCGCTACAGTTAGACTCGGCCAGTCTAGGGTGACAAAATCTTAAGATCAATCCCGACATACATTAGGATGCCAAGACAGACGAACTAGTCATTATTATGCATGGTTATAACGACTCACATAATTAATTAAATCCAATACCATCCGAGTAATCAAGGAAGAGTAATCAAAATCATTCGTTGTGGCGGTATAGCAATTTGAAAAACAATTATATTTTATGTTTTCAGAAAACATCGGGTTTTTCGAGGAAATCAACACCATTCGCTTGTATTTTTCTATAACTATAATACAAAACTCCCTTTTATACACGTTTTGAAATCATTCATGCATCAACTTATGGATCTTCACACTTTGGTAAACAATTGTCTTTTCAGAAAATATCGGATTTTCTGGGTTTTATAAACTACACAAATCATTTTATCACAACCCTGCTTATGAACTCACGAACATTTCATATGTTGACGTTGTTCAAAATAACTTGTATTCTCAGGTAACAGGGAAGCTGCAGGGTAATATCAAGTATGTTAGGAAGCTATGTTTTGAAAACTCTTAAACAATTTATGTTATGGATGTGTAATATTTAAAACAATGTACTGGATGTGAACAATATCAGTTGTAATGTATTGATGCATGGTGATGCTTATGTTATGATTCATTTATATCCATTGTGATGATATTCAATTTAAGTCATGCGAGCCCTCGGACGTTTCCGCTGTCTGGTTCGGGGGTGTGACAGGTTGGTATTAGAGCTCTGTTTATAGTGAACTGGCATATCTAACCACACATTGATATGCAACTATAAACTAAAGAGGGACTAAAACAACTCTGAACAAAACAAATAAAACACAACGATAAAACGTCCTTACTTGTGTGATAAAGGAAAAAGAACATAATACCAAATCAAATAAGATAATACTAACATGTTGATTAAGTCGGGACTGTTCTTAGTTGTATTAAGGGGTGGATGTAGCCTAATCAACTACATTTCTCCGAAGTACAACTAATACATACCCCGGTAAAAACCTCGATGGACGGTAAACCTAAGAACGTACCCCTTTGTTACCAAGAAAAGAACACCAACTCAATTTACATAATAATTAAAACATCTTAGGAATAATATTAGTACATTTATATACTCACACAGACAGTATGGCCGGCTTCCATCACCTCGGAGATCCGTATTTCCCTAATCAGGGAAATAACGGATGGCTGGAAGAGGAACCTAAAGAAGACCCTGAGGAAGGGTCTGAAGAGGAACCTGAGGCGGAAGTCGAGGGCGGACCTGCCGAGCCCGTGGAGGTCCTGGAAGAAGAAGAAGCCGAAGAGGACTTCGAGGAGGAACCTAGCGATGATGGTGATTCGGACACAGAGTCCGAAGTCATCAACCCCCTTACCCGACTAGGGTGCTCGCTCACCGGATGGGCCCGACTGGCCCTACACCCCCCTGGGGTATCGATCTTTGGAGGTGGAGCAGACAGCAGGGACAGCGACCTCCGTTTGGAATGGCACGCGAGTTCTACGACTTGAGGGAGGGAGGACCAGCTGATCGTGCGCTTCCGGTCATGGTGAGACGACTGCGGAACACTGGCGACCTAGCTCAGAGCACCGCTGATCAGATGCACCAGATGCGGACTAGAGTCGAGCATGCAGAACAGGAGATGTGAGAGGTTATCCGAGAGTTCCACATGAGGCAGGTGAGATGGGAGACTCGCCTCCGTGACGCGGAACGACAGGTGGCTCGCCTTCAGGGAGCGTCCACTTCTTCAGCACCACCCCATGGCGCATCCCACCATGACTAGGGCTAGTCATATCTATCGTTAGTATTATGCTTATATGATCTATGCTATGTACCATGGACTCTATGTTTAAGTGATTACACTACTCATAGAATCGTTACGCTGCCGAACTTGCACCACTTATGTATGCTCTTACGAGCAAATTTTCATGTATCAAAGTACGGATATTATTAATGAAAGATTTTATGTGTTTTATTGTGAAGTTGTGATCTGCTATGTGTTATGTATCCATGATTGTATGCTAATTTGTGAAACTACTTAAGTTCATGCAATACACTTAGTTTATAGGACCACAATCTCACAAAAATCATAGGCACTCAACATCTTTCCGTTCCATGACAGAAAGATGCCCCGACGACCAACCCGTGGAAACCCTGGACCAACCCCACCCGAAGTCAACTCAGCTGCATTCCAAGCAGCTGTATCTGCTGCGGTTACTACAGCCATGACGCAAATCCACCAAGGGAACAATGGTGGAGGCAATGGACAAGGGGATGGAAGCTCGAACAATGGAATAAATCAAGGACCTACCAAGACGTGCTCTTACAAGGATTTCACCATGCCAAGCCACGAACCTTTAATGGCACGGGTGGAATGATAACCCTAAAGAGATGGATGGAAAAAGTGGAATCGGTATTTGAGATATGTGAATGCCCCGAGGAGGTGAAAGTGAAGTTTGCCGCATGCACATTTGTTGACCAGGCTCTCACCTGGTGGAATGGACATGTAGAGGCCATGACTCTCCCCGTAGCCAACGCTATGCCGTGGGCGGAGTTGAAAGAAATGCTGATGACTGAGTACTGCCCGCGAGGCGAAATTCAAAAAATGGAGCAAGAGTTATGGAATCTCACCGTCCGAAACTCTGACATAGATGCATACATATCAAGGTTTAGCGAACTGTCACTGTTGTGCCCTGGCATGATTACTTCAGAGGGAAAGAAAATCGAACGATTCATCTGGGGATTAACCTCCCCAATTCAAGGAAATGTGATAGCTGCAAATCCTGAAACCTTCGACAGTGCCAAGAGATTGGCCAAGAAACTGTACGACCACAACAACAAGAAGGGTGAGAAGCCAGTGGAAACTGAAGGCAAGAAGGAGAGTGACAACAAGAAGGGAAAGAACAACAAGAGAAAAGGGCGACAAGGCCCAAAGTCGTCAAAGAAGCAACAAACAGTGACAGTCAATTTGGAATTAAAGTATTAAAGTGTAAGACTTTTCAAATTCCAAAACTTGAGGGCAAGATTTGAAACTATTCCAAGTCTCTTCAATTTGTAACTTATGAGTTTTAATGGTTCATAAAAATGAAGACTCTTCATTTTATGAAACCTCTTTAGTTCTTTAATCATAATTAAAAGAAGTGAATTTTGGTTATCCATAACTTGAGGACAAGTTATGGACACCATCATAGCCATTAAGATCATGAATTAAACACACATGGAGGTTACACATAATTCCTATGATCTTCTAAACTCATATGAACACAAATTCATGTCAAGCAATTTCAAGAAAATCATATAAACATATACAATACTTGAAAATTGATAAAAGTCATGTAAAATGGGTTAACATAATCATTATCATTTTGAAAAACAGATTTTACAAGTCCAAAACAGATTGGGATAATGATCTTAATCCATTTCCAGCAACAAAACTCGAAAAAACTACCCAGCATGCTCCTACTCGCCGAGTGCATTATTCCACTCGTCGAGTAGGATGAATTTGTTCATGGACTCGGCGAGTCCTCCCCATGGACTCGGCGAGTCCTCCCCATGGACTCGGCGAGTCCAGTCGTCAGAGTGCAGAATTTTTGATTTTTAAGCAGTTTTGCAACAAGTATACAGAAAACAAACCAATCTCTGATACCATTGATGGGTTTTTGAGCATTCTAACACTTCCTAAGTGTACATGCAACCCTAATAACCTTGAATCTATGTTTTCTCTATATACATGCAAATTTCTTTTCAAGGTTATTTCCTAACTAGCATGGCATGGGGATTACATAGAACATAAAACTAGTAGAAATACATACCTTGTTGTTGCTTGGATTCCTTCAAGACTTTGTGAGCCTAGCACCCCAAATGTTGTGCCTCAAATGCTTCACACAACACCACAAGACTTGGAATAACTTGAGAGAATACTTCTAGCACTCAAAATCGGTTATGCCCTCTCTAGTAACACTAGGTCCCGATTTTGCTAGCCATAGGGTTCCTTTTATAGTGTTGTCACAATTAGGGTTTACACATGAATGCCCTTAATTGTCATGACTCTTGATTTCTCATGACCCATGGGTTTGTAACTCCCATGGACTATCCATGGAGCTCCATATGGTTATAACCAAACCCATAAACCATGGATCATTAATCCACCATAAAAGAATTGATGATTGTCATAATCAACCCTATATATTTAATTAGTCTCACTTTGATCACCAAATTAATACTAGATTAATACTTGATCAATACTAATTAAATAATACTATTATTAATATATTAGAACTTATAATATATTAATAATCATAAGTGCCTTATTCTCTCATCTAGTCTATCCAAGTATTGCAATGCCATGCAACCCAAATGGACCATGCCGGGTCGGGTCAAGTACATACCAAATAAAGTTATGGACTTAGACACTATATCCAACAGTCTCCCACTTGGATAAGTCTAATAACTATATTTGCAAATATGACTTCAAAATCCGACTAGCAATCGTAACTCTTTCAAAGTCTCTCGAAACTGAGATGATGATGATACGCCATTTAAGATAAGTGATCATATAATCCTCTGTTCTCATGATATCAGCCGGACAAACACATGGAACATGGTCTTACTTATTGTCCAGCATTTGTTTCTCGATCTCTGATTTGTTTCGACATAGAACTAAATTGAACACATCAATTAGGTTCTGACCGGGCCCGGTACATAGGTCACAACCAAATCATCGAGGGGCCCAGATATCGCTTCTATTTCTAGAAGGAACAGATAAACTTCGACTGATATGCTTGTACTAACTACTTGTTGAATTATTCACAAAGGCACGTTTTATAACATCGAGTTACCAATGCGTTTTCGTGCAATCAATGAATAACCAACTCATAGTCAACAACTCATATCTCTAGGTTTGAAGATTTATATGATATTACCGTCTCACGATCACTCGAGATAAATTCCATGAAGTGATGCAAGTGAGCGTGGGTTGGATCCAATACTCAGCCCTTATGAGTACTCATGAATGTTGTAGCAACCATTGCATTGTCCAAAGCACTTTCAGATAAATCATACAAGCCAAATTCATGACAGTCTTAAATCAATACTTACTTCCAAAGTTTGACTGACTGTGGATGGTTTGAATAATAACATAATTATTCTGGAAGTAAAAACATGCAAAATTGAAACATAGTAAACAATCAACACAAGATAGTAACACCTTACTCATAAATAAATAACAACTTTTATTTATCATCAAATGTCAATTACATTTTACAAGTTTCAGGAATCTAATTATTGAAACTAATATCATCCTTCCGCCCAATGCGCCTCGCATGCTGTAAATGCTTAACCTTGCCCAGTCCCTTCGTGAGGGGATCTGCCGGGTTCTCATCTGATGATACCCTCTTAGCCACGAGGAGTCCTTCTTCTATTCAATGTCTGATGAAATGGTATTTTCTGTCAATGTGCCTAGATCTCCCGTGATCTCTCGGTTCCTTAGCCAAAGCAACCGCACTTTCGCTGTCACAGAAAATTTCCATTGGCTCCTTTATAGCTGGTACAACTTCAAGGTCTCCGATGAAGTTCTTTAGCCATATCGCCTCCTTAGCTGCTTCACTTGCTGCTATGTACTCTGATTCACAAGTAGAATCAGCTACTGTCTCCTGCTTGGAACTTTTCCAAGTAATTGCCCCTCCATTTAGGATAAAGACCCAGCCTGACTGAGAGCGGAAATTATCCCTATCAGTCTGGAAGCTAGCATCGCTATATCCTTCCACTCTCAAGTCATCACTGCCTTCGAGGGTAAGGACCCAATCTTTAGTCCTCCGCAGATACTTGAGAATGTTCTTTACCGCTGTCCAGTGTGCTTTGCCAGGGTTCCCTTGATATCTACTGACCATGCTCAAAGCAAAGGCCACATCAGGGCGAGTACAAGTCATAACATACATGATCGAGCCCATAACCGAAGCATATGGTATATGACTCATCTCAGCTATCTCAGCCTCTGTACTCGGACTCTGAGTCTTACTCAGCTTGGCATTACTCTGGACGGGTAATTCCCCTTTCTTGGATTCTTGCATGCTGAACCTCTTCAGCACCTTATCCAAGTAAGTACTTTGACTAAGTCCAATTAGTCTCTTACTCATATCTCTCAATATCCTTATCCCTAGGATATAGGCAGCTTCCCCAAGGTCCTTCATAGCGAAACACTTCCCAAGCCAGGACTTAACCTCCTGCAAGGTTGGGACGTCGTTTCCTATGAGAAGTATGTCATCCACATACAACACCAAGAAGCTAACTATGCTCCCACTAGCCCTGACATACACACAAGACTCATCCTCACTCCTAGAAAACCCAAACTCTTTGACTTTCTAATCAAAGCAAAGATTCCATCTGCGAGATGCTTGTTTCAATCCATAAATGGATTTATCAAGCTTACACACTCTATTAGGGTATCTTGTATCGACAAAACCCTCTGGTTGAGCCATGTAAACATCCTCAGCCAACTTTCCATTAAGGAAAGCGGTTTTGACATCCATTTGCCATATTTCATAATCATGAAATGCAGCTATGGCTAACAATACTCTAATAGACTTAATCTTAGCTACTGGTGAGAAGGTCTCATCATAGTCAACTCTCGGAGTTTGAGTAAAGCCCTTTGCAACCAGTCGTGCTTTGTAAGTATGTACCTTCCCATCCATGTCGGTCTTCTTCTTGAAGATCCATTTGCACCCAATTGTCTTACGACCTGGTACATTGTCAACCAAGTTCCAAACTTGATTGTCATACATGGACTGAATCTCGCTGTCCATAGCCTCCTTCCATTTAGCAGACTCAGGGCCTGCCATGGCTTCCCTGTAGTTATTAGGTTCATCCAAATCTATTAGTGTACTATCACTAATAAATGTATCACCTTCAGTGGTGATGTGATAACCATAATAAAAATCAGGTGTGTTCCTCACCCTAGTGGAACGTCTTGGAGGTACAGACTCATCTATCGGATCAACAGGAGTTTCCTCCTCAGGTTGGTCGATAGCATTTGAGGTTCCTTCACCACTTGACTCTTGAAGCTCTTCAAGGTCAATTTGCCTCCCACTGTCCGCTTAGCTTATGAATTCTCTCTCACGAAAGACTCCTCTTCTTGCTACAAAGACCACATTATCACTGGGTTTGTAGAAGAGGTAACCAAAGGATCTTTGTGGGTAGCCGATGAAAATACACCTCTCACTTCGAGGTTCAAGCTTATCATGAGTCTCACGGCTCACGAAAGCTTCACAACCCCAAATCTTGATGTGGTCCAAATTGGGAACTTTCCCAGTCCACATCTCGTGAGGTGTTTTGGCAACCTTTTTAGTAGGGACTAGATTAAGGATATGGGCGGCAGTCTCTAAGGCATACACCCAGAAAGAGATTGGTAACGAAGCTCGACTCATCATGGAACGAACCATATCCAACAAGGTTCGATTGCGCCTCTCAGCTACACCATTCAACTGTGGTGTTCTGGGAGGTGTCAATTGTGAGACAATCCCACATTCCTTAAGATAGTCAAGGAAATCAATGCTAAGATACTCTCCTCCCCGATCGGATCGGAGCATCTTGATGTTCCTGCCCAATTGATTCTCCACTTCCTGCTTAAACTCTTTGAACTTTTCAAAGGTTTCTAACTTATGCTTGATTAAGTAAATATATCCATATCTACTGTAATCATCAGTGAAAGTCACATAATAGCGATTAGCATCCCTTGTAGCAACTCTGAAGGGCCCACACACATCCGTGTGTACAAGGTCCAACAAACCTTCACCCCTATCACAAGTACCTGTGAAGGGTGACTTTGTCATTCTTCCAAGCAAACAAGACTCGCAACTATCATCTGACTTGAGGTCAAATGATTCCAAGACTCCAGCCTTTTGGAGTTGGCCTATGCGCTTCTTGTTAACATGTCCAAGACGACAATGCCACAAGGATGCTTTATCCAAGCTATCTGAAGAATCAATATACAACACATTATTTCCTAGATTGTCTACAACATTCACGGCTTCATATACACCATCACAAGGTAATGCTTTAAAGTAAAATACATCATTGTAATAAACATTAACAGCACCATTTTTATTATCAAATGAAAATGAAAAACCTTGTTTGTACAAGCCATGAAAAGAAATAATATTTCTCGCCATTTCGGGCGAGTAACAACACTTATTCAAATCTAACATTAACCCATTATTAAGCAATAAAGAATAAACTCCTATCTTGGTAACAGGTGATGCTTTCCTGTTGCCCATGACTAAGTTTATCTTCCCGTGCTCCACTTGCTCACTTCTTCTTAGTGCCTGAAAATCAGTACAAATGTGAATACCACAACCTGTATCAAGCACCCAAGAATTAGCATTAGATGAGTTATTAGACAATATTGTGTAAATACCTGCATGGGTGGGTTTAACCTTCCCATCCTTTACATCTTGCAGATATTTAGGGCAGCTTCGCTTGAAGTGTCCCTTATCCTGGCAATAGAAGCACTGTGCTTCCTTTGGGTTTGAAGAGGGAGTAATGGGACCTTTCTTTGTCTCACTTGAAGAGGAACCATCAAGAGTCTTACCCTTGGTACCCTTCGAAGGGTTTTTCCTCTTCTTACCCTTTCCCTGCCCAATAGCCAGAACAGGGGCTGTTGAAGGAGTAGAAGTAGCAACCGCTTTACCCTTAAGGCCATTTTCAGCTGTCCTTAAGAGTCCTTGAAGTTTGCTAAGTGTGACTTCCTCCTTGTTCATATGATAAGTCATACGAAACTGATCATAACTTGGAGGTAAGGAATGGAGAATGATGTCTATTGCCATTTCCTCAGGAAAGTCAACATTTAGCTTCAGCAACCGGTCAACGAACCTTTGCATCTTCTGCAAGTGACCGGTGATGGGTTCACCATCCTTCATCCTTGCGGTTATCATGGAGGAGATGATTTCATACCTCTCCTGACGCGCGCTCTGATGGTACCTTTCCATCAGATCCAGGTGCATCTCATAGGGGTAGAAATCTTCATAGGATTTTTGAAGTTCAGGAGTCATGGTGGCCATCATGATGCATGCTACTTTAGTAGCATCCTTTTCATGTACAACAAACTCCGCAAACTCTTCAGGAGTAGCAGTGGCTTCATTCACAACCTTAAGCTCCCTATCGAGGACATATTCTTTGTCCTCATAGCGGGTAATCATTCTGATGTTTCTGATCCACTCATTGAAATTGGATCCATCAAAGATGACCTTACCACACAAGTTCATAAGGGAAAAGGAGCATGTTGGGTTTGAGCCAGAAACATTGTTGGAAGACATCTGAAAGGAAAGAAAGACAAGTTTCATTAGATTAGGAATCCTTAATAATTCACCCAAATGAAATATTAAGGCTAGGATCCAACAAACCATTTATAGTTGGAAGAGGGATGCTGTAATCCATACTATAAAATATTTGAAGGTAGGTAAATGACGATTTACCAATTTCCACCATAAGAATGAACTATTTTATTATTAGGTTTTATTGTTTTTGAAACTCCTAGATCTTTTGAGATACATTGAACTTTTCAATGGCATGTTTGAATCTCGATTGTGCCCTCTCAAGTTTGTGACTGGGATGCCGAGGATCACAAACAAGGTGTGAATAACCATACAAATTGACTTGGTACCCTCAACAATATTACCTAATCGATGTGCCGGTTAACCACACACGCTCCACCGATCTATAATAAAGTTAAGTTACCCTTTGCCACTCTTGCTAGTCCATGTTAGTGTGCCGGTTAACCACACACGCTCCACTAACGACTTGGTAAGGTACAAAGTGTAATTTTATGGGCTAGCACCAATTTCACATTTTCCTAAAGTAACTAAGATTGGGAATTTATAATGTATAGTTACTTTATAATTCATTATACTTTTAACGAGTATTTAAAGTCGTATCCTACCCGTTCGGCTAACGACCCTCCACCGATCAAGGAAGCGGTGGGTGAGAGTGGACACCCATTAAGTCACCATTTTATAGGCAACAACCTTATACCCCCCTTATAGACCGGCTTCATGAATGAGGCCTACTAACGGTAAGAATGACATATTCTTATACATATCTATATAATAAAATTATAATAATAGTATAAGTGTTGATTTTTAAACTTTTTAAAAATCTAAGGTTTAATTTGGAATTAAAGTATTAAAGTGTAAGACTTTTCAAATTCCAAAACTTGAGGGCAAGATTTGAAACTATTCCAAGTCTCTTCAATTTGTAACTTATGAGTTTTAATGGTTCATAAAAATGAAGACTCTTCATTTTATGAAACCTCTTTAGTTCTTTAATCATAATTAAAAGAAGTGAATTTTGGTTATCCATAACTTGAGGACAAGTTATGGACACCATCATAGCCATTAAGATCATGAATTAAACACACATGGAGGTTACACATAATTCCTATGATCTTCTAAACTCATATGAACACAAATTCATGTCAAGCAATTTCAAGAAAATCATATAAACATATACAATACTTGAAAATTGATAAAAGTCATGTAAAATGGGTTAACATAATCATTATCATTTTGAAAAACAGATTTTACAAGTCCAAAACAGATTGGGATAATGATCTTAATCCATTTCCAGCAACAAAACTCGAAAAAACTACCCAGCACGCTCCTACTCGCCGAGTGCATTATTCCACTCGTCGAGTAGGATGAATTTGCTCATGGACTCGGCGAGTCCTCCCCATGGACTCGGCGAGTCCAGTCGTCAGAGTGCAGAATTTTCGATTTTTAAGCAGTTTTGCAACAAGTATACAGAAAACAAACCAGTCTCTGATACCATTGATGAGTTTTTGAGCATTCTAACACTTCCTAAGTGTACATGCAACCCTAATAACCTTGAATCTATGTTTTCTCTATATACATGCAAATTTCTTTTCAAGGTTATTTCCTAACTAGCATGGCATGGGGATTACATAGAACATAAAACTAGTAGAAATACATACCTTGTTGTTGCTTGGATTCCTTCAATACTTTGTGAGCCTAGCACCCCAAATGTTGTGCCTCAAATGCTTCACACAACACCACAAGACTTGGAATAACTTGAGAGAATACTTCTAGCACTCAAAATCGGTTATGCCCTCTCTAGTAACACTAGGTCCCGATTTTGCTAGCCATAGGGTTCCTTTTATAGTGTTGTCACAATTAGGGTTTACACATGAATGCCCTTAATTGTCATGACTCTTGATTTCTCATGACCCATGGGTTTGTAACTCCCATGGACTATCCATGGAGCTCCATATGGTTATAACCAAACCCATAAACCATGGATCATTAATCCACCATAAAAGAATTGATGATTGTCATAATCAACCCTATATATTTAATTAGTCTCACTTTGATCACCAAATTAATACTAGATTAATACTTGATCAATACTAATTAAATAATACTATTATTAATATATTAGAACTTATAATATATTAATAATCATAAGTGCCTTATTCTCTCATCTAGTCTATCCAAGTATTGCAATGCCATGCAACCCAAATGGACCATGCCGGGTCGGGTCAAGTACATACCAAATAAAGTTATGGACTTAGACACTATATCCAACACTATCCTCCCCAGAACCAGCAACAAGGAAACAACAACAACAACAACCGCAACAACAACAACACCAACAACAGCGGCAATAATACAGGATCAAGCCCCACCTGCTATGGATGTGGAAAGACTGGGCAGATCCGTCCAAACTGCCCCAACATCAACAACCCTGGGAATGGAGGCGCAGGAAGAGTGCTGGCCATGGGACAAGGAGAAGCGGTTCAGGATCCCGCTGTTGTCACCAGTACGTTTCTCCTAAACCACACTTATGCATGCATCTTATTTGATACCGGGGTAGAACGAAGCTTTGTGAGTAATAAATTCAAACACTTGTTAAAACAACAACCCCAAAAGCTCAATGAAACCTTTTACGGTAGAAATGGCTAATGGGAAAACAGAATCCACTGGGGAAATCTACATCGGATGTACCCTGGCCTTAAATCATCACGTCTTTCAAATAAACTTAATGCCCGTTTCCATTAGGAGTTTTGATGTGATTATCGGCATGGACTGGTTAAGCCCCCACCATGCTGAAATTATGTGTCACGAGAAGGCCGTTCGCCTTCACCTCCCAAATCACGAAACCCTAATTATATACAGAGACAAACCTAACACGAACCTTCGTCTTATCTCGTGCATTAAGGCACAGAAGTATCTACGAAAGAAGGACTTGATGTTTCTAGCTCATATAGTGGATAAGTCCAAAGAAGAGATCAATATTCGAAACATCCCTGTGGCTTGCGATTTCCCGGATGTATTTCCTGAAGACCTTCCGGGGATACCCCCAGAAAGACAAGTCGAGTTCCGAATTGACCTCGTGCTAGGAGCTACACCCATCGCCAAATCACCCTACAGATTGGCTCCTGCGGAAATGCAAGAGTTGTCCAGTCAACTCAACGAGCTTTTGGACAAAGGATTTATCCGACCCAGTTTCTCACCTTGGGGAGCTCCGGTTCTCTTTGTTAAGAAGAAAGACGGTACCTTTTGGATGTGTATTGACTATAGGGAACTTAATAAGCTCACCATCAAAAATCGCTATCCACTTCCGAGAATCGACGATCTATTTGACCAACTCCAAGGAGCAAGTTACTTCTCTAAGATAGATCTGCGATCTGGATACCACCAGCTCAAAGTCCGGGAGGAGGATATCCCCAAAACCGCCTTCCGAACTCGTTATGGACATTATGAATTTGTCGTAATGCCATTCGGTCTAACGAATGCCCCTGCCGCATTCATGGACCTAATGAATCGAATCTGCCGACCATTCCTTGACAACTTTGTCATCGTTTTCATCGACGATATCCTCGTCTATTCTCGAAGCGAAGAAGAACACGGCCGACATCTCCGACAAATCCTGGAAACCCTGCGAACCGAAAAGTTAAACGCAAAACTCTCTAAGTGTAAGTTTTGGCTCCGTGGTGTGAACTTTTTAGGTCATGTTGTTCGTCAAGAAGGGATACATGTGGATCCTTCTAAGGTCAAAGCCATTGAAGGATGGGCGATCCCAACAACACCCACAGAAATTCGCCAATTTTTAGGCCTCACAGGCTACTACAGGAGATTCATTCAGAACTTCTCCAAAACAGCCAAGCCACTTACCTTGCTTACACAAAAGGGCGTACCCTTTGAATGGACGGATAAGCAAGAAGCTGCATTCCGAACTCTGAAGCAAGCACTCTGCAGTGCACCGGTATTATCACTACCAGAGGGAACAGAGGACTTCGTAGTCTACTGCGATGCGTCGAATCAAGGTTTAGGCTGTGTACTCATGCAGCGTGGGAAGGTGATAGCTTATGCGTCCCGACAACTAAAGACACATGAGGGGAATTATACCACCCATGATCTCGAATTGGGAGCTGTGGTCTTCGCCTTGAAAATCTGGAGGCACTACCTTTATGGTACCAAGTGCACTATTTTCACCAACCACAAGAGTCTCCAGCACATCTTAAATCAAAAGGAGTTAAACATGAGGCAACGAAGATGGCTTGAACTGCTGAACGATTACGAGTGCGAAATCAAGTACCACCCAGGTAAAGCTAACGTAGTAGCTGATGCCTTGAGTCGAAAGGATTACTCGAATCGTCGTTTGAAGACTCTCTCGATAACCATCCAATCCCACCTGACCTCGCAAATCAGAGCAGCCCATTTGGATGCCATGAAGGCAGAAAACAAAACAAGCGAAGCGTTACATGGAATGGAAAAGAATTTCGAAGTGAAGGAGGATGGAACATATTATTTCATGAACCGCGTTTGGGTCCCTAAACTTGGAGGATTCAGAGAAGTAGTCATGAATTAAGCCCACAAGACGCGATACTCCATCCATCCGGGCTCAGATAAAATGTACTTGGATGTCAAGCGGCATTATTGGTGGCCTAACATGAAGGCAGAGATTGCCACTTACGTTAGCAAATGCCTTACATGTGCTAAAGTAAAGGTGGAATATCAGAAGCCCTCAGGATTACTACAGCAACCAGTAATTCCCGAGTGGAAATGGGAAAGGATTACTATGGACTTTGTGACCAAACTACCCAAGACGACTGATGGTTTGGATACCATATGGGTAATAGTTGATAGGTTGACAAAATCCGCTCATTTCCTGCCAATAAAAGAATCATACAAGATGGAACGTCTGACAAGGATCTATATCAAGGAAATCGTGAGACTCCACGGAGTGCCAATATCTATCATCTCAGATAGGGATAGTAGGTTTACTTCACGCTTTTGGCAAATCGCTTCAGAAGGCTATGGGAACACAACTTGACATGAGCACTGCCTACCACCCGCAAACGGATGGTCAAAGCGAGCGAACCATTCAAACGTTAGAGGACATGCTTCGCGCATGTGTGATAGACTTTGGAAGGTCGTGGGATACCCACTTGCCTCTGATCGAATTCTCGTACAACAACAGTTACCACTCAAGCATCAAAGTTGCTCCTTTTGAGGCATTGTATGGGCGTAAATGTAGATCACCGTTGTGATGGGCTGAGGTAGGGGACACTCAGTTAGCAAAAGGACAAACATCAGACAATGCACTAACGGGACCAGAAATCATACGCGAGACGACCGAGAAGATAATTCAGATCAGGGCCCGACTGCAATCATCACGAGACAGACAAAAGAGCTACGCCGATAAGCGGCGAAAGACCTTGGAATTTAGAGTCGGGGATAGGGTTGTTATTAAAGGTATCTCCCTGGAAAGCGGTGATTCGTTTTGGGAAGCGGGGAAAACTAAACCCTCGATACATTGGACCCATCGAGATTCTTGCCCGAATCGGTCTAGTGGCTTATAGACTGCAGCTACCCACTGAGCTCAGCAGTGTACACCCCGTGTTCCATGTTTCCAATCTAAAGAAGTGCTTATCCGACGAGACTCTCGTCATTCCATTAGAAGAAATCGAAATCAACGAGAATCTCCTGTTCATCGAAGAACCAGTCGAAATCATGGACATGGAAGTGAAGCGTACTAAGCAAAGTCGCATTCCGATTGTGAAAGTTCGATGGAACGCGAGACACAGACCAGAATTCACATGGGAACGTGAAGACCAAATAAAGCAGAAGTACCCTCACCTATTCTCACATTCTCAAATCTAGCTTTCAAAAGAATTTCGGGACGAAATTCCCTCTAACGGGGGGATGATGTCACAACTAGGAATTCTGATACGCTGTAAACATTTAACAAAGAGTGACATTGTAGTTAAAACTTGAAAACATGTATTGTGTTAAATCAATGACAACAAAATTCCTATACAAACTTTCAAATAATCAACAAAAGTTGGAAACCCTAAAAATCCCGGTTTAAGTCCATTTTGGATTAGGATTTTCTTATTGGGCCTAATGGACCAATAAGCTTCCAATTTGACTATTTTGGGCTTAGAACTCCTATATGGGCTCTAATTGGACCCACTTTCTTTTATTTTAACATTTTGGGCCATAATGGACCTAGAATGAAATAAAATACCCTTATTGGGCCATAACAAATTTAATTAGCCCTAAAGGGCCATAAAACTCATACTTTGATGTATATTGGGCCCATATCTTGGACTTAAGTACTCAAGGCCCAAATTCTCTTCTCTCTTCTCTCTTTCTCGGCCCAAGTACAAAAAAAAGAGAAAGGTGGAATTATAAGGATAAGACACCTCAAAATTACCATGTGGATCTCCATTGCTAATTACCCACTAAACAAGAGCAAATCTCGTACTTCCAAGCAACCATCAACTCACACCTCTCTCCTCTCCCCTTTCTCTTACCCCTCTCGGCCGAGAATCACACTAACACACACAAATCACTTAGATTTTTCTCTCAATAACTCACAACAACCTCTCCTTTCTTCATCAAAACTTTCGAAGATCTTGGGCATTTCAAGTGGGATCTTCCATAAGAATCATCATCCTAGGTAAGTTAATGCTTAAACCCATGATCTATTGACTTCATTTCATCAAAAATCTCCTCTTAATCCATTAAAATTCATGATCATGCTTCTTAGAAATTATCTAAGCCCAAAGACTTTTCAAGAAGCTCGTAAGGCCGAAAAATAGCATCAAACTCTTCCCTTTCTTCTTCAAATCGAAATCAACAAGCAAAGGTGAGTTCATACCCCTATCTTTTCGGTTTTCATAAGTTTTATGGGGGAGAATACAAGTAAAATGTGTAGATCTATGTGTATGTGTATGTTATGTATGATTTCATGTATGTATGTGTGATTTTATGTGTTTATGTGGTAAATATGTAACCAAAAGGGTAGAAATCTCGAGATCTATGGCACAAAAGAGGAAATAAACATGATCTAATATACTTTTTATAGAACAAGTCATGAAAAGTTCCTAGCTTAAGTCATAATAAACAAAATGCAACATAAAGCTCATTTTTGGGCTAAATTTGTCAAACAACTAAAAGTTGAGTTGAAAGTTGTCATTCATAGTTTTCTTAAGGACTACAAGAGTCAAAACAGTAAAAATAAATGTTTTTATGAATATCATACTCTTTAAAGGACTAGAAAGGTAATTTGTAGCTTAATGGGCTAATTTTTGGGCTTTTCGGCCCATAGTCCCAAAAATTGCAAAATTATGATTTTCAAGGGACTGAAATTGTACAATTCTCAAAACAGGGGGAAAAAGGAGTAAACAAAACTATTTCAAGGGTTAAAATACTTTTCTTTTCCAAAAAGGATAAAAAATGTAAAGTTTTTGGTAATTGGGCCAAAATTGTAAAAGTTGCGAAAAAGTTTGACTTTAACCGAAAAACTCTTTGCTGGAAGGGCTGAAACTGTCAAAGAGTAAATTTTGGGCTAAAAACATTTATTTTATTAAGTCTATGGGTAAAAAATGTCAAGAAAATGAGTTAAGGGCCTAAAATGTCTTTTCTTTATGTAAGGGACTAAAATTGTCATTTTTATTAAAGAAAGGGTTGAATGGGTCAAATCAATATTTTGAGTCAATTATTTTGGTTTTAAGATATTTGGGTTAAAAAGAATACCACATTACAACTTCCGAAAATAGAATGAAAAATATACATATATTTTCAAATATCGTTATAAACAACCGACAAGTTTCGTGCCATTGAGATTTTAACCAAACTTCCGACCATTATATTATACCTAAAACAAGTAAATATTCAATTAGTTGGACTTGAAAGATCTTAATCATGCTTAATGGGCCTTCGTGACCCATTAACGTGACTTTTGGGTTCGACAATAATAACACATGTCTATTGGGCCTCTTGTGACCCAATTACATGTTTAAGGGACCCTCAATGGCTTATATGTGCTAGTGGGCCTTGGTGGCCCATTAGCATTGCTAGTAAGGTCCAAATTTAATCAAATATGAAATGGGCCAATGTGTCATTCGTATAACCAACAGCCTTAAATAACACGGGTAATTAGCAGGACCTTGTATTCCTCTTCTCTGTGTCTGTTAGGCTTATTTGAAATCAAAGTAAACAAATCCAGGTCGTTAATCAACAGTAATCAATTTTGTTTGGATTAAGTGAGTAATAGCGGACGACACCTCTAAGGGTCGTTCGTAGTCTGTAGTTATAATCAAAGTCTCCTGGAAGGAGAGTGAGAGTTTGTGTATAGATCTATACGGGGGTGACTCCCCCACACCTCAGCTGTTCGCTACAGTTAGACTCGGCCAGTCTAGGGTGACAAAATCTTAAGATCAATCCCGACATACATTAGGATGCCAAGACAGACGAACTAGTCATTATTATGCATGGTTATAACGACTCACATAATTAATTAAATCCAATACCATCCGAGTAATCAAGGAAGAGTAATCAAAATCATTCGTTGTGGCGGTATAGCAATTTGAAAAACAATTATATTTTATGTTTTCAGAAAACATCGGGTTTTTCGAGGAAATCAACACCATTCGCTTGTATTTTTCTATAACTATAATACAAAACTCCCTTTTATACACGTTTTGAAATCATTCATGCATCAACTTATGGATCTTCACACTTTGGTAAACAATTGTCTTTTCAGAAAATATCGGATTTTCTGGGTTTTATAAACTACACAAATCATTTTATCACAACCCTGCTTATGAACTCACAAACATTTCATATGTTGACGTTTTTCAAAATAACTTGTATTCTCAGGTAACAGGGAAGCTGCAGGGTAATATCAAGTATGTTAGGAAGCTATGTTTTGAAAACTCTTAAACAATTTATGTTATGGATGTGTAATATTTAAAACAATGTACTGGATGTGAACAATATCAGTTGTAATGTATTGATGCATGGTGATGCTTATGTTATGATTTATTTATATCCATTGTGATGATATTCAATTTAAGTCACGCGAGCCCTCGGACGTTTCCGCCGTCTGGTTCGGGGGTGTGACAGGTAGGCTAGGTATTTCACGTTTTAGGGCTAGAGATGCCTGATTTGTGATGCCTTAGCCTAGGAATTGTTGCTATCTGTGATGTGCTTTGAGTATGTGAGGAGTAAGAGTATCCAGCATGAATCTTTTAGAGAGAACCTTGAGTAGAGGTGTAATCTAGGAGAGATACCTAGATGAGCAATTGAGGAGTCTATTGAGGGAGTAGTGAGATACCCATGAGAGGTAGGGTTGCTTGAGTTCAGTGATACCTTTTGAGTGTGAGTAGAGCAAGTGGAGCTGTAGCCTAGAGTGGTTTTGCGTGTTGGTGGAGATTATTCGATGCCCGAATGCTGCTTGCTTTGTGCTTTGTGGAACTCTTGATGATGGGGGTCAGCTACCGAGTGAATATGACGATATTCAGGAAGTAGATGGCTGGCATCATGAGGAGTTCTTCAGCAGCTGATGGCGGAGAAGTGTGAGAACCTAGGAAGAGCCTGGGAAGTGACTTTAGTCAGAAGAGTATGTTGATAGAGGAGAGTATTCGCTGTATAGAGACCATACATATCGGGATTGGTGATCGAGGAGGTTGAGCAGCTACTTAGGAAATATGGGATGATCCGTGTGGAAAGTATGGGTAGATGTGGCAGGTAGTATGGGCCCGTACTACTGAAACCAGAGGGCCCGTACTCGAAACAGGAAGAGTCCCAGAGTTTCTAAATAGCAGATTGAGAAGTGATTAGTAGCAGATTGAGAGGTAATAACATGGTTCGAGTACCATGATTCGTAGCAGATTGAGAGGAGATCGCATGGTTCGAGTACCATGATTCGTGGCGGCTAGTGCTTCTGGTTTTACCAGTTATCCCGTTGTGATTGATTTGACTGAGAACATATATGATAGAGTGTAGGACTAGAGGGCCATGTCGAGCGAGTTTAATGGAGCATACCTGGAGAGGGAAATCGAGTTAGATTTGAGAGATTTTCATTGGTAAGGTGCCAGTTGGAGTCGCAAGACACAGGGATGAGTAGATATGAGATTTTATGGAGAGTTGCGACCTGAGTTGAGCAATCGGCCGATAGTTGAGATGTCACTTTCTGTGACGAGAGTTGCGCTGTTTCCGCTTCCTGGGAGAAGCAAAATAAGATATTGAGTTTCCAGTTTCAGAGTTGGAGGTAAACCCCATGGGGTAACATAGGGTTGCAACCTTTTCACCAGAGTATTTGGGCAGTATGGTTACTGCGAGGTATCCCATATACCACGAGAGAGCTATTAGTGGAGACTGAGATGAGGACAAGGAGATGCCTTAGTCGAGTCAGGCATACTTTTAGCAGCGGTTTCAAGTGATCAAGAGGAGTATACTGGGGAGGTGGCCCTCGTTGTCTACATTGTGTATCGACTGTGAGAGTGAGGTCTCTTGCTTTTATGATGGCTTCTGCGATGAGAGGCTGGTTGAGGAATCAGAGACGAGGTGCATGATAGTGCATTATTTCCAGATTGAGAGTCACGACTGTTTGGAGCAGTTGGAGTATCCGACGGTGTGTCGGTTTGAGGCTTTGAGATGACTAGAGGCATTCACGTCGAGAGGATTCTGAGACTTTTGTCTGAGCTACGAAATATTTGGAGTTGTCTAGTTTGCATCGGAAGATCATCGAGTGTTACGTTGTACGAATCCAAGAGTCAAGTGTAATGTACCTGGTGAGACAGTCTGTAGAATAGATGGTTGATGTGCCAAATGGTGATGGTTCGAGCCCTGAGTGGGGGAGAACCGGGCATTGTATTGAGAGTTTCATAGGTTTGTTCAAAGAGCGGTTAGAGGACTGAATATAGTGACCTGCGGTACAGATACAGGAGACCAGGGTTATTGGTGATCAAGGCGAGGTGCAGAGCGAGATAATACATGTTGTACATGTTCAGGAAGGAATGAGTGTCTCCACGGCAGGTGGCTGTTGATCGGAGACCTTGTGGTGGTTAGGGATTCTTCAAGGTTGTAATGGTAATTTCGAGGTGGGTGGCTCGTAAGGATAGTTTCGGCGGTGGAGAATTTCTGGTTCAAGGTATGGGTTGTTATATGCATTCTGGGAAGGGTAAATGTTGATTGGGCAGTCAACTTCAGAGTCGGTATGAGTATTCTCGCATGGGTTTTGAGCCATAGAGGATGGGGTTTCGGATGGTCGTCAACGGGTTCTTGACATTGACGATTCCTCCGTGTGTCAAGTTGTGAGTTGGAGTATTTCGAGGTTACGAGCTGTGCAAGTGGAAGATCAGTGGATGAGACAGGACATTGTGAGATTCTGAAAGAGTGTATTGTGGTACCCGAGTATGATGTCGTGAGTGGAAGATCAGTATATGAGACAAGACATCATGAGATTTCGTGATGGTGTACCGGGGTATCTGAGTATGACGCCCTAAATTTTTGGATTATTTTGAGACTTGAGTTTGCAAATGGAGTACCGAGTGACTATCGTTCCAGTGGGAACCCATCAGTTAATTGTCGCCAGAACGAGACTGTCTAAGGGTGTACCTGTGTTGAGAAAAGTGTCTTGCTTACGAGAATTTACATCAGGAGCGGTGGTGCATAAGCTGAGTAGGTGGGTGCACCTATCTGTGTTGGGGTTGTGGAGCATGAGTTAGTGAACTCAGTGTAGTGATGATATGATGATGAGATTATGAGGTGATAAGAGAGCGAGTGGATCCGAGTGGGGGTGATCACTTAGGATTATCAGGGAAAACCATGGAGTGATCCTATGGCGAGTCAGTAAGTGAGAGAGTGTTGTAAGACTATAGGGAGCCGTAGCATCCATGAGTCAGTGAGAGAAAGGGTATCGTGTGACTGCGGAGAGCCGCATCATACGCGAGTCAGAGAAAAGGGTATCGTGTGACTCCGGAGAGTCATAGCATACGTGAGTCAGAGAGAGTATTGTGAGACTGCGGAGAGCCGTAGGACGTGTTAGTCAGCGAGAGAAAGTGCTGTATAACTGGGGGGGGGGGGTGCAGCCTTATTAGTCAGGGTATGATGCAGAGCGGATCTTAGACATGGGTAGCCTTACCAGAAGAGTCTGTGAGAACCTGGGGGCCGAACCAAAGGTGAGACTAGGATCTCGACGGTGATCGAAAACCGTCGTGTTGTGAGTTAGAGCGGGGTTGTCACGAATCGGACGAATCGAGGTGTAATACATGCGTATAATCGTGGAGCATGGGTCATGAGTGGAGTGCTAGAATGGGACGAGTGGTTCCAATTCTGTGTCAGATCGGACTCTGGTGGGTGAATTTAGTTCTATCTGTGTGGAGGACGAGCAGTTTGAGATTTCGAGTGGATCTCATTCTGAGGGAGATGTGTTTCCGTCTGATGTTTTAGACTTGAGTGAGCTAGTCCGTTGGGTTGGGAAGGACCACGAGGCATACGAAACTAGTAGGTAGTAGACGACAGAGTTTGGAAGAGAGGCGACTTCAGATAGTGTTGTAGTATTCGCTTGGGGTGAGGCGAACTTCGTGACTTGTGCGTCACGACGGGCCGAGATGGTCACTGTGAGAAGGAAGCCGGTAAGTCGTTGTATTGGGTGTATAGTGGGTAACCTTTGGAGGTTCAACTATTGGGTCGATAGTCGACCTAATGCTCAGTGTTGAAAGTGATATGTGAGAGGGAGAAGGGGCTTCTGCTCATAGAGGTCCGAGGACACCTCTGAGCGGGCATGATTTTTCTTGTATTAAGAACATAGTATTGGGGTATGTTTTATTCAGCTGGGTTCTGATTGCAGTACAATGGGCGGGTCCCTGGTGTGATGTGACCCTTTCGTCCCTTCGAGTATGATCTGGATTGTTTAATGTGTCTGGTATGAGTGTTAGGTAGCCAGTTCTTGGGCATTGATTTGTTTCTATCAGTCGCAATGAGAGAATCAGAGGGGCAGTGAGTTATCGAGGTCTGTTATTCGAGGAGCGAATAACATTTTGATATCTTGAGAGGGCGGTTTGGCAGTGAGACAGGCCACACGAGTTCCCGATTCTGGAGAGTCAGAAGGGGGTTTCGTAGCGGCAGAAGGGTGTGTCCTTTTCCGGGATGGGAGTTCCTGTTGGATTCAGGTGTCCATGGAGGAAGTCAGATGTGTGGTATGAGATCCTCTCGGTGGTACTTTCGGATTTTGGGTTCGATCTATGTATTGTGGAGAAGCGATTTCGAGGGCAAAATCTAATTCAAGTGGGGGAGAATTGTAACATCCGGATTTTTAGATATATCATTGTAAGAGTAAATTCTGAGATTTATGGAGTGACTCGACGAGTTGTGAGTCCAACTCATCGAGTAGAGTCGAGTCATCCGCGTGTGTTTAATGAGCGGACTCGACGAGTCAGTGTGACGATTCACCGAGTTGGTGTTGTGCGAGGAAACCCTAAATTCCCGGGGTTGGGGCCTATTTATGGAGACTTATAACCTCAAATGCGCCTCACCAGCTGCCCAAATCTCCTGTGTGAAACCCTTAGCGGCCATTGAAGATAAGAGAGAGTGCTTGAGCTAATATCAAGTGTTTTTGGTGAATCTTTGGAAGGAAAGGAGTGAGCAACAAGCAAGGAACGAGAAGAGGCTATGGGATCTAGCATTTCTTCACCTGGAGCTTCTGTAGAAGGTATAAAGTCTACACCTTTCTCATCTTATTAGTGGGATCTCATGAGTTTGAGAAGTTAGGGTTTTCATCACATATTATTTGGGACTTCGAGAATACTAAGTTATCAAGAGGTTTAAACCTAAGATCTGGACCTTGTGAGGTCCCTAGAGCCCAAAGGTCCCAACTTTATTCATCCATGAGTATGGTGTTTAACACCTTGTGAGAACATGTATTGGTTGATTGGAGCAAAACCACCATGCATGAGCGTAAAGATCGAAGCTTTACGTGACAATCGAGCCTTAGGATAGTAGATCTAGTGTTTGGAGTGATAGATTTGCCTTAAATCGTCTGAATGAGAAATCAGATCAAAGGGACTCGCAGAGTCCATGAACTGACTCGATGAGTCGGTTAGGGTGTGTCCCGATGAGCTGGACCGTGCAATAGCTCGGCGAGTTAGGGGTTAACTCGACGGGCTAGACCTTCACGAGGCTTATGAGAACGAGTGGACTCGATGATTCACATTAGTGCACTCGACGAGTCTGGTCAAACATGAACTGTTGACTCGAGTTTGACTTCTGTCGACTTTAGGGTTTGGTCAACATGAGTAATGGAGACCATGGAGGGGTAAAATGGTCTTTTACCCAATTCAAGAGTTAGAGAGAGAGAGAGAGGAATAACATTTGGTTATTGAGAATCGAGAATCGAGTATTAATTAGAGATATTTACCCTATGTGTTAGGCAGTGTCTAGTTTGAGATTGGAGTTCGAGGATGATTGCTTGCTACTTACAAGGTGAGTCTTCTCACTATACTTTACCTAGAGTGGTACATATGTGTGACCTGAGGGTCTTATGTGATTACATTGAGTATTATGTTATCCTGCCTTATGTTTATTGCTGTGCATTATGTCTTTGTGATTTATGCTATACGGAGCTTTTCAGACCAGACCAGAGGGTCCAACGAACCCTGGAACTGGAGGGTCCCACTGAGACACATTGACCGGAGGGTCTTATAGTGATATAGCCTCGATTGGCTAATGAGCTGTGTGTGTGGTATTTTGGGGAACTCACTAAGCTTCGTGTTTACCGTGTTATGTGTTATGTGTTTTAGGTTTCTCAGGATCGCGAGAAGGCACCGGCTTGATTGTACACACCAGTGAAAGAGTTATGTTTTGAGGATCCTGGATTATTAATCAAACAATTATGGAGCTGTGTTTTGTAAATTAAATCAATGAGATTTTTATGAAATGTGTTATGAGAATCATGTGATTTTAAAATGAAAAATTTGCTTGAAAAATTACGGTGTTACATCTTCTCAGTAGTCTTGAGTACCACTTTGGTACTCCCCATGACTCTCTGACCGACCTCGTCCCAACAGACTGGGGTCCTACACTTCTTCCCGTAGAGAATCTTGAAGGGAGGTCGGTCTATGCTGGCATGATAACTGGTTTTATACGAAAATTCCGCTAACGGAAGATACGTATCGCAACTCCCACCAAAATGTAATACGCACGAACGCAACATGTCCTCTAGAGTCTGAATCGTCCTCTCACCCTGTCCATCCGTCTGCAGGTGGAAAGCGGGACTAAAATGAAGACGAGTACCCATCTTGTCATGAGGCCGCTTCCAAAATCTGAAAGTAAAACGAGCATCTCGGTCTGACACAACCGAAACCGGCACCCCATGCCAAGCCACCACCTTGCGGACGTAAATTTCAGCTAGCTTATCCCCCGATATACTCTCCTGGATCGGGATAAAATGTGCACTCTTGGTCAACCGATCCATGATGACCCAGATATAATCTACTCCTAGTGCGGTCCTGGGAAGCTTTGTGATGAAATCCATAGTGATGTCTTCCCATTTCCACATAGGAATCTCCAACGGCTACGTCTTGTCGTGAGGTCGCTGATGCTTTGCCTTGACTTTCCTGCAAGTCAAGCATCGCTCCGCATACCAAGGTGTGTCCCGCTTCATGCCGGGCCACCAATAATCAGGGCGAAGATCTCGATACATCTTCTTCGCCCCTGGATGAAAGGAGAATCTCGACTTGTGAGCCTCCTCCATCAGAACCTGGCGCACACCTCCCCAGTAAGGAACACAGACCCTACGATGCAGGGTCAACAATCCATGGCTATCATAGTCGAATGAAGCCACCTGCTCTATGATCCACTCACACTTTCAGCGCTCCTCCTTCATACCCTGACTTGAGCCTCCCGAATCCGCTCCAACAGTGGAGTAATCACTGTCATCCTCACGCATATATCCCAAATCGGAGCCGCGACTGCCTTGTGGCTGCGAGTATCGGCCACCATATTGGCCTTCCCCGGGTGGTAGAGGATCTCACAATCATAATCCTTCACCATATTCACCCAACGTCGCTGTCTCATGTTCAGATTTGGCTGATCCATCAAATACCTCAAGCTCTTGTGGTCCGTGTAGATAGTACAACGGACCCTATAGAGGTAGTGTCGCCAAATCTTGAGGGCAAAAACAACTGCCCCAACTCTAGGTTGTGTGTCGGATAATTCTCCTCGTGAGGCTTCAGCTGCCTCGAGGCATAAGCGATGATGTGCCCTCTCTGCATCAATACTGTGCCTAAGCCCATGATAGACGCATCACAATACACTACGAAATCCTCAACGCCCTCTGCAGAGTCAATATCGGTGCCTCAGACAACTTCTGTCTCAGAATATCGAAAGCCGCCTGCTGTTCAGGCCCCTAGCGGAAAGTCACCGACTTCTTGGTCAGTCGGGTCAGTTGAACAGCAATCTTGGAGAAATCCTGGATGAACCTCCGATAATAGCCCGCCAGACCAAGAAAACTCCGAATCTCGGATGGAGACCTCGAAACCTCCCATCTCATCACGGCCTCTACCTTAGCCGGATCGACCAATATACCGTTCTGGTTGACCAGATGCCCCAGAAACTGCACCTCACGCAACAAAAACTCGCACTTGGAGAACTTTGCGAAAAGTCTCTCCCTCCTCAACGTGTCCATCACCTCCCTCAGGTGCCCCTCATGCTACTCCCGTGTCTTGGAGTAAACCAAGATGTCATCAATAAAGACTATCACATACTGATCCGACATCGGTCTGCATACGCAGTTCATGAGATCCATGAACGCGGCAGGAGCATTAGTGAGCCCAAACGGCATCACCACAAACTCGTAATGACCATATCGAGTCCGAAAGGCTGCCTTCTGCACATCATCGTCCCAGACTCTCATCTGGTGATAGCCTGATCGCAAATCAATCTTGGAAAACCAAGATGCTCCCTGAAGCTGGTTGAAGATATCTTCGATCCTTGGGAGTGGGTAAAGGTTCTTCACCGTTACCTTATTCGACTCCCGGTAGTCTATACACATCCAGTGTGACCCGTCCTTCTTCTTCACAAACAGGATCGGGGCTCCCCATGGCGAACTGTTCGGTCTAATGAATCCCTTGTCTAATAACTCCTGTAGCTGTGTAGACAACTCCTCCATCTCAGGAGGAGCCAACCGATACGGCGCCTTGGCTATCGGAGACGCATCAGGAACTAGGTCAATCTTGAACTCTACCTGCCTCTGTGGAGGTACTGATGTGAATTATGAGCATTTGATTTGGCATGCGGAATTAAAGAACACACAAAGAACATGGTGATTTGGCTGTTTAAGAGATGCATTTGATTATGAAAGGTATTTACAAAAAAAGGATCTCGATCTAAATCAACATAATTAACACACACTAACACTCTCAATGTTACATCTCTCAAGCACACCTCTACAAGTGGTATGAACCCACCTTATATAGAGGTTTTTACATCTCTCTCTCTCTCTCTCTCTCTCTCTCTCTCTCTCTCTCTTTATCTCTCATGTCATAATGCTACTTTACCACATGCAAGTGGGTCTATAAAAGTCAAACCATTTACAAAGTCATACATGGATAACTTTGTACCCAACATTCTCCTTCTCAAAGTTAGGAATGGATGACCCGCTCAAAATCTTCCAAACTCGAGCAAGTTCAAGAACCGAGCCTCAAACGTGACACATGTAGAGATGAACATAAAATCTTCAATTCTTCCATGATTCTTCAATTTGGGTTCTAGAATGTGAGACCATAAGAACCGAGCATCAAAAGGTAATTAGGAGTTTCTCAATCTCTAAAAAATTACCCAAGTTTGAGCATAAAAGCACACTCCAAAAATATTCAATAATTCCAAACCCATCATGAACCGAAATCACTTCCAAATCTCCAATATAATCATTTCATAAACTTCAAATACTCGAGGTCACTTCGGTCTTCAAGTTCAAATAATATGAAAAATTCAACTTTCGAATTTCCATATAAATCTCTCCCCCTTTTTTATAATCGAAAAATGATTATAAAACCAAGAAAGGAATGAGAAAGTGCTCAATTCGGAATTTTTCTATCCAAAACTCCCGCTTAACACATGGCATAAACATTTTGCTTCATTCCGGAAAATCCAAAAAATCTTCAATTTTTAGCTTCGTTCATGGACCGCCTTTGACAAAATTTCTCAAAATTGGGTAGAAATTGTCAATTTCAAAATTGTGCGGTGACCCGGTGCGCCCAAAACAGCCAAAAATGCGAAACTCTCCCCCATTTGCAAAACTGGGTAGAAAGCGTCAATTCGCATTAACTGCAGGGCCTGTTTAAAAAATTATCCAATTTCTCAGAATTTTCAGCCCAATTGCAAAGTTGGGTAAATTCTGTTAAATCTTCGAAACTTCAGGGACCAACTTCGAAACATCTGCACAACTTTTATATCCTTCTTTCGAATATGGGTGTAAACTGTCAAATCTTCGAAAGTTTAAGGACCAACTTCGAAACTATGCCTTTTCTTCTTCAATTCGTTACCAGTCGACTCAAAATCTTCGACCTTTGCGATCAAACAAAAATCTTCGACCATCGATATTCAATGCTCTACTCCACTCAACCCGTCCAGTGTCGAGTGTCGAGGGTAACCAAAATCTTCGTTAGTCGACATCGATGCCCAAATCTTCGACATCAAGTCCTCAAGCAATAGCCAAACCCATCAGCGTTCGCTTTTGATTTCCAAAATCAACATCACTTCACCATTTTGTTCGATAATTTGTTCGTTCCCAACCATCAATTTCGACTGTCGAGTATCAAGAATGTAACCCAAACCTTCTATCTCAAAATCCCAATTTCGAAATATGTTCAATCTTCAACTAACCCAAACAATCAATGTTGCCTCAAAATTTCCTGTTGACCACAAACACGATCGTTCTGAATCCTTAAAACGTTCGACATCAAAAACCACCAACTAAGCTAGAATCGATTTCGAAACAAATAGCGATTCAAAATCGACACCAAAAATGGATTTCGACTCAAAATTGACCACGAACACATATGTTCATTCCAAAGCATCGTCAGTCCATAATGTTCGACATCAAGAAGCTATTTCCAAACCATGATACCAAAATCAACTCTGCTTAGCCACAATTCTTCTTATTTCGAAATCAAATTTGCTCACAGAACTACTTTAATTTCCAAATCGATATTCAAGTGTCGAATGAGACTCACTTACTGTGTTCGACATCAAGAACATAAATCCAATCAATTTTCGAAATTGAACCCCAAATCAATCATGATTTCGACATCTATAGCCCAAACACAACTTGTATCTTCCAATTTCAAAATGCAATTCATCAATTCATCAATTAAAAAACAAGGTTGACTCTTTCTGAGTTTGACTATTCGAAATCAACAGTCAACAAACATGAAATTGATGATTCTAACATCCAATTTCAGATCAAAACAAGTTCAACCAACTGTTCTTCACCTCCTTCAAGTGTTCTTGATCAATTTTATCAAAATCAAAGAATTGATTGGCAATTTGTCAAAGTCAATATGAACAATATTGACTCTTTTATCAAGCACTATATACAAAATCGATTCACAATTCAGATTCAAACACAATACTAATCGATTTTCTAGATATTTCAAAGCGAAGTCGAAAATTAAGAACACGGAAAGAAAAATCGAGAAACATGTCTTTAGAAGGTACAAGCAGTTAAGCACAATAAGATGAAGATGCAATCAGTGAATAAGGATTGATTGAATTTTAATGATTCATTGGGCTTACATCGAGTTCTTATCAGATCAAAAGAAATTGAGTGGGCTCAATAATGTCATGAACAGTAATGGTTTGTGATTTGGACTCAAATATTTAAATATCAATAATAATCGGATCAAAACTTTGGGCTAAATCAAAAGTATTTGAATCATAATGAATTTGGGCTTAAAACTCGATTCAAATGAACAATTTTAATTTACAAATCGAATCAAACAAAAAAATAGGATTGGATCGGGCTTGATCAATGAAAAAATTATTTGATCATAACAAGTGGGTTTTTCAAAAAAATAATTGATCCAATGAATCATAATGATCAAAAATTCAAGTACGTAACGCACGAATCAACGAGATTTAGAGAGATCATAGATAGACTCACCATAAATGCTCAAATTGTGAAGAATTTAGCCAAACCGAGAACCGTTTCTTCAAAAAATCATGTTGATCTTCGAAGACCCGCTATGATACCAATTGATGTGAATTATGAGCATTTGATTTGGCATGCGGAATTAAAGAACACACAAAGAACATGGTGATTTGGGTGTTTAAGAGATGCATTCGATTATGAAAGGTGTTTACAAAAAAAAGGATCTAGATCTAAATCTATATAATTAACACACACTAACACTCTCAATATTACATCTCTCAAGCACACCTCTACAAGTGGTATGAACCCATCTTATATAGAGGTGTTTACATGTCTCTCTCTCTCTCTCTCTCTCTCTCTATCTATCTGTCTCTCATGTCACAAGGCTACTTTACCACATGCAAGTGGGTCTACAAAAGTCAAACCATTTACAAATTCATACATGGATAACTTTGTACCCACCAGCTACCCCAGGCAAATCCTATGAGAACACGTCCGGGTACTCCAGTACGATTGGTACATCGTGTACTGTTGCCTTACCCTTCTCCCGGGTATCCATGACATAGGCGACATAACCTGTGCAACCCTGCTGAAGGTAGCGTCTCGCCCTCGCTGCGGAACACAAACTCGGTCCACACTGCGGTCTCTAATTCCCTGAATTGTTAGTTCCTGAACGTGAACCTCTAGCAATCATTCACTAAGAAGATCCGAAATCAGTCTCTGGTACAAAATTTAGTGGTGGTCCGGAATGCTTACTAGTGCGAAATGGATATGATGTCCGAGATGGCGGCAAGTCCGAAATGAAGAATAGTTGTATGATGAAGTCTCTGTCACTATTTTAATTATTCTTGTCGTTTTTCTTGATGTAACTTTACATAGGACGAAGTCATTTTGTCAAAATGGATAATCAGAGTGTCAGGAGTTATACTGTTATCTAGTCCTTTGTATACATCTTGGTATGTATGTTGTATCTTGTGACAACCCGTTATTTTCGTTATTGTAAAAGCCAAACTTATTGTTTTGATTTACTTATTTAAGGTTAGATTTATTAGAAGTGTAATGCTTAATCCGAGAAGTCTCACATGGGCCGCAAACCTCGGTTCGCAACCGAGAACCCACTTTGCGCCGCAAACACACTTCGGACCGCAAACGTGCGAACCTTCCATTTTTGGCCGAGAACTCTCTTCTGACTGCAAACCCTCGGTTTCCGGCCGCAAACCTCGGTCTTATCCATGCGGTGCGAGAACCAACGTATGTGTCCCATCGGTTTTGATCCTATATGGGAACTGGACCAAAAACACCTCATCACTTCTACCATTCCAGCTGAAAACACACTTTTTACCCTCAAGAACACCAACCGAAAACCTCTCATTCTATCTCAACTATCATCGAAAATCCTTTGAAAATCCTTTGTATCTCCTTCGGATCTTGCTTAGAACATCAAGTGTTCTTCATTTCGTCAAGATCCTCGACCGAAAACCCTTGAATCTCCTTGGTTTCACCAAGAACACCAAGATCCTCATTGGGCCGAAAACCCAAAGGGTTGGCCGAAAACGCATTGCAGCCTTCCTAAATCGCTTCTAACACTCTTATTTGTAAGTGAAACTTACAAATTAGTCTATTTCCTTAACGTACTTGCGATTACATTCACTAATTGTATACACATATATTACGTGAAATGCATTTAGGACTCGTTTTTGCCTCGTGATCTAACTTGGAGAAACAAACATCCTATATCGAATCTTCAAACGAATCACTCACATAAGGTGAGTTCATACCCTACAATTTACCTTTTTCAATGTTTTTAGGGGGGGGGGGGGGAATACAAGTAGAACACAATTTAATTGTGTTAACTCTTACATGTGAAAACAAAACAAACGAAGGATTTCTTATGCTTATAAATATTGTTAAAATCATTTCAAAAAAACTCTTTTAGACTATTTTAGATTTCTGTTTATATCAAAATCATATTCGTTTGTATATTTATGTATAATCATGCTTTAACGGACTTAGGACTATTGCTAAATACTGTAACTCCTATTCCTTGTTTGGTTGTGGGCTTAGGGTAGGATCACTAGTCCGACTGTCGGCTAAATCATAATTATACATGCTAAATATATACATGAATATTAAATCTCATTTTCAAAGACATATTCAACTCAGTTGCATATGTTAGGCAATTGAGTATTTTCTCCAAATCATTTACAGTTTAAACAAACATACTAGTAAACTATAATAGGTATAGTTTAGAGAATCAATTCATACTATTTTCTAGATCAGAGAAACAATACATGAATCAATACACACATACTACTACATTTCATTACAAAGTATACTATTCATTTACAAAAACAAGAAGGAACTTACATACTATACGTGAACAAGTTAACTAGAATGTGAAATACTATTTCATGGCATAGCAATATTCTTGCTAAGTCATGTTTTGTAACCAGAGTCTCCTGGAGGGAGAGCGTGAGTTTGTGTATAGATCTATACGGGATTGACCATCCCACGCCTTGCTGCTAGCTACAGTCGGACCTGCAGGTCTACGGGTGACAAATGTCATATCATTTTCGATGCCTGAAGAACGTCGTGTTTTATACTAGTCAATCAAGCATGGTTATAACCTTAATCACATTAAAACCTTAAAATAACGTGTTCGGTTACAAGACAGTTAATTCATCAGTAGTGTATTTTATACAATACTACTATAAATCTTCATTTTCCATTACATTCATACAGTGATATTCCCACATGAGCAATGCATACTATTTTTCTAGTAAAGATAGTTTACAAATATGGAAAACATACATTTTATACTATTTGAAGTACAAACATACATTTTACACTATTACAAGAGAACAGACATACAAACAGTTGGGTCTTGGGTAAGAGACTGCTTTTCATGATTAAAGTAGAAAAAACCTGATTTTCTGGGAAGTACATTAACATTTTCATGAAGCAAATACAAACATTTTGACACTAAAAAATTATGAATTCACCAACATTAAATGTTGATACTCTCTTTCAAAATAACTTGTATTCTCAGGGAACCAGTAGATAGGTACACTGGATCAGGTTTTGAGAAGACGGAGCATGTTCAAGACTCGTCTTTTATATTTGCTATACATTTTTGGTGTCTTATAACTATACCAAACACACATGTATTAACTATATTATTAATGCAATGGATGTTGTTGCTTGTTTTACTATTGTGCATTGTTATGATACTGTACATGACGTCCTCCGCCCCTAAATGCTTCCGCCATCTCGGTTTAGGGGTGTGATAGATTGGTATCAGAGCATTGTTTATAGTGAACTAAGTATATCAACCTATAAAAGATATACAACTATAAATATAATGGGATTAAAGTACTCTGAACAAGAGTTATACTTTTTAAATATAACAAATATTTTACTAAAGTATACATACATGCATACATGCCAGAACAGTGTCATACTAGAACAGAAAAAAAGTATTGTGATTGTTGAACAACTCAAGTAGGCTTGGGGATATATAATCAGGTCTAGGATTGATATAGCCTGATCAACTATATCTATCCGAGAAGTGATTAGAATATGCCGAGGAATGGTTGTGGTGTTGCAACAAGTCTAAAAACCTACCAACTCTTACTACAAAGAAACGCTAGAACTTAACATAAACTTAAAATACTATAGGAGTATTTTGTTGTACTATAATTACTTATGTGAAAAATAAAAAGACCCTTACTAGTAGGTCTATAGTTGCTGAGTGGATACGCTAAGGTTATACGTGACTAAGATGCTATAGACTTAGAATCTGTGATCTTCTCTTTACTTCCTATTCCTTGTTTGGTTGTGGTCTTAGAGTTGGCTCACTTATTCGAAGGTCTATTCTATCTTGGTTATTATAGCTGGTATGCACTACGTAAGTATAGAAGTAACTGGTAAGGATCATCCTATAAATATCTTTAGTAATACATCTATTATATGTCTCTTACACCCCTATTCTCGCTTAGATAACGTGGCTGGATTTCGTCTGCTGGGAGACCCGTACTTTCCCGATCAAGGGAACGGTGGATGGATTGTAGCGGAACAAGAAGAAGATAACCCTGTGGTACCAGTAGAAGAAGACCCCGAGGAGAGTTCTGAGGAAGAGAACGAAGATGAAGTTCAAGAAGACTCTGACTCAGAACCCGAGGTATACAATCCACCTCAAGTTTCCCAAAATCATAACCCTCGACAGGATTTTCAAGGCTCGACGCCTCTGTGGGTAGTAAACTTGGGAAGGTGGAGTCACGAACAGGGACAACCACCTCCTTATAATGGGGACCAAAGCTTCTACAACTTGAGCGAGGGAGGCTCAGCTGGCAGAATCCTCCCTATCTTGGTTCGTCGGGTTGCTCGCAATGCTGAACAAGGAAGAGCAACCATCGACCAAGTCATGGAAGTTCGTGCTAACTCAGGAGTCAGCACAGTTCGCCTCCGCCATCTGACCGATGACCAGGAGTTAACAAGGACTCATACTGATGCACTACAGAGGGAACTGAATGCCAGCCAATCCGAACTTAAAGAACTTCGGCAGAACCAAGTAGCATTGGAAAGGCGTGTCTGGGAAACAGAACATCAGTTGGCTGAATCCAGGGCAAAATCTAGTACTAACCAGAACAACACTCCTCGCGAGTAGAGTATACTCTACTCACCCTTTTGGATATAAATTAAGTCTACTTGTAGACTCTAGTGTTATTTTCCTGTTTAGGTTTAGACCTTGAAATCTTAGTTTCGCTAGGTCTTTATGCTGTCAAAGTTTTCTCTATGTTGGTATGCTGTAGGTCTATTGCAAGGTCAAATTTTCCCTGAACTCTATACATCTATAATACCAATGGAATTGGCAGGCATCAAATTCTCTTGGAGAATCTCTATCCAAATTCCTTCATCTTTCTAGTGGTAGACCTCTATTGCAAACACTGAAACAATTACATGTTGAACTAGGGTGATTTAGTTCAAGGAACACTCACATCATACTCACTATTGACATCTTACCATTATATTTATTTTTATAAACTTATAGTTGAAAGATGCATCCTCGTAAATCAAACAGATGCAACCCAGAACAAATTCCAACTCAACCACCACCACCTCCACCACACTTCGATCCTGTAGTTTTTCAAGCTGTAGTGACCGCGGCTGTGACGGCAGCCTTAACTCAGATCAACGCTAGCGGTACTAGTGGGGGTGGGACGGGTAATAACTCTACCCAAGGTGATAGTCATGGACATCCTAGGGAGTGTTCATACAAGGACTTCACCAACTGCAAACCCAAAGCCTTTAACGATAGCGGTGGGATCATTGCTCTCTAGCAATGGTTTGAGAAAACAGAGTCTATATTCGAGATATGCTCCTGCCCAGAAGGAAGCAAAGTAAAATTTGCTACCTGCACCTTCTCCGACCGGGACCTCACATGGTGGAATAGCCATGTCAAGTCACTTACTATCATAGTGGCTAACTCGATGGGCTAGGAGACACTGAAGGATATGATGAGAGGGGAGTACTACCCGAGGGGCGAAGTTCAGAAACTAGAACATGAACTTTGGAGCCTTACTATGAAAGGCTCTGACATAATAGCTTACACTAATAGGTTTAGTGATCTTGCGGCTATATGTCCGGGGATGGTCCCCACGGAAAGCAAGAAAATCGAGAGGTACATCTGGGGACTGTTGCCTCCATTTCAGGGGAATGTATTGTCTTCAAACCCTTCTACATTCGATAGTGCCAAACGATTGGCACAGAGACTCATCGACCATGGAGTTCGTCCACAAGCAACAACCTCTGCTGTCCCAGAACCAGACAAAACGAACGACAACAAGAGAAAGTTTTGGGACAAAAAGAAGAACCAATCAGCGCAGAACTTCGCCAAGAAATAGCAGATTGTGGCTGTTCATGCTGCAACAATCCCTGTTGTCCCTGCACCAACAAAGCAGTACGCTGGAAGTCTTCCAAAATGCAACAAGTGCAACTTCCATCATAATGGACCTTGCCGAGAGATGCAATGTGCCAACTGCAATAGTAAGGGGCACACTGCCCGTTTCTATAAGGCACCGAAAAGACCAATCACCCAGGTCCCTGGTATTGGAGTAGGCCAGGCCTGCTACGGGTGCGGTGAAGTTGGACACTACAAGAGGAACTATCCAAAGGCAGGGAATACTGGTGGAGTAGGGAGAGTACTCGCTATTGGTCATGAAGAAGCCGTGGCAGACCCTACAGTGGTCACGAGTATGTTTCTCCTCAATAACTCTTATGCATGCATATTATTTGATAGTGGAGCGGAGATGAGTTCCGTGAATCAAGAATTTAAACACTTACTTAAACAACCACCGCAAGCACTAAAAGAAACGTTCACCGTAGAAATGGCTAACGGGAAGACTAGCACTAACGATATATACATAGGATGCACCCTCACTCTAGATAGCTATTCATTTCAAATCGACCTCAAAGTTTCGACGTCATTATCGGCATGGATTGGTTGAGTCTTTATCGTGCTGACATCCTGTGTTTTGAGAAAGCCATTTGTCTTAATCTACCGAATAGCGAAACCCTAGTTATCTATGGCGACAAACCTGTTGGGTTTTGAGCATTCTAACACTCCTATGGTGTACATGCAACCCTATAAACCTTGGATCTATGTTTTCTCTATTATACATGCAAATATTAACTATTCCAAGGTTTCATCCTAACTAGCATATTATGAAGCACCTATACTACAAAGTTCTAGTTAAATGACATACCTTTTGATATATCTTGATGTTTTCAAGCTTTAAGAGCTTAGCCCCAATAGTGTGGAAGCCTCAAATGGAATCACAAATCACCAAAACACCTTGGAAGAACTTGAGAGAATATGTATGCACACTAAAATCGGCCCACTCTTATTTTCACACACTTGTGCCAATTTTGTGAGCCAAGGACCCCTTTATATATTATGGAGGATTAGGGTTACATCCATGTAAACCCTAATACCCATGACCTTTCATTTACATAGGATCCATGGGTTAAAAGCTCCATGGACCATCCATGAAAGCTTAGCCCAACCTAAATGAACTTGGCCCATTCCATATATATAAGAGTCCATATTTAATTAGTTGTTTTTGATCACTTAATTAATTCTAAATTAATTCTTGATCAATACTAATTAAATAATATGATTCTATATTAATATATTAGAACTTATAATATATTAATATAAATCATAAATATACTATTCTCAAAAGACTATCCATATAAATTGTGCCGGTGAAGTGCAACCCAAATGGACCATGCCGGATCGGGTCAAGTGCATACCAAATATAGTTATGGACTTAGACATTAATCCAACAGTCTCCCACTTGGATAAGTCTAAAACTATTATTGAGTATGACTTCAAAACCTAACTGGCAATCGTAGCTCTTAAAGCCGTTGTCGAACTCTGACCTTGTCAATGACTTGTCCATTAGATAAGGGATCATATATTCCTCCATTCTAGATATCATATGGACTGAGACATGGATTATAATCATTCTCTCTGTCCATTTGTTGTTTCCCGATTTTCGATTTATGATGACTGACTGATTGAACAAATCAAATCAGTCCTGGCTTGGCCAAGCACTCACATGTGTCATCGCTAAATCATTGAGGGGCCCACATATATCGCTTTTATCCCGAAGGTAAAAGGAATGGATAAACTTCGACTCATATGGCTTGTTCTACTACTTGTTGAATCATACACAAAGGCCATTTTATAACGTCGAGTTACCAATGCGTTTCCATGCAATCAATGTATAACCAACTCATAGTAACAACTCATATCTCTAGGTTTGAAGAATATAAGATATTATCGTCTCATGACCACTCGTGATAAAATCCATGAAGTGATTCAAATGAGCGCGGGTTGAATCCAATACTCAGAACTTATGAGCACTCATGAGTGTTGTAGCACCACTTTGTCCACCAACTTGGACCTCTACAAACCAACCCATGACAGTCTTGATTCATATCTACTTCCAACATATGACCGACTGTGGATGGTTTGAATAACTTAATCATTCAGGAAGAGCGACTTAGTTATTCTGGAAGTCAAAACATGCAAAGTGAAACACAAGAATAAATGAATCAAATATGGTATCAAACCCTATGAATATAAATAAACACTTTTATTTATCACCATACTGATTACTCATTATTCATTGTTTCGGTTTTATCAACTTTATACTTGAATTAAAAACACTAGTTGTCCCATGCTCCAAGCATGTACACTATGTTTTCCTTAAACAATAGCTTTGCCATACAGCAAGTATGCACTCTATGTTTGTCTATGATCCTTACTTTGTGAAATAAACCAATTGAACATAATTTCAATGATTCTAATTTCACACTCCCAAATCCTTATCGAAAAATGTGAGAATTTCAAATTCCTATCATTTATTGAAATCTGTTTAGATTTTAAACTTATATGCACTGACCCTCCCGTAATGAATATGTACAAAGTCACAAAGACTTGTCAACAGTCACTATAAGGTATTCCAATGAAGATCAACTTCATGGAAATTAAGTCTCATATTCAAAGTACATTGCTTTGGACATGCTTCTTGCATTAAGTTTTCTAATCTTACACAGATAACTTCCATCTATGGAGACAACTCCATATTCTCATTTTGACTATCACTTCTGAATAAGAGATGCCTCTTTTCAGAATATGTCAATATGGTCCTTCTAAAATTAGCACTATACTTCCAACTGTCCCAGAGCAACCAATCTTTTGTAAACCTCAGATTGTCCTCGACAATTGCTTAATCATTTTAGTCATATCCAATTCTAGACCTTTTCCCTTCTTAATGCCTCTGGGCATTTGGAAAAATTTAGAAATGACAAATATTATAGCACATGCAATCGATCCTGTACCCAAAGCAAATGGTACACGATTCATGATGTCTCACATAAAGAAATGATTCTAGACCAGTCTTTTGCTACAATATTTTTATTTGCCATGTTTTCAAAATTTGACTATGAAGAGGGATGTCGTAATCATAATCGAATTTTGAGAACGCAATATATAGAATTTCCTTAAGTTGAACCAATCCAACATGAAATTCATATATATATTCTTGACTAAAGATGATTAAGGTCTCAATCTAAGCCTTTAGAACTGAAATGAAGTATATCCTCTCCCTTAATTATAGCAAAACAACTTTTTCAATCCCTGCAGCCTCACAAATTGAAACTTTTGTTTTCTATAATTAACATTGCTAACTTGCAACACTAACAATAATTATCATGCTCCCACTAACATGATGATTATTAGCATAACACTTATGCTCCCACTAGCTTTGACATGTACTCAGAAATCAGCTGGACTTCTAGAAATCAATACTTTATTGACTTTCTTACCAAAGTTCAGATTTCTGATAGGAGATGCTTTGATAAAACTTTATCAAAATCATACACCTTTCCTTAGATAGCATGCATGTGTTGGATAAGGTGTCTAAGTCCATAACTATTTCTGGTATGTACTTGACCCGACCCGACATGGTCCATTTGGGTTGCATGGCACCATGTAATTCGATAAACTAAAATGAGAGAAATAACACTTATGGTTTATTAATATATTATAAGTTCTAATATATTAATAATATTCTTTAATTAGTTTGATCAAGAATTAATTTAGAATTAATTAAGTGATCAAAAGATAACTAATTAAATATATGGGTAGATTATGTAAATCTTCCATATATTATATAGTGGGCTAAGAGGCTCCATGGATTATCAAGTTGGGTTCCACCCATAGGATGCTCCATGGGAGTTACAAACCCATGGGTCATGGAAATGAAGAGTCATGGCACATTAGGGTTTACATGGTGTAACCCTAGATGTGTCAACACTATATAAGAAACCCATTCTCCACCAAAATCGGACACACATAAGAAACAAGAGGGCTAGGCCGATTTTAGAAGTGTGTATTCTCTGTAAAGTCATTCCAAAAGCATTTGGTGTTGTATGAAGCATTTGAGGCATCACACTTGGGGTGCTAGGCTCACAAGGTTTCAAGGATCATAAGCAACAACAAGGTAAGTTATTCTATCTTTCATGCAAGTTAAAATTTGTTCCCCATGTATGCTAGATAGGAATATAACCTTGGAATTCAACTTTGCATGATAATTAGACAAACATAGATCCAAGGTTATTAGGGTTGCATGTACACTTAGGAAGTGTTAGAATGCTCAAAACCCATCAGTGGTATCAGAGCATGGTTCGTTTGTTGTTGTTTTTTTTTGTGCAAACAGCTTGAAAAAAAATCGTTTTTCTGTTTTCTGCTCGTATGAAAGTTTGCACATTTGTTGCTGGAAATGGACTAGAAACATTACCCTAAACTGTTTTGATGTTTTAAAGCTTGTTTTAGATGGTGTAATGTTTATGCTAATCCATTTACAATGACAATTATTAAAATTACAAGTTTTTTTTAAGTGTAATTTTGGATTCTTGAAAGTGTTCATATTCATGTTCTTGAACTTATGAAGATTAGATGATCATATGAATTGTTTGTAACCTTCATGGTAGTTTAATTCATGATCATAATGTGTTTTAATGGAGTCCATAACTTGTCCTCAAGTTATGGAAAACCAAAAGTCTCACTTTTATTAAAGCCATTAAAAGAACACAAGAGTTATAAAAATGAAGAGTCTTCATTTTTATTACTCAATTAATTCATAAGTTATAAGAAATGAAATTTTTTGGAAGTTTACAAAACTTGCCCTCAAGTTTTGGAACATGTAAAGTCTTGATTAAAACTTTAGTTCCAACCCTTAGAATTTTAAAAGTTAAAATTCAACCCTTATACTTTATAATATTATAAGTTACTAATATATATATGTATAACGTCAAGTCGTCTTACTGCTAGTACGCCTCATTCACGAAGCCGGTCTATAAGGGGGGTATAAGGTTGTTGCCTATAAAATGGCAACTTAATGGGTGTCCACTCTCACCCACCGCTTCCTTGATCGGTGGAGGGTCGTTAGCCGAACGGGTAAGACAAGGACTTATAAATTCTCATTAAAAGTATGATGAATATTATAAAGTAACTAAATGCTTTTATTAAATTCCCAATCTTAGTTACTTTAGGAAAATGTGAATAAGGTGCTAATCCATGAAATTACACTTTACACTTTGTTTAAGTCGTTGGTGGAGCGTGTGTGGTTAACCGACACACTAACTTGGACTTAACAAGGTAGGTAAAGGGTGACTTAAGGTTTACCATAGCATCGGTGGAGCGTGTGTGGTTTACCGGCACATCGATTGAGTGATAAACCTTGAGGGTACCAAGTGATTTGCATGGTTACTTCACACCTCGTTTTGTGATCCTCGGTATCCCAGTCACAAAACTTGGAGGGAAAACTCGAGATTGAAACATGCCTTTGAAAAGTTCATTGAATCTCAAAAGAATCTAGGAATTTCTAAGAACCAATTAAAAACCTAATATTTATATTTCGTTTTTCATGGTGGAAATTGGTGAATCGTCATTCACCTACCTTTCAAATATGTTATAGCTTGGATTACGGCATACCTCTTCTAAGTTATAATATATTGTGATTGGATCCTAGCCTTAATATTACATTTGGGTGTTTTATTAAGGACTTTCTTAATATCTAAACTAATCTTGTTCTCTTCTTTCAGATGTCTTCAAACAATGCTGCTTCTGGCTCTAATCCTAATGGCTCCTTTACCCTTATGAACTTGTGTGGGAAAGTCACTTTTGATGGATCCAACTTCAATGAATGGATCAGAAACATCAGGATGATTACCCGCTACAAGGACAAAGAATATGTCCTTGACAAGGAGCTTAAGGAGATTGATGAGACCACTGCAACTCCCCAGGAGATCGCTGACTTCCGGGCACATGAAAGGGATGCTACAAAAGTGGCATGCATCATGTTGGCCATCATGACAGCGGAACTCCAAAAGTCCTATGAGGACTTCTACCCTTTTGAAATGCACCAAGATCTGATGGAAAGATACCATCAAAGTGCACGACAAGAGAGGTATGAAATCATATGCTCTATCATAACAACCATGATGAAGGACGGGGAATCCGTCACGAGCCACATGCAGAAAATGCAAAGGTATGTGGATCGGTTGCTGAAGCTTAATGTGAACTTCCCTGAGGAGCTTGCAATAGATATCATTTTGCACTCCTTACCATCGTGCTATGATCAATTCCGCATGACATATCACATGAATAAGGAAGAGGTCACACTCAGCAAACTTCAGGGACTCCTCAAGACCCCAGAAACATGTCTTAAGGGTAAGTCGGTTGTTAACACTCCTACTCCAAACTCCGCCCCGGTTTTGGCAATCGGGAAAGGTAGAGGGAAGAAGAGGAAGAGCTCTTCGAAGGGTACCAAGGCTAGGACCCTTGATGGCTCTTCTTCAAGTGGAACCAAGAAAGGTTTTGTCACTCCTTCTTCTGACCCTAAAGAGGCTGAATGCTTTTATTGCCATGAAAAGTCACATTGGAAGCGGAACTGCCCAAAGTACCAGCAAGATGTGAAGGATGGGAAAGTTAAACCCAACCATGCAGGTATTTACACTATCTTATCTAATAACTCACCCCATTCTAACTCTTGGGTCCTTGATACCGGTTGTGGTATTCATATCTGTTCTGATTTGCAGGGACTAAGAAGAAGTGAGAATGTGGAGCATGGAAGAATAAACTTAATCATGGGGAATAGGAAAGCTTTACCTGTCACCAAGATTGGAGTTTATACTTTATCGCTAAGTAGTGGGTTTAGTTTAGATTTGAATAAATGTTGTTATTCGCCAGAAATGGCAAGAAATATTATTTCCTTTCATGCATTGTATAAACAAGGTTTCACCTTTTCATTTGATAATGAAGTTGGTTCGATTAATGCTTTCTTTAATAATGTTCTGTATTTTAAAGCATTACCTTGTGATGGTGTGTATGAAACTGTATCTGTGGTTGATAACTTAGGAAATAATGTATTGTGTATTGATTCTGTTAATGATAATAACTTGGATAAAGCATCATTATGGCATTGTCGTCTTGGACATATAAGCAAGAAACGCATAGGCCAACTCCAAAAGGATGGAGTATTGGAGTCATTTGACCTAAAGTCAGATGATAGTTGCGAATCATGCTTACTTGGAAAAATGACAAAGTCACCCTTCACAGGTTCTTGTGAGAGGGGTGAAGCTTTGTTAGATCTTATACACATGGATGTGTGTGGGCCCTTCAAACATGCCACAAGGGATGCTAATCGTTATTATTTGACTTTTACTGATGATTACAGTAGATATGGATATGTCTACTTAATCAAGCATAAGTCAGAGACTTTTGAGAGGTTTAAAGAGTTTAAACAGGAAGTCGAGAATCAATTGGGCAGGAACATTAAGATGCTTCGATCCGATCGAGGTGGTGAGTATCTTAGTTCAGAGTTCCTCGACTATCTTAGGGAATGTGGGATTGTCTCACAATTGACACCTCCCAGGACACCGCAGTTGAATGGTGTAGCTGAGAGGCGTAATCGAACCTTGTTGGATATGGTTCGTTCCATGATGAGTCGAGCTTCGCTACCAATCTCATTTTGGGGGTATGCCTTAGAGACTGCCGCCCATATCCTTAATCTAGTTCCCACAAAGAAAGTTGCCAAAACTCCTCATGAGATGTGGACTGGTAAAGTACCCAAACTAGACCACATTAAGATTTGGGGTTGCGAGGCTTTCGTGAGACGCGAGACTCATGATAAGCTCGAACCTCGAAGTGAGAGGTGTATTTTCATCGGCTACCCATAGAAATCCTTTGGTTACCTCTTCTACAGACCTAGTGAGAATGTGGTCTTTATAGCTAGGAGGGCTTTCTTTCGAGAGAGAGAGTTCATAAGCCAAGGAGACAGTGGGAGGCAAGTTGACCTTGAAGAAATTCAAGAGTCAAGTGGTGAAGGAACTTCAAACCCTAGCACTCAACTTGAGGAGGAAACTTCTGTTGAGCCAATTGACAAGTCTGTACCTCTGAGGCGTTCCACAAGGGTTAGGAATGCACCTGAGCATTACTATGGATTCCATATTACTGCGGAAGGTGATACACTTATCAGTGATGAGACACTGATAGGTCTGGATGAACCTAACAGTTATGCGGAAGCCATGGCAGGCCCTGAGTCAGCCAAGTGGAAAGAGGCAATGGACAGCGAGATACAGTCCATGTATGACAATCAAGTTTGGAACTTGGTTGAGAATGTACCAGGTCGTAAGACTGTAGGGTGCAAATGGATCTTCAAGAAGAAGACCGACATGGATGGTAATGTACACACTTATAAGGCACGACTGGTTGCAAAGGGTTTCTCACGAACTCCGGGAGTTGATTATGATGAGACCTTTTCTCCAGTGGCCAAGATTAAGTCTATTAGGGTTCTGTTAGCCATAGCCACATTTCATGACTATGAAATATGGAAAATGGATGTCAAAACCGCTTTCCTTAATGGACAGTTGGCTGAGGATGTTTACATGAGTCAGCCAGAGGGTTTTTTCAACACAGAGTACCCTAATAGAGTGTGTAAGCTTGAGAAATCCATTTATGGGTTAAAGCAAGCACCTCGCAGATGGAATCTTTGCTTTGATGAGAAAGTCAAGGAATTTGGCTTTTCTAGGAGTGAAGATGAATCTTGTGTATATGTCAAGGCTAGTGGGAGTATAGTTAGCTTTTTGGTATTGTATGTGGATGACATACTACTCATAGGAAATGACATCCCAACTCTGCAGGAAGTTAAGTCCTGGCTTGGGAAGTGTTTCTCTATGAAGGACCTAGGAGAAGCTGCCTATATTCTAGGGATAAGGATCTTGAGAGACCGGAGTAAAAGACTAATTGGACTTAGTCAGAGTACCTACTTGGATAAGGTGCTGAAGAGATTCGGCATGCAGGACTCCAAGAAAGGAGAGTTACCCATCCAGAGTAACGCCAGATTGAGTAAGACACAAAGCCCTAGTACTGATGCTGAGATAGCAGAAATGAGTCGAATACCTTATGCTTCGGCTGTAGGATCGATCATGTATGCTATGACGTGTACTCGACCTGATGTAGCCTTTGCTTTGAGCATGGTTAGCAGGTATCAGGGGAACCCTGGCAAGGCACACTGGACTGTGGTAAATAATATCCTCAAGTACCTACGGAGGACTAAGGACTGGGTCCTTACCCTCGGTGGGAGTGAAGACTTGAGAGTTGTAGGGTATAGTGATGCTAGCTTTCAGACTGATAGGGATAATTTCCGCTCTCAGTCAGGCTGGGTCTTTACCTTAAATGGAGGAGCAATTTCTTGGAAGAGTTCCAAGCAAGAGACAGTGGCTGATTCAACTTGCGAATCAGAGTATATAGCAGCAAGCGAGGCAGCAAAGGAGGCGATATGGCTGAAGAACTTCATTGGAGACCTTGGAGTTGTACCAGCTATTAAAGAGCCAATGGAAATTTTCTGTGATAGTGAAAGTGCAGTTGCCTTAGCCAAGGAACCAAGGGATCACGGGAGATCCAGACACATCGACAGAAAATACCATTTCATCAGACATCGAATAGAAGAAGGACTCCTCGTGGCAAAGAGGATATCATCGGATAAGAATCCAGCAGATCCCCTCACGAAAGGACTGACTCGGGTTAAGCATCTCCAGCATGCTCGGAGCATAGGGCTGAAGGATGATATTAGATTTAGTAGTTAGATAACCTTGAAATTTGTAAAGTGTAATTGACATTAGATGATGAATAAAAGGTGTTTTATTTATGAGTAAAGTGTTGCTATCTCTTGTCGATCGTTTACTATATTTCTTTTGCATGTTTTGACTTCTAGAATAATTATGTTTGGTATATCATATTATTCGAACCTCCACAGCCGGTCATATGTCGGAAGTAGGTATGAATCAAGACTGTCATGATTGGTTGCAGAGGTCTAAGTTGTTGGACATGGCTACAACACTCATGAGTGCTCATAAGTTCTGAGCATTGGACTCAACCCACGCTCACTGGAATCACTTCATGGAATTTATCTCGAGTGATCGTGAGATGGTAATATCATATAAGTCTTCAAACCTAGAGATATGATTTGTTACTTATGAGTTGGTTATGCATTGATTGTACGTTAACGCATTGGTAACTCGATGTTATAAAACGTGCTTTTGTGTATAATTCAATGAGTGGTAGAACAAACATATGAGTCGAAGTTTATCTGTTCCTTCTTGGATTAGAAGCTGATATCTGGCCCCCTCGATGATTTTGTTTTGACCTATGTACCGGGCCTGGTCAGAACTAAGTTGATGTGTTCAATTAAGTTCTTTGTCAAACAAATCGGAAATCGGGAAACAAACTGCTGGACAATAAGTAAGACATTGTTCCATGTATTTGTCCGGCTGATATCTAGAATAGAGGATTATATGATCACTTATCTTAAATGGCGTATCATCATCTTCTCAGTTCCGAGAGACCTTGAAAGAGCTACGATTGCCGATCGGTTCCTGAAGTATTGCAGTTATAGTTATTAGACTTATCCAAGTGGGAGACTGTTGGATAATGTGTCTAAGTCCATAACTATTTCTGGTATGTACTTGACCCGACCCGGCATGGTCCATTTGGGTTGCATGGCACCATGCAATTGGATAAACTAAAATGAGAGAAATAACACTTATGGTTTATTAATATATTATAAGTTCTAATATATTAATAATATTATTTAATTAGTTTGATCAAGAATTAATTTAGAATTAATTAAGTGATCAAAAGATAACTAATTAAATATATGGGTAGATTATGTAAATCTTCCATATATTATATAGTGGGCTAAGAGGCTCCATGGATTATCAAGTTGGGTTCCACCCATAGGATGCTCCATGGGAGTTACAAACCCATGGGTCATGGAAATGAAGAGTCATGACACATTAGGGTTTACATGGTGTAATCCTAGATGTGTCAACACTATATAAGAAACCCATTCTCCACCAAAATCGGACACACATAAGAAACAAGAGGGCTAGGCCGATTTTAGAAGTGTGTATTCTCTCTAAAGTCATTCCAAAAGCATTTGGTGTTGTGTGAAGCATTTGAGGCATCACACTTGGGGTGCTAGGCTCACAAGGTTTCAAGGATCATAAGCAACAACAAGGTAAGTTATTCTATCTTTCATGCAGGTTAAAATTTGTTCCCCATGTATGCTAGATAGGAATATAACCTTGGAATTCAACTTTGCATGATAATTAGACAAACATAGATCCAAGGTTATTAGGGTTGCATGTACACTTAGGAAGTGTTAGAATGCTCAAAACCCATCAGCATGTGTGTCTAAACAATTTTAGAACTATGAAAAGGGATGCCGTAATCATAGTCTCAATTGTTTAGACCTTTTGCCATCTGCTTCAAATCTACTTGGTGGAAGTGTTTCCTCACCATCATTTTCATGAATCGGAGAGAAACCATATGACCCTTAGATTTTATGGTGTATGTGTTCTTATCCATGTGAATCGTCAAAACCATAGTCACAAGACAAGGATAATAACAAATCCAAACTCATATGGACTGAACTTATGCAATCTTAACTTCTTGCCACCTGGCAGTACAGGGCCTGCCATTGCTTCCAAGTTGTTATGCAAACAATTGAGAACTTTCAGAACTCCTATGCAAAGCCAACTTTAACTGGAATGGGCACAGAATATGTCAACACGATAGGTTATAAACCTCAAGTCGTGTGCTAGTGAAGAACCTCAGGTTTTATTCTTGATTAGTTCTTGAAATTCTTTTTAGGATCTTTAAGACTCCCACTATCCTCCTGACATATAAGACTATCTTGCCAAATATTCAAGAGATAGTGCGGATTCTTTATCAAGACAAACACTTCACACAATTGGCCTTAGTTGGTCTTTGTTTTATCCAAAACATCACAACTTACCAATTTCAAATGTACAAGAGTAGGACACTTTTACTCTTACATTTGACAAGTGTTTTAAACCTTTCTTTAAGATATGTCACTTAAGTTACAATCTTGGAGTATGACTCTAAGAATTCTTTTGGAACAAAGTATGACTCATCTTCCTGATCTATCCATTTCAACAATTCATGACTCTTCTTCTTAGTCATAAGAATGCACTAAGATGACCTTTAGAGGACTAATTGTGATATCATTTCTAAATCATTAAGATGATCACAAACATGATACTAAAGTACTCTCCCATCTTTTCAGATTTGAGAAACTTTTATCTTTCTGCCTAATTTGATTCTTGCCATTCGTTCTGCCATACATTGAGACTTTTCCAATGTTTCAGAATTATACTTAAACTTGTAAGTATAACCATATTTACTAAACTTTAGTAAATCAAATAGTCTTAATGAGCTTTGTGGTGGACATGACCAGTGCACAAAATTGTGTACTCGATCCCTTTAGTCCTTCACTTGACTCACACATCCATGTGAACAAGTAATTAGTCTTGATTTTCCAATGCTTGAAAGTTCTCATTCATCATACTATTCAACTTGCATGATTCCAAGTTTCGGTCCAATTGAAACTTGGGTGATGAGGAACTTTCCTTATTTGGTAAATTTAGACACTACAACAAATGAAAGAATCAAATCCATTTTCCAATATTGCTGTCAGTGGAATCATATAAGCAACAGTTTTCCACAAATGCCATTGTAAGGATACTTCAAATAAATAAAATTAAACAATTTTCTATTATTTTAAAACTTTGCGGAAAAACTTATCCTTACAATCCACATGGAAAATTGTTGTTATCTATTCCTTAGCAATATATCATAACTTCTTAAGCAACTGCTAAAAATCTGATGCGATCAAAATCCACCTTCGCGATCAGAATCAGCATATACTTCCTTTAAGATTTCTCTCTATTCTTTGATTATTAAAACATCAACATCTGACCCAGTCACATCATGTAATGAGGATCTCAGAATAGAACTTAACAGAGTTAGATAATGGGCTCTACCTGATGTAGAGTCAAACTTATTTGTTTTAACATCCTTAGGTAAATTTGGCAGCTTTGCAATCAACGCCCCTTGCTTTGGCAAAATAAACATATGGAGCCTTTGGTAATGGGACTATCTCAGACTTAGACTTTCTCTTTACCATTTGGTCAACCGGGTTGACTATGGCCAATCCCTTTCCATTGGGAAGAGAATGCTTTTTCTGGATTTCCAGTGTCACCATTGTCACTGTCCATAAAGTTTTTGGGAAGTTGATCTTCTAATCAAATTTGCTTTACTATCGTTCCAAATCATTGCTGATTCAGCAACACCAAGCAAATAGATATGATCATTAAGGTTCATGTCATAGTCTGTTTCATAGTAGTCCCAAAGGAACTCACTATGTGACTTAGAAAGTGATTGAACATCCAACTTTCTCAAGACTTTGACACCCAACTCTCCCGGCTTATCAATATGTGACTTCATCTCTAAGATGTGATCACACATAGACCTTGCTTGCCATTAGGGCTTGAGTGACCTTGAACTTGTGGGTTAGGGAGAATAATTGGAGGAGGTGGAGGAAGAGAAGTATGACTTCCATGAGCCAAACTCGGGAAGTCATATTCATTAGGAAAGCTTGGTTTGGGAAGATCATTGTTGTCTAAACCAGACATCAACAATGGGAGAAATTCACGTAAAGTTGATTTAAGTCCTTAATATAACACCCAATATGATATATTAAGGCTAGGACCCAACAAACTATTTTATAACTTGGAAGAGGGATGCCGTAATCCAAGCTATAAAATATTTGAAGGTAGGTGAATGACGATTCACCAATTTCCACCAAGATAAACGAAATGTATTATTAGGTTTTAATTGGTTTTGAAACTCCTAGATTCCTTTGAGATTCATTGAACTTTTCAATGGCATGTTTCAATCTCGAGTGTGCCCTTCAGGTTTTGTGACTGGGATGCCGAGGATCACAAAACAAGGTGTGAAGTAACCATGCAAATATACTTGGTACCCTTAATATTTACCCCTCAATCGATGTGCCGGTTAACCACACACGCTCCAACGATACTATGATAAACATTAAGTTACCCTTTGCCTACCTTGTTAAGTCCAGGTTAGTGTGCCGGTTAACCACACACGCTCCACTAACAGCTTAAACAAAGTGCAAAGTGTAATTTCATGGATTAGCACCTTATTCACATTTTCCTAAGTAACTAAGATTGGGAATTTATAAGTGTTTAGTTACTTAGTATTTATCATTATACTTATAATGAAGGGAGAATTATAGTCCTTGTCCTACTTGTTCGGCTAACGACCCTCCACCGGTCAAGGAAGCGGTGAGTCAGAGTGGACACCCATTAAACTGCCATTTTATAGGCAGTAACCTTATACCCCCCTTATAGACCGGCTTCGTGAATGAGGCCTACTAATGGTAAGACGACTTGCTCTTATACATATAATATATTAAACTTTTAATATTATAATAGTATAAGGGTGTATTTTAGACATTTAAAATACTTGGTGGTTTAATCTATTAATTAAACTAGACTTTTAATTTAATTAAACTCAAACCATATATTTATGGATTAATAATACTCTTTTAATTAAACGGTTTAATTAACTATTAATAAAGTCCATAAGAGTTAATTTGAACTATTCAACAAAACATCATAATTCCAATTATTAAACTCAAAATTAAAACCATTTAATTAATTGTTTAAGTTATGAACCCAAGGGTTTTTAAGAAATCAATTCTATTTTTCATAAAAAACTTTTCTCAAATTCCAAAACTTGGGGGCAAGTTTTGTAATTCTTGAAAACCTTTGGATTCCATAACTTATGGAATTAATGGTGTTTTATGATGAAACTTTCCATGTTCCATAACTTAAGAACAAGTTATGGAATTCTTTAAAACATTAACACCAAATTTTGTAACTCCATAAAAACTTTGAATCAAATTATTTTTTAAAAAAAAAACTTTCATATCCATAACTTATGGAAGTTTCAAAAACCCTTAAGATCACAACTTTAAAAAAAACTTTTGAGCTCCAAAATTTTATGACAAAATATGTAACTCCTTAAAACATTTAGATCAAACTTTTAAAACTAATAAAATAATCAAATCATTTTATCTTTTACTAAATTTGACCTAATTCAAATCATATAACAAATGATTCAAATTTTACAAATAATTCGTTTTTCATAAAACAAGTAATTATCTTAAAATTCGACAAACGTCATGTTTTTTTTCCATTTTTTTCCAACTTGAAAATAAAACATTTGCATCAATATAACAGAAAACAACCCATGGCTCTGATACCACTGTTGAGTTTTGAGCATTCTAACACTCCTATGGTGTACATGCAACCCTATAAACCTTGGATCTACGTTTTCTCTATTATACATGCAAATATTAACTATTCCAAGGTTTCATCCTAACTAGCATATTATGAAGCACCTATACTACAAAGTTCTAGTTAAATGACATACCTTTTGATATAGCTTGATGTCTTCAAGCTTTAAGAGCTTAGCCCCAACAGTGTGGAAGCCTCAAATGCAATCACAAATCACCAAAACACCTTGGAAGAACTTGAGAGAATATGTATGCACACTAAAATCGGCCCACTCTTATTTTCACACACTTGTGCCAATTTTGTGAGCCAAGGACCCCTTTATATATTATGGAGGATTAGGGTTACATCCATGTAAACCCTAATACCCATGACCTTTCATTTACATAGGATCCATGGGTTAAAAGCTCCATGGACCATCCATGAAAGCTTAGCCCAACCTAAATGAACTTGGCCCATTCCATATATATATAAGAGTCCATATTTAATTAGTTGTTTTTGATCACTTAATTAATTCTAAATTAATTCTTGATCAATACTAATTAAATAATATGATTCCATATTAATATATTAGAACTTATAATATATTAATATAAATCATAAATATACTATTCTCAAAAGACTATCCATATAAATTGTGCTGGTGAAGTGCAACCCAAATGGACCATGCCGGGTCGGGTCAAGTACATACCAAATATAGTTATGGACTTAGACATTAATCCAACAAAACCAGGCACGAACCTTCGAATCATCTCGAGTATTCAAGCCCATAAGTACTTACAAAAGGAATATGATGCGTTCCTTGCTCATGTAGTAGATGTGAACCAAACGCTGAAAGACATAAAGAGCATCCCAGAAGTCCACGACTTCCCCGACATCTTTCCCGAAGATCTTCTAGGATTACCACCACAACGTCAAGTCGAGTTCAGAATCGACTTAATTCCAGGAGCTACCCTATAGCCAAATCGCCCTATCGACTAGCAACAACTGAGATGCAGGAACTATCCAGTCAACTGAACGAAATACTCAGCAAGGGATTTATTAGACCAAGCTTCTCACCCTGGGGAGCATCGGTCTTGTTCGTGAAGAAGAAGGATGGAGCATTCCATATGTGCATCGACTATAGCGAGCTAAATAAACTGACCGTTAAGAACCGATACCCTCTACCAATTATAGACGACGTGTTCGACCAACTTCAAGGAGCAAGCTACTTTTCAAAGATTGACTTAAGATCCGGGTATCACCAACTACGAGTTTTAGAGGAAGATGTTCCCAAAACAGCCTTCCGAACTCGTTATGGTCACTACGAGTTCGTAGTGATGCCTTTCGGATTAACCAATGCGCCCGTAGTGTTAATGGATTTAATGAACCGGGTGTGCCATCCTTACTTAGATAAGTTCATGATTGTATTCATCGATGATATACTTATCTACTCTCACAGTGAGGAGGAACATAGTCAACACTTACGACAAATCTTGGAAACACTACGAGCAGAGAAACTTTATGCGAAGTTCCCTAAATGCGAATTTTGGATTCGAAGAGTCGAATTTTTGGGTCACGTGGTTAGTGAAGAGGGAATACACGTGGACCCTTCCAAAATCAAGGCCATCGAGAACTGGTCGGCACCAATGATGCCTACAGAAATCCGTCAATTCTTAGGCCTCGCTGGCTACTATCGCAGATTTATTCAGAACTTCTGAAAGATCGCAAAACCACTTACCACCTTGACCCAAAAGGGAGTGACCTTTGACTGGGAAGAGAAACAAGAAAAGACATTCCAAACTCTTAATCAAGCCTTATGCAGCGCACCGATTTTATCCCTCCCAGAAGGGATAGAAGATTTCGTGGTATACTGCGATGCATCCAACCAAGGGCTTGGCTGCGTTCTTATGCAATGGGGAAATGTCATAGCCTATGCCTCAAGACAGCTTAAGACACACGAAGTCAACTACACTACTCATGATCTGGAGTTAGGAGCAGTAGTATTTGCTCTGAAGATCTGGAGACACTACTTGTATGGTACGAAAAACACTATCTTTACAGACCCCAAAAGTCTCCAACATATATTCGACCAGAAGGAGCTTAACATGAGACAACGACGGTGGGTCGAGCTACTAAATGACTACGAATGCAAAATTCGTTATCATCCTGGTAAAGCCAATGTAGTAGCTGACGCCCTAAGTCGGAAAGAGTACTCAGGTCGTAGAGTCAAGGCATTATCTATGACAATCCATTTGCATCTGTCCACACAAATTAAGGAGGCTCAAAAGGAAGCCTTAAAGACTGAAAATGTGGCAGGTGAAACCCTGAGAGGGATGGATAAGAACTTAGAAGTCAAGGGTGACGGAGTCTTATACCTCGTGGATCGGATCTGGACACCGAAGTTCGGTGGCTTTAGAGACGTTGTCATGAACGAAGCACACAATACTCGATACTCCATTCATCCAGGTTCAGACAAGATGTATCTGGATCTCAAAAAGTTATATTGGTGGCCTAACATGAAAGCAGAGATTGCTACCTTCGTGGGCAAGTGTCTTACTTGCGCCAAGGTAAAGGTAGAATACCAAAAGCCCTCCAGTTTACTACAACAACCGGAGATACCTGAGTGGAAGTGGGAGCGGATTACAATGGATTTCATAACCAAGTTGCCCAAGACAACGGGTGGTCTCGATACCATTTGGGATATCGTTGATAGGTTAACCAAATCCGCGCACTTCCTACCAATCAAAGAAACCGACAAGATGGAGAAACTGACCAGAACATACATTAGAGAGATCGTACGACTGCATGGTGTTCCCATATCTATTATCTCCGATAGAGACAGTAGATTCACCTCAAGATTTTAGCAGTCGCTACAAAAATCCCTGGGAACTAGGCTGGACATGAGTACAGCTTACCACCCACAAACTAATGGACAGAGTGAAAGGACTATACAAACGTTGGAAGACATGCTGAGATCTTGTGTGATCGACTTTGGTAAAGCATAGGATATCCATTTACCATTGGTCGAGTTTTCATACAACAACAACTACCATACTAGTATCAAAGTTGCTCCATTTAAATCCCTCTATGGCTGGAAGTGCATATCCCCTCTGTGATGGGCTGATTTGGGTGACACGCAACTAGCTAAATGACAAGTTCCTGATAGCACTCTCACTGGTCCGGAAATCATCAGAGAGACAACAGAAATGATTGTACAAATTCGCAAGCGATTGAAAGCCTCTAGAGATCGACGGAAAAGCTACGCTGACAAAACACGGAAACGCTTGGAATTTTAGGTTGGTGACCTTGTTCTATTGAAGGTCTCACCCTGGAAGGGCATGATACGCTTCGGAAAGCGTGGTAAACTAAATCCAAGGTACATTGAGCCTTTTGAGATTCTCGCTAGAATCGGCCCTGTAGCTTACAAACTCCGACTACCTCAAGAACTTAGTAACGTACACCCTACCTTCCACGTATCCAACCTAAAGAAGTGTCTATCTGATGAGACTTTTGTTATCCCACTCGATGAAATCGAGATGAATGAGAGCCTCAACTTCGTGGAAGAACCAGTAGAAATCATGGATAGGGAAATCAAGCAAACAGAACAAAGTCGTATCCCGATAGTGAAGGTTTGCTGGAATGCAAAACGAGGACCTGAATTCACTTGGGAGCGAGAGGATCAAATGAAACATAAGTATCCACATCTTTTCCGTTAGTCCATGTGTATCTCTTAGACTTAATTTTGGGACGAAATTCCCTCTAACGGGGGGATGATGTGACAACCCGTTATTTTCGTTATTGTAAAAGTCAAACTAAGTCAAACTTATTGTTTTGATTTACTTATTTAAGGTTAGATTGATAACCTATATGTGTTTAAAAGCCTTTTATTAGAAGTGTAATGCTTAATCCGAGAAGTCTCGCATGGGCCGCAAAACCTCGGTTCGTAGCTGAGAACCCACTTTGAGCCGCAAACACACTTCGGACCGCAAAAGTGCGAACCTTCCATTTTTGGCCGAGAACTCTCTTCTAACCGCAAACTCTCGGTTTCCAGCCGCAAACCTCGGTCTTATCCATGCGGTGCGAGAACCAACATATGTGTCCCATCAGTTTTGATCCTATATGGGGACTGGACCGAAAACACCTCATCACTTCTACCATTCCAGCTGAAAACACACTTTTTACCCTCAAGAACACCAACCAAAAACCCCTCATTCTCTCTCAACTGGCATCGAAAATCCTTTGAAAATCCTTTTTATCTCCTTCGGATCTTGCTTAGAACATCAAGTGTTCTTTATTTCATCAAGATCCTCAACCGAAAACCCTTGAATCTCCTTGGTTTCACAAAGAACACCAAGATCCTCATTGGGCTGAAAACCCAAAGGGCTGGCCGAAAACTCATTGCAGCCTTCCTAAATCGCTTCTAGCACTCTTATTTGTAAGTGAAACTTACAAATTAGTCTATTTCCTTAACGTACTTGCGATTATATTTACTAATTGTATACACATATATTACGTGAAATGCATTTAGGACTCGTTTTGCCTCGGGATCTAACCTAGAGAAACAAACATCCTATATCGAACCTTCAAACGAATCACTCACATAAGGTGAGTTCATACCCTTACAATTTACCTTTTTCAATGTTTTTTTTTGGGGGGGGGGGGGGAATACAAATTGTGACAACCGTCAATTTCTGGTCAAGTCAAAGTCAAATAAAGTCAACAAGTCAAACCGGTCAACTCAATTAACCTTCGTATATTAGGGTTTACATTATGCTTACTATTGTACAACTCACTATCTTAATGCAAAGTATCACTTAGGGTTCTCCCGTGGTTGGAAAAATCTAAACCCTAATCAGGGTAAATGATGTAACTACTCGATAAAATACTATTACCTACCCTACAGGGGCGTATAACACTCATAACAAGGTTTAACAGGGCTGACGAACCTTGCATTTCGAGGCTAAACACTCGCAAAGGTCACAAACAAAGCCTCTCTAAATCTCTCTCACTCTATCTCTCTCTCTCTCTCTCTCTCTCTCTCCCAAATCTCTCCCAAATCTCTCTCGAAATCTCTTTCAACTTTTTATAATCACCCGGGGCATCCCGACCCTTAACTTAGTCAAAAATCACTTGAAACGAGAAGTTTATTTGAAAATCAGCCATATGGAACCGAAACTAGCTTTAAGGACCAAAGCCCTAATAGAACCGAACCCTCTTAAAGAACCAAAACCTCCTAGACCCGAAACCACTTAGAACCGAACTCCCCTTTGAGGACCGAACTCACTTTCGGTTCGGATCAAATCCCTTCGGACCGAAGCTCCGCCTACTCTCGGTCCATTTCGCTTTCGGTCCATTTCGCTTCCAATACGCCTTCGGTTCCCATTCGAGCAATTTCGCACGGGAGTCTTCTCGGACCGAAACTAATTTTGGTTCCCAGCCCATAGACCGAACCTACCTTCGGTTCTAAGCTCCGAGGACCGAACCCTCACCTCAGACCTCGCAGGTTCACCACTTGATCCCGATTTTCGAGTAGTTTCGCGTTTTAAGCTCATTTTTCATGATTTTAACATGAGATTTTCACCCAAACTTATATTTTGGCATTTGAGACCTTATATATTCATATTTTAATCACATTTTGGGGGGAAAACCTTCAACTAAAAATAATATCTTTTGTGTAAGATATGGATGTAGAGTGTTGACTTTTCATAAAGTATGACACAAGCTATCCCCAATACCTACTTATGACAACCTCCAGTCACCATTCCTTCCTACCTAGTCAACTATTTGTCCTCTCACGCTCCCCTCCAACAAGTTATCTTTATCAAAAGCTGGAAAACCCTCATCTCTCCTTCCACTTTACTCACTCTCTCACCAAAAAGCAAACACCTCTCTCTCTCTCTCTCTCTCTCTCTCACTTTCTCTCTCTAAAAACTCGAGACTCCAAGGCTGATATTGAGCTTTTCACTCACTTTTGGTAAGTATTTTCATCCTACATTTGAACATTCTTCACACCTTCACTCAAATTATGGATCTCTCATAACAAATATCACCATATTTGTTCTTAGATCTTCAACTCTCCAAGCATTTACCAAGTGTTCTTGACTTGGAAACCTCTTCTCTCTAGCATTCATCTAAGGAAATCACTCAAGGTGAGTTCATACCCCTACATTTTCATGTTTTTCTTCAAGTTTTAGGGGGGAATACAAGTTAACACACCTTAATATAACTCAAACTCATACTTCAGGTTTTCACAGAAAAGTTGAGTCCTATTCACGGACTATTTTGACCATATTAAACTTAATATCTTTAAAAACTGTGTAATATTCAAGTAGTTCAGGTTTATATCTTTCTAATGACTACCTGCACATCTCCATACGATTTTTCTACAATTTATGGTGATTTTTATACAACTGTCTATCATTTCAGAAACAAATTCGGACCAGTCTGTGAATATGAACATTTTCACACAAGTTAGAGACTTCTAAAAATCATAATAAAAATTATGAATAAACTAGACCCATTTTATAAACTCTTCGTGTTTACGAATTCAGTTTTCAACTTCGTATGATTTTTCTCTGATTTTTCTAAAACAATGCAGAAAGGGTAAAAACTAGTTAACAGATTTCAACTTTCATAACACTTTGTAACATGTTGAGCAAAGTGTTTATCTTTGATGACTTTATATTTTACATGTTTTTCTGTTAAGTTACATTTAAATAACAGAAATTACTCACTGAATTGTAAGAGTCCTTTATCATTACAAACATATAAGATGAAACATAAGAAGTATTGTTATGCTTTGCTAAACATACTACTTACACAGAAAAAAGTTTTACTCTCAATATAAACGAGTTTTCGTTTACCACACGATATATTATAGTAAGTGTAGTTTATGGATTGTGCATTTCAAACATACTACATAAAAAGGGGATTAATTTCCATCACAGAAAAGGTTTTACATTCAAACCACACGTAAACTCGTTAACGTAAGTTGTGAGACAATTCTTCAATTGTACTCTTAGAGTACGGGTTAGAAATTCCTGTAAGTTATAACCAGAGTCTCTTGTAGGGAGAGCGTGATAATTGTGTATAGATCTATATTGGGATTGACACCCCACACCTAGCTGCTAGCTATAGCGGGACCTATAGGTCTACGTGTAACGCCCGTAGATCCGGGCTAGTCAATTTAGAGACGATAAGCATCAAAAATGACTTTTTGATGGAAGATTATTTAGAAGGATTAATCTTAACCAAGTTGTAGTATATGTCTCGAGGTTTCCGAAAATATAAAGAACGCCGAAATCCGAGTTATAACGAAGAAGTTATGACATGTCGAAGTTTCGCGACAAAACCGGCACGTTGCCGAATGTCGTAAAACGTGAGTTTTTGATAAACTACTTTTTAGCCTTAGTAATCTAAACGAAACTCGTAGTATTCGTTAAACCGAGATGTTTGATAAAAAAACGCCCAAATCTGACTGAGTATGAGGAAGTTATGATTTTTTGAAGTTTCAGCTTAGTAGTAGCCAGCTAAAAACTCGAATTTTAGATCGAGTGATTTTTAGCCGACACGACCTAAACGAGAATTGAAGGTCTCGTCATTAGCAGTACAAAGGTAAAAAGTCTGACGAAAACGGACGTCGGATGAAGAAGTTATGAATTTTTAACGGATTTACCAGTCCCGGTCTGTTAATAATAATAATATAAAAATAAATTCAAAATTTTCTGACGAAGTCTAAACGAAAGTTGTAGAGCATAAGTTTCTCTACACGTGCATATAAAGAACGTAAAAAACGGAGCCCGTATGAGAAAGTTATGGATTTTACAAGATTGGGCACATTTTTCCAGAAATTTCGCATGAATAGTGCTGCCACGTCACCCTCGCTCGGAGCTGGCCACGTGTCCGAAGCTGCTGCATGGCATGTCCGAGAAGCGAGGCGTGTCATGTCCTTCTCGAGTCCGAGGTTCGGTCCAATAGGAGGCTGCCCCGTGTTCGATCTCGGTGTGTCAGCAGCTGCATGTCCGAACCATAGAGTTGTCCGAAGTGGTCCAATCAGAAGCCTCTAGCAGACCCTTCGCATGCGTAGCCACGTGCGAGACCACGTGCGAGCCTTCCCTGCGAGCCCTCAGATCTGCACCACCTGGAGCCTTCTCAGCCATTGGATCAGGAGGCTTGCCCCTATAAATAAGAGGGTGCGAGGCCTCCCGGGTATATTTTGGAAATTTGTCACTTTTAGCCCCTAAACCCATATTTCATTCATTTTATCATCCCCCGAAGCCCCGGTATCAATTATAACCCCCGGAATACGCCACGAAGTGCCCGAGAAGCCCATAAAATTTATCTTTTCGGTTTCGAAGCCCGACCCTTCGCAGAGCCCGGTTTCTCAATAAAACTCCCGGTTTTATTAGAAACGATCGTTTTAGGAAACGAATTGCTGCCCGATTTTCATTAAATCAGGTGAGTGTGTAGTTACTTTCACCTTACACATATATATGAAGTATTTTATATAAAATACGTGCTGTGTGAATATTTATTGTTTGTTTATTTGAGTTGGATGTTAAAGGAGTGATTTTTACATGTTTTAAATAATTTAAACTGTATATGTATTTTTATCTACAAAAATGTTGGGTAAAACATGTGTAGATGAAATAGTGGGTGTGTGAAGAAAGGTGAGTTGGATAAATGAGATTATCAGTGATATAGATCATAAGTTGATGGTGAGTGGTGAAAGGAGATCATAAGTTGAGGGTGAGTGGTGAAAGGAGATCATAAGTTGAGGGTGAGTGGTGAAATATGAGATAAGCCCTTACCCAAACGGTGACCCCCGTCATTCAACAGAGTATGGATGACAACCATGGACTATTCTAGACGGTCTGTGGAACACTAGCAGGCTTGCAACCTGTAGGTGTGTGAACTATATGTTTATCAGGCGTACTCTAAAAACCCATTGACATGTATGACAGGGGCGAATATTGTCAATAATACTGTCGATAAATGAGAGCTATGGACTTAGGACCTGTTGTATAAACCCTGGCGATGGTGTGACCTTGTGCATATTCGTTAGGATGAATCCTTAGGAAGGAGTGATAGTTGAATCTTAGGGTAAACCCTTAAGAAATAAATAAAATAATGGGGTTGGGGTAATTTGGTTGATTGATTGATGTTTAAGTACAATAAATTTATTTATTGTGGGTTGAAAACCCTATATGCTCACCAGGCTTCCAAGCCTGACCCACTCAGCTTTTTATGATTACAGGTAGTGGACCCCGAGCATAGTCGAATGATGATGATGAGTGATTTTGGATTATAGGCCAGTAGTTATAAATAACTGTTGTAAGGCTTATAATGTCTTGTTTATGCTTTCGATCTGTATCGGAACATGACATCCCGAGGTTTTGATATAAAAGGAAATTATATATTTCTTAAAGAAAGGTTTTGACAAACTTTTATCATGCTTTGTTTTGGGGACCAATTCTGCAACATCTTTTAAAAAGATTTCTCTGATTTTATTTTAAAAAACATAAATTAAATCGATCTTTTCTGGCCAAGAAATTAGGGGATGTCACAGTTGGTATCAAAGCATTAGTTTAAGTGAATTAAGAAATTGTAGGATTTCTAGACTTAAACTTAGAATGCTAAGTGATGATTGTGAGACGAGTGTCTACCATATTTTAGACACGAGCATAAGTTTATTTTAGGAAAGATGCCTAAAATGTTTTTATGTGCTAAATGCTATATGTTTGCCATATATGCCATTATTTGTTCAGATCTATGGTCTGTTGCCGACAGGATCTGGAAACCTTATGTGTGTAGGATTCTAAGCGTACGACTACGATATTAGAATTAGCATGTAAACGTTTCGGAGTGATAAGGAGATTTATACGTCTATCGTAAATAAAGCTTTCTTATCTTAAATTCTCGCCCGGTACACCGAATGTTTGCTTGGGTGTACAAAACGTTATGGTGGAGTCTCGTAGAGAATTGAGTAAATGGAGGAAATGAAAGGCTTATGATAGTGAATGACACCTATCAGAAGATATCGTAAGAGTGGTATCTTGCCTTTAGAATATGTCTAATAAAATAACGGAACGTTTAGAGGGGTACGGTACGTCTGAAGTACACCTCCGATTGGCAGGATGAGGGAATGGTTGGTGTAATTCTTGAAGTTGTCCCATCGTCTGGAATTTCCATCACCAACCAAGTTGAAGTAGAATTGATGATTGAAGATACGCGTAGAAGAAGTCCTAGTAGAGTCTAGGAAAATTCTATGATTAATTGGACATATTCGTATGTGTTAAATTGTTTTGTGATTTTAGGACTTGGGGACTGCGAGACAGTACTTGGGACGAGTATGAGTAGGTGTGAATAGTAGTAGAGATCTATGCTACTGGAAGCACAAGACTCACACTTGGATCAGGGAAAGTCACAAGGTTACCAACAAACTAGTGATTGATTCCGTTTTATTCGGATATGTCATTACCCTTGTTTCGGTAATGACTAGTAAGTTGGTTGTTATTCCGACCCTAATGGTCATATCAAATTGAGTCTGAATACGATGAGTTTGTTACATGGTTCGGAGGACCAAGTTCGATGTAGCATCTGACTAAAGTCAGAAGGTTGAAATTAATGCGATCGATAGCATCGCGCTCGTTGTTAATGAAGCTTGTAGCTAGAAATGCTATATGCTAACATGTGATTATATCACATTAAGATACGAACGAAGGTATATTCCATTTTGGAATTTGACTCAAAGAGACTTGAGTCTAGACGTTGCATCATCCGATGAAGGTCATTAGAACATGACCCGTCGATCTGTTACAATAGATAAGGGGAAGTACTTATCCTAAGAAGAAGAAGGAGTCCTCAGTAAGGATTTATTTTGTAACTTTGTAGGTTACGATTTAAAGTCCAACCTAGTACGAAGAGCAGGTGTACGATTGAGCATCATGGTTATTACTTAGGATGGAAAGATAACGTATGGAATCATTATACAAGTCCTATTTTCGTTGATGATTCCAGGACGTAATCATCCTAAAGGGGAGATAATTGTAACGTCCGTAGATCCGGGCTAGTCAATTTAGAGACGATAAGCATCAAAAATGACTTTTTGATAGAAGATTATTTAGAAGGATTAATCTTAACCAAGTTGTAGTATATGTCTCGAGGTTTCCGAAAATATAAAGAACGCCGAAATCCGAGTTATAACGAAGAAGTTATGACCTGTCGAAGTTTCGCGACAAAACCGGCACGGTGCCGAATGTCGTAAAACGTGAGTTTTTGATAAACTACTTTTTAGCCTTAGTAATCTAAACAAAACTCGTAGTATTCGTTAAACCGAGAAGTTCGATAAAAAGAACGCCCAAATCTGACTTCGTATGAGGAAGTTATGATTTTTCGAAGTTTCAGCTTAGCAGTAGACAGCTAAAAACTCGAATTTTAGATCGAGTGATTTTTAGCCGACACGACCTAAACGAGAATCGAAGGTCTCGTCATTATCAGTACAACGGTAAAAAGTCTGACGAAAACGGACATCAGATGAAGAAGTTATGAATTTTTTAACGGATTTACCAGTCCCGGTCTGTTAAAAATAAAAATATAAAAATAAATCAAAATTTTCCGACGAAGTCTAAACGAAAGTTGTATAGCATAGTTTTCTCTACGCGTGCATATAAATAACATCAAAAACGGAGCCCGTATGAGAAAGTTATGGATTTTACAAGATTGGACACATTTTTCGAGAAATTTCGCATGAATAGTGCTGCCACGTCCCCATCGCTCGGAGCTGGCCACGTGTCCGAAGCTGATGCGTATCAATTATAACCCCCGGAATATGCCTAAACCCATATTTCTTTCATTTTGTCATCCCCCGAAGCCCCGATATCAATTATAACCCCCGGAATACGCCACGAAGTGCCCGAGAAGCCCGAAAAATTTATCTTTTCGGTTTCGAAGCTCGACCCTTCGCAGAGCCCGGTTTCTCAATAAAACTCCCGGTTTTATTAGAAACGATCGTTTTAGGAAACGAATTGCTGCCCGATTTTCATTAAATCAGGTGAGTGTGTAGTTACTTTCACTTTACACATAGATATGAAGTATTTTATATAAAATACGTGCTGTGTGAATATTTATTGTTTGTTTATTTGAGTTGGATGTTAAAGGAGTGATTTATACATATTTTAAATAATTTAAACTGTATATGTATTTTTATCTACAGAAATGTTGGGTAAAACATGGGTAGATGAAATAGTGGGTGTGTGATGAAAGGTGAGTTGGATAAATGAGATGATCAGTGATATAGGTCATAAGTTGAGGGTGAGTGGTGAAAGGAGATCATAAGTTGAGGGTGAGTGGTGAAATATGAGATAAGCCCTTACCCAAACGGTGACCCCCGTCACTCAACAAAGTATGGATGACAACCATGGACTATTCTAGACCGTCTGTGGAACACTAGCAGGCTTGCAACCTGTAGGTGTGTGAACTATATGTTCATCAGGCGTACTCTAAAAACCCATTGACATGTATGACAGGGGCGAATACTGTCAATAATACTGTCGATAAATGAGAGCTATGGACTTAGCACCTGTTGTATAAACCCTGGCGATGGTGTGACCTTGTGCCTATTCCTTAGGATGAATCCCTAGGAAGGAGTGATAGTTGAATCTTAGGGTAAACCCTTAAGAAATAAATAAGATAATGGGGTTGGGGTAATTTGGTTGATTGATTGATGTTTAAGTACAATAAATTTATTTATTGTGGGTTGAAAACCCTATATGCTCACCAGGCTTCCAAGTCTGACCCACTCAGCTTTTTATGATTACAGGTAGTGGACCCCGAGCATAGTCGGATGATGATGATGAGTGATTTTGGATTATAGGCCAGTAGTTATAAATAATTGTTGTAAGGCTTATAATGTCTTGTTTATGCTTTCGATATGTATCGGAACATGACATCCCGAGGTTTTGATATAAAAGGAAATTATATATTTCTTAAAGAAAGGTTTTGACAAACTTTTATCATGTTTTGTTTTGGGGACCAATTCCGCAAAATCTTTTAAAAAGATTTCTCTGATTTTATTTTGAAAAGCATAAATTAAATCGGTCTTTTCTGGCCGAGAAATTAGGGGATGTCACACTACGGGTGACAAAAGTCATAACAATTCTAACGTCTGAAAAACGTTGTAGCAGGTTATCCAGTTGTAGTATGGTTATAGCGACTCACATAGGGAGTTAACAATACTTAAAGTTTATGGGAAATTCTACTTTAAAAAGGGTTTTATCTATTTAAAACTGCATTCTTCGTTACTACTACGAAACACACTCATACATTCGGTCTTGGGATTTAAGACTACATAACATTTTATAAGGAAAATATTGGATTTTTCTTGTGCATACATTACATTTACAAACAAAGGATTTCCAACACTACATCCAAAAGCTTATGAAATCACCAATTTAATTGTTGACACTTTTTCGAAATTACTTGTATTCTCAGGAAATCAGTGAAACAGGAAATCAACAGCTTTTGAGGATGGGACGTTAAATTGTCAAACATTTCGTTTTTGTCATCATAGTGTAATTGATTTTGAAACATGCAAACTCATACTACGGTGTAACTTTTTCAATTATAATTATGATGGTTTTATTTACTATGAGCACTATTAAACTCGTTGTTGTGATACTATACATGAAGTCTGCCACCCCCGGACGTTTCCGTCATCCTTGGTTTGGGGGTGTGACAGATTGGTATCAGAGCATTGTTTATAGTGAACATAGTATATCAAACCATATAAGATATACAAACTATAAACACAAAGGGACCAAGATTCTCTGATTTAAATGTTTTCCCTACATTTATACTTTTAAAAATAATAAAAACGTTATTCTTTTGAAAAAGTATAAGTACATACATGCATACTGGTATAGTGTCACGTCTAAGGAAAACACGAAAGTTAAAAATAGAGGAGTTGTGCACTGTGATTATGCCTTGGGATATGCAATCAAATCTGGGAGGAATATAGCCTGATCAACTATATTCGTCCGAGAAGTGACTAGTATATGTCGGGGGATAGTCATAGTGGACAACAAGTCTATCAACTTACCAACACCCATACAAGAAACGCGTTAAGAATCAAACACAACCGTTAAAATACTATTGGAGTATTTTATGTTGCTTAAGCACAATATTTCTAGATTCATTATGTGGCTCTTACACCCCTATTCTCGCACAGACGTCATGGCAGGATTTCACTTACCCGGAGACCCCTACTTTCCGAACCAGGGGAACGGTGGTTGGATAGAAGCAGAACCGGAAGAGGATCCCGAGGAAGTATTCGAGGAGGAGCCCGAAGAAGACCCCGAAGAGGCCGAAGAAGAAGAAGACCCCGAAGAGGCCGAAGAAGAAGAAGACCCCAAAGAGGCCGAAGAAGAAGAAGAACCCGAAGACGAAGAAGAAATTGACGAAGAAGAACTTGAAGAAGAATCGGAGGACGAAGAAGAAGAGGAGGAGCCGGAGGAGGAAGTCATCAACCCTCCTTACATCGCCAACGTGCCTGCGAACCGTTTTGGCTACAACGGGCCTGAGCCCCGTTGGGCAACAGTAATCGAGAGATGGATCCGTCAACAATGACAACGATCACCATTTGGCGATCAACGGGGTTACTACGACCTCAGTCATGGGGGACCGGCTGACAGAGCCCTCCCCGTCGTGGTCCAACAAATCACGAACCTGGTGGACCAGAATATGGAAATGGAAGATCGAGTTCGAGATCTCAACGCTGCTGCTGAAGCCGCCGATACACGTACTAGGGACTTGGAAAGAGACTTGTATCCCATGGACGAACTCGTCGAGGACCTTACCACCGCTCGGGCGGAAGTAAGGGAGTACCAGGTAAGGCACGTGGCTTTCGAGGAGAGAGTGATCGCGGCCGAACGCCCAATTGCGGAGCTACAGGGAGCCTCGACCTCGTCTCAAGGCCGCAAGGGACCAATTGATACCACCCGCCTCGAGTAGTGCTTGCACTGCTCACATTTTGTTATAAACTAGGTTTACGAGTATGCGTTGGGTATACTCTTTCCTGCAAGTAGGTTTAACCCTGCGTCTATGTTACTGCACTAGTCGAAGGGTCTATGTGTTGTCAAAATTTTCCGTTACGTTGATATAATGTAGACCTTCTATAAGGTCAAATTTTCCTAAAAACATGTACTAAATTGTATCAATGAAAATTGGCATGCATTTTATTTTATTGGGAGTTTACCTCAGATTTCATAACATAGCATTACAAACGATTTGCTTATGGTAACTCGGAGATTATTTAATATATACCTCGAGGTTATATGTAATTAAGAGGCGATCGACTTAGACATGGTGAGTCCGCCTTGGATCCTGTTCCTTGTTTGGTTGTGGGCTTAGGGCAGACTCATTAAGTTCGACGGTCTATTGAACCTTAGTTACACACAACTGGTATACATCGAGTGGTATTAGGAGTGGATCAGGCATGGAACCAAAATCACGAGATTACATTTGATTCATTTATACTAAATTCATGAATTTATTTATATAGACTCCTACTATGAATTGTTTGCAAACATTTGAAAGTCGGGAAATACTATACTTAAAAATTAATAACCTAGTTCTACGACACCCGACTTATAACCATTACTAAAAGACTTATACTCATTTCGTCTTTAAAACTCTATGACAGAAAGATGCCACCTCGTAGGTCTGCTAGACGCGCTGGCAGAACACAAACAAATCCACCAGCGCCGCCTCCCCAGTATGATCCTGCTATGTTCCAGGCTGCGGTTACGGCCGCAGTGGCAGCTGCTATGTCCCAAATCAGCACTGACGGTGCCAGGAGGACAGGGAGCGGTACTAATAACTCCACTCAAGGAGATAGCAAAGGGCGTTCGAGAGAATGTTCCTATAAGGACTTCACAAATGGAAAACCCGATCCTTTCAATGGAAGCGGGGGCATCATCGCTTTGATGGAGTGGTTCAAGAAGACCGAATCCGTCTTCGAGATCTGTGCGTGCCCCGAAGCAAGCAAACTCAAATTCACAGCTTGCACTTTCACCGGCAGGGCCCTTACTTGGTGGAACGGACACGTAAAATCTCTAACCCTCGCTGTGGCTAATTCAATAATCTAGGAAGACTTGAAAACTATGATGCTGAAGGAGTATTGGCCAAGGGGTGAAGTGCAAAAATTAGAGCAAGAACTGTGGAGTCTCAAGATGACGGGCTCCGACCTTGCAGCTTACACTGCCCGATTCAATGATCTAGCACTCCTCTGTCCAGCGATGGTCACTCCGGATTTTAAGAAGGTGGAGCGATAACTCTGGGGACTGTCTCCCCAGATTCAAAATAGCGTGTTGGCCTCAAGACCAACTACCTTTGACAGTGCCAAGGAGTTGGAATAACAACTCATTGATCATCGGGCCAACCATGGCACTGTGACAACCACCTCCGATCAAGCCAAAGGAGGGAACAACAACAGGAAGTTCTGGAACAATAAAAAGAAGCAACTGACGCAGGACCCGGCCAAGAGGCAACAAACTGTTACCATCCATGCTGCCACTACTCCTTCCACTCCAGCACCACTGAGACAATATGCTGGAACCCTTCCCAAGTGCAACAAGTGCAAGTTTCGCCACAACGGTCCTTGTCGGGAAATGCACTGTAATAGCTGTAACAAAAAGGGGCATACCGCCCGTTTCTGTAGGGCATCTGCCCAACAAGCCAACCCGGCCGCCAACGTCGGAGCAAGCAGTGCCTTTTACGGCTGCGGGGAAACTGGGCACTATAAGAGGGACTGCCCAAAAGCTAAAAACGCAAGCACCGACGGTGTCGGAAGGATCTTGGCCTTAGGACATGGGGAAGCAAGGGAAGATCCCACGGTGGTTACCGGTACGTTTCTCCTCAATAACTCATATGCATGTATATTATTCGATAGTGGAGCGGAGAGGAGTTTCGTTAGTGTGACATCCCCTAATTTCTCGGCCAGAAAAGACCGATTTAATTTATGCTTTTTAAAATAAAATCAGAGAAATCTTTTTAAAAGATGTTGCGGAATTGGTCCCCAAAACAAAATATGATAAAAGTTTGTCAAAACCTTTCGTTAAGAAATATATAATTTCATTTCATATCAAAATCTCGGGATGTCATATTCCGATACAGATCAAAAGCATAGACAAGACATTATAAGCCTTTCAACAGTTATTTACAACTACTGGCCTATAATCCAAAAATCTCTCATCGTCCTCCGACTATGCTCGGGGTCCACTACCTGTAACATAAAAAGCTGAGTGGGTCAGGCTTGGGAGCCTGGTCATCATATAGGGTTTTCAACCCACAGTAATAATAAACTTATTAAGTTCATCAATCAACAATAACCCTGATTACCCGTTCCCGTTATCCTCACTTTACGTCCCTAAACACTTATCACAAGGGACCTAGCCTAAAGAATATCATCGGGATGAACACTACTACTAAGGGGTTTCCTCAGCCATACATATCCTAAAGGCAACCATGAGGGGGATGGAGTACAGCGAATGAACACTCTAGTTCATTACACCTACAGGTTGCGGGCCTGCCAGTGTTCCACTGGACTGTCTAGAAAGTCCGTGGTCGTCATCCAAAATCCGCTAGATGACTGGATCTCAAATCACATCGAGGCCTCTCATTACTTTTATTTTGTCACACATCACTATCTACCCATGTTTTACCCAACATATTTGTAGATAAAAATACATATACAGTTTAAAACTTGTATAAAACATCAACTCAACAGTCACCTCAAATAAACAATTAATATATTTACACATAACACGTATTTTAAGGTAAATACTTCATATCTATGTGTAAGGTGAAAGTAACTACACACTCACTTGATTTGATGAAAATCGGGCAGCAATTCGTTTCCTAAAACGTTCGTTTCTAATAAAACCGGGAGTTTTATTCAGAAACCGGGCTCTACGAGGGCCGGGCTTCAAAACCGAAAAGATAAATTTTTCGGGCTTCTCGGGCTCTTCGTGGCGTATTCCGGGGTTTATAATCGATACCGGGGCTTTGGGGAATGTTAATATGAAGAAAATACGAAGAAAGGGGCTAAAAGTGGCAAAATTCTAAAACTAACCGAGAAGGCTCGCATACCCTTCTATTTATAGGGTTCCGAAGTCGGCTTAAGGAGGAGAGGAGTCAGCATGCGAGGGTAGGTGGCATCAGGAGCGAAGGCCATGTGGAAGCAGCTGGGCGAGGGTGCGCAGGTGGCTCGCACGTGATCTGCGCATGCGAGGGGCTCGCTGTCCTCTTCTAAGTGGACCGAGGTCTAGTCCGAAGTAGGGTGGGTTCGTGGCTCATTGCGAGGCTCGGACACGTGATAAAGGGCACGCGTCGGACAGCTATTGGACCACTTCGGATGACTCACGAGATCGAATGACTCAGCAGCATTTCTGACACGTGGCATGCTCTAAGCGAAGGTGACGTAGCCGAAGCCACCTATGCGAAATTTCTCGGTTTTCGTGCCAAAACTTCTAAAATCCATAACTTTCGCATACGAGCTCCGTTTTTGATGTTCTTTATATGCATGCGTAGGTAAAATTACGCTCTACAACTTTCGTTTAGACTTCGTTGGCTAATTTTGACTTTAATTTTTATATTATTATTTTTAACAGACCGGGACAGGAAATCCGTTAAATATTCATAACGTCTTCATCCGACGTCCGTTTTCGTCTGTCTTTTTACCATTGTGCTACAAATGATGAGACCTTCGATTCTCGTTTAGGTCGTGTCGGCTAAAAATCACTCGATCTAAAATTCGAGTTTTTAGGTGTCTACTGCTAAGCTGAAACTTCGAAAAATCATAACTTCCTCATACGAAGTCAGATTTGGGCATTCTTTTTATACCTACTCTTGGTTTAACGAACACTACGAGTTTCGTTTAGATCACTAAGGCTAAAAAGTAGTTTATCAAAAACTCACTTTTTACGACATTCGGCCCCGTGCCGGTTTTGTCGCGAAACTTCGACAGGTCATAACTTCTTCGTTATAACTCAGATTTCGGCATTCTTTATATATCCGTAATCGTTGTCACGCCCACTACAAGTTTCTTAATAGATATCGGCTTTATCTAATATTTAATTTTGACGCTCATTTTTATTCTTAATTAATTAAACGCTAATAATTAAGCATAAAACACATAATTTACATAATATTCACATAATTCCTTTTCATTTCTTCAAAATGAGTTACAAAGGTTAACCTAGACTATAATGTCAATATTAATGCCTAGCGTAGAAACACGGGCATTACAATTCTCTCCCCCTTAGGATGATTCCGTCCCCGGAATCACACATCAGCAAACAAATGCGGGTAGCGACTCATCATGTCACTCTCTGTTTCCCAGGTGAGATTTGGCCCATTCGTGTGTTTCCAACGTACCAGCACTAAATCGACCATCTTGCGTCTCAGGTTCTTAGTCTTACGGTCAACGATTGCCTCAGGTTCTTCAATCAACCTCTTGTTTTCATCCAACCTTAATTCAGAAATTGGAATTATGTCGGGCACATCTCCCGTGAACTTTCTCAAATAACACACATGAAAAGTGTTATGAATACCCTCCAGTTCTTCCGGTAATTCTAGCTTGTAAGCTTGATTCCCGATCCTCTGAAGAACTTTAAATGGTCCAATAAACCTTGGACTCAACTTTCCCCTTTTACCAAATCTTATAAGTCCCTTCCACGGCGAGACTTTAAGTAAAACCGAATCTCCAACTTCGAAGGATATCGATTGTCTTTTCTTGTCAGCATAACTCTTTTGTCGATCTTGAGCAGCTAACATCCTTTCCCTTATCACTTTCAACTTTTCAGCAGTTTGATGGACTATTTCAGATCCCATAAACTGCTTCTCCCCAGCTTCCAGCCAACATGACGGCGTTCGACACTTTTCTCCATACAAAGCGTGATAATGTGCCATCTTGATGCTTGAGTGGAAACTATTATTACAGGAAAATTCTACTAGAGGTAAATGTTCATCCCAGTTACCTTGGAATTCTAGGGTACATGCTGTCAGCATATCCTCCAATGTTTGAATCGTTCGTTCGCTCTGACCATCAGTTTGCGGATGGTAAGCTGTACTCAAACACAAGTTGGTACCCAATTCCTCTTGTAGACTCCTCCAAAACCTTGAGGTAAACGGCTGTCACGATCGGATACAATCGTTAACGGAACACTGTGTAGACTCATAATTTCCTTCACATAAGAAATCGCAAGTTTATCCATAAATCATTTCTCGTTAGCGGCTATGAAATGCGCACTCTTAGTGAAGCGATCAACGACCACCCAAATCATGTCGTGACCGTTCCTTGTTCTGGGCAGTTTAGTCACAAAATCGATAGTGATAGCTTCCCATTTACCCATGGGTACAGGTAAAGGTTCTAAACTCCCATACGGTTTCTGATGTTGTGCCTTAACCCTAGCACAAGTTACACACTCGGCCACATACTTAGAAACATCGAGCTTCATCGTCGGCCACCAGTAATAGGGTTTTAGGTCCCTATACATTTTCGAACTGCCGAGATGAATCGAGTACATGGTCTTGTGAGCTTCTTCCATCAGAAGATCTCTTACTCCTCCCGTCTTAGGTACCCAAATCCTATCTTTGAATACCTTCAATCCTTGACCGTTTATATCAAACACCAACGTTTTACCCAAACGTTGCTCCTTCCGGTCATTTTTCTCT